>NC_141392.1:64346980-65561046 GCF_034619465.1 Leptosomus discolor
TTTCTCTTCTCTTCTCTTCTCTTCTCTTCTCTTCTCTTCTCTTCTCTTCTCTTCTCTTCTTCTCTTCTCTTCTCTTCTCTTCTCTTCTCTTCTCTTCTTCTCTTCTCTTCTCTTCTCTTCTCTTCTCTTCTCTTCTCTTCTCTTCTCTTCTCTTCTTCTCTTCTCTTCTCTTCTCTTCTCTTCTCTTCTCTTCTCTTCTCTTCTCTTCTCTTCTCTTCTCTTCTCTTCTCTTCTCTTCTCTTCTCTTCTCTTCTCTTCTCTTCTCTCCTCTCCTCTCCTCTCCTCTCCTCTTCTCTTCTCTTCTCTTCTCTTCTCTTCTCTTCTCTTCTCTTCTCTTCTCTTCTCTCTCTCTCCTCTCCTCTCCTCTCCTCTCCTCTCCTCTCCTCTCCTCTCCTCTCCTCTCCTCTCCTCTCCTCTCCTCTCCTCTCCTCTCCTCTCCTCTCCTCTCCTCTCCTCTCCTCTCCTCTCCTCTCCTCTCCTCTCCTCTCCTCTCCTCTCCTCTCCTCTCCTCTCCTCTCCTCTCCTTTCTCTTCTCTTTTCTCTCAGGGTATTTAACCAGTGACTCCCTTCATCCCCACACTTTACTTCTTTGATGCAGGTCTAGCTCATTTTCTTTTACTAATCTTGCTTCAATCAGTCTTAACTGTGGTGTGAAGTGCTTAATTATTTAGACTCCAGTCTTCCCCTCTGTCACTGGGGTGCTCCTTGTCCTTGCATGCTCTGAGCTAACTAGACATATTTTGAACTTGATTTGGTTTCCTAGATCTTTTGCTCCTAAATCACCCAGAGTCTCCACAGGAGAAAGGCTAGCATCGTTCTATGCGCAGAAATAGTTCTAAATTGTTAGTGAAAAATAATTTTGGTCCCAGGTTGTAATTTCTGAGTGGCAGCTCTAGGCCTGAGTCTGATTCTCTCCCTAGTTCTTCCCCTCCTTGATCCCTTATTCCCAGCTCTTCAAAAAGGAGGTTGCCATTTTGCTTTGTAGGCGTCACCTCTGGTTTCTCTCAGGACTGGTGTGAAGGTAAGATCATACCGAGTAACTCATCCACATGGGGAAAAATCTGAACATCTGTGGTACTTGGCACAGGGAACTGCTATCAACAGAAGAATAATTCAGCACGCTAGTGGCTTATATCATTGAACACCATCAAAAGCTGGCAAAGAAGTAATGGAAAATGAGTTAAATGTCATTCTGCCTTTCCATAGCTTGTCATTATGTTTTTTCATCAGAGACATTAGGCAAGTTTAGCGTATTTTGGCATTACTCAACAATTGCTTGATAATTACAAGGGCATGCTCAGGTATACAGGTCTTTTCTAGTTTGCTTTCCTAATTTTTTAGGAAAATAAGAATCTAATGTACAGACAAGAATCTTGGAACATAGCAAGTATATGTGTCTCTTTGGACTATCAAATCTTTTTACACGTATTGGGAGCCCTTGAAAAGAAAGTGGCACATAAGATAATTAACAGTTGAACAAAAGATTCAGAGGGAAGTTGCTTGTGAAATGAATACAGATCTGTCTAAATAAGGAGGGGAACAATACAAGAGAACAAAATGAATGAGACCATCACAGAGACCCAGTGCTGTGATTACGCCGATGAGAAACACCACAAAGGAACTCTTGCACTACTCTTCTGATAAGATATTGAACTAAATCAAAACGGACCTCACTCCTTCAGCACTACTGAAGTGAGGCAGTTTTCTTGTACAGTGAAATTTTTTCAATGTTTAAAGTGGGGAAATGATAAATATAGGTATAACTGTAACAAAGCTATGGAGTACAACAAGAAGCAAAACCTAAGCATACCTGGGGGGGAAAAAAAGTTTTAAATATTAGTATCTTGTTGTGTATTTTCTGATGTTTTCAGATTTTTCAACTTCCTCTTCATCTTCCCAAAATGTGGTATGAAAGAGCACTTCTTTATAAAGCAAGAAACCCAACCACATTCATATTTGTTCATGTGACTGCAAGAGCCGGTGTTATCACAGAAAAAGCACAGCATCATGAGACTCATAACAGCATTTGCAAAGGATGGTCACACTGGGTCATGTGAAGTTATGATCTTGTCACATAGATCAGTGGCTGTTGAGTGCAGAGGAAGCTGCCTGTAGGTCAGAATCTTCAACTTTTTACTGCAGTAAAAGGCTTTTAAAAGCTTACAGTGGAATCTAAAGAAACACAGTGATTAGATCAGCCTTTTTTTCTAAGAATATGCTTTTGTGTCATGTGCTTAACTTCAATCTATATGCCAACAGTGCTTTGATGATACATTCATTTTGCTCAATTGTCCATAACAAATACTTTCAACTTGAGTTGTTGACTTTTCTCATGCAACACATTCTTTGTCATTATTCTAAAGACCAGGAAGAAAATTTTTAAAATGCATAAGTAGTAGTTAAAGAACTCACTACCAATGCGAAACCTGTGAACGCATTTAGGTTTTTTGGAAACCTCTGCAGATGTTGTAAACCATGCAATAGTTTCTGGCAGAGCTCAGGCCAACCTCATCTGGCCTAAAAAGGAGGTTTAAACACAGTGTATGTTCTCTGGGTATCTGTAAATAGCAAAATGCAGCAAGGTAGCACAGGAACAACTGTATACACTGTTACCGGTGTGTGTTGTAAAACAGACTGTGTGAGCTTATTGTTAAAGGAGATATTTACATACTCCTGCTGGACATATGTTGATGAACTCTGAATTTTAAGCCAGTAATATGGAGGAGGTTTTGGGCCATTGCGACAGATACTAATGTCTTTCGACAACCTCTGACAAAAATATTCTGAGTTTACTAACAATTCTCTGCTATTGTGTGTTTGTAACCAGAAAAGGGGATCTGTATAAATGCTGCACTCCTATTCCTACGGATTTCGTAAAGCATAAAGCTTTAATGTTCATCAGAGGTCCTGGATTTATCCATCTTCATCTGGCTGGCTTGGAGGGAAGAAGACTCTTCCAGTGCTGTGGGAATGTAGACATATTGCTTTACTGGCTTAGTTTCAGCAGCTGGCTCTGTGCTCAACAGCTGATTTGCCTCTTCCTCCTGTGTTGTGTCTTGCGCGTGCTCACATCACATGATGTTGCTGACTTGTTTTTCTTGCTGCATTCTGCTGAAGTAAATGCCTAAAGAATTATTGTATTAATGACCTTGGACATTGCTAGATAAGGAAAATAACCTGCATCCAGCTAAGAGGTATCAGTTTTTTTCTCCACCTTCAGTGGCTGGCAAGGATGCTGCCCACTGTGAGGCTTCATGTGCTTGGGTCTGAAGGGAGGAAAGAATTTTTTCAGTCTTCAGCTGTGTGTCTGTTTATGCTCTTTGCAATGGATGGGACAATGAATAGGACCCAGGTGTGTTTTCACACAAGGGACAGCTGAAAATGTTTGGGCCTCCCAGAACACAAAAGCTGAGTTTTGCTGATGCAACTGTTGCCTGCAGCACTAGCATAGAGGGTAGACGTTTGGCTCCAGACAGGCGGCACAGGTTAATGTGACTAAAACATCCTGAAGTGCTACAGGAAGTTCTCCTTGGTAGCAGGGAGGCAAAGGCAGTCATCGCTGACCTATAAACAGGATGAGGGAGCAGCAGCAGCAAAGCAGAGAGACAGTCGCTGGCGCTACGTTGACAGGCAGACACATAAACAAAGCGAGGGAGGAAGCTCTGTTTATATCTGGAAAAGAAATTCCAAACTATAGGATGCAAAAGATGGACATACATGGCTATAAATAGCCACAAAAGCATAATGTGACTTAAAAGATTTAGTTGTGCCGTAAAGACTCCATGCAGAATGGACTGTGTACACTTATTATTTTTTTTATTTAAGTGATGTGCTTATTTTTCACATATTTAGTTATTATTATTATGCTTCAACCTGGTTTTTAAACAAGAGGAAATTTGCATAAATCAAATAATAACCTTGTGGTTTTTTAATAAATCACGTAATAAACTTGTGTTCTTTTATAAAAACAAAGAGGCTAAAAAACAGGAGGCTGTCAGACTTTTCAGGCAGTCACCTAAGAGACCCAGTTACAGTAGGTTAGTGTTTGGGTATGAAATGAATACTTTTATTAAATTTTATTAATAATATTTTATTAATTAATAATTTTATTAAATTTTATTAATAATACTACTTTGGAAGCCAAAGGATAAGGAGAATGTGAGCAATATTTTGTTGGGCTTTTGATTGTGTTCTCAGAGTTTGGGGATATTAATCCAAAGGCAAGTGAGAGTGTCATTCCCCAAACATTATTCTGCCACAGGAAACATGGGTGAGAAACAACCTGTATGCAACCACTCCCAGATGCAGGTAGAGATCTTCTTTCTGCCTTGATATGTGCGTAGTTAGGGATCTTCACCTCCAGCTTTTGCTGGACTACCAGGTAGATCTCAGTATGGTTTTTGGATTCAGATCAGTGCATTTTTGTATCAGTTGTGGTAGTTAAGAAGGTTGTGAACGAGAATTAGTCAAGATACTGTTAATACAAATAGTTTTTCTGCTGAACTGGAAGTGGTGACACAATGCTGACAAGGTACATACAGTTAAAGCATTTGTGGATGTGGCCATTTGTTTCTTAGTGGAATTATTTATGTGGTATAAAAGAATTGTGTTTAAAAAATAAACAGTCACTGGGAATAAGATGCCTGCTGGCACTTTTTTACCAGATAACAGTTCTGTGGCCTTTGAGGAATTTTGTCTAGCGGTCCTACTGTGGGTTGCTATGCTTGTAGTTTTTAATTTTCCGTTTTCAGTTGTAACACTCAAAGTGCTTTCACAATGGCCTTTCTGGTTTTTCTAAAAAAAAAGAATGAGTATTATTGTTTACACACACAACATAAAAACCTGTGTTTAGTACTTTCTGGTATTGTGTGCAGACATGAATACTTGGTTTAAGGAATAAATTAAATTAGCAGCTGTTCTGTGTTACAGTAGCATGCTGTGTCAGACTTTGTCTCAAAAAGTCAAGGAGAGATAAAGCTTTTCATGCCCTCAAGTCACCTGGCCTAATAGTTGTTGCATAACAACTTCAGTTTCATTCAAGGTGGCATTGTAATTTCCAACCTGACTGTCAGACTCATTTCTTTCACAGCAGGGCATGCTATGCTTTCAGCGCTGTGCAACTTCCACAACTGTGTTTCTTTACTAAGGTTCAGGGAGGAAATATCAGAACCTCTGAAGCAATATGGTTCTCTGCCTTACAGACGTCCTCAGCCTGCCAAATCTTTCTTTCATGGCTGCAGGATCAGCCTAGGAAGAAGTAAGGCTTTCATTGTTAGATCTCTATAGGAGTTGTTCAAACACAAAAGAAAAATGTTACATTAATGTGCTTTCTTTACAACTGTCTTTCTTCTAACTGGAGGGGAGAGATTTGGTCTGTCCTGGCAGAGCCTTTGGAACAGGATCTGCCCAGAAGGCAGGAACCCCCACAGCTTACCCACAGCTTGGTCTTCAGGACAAAGGCAAATGCTTCTTTTCCTTCGCTGAAGGAAAAGGAAAAATCAAACAATCAAGGAGCAGTCTTGATGGGAGGGAACATAGTTTCTCTTTTCCTGTCTGGGACAGTGGGACTGACATGATACATCAAAATACGGCATACAACAATACGTATAGTTCCTTCTAGCCACACAGCACCAGTGCTGATGACAGCAGCTATTTCAGCTCCTGTCTTCCAGGGAATTTCACTCTGAAAGGTACATTTTCCTCACTGTTTTCCAAAGCATAAGCTATGAGAGCTCCATAAAAACATGCCCACCACACCCAATTCCAGCTTCTGCATAGGGGTCAGAGGCACCTGTTTTGGTTGAGTCCTCATACTTGCTTGAGGTCACGAGGTTTAATCTAGTATTCATGAAAAGCAGGGAATACACAGAAGCTGAGGGGACAGTTCAGTTTCTCCAGGACGAATACACTTTGGAAGCAGTGTACTTGTAATCCTACAGTGACGGAAAACTCTAATCAGAGCAGGCATTGGAACAAAAGCAAAACCTGCTGTGGCCAAGTGAGGTGTTTTTGTTAACTGTCAACAGAGGAATCAGAGTGATTAGTCGTTATTCGATTTTTGGTGCTATTTGCCACTGATCTTCAGGCCATTTCAAGTTTGATTGCTCCAGTCCCTTCTCTTCTGAAGACAGAATCACAGAATTACTGAGGTAGGAAAGGACCAGTTGATATTATCTAGTACAATCCACCTGCCCAAACCAGAGTCAGTCATAGCAGGTTGCCCACGACCGTGTCCGGATGTGTTTAGAATATCTCCAAGAATGTAGACACTACAACCAATCTGGCCGAGCTGTTTCTGTGTCTGACCACTGTCATGGTAAAGAAGTGTGTTCTTGTATTCAGATGCAATTTCTTGTACTTCAGTTTGTGCCCATTGCTTGTCCCATCACTGGGTACCACTGAAAAGAGCCTGGCTCCATCATCTTTACATTCTTGTTCAGTTATTTATACACATTGGTAAGATTCCCTAAGCCTGCTCTTCTCTAGGCTGAGCGGTCCCAGCTCTCTTTGCCTTTCCTCATATGAAAGGTGCTCCATTCTCTTAACTGTCTTTGTGGTCCCGTATGGACTTTCTCCAGTAAGTCCGTATTTTTCTTGTACTGGGGTGCCACTGGACCTAGCACTCTAGCTGTGGCCTCGCCCATGCTGAATAGAGGGAAGGATTCCCTCCCTTGACCTGCTGGCAAAACTCCTCCTAATGCAGCCCAGGGTAGCATTGGCCTTCTTCGGCACAAAGGCACATTGCTGGCTCATGTTCAACTTGGTGTCCACCAAGACCCTCAGATCATACTCTGCAGAGCTGCTTTCCAGGATTTTGTATTTCACTTTGTTGAACTTCATGAGTTTCCTGTAGGCCAATTTCTCCAGCCTGCTGAGGTCTCTCTGAATGGTAATGCAACCCTCTGGCACATTAGCCACTCCTCCCATTTTTGTATCATCTCTGAACGTCCAGGTCACCAGTGAAGATATTAAACACTACCGGCCCTGGGTTGCACTACTAGTGTCTTGCCCTCAACTGGACTTTGTGCTACTGATCACCACTCTCTGGACCTAGATGTTCATCCAGTTTTCAGTCCACCTCACTCTGCACTTTTCTAACCTGTACTTTGTCAGCTTGACTATAAGGATGTTGTGGGAGACAGTGTCAAATAGATCCTTCTCTCAAAATCTGCCTTGCTTTCTTCTCTGCAGTAGCGCTGACATTTCTGTTTTGGTTTGCTTTGTTTGAAACTGTTTTTGACAATTTACTTCAATGGTTTGCTCTAATAGGGAGATTTCTGTTCTCTTTTCTTGTGAGCAAAGTGTGATTTCATGTGTTAAAACCCATTGGCAGTTATGGGCTCTGCAATGCAGTCACTACTGTGTAAGCCCTCTCCCTTAGCTCGGGTGTGTTTGCGCCCAAGCGCTATTTTCCTTACAGCATTCAAGTGACTGAGATTCAGTCTTGGAAGTGGAAGACCACTGCCACAGGCAGCGGCATTCCCCAACAACCAAATACGGCTTGTAGAAGTGTTTACATGACATGTAAGACTTTCAGCTGCAATTTCCAACTCTAACATCCCTCTGGTGCTTTCTGTCTTTTACCCAGTACGTTAGTAATAGGTTAGTGGCATTTGGACTAGATCATGAGTAGCATGTGACAAGTGACCTAGGGGGAAGTTTATCAAAGACACACTTTGTCAGGTATTCCCATGCTGTGAAGCGCTGGAACTTTTCAGGGTGGTGCACCAAGTCCCTGCTTGTGACTTTCGGGACTTCTTGCCCCAGCTCAGTATTGACCAGGTTCTCTTCTGAAGAGCACATCTGGGCATGAGGTTGCTGGGTGCTGAGCATCTCTGAATAGCTCTGAACCAGGCCACGTTTGGAGGACTAGACTGACCACTGCCATTAAAATAATTTCTGTTGCTCTGCTATTAAATAGCAACAATACCTTTGCAATGCGGATGCAAACTGTGGCATTTGTAGCATACTTAGCACTTTTGTTAATTCCCTATTTGTCATTGCATTTGCATTCATTGCCTTAAGCTGTCTTAGAAAGTTAGAAATATAAGCAAAGAGAAAGTATCAAGAAAATGCTCTGAAAACATACTAAAATTTTCTCTTGTGTTTTTCTCAAATGGAGGAGTCGTTTGGTGTGTTACTCTGCTTGGTGGATACGTGCCTGGCTACAGTAGGTTAAAAGGAAATCAAGGGTGGTGCTGCTAACATTCCACCCTCAGCTCCCTATTCACCTCTCGACGTCCACCCTTGCATTTGAACTCAATCGTTTCACCCACCCACCTAGTTTCCATGTGGAATTGTGCTAATGGAGATCTGTCCCACAATATGAAGAGAGACTTGAGCTGGTTTTAATTTCCACCTTTCTTTTTGAATTTTAAGTGTTTCTGACTTGCTAAATCCTGATTTGTGTCAACATCCGGACTCCATCCACATGTGTATAATTCAAGGATCATGCAACATTGAAGTAAGAGGCTGATTATGCATCAGATTTAAACTTCGTTGTGGTTCAGGGACATTAGATACTCGGATTTTGGTATAATTCTGTGTCTACCAGGAAGGAAAGGGCCAGAAAGGGAGCTGATAATTATTTGAATGGAGTAGGACCTTGGGCATTTGTGTACTCCATGCCCTGCAAGCTCTGCATACCCATTAGAGCTGGCAAAACATTAGAGACATGCCTGGTGCCTGATAGAGTTCGGTGCTTTCAGGAATACTTGCTGTATTTTTATATCTCTCTCTATATTTTTATATCACTTCGTCTCTTACCTGTGTCTTGGCAGAACTGGAGTGATGCAGTGTAACACCAGGCTTTACACACTTTGTCCACATTTCCCTCTCCCAAAGGTCTTTCACTTCCTCTTCTCAGTCCAAGCTCCACTTTCTCTTTGTTTTGTCTTCTCCTTTCAGTTTCACATGTTTTCCTTCATTCCTTTTCTCTATTGGAAATCCCCCTCCATGTCAGGAGAGGCCAAAGCTGCAGTTGTATCAACAGCGTGTTTTGTAGGAGATAAGCACTGGGTTACACTCTGAGCTTTTACGGTACTCGCAGCATGGCCTGCTTTTACACTCAGCTGTCGGGAGAAGATGTGCAGGAGGACATGCTTAGCAGGATCTCAGGGCATAGCAGCAGGATGAGATGCCTGGTGTGAAGCTGGCCAAGGCTCCCTGCCCAGGGAAAGGAAAACATGTTTTATTCTGGGCCACAGAGGAGTCTTCAACTCTGACTGGATTCAACATGCTGAATGTTTACTGGTGCTGGGGCCTATAGCAGCCCTCACTTAAATGTGCAGGGTAGGGAATAGGCAGAGGTGACAGCATCACTGCATTTACTATCAGTGGTCAGTGCGTGCCTGGCTGTGTGCAGGGGGCAGCAGGGACTGGGCTCTGTTTCTTTCCTTTGTCTACCATGAGCTCCTATTTTACCTAACTCCCAGTGTTAGAGACTGTCCCAGCTCCTAGGCTGTCTGTCAATTCTCTCTCTGTTTCTGGTCCAATAAATATTTAATTGGTCTATGCAAAGTGGAATTGCTTCAGGAAGAGCTGCCCTTTTATGTCTGTTTACTAGAGTTTACTGGAGACATGCAATCTTAGGTATTTTCAGGCTGAGGAAAGACCCTAAGTCTAAATGCTGCTCAGCTGGATCAAGGACCTCAGCTACTGGCAGGGGGGTTGTCCAAGGGGAGGGTCCTTGTGGGGTCACTTTGAAAACACCTACTTGTTAGGTTTCTGTCCTATTAGTACAATTCAGGGAGCTAAAGGGTTATTTAGACACGGGCAGTCTTGGGCTTGCTTTGATTTTTACATATCTGGAGAATTTAACTGCTAGAGACATGAGAAGCAGCAGGAAGTAGCACTTCAGATGTCTCCAAGCCCAGGGGGCGGGATCTTGAGGAGACAAGATAACAGATTGATCCTTTTGTAGATCCAGTGCCTGGTGAAAGAAAAGTCACATATATCATCCCTTCACAGTTAACTTAGGAAAACTGTTTCACTAAACTACACACCCTCCTGTAGCTATTTCTGAGGCAAAGACAGATGAATATGAGACAACAGAAACAATGGAAACTGCAACAACCAAATAAATTGTATTCTGACACAAGGCCTAGACTCCAGAAGTGTTTAGTCCATCCTTAAATCCCTCAGCTTTCATCCTGATCTTCTCTCATTTTTTCACGTAGCAGAGGCCCCACCTTATGTCCTAACAGCAACCTGCACGCATGGAAACTCAAGTCCTGTCATACGTCAGCTCTTTCTGCAGAATTGCCAAGAAATGTTTAATTGTCAAAAAAGTCTTAGCTACAAAAGCATTAGCTTAAGTACAGTTCCTTGGTCTGACACTGACACTTGGCCAGGTATTTAATGCTCATAGCTATAGAAGGGTGTTCCTCTGTCACAGGAAGCATTTAAAAACCTGACAAATAATAAAAAAAGAATATATTGTAAAAATTAAAAATGGAAGCAAAACCATACTTTAGGGACTGTCAGACTGTTCTGTGAAGTTTTGCTGCAACCTTTATTCTCCTTGTTAACAAAGCCATAGTTCAAAGTTTGCTTGCTATTTCTTTCTATCAAAGTGTGAAGTGTTCATGACCAAATTGGCTCATGTATCTTATAAAATTGGCTCATCTCAGTTTCTAAGAGCAAGCTTTCCTCAGAAACCTATTTTCCATTGCTTGCTGTAAATATAATGTTGCCAGCCAGTCTCTTTTGTCATAAAAACCTGCTGTTATAATGGATACTGAAACTATTAGGATAAAATAAGAAACTGGCTGGTTTTGAGCAAAACTGTTGAAGATTAATTGAGGTGATTACTATTGTTGTTCATCTCATTTTGAGATAGATTTCATGCCTCCTGACTCATCAAATGTGAAAAGACTCTTAAAATCTCTAGCAGGTGGCATTTTACAGCTTCCAGATGTCTTGAACTGGGGGATTTCCTGGAGTGACCAAGAGAGTAGAGGGACACTACTAACTCCAGCAAATCTAACTGACAACAATCACTTCATGCAAACTCAGTTATTTCATATAACTGTGCTAAAAATATTCACAATTAATTAGTTGCATTCTTCTCTCTCCTTTGGTCAGCAATCGTATATATATATATTTTTAAAATATGGCATGCATGTACATATATTGCTATGTGACAGCAGAAAATTGGATTCTGTCATTGTGATTACCTGTTGTCTGTTTTTCTCTCTCATCTGCAGTACTTTTTATCCACAGTCTATTGTCTATTTTCAAAATCCAAAGCCAAAATGACAATGATTGTGTTTGTTAGATGGGTTGTGCTTCAAAGGAGGCTAATGGTATCCTAAGCTGCATTAGGAGCTATGTTGCCAGCGGGTTGAGGGAGGTGATCCTTCCCCTCTGATCAGCACTGGCAACGCCACACCTGGAGTGCTCGGTTCAGTTCTGGGCTCCTTGGTAGGGAAAAGACATTGACATACTAAAGAGGGTCCAGCGAAGGGCCACAAAGATGATTAAGGGACAGGAGCAGTTCTCCTGCAAAGAAAGGCAGAAAGAGATGGGACTGTCCAGCCTAGAGAAGAGCAGGCTGGACATCTTACCAATGTATACAAATACCTGGAGGATGATGTGAAGAGGATGGAGCTTGGCTTTTTCAGTGGTGCCCAGTGACAGGACATGAAGCAGTGGACACACACTGAAATACAGGAGGTGTCATCTGAACATCAGGAAACATTTCTCTACTGTGAAGGTGACTCCGCACTGGCATGTGTTGGCCAGAGATGTTGTAGAGTCTCCATCCTTGAAAATATTCAAAAGATGTCTGTACATGGTGCAACAGGCTCTAGAGGACCCTGCTTGAGCAGGGAGATTGGACCAGATGACCTCCAGAGGTCACTTCTGACCTCAGCCATTTTGTGATTCTGTGATTCTGTCTTCAGTAAGGCTTAAGGAACCAATAAAGGAACACAAACAGTATTTTGTGTCTTTAGTGACACAAGCAAGCAGTCATATTCGGTAAATATTGAAAAATGAACTCAATTTTCCAACGGTTTGCATCAATATATGGGCCCCAAATAAAATAATCCATCCTTCCTTCCTTCCTTCCTTCCTTCCTTCCTTCCTTCCGCCCGCCCGCCCGCCCTCCTGCCCTCCCTCCCTCCCTCCCTTTCCTCACTCCCTCCCTCCCTCCCACCCTCCCTCCTTCCCTCTCTCCCTCCCTCTACTTTCTACATATATTTAGGACAAACTTCCTGAAAAGTTTCCTGACCCTCCATCAAACAAATCACAGAAAGAACCTATGGTCCTCCTGTTCCCTGTTTCACTGTGGCATGTGATATTTATCTTCTATCAGACTCTGTTGTGCAGTCCCATGTACAGGCCACAGTTAACTTTGGCAGGCATTGTATCACTGACTCAGCCTGCCCTGGCCCCAAATCAGAGTAGAAACAGGAATGTCAGGCCCCTAAATTAGAAATGATAAAATGATGAAAATGGAGAAAGGAAAGGGGTTAAAAATTTTTATTCTGGGTAGGATTCAGAGAAGCCTCTGACCTTGGCCTCTTTGCTTACTGGAGAGGACACTGTCCTCAACTTGATTATGAGATAGAGCTGAAATGCAATGTAAAAGTGATTCCAAGTATCTGTTGCCAGGAAGCAGATGACATACTAAATTGCTGTGTAGATTGAGTGCTTAATTCAGCGATTTCCTGCTGCAGGAGTTGCCAGTATACAGCCATTTTGTCTTTTTTGGCAAAGCGGCTGCTTTTGGATGGCTGTCTCCAGTAGTCTTTCCTATGCTTCCTGTTGTAGGAAGGCCTGTTTCCTGCTGTGAGATTCCTGATTAGGCTCTGCACTATTTTAGTCTGCAAAATGACTGTGTAGCAGGTTGCTTCTCTGCATTTGATACTGATTTGTGGGAAGTGAAGCCAGATCACAGTCTGGCCACAATAGAGCATCCAAATCCTTTGAGAAATCTAAAAAAATGCTGTAGCTCTACTGAAATGAACTGATGCTTAAAGTAGTATTCAGAGGTACAATGGAGATTCAAGTATTTATTTTTTTAGTGGAGTTTCACTGTGTTTGTTTCTTTTGGTTTTGGTAACCAGGGCCTATCTGCTTCACACTGTCTTTTTTAAGTATCTCCCAAGGTTAGTTTTCTGCCTTTAATGTTCACAGGATCTTCTGGTCCAGATCCTTTGTACCTCTACGGGGATAAAAATGTTTTCCATCTCCTATTCAGTGTATTATAAACTTAGATTTTGGGCTCTGCTGGTAGTAGGGGTGGGAATATAATCCTGACGCAACTGGGAAGTCTTTGCAGCTGTATGACTGACTTCTTTTGACATGGGCATGTGTGCTTAATAACTGGTACTAAAAAGGAGTAAAAGGCCTTTTATACATCCCCTATAGCCACAATAGTGAGGTCCTATTCTAGGTCTGAACAACCTATGAGAGAATATTGCTCAAGTCTCCAGATATTTCTACTGCACAGATACAAATGGCAAGAAATAAAACTGACTGCTATTGGTAGCATGGACATGGAAACAGACTTAAAAACCAAAATAATTTACCTTGGAATAGTATTTCATTTGTATGTTTGGTAATACACTTCATCTGCCAAATGCTGGAAAGTTTCCTACATGACTGGCCACAGATACCCCATTGCTGCAGTCAACTGTAGGATAAGGGCACTTGAATTCCCAAAGGCAGAGAAAAGACATTTCAAGAATTTATTTGTTTCTCTTACGGGCCGCTCCTCAGCCTACATCCTTCTTCTGTAAGGCAGTCATGCAATGCCTGTTGCTTGCTCTTGACCTCATGCTTTGCATATTTAGATGCTGATTTCAGTGACACTGGAGTTCGTGCTGTCACAGCATCACAACGTAAGAAAGCAAGGTGCTGTTCCCTCTGTCTTTAGACCTCTTCCCCCTTCCAACCATTCACTTTTTTTTTGTTTTCTCATTATTATTTTTCACCCTCTTATTGAGAATTTCAACCTCTTTTTCCTTTACCATGCTTCATCTCTCTTCACTTCCCAGCTCAGACGATGGAAAATAGGAGTCTTCTGAATACAAATTTATATGAAATATTATTTAATTTTCTTAAAAAAAATACAAGGAAGTTAGCAGTTTTTATCTGATATTTTAATAAATGAGAAGCTTAGGCAGAAGCTAGGAAATTTGAAGTTAATTTAACACTGATTCAGACTGCTGCATCTTTAGAAAAGTGCTGCTGTTCTGTGACCTTGGTAGAGGCCTGCCTTCACTTTAGCTTTCCTGAACACTTTATAGTATCTTCTGTAGCATTGCTATGACAGACAGATTTTTGTTGTTACTGTTTAAATATATATATTGGCTCTTGTGTACCTTTGTTTCACCAACCTGCTTTTGTCAGGAAAGAATTGGGTTACGTTTCAGCAGGGTCTACTGCAGTCCCAATCTGAGAGACCCTGGGGTTGTGTCAGGAGCACACAGACACACAGACACATGCACTCAGTGATTTGTACTAACTGGCAAGCTGCAGCCCTATGACTTTGCCCCTCCCTCCACAAACCCAAGCCTGTTTGCGCTGCTGCATTTGCAGCTGTCCGAAGGCAGCATGACCTGGACTGCCAATAGCACACATGCTCAGCTTATCTGTGGTGGCCTTTCAGTGAAAAATGTTGTCCTCGTAATGTAAATGAAATCCTCAAACATCAGATCTGAGTATATATTCTTCTAGGATGAGGTTCCTTGCAGAAAGAGCTAAAAATGACATTCAGTAAACTACTCCAGGGAGTCACGAGGTAAACAGCAACCTCCTTTGCCAGGTGTTGTAGCTATGAGTCCAATATAACTCATATGGAGAATACAGTAGGGCCTCTGCATTCATTTTGGGATTTGGAAGAGCAAACCAAAAAGGGGTTTTAAGCTGTAACGTCTCAGGTTAGCTGCAGAAGTCATTGGTCCTGTAATCAACATAAATTAGAAAATGTTTCCCTGGTATTTCTGCTTGAATGTTCTAAAGTTCTTCTCTAATGACAACATTTCTGAGGCAAAGGAAGCTGAACATAAGGTATCCTTTTTGCTATGTTGCTAGTTTCTTGGGCAGTCAGTAATTGTTATTGACTTGTCACCAGAGTTGTATCACTCGCTCCCTGAATCCCTTCCCCTTGCCAGCCACGCTTCAATGGTTGGTCAGAAGTCCTGTACGGTCTTTGTCCCTTCTCCCTCACTGACTCCAAAGGGACAGTGGGCCATAGAGCTGGGAAATGCAGGCATTGCTGTTGAGGAAGAGCAGTCAGTATGGGGTTTATGGCATGTGCTTTTTTGAGTGAGTTACCAGCGTGCTGTAACCACATCGTACACCACCGTATGTGTCACCACAGCAGGAGCTGTGTGTTGTAGTCTAGTTGGTTCATCCTATATGTTTGAGGAAGGTCTAGATGAGATTACTGGCATTAGCATGGACATTTCTCTTTTAAACTGAACAACCGTAAGGGGGCTCAGAGGGGCTCAGCAAAATCATTGGCAAATAAAACCAGCAGTATGAGACAAAACTGAGGGAAATTAACTGAACAAAAGATTGAAGGGCCGTGACTACTTATCTGGCTTGGGAAAGGGGTATTATGAAGAAAGTGATTATTCTTATTTGCCAGAGGGGAAAGAGGCAACAGGGTAAAATTGCTGAAATGACTTGGTGAAATTGTGAGAGGAAAAATACAGCCTCCTAAGTCAACTGAGTGCTCTCACTTAGGAGTACAGTCCTATGCTAAGTGCCAATCGATATTTTCTGTTTGCTACCTTTGTATGCCTGCCTAATCTCTGCTGGTATCTTAGGCTTGGCTTCCATCTCCCCTCCTCTCCATCTCTATTAACGTCACCGGCATGCAACTGCAGCTAAGTAAACGTTAGCTCTAGCAACAGCATGCTCTTTAGACTGTACTCTGGCTACACGGCCAAGGCTGGCTCTGCAGAAAATGTTAATCAGAAATACTTTAGGAATCGTGGATTTGATCCTCCGGTGCAGGAAAATGGATCAGTGACTGCTCCCTAAGTGACCTGTGACAGGACAGTCTGATAAGAGTCGTCTCTTTGTCTAAATTTTGACCTTTTGTCTGAGGATACAGTTACACAGTTGAGTAACGATGAGGTCAGTGTGAACAAAGACAGGGTTTCCCAATTTTTTGTTAAAGGCAGGACTCAAAGCTTCTGCCTTTTTTCTCCATGTACCCTTCAAAACCATCAGCCGTGGAATCTCCTGCAGGTCTTTGCCTCCCTCACGTTGCATCCCTGGCACTGCCTGCCTCCTCCTGTCCCCTGGATCGCCTGGCACCTCAGAGCTACCCCGTACCTTGAACTTACTATTTTGCCACAGCCCAGTTCTGTCCTCTCCAAGAACAGAATGTGAAATGTGTGATTTGCTTTTGACGCTGGCCAGCTTCACAGCCAAGTATGTCTCAGTTTGGGTGTGAGCTTATAGCACTGAGGCTACCTTGCACTTATTGCCCTGGTGGAAACATATGCCATAGATATGAAACAGTTTATTCTGCTTTCACTTAGGAAACAGGTAGTGCACAGCTGTGGTTTGAGAAGAGCTTGTGCACAGGTTGGTGTTTTGAAGTAGCAAACAGGCAAAGGAATTGTGGTTGGTGATTTGTTTAGCTATGTCTATAGTTTGGCTAGGTCATATTACTCTTGTTTCAGGTAGGCCACTCTGTTTTCAGTAACAAAATCCTGTGCAGGGCAAAGAGAGAGTAAAATGTTTTACTGTGTTTCTGAGCAGTAATGACAACTGCATCTTCTCTGCTTCAGTGAGAAGTAGGCCCTGTGGATCTCCAGAGAGGGCATTAGTATCTGATGGCAGTTTCTTGGCTCCAAATTTGTAATTTCTGTGTTGGAACAAAACAAGGGAAAAGAAATCCCAATATTTGTAACAAAATTAATAAAAATGCAATCCCTTCCACAAAAAAAAGCTTAACAATTGTTTAAAGAATACATGTGAAACCAGACAGAATTGAATCGTCAAGCATTGTACTTTGATGAAAGTGCAACCTATGTTGAGTATTAATCAGTATTGTCTGCTTGCTGCCTTTGCAGACTTGATACCTGCCAATATCTCAAGCTTTGCTTACATCCACCCTCTTATTCTTCCTCATTAACGTCACTAATCTCTACTTGAATTCCTTGCAAGCAGAAAGACAAAGTGCCAGTGTGCAGTAAGTGCAAAGCGTACTTGTCACCATGGCTAAGTGTTAACGTAAATCAGCAGGGTTAATATGTAAGCTTATCAGATGGCTTCAAATGTGACTGAAGTCCTAGCTGGTCATACCACATTTCCAATTCTTGCATATTGCCAAAACACAGAGGGAGCAAAGAGTTTTCCCGCTTGATGCTATTTATTCTTTTTAATGAAAGGTCAGGTATGACCCACAGTCCTTTCTTTCTCCCTAGTCTGCAGAGGTCGAGGATGTCTGTCACTCACAGCAGAACAAACATTTATTTAGGAAGGGTGAAGAGGAGTCATCACCTGGCTTTTCTTGGGCTGCCAAAGGACAGGCAGAGCAACCTGGACTGTACGCATGCATTCTGGTAGATGGTATAAGAGGGTTTATTTTTCTGCGGAGCCCACCAGGCTTTGAGAGTAGGAACATACGAGTTTTGAAAACTGACTTTAAGGGTATTGTATTACCCTCGATGACAGTGTGATGTGTTTCCTACTGATCTCAATGTACAACTTTGAGACCTAGCAGAAAATGTTGTTATGTATTTTATGTAATTATAAAGGTGTCAGAACCTTAGTTTCACTCTTCCTTCAAGAAATAGAGTTTGTCACAGCAGAGCAAATCTCAGGTCCTTTAAATGCAGGTTTCTGTTCACGGTGCCATGATTCACAGGAAGGAAACCCTATTATTAATGCACCTGGTCAAACATCTGGGGCTGAAAGTCAGGGAGGGAGGGGAGAGAGGAACCTATGCTGGCTGCAGGGAGCACAGATGTATGGCAGTGATGCTGGAGAGGCAGCTTCAGTGCTTACAGAGCACTTTAAATATGAGCCACATTGAGGACCTTGGTACTCAGGACAGGTTAGCAGCTTAGTGACACTCCTCACCTCTGGGTTAAACAGAGGGACAACAGGTTTGGGAAAGCTCATATTCAGGTAGGTGAGGACACCTGACAAGTCCAGGGCTGCTGCCACTGTTTGCCAGGGATGATGGCCAGCAGGGAGCTAGGAGAGGAGACTGTCACTCCGGGCACTGCTCTGTTGGCTCTGGAGATGGTGCACTGACCTCTGGGACTGTCTGGAGTGGAGAGTGCTGGACATGAACAAAGCCTCGATGTTTCAGCAAGGCTGTGGTGTGGAAAGGCTCCAGCAGGACAGAAGCAGGCCTAGGAAATGCAAGACCTTGCCTCCCAATTCTCTGGTTGTGACATAAATAATGGTTGGTATAGATATGATTAAAAACCTGTATTTAAAAAAAAAAATCCTGCAGTATAAATCAGAAAATGAGATCTCAGTCTTTTTTTGATACTTTTTCTCCCATAGTACTTGCTTATCACTGCTAGGTAGCTTATTAACGCAGGGTGGCTCGTTGACACTGATCTGTGTTTAATCAAGGCAGAGCATGGTTTCAATGCATTTTAAACATCCCCTTTTTCTCTCTTCCATGCAGTCCCTGTAAAAAGTTACACAAAGTTTAAAAATCAATATAGTGAAAAGTGCAAGAAGTTGTTAGGTCCACTGTGATAAGACAAGACCCATTCAGCTAATGTTGAATGGTAGATAAGTTTTTTAGAAATCAGGGGAGATTGTATCACTAGGCCTGTGAGAAAAGGTAGGTGCCCAGCACAATTTTTTTCCTGGTTGGAAGTAAATAAAAATAATGGTCCTAGTGATGAAGAGAAGTAAGTCTCCAGTAAGTTTCAATAGAGACCTTGTTCAGCTTGTCACACTAACATTTGTCTTGCAGAGTTGTGTGACTTGTGCTGAGACTTTGGGGTCTGGATCTTGAATTGAAGCACCCATTCACATTTGCAGCACTTTCAAAGGGAATTTAATTTGTTCTACCACTGCAATAAGTCATCTTCCTACATACATCAATAAGGCAATGCTATTTAAAGAGCTAAGAGAAATATTATGACAGAATAAAGAAAGAAAATACTTTGAGATCAGAAAGTGAAACCAGCTCATTTAAGAATTTGTAGTAACATCTTTTTCATATTTTTCTTGGTGTATGATGAATAATTGCTTACCCCCAAGATATGTGTGCTATAAGGTTGTATGTTTATTTAGGGCCTTAAAGAAAAATGCAAATCATTCAAAGGTCACTTGGGAGCTCTCTCAGGCCAGATGGGAGAGGTGTCTTCCCAATCCCTTTAGACCTTGGGTGAAAACAAGTACTCTGAACCAAGCCTAATTAAACACAGAGTTTAAACACTATTTTAAAGTAATCTGTATTTTTAGACCACTAACTGGACTGCACGCTGGAACAGAGTAGAAGAGGAGTGTGGCACAGTCAGCTGTTAATCTCAGCTCAAAGATGACACCTAATTCCTCAAAAGCAAAGCTGGTGCTACTTCTTCTCAGCCGAAAAAATCTCAGATACCAGTTTACCAAGATGGTACACCAGCAGAGTCAGGGGCTTGCTGGGCCAAATCTGGGTCATTCATGGAATGCAGGTAAAGCCAGTGCTGCATGGTTTTGTTTCTTAGGGGAAGGCACTGCTACACACTAAGTTTAGGTGAGCTTCTTAGTGCCTATAACTCTGCTCCAGGTTATGCCACCCAAGCTGACCGAGAGCTTGAGCTCGTTTATTTCTCAAACCACATTTCTGGGCACAAATTTTTTATACATTTTTCACAAGCCGTAGATTGTATTTCAAAATTGTATGGCTTAAGTTGTGTATGCAGATCTCAGAAATTGCTTTGCCTATGACAGAGCTTCTCCTATATTGACCTGGCCAAGCTGTGACTCTCTGCTCCTGAACTAAGAAAATTGTGCTGGCAGGAGGAAATGAGCATTTCTATGTTTGGGGCAAGAAGGTGTTTCTGGAGAACATGGGTGTAATGCTCTAGGAAAGAGGTTGGTTTGGTTTTTCTTTCTGTCCATGCAGCAGAACTTTGCCAGTGTACTGTTTCTAAGGACTTTGGGTATGGAACATGAAAAGAGACTAACACAGGCAGGGAAGTCAGTTCTGGTGATGTAAGGGTCAGACTTTCACACACAGAGTAAATTTTATAACACAGTAATACACAGATGTGTATTTATTTTCAAGTGTATGCAATGAAACACAGCAAAACCTCATACTGCCTGATACCATCGGTGTCATGTCACTCTGATACCTAGCCAAAAGCAAGCAAATATTCTGCACTCCTGCTCATTTCTTGAAATCCTGAAATAATATTTTATTGCTTTTATCAAGCTACTAATTTCTTACTTTAAAAGCTGCTACAGTATTATTACCATTATGACAGAGGTCAATGTTTTCTGGCTGTTCCAGCTGCTGCCTTATGTGAATGGAGATCAGTATGAGACAAGTACAAAACATTGCTGGGTTTGGTGCCTCAGGACTGAGCAGATCATTCTTATCACAGAGATCAGTCTGAATTTCTTCTGCTGCTTGTACCAGGTATCAAAAATTAAAGACAAGGGCCAGGTGTTAATTGTTTTCTGCACAGTTGGCAATGAAGTGTAAATATTGAAAAGATCTTTCCCAAACATCCTGCTAGATAATTGGCCACCCGCAATTGCAGTCCTGTTTAAGGTCTTCCCTCCTACCCTGTTGCATCAAAGAAACGGGACAGCAGGATGTATCATTATAGTTACATTCAACACAGTATCATCTCTGCCGCCAGTGAGAGCCAGAAATACATGGGAAAGCAACTTTTCCTGCTCAGGCAGCAAGCTCACACTGTAGTCCATAGGGTAAGTTGGAGGAAATTTATCTGTCTAGGACATAGTGCCACTCCATCCCCTGATGGGAACTGCTTCAGAACTTTATCTGCCTGTCTCATTACATTCAGCATATCACCATTAAAGAAGGAGAGAAACAGACCTATTCATACACATGGCGGCAAGTGATTCAAAATCCATCTGTATATTAGCAGCCTATGTAAGTGGCTGACTGACTGACCTGTCTGTGAAATGTAGAGGTTTCTGTTTCTAGCTGCTCCTTATTCCCCAGTAAATAAAGTCTGAGGCACCTTTGTCACTTCATTTATTACAGTGAGTCACCATAGTTACCAATGAAGTTCAGGCTAAATTCCATGGGCTTGGTGAAACTTAAATGCACAGTAAAGAAAACAAAGAAATACCTTAGATTCCAGACGCTTTACAGTTTCTGTGTATTTGTACCAGCAAAACAATTCCTTAACACTGAAAATAGTAGTTAAGGCCTTTATTTTAATTTTGACCCAATCTGGAACACACTGTGACTATTTTGGAGACAGATACCCAATTATTTTTATTTTCACTGAGTGTCTAGCAGTCCTAGTCACGTACCTCAAACAGTGGTGATAGGTGCAGTACAAAACCCAAGCGTAGTTTGTGTCTCAGGCATTTTAAAACCCAAATTGCAAAGGGGGGAACAGGCATAGAAGTACAGTCAGCGTAACAAGTAGACACAGCAACTATCTACATCTTAACAAATTACTTTTATAGGCTTCATAGAGTTTTCAGGAAAACAAAGAGTTTTCAGCAGAGTCTTGAAGAGGGGAGCTTTGCGGAAGTTTGTAGGGAGATTTTCCTAAGCATGGGCACAAGTTTGGAAATATAACTCCTAGGTGGCATAAGCTGCTAGCAATGTTTTTTGGAAGGAGGAGTCATCAAGTCAGTACTGAATGAGAGATGGTAGATAAGATCACTGAATCACAGAATCACTGAGGTGGGAAGGGACCTCTTGAGATCACCTAGTCCAACTCCCCTGTTCAAGCAGGGTCAGTGAGAGTAGTTTGTCTTGGACCATGTCCAGTCGGGTTTTGAATATCTCCAGGCATGCAGACTCCACAACCTCTCTGGGCAACCTGTTCCTATATTCAACCACCCTCACAATAAGAAAGTGTTTTCTAATATTTAAATGGATTTTCTTGCATTTCATTGTGTTTCCATTGCCTCTTTTCATATCACTTGATATTGCTGAGAAGAATCTCAGAAGATGGCATGATGGTCTGTGAAGAGCTATAAAGGTAAAAAGAACCTGTCATTATTTCATATGTTAGAGAAAAAAGAAGTGTGAAACATATTTCAGACTAACACAAGCCACAGGAGAACAAGCTATATGAATAGAAATGAGCGGAACGAGACATACCTGTCCATGGCAGAGCCAAGGATGCTACTGAAATGTGGGATGTGAGAACTGCTGAGATGTGAGAATTTAGTGGAAGGTTTTGGCTGTGTGGATGGACTGAAAGGCTGTATCTTAGAAAGCAGTCTGGACCTCATGGCAGAAGCTCATGTTAGCTTTTGATGCATCTGATACAAATTAGGTTATGAATGAGCTTGCCTATTCTTGTACAATGAAATCCACTATGTATGTATAAGATGATGTTTGGATCCAGCTGCAAGATCTGACATGATCCAGTTGCAGGATCTCTGATTTGATTCCCATTCACTGACTACTGCTGCTGAATGTCCAAGTCACCTTAGCTAGCTATTTCCAGCTTGCCAGCGAATTTCTGTATTGCCTCATGCATCAAACATAGCCTGTGAGCATACTGTAGGAGGGCAGGTGGCTTCAAGTTCCTTCCTTCCTATCCCCAGATATGTATCAGCTGCACACAGTGTACTGATTAACCATCTTGAACACCTGCAGTATTAAAATCTAGGATTAATTTAAGATGAAAATAGTATCAAGACTATTCATATATATGTATATGTGTGTGCATGTCTGTGTATTTGTATATATATGGGTACATGATGCTGACTGTAACAATTCATTGCATATTAAAATAGCTTTTACAGATATTCTTATCTTGGTATTCCTGAAACTCATTAGACTCTTTTGACATCACTACCAAGCTGTTTTTAAATGCATCCTGTTTTCTGTCTATACTGTTATCCACCTGATTTATTATAACTCATCTTTTTTTTTTTTTTTTTTTTTTTTTTCCCCTGGAAGTTGCTGATCAACAAATAAACCACTGAAAGAGGTGAAGGTAAGAGTGCCTCCCCAACATGGGATTTAATTCATTTGCTTTAAGTGATCTTTTCATTGTAGACAGCTCTCCATGTTTGGATTAATTTTGGCTGTTATGGTGAAAGAAATGGAAGGGAAGGGAAGGGAAGGGAAGGGAAGGGAAGGGAAGGGAAGGGAAGGGAAGGGAAGGGAAGGGAAGGGAAGGGAAGGGAAGGGAAGGGAAGGGAAGGGAAGGGAAGGGAAGGGAAGGGAAGGGAAGGGAAGGGAAGGGAAGGGAAGGGAAGGGAAGGGAAGGGAAGGGAAGGGAAGGGAAGGGAAGGGAAGGGAAGGGAAGGGAAGGGAAGGGAAGGGAAGGGAAAAGCTTCTACAAACAAACTTTGGAAGTGGAGTGCCCAAAACATGGGGCACATGACAATTACCCTCTCAAGGAGAGATCTGAATATGCTTCATCTTCAACTATATTGAGAAATAAGTTAGTGGAAAGCATGTTCCCTCTGAACTGATGAGGCCCCTGAATTAGACCGTGTATGTCCCATACACTGCCATCAGTTTTTTTCCTAGCTTCCATAAGCAGTAGTATCACTCCTACATTTCCAAACTCCTTGTTAATTACTGAGCAGGTTGCTGACTCAGATGAAATGGTACAGCCCTGTCTGATGAGCTGCTCAATTCAATCTACTCTGCTCAGTGTCTACATGAACTCTGGCAAGTTATCAAGGTGGTCTTCAGGTGAACAAAATTTGAAAATGAAATGTAGCCAGGGCTGTAGCTCTGCATAACAATGCTCCCAGCATAAGATTGAGTATTATCAGAGGAACTGCAATATGTTTGATGGAATACTATTCTTTAAGTCAATGCTGCTGTTTGATAAGGCTGAGTGGGAAAGGGGAGATATTGGCCAGGAAAATCTCATTCAAGTAAGACAAAGTCAAAAAATCCACAGTAAATCTATCCAAAACAAAACCATGATATTTCTCGTCAAACTGAGATGAAAGTTTGAACCAAATCAATGTAGTTTTTCAGTTTTGCATTCGTCCATGCAATGGTGCAATGATGATGATAAAACTTTTAGATAACCAAACTTACTGGTTATTTTTTTCATCATCCCAGATCCCATTATTCCAAAATGTGTGGCTTTTCTATCGCTTATGTAAATGTTACCATGACACAAAACACCATACCAGATTATAAATACCACCTAAAGACTGCAGGAGGAATTACTGCATGTTGTTAGCCCACCAGTAATGTGCGGAACATGTTACCATGTTTCTGTCTGGGAGTTCTCAGCAAGATGTATGTCCAGATGTTTGGAAATCATGGAAAACTGGAAAAAAAAAACCCTCGAATTCTGCACAAATCAACTGTCAGAGCAGAAAAAAAATGTTGCGTCCAGGAATCCCAAGAGTAATAGTGGGTCTGCGTACTGAGTTATACCAAACTGAATGAGATTTTTCCTACTGCCATTTCATAGAACTCTGTTGTTAACTGTTGCAAAAATTAGTTTACGTGCAGAAGACCCTCTTTTTCTCCAGTAATAGTATAATTGTTTCTATTTTTCCCTTTACCCAATAGAAAATCTTAGTCCAAATAGTTGGTCAGACAGACTCCATATTTCATTTAAAATAAGTAAAAATAGTTTTGCTCTCATGGTCCTCCCCATGTCATCCCCAAAGTTGATGGAATTACATATATGCATGAAGGGCAAGAATAATGCCTGCTTGTTACAGAAATAAAAGTGAGGGTTTTTTTCTACTAAGAAAAATACTAATAATCTATTTTTGTTTTTATTCTTCATTCTTTAAAGGAAAAAAATAGCTAAGCTGATTTAAATTAAATTTTACAAAGCATATGCTCCTGGGCAGAAATCTTATAAATCCATTTTCAGCCCAAAGCACATTTTTATGGTTGAGCTATAATAAACCACTCAGAAAAGGGATTCCACTGGAATTGCTTACAGAATATAGTAGCACGAAAGGTATTATTGCTATAAAGCTTCACAGTAATGTTTGAATTTAGTTGACAGAACCAGCAGGGCCATTTTTATTTAGTTTGACCTCTCACCACAAGAACTTACTAGAATCTCACGCTACAGAGAATAAAACACAGCCAAAAATTCAAAGCAGAATAATGAATAAAATAATAAAGCGGAGGCTAGGGTGTCCCAATGCTATAATACATTTGATGCATGAATGCTGCTATTCTGATTGTCTTGGCACAGGGAAAAAGCAAAAAAAAGCAAATCATTTGTGAAGTAAGTTCCTGTTCATCAACAGTTAAAAGCCAAGGTGATCTGCAATGGATGTGGCTTTATTACAAACTTAATTTAGCAGATGCCTGTTAGCTTACAGTGAAGCTCGGTTCACAAAATAGGGTAATCTGTCTAGTGGTTACACAACATAACATCGCATGGCAATGCAGACATATACCAAGAGGATAATAGGTGCCAAGGAGAGTTTAAAAAAATTAAATAGGAGAGAAGGCTGGGCATCATCTGATGATCATGCAGAGTGTATGTTAAAGGACTAATGATAGCTATTCACTGTTGGAATGAACTGTTTACATAAAAACTTCCCTATACAGATGCCTCTGTGTCCTTTGGGTATGTTGCCAGGTTATTTAATGACCTAGATACTCTTATATCAAATCCAAGGTATGGTCTCTATTTCATGTAAGAGAAATATGCTGGCTACTAAAATTGGAGGATCTTTTTCTGCCTTATCTAATGGAAGCATCTTAGTCTGGCTTTTGGGAGGGAGCTAGGGTTACACAGGAAAAGGTGTCAGAGGGAAAAAGTAGACCGTGTGGCTGCATTCAATAATCCCCTATGCTTGCTATTCCCTAAATTAGAAACAGTGCAACTGGTACAGCTCCAAATATCGACAGCAGCAGCTTGAAGATAAAAAGCCTGTCCTGCACCTCAAATATAGCAAATCTCTGCTTTGGTCTCAGCACACCACAATAGTCAAGATAAGACAGTGCATGAAGACAGCACAAGAGATGGGCAAATGAATCGCAGGAAAGATGTACCAATGTCATGTCCTTAACTGAGAACCAAGAAGGATCATGGGATCAACGTGTTTTCAAAAAAAAAAAAAATTATGAAGTGAGACAGGTAGGGTCTGTCAATCATATATGCCTCTGTGACAACCTCTTTGAACAGCTTCTCTCCTTTCTGGTATTTCAAAGGGCTCTGAAGTAACATGCAGCAGTAAGGGTTAAATAACACAAAGGACTGCAGGAGGACTTCTTGACTATATCTCTTCTTTAAGTGCTAGTAAGTCAATGAACCTGTGAAATGAATATTAGTGAAGGAAGAGGATGGTTGGTGCCTGCAGGATGAAATCCTAATCCTTCATTAGGGGAAGAGCTAGCCAGTTCTGTTTTCCTGATCAGTGAGCCAGAGAAAACTGCCTGTATGATGGTCACCCATGGATGACAATTTAAAACCGACCAGTAAGATATCTCTCAGTCCTTGCCATCAGCACTTATGGCTCCTTTGAGGGAATTCTTGGCACTGCAGATAGTGGTAATTCATATGGAAGGATTTCAGGCTGTTACCGTCTCATTCAAATACCTCCATTGCTTTAAATTTCTTTATCCAGTACACAGACAAAGAGAAGGAGGAGCCACAATACCTCTATAGAGTAATGCATTTTTTTTTTACACAATTAGTTTTCTCTGAAAGTGTATTTGACCATCTTGGAGGTATTGTTGGCTGTCAAGTAAAACACAAATTTCAGAGCTTGGCTTAATTAACAATACATGCAGCCAGAATGTGAAATCTAAGCCACAAGTTATTCAAGTTACTCAGACACCCTCAACTTGCACAATTATCCCCAGAATCACCAACAGACTTCTTGCGTAATTTCTGATACCCCTAATTCTATTTAGGAATTGTTAGGAAAATACTATGTAGGTAAAAAATTTCCCTTTTGGTATTGACATATGGAGATGGGATTTTAAAGAAGTGTTCTGGGCTCTCAACACATTTATTTTATTTACAATATGTATTAAAATTTCTGTAAAGTGCTTTTCCTCCTACCCGCTTCAGAAAGATACAAAATGCATCAGGAAACATTCTGGGGAAAATCACACCCCTATGCATCACACACCTTTCTCTAACAAGCTTTCATATTTTGAAAAGGATATGGTGGCTGAGGTGAAGCATGTGTACAAGAACAATGAGTCACAGTCTGTAGCTTCTGTTTTCATACCCTTTCAAAGCTCCTTCCTCACGATCCCAAGCACAGGATTGAGGCAGCACTACACAGGGGGAGAACAAGTTTCTGAAGAGACACAAATGTAAGTGGACAGATAAAGAAGCAATCAGCTGTACACACACTCCTGCTCTTTGCTGGGGCTCTGCATGGTCAGAGCTGATTCAGAGGGTACTGCAGACTGGCAGCAGGCACCACATGAATCCAAGGGGTCTCTGCAAAACCCTGGGAGTGGGTTTCCCAGGCTTCTTGACACAGCTGCTTTTTTGTATGTGTTTTACAAGCCTAAAATGCAAAATCCTCGAGTCCTTTGTTCTTCTGAATGTTCCTAAGGTTCATCCTCTGGCTCTAGGGGAAAACTCTGTGATGAGTGTGTACATTCATAAAGCTTTTTGCGATGCTTTCAAGAAGTACTATGATCATCTGCTGTGCTTAAAGGCAGATATTCAGTGAATGTGTGTCTGAAAAACAAGCATTTTAAACCCCTCAACTTCCACTGCAGATAACTAAAACATGCTTATAGACATTTTTCCTCATTATATGAATATTTGAACACTTTCAGAAGGATATTATTGAGAACATGCCATAACCTGAGGGTATTTTAATGCAATTAAAAGCTTTAAAGAATCTGCAGAGTGCTCCAGAGGTTTCTTGAATAGAAGAAAATAACAGAGGACTGGAGGCTTGCCAATGTGACGCCCATCTATAAGAAGGGCCAGAAGGAGGAACTGGGGAACTACAGGCCCATCAGCCTGACCTTGGTACTGAGGAAGGTTATGGAGTGGTTCAGCCTGAGGCACTCACGTGGCATGTGCAGGACAACCAGGGACTCAGGCCCAGCCAGCACGGGTTCATGAAGGGCAGGTCCTGCTTAACCAGCCTGATCTCCTTCTATGACCAGGTGACCCACCTAGTTGATGAAGGGAAGGCTGTGGATGTCATCTACCCGGACTTTAGCAAAGCGTTTGACACTGTCTCCCATAGCATTCTCCTTGGAAAGCTGTCGGCTCATGGACTAGACAGGTGCACACTAAGCTGGGTTAAAAAACGGCTGGACGGCCGAGCATAGAGAGTGGTGGTGAATGGAGTTAAATCCAGCTGGCGGTTGGTCACCAGCGGTGTCCCCCAGGGCTCAGTATTGGGGCCGGTCTTGTTTAACATCTTTATTGATGATCTGGATGAGGGGATTGAGTGCTCCCTCAGTAAGTTTGCACGTGACACGAAATTGGGTGGGAATGATGATCTGCTTGAGAGCATGAAGGCTCTGCAGAGGGACCCGGACAGGCTGGATCAATGGGCTGAGGCCAATGCTATGAGGTTCAACAAGGCCAAGTGCCGGGTCCTGCACTTGGGTCACAACAGCCCCATGCAGCGCTACAGGCTTGGGGATGAGTGGCTGGAGCGCTGCCTGGCGGAAAAGGACCTGGGGGTGCTGGTCGACAGGCGGCTGAACATGAGCCAGCAGTGTGCCCAGGTGGCCAAGAAGGCCAACAGCATCCTGGCCTGTGTCAGAAACAGTGTGGCCAGCAGGAGTAGGGAGATGATTGTGCCCCTGTACTCAGCACTGGTGCGGCCACACCTTGAATGTCATGTGCGCGGTTTTGGGCGCCACAGTATAAGAAGGACATTGAGGTGCTGGAGCGTGTCCAGAGAAGGGCAACGAAGCTGGTGAAGGGTCTGGAGAACAGATCTTATGAGGAGCGACTAAGGCAGCTGGGGTTGTTTAGTCTGGAGAAGAGAAGGCTGAGGGGAGACCTTATCGCCCTCTACAACTACCTGAAAGGAGGTTGTAGTGAGGTGGGGGCTGGTCTCTTCTCCCAAGTAATAAGTAATAGGATGAGAGGAAATGGCCTCATTTTGCACCAGGGGAGGTGTAGATCAGATTTTAGGAAAAGTTTCTTTACTGAAAGAGTGATCAAACATTGGAACAGGCTGCCCAGGGAAGTGGTGGAGTCACCATCCCTGGAGGCGTTAAAAAACCCTGTTGATGTAGTGCTTCTAGATATGATTTAGTGGGCATGGTGGTGTTAGGTTGATAGTTGGACTTGATGAACTTCGAGGTGTATTCCCACCTAATGGTTCTATGATTCTACAGTTCTATGAATGTTTCAATCTCTGGGAAACAAAAAGATATACCTGCTTGCTTCTTTGGATTTTTTTGTTCTTTCTTTTTTATTCGCTAATTAAAATGAGACAAACTTCTGCTGTCTCTTCAGATGTTTCACATGTTTTGCATTGTGCACATTTAGGAATCGGAAGCCCTTGCACGCACTGACCAACAGGCTGGTTGGGAGGCTGTATGCAAAGCAGAACTCTCTAAAAAGCAGAGCTGATCCATTTTGCAGCTGCTCCAGTCCTCTTTAGGCGTGTGATTTAGGCTGCAAATGTTCCTACTGTTTCCAGTACAAGAAATTATGTCACGGGCACACACACTCATTCATCCCAATCTTCCTTGCTGTCTCTCAGTTTCTTCTCTTTGTACGTTTCTTCTTGTCTTAGGGAAACAGGGAAAGCCTCTCCTTAACAGTTATTTAATCCTGATCCTTTTCCACCAGTAAAGCACTGATGAAGTCACATTACAGCAAATTAGCATCTGGGCTTTTTGTCACCATTGACAACCTTAAGTAAAATTGTGGTAGCAAGACAGTGTTATACCTAGTGCTGTCATTGGTGGTGCAACAGAGAACACCACAGAAAACAGCTGAGTTTAACTTTGCACCTTGAAATCCTGATGAATAATGAGTCTTTTCATCAGCACTTGTAGGCTCTGTGTCCTCTGCAGCTCACATTATTGCCTTCCTCCTCCCCCTCACTGCCTGGCTGCAGCCTGAGGAGAAACAGTAACACTAATCTTTGAATCTCTGTTATTTAGTAACTAGTTTCATGTCACAGGAATCAAACTTCTTTAACACAAACTCTCAAGAGAAATGAGTATGACCCCTGTGTACTCTGAGACCGGTTCAGTGCATGCAAGGCCCCCCCTAGGCACTGCCGGGCATGTGGCTGCCAGCAACCAAGGGTCACGTCGCACTGCTGTGAAAGAGAAGGAAGGAGAAGGAGACAAAGAAAAAAAAAGATACATTACAAACCGACTCTCACAAAAATACTGTTTCCCTGTCCATAAAAAATGATTGTGAAATGAAACTAGTTTAGAAGGAAGGCCTGGAGGTTTATTCGTTAGGCAGAAATTGGCACAGAAATCCTGACCCAGGCACAAAAACACCCAACCCCTTCCACGAAAGAAATGCCAGCCTGGGGCAGGCACTGCCTCCATGTAACCTTGGCTTGTCAGTGTGCCTTCCTGGTGCCCCAGGCAAATGTTCTCCCCTGGACTCCAGGGACGGGGCTTTTTCCTTCTCTCTGGCCTCACTGAAATGCAAGTACATAAAGCCACCTTTTCTCTTGCCTGAAGTCAAGTATAGGACACCATGGACATGTCTCCTCGCCAAACCTTGTGTTGTATCTGTGTTGAGAGCATGTCCTGAGGCTGCTAAAGCACAGGGGACACCTGCTCGCCAGTCCAAATAGCCCTCCTTGCAGCTCAAGTACTCAAGTACAGTTGTTGAAGGCAGCACACCTTCCTTGCGGTGGTGGTATTGGAGATGAGGACGTGTCAATCCAAACCAGCCGTTCCTGAGGATGGAGCTAAGAGAAATTTCTTGGCTCTTCTTAGGCTTTCCTAACTCACGAGGGACATCGGGGAGGGGGGCGGGCAGGCAGTTGTGTTTGGCAGAAAGGAGCTGGCCAGGGAAGCCAATGGAGGGGTTTGCTTGGGAGCCAGAGATGTGTCTGCTGATGGCCTGGGCCAGCCGCGGTGCCTGAGGGCCTTGCTAGGGGGAGCTCTGAGGGCTGGCCCTGGCAGGGGGCAGCTGTGGCCGAGGGTCTGCACAGTCCCACAAGGCTGCCTGTGTGCAGGGAGGCTGCAGACATCTTCCCTGTGCTGGCGTGCGAGAAGCTTCGAGGCAATATTTTGTCTGTCACTCAAAGAACCAGAAACTTGCAAGCTCTGAACCTGTTCCTGAAACAAATTACCTGGCTTTTTACAGAACAAAACCTCACCAGAATTTCCATCTTGCAGGAAACACTGCTATTTTCCTTTTTAATTGTAACTTGGAGCACCTGAAAAAGAACATTGAAATTCCCTAGGAGGCAGAAATTTTGAGTTTAGCCAACTTTGTTCACCTTTCATGCTCCAGCTTCTACAGCAGCTGAGGCAGAGAAACAGCAGAGAATAACCTTTGTCATTGCACATTTCATTCATACCAGAACAATTCCATTATTTGCAGCAACTGAAAGAAAAAGCCTGCAAATAAAGAGCAATTAACCAAGCAGCTAATGATATTACCATAATGCACATGACCAATGGACTTATATTAAATTTACCACGTTGTCCTCACTTCTGGCATTGCTTCATCCCTTCTGAGTACTGGTCTTTGCAATCTTAACATTTTAATTTGGGCATACTTTGTGTTTTTGGAACTGTGCTTTGAACACACTGTATAATCTAAAGAGATTTAAAGCCATCCCATTAGGTTACAAAGAAAATGAGAGACAAAAGTATATTTTTCCAGTAGGGACCTAACAATGCATGCCTCTAAATTAAGGCCTGCATTTGTGGTAAGTTCTGCCTGAGTTTGTATTCAGAACTTACGATTGTGATTTTTATCATGGAAAAATAATTGGAAAAAATAGTGGTACCTAATATAGTGGTACCTAAAATTCCAAAAGGAAAAAAAAAAATTGCCCCATCATGAAGTTCCAGATGGCAACAAGATTGCTGGTGTCAGGACTAGAGGAGTGGTACAGTCTCTGGTACCTGAAGAGCTCCGCACAGTGCTTTGTTGAGCCTAAACACAAACAGACTGGTTTTATCAAGCAGTTCTGAAATAAGGGACATCTTCATTCTTTTGAAAAAAAGAACTAAATATGCAACATATCGCTTTATATCCAATATATCCTGACCTAACAAAAAATGTTCTTTTGAGAGAGGTTGTGAGGCTTCTGAGATGCATCGTAGATAAATAGGTTTCATCTGCCTCGTATGAGCTTACTGCTGCTTTTGTGCACATCTAGGCTTGACTTTTGTGTTCAGTGGAAAGGGGGAGTGTTAATTATTTACACCAATATAAATCTTTAATTGCTGTGATGTGGTGTCTGTAGTCCCTTCACCATTCGAAGCAGCAAAATGGCTCTCACTATGGTAGACACAAAATGGGATGTGACTGAAATGAAAGCTGTTCATCACTTATGGGAGGCAGCGGTACCTCTTGGTTTAGCGGGCCTCCAATGTCTTCAGCAATGAGCGTGTTACTTCGTAAGCAAGCAGGGTGTGTGGCCAAGCTATTTACTGTGCACTAAAATAACATGGCATGCATATGGACAGCATCGGGTATGATTTACTGCTTGTCCTCTGGTAACTGCAAAGACACATCTCACATCCCATGAAAACCCTAGTACTAAGTAGTATCATCATTCAAGCAGTCACTTCAGCTTCAATGAGACTATCTGCACTTACAGCCGGGGTCATAAGTAACTGCCTTGCTGAATCAGGGCTTGTGTTGCCTTGGTATTTGGGGATTTTTCAGCCCTATTTTGTATAGGATTCAGATATCACTACATCTATTACGAGAAATTAAGAGTGAGATGGAAATAATAAGTGAAAAAGGATAGCGAGCTTTTTTGACTTGGCTTTTATCTTTGCAGCTATAATTGCACAGCCTGGCTGGGTCCTTACATAATTCATGCAGCCTATAACTAAAGATAATCTGGAAAGCAAAGAGAGAACACAGTACATTCATACTCTCATTTATACAAAGTTGTTGCCTCTATTAGTGTGAAACTGGATCTGCTTTTCCCAGTTCTCTCCTGTCCTGTGTTACCCTTTTTCTCATCACTTCACAGTTTTTCTTCTGGCTGGTGCTTCCAGTATTTTGCCATTTGTTAAGGACAACCTCCTTTTCTGCAGAGGAAGGTCCCTGCTCAGACCAGCCTTAGCTTCTTTCATCTTTTCCTGAACAAAAAGGCTGGGTAGAGCTTCCTTCAGCTTCCTTGCTCTGGCTCAGAATTGCTTTAACATGGTCTTTGGCTCTGGATGCAGCAAGCCATGACTCTTACTGATATTGTTTTTCTCTTTTCTAAGACAGACTGGTGGTGACCTGTGAGACAATTTTCACCTGTATGCTAGAAACACCTTAGGATCTAGCCTTTTTCTTTTCTTTAGAAAGAAACAGTCATGTTTTCTAGCCTAGAACTGTGATACTGTGGCAACTTACACTGTGTTAGTGTGATTTATCAGCAGACACTGAGACTACATGAAGCTGTATGAAACTAATAGCTGTTCTCTGTGGGGACCCATACGTTCCTTTTTTTTTTTCTTTTTTTTTTTTTGCTTCAAAATGATAGCAATGTGCTGGGGCAGACTGGTTGGGGAATGGCTGAAAGTGCCAGGAGGTACCTGGGAGGCCCCCAGGGAAAGACTCTGGGGAACAAGCTATTTACCATATTCCTGCCCTGCCCTGGGAAGCAGGAACAACCAGTGATGTCTTCAGCTTCCTTCCAACCTGTTTTTCTGTTTGTTGAGTCTGTACATCTCCTTTCTCCTTTCTGCTCCAGGACTTGGAGTTCAAGATGAATTCCCAGATTGGGAGATGAAAGAGACAGCTGTCATTAATCAGCAGTTAAACTCTGCAGTCATATCCTACATACAAATTGTGATGACTTTGAGGCATCCATCAAACTGAGTCCATCACTCTCAGGTACCCTCTGTTGTGGCACTGCTGGTTTGGCTTAGTTTAAATATAAAATAGTGCAAAGGCAGTTTTTTAATGGTTTACAAGTGAAACCATTAACGGAGCTAAGATTTATGGCAGCCACTGGACACTGTCATCTGACTTCACTGAAGTGTATGAACTCTGACAAACTTGAGCTGAGTTTTTATTTAACCACTTATTTGTAATGTACTTACTTATAATGTCCCTTAGCACTGAAGTGTGTAAGCAGATAAGGTTTCTAACAATAATGTGCTCTTGCTTATATATATTTTCTGTGACTTTCCTCTAACTCAAAAAATAATCTTTATTAGTCTAATTTAGAGTGGTTAACTGAGAATTTTGTTTTAATGTTCCAATATGCCTCAAACTTTCTTAAACTAAAATTTTTTAAAACATTAATAAATTTTATTTTGAAAAATAATGTCTCCAAAATCAGCTGCATTTCGCTATTGTTTCTGAATTAATATCCTAGAATACAGACAGAACAGAAATTATTTCTGAAAGCACTTGAGAGAATTGAAACTTGTCGTATCACTTTCAGGACGTCTTTTGGCTATCGTCATAGGGACTCCTTTCTTTACGTTTAGGGAAAGGGAAAGATCTTTAAAACCCTGCAATGCACCAATAAGAGTTTGTTTCACAAAGAGTAATAGAAGAAATATCTCTATGGACGGTTTCATAACTTCTTTAATGGTTTCTCTAGTCTAGCCTTCCTTTTACCTTCTTTCTCCAGTAATCCTTTGTGACTCAATATTGCAGGAGAATGGTCGCTCATTATTGCTGTAAGTATTACCCTTGAAATTATAATGTGAAAAGCTTCCTCAAGACCTTGGGGAAGAAACCTGAACATGCTAAATTAGGAAATTCAATGGATGTACAAATTAGATTGGCTAATCAGTTGAATATTCATGTGGTTTCTTCAACTTTGCTTGTAAAGATTTGCTGCTGCTCTGTTGCTCAGTTTGCTGCATTATATCAGTGTGCCAAGCAAGGGGAAGCACAGATATAGTGTGGGTTTACTTTGCATTTTCAGATTCCATAACTTGTCTATCAGTAGCTTTTCCTTGTATTTGTACTCCTTATATTTATTGTACTCCTACATTCTATTACTTTTAATTTCACTTTCTTTTTATTGTCATCCATCTGAAAAAAACAATACATTGAAAAATGGTTTATAGTCGACTGATGACATCCTTCACTAGAACATTAAAATCAAGCATATTCTCATAGTTTAGTATATACATTATTTTTGTAAGAACAGAGTATAAGTTCTGATTTTAATAGAAAAATGTTGACTTAAAATGTGACTGTTAGACATTTTTTTCTCAGCTATTTTCAGACTCTTTTACAGTTAGAGCTCTAAAGACTGAAGTGTGGAAAAATTATGCAGCTATCAGAAGATAGCTGGCAGAATTTTTGAACATTCAAGAGAAGATTAAAAACAGAGTACAATACTTAGTGCAGTGAATATTTGTTTTATCAGTAACTGAGCAGTTAATGTAAAATGCAGAGGGAACTGGCAACCTCAGTATCTGTGCATGCAAACCTCCCATGAGAACATCAGCCAGATGACTGCATTAATGGGTTAGTGCAAATACTTTGTGGAGGATGTGAGCTTCAAATCACAGGCTTACCTTTGGCTTAAAATTTTGCTCTCTAACGTTTTCAGTTTTTTCTTTCAGCAGTGTCTGAAGACTGATTCTTAGAAACCATCTTACTTTGAAGTCATGCTCTTATTCCTCCCAGATAGATCTTTTTTCATGTAGATGCTATCAGTTCAGTGCTCATAGCTCGCTCCCCGGTACAGCAGCAGTACATTCCTTGAGCAGACATTACCTTATTGTCTGGAGTAACAGAGGTAGCATGTTATGCTCATCAGCAGTTTTATTTAATAATGGAAAATCCTTTTCATTTTACTACAAGATTTTTTTTACTGAGGTATAAGATAAAATAGTTTCTAAATGTGTGTAAAAGAGTAAGGAAGCAGGTCAAATTTAGTTTACATCTTGCTAAGCCATTCTCTGCAGCTTAGCTTATCCTGCTTGATCAACAGTGAGCTAACACATACAGGGAACAGTGTGCAGATGCTTGATAATGGTCTAGTATTGACCCGTTCTTCTTAGAGATTATAGCTTGCTTCTTGAACATCCCTTACTTTTCCACAGGAACGCAGACAAACACTGAGTTTAAATTTCGACTGTGGTTTTGTGATTGAAATAGAAGATTCAAAAATGATCATCAAAGGTTGTGTAGTCATCAACATCATAATTTTTGATTGAAAAAGGGAACATTATTTTACAATGCAAGATCCAGTTGCTTCTGCTGGGAGATTTAACAGAACATTTTCTGGTTCACTCCTGGACAAAGTGAGTGCAACAGGAGCACTGGTCTTACATGTCTGTCTGAACGAATTCAGCTGAAAGCCAGATTTGTTGCTTGCAATGCCTATATTGTTGTGCTTATTCAGGGCACTGAAAGGACCCCTGTGTTTAAGGCTTTTTGTGTGTACGTTGAAAAAATTGTTTCTTTCAGTACCTAGCCAATGTTATGTAATCAACCGATGCAACATGGTGCAACATTGCATAAGGCTATTACTTTTGCCCCTTGGCATGACAGAGAATAAAAATGGGATTTAAATTGTTCCCTTCATACTTGAAATATCCCAAGGCGCTTTTTGAAGTAAAATTCTAAATTATATGAAGGAAAGATGAGTGGGTATTAGGTAACCAGCAACATCCTAGACATGGCAGTAGAGAGAAAGGCTTCTGCTTTATTTGCAAAAGGAGGATTTGTAGGCCAAGACAGATGTGCTGTGTTTGAAAGCTGCATATGCATCTCACAATAAGAATTATTTGAAGTTCAGCATGCTGTTTTGCACTATTAAAATGGGAATGGATTTTGTGGTCAGATCTGTGTATATTTATGTATGTTAACATCACAGCGATTATTTGGATACTGCTGCAATATTAATGCATTGTGTTTGTACTACTTGCATAATTTGATATTATATATTGTATTTCAGAACTATGAGTCATTTACAGCTGGAGTTTATTTATAACATCTTAGTCACAGGACATAGTGCAATTATGCTAAGGAAACGAGACAAATACCCAGATTGATAAAGTCAAATTCAAATTTTGAAAGTACAATTCTCATTACCTCTGTCCCTCAAGATATTTCAGTGTAAAATTTATGCAGTAAGAACTGAGTTCCATGAGCTGTAAAATTTATTAAATCTTTCTTCTTGTGTCTCTTCTGTTCTGTTTCTCTGGTGTCTGATGGATGAATGCTTAAGTCTTTTCCTCTTTCTCTAGAGCCTGGGCAACTGGCTCTAGGTGGCCCTGCTTGAGTGGTGTCTGGACAAGGCGACCTCCAGAGGTCCCACCTAACCTCAACCGTTCTGTGCTTTTGTGAATAATTTGGATCTGTTTCTTCTTCCTGCCATTGATTTTCAAAAAAACTGCACACCATTACTATTTTAGAAACATTGTCCCTGCTGTCAGCCTTGGCTGAAGCTGGTGAACAGCTTCCAAAGCATTTGTAAGGACTCTGACAGTTAGCTGAGTGGCACAGGAGCTTTTGTCTTGATTCCTAGGAAGTCCAGTCCCAAGAATATATAGCAAAAGCCATTAAAACAGTTACAAAGGGATCAGACAAAGGATCCACCTAGCCCTTTACCTTTTCTTCAACACTGGATGTAAGTAGGTGCTTCGGGAACAGCAATAACAAGATAAACTTGTTTGATAGGGCCCTCAGAATAAAAGGTTTCTTTTTCCATGTACTCATCCAGTTTGCTGGAGAACTCAGTTAAATTGTAGTTTTTGTGACTTCTTTGGGCAGTGAATTTCATTTTCTTCACCTGCTGCACGAAGAACCAGCTGTTGTTGTTGAGAACCTTGCTCCTACCATCTTTGTTTGACGGGCCCTAGATATTTTATTGAGAGAGGGTGAAAAGCTGATGCCTCTTCACTCTCTCCAAGGCACTTGTAATATTGCAGACTTCTATCATTTGTTGTCATGAGTTATCTCTTTTCCATACTGAAGAGTCCCAGCCTACTCAGACATCCTTGTGTCAAACCACTTACCTATCCTAGAAAATACTTGTTGCCCCCCCATTGCATCTTTCTGGTTATTAAAAAAAAATGGACACAAAGAGTGAGAGAAAGTGAGAAGCGATAAACAACCTCAGCTTCACACGGGCCTAGGCCCGTGTTTCTCAGTGACAATGAGGATTGCAAACTGTACTGCCACAAATCTCTAGGAGCAAACCTAATTACATGTCTCAGTGCTAGTTGCCTGTCTTTCAAACATTCCTTGCAGTATTTGAAAACACACCTGTAAATGTTTTCTGTGACACAGAAAACACACTAAATAAATGAGACACTGAGTTTGTGAATGCCTTCCAAAGTGTCTGAGGCATAGCAATACCTGTGATACTACACTGAAAATCAACCCAACATTTCACAATGACAACAATGGAAACGTTGGCCATGCTATATGAACACAGCTAGGAGAAAAAAGAAAGCTTGATTCCTGTCAAAGGACACTGTTATCTCAATGTATACAAACTCAAAGTGGGAACAGGTTACTTCTTCCTTTAACTCATTGGATTAGATAAGGCATATATAAACAAGAGTAACTTTAATTTCTGGTTTCAGTTTATCCTGAAGTGCTACCACAAGCAATTCAAAGGCTACAGTCTTCCATAAACTGTATTTGTGGCGATTTGGTCAGGATCTAGCCTAGAGTCTTCTTTTGCTGCTGGAAGAAAAAAGTTCTGTCTTAGAAGTTGACGTATATAGATTGAGCAACGTGCCCTGATATTCAGTGTAGCACTAGTCAACACGAAGAACAGCATTAAACACAGTCATCAGACACAAATCAGACAGCTGAGCGTCCAGTTTAGTTCAATAAAAGTGATGTATTGGTAAAAGGAATTGACTTTTTGCATCTGTCTATCCTAACTAATTTTGTACCTATGATGAGTAAAGCTTGGTTTGCTGCCAGGTCTTCCAGATAAACGTTATAAGCAATGGCATTGTAGTCACTGCTGTTCTAGTGCCATCCATTAGTGCCATAGATATCGCAGGGTCACAGTCTCTAACTTTAGGAGTTTATATTGAGACAAACCAGAAACATAAATAGGAATGGAGGAGCGGGAAAGACAGAATAATGGTTGTAATAAAAACAATCTCATACAGTTCCTTGGTACAGAAGCATACATAATTCATACACATTTGTTCCTGGTCCTGCAATAATTGCTTTGGTCGTTCTTTTTCCATACTAATGAAATTCAACTGGGGAGACAAAGCAATGGGATTTTTTTAGAATGGACCAGAATGAGAGGAGTGAAGTCCAGCATATTTCAGGAAGGATAAGAATTTGGAATTCAGACTTTTTTTTTTTTTTTCAGAAACACAGAGCACATTTCAAAGGTTTCCCACTTGTCAGGTGACTGATATTCCCTAGTATGGATTTTTTGTATTTAGAAGTAATTTTAGTGAAAAGTGTTGAATTTTTTTTCCAGAGTGCTTGAGCACACGCCTGCAAAAAGAGGATAGAACAGAGAGCATTTTAGTGAGCTTCTTTGCTCTGTACAGTTATGCTCTCAAAGGATTTCTGAGGAAAAAAGGGTGTGGACTAATTTTAAAGGAAGGAGACATTGGATACAGTTGCCAGAACACTGATAAATATCATTACAATTGGCAGCACAGGTCAGCTAAGTATTTTAATGTGATCTTCTGGACTTCAGTGTCATAAAATTAGCACCTCTTTTCTGAAACAGCTCATAGGGTTTATTCACTGGGTCTGGTTATTTGTGATGCTGATTTTTAGAGTGCTGCTTTGTGTCCATGAATTACTACTTTCAAATGAAAAACTCATTTTATACAAGAGAGCGACTGTGTAAAGTGGTCTGGTAAAAACATAATATGTGATGTTATGTTTAAGAGACTGGTGCAACACGTAGAAAATGGTGTGAGCTTATAGCTTCTATCACAAGAAGACCTGAACCATAAGAATAAGAAAGTGTACGAATGAGGCATGAAGAATAGAGAGATGCAATGATAAGCTACAAAAGACCTTCCAATTCTTCCTACCTGAACTGAAAGTTTGGGCATGTCAAAGCGTAGGAGATTAAAAGTCAGTGAATATTATTGGGATGTGTTGACCTTGGCTGGATGCCAGACACCTCTCCTCCCAAAGGTGCTCTCTCACAACCCCTTCTCAATAGTTCAGGGAGAGAAAACAAGATGGCCAAACTCACGGGTTGAGATAAAGGCAGTTTGATGAGAAAAACAAAGCCTGCACACAGAAGCAAAGCAAAATGAGATGTATTCTCTAATTTCTGTCAGTAGGTGATGTCCAGCCACTTCCTGGGAAGCAGGACCTCAGCATGTGTAGTAGTTGCTTTGGGAGACAAATGCCTTAACTCCCTGCTGCGGCCTCCCCCCCCCCCCCCCCGATGCCCTTTCTCTCAACTTTTATTGTTGAGCACAACATCATATGGTACGGAATATCCCTTTGGTCAGTTGGGGGCAGCTCCCCTCCCAACCTTTTGCCCCCTCCTGGCCTGCTGGCCTTTGGTGAGGAAGGCTGGAGAGAGAGTCTTGATGCTCTGCAAGCACTGCTCAGCAATATCAACAGCACTCTAGCCACAAATGCAAAGTGCAGCTCTACATGGGCTGCTATGTGGAAAGCTAACTCCATCCCAGCTAGATACAGTACGATTACAAATATGTAAATTTACACTTTTTTTTTTTTTTTCAGAAGTCATGATGTACTATGGATATTTGCAAACCTGGGTACAAATTCCAAAGCAGATTGCCTTTATCAGTTACAATCTCAGTTCCTCACCAGGAAAATATATAAATTGGCAGTTAAACCTCTTTAAAAAACAGTTTGCTAAACAAATTCCACCTTGCTTTTTAGGCCCTGAGGCCAATGTACGTCATGCTTTATATTCAAATGGGCCTTGTTGAGATGGTATGTTAATGTCCCCCTTGGTACAGAGAAAGTGGTGAAGCAACCACTCAGTACCTGGAATGTGCTTGTGAAGCCTGAAAGAAAGGTGTTTAAAGCACTGTTTTAATTTAACATGACTTGGACATCATGAACTCTGCACCTCCTTCAGTATTTCTGGGAGCTTCCTAGCTTCCTTAATAGCATGATTAGGCTCATAAAACAGGTTAAACTCTGCATGTCCTCCATTATCGATATTGCACAACTTTTTGCAAGCTTTAGCAGGGATAGTAAGCTTTAAGAAAAAGAAGCCAGTTAATTAATACTGAACTGTCACAGATTCCTACAATTATGATCTGTGTTATTGTAAAGGGGTTTACAATGAGAAAGCATTCTTTTAACATGCTATAGGCTTAATCATGTATTCCCAAGAAATACATTCCCTAGCATTGCCAGATTTTAGATTAATTTATAAATTGAAAACATACTCTTTTCTCTAAGTTAATTCTCATCATGTGGACAGCAATCTTCTGATATGAAACAGTGTTAAGAATATCAATAAGATATGTATTTGATGTCTGGCTTTTCCCACATCAAAAGAGCTGAAAAGCTTATGAAAAGAATAGAGTTGTAAAAAATAAAATGGATTTAGCAAAGCACAGCATACTGGAAAACATAGAACACCAACTGTAGAGCATGGAAAACCATGGTAGAGATAAACAAAGAGCTACTTATGAGCTGTCATTAGTGCTGGAGTGTGGGAGAGTGGTGCAGCTAAATTCTACTTTTATACTCATGTTTTTCAGTAGCTTTGCATTTTGGTGACCAAATTTCCAAACTATATGAATTATTCCAACGTAACTCAGCTAAGGCATGTATTTTTAAAAAGATTTGAGAATATGACCTCTTGTCAGCTATTGTGCAGATCGGCACTGGTGCAGAGGCTGACATCGCCTGTCTTGCTACACTTCCTCCCATAGTACCAAAGGAGCATGACACTCTTAATTTCCTCTTCTTAGCTCTTGAGTGCTCTTAGTTCAATCTCGTGCTGCAACTTGACATGAAATTATCCATATATACCTAAGTATGGCACCTTGCTATTAGCAACTTCTGATTAGACGACTGCTGTATCGCTACACACAGACAACACTATTATTTTGAAATTTTACAAACAATTATTTAGGGAAATGGTGTTTGAGTATATACCAGTTGTGTTTAGACCCTTTCTTTTTCCTTACAGTCCTAGTAAGACACTTAGTTAATATGTAGTTGATTTAACTTCTTGGATAAGGAAAAAAATCCAAACCTGCTGGCTAAATGGACTAAAGGGAAGGGCAAACTAAGCCTACCTACTACTTTAATAAGCTGCTATTGCTTTTTCAGTGGGAAGAGAGGAGTTTCTCTCTGACTTCACTGCACTCCAGTATGGGCAGCAGCCTATGAGTCATTGCCTTGAAGAGACAGTGACTTATTTTAATTACCCTCAATGAACCCTGCATTTGCAGGAGTGAGTCATAGCCTAATGCAATTTCATAATAATTATATAAGAAGTATTTTAAAGTGATGCCTTGTAGCTTTGCCTATTTTATTCATTCTCCAGGGTGACTGGAGAACATGATTCATTTTAAATGAGCTAGTATATATTATTTACTAGCAATAATTACTTCTGTTATTTATAGATAGAGAGTGTGCATGGTTCTACACAGGTCGACAGTACGATAAGGTTCCTGAGCCCAAGGGCATGCAGCACATGGATGCAGACATCAGAGTGATTAAAAATATGGTGGGTGAGATTGGTGCTATGATAAGCAGACAGAGCAGCTCTCTGAAGAGTGTTTTGATTACATTTTAATGAATAATGTGGGGTCAGGTCAAGTGTTCCCAATCACGTATAGGGGTGCTAATGGCCAGGTGAGTGCAAAAAGCAGAAAGGCAGGCAGTGTAGTTTCAAGGGAAATGTGTAAGAACTGGGGGTAAAGACCTCAAACCTCCTTTCACAGAATCACAGAATCACACAGAATGTTAAGGGTTGGAAGGGACTTCGAAAGATCGTCTAGTCCAACCCCCCTGCCAGAGCAGGACCACCTAGAGCAGGTCACACAGGAACACGTCCAGGAGGATTTTGAACATGTCCAGGAGGGTTTTGAACGTCTCCAGAGAAGGAGACTCCACAACCTCTCTGGACAGCCTGTTCCAGTGCTCTGGCACCCTCAGTGAAAAAGTTTTTCCTTATGTTAATGTGGAACCTCCTGTGCTTCAGCTTGCACCCATTGCCCCTTGTCCTGTCATTGGTGATGTCCTGTTCCTTCTCTTTTAGCACGGACAAACACCATTTCATAACAGTTGCACTGTTTTGTGGAGTGTTCTCAGGCTGGACAAAGCATATTTGCTGGAAGGGACTCCAAGAACCTGCTCATTGGAGTGTGTGTGTGTTTTCTACTTGGTACTGGGAAAGGCATCTTTTGTTAAGTAACTGATTAGACAGTGCTCTGGCAATAATGCGCTTGTTGTTAGAAGGCAGTATAACAACATGCAAGGTATACCCTTTTACATACTCACTAGGGACTTTTGCCTTACTGTTTTGAAGGAAAGTGAAGGAATCGTCCCAGAGCACAGTGGCATATGTGCTTGTGTAAGAGCATGTCATGCCTCTAAGGGAGCCTGTTTCTAGGTAGAAAAGACTGGAAGGTTGGGATGGCTTTATTTGAACTGTAGAGAGCTAGTTTAGGCGTGTTTGTGTGCTGCTGGGGAGAAGCTCATTTATGAAAAAGGAATTTTCTTTGTTTTCTATCCAGCTGCCCATTGCCTTGGGCTACCTTCCTTGGGTGGTGTCTATCTACTTAGAATAACAAGGCTTGGTCTTCTTGTTCAGCTGGTGAATGCTTGCCCAACACTTAGCATAGATATAGACTTAGGGAAAGTTGGGTTAAGAAAGTTGGTGTAGATGGATAATTACAATATAGCACTCTTCATGGTAACCTAATTACTCATATATGCAACTAAAAATTAGTGAATGTGCTGTCGAAGTGAAGCAAATGTTTACACTGTCCCAGGGTGGTTTGAAAGCCCTGTTACCGTAATGTGCTCTTTAGGGGAAGAAGTATCAAGACAAGAGGTAAGGTAAATAGTGCAAACTCACAGAAATCATGGCTCTGCATAAAGAAGGGAATCCATATGTCTTCAGTCACAGGCAAAGTATCTCAACCACAAGACCATTCTTGCTGCCGTACGAACAAGCAGCTTGCTTTTGTTTTTTTCTTGTCAGTAGTTATGATAGACAGTTCATGCACGAATGTTTGTGGCAGACGGTTTGCTATAAGAAATGTATTTGGAGCAGAGACTTGAAAGATGAATGAGTCAATGAGTTCATGGAAAAGAAAAGCTTTTTCATTTATATGAAGACTATTATTGCCTGGTATGTCAATTTTATTTCTGAAAGGATTAGCTGGAGCTGGGAGGTTTAAGCTGTGAATCAAAATGCGTACAGGTATTGTGAGAAACAGGAATGAACAGACTACTTTTTAAATCATTCTGTCCATCTGCCTATCATTATTATGAAGTATGTCATCTTTCTTGGATTTAATCAGGAATATATCTGAATCACTTACTACTGTGGTGCCTGTGCAGTACACACAGCAGAAGAAAACACTGATAGATTTCCAGAAGGGCTTGGTCTAACTGGCAGCAACTGGTTTTTGTTGTGATTCCAGATTTTTTCTTTTAGCTCTGATTCTTTGAGGAATATGTTGATGAGCAGTGTCTTTCCTATGCTGAGATCACTGAACACAGTAATATTTGCATTGTGTTATCTGTGGCAGAGGGGATTCTACCAAGCATTTACTGCATGGGATGTTGTGTCATATTGTTCCCAAGTATCTGAAGGAGAGTTAAAACAGTCACTTGGAGAAAAGTACAAAACCATCATAATTACTGTAAGTTTAACTCACATCTGGCCTGACTAATTTTGCCACAAATTGTTTATCCACAAACATTTTTTTTCTTTCCTTGGAGGCGACTGCCAAGGATATAGAGAAGAGGCAAAGACCAGATTGCTGCTGGCAAACACTATTGGTTGTAATCCCATCTGATGTTCAGGGCAGATCAATATTACAGCACACTGAACTATTTTCTTGGTAGTTTGCATGCTGGCCCTGAAAATTAGTTTCTGTCAGAGCATGTGAGAGGTGTTGCCAGTTGTCCTCTGTCCCTCCCTGTGTCCTGGCTGGATTTGATACATGTTCTTTCCTGAGTGTTAACAGCAAACATTGCAAGAATGCTTGTAATAATGATGCTTGACACGTCAAATTAAACTGCATAAACCCAGCCCTGCTTTTGACCTGTTTGCTCCCGTGAGGGGGGCTGTGGCCGGATGACAGCTTATTATACAACAGCAAAACAACAAAGTTGACTCCTGAGGAGCCTGATGCTTTGTTCTACAAAGGCTGGGGGGAGCGAAGCTGCTGCTCTGCTGCTTCCGTGGAATAGCTCCATTGTTAGATAGACAATACTTGGACACAAAGCACACATAACCTTTTGAAGCCTCGGGGTCCAACATGGGTCTCTTACTTTCACTGTAGGAAGCACATGACACGCTTGTAAAAGAAGCACACACAACAGGCAAAAGGTAATATTGCAGAAAAGATGGGCTGATGTGTAAATAATGTCTTTGACAATGTTTCTGTCTTTGTTTTTAGGACTTCCTGCAGACCCTGGGTACGAAATCTGTGTATGTGAGAGTGGCCAACCTATGATGCTAACACTAGATGCAGCTGTTTCTAAAAAAGGTACCTTTTCTTTTTCCTTATTATACACCAGAAAAACATCTGCAAAGGTGGAGAAGAACTAGAAAAGGTCATGGAGCGAAGAAATGTCTCCCAGTTTTCTGACGGTATTCCTGAATTATTCCTAATGCTCTGCTGCAGTGATCCAAAAGTGCAGCACCTGCCAGAAACAGAGGGTATGAATGTTCTCAGAAAAGTGAAGCACAGCTGCTTCCAAGTGCACTGAAAAAAGTGCTTGAAAACTGAAGCCTGAATTTGTTTGTCCATTTCTTTGCCTTGGCTGAAGACGAAACACTGTTTGGAATACTTACGAATAAATTATGAATTAATATTTTTGTTAGCACATGCCATTTCACCACTGCCGAAACAGCATTGCAAAGAAATATTGGCACTGACAAAATTAGACAGAGGAAAGACTAAGAGATCTAAAGTATGAGAAACTAACTTTGCTTCTCCTAATCTAAAGAGACCCAGAAGGAAAGTTTTGCTTTTAATCAGAGCCAGGGTTTGTAACAAGCTCACATGCACGTTTCAAATTTCAGACTGACAATAGGCTTTTTGAAACAAACGTGATTTGTGAAAATGGCTGAAGAGGATTGCTTTCAATCTGTGCTTGCGCAGAATTGGAGAATTGGTCTGGATTAATGTGCTGCTTCAATAGTATGGATATGTGAACAGGACCAGCCCCCTAAAGTGATGAAGTTCTGATATCTCTGAGAGCATCAAACATGCTGCTGAGGCCAAATCAAAAGGTGGCAAGACGGGGAGAAGCTGTGACACCAGGGAACACATCCTCCAGGGTGACCTGTTCCTCTGGCTTCATTGCAGCTTTCACTGCAGCTTCTCCTGTGCACTTGGACTTCTCTGTCACAGCCCTGGATCACACTCCTCCCAAAGACCTGAGCCTGGCACCACAGGTCCTGCTGCAGGGGAGAGACAGTGGTGCTGTTTGGCGAGTACCGACAACAGAAAGCTGGAGCACCAAGGCAGGGTGTAAAGAAGTATATGTTGTGTTCAGTCAGTGGGATCTGGCTGGCTTGAATTTAAGGTTTCTTATTAAATGCTTAGTTTTAGAAATCTTTGGAGTCTGTCCTGGGCTCAGCTTTTTGCTCTGACATCACTTGTTCAAGGTTCAAGGACATGTGATGGCATGTCCTCCCTTGCTGTTTGCCCAGGTGGAACATTTACATTGACCTCATGCAAGTTATAGAGTGGCTTAAACACTTCCAGTTTCCCTAACAAACTATTTCTGGCATGGAGGTTGCTCCTGAGGTTGTTATAAACATGCTTGGGCTGTGCAAGTGCCTGGACAATTAGAGTACCTTTTTACGAGAACTCAGAGTACTCCTTTAGAGGAACTTTTTCCTTGTCTGATGACTACTCCAACAGCAGGCAGGTAGAAGGAAAAACAAAAGACACAGCACTTCAAAACATGAAAATTACATCACCATGAACATCAAACAACCAAAGAGAACATAGCACTGTAATCTCATGAATCATTTGAGTAAAATCAAAACCTCTCCTTAAACCTGTGGTGTGACCCCTGTGCAAATAGTTGCAGGAGGAAACCCTCGTGGTCAAGCCTGTCAATCTAATGACAGGTTCTGAACACAGGGAACTAAATCTCCCAAGACATTTTCAGCAGCTGTCATGTTAAATCTTACCTGTTCATAAAAAAAAAAAAAAACAAACCAGAATTGAAAAAACATTAGTTTTGAGTACTTTTTTGAGGGTTCTAGATCCTTTCCCTGTTTTCTTTTGTCCCCTTTAGTGTATTAGATTGCATCATATCTGAGGCTGACGACAATTAAACTATTTTGGTGTAAAATCTGCTGAGGTGAGGTTCAAGGTGCTTGGTTTCTCATGGTTTCAGGTGAAATGCCTAACTAGAAGTCTGTGACCAGCTTCAGTCAAATTTTCAGGTGGATCACCTGGTTTGGCTACTGCCTGCTATTTAAAAAAAATGATGTGGCCTGTTGGCTTGGTCATATTATGGTGGGTTTTGTTCACTGATTTGATACAAAGAACATATATGTCAATCGAAAATCACTCAGGCCTTATGTCACTTCAGACAATACTCAGGATGTGAACACAAAGTTCTTGGAGACGAAAGGAAAATGCTTTATCCTGCCTGTTCAGCTGGCCCTCCATGGACTGACAGGAAATCAAAGTACACAACACCCTCCGACAAAGGGGCCCTAAGTTTGGAAGGGACAAAGAAATACAAAATGTTATCCATGACATATGCCACTGGTGAAGCAAGCACTAGATTTTCCATATGGATGTTCATTAAGGCCTTAAAATGTCTTGCAAGGTTGAAAGTTGATTTGCCCCATCCCAGCACTTTTCTAATGATGCTTCCAAACCAGAAAATAGGCCACTCAATTGCTTTTTATTGCACAACAACATGGGAAAGTATTGACTGAGTTAAAATCTTTCAGAACTGGCCCCACAAGTAGTTAATTTTGAGAGCTCTCACTCCTGACATTTCAAAATCAGCAAAAAAAAATTGTACCTCAGATATGACTAATCCTGAAATCCACGGAATGATTGGAATATCCCATTGTAGAAGCAAATCTTGGGAGATTATCTCCTTCATGTGAAAGGCAAGTCCTAACAGCTACAAAATAAATCCCTTCTGTTCCATGAGTTGCTTATGTTAATTTGTGTGCCAATCGCAAGGGAAAGGACGTACAGTGTAGCTGTTGCAGGACAACTTGGTATAGTTGTTGGAGAAGCATTTTGCTGATGGTGTTTGCTGGTTTTTCCTCTGGGCAAACAGACTTATTCTGAGTTGTAGCTACAATATCCCTGCTAGAATACAGCCTGGAATGGAGATCACAAGTGTTACCGTCAAAGTGCAATCGTTACAGGTTTTTAAGTTTTTATGAAAAGTGCAAAATAAGTGGCTTGGAAGATATTTTCTTCGTCATAGCTTCTTAAATCTTTTGCAGTTGCTTTTACAACTTGTTGTATGGTCTTGCCAGACACCAGCTGTGCTTTTTCTGGGGCTGTGTGTCACCCTGTATATAAAGTGTATGCAGAGAGCAGTGCTGAACCTCTGGTTTGAGTGCCAGCTTTGCTATGCAGCAGAAAGTTTGAATGGTGTTGTGTGTGCAGGACCCAAGACAAATACTTATTCTCTTCCTAACCACATTCACCACTTCCCCTGGTCAGTCTTCTCTGCAGCCCTTGCTGGGTATGCCAAGACCACAGATGAGAACTTTGCACTTCTCTTTCACCTTGTTACCTTTCTGGACGGAAACTGAAAACAGTTTTATAACCAGCTTTACACGCAGGGCTCATTTGGAAGTGACTGGAACACATCCAACTTTTGTCTTACTGGATGTTCACCAGATAACAACCTCGTTATGGCTGCGTCTGGACTATTTTTGTCTCAGAGACCTGGAGATGAATGGCTCTGTATGTTATTACAGCTTTACTGGGCCATTAAGCATTGCTCCCAGTAAAAATATCAAAATTCTGCATTGCAGCCTTCATCCCCATAATTATATTTTCATTTCATTTAGCCCAAAGAGCGCAGGGATAACTTTCTGCAGTGCTGTAGGGTTCTTTTCTTGAGAAAAATTGAGGGAAACCTCTCCCACATGCATGTTGTCTCTACCATGGCCTACTTATCTGTATTCTTTTTTTTTAATCCAGTGCTGAGACTAACTTAATTTTGTAAGTGTTCTCACAGTGTCATCAAATTAATGCTGCCTGTCATCTGATAAATGGTATTTTTTATTGAACATACTGCTAATTAGTAAAGAGTGATGCTTAAGCAGCATGTCAAAGCAGGTCTGACACTAGAGATCTACGGATCAGTGTGAGGCTCTCAAACTGCAAAACAGTTTACGAGAGGAAGGGTTTAATTTCCATACTATTTGTATTTGTGTTGAACAAAGCCATTCTCTCAGGGACCTCTGAACTTAAAGGTAGACGTGACAGACCAAAAATCATTTCTATGAGAAGAATTTGGATCTGATACACACTGCATCAAAACTCCTTGGTTAGTGCCAACATGCTGCAATAAATCACATAAAGCCATGGAAAATATCCGTCTGGCTTACAAAATCTGTCTCGCAGAGAGGAGACTGTTTTGGTTTTGTATAAGCAGCCATTTCCACTGGATTATTTCTTCGCTTAATGAGTCCCAAATGGAAGCAAGTGACTTGGCTCCAGAGCCTTCATCTGAGAGCACTTGCTTACCTTAGAGGCTACGGAATTTCATTAATAGTAAATAATCTTTTTGCAGATTGCCCTTAGGTGTCCTGCTTGCATTGCCAACTGCCTGTGGAGGGGTGGCTGACTACTGAAGAGGGACAACTGTTTGTTCCTTCATTCCTCACGGTAGGCCAGGATCCTGAACTGCTGCTCTTGATCGATTCGTTCTGACAGTGCATGGAAATTATAGTGCTGCCTTTTTTAGGGCAGTCTCCAGTTTCAAAAAATGCATTTTAATAGCTTGATAGGTCTCTGTGAATGTGGATATGTCCTGGTAATTGGCTGCTGTGCTCCTGAAATTACATTTTAACGTTCCATGGTATGCGATCAACTGAAAAGTACTGTATTAATAGGAAAGATAATTGGATTAACTGCAAGATGACAGTGATTAAGATCCTAGCCTGGGTTCTGGATCCTCTCTTTTAGCAACAACTTCCTGTGTGACTCAAACAAAATCGATAAAGGTTGGGTTTCTCCATACCCTGGGAGACCTGGGCTTTAGTTCCTCTGTGTAGTCTGCAAAGTGGGAACTGCAGCATCCTTCCATTGCACCAGTTCTCTAAGAGTACATGTTTTAAGAGATTGCTCAGATACTGAAGATACAAACGAGCATCTGCTGCATTAGTCAATAGAAAAAGTTAGGCTAACTTGAACACAAATCCTGACTTTTCTGGACTGTTTCATATGGTTTGAAATAAGTAGGGAGAAGCAAGGGAGGCTGAACTGGCAATGTTCCTGCTGATGGAGCGAAGCAGTTTATGAGGAATGTCCTCAGAGGACCCGGTGGAAGATTTGGTCATACAAGCGCATGGGCAGCGGACCACACTTTGTCTGCCTGCAACCTGCACCAAAGCTAGCTCTAGAGCAGCCACTGCCTGTGAGCATCCCCATGTCTAAAAGTCCTTGCTCTGTGTACCTGCTTCGAGTGATTACTAGCTACTTTGCACAGAGCAAAGAACTGTGTTCAAGGAGATAAATCACTTGACACAAATGTGGGTATCTCTAGGTTTTTTGCTTTATTAACAACTCAGAGTTGGGCAACTGAATTCCAAGTCCTTGCAGGCTTTATACGTTTTCTTTATCAATACACAGAGTCCAAAGTCTTTGTAAATCTTCACTCAACCTTTCAGTTTTTCATATTCATCACTTATTAAGTCCGCTCACATTCCCCTTATTCAGCTGGGTTCGTCTTTTCTGGTTCCAATTCTTGTTTTCGGTTTTGGGTCATTTTTGGGTCATCATCCACAAAATTATATTTTCTACTGGTCCTATATGGTTACAATTCTGAGAACTTCTTATATCAAGTATGTATAAGGCACAAAGTTATTTAAGACTTAAGCAATAAATAAAATTCAAACAATCCTAATTTTAATCTTATTTCCCTATGCTCAGCACACCTGTTATTAATTAATCACTGTTATTTTCTTTTATTTTCCTACATGATGTGCACGACTGGTTTTTAAATGAATCCTGGGAGGGTCTACACAAAGGACAAGACTAAGAACATTTTCTTGGCCTTTAGAGCAGCTTATTCAACTGTAAAATTTTGCTACCAACTGAAGCTGTCAAAGGAATAGCCAAACATTCAAACCCTGAACAAACACTGGGGCAACGAATTTCTATCCCATCTTGTATGCAAGATGTGTCTGCTGGGTGTCATCTGGTACATTAAAAAAAAAATGACACTAGCTACCATTCACCAGAAGCCTACTGTCCTAAATCCTGCTGCTGGTTACAACACAGTGGCCAGCCATGGCCAAAAAGTGTTGAACAATTTGTTTGTCTGCTTTCTGAGACATATAAGGCTCAACGTGTTTTCTTCTGTGCTGCAGTGCGTCTGCGCTATCTCAAGTGATTGAACAGGAGAGGGCTTATATGAGGACTGGGTAGCACTAAGCTACAATTTCTCTTAGGAAAACCCAGCGAGGTCCAGCAAAAAGGCCCTGTTTCTTGGTGGCTTCTTCCCTATCCCATGGCCAGGTTTGGGAGGTCATCAGAATAAGGGGTACACTGAGAATGTGTTCTTTTGGAGTTCTGGGGTTTTTTTAACTGGAGAGGGGGGAAAAGTCAACAGAATTGCATGAGGAAAGATAATTATGAGAACCTAACATTCAGTGTGTGAAATTTGCCTGGCCTGACAAGGCTCCTGTGAAATGTCATCTGTGGTATTTATCAACCTGTGTACCTGCTAAATTACATTATAAATGTATATGATGGATTAAATAGATGACTATACAACCACCTAAGCCTTATGCTGCTGCTTCAGTGCTCACAGTAATATGCCCTATGTTTTTTTTTCTGTTCTGCAATCCATCCAGAAAGAACCGCCAGTCACATGTTACAGTTTTGTGGTTTAGCGTGTCCTGTATGGGTAATTATTTTAAAGAATCAATGGTAAATTAGCTTGATTTTCTAAATCAATATTACTCTACCATACCCAGATTATTTACACTATGTGAAGAAAAGCATTTGCAAATTTAAGACATTCAATTGCCCATCAGTGTTCCAGACTCGTGTCAACTGATTTACGAGTTAACAGTCAGTGATAGCTGAGTGCTGCCTTCATTTCTAGTCAAGGAGGTTATGCTTGGCAGGCATCACTGTTCTGTTATGTTCAGCCAATAAATACTTACCAAACCAGTACGAAATAGAGTGGAGTATGGAAATAATGTTTTGAAGTAGAAAGTTCTGGCTAGAACTGTGTGGCATATGTGGGGAGGTGAAAAAAATACACCATCAAATTACATGTTCTGTCACAGACTACTAGGTACCTCAGTTTAACATGGTAGTACTTAATGATGAACATAAAGAACAGTAACTTTCCTCAATTCATCCACCCCGCTTGGATTTCTAAACATCTGTGGCAATGACCACACGCACACATGGGCTCCTGTAACAACAAGCATTGAGGTTTATTTAAAAAGCAGGGATGGATTCCTCAGGCCTGTGCCAAACCTCTAGTAAGGACCACGAGAAAAGTTTTTAAGACACTTTAGTCAGGTCTTCCAGCAACGTACATCTGGGCAAACCTTTGCTCTGTCTTGCTTTTTTCTCGTATTTTTACTGACCTTCACTTAACCTCAGGGCTTGATTTTGGCAAGGTATATATGAATACCTGCTTCCATCGTTTTTTGTGCCTCAGCAATTACACAGGTTAGATCCTCCATGAGGTCAACAGAGGATTTGCAATGTCAGGCTTTTGGGAACTAAATTATGTGATCAGCCGAGATATTTCAGTGTCCTGATCTCGCTAGTCAGATGTGTCAAGTACAATCATGCATGTGTGGGAGCTAGAGGGTATGTATTACTAACTTGGGGCTCAGTCATTTGAACCTTATGATCTCCTGGTTTTCACAGGCTGGGGTTTTTTTGTTTAAGGGGAAGCATTCTGTTTCAAAACAGAACCTGAAACAACTAATTTCTGTTTGATTTCTTTTGCAACTATCGTCATCCTTTAGCTGCTCTGAATCACAGTTTCTCCATTAGTAAAATAAGATAAATCTGAAAGAATGGGATAGGCACTTGATACCATAATTTTTACTGCTACTATTGTGTTGGTTAGATCTGAGGATTTCTTTGTACCGATATGAATAACTAGCATAATAACATCTAGCTTCAAACTTAACACACTCCAGAACACCTTGAACGTTCCAGATCCACAATTTCCTTCATGTAATAAAAACAAAAATAAAAATTAAATCAGATTAAATAAAAATCCAGTTGAGATAAGCTTTTTGAGTTGCCACTAGGGAAGAGCCCTGAAGAAATTTGACCCTACTTTCACAAAACACCTGAGAATGAGTCAGTAGGTTTTGGTAATCTTGTTTACAGTATTTTCTTTCCAATTACAACAAAAGCTAACTATATTTAAAAGAAAGCTACAGTTGCCAGGACTTTTCCTTGGCAGAGTTTAGTACCGAATATGTTACACTGCCAGCTGCCAGAAAGACTAGATGATGCCTGGGTACTTGATTCTAGTCCCACCAAAGCCAACAGGGCCCCAGCATAGAACAAACCTTGTGGAAGCAGGGCCAGGACGAAGCTGGTCTGGCTTCATCCTTTCCTCTGAGGACTCTCACCTGGCGCTTCTTCCTCACCTAACCTGTCTCATGTGGGGCTTTGCAGGAGGTTCCCAAGAAAGGCCTTTCAGCAGCTACGGCCATCGACTGAATGTCTGCTATTTTCGTAGGCTTGCTGTAGTCTTAACAAAGTATGCCTAAAAATAGTAATAATAACAATAACAGTAATATTTTGTGTATGTGCCATCAACCCTAAGGACATGAAAGCCCGGCACCTATTGTGCTGACTTAATGATTGTTATAATGATTGGCATGAGAAAGGAACATCACAGTTCCTTTGATACTTTAGGGAACAAAGGCACACTTTTCATCCCTGAGTTTACTTACAAGACTCAAGGATGAGACTGAACAATGCAAGGACTTGGCAGTGTCAGTGGGAGGGGGGAAAGGGAGAAACTCACAGCTTTTATTTCTTAATTCTCCTCTATGAGTTGAGCCATGAGCACTGTATCATTTCAGAGCATGTTCCTGCAACAGAAAAAGGTATTTTTGAACTCTTATCCACCCACAAAAGTATTACCAAGAAAGGTCCTTCTAATATGCATGCCTCAGGAAACAAACATTTATGAACCCTGATGTTAGAAATGTGCCTACTAGTATTGACATGTTCTGCTTTCCACGCCTTTACTTGGACATTTTACATTTTTTTGTTCATCTTGTGGTTACTGGTGCAACCTTTTTCTTACACTGATCTGCTTTATCATGCCCCTTCAGCCAAACCTGCAAGAGAGCTTCAAATCTCAGCATGCTTCAGCTCTTGGATTATGCCAGCCTCCATTTGAATTGAGAGTATACCTTATTGCAAGGCAGACAGGCACAGCCCTGGGGCTTTGGAGACAGTCTAGACCTGAGATGCACCGATGAAATAGGGCAGGATGGATGTCACAGGCTATGAAACTCCAAAACGTTGTAAGATGTAAGTGGAAACAGTCAAGGGGAAGGCTGCAGGTCAGCTGTTGCAAAGAATGTAGCCAGACTAACTGATCAGCTTCTTTCAAAACACTGGGTTCCCCTTCTACAGTTGCAAAATAAACAGGCACAGAAATACTTTTTGTTTTCTAGAAAGGGAAAGGAACTAGAATATCAGCAAGTTTAGAGTCCTTACTAAAAGCAGAGTTGCCATTATTTTGAGCAGAAGATATTAATGTCAATACTTGACATTTTTGCAAAAGACTATCAAAAAAGATCTTTTAATTACTACAGTTATTTCTATATTTGACTGTGTTTTCTTTTTCAGTTGCCTCAAGGTTTTATTCTTTACCAGTAGTTGTAGGGTATGGATGACTGGTAATTAGTCAAGCAGGTTACAAATCTACTGCTGATTTACCATCTCAGAAAAAAACCTATGGGGTGAAGATGAAGCATGTTGTTTAATTATACCAACATGGAATTGCTCCAGTTAATCACTGAGTAAATATACACTAGAGCTTTTAAATCAAAGCTATATGGCCATTTGCAAGAACTCCACCATGCAAAAAATCTTCCAAATTGTTACTACTTTAGAGTGTACAGTCTGCCTAAACCTGAATCACCTGAACATTTTGTTTACCCTCATTCAGCTGCTTATTTTGAGTCCAAATGCATTTCACCAATATTTAGCCATTAGACATGAAGGCAACAGTGCTTCAATACAAGTCCTGAGCAAGTAAAAAGACCGAGCTTCTTCAGCATATTAACTTGATAAACAAGAAGCACTAGCCAGTCTTCTGGACATCACACAGAGTTAGCACAGTGGGATGGAGATATTTCACATTGGGCTGTTATGCTGTCTGCCACTGCAAGCAGCAGTCATAAGTATATTAGCGTTGAGTTATGTTTGTTTGTAAACTTATTTCCAAATTAACTCACACAACTTGCAAGCCAACTTTCCAACTGCTTGGGGTAAAGCTTCCAAAAAGGTCCTCACTTAGATGCTATTTAATTCTTAATGTTTTAATGGTGATTTTTAGCATAGAGAGATTAAGGTACGACCTGTGGTATTTATTGCCATTTATGGTGACTCTTAGGAGAGATCTAAATTTTGGACAGAAAACAGAGTGAAAGAATGCTGTACTGTTTTTTCTGCCTTATCTCTATTTCTAAAACTCCATTTGACCTTTCGCTATGACAGTCTGAATACATTTATTACTGTTTAAAATAATTGATATTTAACATTTAATGTGAACATTTAAATTACATTCCTTTTAAGTTTGTCAAGTAAGGGGAATGTAGAATTGCAACAGACTGCTCTTAGGTGTTTGTCTCTCCCTTGCATCTAGTGTTTGCATTCAAATTTCTTAGAAGGAGAACATAGAGAACAAGGTTATGGAATACCCTGTCTGGAGAACCAATCTTCTTATTAATCTTGCTTTAGGGCATTTTGAAAAAGAATATACTGCCATACTGTGCCAGACAGTTTCCTGATCCTGACTGCTGAGAAGTGTTAATATCATTGGATTACTGGAACAGAAATGGTGGCAAAAGGTGCTGAGGAACCTCTCCAGTGCCAGCTGCTGTTCTGCAGCAAGGCTGGGCATTGATTCATCTGGCTTCGCAGCCTGTCCCCACCTGACCTCGAGTTCCCTCTCTTTAGGGCACACAGAAGGCAAACTGTCCCCATTTTTGGCTTAACTGTACTTTTAACTTCACAGGTAGCCTTCCATTTCCCTTCCGGATGTGTGAAATCATCTCCTTGCATGTTTATCCGGGATAAGAAACAGACACTTGTGCCGCACTGTTGAAAAATCGTGCCCTACAAGCAGCAGTAGGAGAGATGCTCAAGGGTGCCGACCCTTCCTCATCACCAAAACCTTCCTATGAGCCGCCGGAACTGACGCGGGGGTACCCGGGGTGGCGGAGGGCACAGTAGAAGCAGGACGCAGCGGCGGGAATGGCGGTGCGCGGCGGGGCGAGCCCCGGCTGCCCGGGAGGGCGGTGCGGGCAGGCCGCGGCTCGGGGGGCCGCCCTGCCCCGGCTCGGCGGCGGGGGCAGGAGGCGGGCGGCAGGGGGCGGGAGGAAACCGCCCGCTGCCCCGCGGGGCGGGACGGGACGGGGACGAGGCGACAAGCGAGAGCCGCCGCCCTGATGGCTTAGGGACGGGGTTTGGGGGTGGGCTTGGCAGTGCTAGGTTAGCGGTGGGGTGATCTTGAGGGTTTTTTCCAACCTGAACGGTTGTATGGTTTTGTGACGTGATGCTAAGAGGTGAATAAAATGGAGGCTCTCCAAAGGAGGTTTGGCTCTTTATTTTCCCAGCGTGTCATCCTGTGACCACTTCCTAAAAAGCAGCCCACAGCCGAGATGTGAGTTGCTGTCACAGCGGTAAGACCAGGAGAGAAAGCACAAGGCTGGAAATAATTTTTAGAGCTGTAAAAAAACCCTCAAGCTTACAGTCCTTACCGAGCCAAACTCATGCAGGGTAATGAAAGACCCGCCATATACTGTAAACAGCCTCCTTCTAACATTTGCAATGAATTATAAAAAAAAAAAACCCCACAAATCAACTGATACTTATCAAAATGTTTGCAAACGTTGTGGGGCAGAAAGCTTGCTCTGAGTGACCTTTTCTGCTTTACAATTTGGGGGTTCTGCTTGTGCCAATACCCGGAGCAGCCAGCACCGACTATCTGCAGGGCGAGGTGCCAGGCTCCCAAAGATGTCCCCGAGAGCAGCTGGGGTACAGGCAGGCTGCCCGCTCGTGCGTGGCGCTGCCAGCGATCCCCCCTGGGGCCAGCCAGGCCAGCCACAGGGCAGCCTGGCACCAGAGCAGAGCTGTCCCAGCGCCACGGACGATCGGGGTCACTGGCTCCCGCTGTGCATGGCCTGGATGACCTCCTAAGCCCACAGTGGCCAGGGAGTTGAAGGGCTGGGGGTTACTGCAATGTCATGTTTGCAGTATCATGGTAACTTACCCAAGATTTAGCCACTCAGGCAGTAATTGTGGCAGGAACGCTCAGAGTAGGTCATTACACTTGCAATTTGCCAGACCCTCAATTCAGCTTTTGTTGGGGGAAAAAAAAAAAAAAAAAAAAAAAAGAGTTGTTGCCTTGAATGCTACCAAGCAAGACAAAAAGCTGTGACTAGCTAGAGATCACCCATGAGCTTGATTTTTAAGAGTTAGCAACACTGTGATATTGTTCCCATGCTGTGCGGACGTTTAGTCCTGCCTGATACTCGAAGTGCTGACTCCAGCAGCTCAGGGTGGCATAGCCTGACACCCTTTATTTATGCCCCTTCACCTTCTTTGCAGAGGGCTTTGCCTTTGCTCATTGCCAGATTTCCGTCCTCCTGAACAGCTTCTTCTTGACTGTTTATTGATTTTGGAAATGCTATCCTTATTGCTTTATGGCCTTAAATATAAACTCTTATTCTCAGTTTGATCTTTTTCCTCACACTTTCTCTTCACCAAATGGAGGTGAGAGGTAGCAACCTGTTTATAGCCACTCACTGCTCATGTTCCCATATTTCCCATTTATTTATTAAAAAAAAATCTGTACGTACACTTGCAGGAAGGTGCTGACAAACAGAATGGCAAGTGCCAGGAGCCACAGCTTGGGGTGGCATTACCTGGGTCTGCACCTGTTTATTGGCAGGTGCCTGGCAGGTGAGATTTAAGGACACCCTTGAACTCAGTCTCTGGGGTACCCACATCCCTATGAGATTTCTCCAAGAGAAATAAAGACGCAGGTCAGATCTGCCCCACCCTGCCGTGTACTGGAAGATATGTCTTCTGCCCTGCAAAAAAAAAGCTGAAAACAGAAGGCTGGGCTGAAGATTTTCCTGCTACTGGTGCCCAGAGGTGTAGTGAGAAGTTTGGCTGCAACTTTTGCAGTACAGAGAGAGAAGCCTTCTGAAAAGGGAACAGTGTGGTAGCACGAGAATTGTCTTTGGCACCTCTTTACATTACGCCCATGCTTTTTGGTGTCACTGAGAAGAAACTGGAGATGGGTAGGTGCTCTCTGTGACTTGGAGCAGCTGGGAGGCACCATGGAAGGAAGCGGCATCAAGGCTGGTGCCTGCTGGAGAGTGTTTGTGCTGGGGCCAGTATCACTGCGTGGCTCTGCTCGCAAGCTGCAAAAATAACCAACAGGCCTATTATCGCTGTTGTTATTGGAGTGGTTAAGAAAATGAGATGCATCTATTCAGGCACTTAAAAGCGTTAAGAATCTCCATAATTTATCTCGCTGTTCTTGCTGACATGATTAATTTCCAAAGGAGTCTGCATGATTGCTAGATTTTGAAAATAGCAGAAATTATTTCCCAGACGCCTTCCTTTTCAGAATTGGTTGGTTAAAGGTGGCATAAATTATATTCCTATTGCTTTTATAAACAGGCTATTAGACATTGTGATAGCACAGTACTGCTTTGCCCAGTGATTCAATTTATGATTATGCCATACTGTTTTACAATCACCTGAAATTGTGTATAGAACAGGAGCATACATTGTTTTTATTATCCTGATGACACAGCTGGCCTTATAAAACTTGCTACGGGTTCATCAATTGAGACACAGATATAATTCATATTAGGCACAGGGAAATTACTCAAAAATGTAATGGCACCATTGATAACAGTCATTGTTCATAAGTTCTTTAAACACAATGAAATTATTATAGAATCACAGAATCATAGAATGGTTTGGGTTGGAACCGTCTAGTTCCAACCCCCCTGCCATGGGCAGGAACACCTTCCACCAGACCAGGTTTCTCAAACCCCCATCCAACCCGGCCTTGAACACTGCCAGGGAAGGTGCAGCCACAGCTTCTGTGGGCAGCCTGTGCCAGTGTCTCACCACCCTCAGAGTGAAGAACTTTTTCCTAATAATCATATATTTAAGATTACCAGCACTGGAGGATTTACACTTTTCCCAAATGGATAGAGCAGTTTTGTTCAGTTTCCTCAGTGTTCAGCACAACACCATCAAGCCTACCTCTGCAGGTGACAGCTTAGGTGCCAAACCTGTTGCATGACTTTGCACAACATTCCTTGTCCACCTGTACAGGGTTGTGGCATATGGTTAAATGCTGAAGTCATGCAGACAGGTTAGCTAATAACCAAGAAAGACTGTTGAACCTGCATCTCTGGAGGCTCCACGAGCAGCTGGGACACATCAGGAATGGCGTAGGTCAGTCTTTGGGTACAAGTGACTTTTTGGAGTCCTGCCCCTCTTAATATTCTATGATATTATAATAGTTTTTATTGTATTTGAACATCTACTTGACAAGTAGACATGGCCTGTCAGGATTTTTACTGTGGAATCTGACTTTCTCGTCTTTATTATAAGCCTGGTTTAATTAGCAGCTAACTGTAATACTCTATTCATTTGCACCCCTAGTTTTGCTCACCTGAAGCTGTGCCTGTGGAGTGCTTTCCAAGCCCTACCTGCCGACACTGATTTTTGCTGCCATCCTTTTTCTCTGTTGTAAAAACTTTACATGCAGAGGCTTTATGCAAATGCAGATTACTGGTTGTAATGTAGTTACAGTGTTGTAGACAAGTAAATCAGTTTCAGCTATACTGCACTGTAGCTAAGAATTTCCAAAGTATACCTGGAACACAAGAATAATGTAATTTCAATAGAATTTAATGAGGCTGTAACTCAAGAGACAGGTAGTGGAATAGCTATAATGCAAGAACAAAGCTTTTGTTTCCTTAATCCCAAAATAGATTCACAGCTTTAATGGATGTTCTTCTGAATATATGTCAAATAAAAGGCATGCTGGTTTCTACCTTTCTTTGCCGCATGCATCATATCATTTTCTCATCCTCATCTGCTCTTTGGCTTTTGCCCTCCTTTTATGAGTTCCTCTTATGCTCCTGTATTATACCGGTTCACAATAGTTAACTCATAAAAATTTCAGTATTTATTTACCTCATACAACTTTCTTATTATGTCCTCTGAATGTACTGTACATTTCTGATTCCAGAGTAGTACATGATGTTCGGAACACCTGGGTGACAAAGTGCATGCGTGTATCTGGGTTTACATGCACACACACCCCACACCCACCCACCCACCCCCCCGCCCCGTTTTATAGGATTCTTTTCACTTATGCTTACACACCAAACTATATTTAGCTTTTTCTTCTGTTTGTAATAAATCTTTTTATGCTAAATAAATGCAATTGTGAATGCTACATTGCTTCAGTGATTCTTAGGGAAATCCTGCCTTGCATTATTACATTTGCTCGTTTAATGAATCCACTGAAGTTTTACTTCATGATTCCCACCCTGATCTATAGCTCAAGGTATATTGCCTTGTTTTGTTCAGTAGTGAGCATGCTTTGTTCTCCTAGCATATACAAAAAAGATACTTTTGTATGGGGTATGGTCCTGTGTTGTTTAAACAGTCCAAAGTGCTCCAGCCCTGGGCTCCTTCAGGATGGTGGAATCAGGAGCAAATATAATATATTGCAGATATATGGTGTTAGACAGCATAATATTTAATGCAGTATAATATATATTATTAATAAACTTTTAATATTATATAAAGGCTTTATTTTGTAAATGGGCATATATAAAGAAAGGTCAACAAATACAGTTTTTTCCTTCATAAATCCTGTGTGGTTGTGTGGCTCTAGAATAGCAGTGAAATCCTTAGTCCCTGCTGCTCTCTTCCATTGCACCGAAGAGATGTGGCTGGTTTTTTAATTGTAGGTCCAAAGTTTCTTGCAGAATGATTCTGCAATTTGTGGTAAATGGAAGCAAGTGAGCACAGGGCTCCTCTAAAAGTTTATTGCTCATGAGTGGGCAGCACTGTGGGAGGATTGGGGTTTGCCTGTGCAACGCACTCAGTCTGTTCCAGTCCCATAGTTTGTCATAGGTACACCTATCTATTCCCAAGCACCAGCTTCTGCAATTCTAGATTCGGAGACATGCAAACAATAGTTAAGCTCTTGTTAAAGTTCAACAACTTTAATTTTTTTTGACTTTTACTTTACATTAGATCTTTCATGACTTTTACCTTTTGTTGCTGTCTGTAGGCAGCGGGGTGTCTGGACCACAGGCCAGAGGTCTGTATTGAAATGGGCAGAAATATATGATTTTTTTTGATGTTAGATTCTTCAGTTTTTGCTTTTCATCTATTATTCATTTTATGTATTTAGTTAAATCCAGTCTTTCTGTCCCCTTACAATTCAAATGGTTTGAAAAGGTCTCTGATTCACTCTGGCACCACTTCAGTATAGTGCCAGCATCATTTAACTTGTACATGAATAGTCACAGCTTTCACAGAAAAAAGCAGTGCAAGAACGAGGAGGAAAATGAGCTGCCATCTCTCCCAGGCCACCTGCCTGCACCAGAGCAGGTAAGGAAAGAATTCCAGGGCAAGCTGTTTTTCAAACGTAGCACATACATCCAGAAGACAATACTTTTTAAGTCATTACAACGGTCGGATCAGTTTGTCCTCTTAGATCATAAATACGACACTGTCACTTTCAAAATCCGTCTGCCAGCAACACCAAGCAATTAAACTCCTCTCTCCTGCTCCCTCATGTAGCTTCCCTGTAGTGCCCAGAGGTCCATCCCTCCTGCTGTGAGGCAGCGAGGGCTTCCCTGAAGCCTGTCACCAGGGCAGGCGGCTGCAGGTTGTCCCGCAGTCAGAGACCAAAGGGGCTGGGTTGGCCGGGCTCCTGGCCTAAGAGAAACTCGTGGGATGTAGAAGCTGCATGTCCTGACAGCTCCCTTCGTCTATGTACATCAGCCCTGGTGCTGTGGTAGCTGGTTATTTTGCAGCTAATACAGTTAGCTCGCTGCCAGCCTCCTGAACCCTGTCTCTTCCATATATCTTGGCAAGCTGATGGGGATTTAAACAATATTTGACTTGGAGGTACAACAAGGCAAACACACAAGCCATCAAAGGCATGTTTTATAATCATGGGTTAACATGATTCATTTCTTCGGCATTTGACTGAAAGAAAAAAAAAAAGATAAAAAATAATTTAAAAAGGCTTATGATTTTTAAGTGTGCAGAATGTCCCAGCCTTCTGTCATTGTGAATCTCTTTTCCCAAGTTGAAGGGGGAAAGTTTACTCAGGAGTAATAAGCAGGTCCCGTGGGACTGCAGCATGCTACTGCAGTCATGCACAAAGCAAGTCGGCCAGGAAAGGGATGTCGGCCAAGAGCCTGGAGTCCCACACTTCAAAGGGCACCTCATGGGCAATGGCTTTATTTTCTTTTTAAGAAAATGATCTGACAAGCAGTTTGCTGCATTGCTAGTGGTGCTGTTGAGAAAGACTGTTGTATGCAAATGGAATCTAAAGGGATAATTCTTATCTTCTCTACATGTGCTATGGTGTCCCAAAAAGGCAGACTACATCACATAACAAATTTAAAATGACCTCATTACTGGGCCTGATAGGCAGCAGATGAGAATCAAGTTAGTGGGACACTATTTCCTGAGGAGAGGTCATTGCTTATCTGTGTCTCCTCGCCTTGAGCTATTTATAGGTATTTAATCACTCAAGCACTTAGGGCAAAGCCTTCTTGGAGAAATCTGTTTTGGAGTGGGTTACCTCCACCTGGCGTAGGTCTTATTTAGCTTGGCAAACCTCAAGAGCAGCGCTGGAGATGAATGGTTGGTGGGAGTGATGCCTATGGGGATGACAGGACATGCCAGGCCAGCCCTGCTGCTGCCCCCAAACCAGGGTAATGGAGCTTACTAGAAACTCTTTTTGAGTTGTTTGAGTGGTGTCTCTGTCTGGATAACCACTCTGAACTGCTGCTCTGCCTCATGATCATTTTGCTAATCCTGATCCCGAGGCCATATGTGAAAGAGTATTTTCCCAATGCATGTGCAGCAGGATGCAAGTAGAAGAGAGCCTGAGTACCAAAGACTGCCCTCCCTAGTGCGACACTCAAACTGAGGTGAATTCACTGCGGTTGGGAGGTAGAATGGGATTTGGTACCTAATGCAAAGCAAACATTTCCTAATGCAAAGCATTGTTAAGGTCCCTGTGCAGTGGACAGGGCTGAAATATTTTGGATCTTGATTTAGAAAGTGTCAGTCTCATGACAGAACCTGGAATTAGCATCTGTTGGGTTGTGCAACCTCATGGGTAATCTCAGCATCTGTTGTTGCAGATGCCTGCTTAAAAAGCATGGGACTGAGGGCATATGGGCTTATGTGTGATCTTTATCACATTTATGCAGGGCTTAGCTGTAGCTATAGAGATATTTTCTTCTTAGTCTTTTCCCTGCCAGTTGACAGGTGTCACCCGCTGTTCAAGAAACAGGACTTTTTGTCTATTGCTTTTTACCTTGCCTCTATGACTGCAAAACTTTATTTAACTTACCAGTGTCTACGCTTTCTCATCAGAGACCCTACCATATGGTATCCAATTTTCCACTGCATTATTTGGAAATCAGATTCTGTTCTTTTCAAGAAAAACAATTTCAAATGGGAGAATTAATTACTGCAAACACCTAATTCTAGCTTGATCAAATATTTAAAAATGGACAGGCCTGAGAAAGCACATCCCTTCCCTGAGTAATGTTCCAAATTTTATTATTCTTGGGTTTTAGAGTTTGTTGTTGCAGTAAGTCCAATGCTTGGATACATTCAGCTACTACTTTCACGGCAATACCATGACATGGGGACATTTCTCCTTTCTGGTCTGAAGCAAAGAACCCAGTGGGGGATGAGCAGTTAATATATTCATCATGATCTCGGAGCCAGGGGAATGAGAGGAGTGGGGCTTCTGCAAGCCAAAGGTTACTGCATGACAGTTCAAGAAGGCATGCATTAGACAACTGTGGAGTTGCCTAAAACTACATTACTTAAATTATTGGCAAAGACGAACATCTTTACATTAGAATTTGCATCTTTTTTTACATTCTGCGTTAAACAGCTCCTGCCCTTTGACACGCTCTCAAAGCAGTGGGTTACCCAGCTCACGGCACGGGCCTCTGAGCTAAAAGCACTTCCTAGCCCATGCAATGCTCAGCTCTTTCACCACCTGAATGGCAGCTAACACAAGGACCTGGTCTTCTCTTCATGCAAACACTTCAGAGATAAATCCCTCAACAGTTTGTCTTGTGTAATACTTTAGAGCATCACTTTGCGACTGAGAACGGGAGCTACAAGGACCATTATTCCTGTCTGATAGTTGATCTTATTGTATTCAAAGTCTTGATTCAGACACCAGCAGTGTTTCCATATTCTGACAACTCAAAATGATTTAGCAGTAGAACACTTACATATTCCAATCTGGTAAACTAATTTGTTGCTAAATATTAGTCATGTGCTATATGATGCCCCTTGATTGGTTCTTTCATCTCAGAAAAGTCTGAAAGACCATGAGCCCTGTGTATTTAGGGAACAGACATTTCTTTTCTCAGCAGAATATATGTTAGATTTGCAGAACTACCTGGAGAAGACAGCAGACTTGTTGAATTTTCCTAGGACTATTTTTTTATATATATATATATATATATATATATATATATATATATACACACACACACATAACCCTTTTTGGTCTCAGTGCTCCATCACAGGTCCTCTTGAATATGAAAACACAAGAGAGGATATTATTTCCTGCAGAAGGAGTCTAGGGAATTTTCCCAGAGGGAAAAATATGAAGAAACCACATCGAAGGCTCAGTTTTAACGTTTTCATAGGGCTGAGCATGATTCACCATGTTTATGTCTCCACTTGGATGGGTGTGGGGTAAATACTTACTAATCAGACCGAGGAAGCATCCAGCACACTATCTTTTCATCTTCCTTTATCAGTAGACAGTTCAAGTTAAAACAAAAATTTAACTACTTTCCTTTAAAAAAATAAGAAAAAATGGGATGCCACAGTGGTTGGTTTAAAGAGTGGTCACATGTTTTGTGAGTGTTACCAGGGGACCAGAAATGGCTACAAACCTAGTTAAGGCTGAATGTCGTGTCCTGAGCAACAGCTGCCCTGAGTGACCCTGTGGTGTAAGCTATTACACTTGGGTAGCTTAAGTAAAATCACCTAGTATATTGTATTTATAGCCTGATTAAGAGTAAATGCAGAGCTGAGCATTAATCAGACCAGGTATATTGTGAAATCCACTGCTGTTATAGCAAAAAATCACAAGGTGAAATTTCTAGCAAGGTTCATTTCTCCCATTGAGAGTGCTCAAGGTGGATGGAAGACAAATTTCTCTGGAGTGACATTCTTGCCTGTGCTGCATCACCATATGCAGAAGGTTAAATGAGCCTCTGCTGTCCTTGTTTCACACCTTCAAAATAAAGTTCATAGTCTGTCTTACTTCCCAACAATAAACTAATATTGGCAACGTGTTTGGATACATGAAAGTGAGGCAACAGCCTCTGAAGGGAAACAGTGTTACTCAGTTTTGTTGATGTTCAACACACAGCTACCGGTGATGTAGCCCTTTGCATGGATGACAATGTGCAAAAGAATATCTTGGCCCATTCTGCAGTGTATCATGGTAGCAATTCCTGTCTATTGCTAAAGCATCAGAACATTTATTTTTACTTTTTTGGTCTATTAAGTGAGGGCTGAAGGCGATTTGGAACCCTCTCTGAATGTGCTGGCAATGAGAAGTTCAAAGGGAAGAGTTCAAAGGTATTTCTTTTGCAGAGAGGCGAGGGCTCATACTTCCAGAAAACTGAAACACCACTGGCCTGGTGAAGGACACTAAAGATCTTACACAGGCTTCTTGACCTCACCATAGTCTTAACTGCTTCCTCTGAGGAGAAGATTCTGTGGGGTTGTGCTTCTCGTTTCACTTGTCTTTCTTCAGATGCTCGAATCATTGGGTTTTGTATCATCTTTGCTTGCACAAGAACAGCCTCTTCTCAGCTCTTCTGAAGCAATTGCCAAATTTTGCATTCTTTGGCATTCTCTTCTATTTTGGTCACCAAGTAGAGGGGAAACCAGGGTGCATTCGTTGTCTATATTTCTTCTGGGCATCTGCAATCAAATCACGCCTACTGAAGTGTGAATGAGTGCACATTTTAAATGTCTCTGTCAGAAAGGAGCCAACACAAAAGGAAAACAGATATATTCTGAAGATCTCACCATTATTCCCTGAATAAAGGAGGAATAACTGTCCCTAAATGTACCCATCTGACCTTTCTCTGCAGTTGATTTAGAGTAGGTCCATCTTTAAAGGGTCAGTTTTGGGGGTTTTACTGAGAGCAGAACATGAGGCTTTACATTCTCATCCGGACTGGTCACCTCTAAGCAATGCCTTCCTGGTCCAGTCGCTCCACAATTGATCAGAAGTTCCTTTAAGCATAAAGAGAGGCACTTTTAGCCCATCTTGGCAAATTCATCATCAAAGAGAGAAAGAGTAAAGTTTTATTTTGTGGAGTCAGTGGCCTGTGCAAATATGTATTTCAGCAGGAAAGTCCACAGAGAGTGATCTGAGGTTTTATAAATCCATTTGAAGGAGACCAACAAAAAGCTTGGGCTGGCCTGTTTGTTATTCTGGAGATCGGTGTTCCCCTGAGACTTCCCAGAGGGCATTATTAATGTTGCATGGTGCAAACACTTTGATCCGGTGAGAGAAATCCTCGGAGCTGATGACAGCTGCCTCTCATCTTCCCCCAGCGCTTCTCTACGCTTTGGTCGCTGAGAGCTTCCCTCTCAGAGCTGAAAAGGAAAATAAAATCAACAGGGGAGGGAGGAGCAGCTAATTTAAGCCCATCTCCGAACTGTTGCTAGGTGCTGATGGTTTAATACCTGGGAAACCTTGCTGGGAACAAATGTACACTGATGTCTCACCTGTCCTTTTTGGTTTGTCTCACTGTGTCAACCAGGAAGGTTGCTGTATTCCCTGAGAGAAAACTGGCTGTTCCTGGCACGGGTACAAGTGACTCAGACATGACTCATTGGTGCAGGAGAACCTGCTGGCAGCCAAGCACTGTCCTCAGTGGTGGCAGAAGTCCTCTCTGCAGCTTAGGCACAAGAAACTGTGGCAAGCCAGCCGGTGCATGAGTGCTGCAGTGTGGCACTCTGATGGCAGAGACCTAGTAAAGCAAAGGAAGCCCTGAGGGCGCAGAGCATGGCAACAAGTCCTTACAAAGCTGACCACACAAGGTGCCTTTCCTGGTCTTGCTTCAGCTCAGCGGGGCCAACACTTCTGCAGGCTGACTGGCTTTGTGCTTGGGATAATTTTTCTTCTGCTGCTTCATTTGCCACAATAGACAGTGCCACAGCCCTCACATCCATCACAGCCAGCGAGACACAGCTCCCGCCCAGCTTCCCCGTGCAGCCCCAGGGCTGGGCCGTGGAGATGAGGAATGATGCTCCCCGCAGAGGCAGTCACAGCAGCCAGGGTGGCCATTCATCACCATTGCCTCCACTCTAAAAGGCACCCAGCACAGTCCTTTCATGAAGCGGATCAAATGATCCTGGGGTTGTTCTCGTAGGACCCAGCTAAATATGTGTACAGTGGCTTGCATTTGACTCGATGAGTAGTCTCGATAGCTGCTATGAACAGTTTAAAGAGTAAAACATTACTCCTCGTAAGAATCTCAGGCTTTGTTCCTGGCACAGGCTGTTCCTGGTAGGTCCTTTTCCTCTGAAGTCTTGTCTTCAGTCTTAATATTCTTCATGGATTTGATACTTTTCTGCTCTCTGTAAAATATCTGGAGACAACGATTAGATTAGAAACTGGCAATAATTTGAGGAGAGATGGAGGTAAATCGTGCACACTGATGTGAGATCAGGAACTATTAATATTCTTGTTGCAGATGGGATAACTGGAAACAGGAGAAAGGAACTGATTTCCCTGATGTCACATGAGGAATCCCTGTGAAACTGCTGGAGAAACAAGTAGTAGTTAGGCAAGTGACAACTGCAGACGTGTTTTCCTGCTCGGGATGCTGAGGGTCACGCTCATGTGGTTATCCCAAAGGAGGAAAGATTAAAGATAGTCTCTCTGTTGATCAGAGATGCCGTCAGCTGATCTGAGGCTACAGTAGGTCATGTGAGGCAGTAGCACTGCGTGCTGCCCCGTGGGCTGTGTTTGTGATAACAGCACATCCCCCTGGGTGCTGTGAGTTGTCCCTTCCACGTGTCACTTGTCTCTGTGCGAATGTGGATGCTTGCTCCCCAGGGCTGGTGTGACATATGGGCCACTCTGCAGCACTGCCTGGGGCTGGCGGGGAGACATCTCTAGTGTTGCTACAGTGTGGCAGAGTGATTCTTTACAGAAACCTCTTCATTTTGCCTCTTAGCACTCTTCTTTCTGTGTATGTTGGATATGAAAAAAAAACGGTCTGCTTATGCCAAACCAAATTCTAATTCCAGGTAGGAAAAATAAAATTCTAGTGCCAAGTTCCTCCTCTGAGAGATGTTGCCAGCCTCAGTGGTATTTCGGGGAGGGGGGTCAAATGCGGCCCACTGACCTTAGAGATCAAGGGGTCTAGGTCCTGGATTTGAGTCTCTGCCAAACCAGCTTGACAGTGTTTTTCAGTGAAAGATGTGGAGGACATGGCAAATGCATCATACACAGCTATCTTGATTTTAAGAATACTACAGACAGAGCAGCGCACCAATAGCTTAGAGAAATGCTGGAGGAGCATCATTTGTCAATAGTATAAAAAAAGGTGGATGATAAAGCTGGCTGTTGGGAGGGATACTGCAAGCAGTCAGCAGTGGTGTTATATCAGAATAGGACTTGCACCAAGCATGGTTCCCCTCAGGTTAACATACGCTACTATGACCAAGATTATTCTGCCTAGTTATTAGCAAGCTGTGAAAGCAGTATCATAGAATCATTTAGGTTGGAAAAGACCTTTAAGATCAAGTCCAACCATAAACCTAACACTTTCAAATCCACCAAAGGTATCATTCAGCCATGAATGTGAATCTGATACAAGACACATTAGGTGCAGAAGCATACAAATATATTACTGGATCAGAGTTTTAAAGGAAGAAAAACATGTATGAAATTATGTATTTAGTAAGAAGTGTACAAGAAAGCTAAATAGCTGCACTACAGAGTCTTTCTTCCACCTCTGATACGGCTCTGGTAGTGGTCTGTGAAAGGCTTCAAGTTAGATCCACAAGAAGACTTAGATGTCAGACCAGCACTGTAATCTAAAATTACATGCTGAGAATCTGTCTGTTGGCTGCTCTTGGAAACACGTGAAGTCACTAGGCATTTATGCTTCCATCACTAATACCACTTGTGTGTCCAAGTTTACTCTATATGCAACACAGTGATGGGTAAAAGATCTCCAACCTGGCTTCAAATGATTTGGCACATGTAATTGTGACACTGCAGTGTTGTGCAGAAATACTAGCCCAGGAAGCTGAAGCTGTGAAGGCTTGCTGGGCTGATGCTGCTGAAAGGCAAAATAGTCAGGGCAAATGGCTGCACCGCAATGGCTCCCAGAACACAAGCTCGCTTAGCTGCAATCTGCTCCGAGAATGGCGACAGGCAGGAGATGCCCCTTATGTGTCTGCTGCGAGGCTGAGCAGAGCTGACGACGGTCTTTGCAGTGCTGTGCAGCTGAGTGCCCATCTCAGGGCCATGCTGAAGGGCTTTCACGAGCAAGATGAACCTTTCCTGCCCCTTCTTGCCCACGAGATCTGAGCTGATAATTTTCTGAAAATTGCTGTCAGAGTAGGCTGCAGGCAAAACAGGGAAGATAGTGACTATTTCCACCTGTTGAGAAATTGCTTAACGTTGAAAGCATTCACTCATTAGAATGAGCAATGTTTGAGCCCTGCCTCGGTGAAAAGGAACCTGGACCTTATCCAGCCTCCAGAAAATTGCCCCAAGCGCAGAGTGACCACATGTTCTGTGGCGGGGCTCACCATCTCTCCTGTGCACAGAAGCACAGCCTCCCTAGTGTAATTAAACATGTATCAGTCCAGAGGCAGAACTAAAAAGATTCATGCTTGGGGCTTAAAAGGCACCTAGAAAAGTTTTGGGTCTGTTCCAGGACCCCTTTCTAAGTCTTGATACTGGACGTGTCTATAAAGACTACCCAGTTTGATGCTTAAGATTCCTAACTCATTTGCACTCCTGGCATATATAGAAAGTAGAGAAAACCTCTTTTACCAGACTTCTGTTCCCGTGTACTTATGAACACCCTGGGTTGGGAGATGGCATAAAGGTTACTTTTGAGTCCATAACTATGGATTTGCCTAACTTAATTCTTTTGAAAATTATCAAATGAAGGAAAGGAAAAACGATCTTGTGACTGAAGCAGAGGGCTGGCACTCATGAGCTTGGGGCTCTATTCATCTGTTCCCTGGGCTTCCTGCCTGGCCCTGGGCAAATCACAATCTCTCCATGCCAAAGTTTCCTCATCTGTAATGTGCAGATAAGGGGGCCTACTTTACAGGGTTTGTGTGAAGCTAAATTGATTATAATATTCTTATGTTTTCAGGATTTTTTTTTTCCTGAGGTTTGCACTCCTATTGGAAACACAGAATAATTTTAATCATTATTTCAATCATTATTTCTGATAATAATGAAGAATGCGCTTCAATTTGGAATGTGCTTGCTCTCACATGTTTGTTTATAACTTCGGAGTATAATAAATAATTCTGTAGATGCAATCTCTTCATCTTGTTCCCCAGCCGCCTTCTCACCCGGCATGAACTGCAGTTACATGGGCAGTTCTAGACCAGCTTCAGGGTTAGTTTGGCCTGCCACATTCCCTCATGGAGCTTATAATCAGTAGGATCACCTCTAAGCCTAGCCTCCCTCATCACAGTGTCCTTGCAGACCAAGTCTTGGTGACTAGTCATGAACGTGGTCTGCGGTCTAGATCTGTCCCACAACTGTCCAGGCTGCATCCTGGCATCTTTGTCTATTTGGGAAATCCTATTTCTCAACTGTTACGTTGTGACCCTTTTTAAACAGTGATGTCAACCACATTTGTTCGTTCCCTCCATAAGCATGACTGCGAATCTGCCAATACTTACGTGCAAGCTGGGCACTGAGACCATAAGGCAGAGAGTGCCTTGATGTCATCCCAGAGCAAGATCTCCACGAACAAGATCAGCATGTTCAGGCCAGCTCAGCACACCAGCTTCCCTTTCAAGTTGCATCATAGAGGTGTTAAGCTTTCTTCCTCTTTTATGTAGCAATAAGGAACCAAAGAAGACTCCCTTTTAAGAGCTAGTTTGAGAAGATCTGTCCTTCATCAAAGCAGCTGAGTTATCTTGCTTGAGTTAGCTTGGCCCAGAGCAATGGTTTGAGGTAAATAAGTGTCTTGGAGCAGGTGCACCATATATTTGCTGTCTTTCAGTTCCCTGTGTGTAAAATTTTTCTGTAAGAACAAACACCTTCCCAGTTGGGATGCATGGGGCTCCTTTATAGCACTGTGAATATTTAACAGCTGTGTTCTGCTTTTTCTTCTAATGGTTGTCTGCCTGAGGACACTTAGCAGTGGAATATTCTGAATAATTGTAAATTCAAGGAAACAACTCCCTTCTCAAAAAATCTCTCAGGGGCAAAAATAACTACAGAAGCAAAAGTGTGGGGAAAAATGAAATAGCTAGTCAAATAAATGAAAAGTTATTTATTTATTTATTTATTTATGATCAAGTAGTGTCTTCCGTGTAATTCAGTTAGGAAGTGGAAAGTAGTGCTTATGCCATAGGTATATACACAGATCTAATTAAATTATTTTCCACTGTATGAAGAAAAATATATGCAGTAGTACAGATATACTGCAATATAAGGTGCTTGTGGGTAAGTTTTCTTACTGGCATATCTCTGAACAACAGGAAAATTGCAAATAGAAGGCATCAATATTGTTAATTTATAATTGTCAAAGAAAGTTATAGCCGTAGTCTTCATAAGTAGTCAATGCTATGTGAATACAGAGAAGAAATATATTTCTAGTAAAAAGTCTGGAAAATGATATCTCTGCTTATATATTTTTAGTATAGTAACTCAGCTCAGCCTTAAGGTCTAAGAGTAATACTGGTATAATGCTGGACTTCCTAGTACTCATTAGGTGCCTACACAGTACTTTATTGTCATAGGTAAAGTGCTGTATCTGGAAGCAAAATTAAGCATGGTGTATACAAATACAACATAAATTAAACATTTTATGCGATAAAATGTTCTTTATAATGCTTGCATAATACACGTTTTTCCTCATAACTTCTCTAACCAGAAATGGATCTGGATATTCTGATCTTAATTTCTGCTCTGATCTTACGTACTTCATCTGCAGTAGTGCAGATTTGAAACATGTTTCCCGCTTTTTCCACTCTTCCATTCAGAGGGAAAAAACCATCAACATTTTCTTTTAATTTTTCCCCAGATTTCTTATTTTTTCATATCAGGCCTTCAGACACCATTCCGAGAAGAAAAATCCCTCAAAACAACAAGTCATCTAATCTGGGTTTCACATCTCAGCTGCTATTACTGTATCAACAGTTCTGTTTAGAGACAGCTTGGCAACATATGACACTCCGTCATCAAAACCCAGCAAGCCTCAGCGACATGTTTAGTGCCATCTCAGCATCTTTGTCTACAGCAATTTGTCACGTCCGTCAAAAAAACAGAAGTCAGATTCTGAGAATTTACACCTATTATATGGAGAGCTTCACAGAGAGGATGAGTTTTTATCTTTTTGGCCTAAAGAGCACACTTGAAACACTGTAGAAGAAGACTTTGAGCAAGATCTATGCCAGGAAAACAGGCAACTGATAGCAGCGTTCTGAATTTGGTTACAGGAGCAATAACAACACAATAAACGGGTTTTATATTTACATAATTTAATTTCATAATTGTCAATGCTGATACCGAAATTTCATGGTGTCCCTTGTAGCATGGGTAGGTTAACTATGCTCTAAAACAGAGCATAGTGTATGACTTAAGCACTAGAAAAACAAGACCTGAACTCTGCAGGAACTGTATGTGCATTGCCAAGAGAGAGTTTCCTCTGCTTCGGTGGTGGAAGCCTATGGACATGTAAGATTTAAAGTGTCAATTCGATGTCCTATATTTAGATCATATGTTCAATCACCAACTGATTTTAAAAAATATATTAAGTTCAAGAGGGCTGTGAGCTCATGGTAAGCAGAAGGTCATTGTCCCATTCTTTGACGAACACAGTTACTGTCTTTTTTTTTTTGTGGCAGGCACCTCTGGCAGTCACATGGCTGTTCGTGATGCATGTGGGCTGAGCTGTATTGGCAGCTCTAATACTTTTTTGCTGGTGGCAACCATGGTATAAAAAATTTTGAAGTAGAGGAGTGTGTGTGTTGCTTGCTTGCACACATGTGATTAACACACTGGAGTTTTAAGAGAACAGTATTCTTTAAAAGAAGAACAGCGTAGACTATCCACCATGAAGATAACACCATCTGTGGGGTGGTGCTGTGGTGTTTCAGGAGCCGAGCTCTCTGCAGCTTCACATTTAGCTGTGGGATCCTGGGAGAAGGGCCTGCACATGCAAAATTTCCTCACCCAGGTCTGCAGTCAATGGAAGTGAAATATAATTAGAGATTCGCGCTTACATTGCGCTTTGTGTGTAGCCTTGTATCTTGGTTTGCCCCTCTTGTCTGATCAGGCTGTAAGCTTTTGCAGGTGTCTTTTTCTCAGTGTTTGTGTAGCACATCAAGGTCCTAGTCCTGACTGATGCCTCCAGGTGCTGCTAAAACAGTAATGAATAGATTCATTGCACATCCTTTGCATGTCAGACATGTTCTTTAGTCTTGCTTGGTTAGGTAAGACATGGTGCTTTTCCTGCTTCCTAACTGGATAAACATGCTCAGCTGGCCAGAGTAATTTAATTTCAGATGCGAGTAATATTCAAGGGTCTCTGTGGGCCTGTTTGTGTTTTTTGTTTTATTCAACTATGTTCTCTTCAATAGCCAATTCAGCTAAATAGAGATAATGTAGGAAGAAGGGAGAAAAGGTGTAGTTGAGCTGGTAAAACAGGCTTTCTTATGGAAAATAGGCTCTTCTTATCTAGTAAGCAGGACTGAAAAGCTTGATTCTCTGATTTCCTGTATCTTGTGGCACTGGTAACAATAAAGCAAGTAACTTTTTCTAGGTTGGTAATTTTTACCATCCACTTTGCATTCAGGAAAATACTAATTCAAAGAGCCAAGCAAAAATCAATCTGAAAGAGCATTCATAAGAGAAAATAATGAGTGAAATGGCAAGATAGAGGGGCAAAATGTACTCATCTACATGGCTCTTTCCTATCCCAGCTGAAAGATTAACTTTCATAATCATGTTATTTAATGTTCCCAGTTAATGTGCAGCATTTCTAACCTGTGTTTAGGTAAATGTTGCTGCTCTCCACACAGGTTTAATCCCATGATGTAAGAGCATCGCATGAAATGAGCACCGTGTGCAGCACCACTGTAGTTTTGCATTAAAATCACATCATTGGAAATGCATTTATAGATATTTATTCAGCAACTGATCCGTTTACTTAACCTTCTTAAAGCCTGTGGACAGATGCCTTCAAAAAGCCTGAAAATTAGAGAGAGCTCTGGAGAAGAGCAGCCAACCGTTTCATAGTTCATGTTGTTTTTCTGTTCAGGCAATGAAGAGGGCCTGGGAAAACTCTCCTGGGTTGAAATTACAGCTATGTCACAGAAATGACATGAGCACAGGAAATAGTTGCCTTATAGCCACTAGCTGGGGTCCCAGCTGACTTCAGTGACGTTAGCTGCAGCTTAAGTATGTGTGTGCATCAGGAGCAGCAGAGGAATGTTCCCAAAACCAGCACTCCTTGGGCCAGGAATGGGTTTCTCTGCCCCATTCAGTCTTTCTGTGAAGAGGATTCTTGGAGAACTAAATTTATTTACAGGGGCTCCTTTACCACTGCCTCACTCTCTCCACAGAAAAGTATCTAAAATGAGGGACTCTTCTATTATTTTTGTCAAAGAGAAATATGAAATACTTACATCCCTTTCCAGTTAATTAGGTAATTACATTGTTTCGTGTCAAAGAGCTTCAAGTGATTAAACTGTTAAAGTGGTAACTTCAATTACAGGAGGCCTCCAGGGACCAGATTATAGCCACAATACCAATAAATAATAATTATCATCATAATAATAGATAACACAGAGGCATCCTACTTCTGAGATGTCTTAATGACTGCATAACTTGATAAGAATACCACCATTGCTGGTAGATAAGAAACACTTGATACTTTACAGGGTCAAATTTAAATTACTCTTTTAAAAAAGGTTTTGTGAACAAAGCAATTCTGTTCTCAGGTATGACAATTTTGCATGCTTCCCGATACAAAAATTAATTATTTGAGAATCAAGATGTGAGAAGTCACACAGGCTAAAGGAAGAGGAACAATTTAAATAAAAACCACAAGCAATCCATGTGCCAAAATCTCCTGTCAGACTTGGTAACAGCAAAAAAATCAGTGATGCGCAGTTCTCGTAATAACTTTTTAGTTCATTATTAAGTCTTAAAGGAAAGTAAGCACATATGAGACAGTGTAATAAAACAGGATTGATATCTGTAAAGATCAGAAGATATATACATGCATATCTTTGTCTATTTTGTTTTTCTTTGTAATTTAAGATTAAGTTAAGCTAATTAAGTTAGTTCATTGCTATCACATTATTATCTAAAATCAAATGCTGTTATCTTTTATTTACTGTTACTCTTTCTATTTTTGTATTTTACTACTGTTATAGCTAAACACAAATGTATCATTTTAAACATTTTGCAAATACATGGATAAAATAATCCAGGAATCTTAATGGACAGCTTTATGAAGCCTGTTGGGCAAACATAAACCAAACATCACTGGTATCTGTTTTGCAGAAGACCTCAATGCACATTTCATTTAAGGATTGTGTAAGTACCAAGACAGCTATTGGCACCTATGTATGTAGTCCTTTAATTTCTAAATTTTTAATTTGTTTTTTTTTGCCCCCACAGCTTCGGTTGCTCTGGTAGTATGAACACATCCTCCTGCCAGCATCCTTTAGAGAAGGAGGAACTGATGAAGTAGGGGAGAGAACCTGCAGGACTCTCCTATCAGCCTGAAATTCAGTCACTCTGTCTATAATGATATAAAGGAGATCTAATTAACAGTGGTGTGAGTGTTTGACAGCAAAATAACACATCTTTGGAAAGTTCTGACCTGGCTCTGAACTCACTTTCACATCATTATGTTTTATTTCAAAGTATCCCAGGCTTCCAGCTGAGAAAGATGGCAGAGCAAAAAGGGTGTCTTGTCAGACACTTTTCTTGTTGTCTGTGAGAGTACTTCAGAAGCAGTTTCAACTTTGCTTTTTTATAAAAAAAAAAAAATTATCTTAATGGAGCTGGTTCTATGGTAGGGAGGAGGAAGATAAGTGTGTGTGGGTAGAAAGGAAAATGTATGTGATAAAGTAGGAAATGGAGAAAATGGCAGATTCTTCACTTCTTCAAACATACACACAGAAATGCTGCACTTTACAAACACTCCATAATTACAGGGAGATTTTGTAACACAAAATAAACCCTTTAATTATATGTAGTGCTGGCTGCAGATAATGATGGGGATTTAGTTGGGAATGGATTAAAGAGATGTGAACATATTTTTTCATTCAGGCATTGGTGTTTTTTCCCTGCCAAGCCATTAGGACAAAGTAGGAGGCACATACGGAACAAGGGCCCTCTTAGCATTTATCTTCAGACGTGGGCAGTGACCGGCTTTCCAACAGCACCTGTCCGTCCCCTCCAAATGTGCTCCCCATGCAATTTCTGCAGAGTGCGAGTGTAGCTTGGCTTGTGTCTCCTTAACGAGAGCCTAGTCCACAAGTGCTCAGAGCAGGACAGCACTACGCACAAGAGACCAAATGTTGACTGTCACTCAATCCCTGCTCCTGGTCGCATGCCTCCATTGCAGGTGGAAGTTCTGAAGAGGGAGAAACTCCAAAGGCTTGTACTGGCAGGAGTTCGGGGAGCTGTTTTTGGCTGTCCATGAATGCAACGGGTAATTGGTTCTGCTGAGCTTGCAGGACAATTTGTGGAGCGGAGAAGGCCATAAATACATTTTTCAGGATCCAGTTCAAGTTGGGACCGATTCTCCCTCTTCTATTTTTAGACCAGAATAACATATCTGATTTCAATGCGTAAGAACAGGCTTACTGCTGAGTTTAGTAACCAAGCTCATTCAGATATTCCCTTCACATGAAGATATGCTTGCTTACAACTGCAGAGAGCAGAGGGAAGAACAGCTTTTTCCCACTCTGTGTGATGCCACAGGAGGATTGCACACAGGACAGTACAATTCAGATTCCCACCCCAACTACTGCTAGTCAGGATAAGGCCGTCTCCATAGCCCACACACAGTGGCTTATATAAAAAAAAAACAACAGAAGAGATTGCACTGCACCTCAAGTGTGATCATACTCTTTCTTGCTCCAAACATGTGGCAGTGTGGGAGGAACTCAATCCCTTTGCTTGAGGGAAGCCTCTTTCTCAAGTACCAGCCTCCTCCAATACCTTCCTGGGACATGTTTACACATTTAGGGCTGCCACTGAGTGTGCCATGGTGCCCCTCATGCTGGCCAGCTGCCGCCAGTGCTGTTTCTCAGCAGGGAAGAGCTGGAAGCCAGCAAACAGCCCCAGCCACGCTGCACAGGACATCTGGAAGGTGAGACAGAGAGTGTTTGGGATCTGTGGTTAGGTTTTGAGGAATGAGGAGAAAGGAAGCTCAAAAGGGCCAGGGTCTTCTAAAGGAGTGACCACCACCACGTTCCACACCAGCACCAGCACCCGCACCGGCAGCAGCAAGTCTCTCCTTGCAGCCCCTTGCTGCAGTGCTGCACCTCTACTTCCCTTTCTGAAGCAGGACCCTCACCGTCTGAGCCTCTGTCCTTAAGCTGCCAACATTTTGTTCCTGCTGAGGAGATCTCTCGAGTGGTATTTGCCTGGTGCTGCTCTGCTCCCCCTATGGCTGGGTTGTGTGACCGGGAACACCTCAGCCTCCTGGAGGGTGTCTGTGAGGAGCTGTGCAAGGTTTGTGCAATGCTCAACAGGTCTTACAAAGGCCTATTTTGAGACAGCAACGATGACGTTAATAAAAGCTGGTCAACCGTTATTAATTGATGGTGTAACTTAATTAAATTCACTGCAATTGCATCATTAGTTTTGACTTATTTTGCTAAAAGGTAATCTAGAGATGATCCACAGTCACCAGAGGGAGAGGACAGCCAAATGAAACGTTCAAGTTTGAATCGACTTAACAAGCGAGGTTAAGCCCAGCTTTGGACACTGATCAAACAGTCTGGCCAGACATGGTTTATACCCTCAGCTACTGTGAGGCCGCTTAGCTTTAGTGAAGGTGAGACAGCGATTTCCACCCAGGTAAGCTGATAAGTCCAGAAAATCTAACTGCCGCCTGGTATACTAATACAGCAGCCTTTGCACTGGAATAGTTTAGAAGTGCAATATTATTTTATACCGCTTTGTCTAATTTCATATGGAAATTGAAAGGGATGTTGAATGACCATGAATATGGTTGTATAGATGTGTCTGTACAGTGGCCTCTACCTGAGGGCTTTTACAGCCACAGTAATACTCCAGTTGAAAAGAAATACATCTCTAATCAAAATAGTTGAACCTGTAAAATATTTGAAGCACAAAGTAGGCCTGAGTGGGTGTGCCTGTCCCTGTAGTCAGTGTCAGTAAGATAGGAGGGGTCAGTGCTATTTTAAACACAACCATTAGTTACTTTTTCTGCGACACCCCTGATTGTACATCTAGCCTGGTGTGCACTTAGCTCCAAAATGGGTAGCTAGGAAGCTGACAGATTTTGTGTGTGTCTGAACTTCCATACCCCACCCCCCCCCCGCTCCGATGTGCTGCAATCTCTGCAACAGGAAAAGACTTCTTTCTCCCCATGGCCTGAAGAAATAAGTTCTCATTGGTTTTTCTAGAGTTAGGGATGAGAAAACACTTTTCAATTTTACTTTTCACTTTTTCTGGCTGACCTTTGTGGACATCTGTAACTCACTAGATTAATTATAATATTCTCTAAATTCTTGCTCAATATTATTCCTTAGTTCTCTCATGCTGTCCTAGGGTCCTTATCCTCTCCATTTCAGTGCCTGGTCTTGTTTCATATCCTCCCTTAGTTTTAGAGTTTTTTTCAGACCTGTCCATTCCCAGGGGTCAAGATGGAGATTTATCCTTTTGACTCCCACCTGGTTCTCACTCTGGGGGAAGAGATATGACAGCACACAGGAGTCATATGATTTTGAATGCTTTCACACTCTGGGGTCTCTTCAAATCTGTTTTCTTCCCCCATCGCCCACTTTTCCCTTCTTTACACTGTTTTTGTGAAGCAATTCTGGCAGGGGGTTGCTGCTGCAGGAGGAAAAGCCAGGCTGGCATTCACTTTCCTGCCACCCTCTAGGACACCAGGCTTCTGCAAACCCTGCCTGACTCAGGTGCCACCCGACTTTAGCCCATGCTTCTTGACAACAGCAATGAGAAATTGTTAGTTATCCTTTCCATCCAAGTATCTCCACATGCTGTCCACATGCGAATGAAGCTTTAAAGCACTTCTCTGGGATGAGTTCGCATGTAGGAAGTGCCCAAGATTGTGCAGTGAATAACTAGGAGGAAAAGATGAAGAATTTAGGTCACTGCTTAGACCTTTTTTCCCCTCTTCCTGACTCCTTCCTGTGTGATCATGTACAAGTCACAACTTTTCTGTGACTGAGTTTCCACTTCTTTAACAATGGCGTAGTAATTCCTGTTTTCTAGGAATGCTGTGAGCCTAATTCTTCAATTGTTCTGTAGTACTTTGGGATCATCATTCCAAAAGGTCACAACAAACAATAACAGCAAGAGTCCAGGCCTCTGTCCTCTTCTGTTTTAGTTCTCAGCATGAAGAACCTCCTGTAGAGGTTCACTAGCCTCAGCTCTGGTGCTATGTTTACAGTACCCATGTCTTATGGTGAAGAAGGCAGAAAAAATAATTTTCTGTGTGAGTGTCTATATGAGGCTTGCAAGTTCTAACACCTTCCATGCACAATATATGTTGTGCCATTGCTAAAAGACAAGAACTTGCAGAAACACAAGAGAAGGATTTAAGTGGCTACCTGACAGTAAAACTGGAATTCCTCAGTCTGCATTTGTGCAGGGGAGCAAGTGGCCTGCTATACAGAAATGCTGAGCAGTTACCAGTTCCAGTCTCTAGTAGGATGGAGCTGCAGTTTCTAATTCTATTTGACTGAATATTTTGTCTGTGATTTATATATCTGAATTCAGAGGAATCACTATTATGCCTTGTCCTGGGGTGGCTAATGAGCCTTTTCGACACTGATGGGTGTATGTAGCTCTTGTCAGCAAGAACTGTAGTAATGTTTTGATATCGACAGGGAAATAACTCCCAGTGCTTAACAGTACTTCTGAAGTGAAACAGGAAGGAGAAAGCCTTTCTATTTTATTTCTCTTCTCCTTTTGGGAGGGAACTCACAGCAGCTCACTGTGGATTAGTCAGTAAATCCCCAGCTGGGATTTGAAACCCATGACATCAGAGAACAAAGCATCTTTGCTGTGCTAATGTAGGCAGCAATGATGTGTCATCGGCTGCCACACACATGTTAGTGTATCATGAGGGTTCAGTGCTGTTTTGGTGACAAGGAGCAACCTTATACTTTGGTACTATGTAAACACTAAGTCTATTCACAGTCTCTCTCCTTGGGTGATAGTTCTCACATACAAAATAGCAACATGCAAAAATCATTCTGCTGATGAATGAATCACTTTGATCAGAGCATTTTGCTAGTGTTCTTTATTTTTAGGTAGTGATAAAAGAAGCTTCTTTTCTATGAAGGTCACAGGCCAAGGAAGAAAAAACACAATTTGTATAAAGTAGCAACAGGAACTTGTCCATACAGTAGGGTTCCTAGAAAGCAGAAGGTGAGGAGTAGCACCCAGAACACTCCTTTATGCTGTAGCTATTTTTTGAATGTCAGACAAATAGAGCAGGAGCATAGAAATTGCTGCACAAACTTATGTCATTAGTAAGCTTAGCTCTATTTTCCTCTCTTAAAGGGTACCCAGCTGCCACAAAGTAAAAGATAATGGCCTTTAGTTAACAGCATCAGGAACCCCAGCCATTACTCAGTACCTCCACATGCCACATGCTAAAATGTGTATAAAGTTTTTATATGCAATTACCTGGTGCCAGCTGCTCCATAGGAGCTGTGTGTTTGCACAGACTTGTCCTGTGCAGCTTGCTGCCGCAAGGTGAGCTCTCATCCCCTCTTGCAACAGGGGAAACCTCTGCGCGCAGCTCCTGTGCAGTGGCGGATGCTGCATGGGAAAGCCTTCGTCAGAGCTGCTGAGTACCACATGTGTGGAAAATATAGCACACTGTGCTGTGCCTGTATCTAGGTGTGGGTAACCTGCCTGGAGGTTACCTGCCAGGCACTCCTGCTACTGTCACCCTCAGTCACCCGTGACCAGTTTCCACCTTACTCCAGGGGTGTGGGGGTAGCGCCCTGCCTTGGGCTCAGCTGTGGGGAGTGAAAGCCATGTGTGCTGGGCCCCAGGTGACCAACTGCTGCTTACAGTTATTTCTGCTCTCCATGGATATGTGTTTACAAGTTTTTTGAAGGTGAATATGTTGGTGTATTTTCATAGCCTAGCTTACATATGGTTTATATTTCCTGTGTTACTGCTTCACGTGAGTTATATCATTTCTGCACTCCTTCTCCCTCTTCCTATTGCCTTTGATAATTCAAACCAGACTGTAGTTAAAGACTGATTTATACCCTTCTAAAAATCTTCTTACATTTTTATTACAACTCAGAGTATTCTTGTTATTACCCTAGCTCTCCAGGAATATAATTAACTACTTGAGGGATTTTAAAAAGTCGTGTCATAGTCATTATTCCAAGGGGCTTCACCTTTACAACAGCAATTTTGAGGGTAAAGATGATCTAAGTAACTGGCAAGATTTTAATAAACTAGGTATTGAATCGTAGCAGCAAGGAATCATCTTCTTCAAAGGTATAAATGAGACCTAGAAAGAGAAGACAAACACACAAAGAATTTTATAATATTAGCTATTAACCCATCTGGGAAATATCTCACGGTAAAGGTGAGGAAGTCAATCTGTCCATCCTTTTCAGAAACATAATTATATCATATAATAACGTAAGAGGGCAAACCTCATCTTTAAATAAACTAAAACCCCAAGTTAATCTTCTACCTCATCCCAAAGTATTGCCATTTCATCCCCTTTCCTTGAGTACTTTATACATTTCAGTGAATAGCACAAAGCTCCTGCAAGATCATAAAATCTGGGGACTGCGGTATTACTTATTATTAGCTTTAAATGACCCATTGCCCTAAAACAAATTAACATAAATAAATAATATTAAAAGAAAACAATATTCAAACCGTTGCAATAAAGGGTGGAGGTGATATTGACTGTGTTTCTTGGGAATGAATTTGCGCTTGTCCTGAGAAGCAAAGGTTGTTCTTCTTTAGTTGGTTTTCTCTGGTTTGATTTAAATTATAAATCTCACACCATTTTCTGCCAGGGAGAGGAAGGGGAGAGAGGGATGGAAAAGACATTAAGAGAGGTGCAGCTCAGTCTGCTGAGAGACACCCGGGTGATACAGCAAAGTGTCCAGTCTAAGAAGTTAATTAGAGTGGTATTGTGCGAATTAGGAGCAGTATTTTCTTTTTCTTCTAAATTTTATTTATGTGTGAAATGAAACAAAGAATTTAAAGTAGCCTTTTTTATAGTATTCCTAATTTTCTTTCACAACAATAGAACATTAGTTGACTATGCTTTTGCACTGAAGTATTTAAATATGTACGTTCACTTTTTTCATTAAGAATCAATGCCAGGTGTAGTGCTGTGGCATTGTTATCTGAAACTGTAGGCATACATTATTTACTGTAGTGCTCTGAGCCATTACTGTAGGACCTGTAGAGAAATCTGTATTAATTCTTATTGTGAGCAACCAACGACTTAACAGTTTCTGACAAACAGCAACAAGTAAACTGTACTAGTACAGATACTCAGTAGTGACAAAGAATACCATACTTAGTAGAAAATGCTTGGGTATCTTGCTGTGGCCATAAATTTTAAACATGGAAAATTCATCTTTAAGAAGGAAAATACTTTTGTAGTTGAATTTTGGGGATAAATCTGCACAGGAGCCTTTAATTAAAAGCTGTGCACAGTAGAACAAAATGAAAGATGTTTCAACATAATGGTACAATCTTATTAGCACTTGACATAATACAGTAGTGACAGCCATCAAGGCAAGGGTAAAAGGGCAGTGTACCGATGACATACATAAATCTCCACAACCTTTTGTGCTTAAGTTTCTACCTGTCACTTCGAAAATGTGCTAACATGACGAAGCAATGGTTTAAAACCAAAACATTTTATCTATTTTTATTTTATTTTATTTTATAACCCCAAATAGTACAAAAATCTATTCACAGAGTCTAAAAAGCATATAATTTACTTTGTGTCCTATGTATACTACACAAGTCTCACACTAAACAGTGACTCACTCAGGATTTTCAAAATGACACAGTCATCAGAGAGGGGGTTTGTGGTATCTTGTCTAATGGTAGAATGATAATCTATTCAGCAGCTAGAAATAGCCCCAAAGAAACTATTACAGTGGAATAATGTACTGGAAAAGAAATAATCAGAGCCCATAGAACTGGGAAGAAGCCTTTCAATGAAAGTGTTTTAACAGCAATTGTTCCCAGCAGAACTGTGAAGCCTGTCTGACCATACCTTCTTGAAGATGACTCTGACAGGCACAGATATTCATGAACTTGGCTGGCAGCTGGACAGTGGATTTCTGTGCTCCTGAGGGAACTTAAGAAGCATGAACTACAAAAATTACCCAGAGAGAAATTAAAGGGTGAGTTACAAGCAACAATAGCTTACAGGTTCAAAGGAGTCTATATGCAAGCAAGTGCCAAATCCGAACAAGGTGGGGTGCACTGCAGTGGCTCAGCCTTTCTCGCTGCAGCAACAGTAGTGACCATCAAAACATGTTTGTTTGGGAAAAAAAAAAAAAAGGTCTAGATCAGGAAAATAAAAAAAGTCTTGATCAGGAAAAACCATTTTTCTTAACAAAATACACAGCTTAACTAAATCCACTCAAGAGTACTGAGGGAGCTGGCAAAGGAGCTGGCCAAACCACTCTCCATCATTTATCACACGTCCTGGTCAACAGGGGAGGTCCCAGATGACTGGAGGCTTGCCAATATGACGCCCATCTACAAGAACGACCGGAAGGAGAATCTGGGGAACTACAGGCCCATCAGCCTGACCTCGGTGCCAGGGAAGGTTATGGAGTGGTTCAGCCTGAGGCACTCACATGGCATGTGCAGGACAACCAGGGACTCAGGCCCAGCCAGCACGGGTTCATGAAGGGCAGGTCCTGCTTAACCAGCCTGATCTCCTTCTATGACCAGGTGACACACCTAGTCGATGAGGGGAAGGCTGTGGATGTCATCTACCTGGACCTTAGTAAAGCCTTTGACACTGTCTCCCACAGCATTCTCCTAAGAAAGCTGTCGGCTCATGGCCTAGACAGGTGCACACTAAGCTGGGTTAAAAACTGGCTGGACAGCTGAGCACAGAGAGTGGTGGTGAATGGAGTCACAAGCAGTGTCCCCCAGGGCTCAGCATTGGGGCCGGTCTTGTTTAACATCTTTATTGATGATCTGGATGAGGGGATTGAGTGCTCCCTCAGTAAGTTTGCAGGTGACACTTCCTACTGTCAAGCAGAAAGGCTCTGCAGAGGGACCTGGACAGGCTGGATCGATGGGCTGAAGCCAATGACTTGAGGTTTAACAAGGCCAGGTGCCGGGTCCTGCACTTGGGTCACATCAGCCCCATGCAGCGCTACAGGCTTGGGGATGAGTGACTGGAGAGCTGCCTGGCAGAAAAGGACCTGGGGGTGCTGGTTGACAGGCGGCTGAACATGAGCCATCAGTGTGCCCAGGTGGCCAAGAAGGCCAACAGCATCCTGGCCTGTGTCAGAAATAGTGTGGCCAGCAGGAGTAGGGAGGTGATTGTTCCCCTGTACTCGGCACTGGTGAGGCCGCACCTTGAATACTGTGTGCGGTTTTGGGCCCCTCACTACAAGAAGGACATTGAGGTGCTGGAGTGTGTCCAGAGAAGGGCAACGAAGCTGGTGAAGGGTCTGGAGAACAGATCTTATGAGGAGCGGCTGAGGGAACTGGGGTTGTTTAGTCTGGAGAAGAGGAGGCTGAGGGGAGACCTTATCGCTCTCTACAGCTACCTGAAAGGAGGTTGTAGTGGGGTGGGGGTCGGTCTCTTCTCCCAAGTAACTAATGACAGAACAGGAGGAAATGGCCTCAAGTTGTGCCAAGGGAAGTTTTGATTGGACATTAGGAAAAATTTCGTTACTGAAAGAGTGATCAAACATTGGAACAGGCTGCCCAAGGAAGTGGTGGAGTCACTGTCTCTAGAGGTGTTCAAAAACCATGTAGATATGACTCTTCGGGTCATGGTTTAGTGGGCATGGTGGTATTAGGTCAACAATTGGACCTGATGATCTCAGAGGTCTATTCCAACCTTATGATTCTATGATTCTATGACTTGGCCTCCTTCAATGGTTGCATGTTAAAACACTGAGTTGTCCTAAACTTTGTGTAAGCCACAGGCTGAGCAGCACAATTTTTTCATTAGCAGTAACTGACACCAGAGATGATGTTGTGAGACCACAATCACCACTGAACATCCTGAGAGGCCAACGCCTCGTGTGGAGACCCTGGTGTTGGTATGTAATAAACTGTTCCCATCTTGCATTCCTGAGCAGCATGAGGTGTCAGTGAATAGGCCCTTCCTGAAATCCACAATTTTTTTCCAGTTCTGCTTAGTAAAATACAACTGCTCAGAAAAATTCATCGTGAATTAGTCAGAGGTTCTGAAAATTGTAGACTGGACTATAGGTGGCATCGAAACAACAAAGAGCTAAACTCCTTGTCCAGCTAGTGTCAACAGCAGAAGATAACATGTGGTGGTTTTTAAGAAGTTGCTTAGTGTTGCCCAGGATCAGCTGTAGCCCAGTGAAAAAAGGGATTTGGAAGAATTCTGAGAAACCAGAGAAGCTGCCTAGAATGAATATTTTTCTACAGGACTTCTGAATTCTGAAGTTTTTAGAACTTTGCTCAGCAGGTCTCAAAATAAACCAACTCAATGATAGCTCAATGTCTTCTTAGAATAAAAAACTTCTTTTCACAGAGTTTCCACTAGGTAGGTTTAAAAGACTGAGGTTTGTATGCGTGTAAGTAAATAAATATTTTATAAGGGAACAATATCTAGGAACTGACGCGGCCTCATTTCTCACTGTCTCAGAGGGCAATGACGCATGAGTTCCTAGAAAAGCAAGTAGGAAAAAATGTCAGATTTTAATTTGGCTTACATCTTCCACCTAACGCAGTGCAGATAAATATTTCGCTTAAAAACGTTTAAAAGTTGTTGAGATAAGAGGCACATCAGGCACTGACAACGCAGAGTGAAGGAAAAGCCCTGAAAAGCCAAGTTGAGGTCAGTACCTAGTCCGGAACCCTTCCACAACCACAAGAGGCAGGCGTGAGTTTTCCAAGTTTTAAAAAAAAAAAACCAGCCACCCACCCTTATATACATAAAAGAGTACAGGAATTTTCCATGGGGGTGGGGAACAACAATCGAAAAGTGATGACCTTGGGATGGCGCCTAGAGACTGAACAGCTTGGCTATTGTATGGAAACAGCTGACTTCTGCACAGGAAGCAATCACCGCTGATTAGAGACTCCAAACTCCTGCCTCTATTTTTTTCTGACCTTTTTTCGTACGTAACGCAAAGCTCCCGAGGCCTCTTCAGACTCTCACAATTTCAGCCCCTTGCCTGCTACACCCGGGTGCATGCGTCACGGGCTGGCGAGGAGGGAGCAGGCAGGGCAGGCAGAGACCCAGAGGGGCCATTCTGTTCCTGAGCTGCAGCTCCCAAGGGACATGGGACTCAAGGGCACAGGGTCAGCCTAGGAGGCACTTTTGGGGGGAGATTCTTTGCTATTTGGCAGTGAACCTTTGATCTGTCCTGTTTCTCATTGAGCCTGTGTGTGGACTTGTTCCTAGGTATCCCAGTTTGAGAAGGAATTTTTATTTTTAATGCTTTTAATGTTGAGTCCCCTTCCAGCCTTTTTTGTAACAGTCAGGTTTTATTGATGAGTTAGATGCTAAATTAATGCTAGATGGAACATGTTGTCAATTTGAAGATGAGCTTCTTAACAAAAGCATACTGTGTTGAAAAGCTTCAGCCTTTACTGACGTAGGGATAGGGATGCAGAAAACATAATGAAGCACAAAAACAGTCTCTTGGAGAGTAAGAAAAACTGTGTATTTAATTGCACACCATCAGTTTTGTTAAACCAATATATGCTGAGTGCATGGAGGCAAAAAGACAACCACAAACACTGCAGCCAGCTGGGAGGAGGTCAGTGGGGAGGTGTTTGCAATTCTTGTTGAATCAGGTGGGAAAACGAGCTCTTTCCAAAGAGCACGGAAGAGCACAGTGAGCACCAAACAGAGGTGAATGTGGAAGGACAGAAAGGGAGAGGACACTGAAATGCTGGTTAAGGTTCCTTGCCTTACTTTCTTCCAGTGCAGCAACCAGGGAGGAAAAGGCAGGGGGGACAGCAAAGCGACAGAGTTAACTGTCTGGAAATGCTTCAGAGGAGAGCAGGTCGTGCTCTGTAAGCTGCCTTGGTCTCTACCTCTTCTTGGGAGCTCAGCCTGGTGCTGCTGTGCTCTGCAACACCTCCTGGGGTGTTTCAGCTCATGTCTTGAAGAGGAATGCAAGTATCATGAAGAATTTAAGTACCTCTGGGCTTAACCAACAGCAAAGCTAAGGTTTTTCAGGTTCTAATGTCGGATTTGCCTGTCTGTGGAGGCAGTTAGAGACTTAAGCTGCTTAAAGTTTATGATATTTAGACGGTAGTCATGCTGACACACTTTATCTAGTGACACCCACATTTGGTATTACGTTGTTTACTCACTGCCTGCCCAACCCAGGGTAACCAAGGGATGCTGTGACTACTCTGTCCCACCATGGTGCTTTACAGATCTTCCGCTACCTGATAGTCTCAGATGCTGTGGCCAATTACTAAAGATGCAGCACTGTGGTAAGCAGTTGAGATCCATGCCAATGAAATGTGGTATTTAGTCACTGAATTTTACATTGAGTGATTCAGACTGATATCAGCTAAAGGAAAGGAGAGACCAAGGGATGATAGTCCCTGTCTGATAGGACATTTCTTAAGGTACTGTCTGACTAAAGCTGTAGGCAGTTCTCTATGGAAAAAAAGAAAGAACACCAGTGGTACCAGAGGTCATGATATCACAATTATTCTTTTACTACTCTGTTTGACACTTTAAATTTTTGGTTAATGAACTGGTCTTATTCGTGGTGATCATATGATTTAATTTCCACCATGCTTTAAAAGATCACATTATGAGAAAGCAAGTAGAAGCAGCTTTTGAGTCCTGGCAAACTTGTGGGAGGATGGCTAAAGCTGGAACTGCATAAATAACAATGCGACAACTGACTTAAGAGGTTATATTCCTCAGTCATCTCCCTTTAAATCACTGCAAGGAGATCTCACCTTACTCTGCTGACCCTCCCTCTGTTTCAGGTACACTTTTAAGTGCCAGTGTAAATCTTCAGGCATTCACTTCTGGAAGAATGGATTTGGGATTTAGGCAGATGTCCCTTCAGAGATATATTGAGAATAATGAAAAATACAGTGAGTCTCTGCACAGAGTCAGGAATTGAAAGAATTATTATATTAAGTATCTCTGAGCTCTTCAGCCTTCCAATACAGAGAGCTTTCTTTCAACACAGAAAATCTGAGAAGCCCCAGAAAAGAGTTAGACACATTTGGTAGTGATATGGCTGCTTTCTAAACAATGCTAATATTAAAGATATATATTACTTTGAAAACACACGGTCATACTAAGATACTCTTTACCATATGATACTCTTTACCAGTCAACTCCCTTGATTTCTGCAGTGTGGGGACCATATATTTCAGTAGCACCTAACTTCTAAAATGATGTCTTCATCTCAGAAGCTTGGCAAATTACAGGTTTGGTTTCTATTATATTCTATCCATCACAGCACTGATGCTATGTCTAGCATGACTGCTGCTCAGGTGAAAGATGCTGAGGCTGGAATTTATTTCACCTAGCTTTAATTGCCTAAAAGTTGTGGGAATAGCCTCAGCCTAAACCAGTATCCTTCTTCAGTCAACTCAGATCAAGAGGAAAATTCATTCTATCCCAGTTTAGGTCTATAAATTCAGCGTGAACCTCCCTGTGTGAGGCATTAAGCTTCCTGATGATACCTAAATGTCAGCCATGGAAAAAAACTACATATTGAATAGATGTCACAGTACAGATGATGGTATACATATGTCTGCTTTGTAGTGGCCGTTGTGCTTCTTTGTTCATCAGAGGCACTCAGCTTTTAAGATGACTGCTGTGCTGAAGTTTTAAAGCTATTCTTAGGGTAGTTTTTTATACAGTGTTCTGAAATGGGCACTACATGCTTATCCAGCATATAGCAAAGGCCTGACTTGACTGTGGGCACCATTGTAATCCTCAGTATTATTATCAAAATTCTCACAGGCCATATTTTTCCCAGCATTTGATGAAAAATTTCCTTTGGTCACTGAGCTGAGTTGCTTTCCCCTTGCTACAGTAAATTAACATTTTCATAAATCGACAGTTTCTTGATTTCTCTAATATGTATCTTGCTGCCCTTTGTTTAGCATACCCCAACCTGTCTCAGGAAGGAAAACAAAAAAATACTGACCTTCATAAGACATTTAATTCTACCCTTTTCTCAATTTTTTTTTTCTTGTTTTATTCTTTTGTGTGATTTTCCTTTCAGTCTGCCTTTGCCCTAAATTCTGATTCCAGTGGCTCTTTGCCAGCAGTATCATGGGACAGGCAGCCTGCCCTCCTGCCTGCCTGCCCTGCCTGCCCTGCCTGCTGTGTCCCCTGCCATGGCTCGGCCTCACCCCACTGCTCTGAGCCCACCCAGGAAGCCTCACAATGTCTGGATCCAGACAGGCCAGTGATCAAGAGTAGAAACAGACATTCTTCTCCCTTTCAGACTGGATGGCACTTACTCATTGGAGGCAGATAGAGGTAAAGATATTTTTTCAGGATGCCTGAATAGGCGGCACAGAGGGGATCCACAAGCAGTATTTCCAGATATGGAAATTTAAAAACAGATTTTGTTACCAAAGTGGACTGTGAGGGGATGATGCTATTTTTTGTACTAATTTCCGCCTTCCACAACACACCACCCATCTCTGCATACATGCAATGAATTTTTGGTCTGGCATTTTCCTCCCTCTATAAACCTCTCACGGTGATTAAGTACTGGAGCTATCCCCAGCTACCAAAACCTGCCTGTGATCCATGAGCTGGCCTCAGGCCTAATGCTTTGTAATTAGTTTGTGAAAGACAGGTTACTTCCAGTTCCTTCTTACCAATCTCATCTCACTGCAATTTAAGCCATTCTGAAATACTTCTGGTAGGGTCATGTCAAATAAGTAGAGCACACATCTATCTCTTTCCATAGTGCCCCATAGCAGAAAAGCAGATTTATTCCATAGGAATTAGTAAGAACATTTACTCTTTAAAAATGGCTACATTTTGTCCATATTCAATTACAGACTTGCCCACATGGCAGACTTGTAAGGTTCTCATTTGTACCTGCAACCAGCTTTGGTTTAGATCTCCCTTGTGGTTAACGACAAGACTCCATGAACAACCAGAAGTCCTGCAAAGCCACAGCCTGGAGCAGAAGACCAGCCTGTAGCCCTATGACAAGGAAAGCACTGTTGAGTTGAGTTGCTTTCATAGTATCTTAGTTCATGGCTGAAGTGACTCCCTCTTAGTGACAACGTCCTTCTCAACTCTCTCTGTCAAGCATGGTGAAACAATGGTGTGTAACATTCAGCAATCTCCCAGCAGTTGTAGTTTATCCCCATTTACAGTATTGCCCTCCAGAGCTTAAACTGTTTAGTCTCACGTGTGGCCTTTCCTTGCCAAAAGAAACTGAACGACAGAGCACATAACATCATGACAGCTAGATGAAAAATGCTTTTAAACCCTTCTATAACGAGCACGCTATTCATATGCAGAGGGAAAGAGAAAGGGGAGGTAATTTGACATGTCATCCACTTCCACCAGAGGCTCCTGAGGATACTGTTATTGCTCAGGACTACTGTTTTCCGCAGTCCAGAATAATGCCCACCAGCCAGTACAATGTGTCCCTGCTTTAAGGTGCTGCCATCCATCCCTTTGGAACAAACAGAGGAAATGCATCAGGAGGCCTCAGTTGCAGATGGAAAGCACATCACCGAGTGGCGCTTACGCTGCGAGATCCCCCAGATGAAAGTCGATTTCAATGAGCATTGTGTTTCAAGGCCCACTTCCTCCGACTCTGGAAAGCTTAAGAAGGAACATCCCACTTGTGTCTGCTGACACAAAGGGCCGCTGTGGCTCGGGAGATTTTATCAGCCTTCCCGTGCCACGGCAGCAGCCTTCCAGTGGCGTCTCCCAAGAATTACTCATTGTTCCCGGGGAGGCTTGACTCCTCTGGGTGGGATCTCATGGCATCCAGTTCAGATGGAAGTAGGTGGTGCTGGGAGGCCAGCCAGGCTCATGACAAAGATCTCTGGCTATGGGGGAGCTACACTGGGAGACCAAGCTAATAAAGTCCTTAGCAATCACAGATGTGGATACTGATTCATAAAATGTGGCCCTTTTTGTTGGTTGTAGTTAGTAAGTACCATTTAAAGCAATTAAATCACTGAATAATGTGAGTTTCAGTTCTTAGAGTGAGTCTCAAAAACTGAGATGTCCTTGTCCTTCCTTTTTGTTCATGCTCATAGGCACTATTAATTTCTGAAGTTTCTTTCCCATAGTTGGCAACTGGGAGCTTGATTCTGTCGCGGCCACCTTAAATGGGGAAATCAGGAGTGATCCATGATTTTAAAGACTTTCATTTGAAATCCAGAGCTTCTGGGAGACACATATGACCCTTGAAAAGCTCCAGTCAGGTTCAGTTTGCAGAAGCCTCTTGTAAGGTGGGTGCATGCTCACATTATCCAAACCTCTTGTCTCTAAAATTAGAGTGGAGGTATAAAAAGCAGCTTCACTGGGACACTTCCTAGAACTGGTGCTTCCGGTGCCAACTGAAGATACTGGGAACAACCACTTTTCTCACAATGATTTGGCACCGTAGCTCCCAGACGGCACCTCGAAGCACAAAAAAGGAAAAGGAAAAATGATCTGAACATTTCCGGATTTCAGCAAATCTTTGATTTGCAGTCTGGCAGGCTCATGTTTGAACTGAGGAATTTATTTGTTTTTTTCCTTCTCTCTCTTCTATCATATCACTAAATCCATCTCTGGCTTCTCTTCCTTATCTTTTTTTTTTTTTTTTTTTTTTTTTAGGAGGTCAGTGGGAGATAAACTGCAGAGAAAAAATGTCTGCCAGCAGTGACTTCTTACATATAAATAAAAAAGATTGAAAACATATGTTTTCAAGAGGTATGGGAGAAAGGCAGCAGAGAGAGAAACAGATAGAGCCTTTCCAAAAAGAAAACATTTAGTCTGCCTTCCAAGCAATGGAAATTCCAATTTTAGAAATTGTGCTACAGGCTAATAACGTACAACATTGTTGGCTATAGCACATGGAAAAAAAGAAAAAAAAATACAGCTTTTGTAATCCTGTCTTTCTCGCCAGAGGAATGACGCGAAGCCAGTAAAGCACATCGGGGGTAATGCTGATTTTCCACAGATACAGCCTAAGAGCATTCAGCTAATATTGGCCATGCATAACTATGTCTTGTGCCCATGCTGTAGAGGTCTATCATATCATTTGGTAAATAGCTCCAGTTGGTTAGCATCCCAGCAATCAGCATGTAGGGAGCCTGGTGGACTACGGACAGAAGTTCATTGCATAGTTCTCCTAAAATAACGTTGTTATTTTGTGTAGCATATGCCACAACTCCATGGCAACCCAGCCAGGGAAGATGGTGACTGAATGGTGACAATAATGCTGAGTTATCTCCTGATAACCTCACTCGCCCCATTTCTGGACAAAGTGTCATGCTAGTCAGCTGCTGATGGCATGTTGCCACCAGCCTCCACAAGACAGAAGGAGAGAGAGGTTTTGAAAGAACTGCTGACAAATCAGGCCAAATGTATGTCTGGACTAACTTTTTATTTTAGTGGTTACCTCAAGAGTGAATTTGGCCTATGGCTATGTTTAAACCACTTTCTTGAGGATGCTGTGCTGTTTCTGTGGAGGCAGGGGATATAACTTGTGACACATGAGTACAGTAATCAGTGCAGATATACCCTCTGTGGCTCCTGGAGTATGCCATATGGCTCATGGAGAAAGAATGATACTGTTAACATCTGACATGACGGCAGTGGGATGTCCTGGATGAACAAAAAAGAAATAATTCCAAATACCTGGCACAGAGAAATTCCAGGTATCTGTGAATGAAAACCCCAGTTCACTTACAGGCCTGAACTGTGAATGTCTGGCACAGTTTAACAGGAGAGAAAAGAATAAATCCATAACTCTTTTCCCACATTACAGACCAATTTGTGGTGGGTAATTGCTAATGAATGTCAGAGCAGCCTGAAGAGTGCCAAAGGATATTGTTTCCTTTGGCCATGATGGATCAGTTCAATAGCTAGGGATCTAGCAGGGCTTGAGGCAGCTCTGGATGTACCCACTAGTATTTGGATACACCCTGAGATATCCATAAATGTCCAACAACATACAACAGTGAAAACTCCTGTGGCTGGAAGAGCTGTCCTTCCTCAGAGTAGTCAAGGTGAATCATAACTACTAATCACACACATTGTTGCTTAAAATTCCTAAGTTGTCCTATAATCTACTACAAAGCTGTGGCTGAAAGTAGGATTTTAATTTAAGTGAAAATGTAGAAGTTAAAGAAAAAAAGATAAATCCTTCACTTGCAAGCAGGGACAGACTTTTAGATGCACTTGAATGCCTTTGGAAGCAGGATTGGAATTGTGTGGATTGGAAAAAAATGCAAGGGACAAAAACTGTGAAAAGCTTAAAATGTCACCGTACTTAGCATGACAGCTGATAATTTATAGTGTTCTGGCCATGAGACATCCCTGGACTGAGCTGTGTGAAGGCCAAGTGAAGGGAAACTGCAAGAAGAAATTACTTCCCTCCTCAGCTGTGTCACTATGAAGCTGTTTCTGAGCAGCTACAAAGATGGAGACTCCATTTTTAAAAGGAGTCACATGGAAAAGACAAGGGATAATGGGTATAAGTTACTCCTGGGGACATTCTGATTGGACACAAGAGGAAAATTGTTCACAACAAGATCAGCCATTCGAATAGTCTCCCCAGGGATGTTGTGGAGTCTTCAACTTTGTATACTTTTAAGATTCAGCTGGACATGGTGCTGGGCTGTCTTATCTAGACAGTAGTTTTCCCAAGAAAAGTTGGACCAGATGATCCTTGAGATCCCTTCCAACCTGATATTTTATGATTCTGATCACTCAGTTCCAGGGGGAGTTTGCTACTCACTCCTACTGGTGGTAGCAGGCTGGAGCCTTTGAGGCTTATGGGATTGTATTTAAGTGACCCAAAACAGAGGTTAGATAGAAGTTACACATCTAAACCTTGCACACCTGACAGTGCCTAACTCCCACTGATTTGTGAGCTGTAGGGTGTTGTGCTTTGGAGACTCTCAGTCAGTGCCTGGCTACATGTTTAGGCATCAAAATGCATTGCCACCTTTAGCGGAGAATGATCAGCTTTAGCCCTGATGCCAAAGATGATACAAAAGCAAACAGGAGTTAAAAAAAAAAAAAAAAAAAAAAAGGGGAAACAACCAACATGCTTGGGAGGAGCTTCAGAAAGGAGTCTCCCCAGTTAACCACAGTAGTAAGCCCTTCTTCTGGAAAAACATGATCATGGAGGCCTCCTGGAACCACTGCCAGGAGATATTAGGTGTTCACTGTGGACCTACTGACACTGAGGGAGTGACAAAAAAACAAAGAGCTCTTTTGGGAGCAGTACAACTCTTCAGTCAGATGGTGATAAATACGGATAGCTTCTGGACCAGGCTGTAGGGCTGCCAGGGAAAGCGACTTGCTGAGAAAATTGATGTACTTTTGTCACTGTTCCTAGTCTGCAAGTTGAAAGTGACTTCAAGGCAATTCCAGTCTAGGAAGGTCTGCAGCGCTGACGATAGATAGACATGGCACAAGTCCTTAGCAGAACTGGAAAACAAATGCTAAAACTGCTTGCTAAATGAGCATGATAGATACCATTTTCTTGGTTGTGTACTCCTTTTCTTCCCTACGCAAAGCCATACTGATGACATGAATATTTCTTAGAGCTTCCTCATTCAGCATTTCTGGTGATAAATTGAAAGAAAAAAAAAAAAAAAGTGGGAAGTTCTTTTATCTGATTACTTACCTCTTTCCTGGCAGTTCCATTTGTTTTTGAGATGCATGTTTCCAAAGACACAGCAGCTGTGATGCTGCATGAATTGCTCTTCCCGAGCTGCCACTTGGGAACACGATCAATTGGCATCTACTGCTAAGGTTGTTTATACTGCTTGAGCATCAAAAACATTCACAATCTTACAGGGATGCATCAGGTCCAAGGAACAAACTAAGGTGGTGTTTCCTCTTAGTTAATGCCATCCATTTCTGCCTGCAGGCTACTTCTTCACACCGTTTCCAGGCAGTTTTTGTTGTCAGGAAAAAAAATATTGAAGAACAGTTTGTCATTGGTGTTCCCTTAAGGCAAATCTAGGTTCAGGAGTGCATGACTCCAGCTTTTCTGCTTTTATAGAAATCTATTTGGCACAAGAAAGAAAAGTGAACTGTTGGCTACTTTTTGCTTCTTCTTAGCTGATACACCTCAGTTTGCTCTGATCTGCGACCCTGGGCAACAACTGTCTTGACCACACACAGTGGGGGTTTCAGGATCTGTCAGTACAGATGAGTACGAGATCTGGCACATACTCATTCTTCTCATCTGGTCAATAATTCTCCCTCCAGCTCTATTTGCTCAGCTTTACTCCCAGCTGACTTGGTGCAATCATGACACCATAACTTACCTGGAAGCAAACTGTACACCTTGTTCCAAGAGTTTCTGAGGGTCTGTTGCTTTCCACGTGGACAGTCAAGGCTTTCCGTGGTATTTTTAGAATATTGTGGTGTTGGAAATTCTGGTATTCCAACCACCACAAGCAGCCTAAGATTAATGTGTATAAAAAACCCCTTTAATGCCAGGTTTTACAACAACAAAATTCTATATATAGCTTTGCAGGAGATAAGGCTAATTCAGCCTGATACTCGAAGCTATAAAGTCATCAGCTGTGAGTGCTGGAAAGAAATGCTTCACTCCATGTGTAGCAATGCCTAATTGGGTAAGGACAGCACGTTTTGTCTGTAATTCCATTTGGTCATCATGTGCTGCTTGTTACTACCCAGGCTGAATACCAGACAGGATTGACTAATAACTTCACCTAGTGGGCCAAATCTATGCTCTGAAATTATGGTTATTTTTAGGAATGCAAATCAGTACAGAGACTTACTGAATCAAACTTAGGCTTCTTGTCTTTACCTAAGAAAACCTTCTCAACTTTTTTATTTCTACGATAACATTATCATAAAGCTTGTATCTCCTCCTTTGATCAGTGTTGACACTTTGGACCTCACCACCTTTTCTTTATGTAACTCAAATTTGTTATTTCTTGAACAATCTGGTGTTAGAACTCCCTCTTTGAGCAGACGTCCCTCTTTTCTGTCAATTCCCCTCCTAAATCTTTATTCAAGGTTTTAGGCAACATAAGCAGAGCAGCTTAGCTGAGCCTTAAACTCAGAAGTTCTGTTCTCTGTTTTGAGCAAGCCCATCACCTGTTTTGTCCCTCACTTCCCTCATGTGTAAATGCTACTGGCAACAGTTTTTAGATTTGGTAAAGATCAGAGAGCACAATAAGAACGACTTACTGCAGTGTAATGTCAAGACTGGGGTGTATCTGGTTGTGACTATATTGCAGACTAAACAAAGTGGTTCCTAGCCAAGAGGGTGGCAGAATGTCCTCCATTTATGCAGCTCCATTCCAGTGTTTCTAGAGCAGACTGGCTACATTCACACATTGTAGAAGTTGGCCCTGGGTCTCTTTATGTCCTGTGGGTTATGTCTCTGGCTTTAAGACATAGTGATTATCCTTTTTTTTTCAGTTCAAAGTGATTGAAATGATGACAGGGTTGCTTTGCAGCCCACCCAGCTGGTGTTTTTGTGTTCTGACACTGAGGACATGCATGCTATGGCTCGAGGCTAGCGGCCATGAGTCTTTGCAGGGGACAAAGCCTACTGGAGGACTATGTAAGTTGACAGAGGAGCCAACTCTAGAGCATCTATAAAAACTTTTGAGACTGGTCCATTGATTGACCCATCGCTCAAACTGTACTGAGAAGTCTGGTTGCAGTGATACAAACCAGACTGAGGTGACAAGCAATGTAGGCACTTGTATGTGTGGTGCTAAGCTGGCCATCTTCCGTTTAGCCTTTATCTTTCATAGACACCAGTATGCTGAGGATCTAAAGCTAAAAGCAAAGGCTTAGAGCAGGAAGATCTCCAGGCTTACAGTCACAGTGAATTGGCAGGAAAAAAGCTCTATAAAACCCGCTCACCTTTGAGGTATCTCTGTGTGTGAACAAGAAGGTACACTTTCTTAGAAAGATTGTCTGGAGGAGACCCTGGCATGCCTTCTTCCCCATTTCTCTTGATATCCACCTTGCATTTGAAAGGGGAAATCCAGAAGCCAGATGCTTGCCTGTGATTCAGATGTGCCAGCAGGGTGTTTGACCAGGGCGATATTCTGCTTGGTCATGTACCAGCCAGTGCCAAGCTGGTCCTGCAGCAGAGTGGCATCAGAAAACTAACTTGAGAGTAATGCTTACTACTTCTGCAGTCGCCTTCCCTTTCTCCTTCCTGCCTACCTCACCAGTCCTTGCAGCCTGCCTGCCTGTAAAGCACCCATCCTGGCTTATGTGGACCTGCAGAAAGATGTATCTTTCTCTCCTTGGCATTTGCTATTACTTATGTCAAGGGCTATTCATACAAGTCTGGGGACTAGACACATAAAAGCTAGGAGTCGAGCGTTGCAAACTGAGGTTCCTTTGTCCTTCATCCTGCCTCAGAGATCCAATGGAGTGATATGCTGGTTATGATTTATGTGTATATTGACAGCAAATACACCACCCACTTGGGCCTCCTCCACTTCCCCAGCCTTCTCTGTGGAGTCTCTGGGTGTATTAATTCCAGCTGGACACACAAGTTCAGAGAGCCCCTGTAGAAGAGAAGTAGTGAAACAAAAGGAAGAGAGAGATCCTGACTTTTTGGTGCTGATTTGTTTTGCTCCAGGAAGCAGAAAGAAAGCTGTCCAGACAGCAGAAATGACAGGTCACAGAGCGAGCCCTTTCTATGAGACGGGAAGCCGTAGTGCCCTTTACACGGGGCTGCGGTGGGCTGCAGGCTCCATTCCCTGCTTTGGGCTTTTATTGCTGCGCTGGGCACCGTGGCGGCTCAAAGGCATTACTGCAGTGGGCAAGGCACTCTGCTGTGAGAGAAGCTGATCAAACAGCTTTGTGTTTAGTGTCAGGTGCTGCCATCACACAGAAGTCTCTGGCTGAGTTATGAAGACCCATGCAATGCCTGCTAAAGGACCTAGAGCACCGGGAACACAATCACTGAATACCAGAGACATGTGGCTGAATCGGTATGGGTGATGAGCAGTGGCCCTACAGCACCTTTACAAGGAGAAAAACGCAGCTGTTGGACACCCAAACTACTTAAAATGTGTCTTCGTTATCTGTTCACTGGTTTATGTCATACCTATGTCATGCCTAGTAAGGTTATCAATATGAAATGTTAAGAGGTATCTGAGGAGAGCGTAACCTTTTTTCTGAACGAAATTGATTTTAAAAGAAATTACAACTCTGCCTTCCAGTATGTTTGTGGGACATATCCTACATTTATTGCTCTTAGTGTAGTTGCTATTTACATTTCAAAATGCGTGGAAGGTCCAGGCATGGACTGTAACGGTAGGCCATGTACAAACACAATAAACGTAAGGCTCCTCCAAATATTGATGTATTATGGTCTAAGGAATGTGTTTGTGAGAGAGAGCAAATTAATACATGGGAAAGGAAAATCTGGCTCCTGGCAGGAAATATAAAATTATATATATATAAATTGTACATATATTTATAGCTGTATATATTCAGTTTCTACTGGTTTAGTTGAAGGGTAAGCACAAGAGGGTCAGCTATGACTCTAATTTAGGAGTCGCAGCACTCAACAAATCAGTGCACCCTCATGGCTTTCTTACTCTGTCCTGGCCAGTAATGGCCCTTTGCCATCTGCATATTGCCCCAGAATGGCTCTAACTTCTAGGACTGATAGAGAGTGGCATGGCATTATATGTACTAGCCCTTCACAGTCTGTTTTGCTGCTGGTGCAACCATCAGTGAGGGATATCTAGCAGAGGTTTTCGTCTCATGGAGGTGTAAGACAGCAATTTGGCTTCATATAACACAACTGATTTTGATTCAAGTGATGCCTTCAGTTGCACTATAGTGATTAATGCTATCAATGCACAGACATTAATAAATACAATTAATACTCATAAATCTGAAGCTGATTTTCTATACCACAACTATTAGGCTGTCTTCAGCTCAAGACCAGATGTGACATACTGTTTCTAAGTTTAGGTTTGTTCCCTAGACAAAATATGCTAACATTTTAAATAACTAAAACTGTGAAGCTAAAACATGCAATACAGGAAAAAAGAGACCAGACTATGGAAACACCCCAACCTCTCTTTCTGAAAAAGCAGAGTGTGGTGATATAACAAAAAGGGAAAGGTGAATGAATTTCTGAAAGCCTCTAGGTTTTCCAGTTGTTCCAAAAGTTGAGTTGTCGTAAAGCAGATAGATAGAAATCTGCTTTGCTCTTGTGGTTTGTGCTGGAAAGTGTATAACTGTCAGTAAGAAGAAATGTGACCTAGTAATGTGCTGAGATACTTACACACCAGTAAAATCCAGCTACCAAGTGGAACAGGCATGGTTTCCAGGGCTGCGGGAAGAAGATGAAAACAGCATGGAGAGTTATGTAGGGAAATTACTAGAAATTGCTTAATTACAGGTGTTATGGAAGATGATTTTCATGAGGACCCATGTATTCATTTACTTACTAAACTGTGTGTTTTCCAAATGGATGAAATTTATCAAAATTTTTCAAGAGCTGTTTTCCTTTAAAAAAGAAAAAAACCGCAAACCACAACTCTAGTGTATTGTATTTGGAAAAGACTACAAAAGTGCATCAGTCTCATTTCATCTTGCCCTTAAGCACTCTGCTTCCATATCAGTTCTGCCTTTTATAGAGTTGTAAAGGAGCTGGGGAAACCCAAGTTAATTATTTCACCTTCTACAGAGCAAGTAACACACTGGAATAGTTCCTGTGACAAATGCAAGCTGTTGTCCACTGTCCAGTCCTGTGTTCTCAACTGCTGGACAGAGCAAGGGGGTCACCTGTGGAAAGTAAAGCTTTATAAGTCATGACCTTACCTTAAAATGGCTGTGCTGGGTAGATCATGCTACCTTGCTCAATCCTTTTGTAACCATCTATACCTGGACCAAGCGTGTTTCAAGTGGTCCCTTAAGTCCACAACTGCTTTGTGTTGCCAGACTGCCACAGAGCAGCAGGAGGAGACAGATAAATTTGATTCCAGTCAGTTGGACTCAAAGGAGAGTTGGACAGAGTCCATCCACATGATGCTTGCATTTTAAGTGAGGTATCTGCTTCAATAAACAGTATGTTGTGTCTGCTAAATAGGTCGGATTTCAGCTCAGGTGTCTTGAATGAAGAGTGGTCTGAATTCAGCCCCCAGTTGGGTTGGGAGGGCTCCAGCAGAGACTGGCTTTCGGGTTGAATAGACAGTTTCTGGGAGAGACGAGACCTCTGCACTTCATTACAACAGTGGTGGGTCTGGTCCAAAGGTCTTTGAGGCTGATTGAAAAGCTCCATCTGAATTTTACAGCCCTGATGCAGCCTAGTATGTGTAATTTATATTTGTCTCTATTTTTTTTCCTTTAAAATTTTAGATATGCATTTCCCTGTATATAGCCATAATTTTCCTACTTATTTCTTGTTTGCATTTGACAAATGTTTAAGAGGCCTTCACAAACAGGGTGAGACAGAGGGGAAGTGACCAGAGTTATTAGTCAGGTTAGGGATATTTCTCAAGCCAAGGCTAAAAAAAACCCAATCCAATTTGTATTTGTTGTTCCATACTTGTGATCTATTGTCATCAAGCTGAAATATTTGCCTTATACTGCTAAATTAAAAGATTTTTAGAAAGCTCTGCAAAAGTATGGTTTTTAGTCACCGTTTCGTGAACTCTCTGAACACGAGAAACGCTAGCTTGTGTTTGCTTGTATTAAAAAAGCAGAACTTTTTCTTCCAAAAGGAGTTGTACATGTTGATTAAACTGATATTTCTGTGTTTCTCTTAAAATTGTTCCACTGGTTTCTTCCTCATGTAAAATGTCTCTCCTTGGACAAACCTAGAAATTTTCCAGAGCGTTTTTAATCTGCAAAATGCTGTTTCTAGGCCTGACAACTACTGCCCTTGTTGTTAAATTTAATGAAAGAAAATACAAAAATATTTTTTCTTTTTTACCAAAACATGATGAAGAATAGATAAAATAGTATATTATTGAAAGATTACTGCTATCATGATGTATACCAGCCAATTGTAGTACAAATTTATGACATATCAAACAAAATGTCAAAAACAGTGATTCAGAGAAAGCACACACATATGAAACTCAGAAAAGCTGTCTCATTGTGAAAGGCAACTATTTCCTACACGTTAAAGAAGTGAATGTCCAGAAATTAGCTTTCTGCTTTGCTGTAACTCTTAGCTCTCTGTGAATGAACACATTGGCACTACCTTACCGCAAGGCCTGTGAATCCATTTAGCGTTATGCAGATAAGGAAAGGTGTCATATGATGAAATGGGCGGATGTAAAATTCATCATCCTTTTTCCTAGTCATTGCGTAAAGGTGCTGTGCGACTACCTATTTACATAGCAACTCTTCACTGATCAAGACCCACATGCAGGTCCACTGTGCTGGCTTTGTTGCAATGTTTCAGGGTTTGGTTTGTTTCAGTGGAGGCTTTGACTTTCTCTGCCTCATACTTGAATGCCATGTACCTGTGCTGCACCATTCTGCGTGTGGTTTTGCATGGAGGACTCTGAGTGTGAAGGACCATGCTCACACCTTGAAGTGTTTTGGACCTGGGACTTCTGCTACTATTTTTTTATTCGTTAGACTTCCTGGACTAATAAAAATCTTCTAACATATATGTACTTTTTGGTTAGTTTGAAAAAAATTTGTTGCAATAGGAAGCTATTTTTAATTATATTTAACATTAGTGGCAATTTAATGGACAGTACAGTCTATTATAACGTTCTTGTTTAAGTGCCACTGGGTGAACACATATGGGTGCTCCTTTCACAGGCAGAACTGCAGTCATCCATCAACAGTTGTTCAAGGAGGAGGTAATAAAGGTGTTTTTGAGTGTAGCTATTTAATTTTAAAACTTTTTTTTTTTTCCCAATCAAATGAAAACACATTTCAAAATCTATGTCTGTTTTCTTGTTATTCCCACTAGCAGGCTTAGCACTGAATAATTCAGCAGACTGAGTAGCCTATGCCAAGTATAACCCAAAATCCCCAGACTTACAAAACTCAATTTCAAGTTTCTTACTTTAAGCAATACATTTAATAAATTATGTATTTTCCCTTCTAATATGCATTTTCCAATGGATTACAAGTAGCCGAGACACTATCCCCTGATACTATTCATTTTCATATTAAAGGAAGAAAAAAAGCCGAATATGGTATAAATATTCCCCTAACCAAAAGCCTTACTGTTCTTTTTTTCTTTTTTTTTTTCATCAAATCTAACCCTGGGAAAATGTGGCCATACAGAAAAATTATTCTGAGTTCCGGTAATCTGCACTAGTTACTATTGCATGAAGAAAATGAGAGGTAAACATCTAATTAAGTGTATAATCATCTCTTTGTGTAATTTGCCAAAGATATAATTTATTCTAAATTTACTGAGAAAAGTACAGAAGAAGGAATAATCAGCACAGCCTAGTAATTAGGTATGTGTCCTCTGGCACGTGGCCTGGTATATTTTAGACCAAAAGTGGATCTGAGCTGCACATTTTTGATGCAGATTTTGACTGATTATGAACTCTTCAAAACTCAGGGTGTCTGGCTTAAGGTGCTGGCAGAGCCCAGCAGAAAGGGTACAGCTGTACCCTGCATCCCAGTCAGATTCCTGCATCTGCCAACACTCATGGGATTTCAGATTGAATTTTAGCCTTATCACGCTCTCACTGATACATACCACAGAAAGCAATTAAGATGTTGGAAAATCTAAGTGATTGTGAAGCTTCAGGGCTTGTTAAAACTGCTTGTTATCCTCCTCAGGAGAAGCAAACATAGAGGGGAAAAAAAAAAAAAAGCCATAAAGGGCTACTGTGACCTCTTCTGACCTCTCATCTTTTGCCTCTGAAAGAGAAGAGTGAAGAAACGTACAAGTGCCTGTGTTAGTAACAGGCACACATCCTTGTAGGTGGATCGATTCATTTCCATTAGCATCACAAGTGGAAGCAGAGCAGTGATCTAATCTACAGAGGCTTTTATCAAACAGCTTGCCTTAGTCTCCTCCACTGAGCTTTCTGCTTTAGTCCCTTGCCAAATTAACCTTGAAGGTATAACATGACTTTCTAGACCCTACCCAGTGTCTTCAAAGGAGGTGTTTTTCATTTTTAAATGCTGTAGCTGTGGGAGTCAAGGACAACAACATTTTGACATCATTAAGTAAGTAACACATTATTCTTCCTTAGAATAAACTTCAGATAAGCAAGGATCTGATCATTATGCTGGGTGCTTTGTGGCCATTTCCACAGAATGAGTAGAAATTATAATACCTGGCTTGGCATTCCTGTAGCCAGTCTAAAAGAGACAGGTTGTCTCACTTACCTATAGAACACAGCAAGGCTACTGACAAGGCTGAATACCACACTGCATGTACCCTCAAATCTCTGTGATGAGAAACGACCTCCAGTGACATTAGTAGGACCACTTGTACAGGAGACACCTTCCACAGAGACAAGAAATCATTGTCTTGCCAAGTGAGAGCAAAGGTGTCTTTTGTGGAAATGTGACTGGAAAGGCGCCTTTGGCAAAGGGGATAAAAGAATTCTAGAAACGGTACAAACAAGAGAAACAAGTGGGAGGTCTCTAATAGGGAAACATTCTCTAGGAAGATCAAGAGCAAAGCCTCCATTATATCATCTGTTTGGCAAATTGGCTGGACGTGGCATCTGGAAACATGTTGTAGGAATTTGCACAAAAGCTCTAATTTTCCTTGAAATGCATTTTTATGTGAGACGGGAGTCTCTTTTTTTTTTTTTTTTTGTTCCACAGCACTAACAATTGCAACTTTGTCCCATCTGAAGAAAATAAAAAGAAAATTCTTCATTGTCCTTTGTCTTTATTTATAACTTTCAGGTACATTTGAGAAACACTTTATGTGGCAATGGGAAATAAGTGGCCACTTATCTTTTCTGAGAAGAGCCACTTGAGTTGACTCAGCTGATTCAGTCCTGTGGAGTTTAATGAAATACAAAAGAAATTTTTCCACCCAGCACAACCATTATAATTTGCTGCATGTTTGGAAATAGCTGCTATCTTTCTTAAGCCAGCTTTGTAGTGTCATAAGACCTCTGCTCTCTCAAGAAATATGTTTTTTAAGAGTATATAAGCTGAAAAACAGAAGACTGTATGAACCCCATTTTGGAGGAAGAAACTCTATGCCTGGAATAACAAACATTTTCATGCCCTCAAGGCAGGCAATATTCAAAGATGAACAATAGAAGAAGAAATAGTAAAAAAAGGGATCAGAAAGCCAAGGATCAGAAGACACAAAGGTTTTTCCTGCCTGCATACAGTGACATAGGTCTCCGTTCCACAAGTCAGCCTCTCTCTGTTTTCTTCCTCTGTCAATTGTTGAAGCTCAAACAAACTGAAATAAGTCCCCATCTTCTTCCAGGAGAGCTGGCTGGAACAAAGCTATGTGGATGCTGCTCTGAGCCGAGCCCCCCCTCATGGGCTCCTGATACAGGTCACTCTATCTGGGCAGGGCAAAGTGCCTGTGAGGCTTCTGAACTCTGATTAGAAACGTGATCTGCTCCTCCTTCTTCTTATCAACACATGATTTTTCTTGCTTTCAGAACCAGTTAACTCATAAAAAAATATAACATTTCTCCAGGGTGCTCTACTGTTCAGATAGAGTATTAAATATAAATATTAGTTAAATAGACCTGGTGCACTGAACAATATAAGTGAAGTTGTATTAGGGTATAAATAAAGCCATATCCATCCTCATCTCTGAAGAGATTTTTAGTGCATTTCCCTGGCTAGGCCTTGAGATTAAATAGAGCTCTTTGAATTAAGAAAACAGACTGCAGCTAAAGAATCCACTGCAACTGAGTCAATACTAATTACTTGATCATAAATGGTGAAAAAGGAAATAGACAAGGTGAAAGGGGGAAGAAAGGTAAACAGAGAACATGCTGCTCTGCTGGCTGGCTTTTTTGCTCTCTTCAGAGCTATATAAAACCCTCCAGGAAACTGCTGGCACTTGGAGCAGGAGCCTCTGTTGTTATACATAGAACCGCTTATTTGAATGGACACCTTTCAAATTCGGCAAGCAGCCCAGCTAATGAACAGGGATAACTATATACAATTAGCTCTTAGCACTTGGTGCATGTTGCTATGAAGTCTGAATGTGTAGGCCCAGATGAGCTACTCTCACATTTGGATTTCCCCAAGGAGAGGATTTGAGATGAGCTTTAAAACCCTTTCCATTAACTCTCTGCTGCAACTCAGCTGAGCATAAGGAGCAGACACGCATCTGCCCCTTCTTTCCAGCTTCTTCAGAGCCAGTGGGAAATTGCAGCAGTGGGGAAAGCCTCTGTCTTCCCCTGGCCCCAGGCTGTCAGCCAGGGTGCATCGTCTTGCTGGGAGCTGCCTGTGGCCCCAGCAGTCATCCTGGGAAACTGGCGCTGGGAGAGCGCTGCAAGTGTCAGAGTGGGCATGCGAAAGGCTGAGGACTGCAGGACTTCCCCAAGGCAGTAAAAGCATGCAACATGAGTGCCCATTACCAGCCCCTGGCTACCACAGCTCACAGAGATTGGAACCCCTGGCATGTGGAGGAAGCTAGGGAGTGTAAACCAGCCTAATAAAAGTCATAACTGAGCTTTATTTAATATGTGAGTATATAAATCACTGGTCAGAGCAAGATGTGCAAGTAATTTAAATCCAATCAAAAGAAAAAAGTAAAAATTAAAATTTGACACTCTCAGCTCCACAACTTGAGGGGAGCAAGGGAACGTGGAGGACAGGGGAGGAACTGCATGGAGAGGCCTTAACCTACAAAAGCACCACGTAGCATGAAAACTGCCCCGGAAGATACAGAGTCTTCTGCCAGAAAGAAACAATTATTTTTTTTTAACTCACAAGCAAATGGAAAGAAGTAGCTGTAAGGGCAGGGAAGAGCAGGAAAAAAGAAAAGGGCCAGCAGGAGGAAATCAGGAGGAGGCAGGCAAAAGGAGCACGTTCCCGAGCTGTGGGAGAAGCAGCAGTGTGCCCAGCACATATGGGAAGCAGCACGTGAACAGGGCACAGATCCTGCAAAGAGAAAAACCGCTCCCCAGGCCAAGTGTTGGAGATGTGACCAGGCATGTTGACAGGCAATTGAAAAGAAGCCAGTGCTTATTTTCCCTGTTAACACTACTGCGACATCATCTGCTGAGCACCAACTTCCTTTCTGAACGTTTGCATCTGTTTGTTTTCTCCTCCTATGTGCCAAGTGTATAGTGACATTTTACACAACGCTGTTCTCCACTGGGAAAATGCCGGAGAAGAGTCTTGCGCAGAGCCCAGGCTCAACCCTGCCGCATCCAGAGGGGCTGGCACCTGAATCACACCAAGTCTGGGACTCTTTCAGCCCAGGAGCATCACTTTTCTCAACGAAAGTGTAGTAACATCAGGTTTCACACTATGATGGGAATGATAACCCAGACATTTCAGGAACTGCTTGAAACTTTTAGGCATTTCATTAAAAAAATGGGCAAAAAACAAGCTAGAAGACTAACCAGTTCACCAAAAGCCATTTACTTTTACTTATTCCACTAACTGGGTGACTTAAAAATGGCTGCAAAATTACTGAAAATTGTAGTAATTTTTCAAAATGACTGATTTAACTTGCAACTCATCCAGATATGCTGAGAATAGAAAATTATATGGGGACCATTTCTGTAAAGGTGAGCTTCATGAAACATAACTTGTCGATGTAGTCTCTCCTCTTACACAGTAAATTAGACTGAAATAATATCCAAAACCAGCTAATAGGCAGACAGCACATCAGTGCCTTCTTCCTCAGCTTAGACTACCTCTAAATTTGACTTCATGTAGCATGAAAACTGCCCCGCTTCACTTTGAAGGAGTTGTTTTCCTATGCTAGGTCTGTTACAACAGAGTCATCTGTGGCAGTGAAAGTCTCCTTAATGTTCTGTCAAACCTGAGAAGGTTGGGAACAGCCAAAAACTGGCATGAGGGAAGAAATGGGGGAAGAGAATGTCTTTGATGTGCAGCGTTCTGCTTCAGCAGATGTAAAACATACCAAATTGCTCTTTACTCTGCGGCTTGTGAGGAAGAAGAAAAGCCTACTCAGCTGGCTTTCTTCTCACTGAGGGAGAACAAGAGGAAGTGGTTGTGTGTCCCCTGCACTCCCCCAGCCCCACTCCACCACCCTTCTGGCTCCAGCCCTCCTGGCTCAGTGATTAGGTGAGATAAAATGTTTACCTTGCAAAAGGCCATGTCCTTTTGCAACACACAAAAGCTTGTCTGCTTTTCACCAGTGGGCTAGACAGATGGTTTTGCATCATGAACTTGCTTGTTATTACAATAGATAAAAATAAAGCCAAGAAATTCTAAGAATTGAAGAAAGGACTTACATAGTATTCAAGCATGTATTGTTAAAGAAAGTACTTACGTAACTATTTCAGTAAACCTGAGAACTCCTGCTCACCTTCTATCAAATCCTGAAAGTACCTAAGCTCCCTGACAGGCTCATTCCACAGGTTTTTCTAAGGAAATAAGTTCATGAAATTGCACTGTCTCTCTGTCTCCCCATGATAGCTTTTGAACCCTTGGGCCAATTCACATAATGATTGGAAGATGGCTGGAGTCTCAAAGATAATACTGTTCCTATGGAATTCAGGAAAAGTTGAAAGCAGTGTAATACCCAAGTCCAGTTGAAAGACAGAAACAAGGGTCTTAGATACCCAAATCATCTGCAATGATTTGGTAGTTAACACCAGGTTATGTGGGAATCCCACCTGTACATCGCAATCTCTGCTCAGCTAAATCCCACCCTGTATATTCTTGCACTACATCCTCTGGTGATGATTCAGCCTGTCAAATATTTCCCAAAGCAGATCTCGAACACCAACGAATGAATGAACACCTTCCCAAGACAGTTGTGGCTAACTCTTTCTTCAAAAAATATGGCCAAATGAGGACCAGTGCCCTGGCCCACTTTCAGTCACATTAGCTTATTTTGCCCAGCAAGCGATGGACCAGTAGTGATGCATTTTAGGAAGTGGTTTGATTTCCAGCCTTTCCTATTAGTTGGTTCTAGGTAGCAGTTCATTGAACACATCTCAATGAATGTAAGAAACTCCTAGGAGACTCTAGGAAACCCCTCTGTTTGCTGACTGCCTTGAATGCCATTTTGAAGCAGCCATTTCTCTCCCTGTACTGTCCAGGAAATCTAGGAGTCTAACATCGAACTCTGCACTGCAAGGCAGGTACTGCAGCACCTAAAGGACATGTCAATATGACACTGTCCTGTCCAGATGCAACCTGTACCTGTTTTTGCAGGCAGCTCTCAGTTGCTGTATGAATTGTCTTGGTGGTGAGGCAGCACCTCAGCTGTTGAACATTACTATAGTCCCACTGGTTCTTTAATAGAGCTTTGACAGACTAGATGCGAGCTGAAAAGGGGATCCCGTTACTTGCTGACGTAGAAGTGGCCAATGCTCATTTGTCTTCATATTCTTGGTAGAAAGGTCAGGCAGAACTCTTGAAGCCTGGCTTGGAAATTTTTGCAATGGTATTGTGGAAAGTGGCAACTTCATTATTAGCCAATGTTGCTTTATTCCTACACACATGCAGGGCTAGGTAGGTATGTTTTTATATACATATACACATACACACAATATATACTATTCCTTTGTATTTATATTTACCATACAGACGGACAGCTTTAAATATAAACTTTTCTGTGGTTTTTTGTAAGTGAAACCATTAATTACATACTTCCAGACTCTGTGTGCTGCTCTGACATTAAGGTCGGAGACAGCTTCAAAATTGTGCAAAGTGAATTAAGAATTTTCCCAGACAGATTAGGTACATACTCAAGTTTTATAAACTTAGTCTTAACCCTCTTTTTCAAATCTCCTTTTCTAGGAGCTCCATTAAAGCGTGAAGAACAATAGTTTGATTATAACTGCTGTAACACAAAGAGCTGCGTTATGTCCTGGTGTCATGCTGTCACTTTCAGTGAGCTCTAGAGCAAAGAATAATTTGTTGTAGAAGCTCAGGGCCAAATTTTATCAGGTGACTAGAAAGATGCCTCTAAATACACTCACTCACCTGCCACAAAACTGTATGGCATGATTAAAAAAAAAAATGTAGCCCCAAGTCTGACAGACAGTGTGGTCTGGCAGAGAAACGAAGCTACCTGCTGTGTGGAAAAGCAGGAGGTTGTGTCTACATTTAGGCTTGTCAGTGGAAGACTGACTTTTCTATATCACCTCCTTCACAGCAAAAGTCCTGAAAAGCTAAGTTTCTGAGGCCCTCCGGAAAGACAAGTGTGGATGTGCTGACATTTTGGCTCAGAGTAGCAGCGTGTTTCTGCGCATATGTCCTGACTGTTCCCTGACTGTGCTTTGGTTGGGTTTTCATCGTGGTGGACTAGGACCAAAAGAGGAAGCTTTAATTTACTGATCCTCTCCTATTGCACAGAATTACAGGCTAATGCAGACACAATCTGTAATGCCCTGGAAAGGCTCCCTGGCACACACTGGCGTTACACTTACCTATGTAAGCAAATGGCCACCCCAGATATACTGGAAATGGATTAGGCTTTGCTTAAAAAAATTAGCCTATTTGCAAAGTATGTGGGTAACTGAGATAAATACTGTTTGAACGGAACTGTAACCTGTCAAGCATGACTTTATGTTTGTATTTTTTCGTGCTATTTTGCTATTCCTATACTTCTGAATTCTCTATGATATAGTAAGCTATGGCTACGCTGCTGGACAAAGAGACACAGACAGGCTATAGATGCACAGCTAGTCTGCTTAGGAGCCTGGTAAACCAGCTTGTCAATTCTGCGCTATCATGACTACTTTTCAGTTGTTTTGTAGGTTAAAGAACTTTGATGCAAAGCTTGTTCCAAAGTCTTATGACTGCACCACTTTCTCTGCTGCCAGCACAACCCCTTATAGGATTCAGAGAATGGTTTCAGGTTTTGGTCCTAAAAGGAGCAGAACTGATCCTCTGAGGGAGTGGATAAGAAATGAAAGCAGATGTGATCTTGCAGCAATAGGTGAAGATTTCATTATCTGTGTGCAATGAAATGGTAGAATGCTTGCCACAGGAAAAAAGAATTATGTAGCTGCACATACGGTTGCATATATCTGAATTTTGCATGCATTTCCCAAGAGACTTTGTTCAGTGACGCATAGCTCTCCATGCCTTCAAGATCAAATTTCTCACCTGTATATACTACATAGAAATTTGTACACAACTGTCTCATTGTCATTTGATCTAGCCGTTCTTATGAAATGAACAGTACAAACAAAGGAAGACATGTGAAATTAGTGATAGATGCACCATAGTCTGAGCACAGGCTAGTTTCAGTAGCTCCACTCAATTGTTCTGGAACCACGGTAACAACAGCATACAACTTACCTTACAGATTGGCTGTATAGTCTGGTGATCTGTTGTGGTGGTGGTACAAAATTCATAGTATTTGTGTTTCACTCTGTTTCTAGTTTGTTGCTTAACTGTATAATCCCCAGTATTCTTTTTACAATTAACTAGGAGATACATCTCCCCTTTTGCTCTTGATTAATTCTGAGAATCTGAAGATCTCTTCAGTGTCACTCCATCTCTGGGAACATTTTTTCCAGAGGCTCTAGTGACTACTTGGAGTAGCAGTGACTGCTAACAAGCATATTCATCTATCTTTTGATTAAAGGGGGTTGCAAAGTACTACGTACATTCTACGAAAGAATGTGAACATTTCAAATTTTATTTTTAGCCCAAATTGAGCAAAATGAAAAAAAAAGAGAGATGGCCCACAAAATATCAAAAGGGCCTTATAAAATTCCTATGTCAGAATGTTCCATTTTGACTCCTTGTTTCTACACAAGTCCATCAGATGCTTTGCATGTATGGTTATGAATTTTTAGAGAAAGGGTCCAACAGCTATTTACATTCCTGTGAAATGTTTCGATCTCACTGAATCACCATTTGCTATCAGACTACTTTTCTACCAGAAAATTTTCAACAAGTTTTATTTTGGGTCCCAAACACTCTTTATCAATGTTTATTGAACATTTTTCTCTACTTTTTTTGAAATCCCATTGTTTTTCTTAATCTAATGCTTGGTTATGATTTAGGATTTTTTTCTATTTGACATGACTTATGAAATCAAATATTATGAAAAATATGTTGTTCAAACGAGTCTGTACCTTTGGATTTCTAATCCTGTTAGTTAATGAGTACACTGCACTTTCTCTAAACCTTTCTCACGCTTTGTTTGGAAGCAAGGCAATAGTGCTACTTTTTTGAAGGATTAGAAATTCATCTCATAAGTGCATATAGTCGCTGTCAGTTAATTACCTGTTGATGCCAACAAGAGACAGTTCTAGCAATATTTGCTCAGAAAGCTACGTAGCACAGTTAACAGGACAAAAGAAAACATACTCCTGCTGTTCTGTGTCTTTGGTTTGTCCAAACTTTGCTTTCAAATATTTTCTAAAAGCGAGTCATGGTTGTTATGTAAAGACCAGACTTGGCTCCTTGCTAAATAGGTTGGTGTTTGTTTTTTCGTTTCCTGGTCCTGCACTGTAATTTATAATTGAATTCAAGGAAGGTTTGCCAAACAATGGTCACACGGAGAAGATTTGAATGCTTCAGCTGATCTTTGGTTCTGAGAGGTTTCCAGAAATGTTGTTGAACAGTCCGTGCAAGTGTGACTAAGAGAGCTAAAACTTACACTGCTGTAATTCCTCCGCCTGAAAGATGGGCGTACAGTGTGTCTCTTGCTTCACCTGTGATGACTTGTCTCCTTACAAGTTGAAAGTTTCAGAGTTTCAGCCCTGAAGTGGCCATTGTCCCCCCACACAACACCATGTACTGGGGCAGTATAGGATAGGCTGGGAAGTGGTGAGCTGGCTGGAGGGGAACAGCATCACCTCCCCCAGCACATCCCTAGGGCCTGCAGTGCCAAATCTTCCCTGTATCTTGCTGCACCAGCTGTGTGGGACCAAGAAACCATTGAGAAGCTGCTGATGCTCTGCTGGCAACACTGAGCTTCCTCAGCTGCAGCAGGAGACCGAGAGAGAAAAGTTAATGTCTCTACGGTTGCTGTCAGAAATGAAGCACATGGGAATTTCTCAATGCTAGTCACTTCTGGGCAGAATACCACTGTGGCAAAAGCAGGGAGGAAAGGCCTGTCTCAATGCTCACATAAATCATTCATTGATCCACTCATGAAGGCACACAAAAATCCATCTTCCCAAGTTTTCCAGTCTGAATGAATTCAAAATAAAACTAGTCCAAGATCCCTTACTGCCTCCACACATTTATGCACCTTTGTTCCTTCTTTGTGTGTAGCTATCATTTATGTGGTAGCCTTATATACCTTGCTTTTGAGAGTGAAGACATTGAAAAGAGTGGAGCCAACAGAGCTGCAAGGAATTGCTTTGCCAGAAAGTACACTCAGGGAGAATGGAAACTATTTGTGAAGTTGGATCTAAATCAGTAAATAGTTTCAAGCAAAAAAGCAGTTTGCATTTAAATCAATCAGCTGAAGCTGAAGGGTTGAGTTACAAAAAAAAAAAGAAAAAAAAAATTGGAACATGTTCATGGTTACATTTTCCAAGAATTTCAACTTCTGGTTTTGAAACAGATCTGTTTTTACCGAGTAAAGTATCTCCCAAAACAAAAAAAATTGAAATATTTCATTTTCAATTGATCATAGTATTTCAACTTAGCAGAAAATGAGGTTAGTCAGATATTTCATTAAAAAAAGGAAAACCAAAAAAAAAAAAAAAAAGAAACACGAGAAAAAAATTGATTGTGAGCAGCCTGGACCACTTGGGATTTTTCAGTCTTAGCTTGACTTCCCAGAGAAACACAAGCTATGTGAATGCTCTATATAACTGTGCACCTTGCCTAATCCTCACCAATATTTTTTATGATCACTGTCTATTTTGAAGCTGTCTTGGCTGAGGTGCAGATAGCCTATAAAGATATTTAACTTTTTGTAAATTTTGTAAATAATGAGAGACAAGAAAGACACTTAGGCTCATTACAGCAGAAAGTAGGTCAAAAAAGGGATAGAAGCAACATGATGATCTCGACTGAAACCCAACCTGGGACATCAGTGTGAATTTAATAAAGCAATGAAGATAAGAGCTGTAAGACCATCCACCCGTCATGAACTACCATTGCTCCTGCCACAAGACAGCATCCCGTATAGTGTTGATACTATTCACGCCCTTTGCAGCATCCTCACCTGCTTTCGGTACAGGATACCAAATAATGTGCTTTCCTTCCTCCAGAACAGCATGTGAATATCACTCCATGGATTACTGTGATTTGTAAGTGATAGAAAGCAAGACATGAGAACAGGAACTGAGATGGATCCCTGTTTCCCCTGTACTGACACTTTTACTGACACCCATTTACTGTGCTTCCTTGGCTAGATTTGGTTGATTCAAGACAATCTGGTTCAGCTACTAGGAGGAAAGTATGACCTGGTTGCATAGGTTGATGAGAAGACAGAAATGAACAGAACTCTGTCAAAGTGTCAGTAACCTAAAAGGACAAATCCAGAGGAAATCAGAGAGCTGTTGATGACTCTCCCAAAACCCCAGTCTTCAAACAGCTCTTGATTTCACATCATACATAAAAAAACCTCCACAGCAAGCATGAGTTGAGGGTATTGTTTTGCCTGAATAAGAAGAAAAAGGAAAAGTAAGCACATGGCATTCTGTACCTGCATGGAAGTGTGGCCACATACTTGCTTTTGTGACGGAAAACCGCTTTCCTAATCAGCACAACTATTTTCATCATGAAACCATTGTGTTGTTTTCCATTCAAAGGAATAAAGTCACATTGACTCTATACTAACAGCTTAAAGATTGGCAGAAACAATGAAGAGAATTGACCTTACGTAATCCTCAGCTGATGCCCAGGTTTGAAGTCTTGCCCACTGCTCCCATGCCAACTTCAGCAAAACAAGCTCTTTCAGGATGCTGTACTTCTATTCTATTTCCAGATGTAGCTCTGGGGCAGGTGAAAGGGTCTCAAGAAGGGGGACAAGGAGGAGCCACTAGAATTTTTACTGAACATGCCTTTTGCAGCTCATAGGTTATACACAGTTTTATTACTATTCTATTTTTATTCATGGTTTAAATAAAGGGACAAAATATACCTCCTTTAATTCCGTTAACATTAGATGGGAAGACTAATTCCTTACATCATGTTTGGTGGAAATGTATTCACAAATACACTGTGCTCTTTAGCTTCGGGCTTGTACTACGCTTCAAATTGTTTTCTGACACAGATTAACCAACAGAACTACATCCATAAGCCCTTCCCTGCCTTAGTGATGGGTAGATTTAGATTTGTCAATATAAAGGAATCTTTGCTAAAGCTTTGCAGCTCACCAGTGTTTGTTAAATATGATTCTTACGTCCATATTCCTAAGCAGTATTGAGCACTCTGTGGAAGAGCTGCTTTTGGGTAGAGTTAAATGCCAGTAGACTATGTACTGTGAAGATGGAGCCATCTCCATCACATTCACTCACCAGAGAACAGTGAGCTGCAACCATGTGCAATTTGACTGCCACTAGAACCAATTTTATTCATGGGCAGAGCTGGATGGCTTGTGGAAAAAATATTCGCGACATTTCTTATGAAAATCAAATCACTTCTCAGCTTAATGTGGGCCATCACTTATGTTTTTCTCTTCAATAATCATACCTGCAGCACCTCTGAGCTTTTATTTGGAAGCAGTGACCTTTATTAGGCTGCTGTTATTGTACCTACTGCACATCTACAAACCTGGGTGTCTGCTATGTTTGCTGCCGTATAAGCAGAATAAAAAGACGATTAATTTGCAACAAAAAGAAAGGTAGAGAAGAGGGCTGGTGACTTGAGCTTCCTGACAATGCTACCACCAGTGACTGACCGACCTGAGATGACGGATGGTAGCTGCTGGGCCAGGATGACCCTGTTGCCTCTAGAGCTGGTTACCCCCCTAGCAAGGGTGCCCCTCTATGTAGCTACTACAGCTACAGTAGGTAGTACTATCCAGCCCTACAAAAGTCCCCATAAGCCGTAGCAGGAGCCTTCCTGGCTTTCTGGCAAAGGCAAAGTAGGCAGTAAAATCAAGGTCACTTTGCTGCCTGTAACAGAAGACTGAAACTCTTAAGTGCTCTGGGCAATTCTTGATACCTTCAGTAAAAGCTCGTATTTCGCTAAGCACATTGAAATAAAGCAGGCATCAGCTTGCTTTATTTTAAAGAAGAGAAATTATTTTTTTGCCACAAGCTGTGAAATGTCTCTGTTAAATAACAAGAACAGAAGGTATGACATGCAAAGCACTTTGGTGTGTAGGTCCCTATTGCTAATTTATTATTTTAAGGATTGCAACATGAGTACATTTTCACTGACTCTTGATGATTCATAAAAGGACACCTACAGTACAATTGTTCTTCCTTTTGGAAACACGGTACCTAATAAAAAATTTAAAGAAATCGAGTTTAACAATTAGAGCATTGATTTAAATATCTAGCCACTGGTGTCAGGCTATTGCTACAATGAAGTTCTTCCTCTATAGCGTTGCGTTAATGTGATTCAGATGAAGCTCTGCTACTGAATTGCCTCATCCCTCCCTCCACAAAACACCCTTTCAAGGTCATTAATTTCCATGTTAACCCGAGAGATCTGCAAGCTCTTTCTTCTTGTGGTATATTATTGCTTTAAACTAAGTATGGATAGAATTTGGTAAAGCAAAGAATAACTACATGTATAATGAATTGACATGTATGCATGTGTGCTTATTCACAATTTACTAAACTTTGCTGATTTCCCGTGGTTGTCCAGCAGGATATGAGTATCCAGATGCTTCTATCCCAGGTAAGAAAAATGGGCGAACCCCCTCGGCTTTCTTGCTGTTCTTTGTCAGGTTTTGCAGCTCTCCTGCTTTACATCAATTGCTGTGAACTGTTAAATGGATGGCAGGGCAAAAGACAACGGATGAGTCATTCTGCTCTGTGCTTCATAAGTACTCTGGGAGGCAATGTGGCAGGCAGGCAAAGAGCCAGGGTCTTGGCCAATGCTCAGATGGTCTGAAGGAGCTGAAACCTGGCTCAGCAAGGAAATTCCTGCAGGATCAGCCAGAGAAGTGGCTCTTGCTCCAGGCCAGCTCTCTATCCTATTCCCTGGTGCAAACCGTACATTAGGAGAGAGCGAACATGTGAAGCATTTGCAGGGCAGTAGTTCACAACTACTATCCCCTACAAAGAGGATGTCTGTATTACAGACATGGTGTGTGCAATATGAGCCCCTCCTCCGTTCTGCCCCTTGCACGTGATAAATGGGCTGCTGGTGAGTGCTCCAAGGTGCCAGCAGCCATCAGCTCCCTAAAGATCCCCCTCTGCCTGGTGGAGGCTGTCAGCAGAAGAGAAACTTGTCAAGTGTTTTTTTCTCTTTTCCCTACTTTTTAGACCCAATACTGTTCTGATCATGAAAACTGACCTTCTAGATAACAGGGGCTTAAAAAATGACCAGGGGAAGAACAAACTGACCCAATTGGTTAACTTCATCACATGGTAAAGCAAAGGCATAGATGCCAAGAAAAGGAGGATATACTACTTTGTTTTCACATATAAAGCAATGGAAATTAATCTGCCTAAACTTGCCATGTAGGGGTTTTTTTAAGATATTTTATGTTTATATATGTGTCTATACATATATACATGTATGATCTATTACATAATATCAGATTCTGACCAGCTTCTTAAGACAAGTATATCTGAAAATACGCCTGTCACTTGTTAACTGTCCTTTTCTTTATATATACAAACTTCAGGCTTGCTTGTTCTGAGTATTCAGATATTCAACTTCAATATTAACAAAAGTAACTTTAAAAAATCCAAAATGTTCTACTTTGTCTAATTTGCATTTCACTGTATAGGTGAATATATATATGCACACATAGGTTCAAGGATAACCCATCTAACCAGGCTAGATAGCACTTGAATAATGCCAGTTGTCATTTTACAATTTTCTGCTCTTGATAAGTATGAATTCTAGGTCCTTTTGAAAGAATGTAATTTACTTATTTAAATATCTATCACAGTTTAAATTTACTGTGATTTATGTCCACTATCACCTTTTCTCCGTGGAAGCAACCATTGCTCTGATGATAGAAATTAGAATTAAAACCAGTGGAAAATGTGAGTAAAGTGAAGCAAAATGAGAATCTGACATTTACAAACTCATTTGAAAAAAAAAAAAAAAGTTTCTTTTCTATTCTGAAATCTGTAAGAATAGGAAATACATTGTTTCTTATATATTGACAGTATTTGGTATTTTTCTGTTTATACGATGGTTTTGATTGTTAAATAAAAATGGATTATAATCTCAGCTATGGATTTCTCCATGTCTTCTATGACCAAGCAAAAGAACACAGCTGATAAAATACCATAAAATGAGCTACCTGAAATGTACCATGCCATATTTCTTTCTGAAACACGTTTCCTTCTCAGGAATTGTGGTGTGAATGAATCTGCTTCCATTCATTTACTAAATCTGAGCACAACTAAAAGCACTGTCTGTATAGCACGTGGCAGTCTGTATATCATATATCATGTGGACGTATGAAGTTCATGTGATTACGCTACTTATTACTAAGAATAAGATGAACAAATCCTTTTGCCACACCAACAGAGGCTAGAATATTAATCTGTTCATAAGATGTTGAAATGTACTGAAGTTGTCACGAGCAGTGACTGTAAAAAATGGGCCCTTTCTTCTGTCTGTGCTTGAAATGTCTTACATTTAAAATCAGGGGCCCTGTGATCTCCCTCAAGTTTGCTTGCTGTAGCACTACAGTGGAACATTTGCTAATACATTAGATACTGTCATGATGAAACTCAAATTATAATCTGCCAAGAGCAGAGGTTGCCAGGTCAATCTTCTGATAACTACAGCTGATTTGCTTCAATATAGCAATGGAAAATATGCAAATTCACAGGGGGACTAATTACCCCTTGGGAAAACTTAAGCAACTGGTCTGAACTGTCCTGTAATTAAAACCATCCAGATAATGTAAATAATTGTCTTGTAAACATTTCGCATTGGAAACTTTCTGCAACTACTTATTCTTTGTATTTGCCAAACTCTTCAATGCATTTTAAGCTCATTAAGGTTTAGCTCCTGCCAAGGACGCTTTGTCCCAAGTCACCCAGTCCTCACAGGTGGCAATCCTGCTGGAGGCTTGCACTGTAACAGTGCTAACTATTCATAGCTGAGGGGGCAGCACATCACATGTCTGTGCTCCCCAGCATCAACAAAACCCGCAGTGAGAGAGGGGCAGCCTGGTTCTTCAGAAGCACCTGAAACTTCAACGGAAACTACTGAGAGCTGGAGGGGAGAAACTACTGAGAAAACTACTGAGGGGAGAAACACTACCGAGAGTGGGGGTGGCGGGGGGGGGGTGGTGGTGGTGGTGGTGTGGAATAAACATGGGGAAGGGGGGGGGGGCTTAGGATGTGTATGTATGAAAAGCAAGAGTACTAGGTGTAATTAAAGTCAGTTGAGTGTTACTTGGTTTTGTAAAAGGTCGTGCTTTGTCTCCTTGACCCATTTCTATCCAAAAGTGTCCTTTCAAAAACGTTAAAAAAAGGTGAATCAAAAGCCTCTTAGCCCCAGTAGGCTTCTAATATAAACTCTGTGTGTGTGTGAAGGGAACTGTAAATAAGTACGTTTATCATGCTAAGTAACAGAGGTGTTTCCAGTTCTTTACAGTGTGGGCTCAGTGATGCAGGGCAAATCACTTTTGCTGAAAATTTGTCACTGATCACAATGTTTCCCTATGTGATGTGCTTTGAATACATGTTCTAGGTTCTGTTTACTAGGCACTGAAACATGACAGTCCAGGTTGCTTCCTTCCAGCTTCCCCAGCTTTTCCCCTCCTGATACAAGAACAAATTAACTGATGACTGTAGAGGCTCTTGGATTTCCTGGTGATGACTTGCAGAGTTCATTTATTAGCTCATGAGCTAATAAATAATATTGTCCTTGGAAAGAGATTTGGCTTGTGCAGAATGAGAGCCACTAGATGAGGAGGAAAAAATGTACCATTCAGTTATATCGCGTATTTCAGGCCCTGAGTGAGGCAAGGGGCACTGTAATCTGTAGCTGTAATCAAAAAAATCTTTGCCATAAGGCATACACCCAGAACAGCTGAAATAACAAAGGATAGAAAACTGTAATTCTGGAATTTGTTGGTTCTTGAACACTTGAGTTTGCAGCACAGTATCTGTATGTGTGCAAGCATGCGTTCATGTGTGTTTTGTACCAGAGATTGGTCACAAGAGAGCAGTGAATCGAAGTTCCAATTGCATGGGAGTTCAGCCAGATCTATGTTCAATAATAAACTTGAATCTTTATAACAGGCAAACAGTTGGACTGAAAGACATCATGTTGCGTGGTGCTCAGAAATCAGTCCTGAATCTGAATGCAGCTGAGCTGAGGAGCTTTAGTTTGACTCACATAAGAAGTAAATGTAGTTTCAGGAAGTCATTGGTTGATGGTCCAGAAGCTTTAGTCCTTTGTTTACCCACAGAGAAGGTGCAGGAGAGACCAACACACAGATTCCCTTGTGCATTACTCTGAGGCATCGCCTCCTCCAAAACTGCCAGTTAGTTTGACTGGGAGTAGACATGTCCCAGAAAAAAGGGCTGGGGAAGATCAGGATTGGTGATTTGCCTTTGAAATGTTGTTGGCTGGGAGCGGTTCTTTTGCTGAAGCTCAGATGCCAAAATGAATTGCTACCTACCAGTATTCTGCATCAACATTTCCAAAACATTTGACAGAACTTACCACAACTGCAAAATGGGGCACAGAAGCAGGACAGGGACATTTTTTCCCTATTCTAACAGTTCATATTGCTATTTCTTCAGTCCATGTATTAGGACTAGTCTGTAGTGTATTGTCACAGAGAGAAAGTAGCCTCTTCCCATAAGCCACGGTGGGAAAAAGACCCTCTTACCACACCCTATAAGGGGATGAATCACTCACTAGAAGCACATCACTGCCCGACTAGGGTCACTAGGCTAGTTGCCTCATTTTTTGATGGCTGGCATTACAGGAGCTGAATCCAGTCCCATCTTTTAAATGTTTCTTTCTGCTGACCCTCTGCAGGTAGCTTTAATAGCATTAGCATGTTGTTCTGAGGACTTATGGTGAAACTTAACTAAGTAAAAAAACCTCCTGGGAGGCTGATCTGGAACTGTCTCAGTAGGCTTAGGTTACTCTAGCACCACTGATGTCAGAGGTGGACTTTCAAAGCCCAGCTTCACTTCTTTTGTAGTCTGTAACTTTTTATGTGCTGGAACTTGATCTTACTGCTTGTCTCCCTCTCAGGACTTTTAATTTAGAAATTAATTAGTTACATTCTACTGAATGTAATCTCCAAGACAAGAATTATATCCTTGCTTTTTAAATCGATAAAAGCTAGCCTTTTGCAGAATTTGTGAAACAAAGGTGGATCCAACCCTGAGTCAAATGACAGAGCACAGACACCACAGACACCATTTGCACTGTCAAACGGTGAAGGACCTTGTATCCCTCCAGCCTCTCCTAAAACAGGTGGGGAACGCTAAAGTCCTTTCAGTTCCACCTCTACATCTGTGCTTGGTTAAAAACAGAAACTGTAGAAGTAAAGCAAGGGAAGTGGCTGCAGTTTGGGCTACCAGAAGTATGTATAAAGGGTGTTTGTTAGCATTAGACACTTTTCCAGTCCAAAGCACAGACAAAAGATGTAAATGTCTTAGAATAAACTTAGTTTCTGTTCCTCTGTCTCTCCTGCTGGTGGCCAAATGTTGTGGAAGTCTGCCTGAGGCTCTGTAACACTAAAACCATTATCTATCTAAATCTGGGGCAGCTGAAGTTGCATTCATATGTTCATTAGAGCTATTCTAGAAATAGAAAATGAAAGATTCTGAGGTTATATTACGTCAGAGAAGAGTCCTTTTCATTCTCACAGTGCTGCTGAGGTTATATCAACACGGCTAGTTGCCTGTTCTCCTGTTAAATTAAACTAAGGAGAGCTGCCTACTATGACAATGAAATATCTCACAGTATCCTAGCTCTTTCTCTTAAAATCACCTGGCTAATCTGCTCTGTACTCTCTCCCTGTAGTAGTTTTTACTGTGGAAAAAGAGCAGGCTTTGCCTCTGCTGCAGGAATTCTCCTGGACTGCTGGCTACCACCTAGAGAGCTGAACAAAGGGCCTGTTAAAAATCATCTCATTTCTGGTTTTGGGGGAGGACACACAAGTCCTGCAGGAACAGTTAAATCACTGTTAAATTGTCAAAACATAATACAGTATCATCCTCCAAAAGTGATTTTTTCAAGTATCCAGAAAAATACACCTTCTTCCTCTCAGGTATATTTTCCCAGATAGGAAGGAGCCATGTTTCTAAATATTTGCAGTGTAAAATTTGTTTACTTTAGTTTTGTTTTCCTTTGCATTTTCTTTATTTGCCATATGACTTGCTATCATGTTTTGATCATGTTATCATTTTCATTTCCATGGAGTTTGAAAACCCAATAAAAAGATCAAGTCTCCTTAATGTCAAGCAATATAATAACACAGGGGGAAAAAAGAAGAGGGGTATGTTCTACAAAGAGCTGTAAGGTAACTGAAAATTGAGAGGCAAAAGATGGATGCATCCACAATAACAGGTGCAGTAGCACAATACTGACCAGCATGTCTTGGATAATTGCCTCAGCACATCAGCAGCTTAGTCATTGCCAAGTTTTCTGAAAAAAAAAAAAAAAAAAAAAAAAATTACATGGGATTCTGAAGAACAATTTCTTGTGAATGTTTATAGAGGACTTCCTAGTGTGAACTACCTAATGCAAAGGATATCATGAACTAAACAATAAAGGTTCTCATTTCCAAGCAAATACAAATCAAAGACAACAGACCTGGGTAGTCAGAGGATGACAGAAATGTTGAAAAGGGAAGATAAGTTCTCAGATAGGGAGAGTGGGAAAAACTGAAGAGAGAAGAAATGAAAGAGGAGAAGCTGATTCTTACTCCTGGGGAGTGTGAGAGAAGAAACGAGTGGCAGAAAGACTGCCAGGTGGGTCTAGGTGTTTAGCAGCTGAAGGGAGCAAGTCATGTTGAGTTCAACGGTGCCAGATCATGGTAGAAATGAAGCTGGATCTCAAGAAACAATGCAAAAGAGCAATAGGCATGAGATGATGAAGGTGTTAAGGGGACCAGACTAAGAGGTGAACAGTGTAATGATGGAGAGAAGTCAGGGCTGATGGCAAGGTGAAGAGAGGCCGGTCCAGGCGAAAGCAGTATGGCAGGGGTATGGGATTCGCATTTGGCTTGATGGGAAAGAGGGTAAAACACAATCAGAGCCATGGAGATGTGATCCCAAAGGGAAGAGAAAGGGGAGAAATGAGAGAAGAGGAGAAGGGTGAGAACAGTTGGCAAATGACAGGCAGGCAAGGAAGGGGAATATGCTAGAAATCTTTCAGTGGACTTATCTGAGAAGGCTGATAGATTGAACATTCTGCAACAGCAGCAATTTCCTGTGTTTTCCTATTTATAGGTATCTTATTTGAATGACCTAGATAAAATTGCAGTGTTCTCCATCTTACTTCTCTAGTACAATATTGACATTTATTTTGTGTGTGTGAAGATGTGCATGACTAAGAAATAAATATTTCAAACAAGGAAATGACATTAGTTTTATCTAGCCCTTGCTGATTGTCTAGTTGCTTGGTATTTCAGAAATTATGTCTATTGGAAGAAATAGCCTTTTGTTTGGTGCAGGGGTATCATGTTGAATGGTGCATGGAAAATATTTTCCCCTCATAAACACAGCAGGAACTTGCACAATAACTTCTAAGTATTTCATACTTGCATATGAACCAAACCACTGGGCCTAATTCACCGATATACTACTTCAGTTTTCCACTGCATGAAATCTACTGGCACAAGCAGACTTACTTACGCTAGCATAACACTAGAGTAATGGAGGAGAGATTCCCACCTCCTAATTGCATCAGTGGGGCATTTGCTATTATGTAAACTTGTGCCATTTGGAGTTTTTAAAAGATTTCTGGTAACTGTAAGTTTATATATGGCTTTTGCTTTTTAAAACAAAAAAACGAACAGACAAACAAACTAACAAATCCTCCAGGGGTTAGGAGAACCGAGCTAGAAAGGAGCAAAAACTGGAAAGTGCAGATTTAGATCCACATTTTTCCCAAAGTGTTTGGTTTTGGCTCATTATATGCAAAAGCGTAGCCACAAAAACCAAATGCAAATCAACACTGTTAATATGCAGATCAGCCCTTGGCCAAAAACGACACTGTAAAGAAGAAAACCAAAATCCTAGGGAAACATCTCAAGCCACTGTGCACTCTTATCTTTCAAAAAGAGAATTTAGTCATCGAGAGCACTGTTGGCTTGAGCATGCTCAAAACTGCTGTTCTACATGAACCCAGAAGAGGTATGAGAGCATGGCAAGATCTCACTACACCTGTGAATCTATATGCCACAAACTTCACTAGAGAGAAGTTCACTTTGAAGAGCAGCAGGCAACCCAGTCTTTCACTGCTGTGATTTAGTCTGGTATGTCTTATATAAGACTGAGAAGGGAGGTGACAGTTATTCTGAGATAAACCCTGACCTGAGACCACCTGTTCATTTACCTGTTTTGGAACCCATTTGTTACAAGCCTACACTCTACGTACATCGTGGGGCTGGCCTTTCTCCTTCTCACTCTGTTATAGATCATTATATAAGCTTCCTGTTAATGCCATCTACTTTTTGGGTGTGCTGGGATAGAAGATGACCATTGAGGAGAGGGGTCGCTATGCTGTATTTGTAAATTCTGCTGTGACTCTTTTGTGGCTTATTACCATGTGTGAATACACGCTTAATGCTGAGCAAGGAAGAATAGAGATTGTATCAGTGCCAAAGCAACCACTGAAACCGCACTCCAACACCCACCAAGCTGTGTGATTTAAAACCACATGATTTTAAAGAATAGCTATGCTGAGGTTTTCTTTTTTTAAAAAAAATAATGGAGGATTCGCATAGTTTGGACTTTTCAGTGGTGTGTCTAAAACCTCTTGGCTTTCGCTTAAATGAAAGTTGGGATTTCTCAGTAGTCATTTAACTTCTGAGGAAGCCTTTAGGAATAACGAATTGTAAGGCTGACTCTAAAGTCAACAGGACTAGTTACAATACATACATACCCTAGAGATCCAGTCTAAATTAGAGCCAAGTTCTGCTCCATGCTGTAGTGATATGAGTGTGGAGTAGCAGACGTATAGATTTACTCCACAAAAACTGAAAACATATATATACTGAAATAATAAGATCCAGATGTATTTGTATGTTTTTTCTCTATTGCTGATTAAAAAAAAAATCTAGATAAACTGGAATAAATAATGTTATTTGGCAAAACACAGACTATTTTCCAATTAAAAATGGATTGAGGTATTAACCAATGATGCTGTCTAGACAAACACTATAAGCTTGAATACAGCCTTGAACCAATAGTTGTTGTTACATCGGTCTACTCAGGATGTTTCATCCCAGAATGAAATTTAGTGTACTGGAGAGACCCAAGCTGGTAAGTTCCACAAATTGTGCAGCCCAGTCTAAGAGGATTCCTTAGCTGGAGGATGATGCTCTGTGCCAACACGTGGCTGACATGGCTTTTCAACTTGTTTTCTACATAGTGAGTGACCTCTCACTGCTCTTTCTGGGCCTGGTACAAGGGGTATGAACTTGCATGTTTCTGCATCTCCCATACGTTAAGTGTCTGACTTATAACTTGGGCATCTAAAAAAATTCAGCTTACTCTCTTCTTGCTCTTCTTTACTTCTGGTGACTGGATCAGCAGTAGCTGTAGGCCTTGAGGCCATATTCCTCTTTGTCCCCTTTGGGGAGACCTGGTGGGAGGCAACCTTACCAACATTTGAGTAGATGTTATGGCTAGCTTCTTTGCAAAGGACACAGGAAGCAAAGAAAACATCTGGTGCCTTTTATCCTTACTCACATAATGCTAGCTGTATGTTTAACCCAAAATATACTCAAAATATAAGTTGACTTTTGATTTTATTGCTGTCAATGACTTTATAATTAGATATATTTATGTAACGTGAGGTATCACAGAATTACAGCATGGCAGGAGTTGGAAGGGACCTCTGGAGATCACCTAGTCCAACCCCCCTGCTAAAGCAGGTTCACCTACAGCAGGTCACACAGGACTGCATCCAGGCGGGTTTTGAATGTCTCCAGGGAAGGAGACTCCACAACCTCTCTGGGCAGCCTGCTCCAGGGCTCTGGCACCGTCAGGGTAAAGAAGTTTTTCCTCATGTTCAGGCGGAACTTCCTGTGCTCCAGTTTGCGCCCGTTTGTCCTGTCACTGGACACCACTGAAAAGAGCCTGGCCCCATCCTCTTGACACCCACCCTTTAGATATTTACAAGTGTTGATGAGGTCCCCTCTCAGCCTTCTCTTATCCAGGCTAAAGAGCCCAAGGTCTCTCAGCCTTTCCTCATAAGAAAGATGCTCCTGTCCCCTCATCATCTTCATAGCCCTCTGCTGGACTCTCTCCAGTAGTTCCCTGTCCCTCTTGAACTGGGGGGCCCAGAACTGGACACAGTACTCCAGATGTGGCCTCACCAGGGCAGACCAGAGGGGGAGGAAAACCTCCCTTAACCTGCTGGCCACACTCTTCTCGATGTACCCCAGGACACCACTGGCCTTCTTGGACACAAGGACATATTGCTGGCTCATGGTTAACTTGTTGTCTATCACAACTCCCAGGTCCTTCTCCGCAGAGCTGCTCTCCAGCAGGTTTACCCCCAGCCTGTACTGGTGCATGGGGTTATTCCTCCCCAGGTGCAGGACCTTACACTTGCCCTTATTGAACCTCATCTGGTTCCTCCCCGCCCAGCTCTCCAGCCTGTCCGGGTCTCACTGAATGGCAGCACAGCCTTCTGGTGTGTCAGCCACTCCTCCCAATTTTGTGTCACCGGCAAACTTGCTGAGGGTGCACTCTGTCCATCCAGTTGTTGGTGAATATGTTGAATAAGACTGGACCCAGTACTGACCCCTGGGGAACACCACTAGTTATAGGCCTCCAACTAGACTCAGCACCACTGATCACAATTCTTTAAGCTCTATCCTTCAGCCAGTTCTCAATCCACCTCACTGTCCACTTATCTATCCCACTCTTCCTAAGCTTACCTGTGAGGATGTGGTGGGAGACAGTGTCAAAAGCTTTGCTAAAGTCAAGGTAGACAAGGTATATGTTATCTCTTTCTACATGAAAATTTATTACTGCCCAATGTAATGCAATGTAATGTAATATAATATAGTATAGTATAATATAATAATACTGACTCACAGCTGACACCCTGTTGTTTGTTAATAGTGAAGCCTCTCCAGAACAAGTCAGATAGAGCAGGGAAAAATCACCAAAATGAGGTTGTGAGTAAGTAACAGAAGAAGACATGTCCAGACATGGAAGGTGAATTGTCATTAGAGAGTAAGTGGAGCTATAAGTGGTTATCTAGAAGCCCCAAGGATTCCTGGCTGCCAGTTGTCAGTGCTGAAAACATGTATTGGACAGGACATGTGGAGTCAGCTAATGCCTGTGTCAGTGCTTCACGAACAAGGAACTTGAGCACCAGTAGGTGTGTGGCTGGAGGACTGATTAAGTCCTTTTGGCTTCTGCTGTCTGCCTCATAGCACACTGATATTTTCCCTTCTGCTAGTTATAACTTAACCTCTGTCTGCAGAGGTTTCCTTTGCACGCTATCCTGTATTTATATACCTCTATAACCAGGATGATTATAGCATCCAGAGTGGAATATCTGGCCCTCAGTCCCTCCCCACAGTGTTGCTGTTCTATGGTGAGGGCAGGGTTGGGTACTAATCCCTCCCAGAGGGGCTGCCAGCTTCAGCCTCTTTCCCAGGTCTTCTTCAAATATATACTTCAAACAGCCTGCATAAATCAGACTGCCTCTAGGCTTACTGCCCAGCCTGCAGCTGAACTTATTTTTCCATTTGTATTTACTGAAAGCTGCAATTGGACATATTAGCCAGCCAAAATGATAAAGTCTTTACCTCATTCCTGTAGATTTTTTTTTTTTCTAAAGTATAAGCAGGTACTTCTAGCTTTGTCAGGGGACATGAACTGCAGAGGCAATTCCTTTTCTACCTTCCTTCCCCTCCTGTCCCCAAACATGAGAAACAAAATTATTCTTGTTACAGTAACAACAGACAAAACAGACCCAAATACTTTACTATACTGGCTCAGATCACACTGCTCTGCACAGAAATTGCCTGGTTTATAGTGCTGTTTGCCTTATGTTGAGGGAGAGAAGATAGTTCTTCAGAATAACTTCTTACAAAAACATGGACTTCTATGGCAGAGCTAAACTGTAAGCTGCTTTCTGAAAGTCATATATAAATGAACCCCATGACAGTTCACATTACAGTTATAAATATAAAAGGGATAGAAAAGGCCTGACCTGGCACCCTGACTAGTTTTTGCAAGTGTTATTTTGCATTCCTACGAGTCAAGTGAAAATCCTCAAACACTGGCCGGGGTCCAGTAATATTCCCCCATGCCCTGGCTTGCCTCCTTGGCTGGGTTGGAAGCGCGACAGTGCATTGCAATTGGTGGTTTTTCTGAGCCCAGCCAGCCAGCGAGTGTAGCCAGGGAGCATGACCGGGGATGGCAGCAACTTAGAACCTTGCTCCAAGGCTTTTAGCAATGTGGAATAGACAGGCCTGCAGCACCCTACGTATGCACCAAAGCCAGCTGGACACGCACCAGGCAAACTGAATGGTGTCACCGAAGCTGATATCATCTTGTTTGAGTGGCAAAGTCAGTCATAGTGTTAGGGGTAAGAGAGCATCTTAAATGCCAGGACAGCTTTACCTGTTCTGGAAGAGGTTCACTTCTTGTTTTAATGTGACCTTTTGGACCTGCTTCACAGTTGTGTGCAGCACAGCATCAGGTGGTTTTGCATCTGAAGTACTACACAGAGAAATGAGTTAGGACTACAGGATTGAGAGGGAGGGAGTCTTACATAATGGTAAAAGCACAGGGCAAGGAGTCCAGAAGGTCGCTTGCAGTGGCACACACCTGATGTTACTGACACCTCCGTGCCTCTCAATTCCTCCCTGGTAGGGTTGCGATAGCCCTTGAGGGACATATTCACCCTGTGGCTTCTTTGGAAAACCCCTTGGGGAGCCACTGAGCAAGGTTGTCCTTAAGATATTCTGAGTATCACCCTACCATGGCAAATATCAGAGCAACGTAGGCCGGCATTAAGGTATCTACATGGGCCACTACTGCAACTCAGAGAAGAAAACAGGGCAACAGACCATCACCTGAAACACTTCTTCAGTGATCTCTGATGCTCCATCCTCCCACCACAGTTATTGGTTTCCTTCGCCTCCCTTTGACCCAGACAAACACTGGAGCTTTCTATTAATTTCAAGATGTAGTGAGAATCCCAGGTGGCTGCAGTCTTGTCCCATTCTCCTGACCCTCAGGGACACAGAGTGGTCTTTTCTGTAACTCTAGCCTCTCAGCCTCAAAGCAGGCTGGCTGTTTTATGATTTTGCTTACTGATTGTAAGACCCCTACTCCACACCATGCACAGAAGATGAGAAATGGTCTGGATATGAGGTTGGAAATGATTCCTCCCTTGAAGATATGCTGTGGCAGGTAAAAACCCTCCTCAGTGACTCAAGGGCAATTCCATTGAGCAGAGGGTGGACCACCACTCTTTGGGCTTTCCTAAGAAAAAACCCATTGCCTACCACAGCAAACAGGACTTCTTGAGAAAGAGATTGCTTCTGTGTCACAGGAAGAAAGGGTCCCACAATTTGTCATTAAGTTCAGGATAAGAATCCAGGCCAGAAGTTCTTAACATCTTGTGGTTTATCACTAAGAAAACAAGGAGAAATGAGTCATTTGTAGCCCAAACTCTAAGAAAAGAGGAAAAAACCCAACCCAAAACTAATAAAAGCTTTTCCTCGTGCTCTATAGTCTGGTTTTAGATAGGAGGCTCTGTGAGACGCCATGTAACTGCAGCTTGTGAGTGGCAGAATTAAGATGACTTAATTAAATCTGCGCTGCAGACACGAGCTGGAGGCGAAGGAGAAATGGGTAGGATACTTTGATAGACGTGGGGCAACTGTGTCCTGTGCTTCTATTCAGGAGCTATTTTAGTTTGTCTGTTAATCAAAAAGGGCAGTATCTCTGAGATAAAAAACCTTTTTTCCTGTTCCTTCCAAATCAGAAGTTTTAAATGTTTAGGAAAAGAGAGAGGAAAAGAAAATTAATGTGTACCTAGACGAGTCACTCTTTTTGATAGAAAACAATAAACAAAGCAATGTTGGTTTTAGGATTAAGGAGTTCAAAGTGTGTGTGTGCTGGCATACAGATCATTTCTGAGAATATCTGTGAGCTTTCACAAGGGAGCAGAGAGCACCCATCTCCCTGCCCTCACTGGCATGCAGTGCCCTGTGACAGTGCGGTTTTTTACTTTCCGCTGATGGCAGCAACACCCCAGGACAGTTCTTCATCAAGCAGTCAGCAGAAAATGTATCTTGGTTTGGTCTGGCCGCATTATGAACACAGCTGCAACTCCCATCACAATTAAAAACTCTGATGTTTAGATCCTAGGAAGACAGTACCTTGCTATTTTAACCACCCACTTCTTTTTACGCTAGCTATTTTACCAAGACTCAACTTCCAAACTCTTCTCTGCAAGTCAGACAGGTCCACCATGAAGGCAGAGACTGGCTAACAGGGCTGTCATCGCTGGTGGTCCCAGTGCCAGCAGCGGCACCTGCTAGACACCAGTGTGATTTGCTGGCTGCACCAGCAGGCGGGTGACTGAGTAAGGAGCAGTTCAGTTGGGGAGATGCTGCTGCAAACTATACTAGCTGCTCTCCAGCCGCCAGTTTCTTACAACTCTTATCTAAAAGTGCCCTGTGTCAGCAAGGACATTAGGATCAGTGTGACTAAAAAATGCATACACTGCCTGGGTGCTGGGATCCAGCTGCAGTCCCCCAGCTTCGTGAGTGTCCAGCTGGCTATGAGGAAGCCTCAGCACAAGCCCAGTCAGCACTTCGGGAGGCAGATGTAGCTCTTGGGACCAGAGCAAACTTTCTCACCTAACTTGCTGACTCAGGATGCTCCAAGATGGTGATTTCATGTCCCTTTTCTCTAATCCTCTCTTCCCTTTCAGGAAGCAACTGTTTGCTGCTTGTTGGTTGGCTAGCTGGTTACATTGCTGGTTTTGAAATCAAAGGCATCATTAGTTGTTATGCTTTGCCACAGATCCGCTTGTACTGACCTTTGAAATATTCTCAGCTTAAGGGCCATCTATGATTACAGTCTAGACAGACAGTCAGGGATAGCATTTCTATTTTGTAAGAATTCACTGCGATTTGACATTTGTTTTCATTCTGAACTGGAATGAAAATTCAACATCCTCAAACTTTCCATATCACTGAAATTCTTAATGTCATATAATTTTTTTCTCTACTGTTGCAGTATTTGCTAAGGTAACAGTATTTGCCTTCAGTAATGTTGAAACATTGCAGTATAATATCAGAAAAAATTTATGAAATACTTATATGTTAAATTTAATTTAGTGATGCATGTAGATATATTTACTTCATAATGAAACATGAAAACACATCTAAATGAGGAATTCAAAATATTTTGAGTGCATCAAACATAATTGGGAAAATAGAGACAGCATGTTTAAATTGATTTTGGAAATGCAGTGGAATTTAACATGTTTTTCAGCATCATCATTCTGACAAGAGACATTTTTCTGTCTTCTGTCGAAAAGCTATGGCTGGTTCTAATAATCAGATGGTGTCCTGATTCAGCTAAATGGCATATCTCGCCCTGCTCCTTAGTGCAACAGTTCTAGTTTCCCTTCAGCCATTTCTTCATTTTCCTGTAGCTCCTGGGGACTGTTTCTGGGTGCAGGATGGTGATCAACAGTCCTCTGCAGGATCTCTCAGTTAAGCTCTGTGACAGAGCTTTAAAGTTCCCAGCTGCAACATGCTGCCAAATACGTGTCAAGGAAGGGCTCCCAAGTTGCCTGTGTGCCAGGTGTCTCAAAGCGCTGTGTGAGCATAGCCCCACAGCCAAGAGACTCGTCCCGATCCCCTGGCCTCGTCCAGTAGCAGTTTTGCCACTTATTTTTTTCCCACTGTTAGCAATGCCAGTATTTTAAGGAAACCTTTGGGAGCTCCTGTGACAAGATACATGTTGGAATCATTCAGGCACTTTAATTAGTGCAGAATACGTCTGACTTCAGACCTTTGCTTCAGGAAAAAAAGGCCAGCATTCATTACTAGCCTGCATTCTTTTCTAATTAGTTTCTGTTCTGTGCTTAAAATGCAATCTCCTAACTCTACAGCATTTAACAGTGTGGGCCTCTGTCACCCCAGGGACTGCTCTCCTCTCCTTGAGACACAGCAGTTGGCTGCAGTGAAAGGACTCAGACACACTTTTTATGGGTAAAAAATCTCCATGGCCTAGTGGCAAGAGAAGAAAACAGAGATGTTGTGGGAGTTTCTCTCTAATGGCATCCAGACTGGCTGTCTTTCTGGAAATCCCAGATTTGTCCATTCTCTTGGAGTTTGGGGAAGAAATATGTAAGACGTGGTTAAGGAAGGTGATTTTGGCAAGTGATCTAGGGCATTAGCACTGCATGCTCTGCTGTGTGAATTTTAAACCTTACAAAAGTATCTGACTTCTGGACAGGTGCATTTTGTGTAAGTTAGCATTAAAAGGAGATTAGGAAACAATTCAGATATGTGAGCTTCCACTCCCTCTACAGTGGGCTACCAGATTTATGAAACGTTTCATGCATGACCTCTCATGATGCGTCTCTTGCTGTTTGTACCTTCTTGCTTGCCAAATTTTTTTAAAAAGAGAGCAAAGATGGTTCACCTTTTTTTTTGCCATGGAGGTACTATTAATTATGGTGTTAAGAAGTAGAGTATTATAGGAAGAATGTATTGAGATCACAACAGTAACACCAACAATATCTAAAAGAAGGAAAAACTGAGACTAGTTCAGGGTTGTGGCAGAGCCCAGAGATAATCTTATCCAAGCACGAAAGGTGTCATCTCACATTTTGCATTCAACGTAGGATATGAAACTCATAAGCGGTTATATCCAAATCCAAGAAGAGATTTAGGCATTATGAATCACGTGAGCGTCTTTGCATCTGTCTGATACTTAAAGCCTTTTGGAATGCCTTTGTGTATTTTGCATTAAAAAGTCAATTAATAAAACCCATAAAGGTACGGACCTCTCTCTTTCAAGAGATATCACCGAGATACAGTTACACTCCTCCGGATTGCTGTCACTGTCCAGCCTTGTGAGCTTTCTCTTGGCCTGACAGTGACTCCTCTTGACCTCACCTTATTGCCCTTCCTGCCATGGACCATCTTCTGAGGATGTGGAAGGTGACACCCTGTTGTCCTTGGCCTCAAGAGACCTGAAGACACGCAGGTCTTTGCCTCCTAGGTAAGTGCTTTAACCATAAGCATTCAACAAAAATAGGGGCAACATCTCCTCATTCAAGACAGCAGCAGGCATGGCCTGTAAGAAAAGAATGAGATGACTGTTGGTTTTTGACTGGGTAACTCAGGTGCCTAAGTTTGGGAAGTAGCTTCAAAGCACAGTTCCCTCTTTCACCCTGGTGTATTATTCAGGATGAGCTACAGGAAAGCATCTCAGTCCCTGAGAGTGACAGGGTTTCAGACGAATCCCAGTGTTCAGCCTGTCTTATGGTCTCTGGTGCTATATGTCCAGTCTCCCCATCTCTAAACTCCCTGTTTGTGGCACTGGGAAAATAAGTGGCTTAGACAAGGTTGTGAATGCCACTCTCATGGCAAGGACCTTCGAAATCAGAGGGTAACAGTGTGTGGTATCATCATGCCTATATCCCTTTAGTTCTTAGAAGTGGAAAAATAGCCTCCAGAAACCAATGCTAGCATAAAACAGGTGTGGGAGTAGTAACAATTTTTTTTCCCTGCTGACCAATGTATCTCAAACTGTCGTTTCAATTAAGTCAAAAATACTGCAAACATTTGGGCACAGTAATAAAGTGAAGCCACTGTAAACAAACCATAAGCCAAGAAAAAATCACGAGCCCCCATATCCAGACTAGCTACTCCTGAGCATCAATTTCTCTCCCAGAATTAGATAGAAAATAAATTCAAAGGAATAAATGCACCCCTTGTCTTTTCATGCCTTCTAGACTTTAAACTTCTTCTGGCATAAATGATCTCCTTGATACTTTAGTACAAAGCTAGCAGAGCAGAATCCCTAGAACAAAACTTTAAAATGTACAGTTTTAACTTAGTATAAATGTTTACTACTACTGAAGATAAATTATATGTGTGGGAGTCACTGTGCAGACTGGACTTCAAACACCTTACCAACTGTTATCACTAGACAAATTCGAGTCTTTTCCTACAGGGTTCCATTTTTTGCCCCCTTTTCTAGTTTCCTCCTCCTTTGAAATGCTTCATTTTGCACGTTTCTCTCTGTCAAGCATTTTTAAAATGCTTCTGGAAGAAACATTTTACAAGAGGGGAGGATGCCCCAGGCTTCTTCCCGGAAACTAGGAGACTGTGTGTGGGGAGGCTGACGCCAGCTCTGCAGACCTTGTAGCATTGCCGCATTAAAAAAAAAAAAAAAAGTGTATTTTTGAGTAAACAGTGGAAATCCATTATTTACAGACTGTATTGTAAACATCTGTGGCAGTGAAGTCTTCTTATTGTATGCCTGTAATGACAAGGGCAAACCCAGCAGAGGAAGAAGGAAGGACCAACCCACTTAACAGAATGAGACTTATTTGAATTGATTTTAAAGCCACCAACAAACCATTAATGGTTTAGCTGACGCAGGACATAAACAAATAAGAAATATTCCAGATACTTACATGACATTCTGGCTCCAGCAAAATGAGCAGGAGGTTTGACATTGTCATTATGGACTCAAGGCTGAGTTTCTGATCTTTTTTTGTTTAAAAAAAAACCAATAAAACAAACGAAAATGCTCAGCTTAGATTGCAAAAACAGTTTTAAAACTATAGTTTTCTGATCAGTTAAGGTACAAGACACACATTTTTTAGAAACTTGCAGGATACATAACCGTAGAAAAAGCAAAAATATTGTGCTAACTCTAAAAAAGGAAATCCTATGATAACTTTACGGACCTTGGCAAGGGACATTTCCACATTGCTACTGGCTGGCTGAGCTCTCAGCCTTAGGTTATCAGTAGTTTCAACTAGTCATTAGTGCTTTTCACTTGAGTTGTTGTTGTGGTCTTGTAACTGCACTTAGATAGGGGAGATTGTCCACCATTCTCTGCCACGTTACACTGAAGGGTCTACCCCGGGAAGTCCCCACAGCCTCTGTGGTATGTGGCTCACCCCAACTCTGGCCCTCCGAAGAACCCTGGGACAAATGTTCACTGTCATTTTTTTTGTCAGAAGACTGAATTTGTAGCAAATTATATTTTTTTTCAAAAAAAATTTTGTTTTCTCGCAGTTAATAACCAGACACAATAATCTGTTTTCACATACTTGTACCATCAAACATTTTACCTATTTTATATTATCTGTTGTAGCAAATCCCTTTGCAGACAAAGATACAGTGTGCATCTTCTCTGCCATAACCTTCTCTTCACTGCTCACACTGATGTTCCCACTCCCTTAAGGTTGGCCTCGACCACCTGACACTTTTCATGGGCTTTAGATAGTGCAGACCTTGATGTAACTGGAGTGTCAGTTCCACTGTTCCCAGCACAAGATGGAAAACCTTGAATATTTCTCTGCAGAATTCAATCCCAGCTAATGATTTTTTGTGAGAAGAAAGCTTACCTTTCCCAATGTTCAAAAGAAACAATTCACAGAATGTAGAATAAATACTATTTCTTACATACTAGTGTCTCACATGTCAGCAAGAAGCTTGTAGGAGGCAGTGGGAGGTTAGCCTTCAAGAACATTATATTGCAAACTACTGAACTTTGCCTCAGCCAGAAAAATGTGTTAGCGATACGCTCTATATCAGATAGCAGGTATCAGATTGTGTATGATCACTGGCTAAAGCTATTGTTCTAAACAACTGTACTTAAAAAAGACTAAGCCAAGATTTTTCCTTCTTCTCATTGTCTAAAATGCAACTCAGAGAAGCACTCATACCTTGAAATAAACAGAAACATTATTTTATAGTCAAGCCTTTCTGTCATTGCTACTAATAAAATAGTACTTCTCATGATCATTTCTGCACTTAAGCAAATAACTTCTGTAAAACTTTTATTTGAAAATATGCTGATAGAAAGGTATGACTTTTTCTTTCCTGTATAAAACCTATCACTAGACACTTTCTGCTTTTCATTTGAATGAGATGAAAATTGATTCAATTTGAACATTTTTGTCTTGGAGGGTGGTCATTTCTGGTGTCCCTAATATCACTTTACTGTTTTCCTATCTTGCTTTTCCATGAGATGGCACGAGGTCAGATTAGAGAGCAAAGAGCTGAAAAGTCTCTATGTTACTTTCATTTTGATCAACATATAATTGAAATTAAATTTTTCATTTAAAGCTCGCCAGTTAAAAACTTGTAAACATCAGTGACTAATTTTCAACAAGCTAAAAATCAGGTTTACATATATATATTTTTTTATTGCCATCTTTCAGCCAGCAGGGAGTATTCTCTGTGACATCAACCAGGATGTCACAAAAAAGCCTCAGCTTCAGCAGAAAAAATGATGAGGTTAAAGAACTTGTATTTTACTACTCATAGAGAACCATATTTTGTCTTATGCATAAGTCCTCTGTACAGAACTCCAAAAGTAGAAATAACATAGGAGCCTGTAAGATTTATTTGCCCAACTTCTACTGATTTTTTTTTCCTTTCTTGCTGATTTTTTAAGATAAAGAGATTTAGCAGAGCGGTTTGATTTACTAAGCACAGATTATTACACGGACAACTATATATGGTACAAGTGAATACACTCACTCTATTCATCTTTGGAATAATTCTGTCACACACAAGGATGGATCTTGCCTGGAGCTGTTAGCCAAGAACAATCTCTCCAGCAAAAGGGAGTTTCTAGTGACTAACTGACAAAACAATTATTCTAATAGTACAAGCTAAAAACTGGTCAACACATAGACTCACAGAAACTGGAGGTGGTTTGGTCATTTAGTCCCTTCCTGTAACAATGCAAGATTGTTCCCTACACAGAATTTCATGCAATGCAGATTTTATGCAATCCAGACTGATTTCAAATAACCTAACTTTACAGTTCTCCACTCATTTTGCCTGTCCAGCAGTCCTGCTATTCACAGTCTAACAGATGGTAAGAAATAATTGTTGCCACTCCACCTACAGTCCCCTTTTTAAGTGTAAATCATGACTCAGTGCACCCCAATGATTCTGTCTCCTCTCACCTGATAGATCTCATGGACCTTCTGGGACAACATTGTTCAAACCCACCACATTCCTGCTAGCCAAGCTGTATGTATTTGGCATTTCCAAGCAGACCAGAAATCAGTGTTGTTAAATATGAAGGAAAACAGGAGAAAAAGATAAATTATTTAAAGCTTATATCCATATTCTTCAATAGATTAAAATGTTGCCTCTGTGGCCCAGGGTAGCATTTGCATGTCTTTTAGCCCAATTCTGGTTATACTCAGACAGACGTTGGCTGACCTAAAGCTGTATAAGTATGAGCAGAAAAGGCCCAACAGATGAAAGCTGCTGCTTTCATTTGCAGAGTTCACAGCTGGTGACCCTTGCTCTGTGCCTAATCCCAAAGGTCCAGTTTCATCAACCATTTATTTTTAAAATATTGATTTAAAGGGAAGGGACAAAAAACTGTGGAATGTGTCCTGAACACTCATAGGAAAGGAAATGGTTTAGAGACTGCTGTAGCTGCCAGTAAATCTGCAACACTGGACTTGAAAAGCCTAGTCCTGGTCTCTGACTACGAGCAGAAAGATAACATGCTTTGGCATAGGCAGCGACGCTGCTGTCCAAAATGGTCCAAGTGTAACAGTGACAGAGTACAAAGTAACGTATGATGAGAGGTTAATGTCAGGGCTTTCCCAGCACCAAAGGGTAGGACTTCACATTTGAAGGTGAAGCCATCCCAAACTTGGATCCTCCACTAACAGGCTGGCAGCCAGGGTGGTGGACTACACAGCTAAGAGCAGCTTTGTGCCTCTCACTCTCACCAATTTGGCTTTGCTGAAAATTGCAGTAATGAGCCATCCTCCACCCCTACATGCACAAAAGTAAGCACAGGACTTTCCTGTACACACTATTTATCACATCCTATAAGAACCCTTAGAATAAATAACTGGGGGTTTTGTACATTTTCCAGCAGAATAAATGTAAACCAGAAAATTCAGTGGATGACATTTTTTCCTTGTTGTTTTTTTTTTCCTCAGAGTAGTTCTTAAAAGTACAGATAACAGCCAAATAGTAATAGTGTCCATTCTAATGATGGAAAGCTTTTTAGGTTCCTGTGGCAACTCATATTTAATTGCTTTAATGAAGAGAGAGCAAGAAAAGTTATAACTTTTTTTAAAAAATATTTTTTTCTCTATTATAGCAGCAATCACTTACATGCTAAATACACATAAATTATGTGAGCCTCCTTCAAATATTAATATTAACATATAACATCATGAACTTTATGTGAAAACTGAGGAAGGTGATTGTTCTTTTGGCATTCTATAAATGCGCATTTCTCACCTTAAAATTAAAACCACTAATAATGATTGTTTCAGCCTAGTTTAATCTGTTCCATTTTCCCCAGTGCAACCAAGTAATCTGGTCTTTTAAGGGAGCCTAGGACTGGTGCTTGGCTAGGTCTATTCTAGCCATTCTGGAAAGGGAATAAATATAAAGTCAACTGTCAGGAAGCACTTGGTTAGCACCAGGCTTGTTAGGAAATATAAGGTTTGTAGTAAAGAAGGGAAAGGCAGATTTTGTTATAAGTGTTTTGATACAGACTGGGAAATCATTTAGAAAAAGCAGGGAGTACAGCCTATACCATGAGAAGAAGAAAAGGATTGCTTGGACAGAGAGACACAGAAAGTTTGTGAAGGAAACAGCATAATTTGTTAGGCCGCTGCCACAGCCTAAAAGGAAGGGGGTAAAAGGAGTGTTTATTCTCAGAGTGGGTGGACAACCTGTTAAAAAGGAGAGTATTTCATTGGGTCTGGGTGCATGGGAAGCGGAAGCTGGAAGCCAGAGAACAAAAACTGAAGACTTTGAGGGAGGAGAAGAAACTGGAGTTTATCCAGATTCATATAAAACTAATTGGTGGCATGAACTCCTGTGGCAACCATAAGTCTAGTCTGCACTCTGGCTTCGAAATGGTAGTGGCTAGCAGATGGGAAACTGAGGCAGCAAGGGGGCAAAACAGTGGACTGTTGAAGTTGCTGCCGTGGCCTGTAGCTCTGCTTCTGTTATTACAAATGTCTCAACTATATTTGTGAAGAGCTCAAGATTACTGTCACTGAGGTTGAGGAAACTTTGACACAGACTTCATCTGGCAGGTGTACAAGACAATTAAACAAGACCAAGTCACGTTCACTTGGAGCTGAAAACTTGGATGAGAAGTCCATATTTACTACTGAAAGCCAGTTTATCTAAACACAGATCAGTCTGAGTGTGAGATCTAACGACAAAGGTTTAAGAAGTCCATATCTTGAAAAAGCTGGAGAGCAATGGAATTGGTGTCCTGCTTCATCTTTCAAAAAGCTTTCAGCTCAGATCAGATGGAAAATGCCATTCCTTTGTTTTTCATTACTGTCTAAGGACAGACATTTTTCAAGTCCCTTTTCTGCAGCTGACTCACATCCTGGCTGCTTGGTTTTGATCCTTAATGTCAGATTCATAATAACATCATTAATAACATTAATTGATTGTCCTATGGAAGTAAATTTCAATCCAGTAGAGGCAGCACGGTGAGACATATGGCAAGAAGCCTGCAGCAAACTGATGTACCACTGACAAAACCCTTCCTATCTCTCAGTGCTTTAACTTTGCCAGTGCCTTTGTTTTTATCCAGTGCTTGAGCATTTCACTTGTGTTACATGTATTTAGGGGAAGGTAGGCTTCTGTAATATTTTCTCTGAAATTAAATCCTAACGCTTTCATTCTAGAAGTGCAAATCCCTCCCAGAGATTCTTTCCAGCCTCCCAGTGCCCTTTATAGGTACCCTGTGGCTGCAGCCCCTTCATAACACAGACCCCATGCATTTTGACGCAGCTGTCCAAACACATGGATGACCTGGACAGTTACAATCACTCAATGTTTTCATCTGTCCCACTTCAGCTTTTTGGAAACAACTCCTCATTTTGTCCATGTTTGTATCAGGGTAAGTTTGAATAAGTAGCTCTTCATCACAATATAGCATCTCTAGGAAAGGCACTAATGATTGTTAAAATTAAGGGAATGAAGAAAGCAAGAAAGCATGTGTGGACAGGTGCATATAATCCAAAAGTTTAGTGTTACTGGGCTGGAATAGAGTTGCCTGAACAAGGGAGGAAAGAACGGGTATTTTTTTCTTTAAGTTCTAGTATTAGCATATCCCAAGGGACAGACATCTGCTCTTCAGAGCAGATAGATTCCTTTTTGGATTTTGAGCCCCTCTGCGAATGATTCAGAATGTGTTTCAAAAATTCAAATCTATAAAGATTTCTTCATTTTCTGACTTCAAAATAGAAAGAATTTTTCAGATATAGTCCATTGAAAAATGCAATAGGTTTGCACACAGACTGATCATCCATTTCACTTACAATTCCTTTAAAAAGGCGTAAGAGGATGAAATGATAAATATTAGTCAGATTAACAGGACAGTTGAAACTGAACTTGCTCAGAAATGAAAGTTCATGCCAGAGAGACAAGGGGGAAAAAAACAACTAAGTTCTTAATGACTTTTCCTAGTCAAAATGCCAACATGGTCAACTAATTCAGATTTCAAATATAATCTAGATCATGCTTTTCACCTGGCTTTGCTCCACATATCTTTGCTGTGTTGTTCATCATCTGCTGCCTGGAGCTTCATGAACTGGAGAGATGTGCTATCACAATATAACTCTGCTGTGAACTGCTTAATTGCAGTCACATTCCATCCCACATGTGGTTGCTTTTCAGTGGTTGGTAAAAGCAAATCCTGCACACAGAGGTTAAAACTACACAATGTTTTCTGTTAAAAAGCACTACATAAAGCCAAGCTATTCATAACATCTGTGTTATTAGAAGCGTGATGTCACTTTTTCCAGTCAGGTGGTGCCTGATCTAATGACCGTCCAAGCTGATGGAAAGATTTCCATTGATTTAGTGAATACTGGATCAGCCCAAAACTCACAACAAAAGGAAGCAAAGAAAGGAGACTGCAGGTAAATTCCTAGTGTGCAGGGTTTATTCTCAGTGCTTCACAGGAGTAGAGGTATTGAGGGCTTCCTGGTGTTGGTGTTTTTCCTTGGCCATGAACGATCCAGCATATGAGGAACTGAGGGACCTGGGGCTGTAATCCAGTGCTACCTTGTCTGCCAGGTGCATATAACCATTAAGCAGGGACATGGGCTGTACCTCAGGCCCTGAGATACTGCGCTCCTGACTCTTCCATGGCCTAGCTTCAGAAGGAAGGTGAGGAGAATTAATCTTCTGAACTATATGAAATCTTGCAGCTAGGGCACCTCCTAGGGATGTAGGAAAGGGAGTTTCGACTGTAGAGCCTAAGGCCTCACATTTTCTTAGGAAGAAAGCAGATGGATGAAATGGATACCATGACTAATTTTGGAGGGCAAGGAGAGGGAGCCTTTGGACACAATTCACAAGCCATCTCCCAGATCAGGGCTCACAGCATGTGTAAGTGCCTGACGACCCATTCCAAGGGAGGTATCAAGATAGGGAGGCAGCTAATGAAAACAGGCAACCACAAAGTAAGGGTGACTTAGCTCCACGTTATGTTTTAAATCTGAGGTTTGGCAGATGGTCTCTCATCCTAGTCATGACCTTCTTCCAAAGTCAGTGTTCTCACAGGAGTTGTCCAAACTCAATGGACTGTCCTGGTGGCTTGGTGTTCCTGGTCAAACATTTGAATAATTCTCAAAAGACAAACTGTGAACATGTCTTATCCAATGTGGATTTATTGTGCTCAAGCACATCTCCAACCCCCCAAAGCAACAAGTTTAGCCTGTGTCATCCATCAGACTGTTCATTAGACAGTTTCCCTCACAGATGCATTTATACGAGATGGGGTATCTTGAACTAGCAGGAGGTGATATTTAATGATAGGTCTCAGCCAAGCCTTGTGTTAATCATTTATGTAGATTCTCCATTCACAAATATTATTTTCATCTGCCTGTGGAAACTCTCTGTGCCTGTTTCCTAAGGCTATGATTTCGCCATCCCTCTTTCAGTCATGAACTTTCTTAATATCTTTACTTTGTGAATACATTGCTCAGAGGTTGCTCCAGCTGGGAAAGTGACTGGGAGAAAGAAAAAGACATCTTTTTTTTTTCTCTTATCAAAATAGCCAAAATGGTATTTAGTGCTGATTGTGATGCTACCAGCGGGAATAATGAAAAGAGATGCAAAAGCATAGCCAGGTTGGCTGCAGATGTAGATGTTCCTCTCTTCATCTGATGCACAACTAGCTGAGAGAACTCCTAACTAAAGTCTGTTTATACTTGTGCAAGCTGCTGTAAAGATTGCCCAAGCTGTGACTGAAGATACAATCTGAGCTGCATTCCCAGGAACAATGGCAATGTTTTGAGACACGACAAATTTGCATACTTGTATCTGAAGGCAGAATCTGGCTTTCAGTATCTTGATCACAGGTGACATTTTAAAGAGAAAGCATCGACATTCAGTTGCCCATTGTTACTTTGAGTGCTTGGCAAGCAGAAGCCTCACCCTTTCACCTGTCACCAAAAGTGATTTGATATGGAAATAAGGCTGGAATTCCACGATGCCATTTTCACAGTTATTTACATTGACTTCAATGGCTATTACCATAATAAACATCACTGGAACACTCCAAGTCCTGATGGATTGCTTCATTAACTAATATCTGCAGGCCATTACCAGCTTGACCCTGTACACTGTGTGCTTTGTCCCCTTGAAAGTAACTCTCAAGCAATTATCTGATTACTAGTGAAGTAACCATCACTAGTGAAGTAACCATCACTGCTATTTTTAAAACTTTCCTCAGAAGTTCAGAAAGTTTCTTGCAACGCACTCTTAAAAAGTTTGTTAAGAAAAATCCTTTATTTTTAATAGTAAGTGTTCAGAATCAGATGATCCCCTTTCATACTGCTCTGGGGATGACGTATCTGTACTACATAATACACTTTAGGATCACCTGAAGATCCTTTTGTAGCAGTGGACACAACACAAAGTTGGTTTAGTGGAAATGTAAACCATACGCTAAACATTCACAAAAATATATATTCCTTTCAAAATACCAATAAGCATTTAATAGGATTAGAAGTGTTCTAATTGAAGCAGAGCATAGGTTCCACAACACCAAAAAGTCGCTCTGTGACTCTAATCATTGTAATAGGGTCTGCAGTTCTTGCAGAGCTGGATGGCTGGAAATCAACACATTAAGAAATCAAATCGGTCCACAGGTGTTGCCCAGATATTCCAGGCTCTCTTGGCTGACATACCTGCAGTTTCTGTCCAAGCCTCAAAGAATAAATCAGCACTTACTACCCTGAAGCCAAACCAGGACACAACATGGGACATGTTGTTCTTCTTTAGAGTTTCCTCAGTTCCCTGTACAGTTCTAGTCTGTCTATCTTGGCTCTTCCTGTTCCTGAATCATACAGCTCTTATGACTCCCAAACAAAGGATGCTCAACGCAAATAAAAATATAGGCAGATAATGATATCTTCTAAATATTTGGTATGGGTGGAGTTTTCCCCACCGGCTGACGCAGGGAAAAAACAGATAAGGCACAGTTGCCTAAACCAAATGTCACTAGCAGCCAACTTGGAAATGCATGCCAGTCAGCAGAAAGGCTTTGATTTAAAGTATCAGAAGACAATAAAAGTAATCAAAAAAGGGATGAGTAAAGAGAAGACCCTGCCAATAGTCACCGGTTTTGATGTCAGATCATGTATCCTGGATCCATTATCGCTGTTGTAACAGCTCCATGAAAAGCTTTTTAGTGCTTTAAGGATCATCCAAGTGGCATGTGATTGCTAAGATGATCCTGGAGGGAGAGGGCTGAAGGATGGGGGGTTGAATGGAAAGGAGAAATGAGTGTAAGGCCCAAATGCCTATCTCGGTATAAACACAGCTAGCATGAACTCCTTGACCTTTTGAATTGACCACAACTGCTAGATGTTAAATCCTTCTGAGAGCAATGCAGTGCTGGTTTTGTTTTGCATAATTAAAGGAAGTTTGCATCCTAATACCTTCATCCGTGGTGATGTCACAAACTGCTGAAACTCTAGGAGCAAATTATGCAAAATGGAGGTGTGACACAGCTTCCTGATTTGGTCATTTTGTGCTTATAAGCTACGGCAAGTCTCTTAACATTACACATACAGTTAAATGCTATGTATGAGGAACCACCTTAGGCTGGAACGTCATCCTCAGTGATAACTTGGTTAATTAACCAATTGAAGTCATCTCATGTGTTTGACCCCAAACTTCCTCAAGAGTTCCCACCATCGATCAGAAGGAGGTAGTCACAGACACAGGAAATGATCATGCTACCAAAACAAAACCAGCTTACAATTTGACAGTCTCATAGGTTATTTATGCCACACAGCACTGAAAAATAATAGCAAAAGCACAATAATGAGGAGATTCAAGCCATAAGTATTTTTGATTATCAGTTTAAAATAGATTCATTGTGTCTTCATGCTACTTCATGCTTCATGTTTTCATCCACGTAACTAACTTCCTGATGCTGATTATGCTGTCATTTTTTTCTCCCTGGGGCTAAGTTAGAACAAATTGAAACAGCTAGTGAAGTCATCATAGTGTGCAACCCAATGAGTGGTTAACAACCAAAGAGCCTCTGTTTGTCTGGGTCCTAAAGCACTCTAGGAACTGGATTAAAAACAAGCTCTTAACAACATGATGTTGAATTTGCCCATATGATTGCCTAATTTGTCTGGGTTGCAACTATACAATCCTATACTGTAGAAGCTGATGTATAGTCTCATTTTCCCCTCTGGCTTTCTCCCTCTGTAGTCTGCATGTAATACAGTTTAACGTTCAAGCTAGATAGCCCTGTGGATCTCGCTGTACTTCCAGTAATTGTATTAGAGCCTTCAAATGTTGTATACCATTTTCAGATTTCCGTGGTGGGCCTAGTTGATGTGAGTGGGAGGCGTGGAAGCTGAGGGCATCCAGCTGTAGAAGCTCAGTTTCAGGTAGAACAGATCAGGAGTAAAAATTAGCTAAACATGCAGTGTCTATATATGTATTCAACCTGAAAAATAATGAGCTTTTGTCTTGTTTCCTCTCTTGTTAGGACTGTGTCCTCTTAGAAGAGGTTTCTCCATTTAGCACTTAGGCTTCCTTTGGACACCACAAGATTCATAGTAGAGCCAGTGGCAAAACTGATGTCGGGTTTGATGTGCCCAAAGCCATGCTAACACTACAATTAGCAGCCACAATCGAAAGATGAAAGAATAAAGTGTAAGTAAAGAGAGCTGCTACTTGCTTAGCTTTGTCCTAATTACTTCTCTGGCAACAGCCAGCCACAACCTGCACTTGAACATGGCTGGCAGTTCAATGCCCCTCCAGCCCACAGTGACCAGGAAGCTGTTTTTCTCCAGGTGAGGATGATTCCCCGGAAAAGCAGCCTGTGGCTTCACGCTCCAGCGCTGCTCCCAAGGGCTGAGCGGTCACCAGAGCAGCGTTGGGAGGCAGGAAATGGGGAAGCCAAAACGCCCCAGGAGCAATTCAAATGCCTACGCAGAGGTGTCTGAGGTCACCTTTGGCCATGCCGCTTGACCTTCCACTGCTGCTCCAGAAGGGTCTGCTGTTGGGCATGAGTCATAGCTGAGTTTATCTCCTCGGTACCCTCAGATCTGGGCACCTGGATTGTTCTGCTTGTGTCGTGCTTGTCCTGTGTGGATAAAACTGTCCTTCTCACTGACCTTCGTCCCGTATCTGTGCTCTCTCATAAATAAATCTAGCCAGATGCAAGGAATAAAATCCTGATCCTTGTACCCTGTCACCTTCACTGCCTTCCAGAGTCTACCAGGTAGGCCCCAAAGCCTGAGGAGATTATCCTCATCCTCACTAGAAAAACCTTTTATGACCACCTTGGGAATTGCAGCATTGTCTTTAAATTTGCTTTTTATACTCAGCAAAGCAGGAACAGCTTTTTCTGTTTTTTTCATGCTGTACCTGGCATATGCTTGGAAATTCCAAATGGTAAACAAACAAAGCTTGTCAATTCTGTGAAAAAGTTTGCTTGCTTAAAACATAGTATGGAAGCGCAACATTTTTACACAAGAACATTTGAATTCTGATGAAAATTATCCATTTCATGGAAAGAAAGATGCAAAAAAACCTGGTTGTTTCAAAGTGACATTGAGAAAGAAAAACATTTTCATTTCATTTCAACTCATAATGTCAATTCATTATTTAAAGAACATGTTGTAACAGCATTCCTTTGGTCCAGACAAAACAGTTCTCTCTGTTTCTCCTCTAGCTCCTCCACTTTCCATATCTCTATCATTTGTCTAAAAACCAAATTCCTAAAAACAGCAACAACTGCGTAAAATTTATTAGGCAGCCTAGGGAGCCATTCTGGATTTTGTTCACATTCCACTTTAACTCTGACTGAACCTGATGGGAATTTAACTAGTAATCTCAACAGGAACAAGATCACGTCCTTTCAGTGGAAATGTCGTGACCTTCTTCCATAAACTTGCTCATGCAGAATTTGTTTTTTTTCAGACTGTGTATGAATACGAAAGCTATTCCAAGAAAGAGAGGGACTGGGAGAGCTTCCTTCTCCTCTTTTCAATAAAAGACTGTCTAATGGGTCTGTCTGTAAACTAATGTGGGATGGGATTCACTTAGGTTTCCAAACTCCTGTAGCCTGAAATTTGCACTGCAGCAAAGCACCGGTGTTCTTAGCATTAACAAGTGCAGAGAAAACAATGGTGCTGGTTTTGTAGTCTACATAGATGAATAGAGAAAAACAATGAGCAGAAGAGGAGTTTGCATCAAAGACACACACAAACTAAGGGCTTCTTCTATATGTAACTTTTTTTTTTTTTTACAAATTCATAAATCCTGAGGAGTTTAGAACAGGAATTTGCCAGTTTGGCTTTCGATGATGTGACAAGTCATAACAGGTTAGTCTAAGCATTGTTGCAAAACCTGAATGTATTTGCTGTGAAACTGTGCTATTGGTAAACAGTTGAACTTCCTACATGTGAGAAGCAGAAAGGTGGCTGCTATTTACCTGTCCTTCTTTCATGGTAGTGAAGCACGACTGGGAGACGTTCCTGCTTGTAACGCCTGTCCTAACTACCTTCTATGTCCACGCAGCACCATTGGAATGCCAGAGATTTGACCTCAAAATATTGCTTTCTGAGAGGAGGAGGTGCTTGAGATGTTTCATTCGATATTTCTGTGTGTAAACATTAGGTAGTTTGAGGCACTTTCTGGAGTATAAGAACTGGCTGTGCTCTCACGTCAACATGGCTATGGTGTAAAAGTGAAAGAAGAAGGGGGTGCTGAAGGTAAGTAGAAGACAACCACGAGCTTAAAGAATCTCTGACTTTGAACTGGAATAAATCCAGACAACTGAAAGGTGAAGGCGGATGAGGATTTATTATGGGCTCCCATGTGTACAATTCTTCATGACCTCATGTGCTCCAGTACTTATAGGTGCTACCTGAGTGGTGACTCACAAATCTCTGTCTTCACTTCTGACCTTTTGCCTACTATCCCTTCTCCTGTTTCTGGTTGTCATGCCAACATTTACGACAGTTTTCCAATACTCGAATTCAAAAAATTCTGCTACATTTTCCCTCCACAACAGACCTAAATGTTTCTCCTCTCCAACTACATTTCTAGCTGCTTTGCTTCTTGTCTTCTCTTAGCTTCAGGCAGACTGCTTGCTTTGGATCTTTGTCCTCCTGGGTGTTTTACTATGCATTTCCTCATTGTGGGTGCTACCTCCACTTTCTCATGCACTATGCCTCTTTCCTTTTATTGTTCAGATACCTCATGTCTTTAAAGCTTTTTTATTCCACACCCTCCCCCCTCATGCGACACTTGCATTTCTTTTTGCATTGAAAATGCTACACTTGTCTTTGTGCCTGTCTGACTTTGGTTGCAAATGCCTTGAGGCAATTTTGAGTGCAAGAGCACAGCTGCAGATTCAAAGTTGCACAGTGGCAGCTCTACTTTCCTGCACTGACATAATGTATTTGCTGCCGAAATGCAAGACTTTCTTCTCTATGATTCACCATTTTATATCTTACTGCTTTCTCAGACTTCACGAGAGTTCAGAGGTGACAAGTTTTCCCTTGAATCTGGTTCTTATGTATAAGCTTCAGGAGAAAAATAACAGTTTTCTTTAAGATACAGAAGTGTTTGCTTTAGTATTTCATTAAGCAGTATGGGCAAGTGTATAACCTGTGTTGATCTATGAACATTAGTCACAGAAGCCATCAGCAGTTACTTAAGGCAACACATTTCCTCGGACTTCTCTAACACTAGCCCCTCCCTATGCATTTTGCAACTCTTTCCTGTTCCTTTACAGGGTGATTGACCCTTTGTACATTTTAGGTGTTCTCATTAAGGACATTATTGAACCCATATCTTAAATAATCTTAGAACAAAAGACTTCCCAAGAAGTTCCCAACTGTTCTGGCATAGAGCATGTGACACTAAGTGATTCTGCACTCTCAAGTAGGAGACACTGTGCACCATGTAAATGTGCTGCTGGCAGCTTTCAGACTGAGGTATCAACACACAGCTTCAAGTCAACGCCCTTCAAGTCTCCCTTTCGGTTTCACTGAAGTTAATTACCATTTTTAAATGCTAACTGAGAACTGTACTGAGTCCCGGTGCATTCGATTCCGTACTCTCTTCTTGCCTGCATAGGAGCCTCATTTGCTGACACAAACAGCGCCTGCTGCTGTAAGGTATCTCCCTGCACTCTCACAGCAGAAATTTTGGGCTAAGTGGAGGAACAGAAATTGCAGGACTACTGAAAATCAGCCTGGCATTAACTTCTGTGAAAGGGAGGATATGTCTAGAAGAGATTTTATTGACTTGAGGCCCATGCTAATTGCCTTTCCTCACAGTTTTGAGGATTGATGAGCTTCTGCCTGAGTAGCCATGCATGGTAACAGGAAAAAGAGTTCCCCTAAATACAGTCACAGAGCAATAGCTATTTAGGGCTGTGTGTTTAGGGGGTATAACACAACTTGAAAGAACACAGTGTGTGAAAATAGCTTTCAGATGCAATTATTCAGCTTTCCACCAACATGTTTGATGTTTCTCTGCCTTCTGCCCTCTGTTGTATTGGTCTCTCTGTGCAGCTGTAAGATCAGCAAAAACAGTGATCTTTGCAATTATACAGCATCTAGTACACCTGGAGCACTGTCAAAATTATTTAGTCATGGCAGAAACTAAATCAAAATAAATCAGAAATGAATCTGTGCACCACACTTCCCGCTTCCCATTCTTCTGTCCTGGCTGCAGCTACTGTAAGCAGAGCATAAATAGCAATAATATTTATGTATAGCAGTAATATCACTCACTAAAATATGGAAGAAAAGGCTCATGGGTGTCAAATCAGACTGTCTCTATGCCCACAGAAAAGTAGTTTACTGAATGGGAATTTAGAAATTTTTCTCAAAGACCATTCTTGTCTCATCCTTAATGGATAAGTGGTAAGTTTTTCCCCAATGCAAGTGCTAAGCAAGTAGATCACCTAAACTTGACAGTGGTACATAAAGACCCAGCGAGAATATCCTATCCATGCTTATCCAAACCCTTGTCTTCTATAAAGATAAGACTGAGTGTGTGTATATTAGCATCTTTGCCTATATCAGGAGTGTGCTTTTGAAATGGGTGTCCCAGTCACCCCCACATGCTGCATGCTATCATAGTGCAAATCATCATGGGTTGCATGACCCAAACTCCTGAAGACATGCCCTGGCTGCCTGTGATGTTCTGTCCCTGGGACCAAACTGGAGGCAGTGTAAGTGAAAAACTTGTAGATATTGCATCCTCCTTTTGACAGCTATGGTGTCTAAAATAAGACAAAGTGATTTGCCCTCTGGAAGCTCCTGTTCTCCTCAATTGACTATGCAGGCAGCCGAAGTTGCCTAGCTCAGATACAGATGGCTGACTTGACAGACATATAAAGCTAGGAAAGATGAATCCCACCCTAGGCATCTAACTCTAGGCAGCGTGAAATACTCTTTGTTCTTTTAAACACAGTCACCATAACAGACAGGCTTAATATATCTTCCTGTTTCTTTTTTCGCCTTCACTGTGCAGAACATACTGATAACAACATGTTAAATAATGACAGGTAGACAACTGTTCTCACAGGGATGTGGCTGAGTCTCCTTTGGCTCTAGGAGAGCTCAGCGGTTGTCTGACCCCTCTGGTCTCATCTCACAGAAAAAAAAACCCACCTCTCTAAAAGGTGGGGAATGGCAAGTTTCACATTTACAACAGCTGAATATTTTTTACATCAGGGTGTGATGATGGATAATGCTCACACTGCAAACAACTGTCATTGCTCCCATGTTGCCAGCCCTGACCTTTGTCCAGTTTGCTCCATCACACAGACCTGTGGACTTGAAGCTTTGTCATCAGCAGCAGGCCAAAGCACAACACTGTTATAAAACACCTTGCCATAAAAAAACCCACATAGAACAATCCAGTCTTTCAATGGTCACAGAAAAAGTCCATGAGAGTGCAGGCAAGGCCACCAAGGAGTGCAAGCAAGGTTTTTATCTCCTCCTGGAGCTCTGACCAGGCTCTGCAGGCTCTTTGGGGCAATCAGCTGATCAAGGCTGGCAGCTGCAGGGCCAGTTGGGCACATTGGCTCCTATTCCCCATTTTGCCTTTGCAAGGGCTTTTCCCTGTCGCCCTCAGTAAGTTTTTCACTGCTCTGTCTCTTTTATACTACGCTATTTGCAATGTTTTTCTGTTATTGTTGTGCAGGCATAGGATTATGCCTATCAAAAGGAACAGCTAAGGCCAGGGACATTGCTTGGGGGGTTTCTGAGCATACACCCCTCAGATAAGATGAGCTTTCAGTCGACTTGTCACTGCAGTTGTTCTGTTACTGTAATTTCTCTTCTTTGCCACTTCCTCCTAGGCTACTTTTATCCTGCAGCTCAGCACTTATGGTCATAACATTTAACTGTGCATAGAGGAAGAGAAAGAAAAGGAAAAAAAAAAGAAAAGCGGTTACACTTCTTAAAATCTGGCTACTTAGCTACATGTGAGTTGACATCAAAAAAAATGTGTCCTTATTGCTTGAACCTGTTCCAGTCACAAGGACGTCAGTTCTATAACAGGAATCTCAGTCAAAATCATAGTCAAGATTTCCTACTGTGGTTTGCCACGTTAAAGAAATAATACACCTGTCAGGTTAACGTCTAATAAACTCCGCTGCACTTTGCTTCACAGCCCTTCACAGAATCACACAGAATGTTAGGGGTTGGAAGGGACCTCGAAAGATCATCTAATCCAACCCCCCCTGCCAGAGCAGGACCATCTAGCATAGATCAAACAGGAACACATCCAGACGGGTTTTGAACAAACAAGATGTGAGTGCCTTTCCAATGCTGAGTTCAAGCCTCTGACTTCCTCTAATTTTCTAATGTATCTGAGGAATATTTTCCTAGTTCAACTTGGGGACTTCCCATACATTGATGAAAATCTGGATCATGGCACAAATGTGTTCAGTGTTTTGACTTGTTTTAGTGGCTCACATTATGCTGCCTCCACGGCTCACCTGTGCCAGCCCCAGTCACCACTAGGAACTGAGTTCAGAAAACACGTGAAGGGGAGACAGAGTTCAGCTGTCTCATTTCTTCACATGAAACATACTTTTCCCACTCAGTCCAGCAATCCTCCTTTTTCCAGGAGAGTCAGAGTGAGAATAAGTTAGGCTGTTCTCTGGAAGAGGAGTGGCCATCCATTCTGGTTTTCTGTGTCAACATCCTCAGACCTTACAAGCAACCTCTTCTGTACAGCAGCTCCCTTCTCTCCTGCAGAGATGCCATGTGATGTGTACATTATCAGCCATCTTTTTTTTTTACGTTTTTCCTCTTCTGTGTTTCCTGGCTTTTGTCTTTATTTCAAGAAGCATGAGTAAGGGCACTGCCCTGCTTTTTACTTGGAAAAACTGAATTGTCCTGTGGTAAAGGCGAAAATTACAACACTGTAGAGGTTAGTTATCCCTCTGGCATCTGGCAGGGCCAAGACAGAAACGCAGGTGGTGAGTAGAAGCAAATGGGAAAACGAGGGGGAAATGTGGGAGACTCCTGCCTCTGGGACATCTGCTCACATTGAGGACCTCTAGCCACTGCAGTCTGGCATTCATTGCAGCCTGGCAATGCCAGACACCTCTTCTCCTCTGGGACATTGGCTCTGTGCTGGTCAAAGCCCACCTGGGCTGTAATTACACCCCTTTCATGGAGTTACACCATATAAATTCAGCTATATATTTTCCTGGGTAAGAGAGTTCCTTATTAATAATGTTCACAAGGTTATGCTGTGAATCTTCTGGGAAAATTCAGTTATATGAAGAATGCTTTAGCTTTCAGCTGACCCAAAGCTGTGCAACATCCTATTACTTCACACTGCCAGTGAACACAAAGTCTGATTCATGGTTGTTCACAAGCAGAAAAAAGGCAAATTAAGAGCAAGCAGTTACGAACAAGAGGATTGGTATTTCACTCCATATGATTAGCTTTTATCTCATTGCCTGTGCATCCTCAGAGTTTATGGTTCAAAAGATAATTAAACCTTTTCAGTATAGCCCTGGTCATTAACCCTCTGTTTAAAACATAGTTTTGATAAAGCAATGCATAACTCTGCCGTAACTAACCTCTGTGAACTCTGGGTGTTTGTTTTTGCAGTTCTAGGTAAGTATTTGTTTTCTGACCATACAGTAAATTCAGTTTGTATTTGAATGGTTCATCTGTGTGTATTTTTGACAGTATGAAAATTATGTAAGTGGGGGTTTTTCCAGTACTGAAACATGAATGGTGTGTCAGGTCCTACCTGCTGAGGCATTCATGCCGGTGCGATGTGCACTGCTCAGCAGCAGCAATTCAATGATAAAAAATAAGTAAGAAAAGAAGTCACTGCTTTTGCGATGACATTTGCTTTGACTGATCAGCAGGATTTAAACCTGTGACCTTCAGTGTCACAACACAGATTACTTAAGTAATGTCATTGGCTGATGGCAGAAGGAAGTTGTTACGCTTTAGGGAGACTGGCAAAGAACACACATCTTTTATAAACCTGTCAAACCAGAATACTGGGACGTCATAAAAAGACACCGACATCTTCATTAGAGTGCTGTTTTATGTTGACTTAATGAAAGTTTTAATGTATCTTAGGTTTCAAGGGGGAGAGGAAGAATGAGGTGTTTCCCTAATAGGGCATAAAGGTTTCTTTTTTCCTCATATGGTCCCATTGCTAGAGGAAAAGAGTGTTTGGCAGGAAGTAATCCTGGACTGAGGCCGAGGGAAAGTCTGCGTTATGCAAGACTTGCAGGGAATGTGGGCTTCCCACAAGAACAGCATCCAGACTCCCTCCTGTACTGATGAATAGCTGTGATTCTCTGGTCATTGTAACGAATAAATGAAAGACAAGCAGGCAAATGCTCAAGAAAAGGGCACAAAACTGCACCTGGGCTAGTAAGACTTTCTGCAATTGCAGGCTGTGGTCATCAAAGGAAAAAAAACCCAACTGATTACTGCTGCCCAACTTAGGCACTGTTTATTTAAATTCCCTTTAGCAACTGACTTGTAGTGCTGCAAAGTCCCAGGAGATTTTATTCCGTGAGGACTTATGGCAGAGGCAATGGAGATGAAGAAGAAATTGTATTCCATCTCAGCTATCATTAATGAACAAAGGTACTGAAATGTGTCCTCTGATAAAGGCTTTTTTGGCCAGAGCAGGGCTCAAAAGGGAAGCAAAGAACATGCAGCTGTTAGGTACATTGCTGCTCTGTGCACGGGGGGAATTGAATTGAAGGAAATGCATAACTTAGCCAGCCTGTGATAGCAGCTTCCACCTAATCCCCAACCAACCATCCCCAATCTCCAAGCCCTCACTGGGGATTTTGGAAGCTGACTGATAGTTTTCCAGGATCTACCTCCTATATCTTTCTGAACATTTTAGAGGTATTGTGGCTGTTGTTCCCCAAAGAGGCTCTTCAGCTTTTCCTTTAATTGTTTGACATCTCACTTCCAAAAAAAACAAGCAATGCATGTGTGAAAGACAGAATTGCACCTGCAGTCAAGGTGTATTAAAACTGGAAACTACAGGCTAATATATCAACTGAAAGCTCTCAAGAAAACAGTTCATAAACCACAACAGCTGATATCAAATGCAGAACAACACAGCTATATACAGAAGAAGGTTGGCTGACATAATTGCCAGAAAACTGTCCTCATTGATGGAGCCTGCCAACAACAGGTGATGTAAGAGCTGGCAATGAACGAAGCTGTGAATGTGAATGTGATGTCTGGCAGTATTTCTTGAGAGATGTTCACGGCATAGCAGTTGGAGACTTACAGAACACCATTAAAATAGATGCCTCAGGATAAACATGTGCAGTCTGACTTCTATGGCCAACAGGAAACATCTCCTGTGTCTTTTGTTCCTCTTTTCTGCGCCTCTGGCTTGGGCTGGATTGAGCATTATAACTCATGTGCAATGAACCAAGCCCTCTAAGACATTCCTGGCCCCTCAGTTGTTTGCTCTATCCCTCTGCCAGTGTCCCCACAGTAAGGTGGCAAAAGGTGGTATGAAGTAAGGCAGGGAAAACAAAGTGTGCCTGTCTCAAGTGATCGAAGTGCATGGTCAGTCATGTAGGTGCAAATGCACTGTCATCAGCACTATGAACTGTAGCAGCTGCAGGGTGAATGCACATCACCCTCTACGATCCCTGCTGTGACCTGGAGGCGAGGAGCTCGTGGATGTCATGGCCACTTATCTCACGGCTCACAGAGCCTCACTCGGTCCCACCAGAGCCCCTCTGGACAACAGTAACCCAGCGTGTTTGCAGCCCAGGGTTGTTACCTGTGGCTAGAGCAAGGCCACTGTGTGTCAATTCACCAGAGCTTTCAGTCTCGGTCACTCAGAGTCACTTGAACCTCAGCCCCGGGCAGGCTCCATTCCCTTCCTGTTGCCTGGTGTGCCCTGCTGCCTGAAACGCTGGAGCTGCAGTTTCTTTGCCAGGACACTGTTCAGACTAGCATATCTACATGTGACTGGATGAAAGCATTGTCATCCTTTCCCCTTCTTGGCATATCCCGTATCTTGTTCAGTGCTTGGCAGCTCAGCTTGCTGTTTCTGCCTGCCCTACCCCATGAACAGTGCCGGGCAAAGGCTGCAGTCCACAGCAGACCCAAGCAGCATGGACAGAGCCTGGCTCTGGCTGAGCTGCCTGGGGGTTTCCGGCAAGAGGACTGAGGGGTGCTGAGGGTGGTACAGGGACACCTCTTGAGTGGTTGTTTGAACCTTTGTCACCTGTGCTGTTCTGGAGGAAGGAACGACAGTGCACCGAAATAAAATTCGGGGATTGTCAGTCTGTTCCTCTGAAAGCAGGGTTTTTACTCTCAGCATGGTAAGTAATTCTGGTCTTATCATCCAACCAAATGGAAAAGCGAACAAATATTTAGAAGGTTTCAGGGGAAGTAGAAAATGTCTCAAGAATTAAATGGACTGAAGGCTAAGGAGTCTCTGTCAGTGAGTGAGTCAATGTATCCTTAAAATACAGTTTAATGCTTAAAAACATGATGGGTTTTGTGAAATGAGATCATGGTTTCTCCCTATTTTGGGAAAGCACATTCGCATACAGAAAAAATAGCCAAGTCCAAACTAATGTGCATTACTTGGCAAGTGCAGCAAAGCCAGACGGATATCCAGTATGCTGCGATCCAAATGGCAGCCTGGATAAGGCTCTGCAGCTGGGCAGGAAAAAGTGGAGCATGGGCAAATACTTGCCATACATATGCTCAACAACTGCTGCATGTCTTCCATAGCAAAACCACACATTCCCATTTGTCCTCCCCAGTAAGGTGCCACAGTAGCAGCCATGGCAGAGGAAAGGGCTGTTGCCATGTGACTCCAGAGTGTGGCGTGTGTGGCTGCACATGTGCCTGCAAAACGCCCCATTTTTCTACAACTATAGAGTTCTAGATTATGAATAATTTAGATAACACAGTAATTAGGGCCATATAAATATAATCTAGACAGAAGATTAATTCTTTCCAGCTGAGAAAGTTCCCTTTGGACTGAGCCACGCTGCCAGTGCACCAGAGCTGGAACAGCTCGTGGGTGTATGTGTGTCCCTGTGAAGGACCTTCAGTCCTCTCAGCTGTTGAATTGGCATCTTTCAGTAGCACTAAGTTCACTTTGAAAAGTAGCTGATAAGCAATCAGGAAAAAACCTTTTCACAGACAGAATATTATCTGGGGAGTCTTGTCTGCAGAGAGTACTATCTTAAGGAGAGGCCTTCACCTAAAAAATTTCAAGTCCATAACATGGTTTCAAGTAGTCCAGGATTTTTCTTGTATTCTCTTATCTGGCTTTTGCTTCTCATGCGAAGACCTTGTCAGTCAAATCTGGGTTTGTAAAATAATTTCTTTTTGGGCACAGGAGCAGGGACATGTGAGCTGCTTGTAAACTCTTCAAACACCTTGCGGCATTTCTCCTCTGGGAGGAACTCTCACTGTACCTGATGTAGGTTTGCATGCTGCAGATGAAAGTCCTGTTGTCCTCCTCTAACAAATCCATCTACCAGGGAGCTAAAAGTTCTGTAGCAGTGAGCATCCCGCTCTTGCACTAACATAGGAAATTCCCATGCATCATTGCAGAAAAATTTGCACACCCTAAAAGCATCTTAAAGGCAGCTGAAATGAAGAACAGCACAAAGAATATAGATTCCCTTAGGATGTCTGTCTCTAAAGCAATGCTGAGGACTTGCCCAGAATCCAGTATGTGGCACCGGCCATGTGATCTCTGAGAGGATACAGCAGAATGGAAGGATTTTGTAGATGGGTGATGGGACTGAGCAAAGGCTCAGAAAAAGTTTCATATGTCAGAGAAATTGAAAAGATTGGAATCATTGACCCTAGAAAGGAGAATAAGAAGGGACACAATACAGGTCTGTAGGATAATGAAAGATCCAGAGATGATAGATATGGAGCATCACTATTTGTGCAGCAGCAACGTTGCATTCAATGAGTGGAGAGGCAGCAAACTCAAAACTGGCAAAGGACATATATTTTTCTCACCATGCATAACTGGACTGTGGAACCACAGTAGTTAAGAACCTACAGAAAATGAAAAAGGAATGAGCATTTTAATAAATATCAGGAATACGCATAGTGTAGCACCTACACATTACCCAAGAAAGAGAAAAAAAAAAAAAAGAAATTAATCAAAAATCTGCAAAGACATATTGTAAGCAACGTGACCCACTTTGCATTACTGTGTTCACAATCTTTGGGATTTAATAGCTTTATAGCCATTTGAATTGCTACAAGGAAAAAATTTCTTCAGATGAAGATAAGAAAACATGGCTAAAAGAGGAGTGCTTGTACACACACAGTGGTGTAGCACAAGGTCTCCTCTCTATGTCTGAAGTAAATTCATTTTGATACTGTCAAGACACTGCAATTCTCTTAGGAAGGTGCTATTCCTTCAAAAATGTTTTTGTTTCTGACTGTTCACTGAAGAAAATGTGCAGAAAGAGGGGACATTCACTCTACAGCAAGACAGATAACAATGACCTTGGAAAGCATTATTCGTGCTTTTTTTTTTTTTTTAATTGAACACTTAATAATAAATGATGATCTATGCCTTGATCGGGGGACCGTGGAGCATTCTGATAGCACTGTCAGATGGCAAGGTCTGTCATCCTCTTTAATAATTTGCAGTGTCTCATTTTTTGTGGAAAGAAGCATACCAGCATCACAGCAGAGTCAGAAGAGTGATTTCTAAGAGGTGGCCCAGCACATTTCACAGAATAAAATGGCTATGTAGGGAGACCAGGGGAAACAATGACCGTGAACCTCACTAGCATGACTGAGAAATATTTTACAATTATTCATTGTTCTGATACAGTAGATCTTGCAGAAGCGTGGCAAGATCAGAGCCTAATTGTAGTAGAAGCTATACAGACCTGAAGAAAGAGATTATCACTGCCCTGGGGAGTTTATATGCTAACTAGAAGAAACAGACACAGGACAGGGAAAAAATATGTCATTATCTGACTTTTACAGATTAGAGGCTGAGGCACATGGAGATTAATTGAACAGCTGAAGCCTGTGCTTAATCCAAGAGCTGAACCTGGATCTCTAGAGCCCCATTAGCCACAAGACCAACATTCATAACCTCGAACTGTGTTGTCAATGTAACGATCGCAGCTAAACAGAAGACTTAATTCCAGGTCTCCAAAGAGCAATGTTAAAGTATCCTTTTACATATTATTCCAGTAGTGTCCAGAGACCCCATGTCTGGTTGAGGACTCTGTTCTGTTGGACACTATATAAACTTAGCAAAAGAGATGCTCTCGGCCAACCAAATGACAAAATACAACAAGTGGGGAATAACAGTCACTTCAGATGTAATCCTATAAGACAAAGAAGTTAATTTCATTAGTAGTTATGCACAAGGACCACTTGTAGTCTGTACATAGAGCACTTCTTTGGTGTATTATTCCTTATGTTGATTGTACACAGTGATTGAAAGCATACTGATATTTTTGGGATTCTTTCCCTTGCTTTCTGGCCATTTCAGACTTCTGAAAAACTGCTAAGTAATATTGTGCTTGCGTGGACAAAAAATTATCTATCATCATTTTGAAGTTTTTCGAGTAGAATGCGTCCTCAGCTTTCCTTTTACTTTTTTGTGCTGTGCTTTAAAAGATAGGGGTTGGTGTGCTGTCATCTGTAAATTTTATGTGCTTCTGCTGGTAAGCACATCTGTTCTTCTGTGTTAAAACAAACACTGATAGGCATCAAGTCAAAATATAAGCAATGTTTGAATTATTTTACCGTGGCAGTGTCAGATAATTTGTCCTATTTGGAAAAAAAATAGTCTTTCAATGAAAATACAGCAAATGTTGTCACTGATTTTAAAGGCTGTTCATGCTTTAACAAGTAGTCGTTAGATAGGTGAGAATTAGACTAAAGCATTGCATTTTCTTAGTCTCATTGCTTTTATATAATGTAACATATGTAATGTCCTTAGTTATAAAACACTTGTGGGTACAATTCAACCACAAAAAAGGCTACGCTGTGTCAACTGCTTATTTACCCTTGGTACAACCCTCTTAATGACTGAAGCACATTTGCCACATATTATCTTATTATTTCAGTCATATACATCTTTACATGGTGAGCTTTAGCATTGTGCTGAGAAAAATAATTTTTACTCTGCCCATTCCTGGGGACTGAGGAGCTTTGGTGATGCATACACTACAAGTTTGTAGTCAGGAGGCTTTGCTGTAGCATGGGTGGCTTAAAGGCACGGGTTTCTTTCATCTGAAGTTATCTTATTAGGACATGAGTGGTTTGAATGGCTGGAAGCACATCTGACATCAACTGGTACCCGGGCATGTCATCTGGCTGGACAGAGATGGACTTGCAGCAGTACTAGACATGTGCATCCTTTCAAAGGTGGCTCTACCAAGGGCTGCATCGCTGGCAATTAGAAAAATCCCTGAAGCCATGAGCCGCTTTCATAAGAGCGCTTCCTGGAACACAGTAAAGGGCATTATAAAGAGAGATTAATGTACCACTTTCCATCAGAAGATGTGCTGCCCAGGGACCTGTATTCTTCTTTATGTTGTGGGGGCAAAATGAAAAAATTGCCACACCACAGGGAGCAAGACTCATTACCTCTGTCACAGGCACTGAGAAAGTGCATCCCCAGCAGTCCCCAGCAGTCAGATTTCACCAGACCCTAGCTATTTATCTCTTAGCTAATTCTGATGCTCTATTTTTCCTAGAATTGTGTTTAGATTTTTCATCTTCCAAACACACTTGCTATATTCTGCCTCAGTGCAGGGAAAACTTTGCACCCCGAGCCCCCATGCAGCCTGGCTGGTGGCAAAATTGTTCCTGAGTGGGTGAAAAATTCAAGTCAGGTCATTGCAGGTTCCTGCAGTATGATACACTACCAGCAATATGTAATGAAAATTCATCTCATGTTGTGAAACATACTGAACTGCTACAATCAACAAAATGCTGGCAGGGAATGTTCTTTGAGGTTATCTTTAGATTGAATCTGCTTGGACTTTTGACACCTACTCAGCGATGTCTCTTGGCGTGCAAGAAACATCTTATCAAAATGCTGAAAATGTTTACTCAGTAACTAATTTATTCTCTTGTAAATGCCTTTGCTTTCTGAATTCTCTTCCTCTCTCTCTCTCTCTCTCCCTCTTTTATTTAGTGTTTGGATGCTCAACTATAATCATGTAATAGGCAGGAGGGGATATTCTTAGGAAGTAGATACAACTTGTGACCTGGAGAACTTATCTCTCCAAGTAGAAGGACAAAGGTTTTCATTTAAACAGTCTTTCAGTAAGTTTTATGCTTTTGGTAGATTGTCAGTTGTTACTGCCTTAGTGTTATGTGCATTTATTTTACACAGATATGACCTGTAGTTTTGCCTACTGGTGGGCAAACTCGTAGTTTTTTAAGGAAATATATACTAATGCATTACATGTATGTACATTAGTGTGTTATTTAAAACATTCAGCATGACACTGGTGCTTTTGCAACAATTACACATCTATGCATAAATATTTGTATAAGTGCTGATGTCAAAACATAGGCATGTATACATATCCAACTGTTGCAGAGTAATCAGGGTAGACAGATATAGATACAGATATAGTTAGATATTGTAGATATAGGTATGTTAAAAGTGAATACATATTAGCAACCATAGTACCATACAAGATGACAGCTTTACAACTCTCTCCCTACCTCTATTCATGTGTTCACACAAAGCTAGGCAATCTGCTTCACAGAAAATTGTAGAAGCTGAAGCCATGTGAACCATTTCTTAGTACAAATTGTAGCACATGACTACCCAAAGCATGTAACTTCTCACACAAGCTTATAACCTTACATTAAGTGTGGAAGTTAAGAGTAGTGTAAGAAACAAGTCAGAACCAAAAAGGAAAGGTGGCACACACAAACAAATGACACATCCCACATGTACAACGGATCTAAATAAAGCCTGCTGTGTGGGAGCACAAATCCACATAGGGACGCACACACAGAATTAGCACACGTACAAATGAGACTAATGTGGGCTCACACCTACAAATAGTATCATAACCTCAGCTGCAAACTGATGACTCTTTTTCCAGAATATAGATTTATCATGTACTTAGTCATTAGCGCTCTGCTTTAATAATTTTAATTCAGCACCCTCACAAAATGCAATCATAAGTTCTCTCCAAATCTCCAAGCTGTCTTTCCTTTGGATTTTATTTCTGCAAGTGCTTGTTTCATGTATTTTTTAAAGTCTAACACTCTGACCTTCCCTACTCAGTCCTTGAACCTTCAAAACAAAACAACACAAAACTAAATTTTAAACAAAAGACAGTACAACTCAAGTACACAAAATATTTCAAAAGTAAAAAGACAACAGAGATGTATCTTTTCTGGCTGCAAAATCCCAGCAGGAAACCTAAGTTAGGGCTTTAACAGAGCAGCCAAAATATTTATACTTCAATCTGAAGGTGTGAACATGCAGCTATTTCTCCAAGGATGAAAGCAAGACTGTAAATTCTGAGCTCCTAGGACCTGCTACAAAAGTCACAAAGTTGTCCTTAAATGTTTTTTCTGCTAATCAAGAGAAAAGCAATGATTCTATGAAGGTTTTAAAGGAAAGTATTCCTTTTCCATAACTGGTAAGCTTACTGGTATAGAGGGTATCCACTCCAGGAAGGGTTTAACAGCAGTCAAGAGCATACTTCTTATTTGGAATAATACTAGACTTCACCTAAAAAGTAATAATGCTAGAGAATGAGAAATGTACCATACAAAAGGTTATAGATTTCATTATATGATCCATGTGAGTTTAGTGACATTCCCGTGTTACAGAATCAGAGCAATACGAACCCTTTCGGTGCAATAGAATTGAAGGAGCAAAGACAAGTCTTTAAAGTAAGTGAACAGCTTTATGTGATGCTCTCTTCTCTAGCCCAGCCAGCTTTATTGCAAGCAGGTATTGTACCTAAACCTTATTCTCCCCAGACAAGTTTTGTTGCAGTCAGTAGCTAGGAGGAACGATGCTGTACTAAAGCAGAGTGGAAGAGGAAATGAAGGAGAATAATCACTCAATGGAATTTTTATTGAATTCCACTCTATATTCCTTGACCTTAAAGAACACAGTGCTATTTCCAGACCTAATCTCATCAGCAGGGACTTCAGCCAAGGAACCTCTCAACACAAGCAAATTTAGACCCTGGCCCTCTGAGCAATGGTATGGATGGCTCTCTGCTCCTGTGTGGAGGGCATTGCCTTTGTTCCTGGGCTTTGGCTCATGTGGTTTCCAACGTAGGAACAAAGTCCAAGGCTTTTTCTTCCATTAACATCTTAGCCTGTTTGGTCTCTGAGGCAACAAGATTTTAAAAACAAAGCCAATATGTTTCTCTGTGTAAAAAATAGACCCTTTCCAGAACGTGTTTACTGAGTAGCACATGCATTATTATTTCGTTATAATGCTTCTCTCTCCACCTCTCTACTCCATTGTAGTCAGGTTCCCTGCAACTGTTCTTATTTTAATATGTTCCCGTTCTTCTCCATTTTCCTCTTATTTTAATTGATTTTTCCCCCTTCCTGCTTCCTCCCCTAACAGAACATTGTATGAAACTCCCAAATATACCCTATTTGCAAAGGTTCCTCTTTAGTAGGAAGAGCAAAGTCAACTTTCCTTATTACAGCTTCCATTAATTGTGCTCCAGGAGGTCACAGGAAAGCTCAAGATATGTGCACAAAGTTGACTCTATAAATCATTGGTAATGGAGTCTCCTAGAGGGAAGTGATTACAGCCATAAAATATCATCTTTGCAAGAAAAATTGTGTAATAAAAACTTTGTTGGATTTCATATTACTGCTGTAACTTAGAGATGAGCACTCGAGTGCATCAAGAGCTTTAATAATGTATGTGTAGATGGCAAATTACCATTAAAGAATCTACTGAATTGTGGATAATGTTCATTTTATATTCTCAAAGATAACCTAGGCCTTTGGGCAGATGTCATCTCTGCCCTATGCTCCTGACATCTAGCAGGAATTTTGAAAGTACAGCATGCTGACCACTTGCCTGTGCATAAGCAATCCTCCTCCTGCAGGCGGTATGAATTCCTATGGAGGCAGGAGATGAAGCACATTTATTAAAGGCGTATTGGCACAGAACAAGCTAAACTTCATGTCAAGGGCCTGCATAAGTCTACCATACAACATTTCTGTGCTCTGCATTAGAGGAAACTTCTTACTGGAATTACATTGGTGTCTGATGATCAGGAACATGAATAGGAAACACGTAAATGTGGGGGAGGCCTGCAATTCAGTCTCTTTACCTGCAAATATTTTGTACAAAGTAATGCAATATCCATTAATGCAGCAGCTGGATTCCTGCGCTCCCTGCTGCATCCACTGGATGCCCGAAGTGGATCTCTATTGCCTTCTCTGTCCTTAAGAACATTTGATTGTCTCAAGTTAAGTAGTAGAACTCTTAACAGAAAGGATTAAATATCACAAGAGAATCGAAAGTATTCATGCTTAGTCCACTGCAGTTATTTATCTAGCAGGATGTCTTAAAAGTAATCCATGCAATGGGATGTTAGAGCTTTTGCTTTTAATTGACAGCTGGGTAGTGACTTGTATTAATAGAAAATAAACAGCCATGAGCTTGCACGAAAGGAAAATCTCCCCCCACCCCTCTCGAATGTCCCCAAGCCTCAGATAGGACTATATGCATCCCTTCATTGATTTGGGGCCAAGATTTTTATGTAATCGCCTGACAGAAATATTTTGTTCTATCTGAAGTAATTTTGGAAAAGACACAATGTCCCAACATGGCAAGACCATAAGATTATCAGTCTTTTACGTAAGTTTTAAATATGCACACACCTTGAACTTCTGTATCCCCCCTTTCCTTGAAGCTTGCCACCTCCGATAATCCCTTAACTCTTCCTGCTGGGGCTCCCAGTCGCTACAGCTGCCTGTTTGAACCAGACCTTTCCCCAGCCTATGCAGCTCGGCTCAGTGCAGCAGTGCCATCTCTTTTGTCAAGAAAAACCGGAGCTGACAGCAACCACCTCTGTTACAGAGTGTTAGGCTGCAAACCGGCTGTGTTGCTCCTAAATGAGGCAGCAATGCCTTCTAAACCCCTTCCCCTTTTGTTGCTGTGTAATTGGAAAGGCAGTATCAACTTGGTTGGTTGTTACAGATGCAAATGGAGCTGGAGAGTTAGTCCAAGGTTGGAATAAAACTAATCACAGCTGTGCTGGGTAGGCAGGTCTGCCAGAGAATTTGTATCTTGGCCTTAAAACTACACTGTTAGCAGAAGCATAGCATATATTCTCACGACAGAAGGATATTAAAAAAATTAAAACCTCATTCTTTTATTTTTAAGTGGCAGAACTAAAAAATCTCTCAATAGATCACTCTTTTCTGGATCCTTCATGGTACAAAAATGCTTTTTCTTATACTAAAAAGAAAGACACCTGCAAATATTTTGAAAAGAAGTTGCTCATATGCTAGCTAATTTTCTAAACATTATCATTCTGAACATTTTATACATGGAGAAACAATAGACATTCATTTTATTTGGCTTTTTCTATTTGTTTCTTTAAGGTGTGTGGTAGGAAACCCTGGAATATATTAATTTGATTCCTAAACTTGATGTCCTTGAAAGCGTTAGAGGATCTTTATGGAAGATACTCCCAATAGTTCAAAATCCTTGTCTGCATCATGCACAGCAAATCCAGTATAGTGAGTTACTTGCCAAGATCTTTGTACCCTGAGTTTGGTAGGCAGGTTTTGTCCTTGTCTCCTGCTAGGGACCTTACTGTGTTTATTGATCTTAGTTTGTAACCCTGAGGTCAAATTACGGCTACGTGGAACTGCACCTTCGAGCCACTCAGAAATTACACCTGAGGCAACACAGCAGGACACAGTCTCTCGGCTGTGTTTTCCACCAAGAACTCATGAGCTCCAGGTCCTGGCCACCGCCTGACCAACTCCCAAGTGAAGCTCAAGCTATTCTTCAAATGAGCTGATACGGGGACTCTTTCTTTCCCCGTGCGCCTCTGTTAGAACCACGCAACAATGTTCACCCTGACAGCAGCTTCTTTCTCTGAAGTGTTCTGGGACTGGCCACTGGGCAGGACTGAGCAGTTTGCTCTGTATCTTTCTTTGCTGATTCACCAATAACTAGGTCTAGAGCAAGACAGGTCTCTGAAAGTTGTTTGCTCTCCTTGGACATAGGCTGCTGGGAACAAAATCAAATTAGAAACAGGAAGGATTTTTTGTCAGTCGATATCTTCATTTTCTGGCAGGTAACTTTTTAAATGCAAGGTTTAAAATCTTGACCATGGAATTGCCTCAGATGTAGGAGTAAGAAAAGAAACAGCCCTTCAAGCAGACCTGATCCCTTGAGGACAGTGCCTAAAATATCACTCAAGAAGAGAATTTCTGGGCCTCCCCATACAAATTCTATCTATCTAATTTCAAAATCAACAGAAGGAAATATTCTTGCCCAAAACACGCAACCACACTCACACAGCTCACTGACACAGACCATTTGCTAGATGCTTTAAGCTGAAAAGACTACCAGAAACAGCTGTGCCTGCAGGTATCTACAACCTAAGGAGTAACTAGATACATATAGGAACTTGTGCATATGTAAAGTCCTGAGGAATATCTAGAAATACAATAATCTATGCCAATGAAAGTTGTGGAAGAGAAAAAATATCTTTGTCAGTACTTCCTTGTGCAGGAGACCTGGTCAGAGTCCTCAAAGGTCTTAATGCAATAACTGCCTTGCACTCTGCTTTCTGCTGTTGCTTTGAGGTTTTTTCATGTATCACTTCTGACTACAGGTCCTAGCAGCCTGCAGCCTGAAAACAGCTCTGAAAACCTCTCCCAGTGCACCACCCATCCCTGTCACTCTCCCCCTGTGAGAGGTGACTTTCTGTCCCATTTGGAGAGCTTGGCTTTGGTCAGCAGGAGCCATGCAGGCCAGCCCGAGGGGTGGGCATTTCTGAATGGGTACAGGCTGAGGCAGGAGCCACCTTCCCAACAGGGCCACCCTCTTTGGAAAATAGCTTTGATGGCAAACTGGGGAAACGGTGCTAAAATGGTGACCTAAGATATGAAACAATATTCTGATTGGAAAGTGAAGAGCATCTGCATGTATTTTTGAACCAGGCTTTAATAATCTGTTCTATACTAGTGGGAGTTTTGCTTGCATAAGCAAATATGCAGCATTAGGACCAAGTGCTTACATAAACTGAAAAAACAAACTGATGCATGTATTATTTCACTGCCTCATTAAAATTAACACAGCCTTTGGTTAACAGACTAAATTGCTGATTGCTATCTCTGTTAATTTTTGAGTGGAAGACAATGGACAAGAATGGACTTCTGGTTTGTTTCTAAAAGAAATTGCGACTTCCCTGTTACTTTTTGTAAGGACTTATCGTGAAGCTTAGTATAGTGTACAAATAAATACATGTTTATATGAAAATTTTCATCAGCTTTTGACTATTATTTTTAATAAGTTTCATCATTCACAAATTTCACATCTTATGAAGTCATTGAGTATTTCCTCAAAATGGAAAAGTATATTAAAAAAATAATTTGCTTTTCTGTCCTAAACAAGGCAGTTTTTTTAGTTACCTAAATGTGCTTTGGCAGTTTTAAAGTGGAAAAGCTTTGGGTTTTTTAATTGTTTCTGTTTCATTTCCAGTTTTTATTACACATCTAGCTGGACTGATTTTTATGTCTTTATAGTAATCACTTAAAAAATATTGCCTTGTCACGCAAATATTATTTTCTATTCTCTGCATGATCAAACACCTTTTGTATCCCAAGCTTTATGGAGGTAGTCTTTTGATTAAATAGATTTAGAGAAAGAGCATGCACCTGGCTATATGTAATAAGGGTCTGACATCAACACTGAATGGTGTTGACAATGTGAACTCAGAAAGGAAGTGATAATGTGCATTAGAGCATTATATTCCCTACTCATTGGCTGCGTTTTATGTTACCCCCAAACATGTAAATATGGCAGGAGATACATCTTGCCCAGCTTCTGAACTGAACATCTTTGTAGGCTTGGCTTGCTAAGCCTGCAGTACCCCTACACTGACTTTGCTACTCACAGGCTGTCAGGAGTGACATGCCATCTCTCCCAGGAGAGCTTATTTGAAGCTCAGGGGCTCATCCTGGCCTACTTGTCCTGCAAAAAGATGGAAGAGAGGCACAGGCTCTTGAGGAAAGGAGCCATCTCTTTTCACAGTCCCCTGCAACCCTATCCTCAGAGCTGAAGTCATTGAGAACAGTCAAACCCAGCATCTCCTGCAGGCTCTGAACCGCAGTGCACCAGAGAGCACTTCTGTCCTGCACTGTGGGGGTGGACTGCATGGGGCTGAGCAGTAATCGCCTGATGAACAGAGGTGAACGTACGAGGTCAGATGTATGAGGAACCGACCGGATCCTTCAATCCTGAGGTCGAGCCAGACCTGTTGGGAAATATTTTCCATGTTCAAAACATGTCACTTTGAAAAAAACCCACAAAAATCTCATGCTGGGCAGTTTCCTCTGCCCCAGTGTTTTCTGATTCTGAACTAAAATGACAAATTGCTTTTGGGTTTCTTTTGTTGCATTTTAAGGAACAGCAGAGCAAGAAAATGCAGATTGCACAAGAAACTGAGTTCCTGTGAGAAGTTATTTTTTTTTCAGTTTTTCAGGTCAGTGTGTTCCTTGTGGTTAAGTGACATTTCACTAATAGACTGGCATCTATTTGAAACAAAACTGCAAATCCAGCCGTCACTGATGCAAATTGTGATGCTGGTTGTTCTTATTCCATCCAGAGCACCTGTGCAAATGACGTCACTGAGTACCTAAAAGTCCTGACATCATTAAAAAATTGCATTCTACCTTCTACCGTAAAAATATATCATCATTATTTCTGTGGGCTCTAAAGAGAAATTGATTTTTTGTGCCTCCTGTGGATGCTGCAATGCAATTTTAGTGTAATGCTTTTATGTCTATAGCAGCCGATTGCTTTGACCCTGAAGTCCTTCTTGCAGTGCTGCTGACTTGCTGAATCACAGAGTTCATTCACATCCCCTTGCCAGAGAATAATATTCTGGAGGCAAAACTTGCTACAGCAGCAATATAAAAAATCAAATAAAATAACATAAAAATGAATATAAAATGAAGCAAAAGAAAATTATAGAAAATACATAAAATTATAATAAAAGACCTGTCAAGTTCAAGCAAATGTGAATGGCAGTGTGACTTCATATACCACAAATTTTAAGTACTGCACTTAATCCCTGAGGTCTTCATATGAAACTTTTCTCTGGCGTCCCCTGATGTTTCAGTGATGATAAGGACACTGAAGTCAGGGAATTCAGGTCTGATTCTTGCATCACTTTTAATTAGTGCCATGGGCTGTGAAAACTTCAGAATAACACTAAATGACTGCAAAGGGATGAAGGTTCCTGAACCTCTCCTAATTCCAATTTTGGAGATGTAACCTTTACATGGCTGTGACTTGATCTCAAAGATATCAAAGGGCACTTTAGGTGTTATAACGTTAAAATTCTTGAAGGCTCAAGAATTTCCTTTCTGGAAAGGAAAAACCATGAAAAGCCCTGAGGCTACAAATGAAGCAATTTGCACTTAATTCCTAGTTGGATGCCCATGCACACCACTGCAGATTAATCTCTGCCTTTCCTTTCTGAGTGCATCTGCCACCCTGGCCTCACTGTTGTGCGTCTGGCACCTGACATGCTCGGTGTCTGAGGTCACACAACAAGACAGGGGGTTTTCCCCTGCTGCAATTTAACATCAAAGACACCTCTGAACCATGCCAGGTGATTTGTCATGCCTGGGATTCACCTGACTTCTGTCCAGGTGGTCCTGTACACTCATTTCTGCCTTGTGTCCAGCGGGTGAGACTTCTGTACTGGGAATTCAAGGGGTTTGTGTGAAGTCAGCTTTCTTCCCTGGCATCTTTGTCACCTGAGGGAGTCATCCCGACCTGCTTGCTTAGAGCGCATATAATACAGCACAGATCCAACTGGCTGCTAACCTCCGTCCAGGCAGAGATTAATCCTCTCTGAACTGGAGCATATAATTGTTTCTTCTCTTGAGTCAACTGCGTTCAAAAAGGAGCTCAGAGGAAGGTCCTGTCATGCCTGTTGAAAACGGCATGGTGTGCATGGTGTGCAGCTGGAGCATCCCGGAGGCAGCCGCCTTCAGTCCCCAGCTGCCCCTCCGAGAGGCACAGGGTGAGCTCTCCCCACCTTGCAGGACGCAGCCCCCACCCCAATCCCCCACCACAGGGTCAGCAGAGTGTCCTTCTTCACCACCCTATGGTCAGGGGTTGAGGGACCAAAAGCCTGCAGTAACACATTTTCCCCGGCAGCCCCTTCGCTGCTGGCGACACCAGGGCATGGACTGGGGCACATACCCCATCATGCACCTAAATACACCTGCCAGGCACAGCAGGGTGATGGGGGGAGACATCTTATTCACAGACGGACTGGGGAGGGGGAGGAAGGAGAGGTGCTGCAGTCCTCTCCCACCTCATGGGCTGCTCAGTTTTCCTGTAGTGCAGTTATCACACTGTAAACTTGCGTATGTACAAAACAGTGATGCACACTATAGAGTAGGCCTTCGGTATACAGCTAACTACTTAGGGATGCGATGAGACCATTTAAGTCAGATTCTTGCCAAAAGCAGCACTTTTACCTCATCAGATCTTAACAGGGACTCACAGCCACTAAGTACTATCCAGCTCCTACTATGCCTGAAGTCAGTTAACGCCTTACATGCTCTGAGGCTGTGACATGGCCTGCATTGCTGCTGCTTTTGAAACCGATGGATTGGAATGGAAGTCTGCCGTGCCTCAACACTCAGCAATCCAAACAGCACATAAAGCCTCGCCCCCAAAAAAGCACTTACAAAAATATTTTTTTTTGTAGCAGTAGTTTTTAATGGAGATTAAAGACTGAGCTTAAGCTGTCTGACACTGGACTGCATTCAAGAATGTAGCATAAAACAGAACTGAGTTTGTGATGCTACTCCTTCTCAGCTTCTGATGTTGTAAAACAAATACACCAGGTCTGGCTTTAAAGAAATTCTTGAAAGTCTTATATGGCTGTTTTTCAGGCAGTGCTCCTGTCAGCTTCCATGAGCTTTAGGATTTTATCTTTCTCTTGTTTCCAGATGAAACCCAGGTTTCTAGACAGTCAACATGTTCAACATCCTACTTGAGGAGGAGGAGACTATTTTTCTTTTTGTAAGAGTAAAAAATAGAAGGAAAGGTGGAAGGAAGAACAACAAGTTAATCTAGGATTTACTGTCACAACAAGTAAGCAGTGTTATTTTAGGAAGCTGTTCAGACACAGGATTCCCTTAGTCTGTTAATTCATTGGGGATAAATTGTTAGCTAACCCCTCTCTTGGTGTGGCGGTCACACTGGGCAATCCTTTTCTCCTCTGCACACACACGGGAGCAGTGACCCTGAGCAGCAATGAAAGCCACCCCAATGTTTGGAGGTATAACTGGGTATAAATGACTCACTAATCCTCTAATACTTCCGTTCACAGGGAGGCTCATGTCTAAATGACAATGACATGATCCTTTTTCTAAATGAAAGGGATGAGTCCTTCTTGTCTGTTCCCCACCACCTTTGTTGCTGTTGTTCTTATATTCTGAATAAGATGGTGGCTGCGGAGAAGCAAAGCAAGGAATAGAAACTCTTTAATTTGTTCCAGACGTGCCTGATGAGACTCTACCCCTCACCACATGATCTTGCATCCGTAATAACTAGTGCCAGTGTATTGATCAGCTGAGGTGGTTGGAGTAAAGTCAGGCTTCTACCGTGCATGGAAAATCTGACAATGAAGTTTGCAGAGGAGCTGGGCTGGGCTCTGCTGGGCATAGTCAGAGCTGAGTTATGCTCTGTGGAAATGCAGTATTGTTTCTCCATCCCATGCAAGGGGTGTGTGGCTAATATCCACTTGCTGTGGGAAAAGGGAGAATGGGAACATGGTCTGGGGCTTGCTAGTTTGGCTGTGTTGCTGAGAAAAATAAAACAAATGAAGCAATGGAATAGCTCCTCTGAATGGCAATGCTGAAAGAGTCCTAGTCTGCCTGAGTCACCTGTCTGCAGTCCCACATAAACAGGAGGATGAGCATGCTGGGAAAAGAGATCCTGGTCATCTAATAAAGACAACCGCACAGATGAAAACAAACAGATACAGGCTGGGATTTAACCACGTTACCAAAGCAACCTGCAGCCTCTAAACAACTGAAAACAAATTTACATAGAGTTCATGCTGACTTCTACCAATGGATAATCTGGCAGGAGACCTGGGGGAGGAGATCCTGCCTGAAGGAGCCCAGCAGGGTGTCAGGCACCATCTTCCCTGGCAACATTCTACAGGCGAGGGCTCCTCCAGGACTGCCAGGGGACAGGCTGATTCAGGGTCACCCCTCAGCCCTTTCTTGCCCATCAGTAGGTTTGCCACAGGGCAGAAGTCTCAGCAAGTTCTAACAGCACCATGGTACTACTTCTGTGAACAGTGACTGTGCCTTAAGTGCATGAAGGTGAGATCAGCTCCAGCTCTCTACCCTGACATTAGTGCATGTGACACCAGGCCTGTAGCATACTATAGCAATGTGTTAAGACTCCATAAGTACCGCACTGAGTGAGTCAAACACAGCTAGTGTATTTTCAATGCATCTCAGATGAGAGGCTCATTCCTTTGGAGGTTCCTCTGTTGCCGTTTTTAGTTTATGATACAGGAATTCAAGGACAGTCTGTCATCAGATCATGAAGACAGTCTCCTTTTGCTTGATAGGTAAAAAGACGTTGAGGTTTTTCTTTTTAAATATAGTTATTATTACCGTAAGTTTAGCATGTTCCTGTTTGTCAGACTTTTGATTGGAGTTCTAGGGTATGGTTATAAAAAGTTGCACTACCACTACTAATGTGACATCGCCTTGATAAATGCGATTATTTGGCCAAGTCAACATGACTTTATAGTGCTTGTGACTGTGAGGTTCTTCAGAACTGTATCCACTAGTCATGTCAACACTGCTTGAAAGATCTAAAATACTTAGATTTAGATCAAAGCTCACATGGCAGCTTAGATTCTACTGGAGATAATTCAGTTTAGTTCATGTTCTTAAAGAAGCAGAAATATTTGGCATTACAAATATTTCAAAATATTTATTCCCAATAGGAGTAAAGAAACACAAAATAGTAAAGATTATAAAGAATAATACACTTCCTTTGAAATCTATATTTATACAGCACTTTTTACGTAAAGACTAACTCAAGACTGCAGAATGCTGTGATTTAACAAGAAAGAATTGCCACAACCTCAGCGGAATCACCTTTGCAGTGAAGGAAGCAGACCTTTAACAGCACATCAGAATACTGTGAGTTTGAGTGTAAATTGCAGTGTCTCTGAAAATGTTGGGGAATACAGACAAAAGGAAACTAATAACCCTAAATAGAATTTGGCCAGGAAATGAGTCTGACTCACTCTCTCACGAATTATATTGTCTTCTTCTAACTTTTCCTACAAAGGATTAAAATCTGGTGTGCAACAAGACATTGTCTGGTTTCAATTGTGCTGATATGCCTTTATCGAGCATGGAAGTTGGCATTTGAAAAACAATTTCCTTGAAGTATCTGTTTCTGTTGTGTCTGTGCCTACTGTCTCAAGATCAGCCCTATTCCCACTTAATGCAGTGGCAAAACCAACTCAGATGACAACATCGCGATGCTGCGCCCTGAGGTTCCTCTTCCCCTATTATTCTGCCGTTGGGACAAATGTCCGCTTGAATGCCTCTGTACAAGGATGTGCACAAACTGCAGATGACAAAGGCAAACACCAAGGTGATTGTGTCACAAATCTTCTTTCAAGAACCATGAATGGCCTGGAGATATATCTTACATAATCTTCAAAGCTGTTTCCAATACAGCACTCTCTTTCCATACGCCTGTGCACATTGGCTGAAATCTTCCAAGTGCTGTCATTGGAAGGTGGGAGATCTTTATGAACATTAATTCAATAGCTGAATGGCTAATATGGCATTTTGGTCTCTGATAGAGTCAATGTTGATGCTGAAAATAATAACCTGAAAACATGTTACCTTGGTGCCTGTATCTGAACCAATGAAGTGATCCAATTCATTTGTTTGGAGCAGACTGGTCACTGAGCTGTGAAGCTCTGGCTCCAGCTTCTGATAAATTTCAGATATTTTAACTGGAAATCCTTTTAATGTGCCAGCCCATATGCAATTAAATTCACCTTGTAATATGTTCACTTTTAAATTAAAACAATTGTGTATAACTAGAAGGAATTGCTATATCTTTATGATGGATAACAGTGAACAAATTAAGAAGTCATAGCAGTTTGTACAGTATTTTTCATAAGATGATTAAGAGAATAATTTAAGCGTAATTATTTGGATGTGTGTTCTCAAAAGTAATGCTGCTGTTAGATTTTTCTTTTAACACAGAAGACTTTGTAGACAGAGACGCTAAGACCATTTAAGGCAGGAAGACTGTTAATCTTAGATTTGGTAGCCTAGTTAGATTACCAGAGAGGAAATTGCTCATCTTTGCTTGTGAGGCTCTAGAAATAGCCCAGACCTGATGTAACTAGTGCTTAAAAATAAAGCTGTTCGCATTGAGAGCAGTCAAATCAAGTTATCACTAGGAAAGGGGGAACCCCTCTGAGGCAGTCCCCACAGTCTGTACCTGGCGTGACAGAAGGATTCCCTACACACAGAAGGAAAAGGAGACTCTTTTGGCTACTGAGAAACAAGCAATATAAAAATAAGAACTAGCTAAATAAAAGTTGTGTCAATGATAGAAGACTATTTCTGTGCAGCATTTTTGGGTGGAATTACACTGAAATAGATCAGTTCCTTGCACACCTGCTGCAGAGAGGCTGTTTGCTATCACACACCTCTCTCCCAAAGCGTCTTCCCAATTACCGGAAAAGTCAGCTATTCACGTCATGTCCTTTCATGCTGTTTTTAATCTATTATTTAGTTAAGCCAAATATTTAATTAGAGATTTCAATATAAAAGTAATTAGCCAGCTTCCTAAGTATAAGCGATAATTATGAAACAGCTTAGTAGTAGAAGAATGTCTAATGAACAATATTTTGTTGAAATTCTGTTTAAAGAATTTTGTGATATGTTTTAAACTGCTGCTTTATTTTTGACTCATCAGCTCTGGTAGAAAACAAACAAAATCCTCCCAAATCTCTTATTTGGATTGCAATTCTTCTTGCTTTGCAAATGTTAGTGTGTCATTTTGCAGCACAGTGACATCACAACAGAAGAGCATGTGGCAATGGCATTGCATGCCTACACTATAACATTGCAAAGTAAAGTTTTTGTGAGCAAGAAAATAGTTTCCAGGGAATTAAACTGCAATTGCAGTTTCCAGGATGTGGACTTGCCTTGGTAAAATCAGGCTGATCCTATGAAAGCTGAGGCTTCAGCCAAAGCACTTATTTGTAGCAGGATACTTCGTAAGAACAGAACCAGATAAACAGGAAACACTCTCTCTGTCATCTAAATAATAAGCATCCTCACCAGACTTCTGTTTGTGTAGAAGAAGTCTTGTAATTAATGATGTATGATTATGGGGTTTGGGTAAGAGGTAAGAACCTCTTTGACGACGGAGAGGTAAGAGTTTGCCGAGTAAAATGAGGAAGGAGGGATGGAGCTGCTGCAGGACGGGGCAGAGGAAGGAGGGAGAAGTGTGCGAGCGCCCAGGGAGTGGCAGCTGGGGTGCAGGATCTGTGAGCTGTGCATGCCTGTGGCTTCTTGTGTCACGGGAATGGTGCAGCAAAGAAGCAGGTACGGAAGTCAGCTCTGCGTCATTTACTTTACATCCGGTGGCATCCTGGAAAACTCTCCCTTTGGAAGCAATTTCGAAAAACACTTACAGCCCTTGATAGTAGTACACGCAATTACAAATACCAACTTATAAACGAGTTAGAAGACACTCAAAAATCTTTCAAAAATCAGAGATAATGAAATGCTGGCTATCTTCATGTCATTTCTAGCTCCAGAAATCAGCTTCCCCAATCACTGCATATCTGTCCAGTCTGCCAACTATTCTACCCCCATTTGTATATTCATTTTAGCCAAGGGAGAGGAAGGAGATGGAGCAGCAGTTTTGTTCCCTTCACATCGAAAGCAGGAAAATCTCACCTGAGTAAAAATTATTCAAGGGTATCCATGTGATCAGCAAGACTGGAGACAGCTGGAGGCTTGGACCATCCAAGCCTCCCCCATGCCGCTGTCCCTCCACCCTTGCCTCCCTCTCTCCCACTCCCGAAACTCAGGCGTCCCCAGCAAATTATGAGAAATGTTCTCCAATGAGGTGGTGAAATACTTAAGATCATCACTCTACCTTTATCTTCGTAGCCTTCACCACCTGTGGATAAGTACCTGGTTAGGGTAGACCAAAGTCAACTTTACATATATCCTACCCAGTTTTCCCACAGGTAACAGCTAGTGTCCCAGCTGCCATTATAAAATGGATATCTAGAGAAGCTATAGACAAAGGCTGTCCTTCTGGGCTGATATTCTTGATGCTATAAAATAAGAAACAACTAGCTTCTTCCATTCTCAGGTGCTCTTTCACTATTACCTTCACAGAAGACAGCTAGTCAAAACAGAATGTAGGTAAAACCAAGCAGGTGCAGGCAGAAGAGACAGTCATTTGTATGCCAAATGCTCATGTATCTAAGGCTCCCTGCTTTTGGATAGAGTCTTTGTCTGGTACAGCAGAAAACAGACATTTCTTGTGGCTTTGGGAAAGGTATGCTCGAACAGAGTAGTGGGTCGTTTTATTGCCGCGACATTATTTTCACTTCACTACTTTAAATAGTCTGAAAGTATGCTAGGAAGAAAAAATAAATACCGAAAATTGTAGCCTACTTTATCCTGCATAGAACCGGTTACAGTATGTGTCCATTCCTGGGTAGTAGGCTTAAGTAAGCTTCATTTTGTTTAGAAGCAAGACCAAATACCCTGGAAAAGACAGCAGATATTTGCTTTGTGGAACAGGGCTCCTTTCACAGGTTGAACCAAATCTCACTGAAACCCCAGGAACCTTCAGATTCTGTTTAATTGGGCTCTGTGTCAGGACAAATATCTGTATAATTTTCTAATAAAAGACCTCAGTAATTTAGAAATCCCACCTAAGTTTACTAGGGAGACTATATGTCATAGAGTCTGGATATGTCCTATAGAGCAAATCAGCCTTTCCACCTTCAGAGCTAAATACAAAGTTGATCTCTCTGATTTGTTCTTCCACGAAGAGCTATAGGAATACAAACTAGAAACAAAGACTCCTAAGGAGAAAAACATATTTGTTTTTGAAAACTCTTAGCTCATAGGAAAGATAAATGAACTAGTGTATTAAGCAGTGGCTGGCTAGTAGGTAAGTAGGTAATCTGACAGGAAACATTTGCAGTTCACATCTGTGTATCCAAATTCCAGTGAAAAGGACAGTTACAGCCTGAGGACTATGATAGACTGAGTACTGTCAACAGAGAGAGCACATTCAGTGTGACTGAGAACATCGAGAACTACGGACTAGGAAAAGCTGCACACCTTAATGTTGTGTTTAATGGAGAGCAACCTGCTGTCCAATCACTAAATTTGAGAAAGCCTGCAACTTCTGCAGGAAAAGAGGAGTACTGACGTAGGGGCAGACAATGCTTCCACTGATATTAATGGTAAGACATTTACTTATTTCAGTGGGGAAAGGATCAGGCCCTTAGGTAAAGTCATGAAAATGTAACTACATACTAATGAACCAGCATCAGCAGGAGAGAAAGCCTGTTGTGCGAAAACAGCTAATTGTAAATGCAAGTCCAAAAGAGATTCTGCATTTATATTTGCAAAAAGACAGGCAAGACATGAAAAACAAGCCTTTTAGCCAAGGAAAACAGATATTAATTCAGTTACCCAGCTAGGGCACCTGTGCAAACAATAAAATCCTCAGGCAGTTAAAACAGAGAACTCCATAGCTAATAAAGTAATGTTGATTAACACCTGACCACTTCACAGGGAGAGAATAATAGATTTGGCTGATTTGCAAAATGAAAGGATGTCAACTAAAAAGCCATTTCACACTCAATGCTTCTACAAGAACGTTCTAGATTTGAATAGCTTTCCTCAGCCGAAAGTGGAACGTGTGACTATATTTGTGAGGTTAGAAAAAAAGTTTTGATTTTGTAAATCTAAATATTCCATGAATGTAATTTTTAAATAAGCTTTGCTTCTAACCATGTAAAAAGAGCAAGTATTTTTGCTGTAAACTAAGCTTATTTTTTAACGATAAAAGTATTTTGACACAAGTGGGCATTTTAGCAGTTTAAAGACATTCTCAAAATGTTTTTCCAAAGTGAAAATTTAATTAAATTGACTGATGCTCACAAGTAATTTCCATATGCATTTTTTTTTTTAAGGTTCAGAAAAAGACTTCTTGTCAGATAAACTCTGCTCCAAAAAATTGTAGGACGAGAGGTTTTGACAAAGTTCTGAGAAAATCAGTTGCAACACCTGAAGACCTTGGTACAGCAGGTTAAATCATGCCAAGATATTTAGTCTTTGGAAGATTAAATTTGCAAGTGGCCCTTACAAATGTGTAGGAAAGTGAGACAATCTCTTTTTTCTTCCCTCTCTTTATTGTTTCTCTCTTTTTTTTTTTTTTTTTTAAAGGCACCAAGTTTCCTTGCCCAGGAGCTTTTAGCCTACAGAAAACATGCTTCATTTGTGTTTGCATTCAGCTCTGGTGTTTCCACTTTGGGAGGGAAATAAACATCATGTGTTAATCACTGATATTAAAAAAAATCCAGGTTCTAAAAAAATAGCCAAGAGGCCTGTTCTTATCCTATTGCTAGGAAGACTAGAGATTTGTGGGACCAGAATAGTTTCTGTCTTGTATTAACGTCTGTAACTAGATTGACAGGAGTTCAAGTAATCAGAACCCTTTAGATGTTTTTAGTAGCACACACATATATCACCTACCTAGCCTCGGACTGACCTCAGTTTAAGGTTAACTTGAAGTTTGTTACAAGTTAATTTAAAAGAAAACCAAACCCCAAACTATTAGGTAACTGCCAACAGCTGAGCAGAGCAGGAGCCTGTCATGGAGACTGGGGCTTTTCTGGGCCTCTGACAGCCAGCTCAAGCCATTTCTTGGCTGCTCAAAGCAGCCTATTCAGAGTCCAGCAAAACATAGACGGCTTTTATTTACAGCTTGCTGGTATCATCCAGGCCAGAAGCTAATTGAGACTGTGCTATTTTCATGCTTGATCTTTGCTGAGCTATAAATGATGAGCCCCCGAAAAAGTATTTTCCCTCATAGACTTATACAGTACACCTCATACTTGCACTCCTCAAATTTCCAAGCAGTCACTGAACAGTGCCAAAAGCTCATTAAAGATTATGGACCACTGAATCATCATGAAATGATTTTTGAGTGACCTAGGAAAGCTTTATATAAGAGACTTTGTGGATTGAGGGGGAAGAATGTAAGCAAGCCTTTTTAGCGCAAGTTTGGAACTAGGTGTGGGACATTAGGATTAAAGCTTAGAAAGTGTGTTTGTTTTGATTTGTTTCAATCCCAGTTTTGCTTGGTGAGTCAGAGAAATGCTGGCAAGCAGCTGTGTGAGAAACTACCCTTACAGGAGATAAGGAAATGCTGTAGGATACACTGAATACCTCTATCAACTTAGTTTCATCACTGCCTAAAAAGAAATTGCAGTGCAGGAGCCTACTCCAGCTTTTACGTGTGCTGACTTCTTGCAGGACTCTGCTGTTAATTAGGTGAGAGTCGAGTAGAAGAGAGAATTTATATAAGACTGTGCATATGGAGATTGAGAAATTTGAATTTCATGTGCAGGAGGAAGAAAAATAGGAGTGAGGAATTATTGTGCTGGAAAGACTGATATGTAAAGCCACATAAGGCTGCCAGTGGAAGATAAACATACAAAACACACTTAAAGTGAAACAGGCATGGAAGGATCCCACTATAGGAGGACAGAATTATTTTGCTTCATATAGGGAGAGATTTTGCAGCAAGAATCATGCTTCTTTACTATTTCCTATCTAGATGAGTACACAAAACTCTGTTGTCCATTCTATTTATTTACATACGTATTATTCATGTTGTTAAGGATCAACTGGGGAGGGAGATCTGCTGTCCTAGGCACTGTGTGGGTAAAGAGAAGACAGTCCTCATCCCGAATTGCTTACAGTCAAAATAGATAAGAGAGCCAAAAACTAGGGAAACGAGATAAAACACAGAAATCTACGGCAGCAAACACTATGGTACTTTCACAGCCCTGGTTTCACTGGGGGCAGGGACAGGAATGTGATAAGCAAAAGGGAAAGACAAAGCAAAAGAGCGAGAGAGAGAGGAGGGCAGGGAGGAGGGAAGAGAGTGGAATCATCAGGGGCAAGTCCAAGGGGGACTGGCGATGAAGAGCCTTGGACGAGGTAGAAGTCAGAGCAAACAGCTGCTTGGCACCAGCTGGTTGTTGAAAAATTTTATCAGTGTCCACGATGCTCAGCTAACGTTTTCTGTGGCTGTTGGCACAAATGCCCAGTTATGCCCCCAAAGGCCACACATTTGGAAAGACAAGAGGTCCCAGTCCTACAGACAGGTATCATTTTTCACTTACACATTTCTAAATATGGAAAGAATTGGAAATATTTTTGTCTGTGTATCTTATTCGCCAAAAAGAGGGGGGCTGGATCAGGCAAAATTGCATGGAAATCCATAGCAAATTCATGAAATTGTTTTGACTAGAGAAAAAAATAAAGGCATGTGTTTATTTAAGTTCAAATAAGTTTAGATTTTTAAACAAAAAATTACCTGGTTTTGGTTTTTAAATTAATTAGATTAAACTGTACCTTCCTTTCATTGGGCCTCAAATGAATTTTTAAAATATTGACTAAGTCTGAAAAGTCATTATATAGTGTCCTGGATGCAATATAAGCCTAATGCTGTTTGCCAGCAAATGGAGGAATGCAATGAAAAGTCTGTGGTTGTGCTAAGCACAGCAGTCAGAATTTGTCTTTAGTGCTACCTTTTAACATGTATTTTAGATAATACATTGTTCATCTGTTTCTTTTTTTAAGGTGATCTAGACAAATGTACACCTGATCACTGATCCAGAAAATTCTCCTTGTTCATCACCATCTATGCTTGCTTATCGTGCTCTCAAAACACACACATTAACTTACTTTCAGTTTTTCAGACACTGGACCTTTTCCCTCAAACGCTGGAGGAAACACAACTTGCTACCTGTTATTCTGCAGGTTGGCTGGTTCAAGGTGAAAGGAAAAGGACCTCTGCAGTTGAGCTCTTTCTGCAGAAATTATCTTTCCAGAAATATTTTTGCATAGTAAATGAGGGGTTCCTATGAAGCATCTCAGCTGTCGTCTATTTCCATGGTCTCACACAAGCAAAGGGGCAGCCCTTAAGGAGCCGTTTCCAGATTTGGTTTAAGTTTAAGAGTCAAAGACAGTACTCTAATTTGCACCCAGGAATGAAATTGAAACAGAGCGTGGTACGGATCGCATCCTTCAAGAAAGCCTGGTCAGCAAGCCAGCAACATCATGCCACCCCAGCTGTAAGTAATCCTAACCCACAGCCAAAATATGCAGGGCCTAAACTGTGCTCTACACTTGGCACAGCAAATAGGCAATCTAACTGGCAAAGAATTTACAATCTAAATTTAGATGTGCTGCTACAGTGAGAACAACCAACGTGGTCATTATGGACTAAGGGAGTATGAGAACCACAGCCTGAAGGTAACTGCTTGGGTCAGGCCCAAGTAATGTTTTGTTGATGCTTCTATTCATTTTAAAGATGTTATTGAATAAACTTGGGCCTCATCACAATAGGAAAAGCTTTACTGTGTGGTGGAAAGAGAGAGGGACAACACCTCTGTAAGTAAGAATTCAAGAGCCCTTCCACTCCGAACGGGTTAGGGACGGGAATCAGTCACCCACGCTCAGACGAAGGGTAAAGTCACTGTAACATGACTGTGAACAAGCACAAGAGGCACTTAGAGTTGCAGTTTGGAGAGTTACAGAAAGTCTTTCAAGCCAGTACAAGAAGTCTGAATGTGACACGTAAGTCAATAGGAAACCAGTGAACAATTTAAAGGGAAGAGGGGCTCGGATGAAAAACACCCTTTTTTTTGACAAACCAGGAAGGAACAATGAAGAAGACTGTAGAGGAAACCACTGCAGTAATCATCCAACCACTGCTGCATTCCTGCACCATTTCCAGTGCGGGTTCCTTGCACGGTCTAATCAGGGAGGCTGCATGGTAAACATCCCTTTCCAAACATGGACCTGGGGCGGGAACTTGGCTCTTGCTGTGCTTGTCACACAGCAAACAGAACCAAAAAAAAAGTTGTTTTGCCTTGCTGTGAGAATTTTAACAGATTTTGCCAATATTCTCTGCATGACAGGAGTCCAATAAAGTGACGAGAATGTCTGATGCTGCCCAAGCTCCAAACACGCTTCCTTTATGACTTTTCATAGTTACTGCTTAAGGTGTATATATAACTCTCTTACTTATCAGATCTATGCACATGCTTCTGCCCACCCACTTTCAAAATACAGAAGTATTTAGATCAGTGTAAAGATGCAGGTGAAGGTGAAAAATGGTTGGAGAAAATTAACAAATTGTGTGCAGATTAATTCATTATGATTCTGTTCATGTTTTGTAGCTTCAGAAGCTTAACTTACTTAAAAGTGCTAGTTTAACCACTTCACAGAAGGCTAATGTTCAAAATGGCAGCTGAGAATGAAGAAAATGATCAAAACTAAAATAACGGGAAACATAAGTCCAACATATAAACTGAATACACGCTGCCAAATACTTAGTACCCACCGGCAGAAATAAAATTTTTTAAGATAGGTCTTCTATCATACAATATGCGGTTTCCATTAAAATGGAAAAAAAAAAAAAAAAAAAAAAACAACAGAAAAAGAAAAAGAAAAATACCTAAACAAACAGTGGATTACTTCCTCAGGTAGTGCACCATGATGTAGCTGTACTCACCTTTCAATCACACACAGTGAGAAAAAGTGTCAAATTATTCCAAACAGAAAACTAGTTTTCTGGCAAGAGAACTGTGAATTACATTCACATAAAAATTTGATGGGGTTTACACAAGCTCATAAATGTGTAGAGGTTCACTGTGAGGAGTAAGCAACTGAGAGGTCTTTTCCAAGTGAACAAGCATCTTCTGCTTTTTCATTTGCCAGTCCTCAAAAGATATCTACAAATGCTATCATCTGCATCTGATTCAGTTAACTCACCTCAGAGTTAATAATGAGGAATGGGCAATTCCAGAACCTGATTCCCATTGTCTGTAGGTAGACTTCTAAAGGAGACCAGATACATTGTCTCCTCAAGAGCAGGAAAGGAAAGGGCTACTTTCTTGCCACTGACTGACTTCCTTTTTCTCAGGGAGAGCAACTTTTAGGATTTCAAAATGAAAATGAAAAGGCATCCAAAAGGAAAAAATCTGGAATAAACAGATGTTCTAATGATATAATTGGGCTCAGCAGAGGAATAACATGAGCTAAAGAACATGTAATGACAATCAAAACCACATCTGCAGCATTTTATTCATATATGTGCTAATCAGAGAGAGAAAACACAGCTAGTGCAGAATCTGAACACCATGAAAAACAAAAGGGTTTTTTCCATTGCCTTTGGTGAAAATTGGATTAGATTCTCGGTGCTCATGACAAAACACCCAGTTTATTAGAATATCAGCTAGTGAAAAAAGAAACACAATGGGAACATATGCACATTTGGTAAAACTGAAAGGCCTTTTCCCTTTTGTTTCAGCCTCAGGGTCTTCATTTTAAATAACATTATCTATAAGCCAGGCAACCACCATGTTGCAGGCACTGGCCACTAGATAAAAGTCTCAGAGTACAGAAAAGGGGAAAACCGAGAAAACCTGAGTGAATGACAACACTCTGGTCATTTATCAGGAACCAGAGGAAACATTTCTTTGAGCATACATGTTGGACTTTGTGCGTACTTACCAACTATCCTAATGCAATTATATACAAGGTCATGACAGTGTTGAATATGAAGTGCTATGGTACCACACCCAGGTGGTATCTCTGGCATGTAAAGGCCTGGAAATTATGTGCTGCTTATCTGAGCCTTGAGCAGCGCTGGACACTGACCTGAAGGAGGGGGTGGGGAGCTGCAGGAAAGGAGCACAGGTCCTGTGACCCCATGAAAGCTACGTTTGCCATGCCAGGCAGTGCCACTTGGAGGGAAGCTACCAGTTCTGATGTCTCTAAACCCCCCTGATAAATCTATGCATTTTGTAATTCTAGGCAGGACAGAAAATGAAGCTCCAGGCTGCTTTTCTCAAACCTGAGTTTTGTTACCCTGTGACAAAGAGCGTTTTGGTAAAACTCACAGATTGCAGCCAAATCGTTTGTGAAATATCATGGCAATGTGCATTTTCCCAGGTTATCTCAGCAAAGGAAAGTCTGGGATGCACTTCTTGGAAGCAATGGGGATGAACATACAAAATCTTTAAATCTGGAAGCGCATCACTGTGATGCACTGAGGTACAGCCTAATAATCTGCAAACAGGGTTGTTACAGCATGATAGTCATGTGAAATTTTCTAAATATTAATGAATGTAGTAATAATGCTGTAAAGCTCTCATGTTATGTATAAATTTTAAGATTTTGAAAGGGAATACTCTACTTCATGGTTGCAGGCCTTTCCAAAAGCACATCGTTGTTGGTGACATGGACAGTGGGGTTGAGTGCAACCTCAGCAAGTTTGCTGACAGCACCAAGCTGTGTGATGTGGTTGACACGCTGGAGGAAAGCGGTGCCTTCCAGAGGGACCTTGACAGGCTGGAGAGGTGGGTCCATGCAAACCTCATGGAGTTCAACAAGGCCAAGTGCAAGGTCCTGCACCTGGGTTGGGGCAATCCCAAGCACAGACACAGGGTGGTCCATCAGTTGATCGAGGGCAGCGGAGAAGGACTTGGTGGTGCTGGTGAATGAAAAACTGAATATGTGCTCACAGCCCAGAAAGCAAATCGCTTCCTGTGCTGCATCAAAAGAAGCGGGGCCAGCAGGTCGAGGGAGGCAATTCTGCCCTTCTACTCTGCTCTGGTGAGACCCCGCCTGCAGTGCTGCGTCCAGCTCTGGGGCCCCCAGCACTAGAAAGACGTGGAGCTGCTTGAGCAGGCCAAGAGGAAGGCCACGAAGGTGATCAGGAGGCTGGAGCACCTCCCCTGTGAGGACAGGCTGAGAGAGTTGGGGTTGTTCAGCCTGGAGAAAAGAAGGCTCCGGGGAGACCTTTTAGCGGCCTTCCAGTACTTAAAGGGGGCCCACAGGAAAGATGAGGAGGGACTCCTTCCAAGGGAGTGTAGTGATAGGAGGAGCGGTAGTGGTTTGAAACTGCAAGAGGGGAGATTAGATATGAGGAAGATGTTCTTTCCTGTGAGGGTGGTGAGACACTGGAACAGGCTGCCCAGAGTGGTTGTGGCTGCCCCTCCCTGGCAGTGTTCAAGGCCAGGCTGGATGGGGCTTTGAGCAACCTGGTCTAGCGCAAGGTGCCCCTGCCCATGGCAGGGGGCTTGGAACTAGGTGGTCTTTAAGGTCCCTTCCAACCTGAACCATTCTGTGATTCTGTGATTCTGTGATCTGCTTCCAGTTATTTGAACACAGTCTCTGCTTCCAACCTGAGTATTATTGTTTGATATGAAGAAAGAACACATTGAAAGAGGAGGTGCTTAGATCACAGACCGTAACTGAATCACTTTCAGGATATGGTTCAGAATTTCATTTTAGTTCAAACTGATTCAGGATTAATTTTGGTTTATATTCAGGATTATTTAGCAGTTTATATGGTTTTGTGCTGTTTGCATGTATCCGCATTCTTATTTCTGGTCTGATAAGACAAATAGTCTTATAAGATCTTGTCTTCAGATTAACCAGCTGAAGTCATGTACCTCCCATGGTTTGAATAATACACGCCACTAAAGATACAGGAACAAGTTCTTAGTGTCTTGATTTATATTGATGCACACCACTGCCTTGGCACATTGAAATTTACACCACACAAAATGTGAAAGTTCTGTCCTTCACACATGATTATTACTTCAAAACTCTGCAAGATAATCAAGGAAATGTGAGAAGTAATAAGGTTACCTTCTTGTCACATGTTACAAATTGCTTCTTTTTTTTTGTTTGTTTGGTTGGTTTTGTTTCCCTGAATGGTCGATCCCTGGAGCAATACCTCTGTAAATAAATACTTGATGGAGAAGCTAGAATTGTTGGAGAGAGTTCCAGAAGTTTTCATATTTCCTGTAGATTTTCCTTGTTTGGAAGACACAGATCTGCTGTTCTACATTGTCAGGTTATAGAGAGCCTAATGCATTTCACTATGTTCTCAGCAAAGCACAGTCTTGGTTCTGGCCTTATGTGCTTTGGGAGCCCATGCTTAATTTTTTCAAGCCCAGTGATCTGTCTGTATTTCTACCTGAGGCTTCTGATGTGCTTCTGATAAGCTACAATTACAGGTGAACAGGTAAAACAAGAACTCAAGGGCATTGCTGAAATGCTGGACTCAGCACCCTTGCTCCTCCCCTTCTATCACCACCTTTGTTTTTCTATGTGAAGAACATAACAGCAGCTGAGAAAAAAAATTCATAGACCCATGCCATTCTCTGTCTACTTATACAGAACTCATCAGAGAATCTGACAATCTATTTGCATGAGAACAAAAAAAGGAGTAGTGTTCAAGTCCCTTGAGAAATGTGAGTCAGATACCAGTGAGATGTATTCAGATAGTACAGTAATGATAGGGATGGATGCATGCATGGATGTATGGAACTGGTTTCTGCATTGAGTTTGGTTTCCAGTATGAAGCTTTGTTTTTTGCTCTCCTCCCATAAATTTGGCCTGCAGAGTAGAACCGGATTCATTTTCCTGACGTAATGTCTTACAGAAAAGCCATAGATTTCATGGTCATTTTAAGCCAGAAATGTACCATAAAGATGCTACTCTGTCCACCCTCACATTCGATTTCTTTCCTTTCTACTGCACCTGCACACATGCAGCGTGCACTAAACCAGGTCACACCGGTGATACAGACTAAAACTAACATACAGAAAAACAAAGGGTGCCAATCTCTCCCTCCCCCACTCCATCCTCCCAATCTAGTTGTGCATAGATCCATAGTGATTTTGCTGATGCAGAATGAGAGGTAGTAGTGGGCAATCAAAAGGCAGAGGAGGATGGACAGGGGAGAATGATTCTTCAAGCTATCTGCCTATGTATCTACCTACAGCAGGACCCAAGGAGCATCCAGGCACAACCCCCACACTAGGGGACCTCTTTTCCTGTTTTGCCAGACATCTGCAATTCTTTTTCTTACAAAGCTGAAATACTGCTTGGTTTCTTTATGTACCTTTATATGCCTGCATGTGGAAGTGTATTAAGTGTGTGTAGGAGGCCTGTGGTTTAAACAAGAACATAAGCATTTGTGACCCCTACCTGATGAGAAGTTCATTCCAGTATCTCAACAGAGTTGTTTGAGAGGTTAACTAGTCATTGCTGGAATATGAGGGCCGTTGCCAACTGCTTTGAAAGTAGGTGCTTCCCGCAGGAAAGCTGGGGTCATCGTGATACCAAATGGTACAGTGATGCAGATCTATAACACAAACATGAGTGCTCTTGCCCTTTTCTGCCACCAGCCCCTCCCTGCTTTGCACACATATCCCCTGTCATACGATGCAGCAGCCTTGTGACTGCACAGCCTTTCTTCTCCCCCACATCCACACTCAGGTTTCACCCAGCTCTGTAATCTTCATCTCCACCAGGTCACAAAAGGTGAAAAAAAAAGCAAGTTCAGCTACAATGGTAGTCCCAAACCAGCTCGCTTATAAAATAACATAAAATGGGAGCCCTGCAGAGCTCAGTCCTTTCTGTCTCATGAATCCCAAAAGAAGAGTCATTAGGGGGACCATGGGAGTTCATTTCATTTTCACTTTTGGTGCCTTTTTATACAGGCCTGGAGTTTGGCTGATTTCTGATAACTCCAGCCACAGTCGACGGGCAGGCAGTTCCTTCCAGGGGAAGATACCAACATCATCATGAAGGCCTGCCCTACGTGCACTGCTCCTCAGTGGCTGAAAGCAAAGTGTGCCTGCATGCAAGCAGCAGGGCTGAAAAAGCTCAGCTGATGCTGGCTGATTGCTTTCAGCTAAGCGATCCCAAGCAAGGTGTCCTGGTAGCACTTACTCATGCCCTTCTAAGTCATCAAATAAAACCAGAAAGAGCCAATTTTAACAGCCCATGTCTCTGCTTGGCGTATGAAACAATGAAAGCTCCGAAATGTATTCCTGTTACAGGTAGGAATTAGCAAGAGATCAAGTGTGTCCAAAAATATTCATTCAGTGACATGAAATTGATGCAACACTGTTGCTACCCTGCTGGATAGACCGATATACCATGTGAATAGAAGGCACCTTGAAGGAGCAGATGTTGTTGATATACATACATGCGTATATATACATCTATCTAAACTTTGTATTTACTGCAAACAGAGCTCAACAAATCATTTGCACTAAGTGCTTTTCAGTGGGTATTATTCTTATCTTCTGTTCACTGCTTGCACATTAATGTTTTTGCCATGTTTCCCAGACTCTTCAATAGTTGGACAAATGACGTCTAGTCAACACTTAAATTGTGCTACTTCCTTAGAGCAGCTTGGACAAGCTACCCGTTCATCTTCTGAACCAAACAAGAAGGAGCCAGACAAACCACCAGGACTCCAGACAGTAAGGTTGTCTTCAGAAGGAGACACTCAATGGAGAGGGCACAGAGCAGTAGTAAACTGATGCTCAGCTGAAGTCATCTTCCTATTCAACCACCTACTTACTTGCTTTCACAAATCCAGAATCAGACAGGGAATATATCCTCTACCTTGAGACACGAGGAATCAACCAAATATTAGTTCTCAATCTTTGTTGCCAGGTGGACTGGGGGGAAACTGAAGTGTAAGAAGCTGATGACTGTAAGAATGAGGAAATGTAATCTATTCATTTCAAAAAATCAAACAATGACTACTGAACAAAAAATCTGTATTGTTTCCTCAGGTCTGTTTTCAACTGCAGTTTCATTGACGGACTTGGTTACAGCACAAGCCACTCCCTTTACCCCTAGAGACCATTTAGGTCATTGCCTCATCTGAAGTGCAAGAGCTCCTTGAAGCAGTTTCCACAGCAATCTCGTTCTCTGATCACCATGTCAGCTACATTTACAGAACTCAAGAGGCTGTAGAAACTGTCTGCATGTACAGTTGAATCCTGCATGATTAATCTGTGCTACTGAGACGACGTAAGTTATCTTGCAATCTGTGCAGAATCTCACCTTGCAAAGAACAGAAAGAAAAATTGACAGGTTTATGGTAAAAGAAATAATCCACAGATATTGCTCTACAGCTGCCACTGCTATCCAGGGAGTTTTTCATACAGTCTTCAGTTTACTTCCCCACAGCTAGCTCTTCAGCTTGCCCCACATGCAGCACCACAGACTTTCATCAAACCTTACAGCACCTCTCTCCCCACCCTAGGTGTGGTCCACAGTCCAGCTCTGATGAGTCCACCACCTCTCCACACAGACCTACAGTCCACTTTGTCCCAGTCCCATGAACAACCCTACAGGTCAACTCTCCCACCCCTGGAATGCATCCTCAGTGTATTTCCCCTTCAAAGCATTCACGAGAAGCTACAAAGCTCTGCACCCTATCTCCCCAAGGCCTACCTCCTTCCCAGTGCGCTTGCCAGTCACATCATTGCCAGAGCAACACGTAGGTGTCAGGATACTGGGATCTGTGTATTGCTGGCACTTTTTTGAAGTCCATGATTCCTAAGTGCTTGATTTGTGTGTTGCAAATTCAGTGAGCCTCCAGCGAGTGTTCTGAGGCTGCTTAAACAAAGCATTTAAGGGCATGCTTAATTTCAGGAGCGAAAGTGATGGCATTAAAGACAACAGAACTATTCACACATTCATAAACATTTGCACCACTGCTTTACCAGACTGAGGCTGATTTCATTCGAAAACCAGCCTTACAGATGAAGCCCTTAGTGTCTGAACCTTTCTCCTGCTGTTTTTAATGGAACATGTCCTCATTTAGAAACAGGCCTTTCCCACGCATACCACAGGGGAAAGTAATTATATGTGATAGAAGTCATGACTTTTAAGAGGTAATATAAGGTATCCGATTCCCTGCCTTCTTTATAGACTTATGCTTAGATCATTGCTGGTTTAATTAACTCTTAAATTTTAATTATCCTGTGGACTATAGATCTGAATAAATGATCTGGTGAACAAAATCTAGCTTTTAGGTCAGTACAGGAAGAGCAAATTGCTCAATTTAACCACACATTCTCAAATCCCCCTAGTCTGCATTGACCATCTGATTTCATTAAAAGCCAGAGCAGCTCACAGTGAAACAAGTCATATGCTCAGGGTGAAGGGAGATGCATGACTCTCTTGAGCCTTCCTGCAGTACATGTATCATCACATTTGGTCCCTATGTAATCATGCTGCCAGCAACTGTCAGGTCTCACATGCTAAACATGAGACTGGGAAAGTAGATGTGTGGTGCTTTGCCGGTTCTCCCCTTCCCCCTCCCTTCCCTTCTCCCAAGTGCCCTGTGTCAAAACCACCTGCGGAGCAGCACCCTGCTGCTGTGATCCCACCCACCTGGTGCAGCTGGTCAGTGGGTCACAGATCAGGTTGACCAGCTGCCTACAGTATGGGGAGACGGGGTGTGTGGCAGAGGCTTTGGCAGCTGAGGCTTTGCCATCTGAGAGACCACATGTCTCTGGGACCTTGCAGGAGGTGGCACAGGCAGTGGCTACATATGACATAGCTTCATCATCACGGGCTGACCCATTGGGCCAGCTGCTTTCCCGTTCAAGGTGCTCCAGGATGGTGCAATCTTGGGCTTCTTGGGGCAGGGATATTGCCCTGATTCCCCTTGCACACCAGTCATCCCACTGGCCAGCAGAGTGTAAAACCAACCAAAGCAAGCTGCAGTCAAAGCTATTGTCTTCTCCCGTGCCATATATGTTTATCCTGTCTGTATTCATTCCTATGCAGAGTGAACTAAATAGAAACAAATGAACATCATGTACTAAATGTGTCTAGGAATTTAGCAACCTAGCTTGTCCTTCCAGTGACATTCAGTGGTACTGAAATTGTAAGCATTTTAACATACCTGCCTCAAAACCCTACAGAAAGAGCTGAAACCAAAATTTAAAAAAAACTTTAACAAGAAAAGGAAGTATTTTTTAAAGTGTGTTTTCTAAAATGGGTTTCTAGAGCCATCTGAGGAAGAACAGGCTATGTTCAGATGAGATGTGAGTGGCAGTGGCAGATACCCTGTTGAGGTCGTGGAGGCGAGGGGCATGAGGCTACATTCAGTGCTGATAAACTCACTGGGAAACATAAATAGGTGCAAGTGGGTCTAAAGTAGAAAACTAGTGTGACTTCCTTCAAATTTGATATGCAGAGGGTGTGCAAACCAGGACTGCTTGTGCATTCGGGGTCAGAGAGGTCAAGGAGGAAAAGTCTGGCAGGACAGAAAAACAGCCTGTTACACATACTTGAGTCTTCTGTTTGCCTTGCCCAGCATCCCTGATGGCAGCTTCACATATTAACCGTACACAAAGGTATGGCACTACATAGTGTAAGGCCTAGTCAAGGGCTGCAGCTGTCATACCTGTCCAGAGCAGCCATGCCTGTGTAGGTGACCTATGCACAGGGCAGTATTTCCTGACGTGATGCTGACAGCTAGGCAATTTTTCACAAGCCACCTGTTTCCAGGAGCATTGCCGTTGGTCAAGTCTTGATGAGTTCACCGAGAGCTGGGAGTGCTCAGTACTAATGCGAGTCTGTCCACTTTTGTGCTAATGCGAATGTCTGTCTCAAAAAATAAACTCTGCTCAAAGACATCCATAAGTTGCAGCTGCTGGTTCCATAAATCATTTTGCTGGGAATATTCGGTCAACCTAAAAGACGAAAATTAGGGCTGGGATCCCTCTTGCAGCTTTGCACGCTGGTACTGCACGCCTCTGCATCTAAGGTAGTCCTTCAGACTCACCTTGTCCGTAAGGGAGAGAAATGGGTGCTCCTGGGAGGTGCCAGCAGCCACTCAGCTATCCCCGTCCCATCCCTGCAGAGGCCCCGACAGAGCCACAGGGGCACACGAGCTCAGCCCCTTGACAAATGCTCACCATCATCTCCCGCTGGATTGCAGCAGCGCTTTTGTCTGACTGCAAAGGCCCAGATGTTAAGATGACAACCAGTTCCCAAGCTGGGGCAGTACATAGCTGCCTCCCCTCTCCCTCCCCACCACCACCCACCACTGGCAGCCCCCATGCTCCCTCCTGTCCCTGCCATGGGGATGCTGAGGGAAGCAGGCACCTCTCACCAGGGCACCTTGCACTTGCACTCTGCCCCGCAGGCCTTGGCAGCCGTGGCGTGGGCCACGGCACAGGTTACAGCTGTGTGGGGTGCAGGTGGTTTGGGCAGGCCAAGGTGGGATCCAGGCCCTCTAGCAGGGGTGTGGGGCTGTCCTGGGAGAAGGCTCTCCATGCCTGGGCAGCTAGGAGTGGGGTCATTGCTGAAGGGGGTTGGAAAAACCACGTGGAGTGGGCCAGACCCACTGCTGGGCTTCCCCGCCGGAGTGCCGGCGGGGAGTGCAGCCATGCGGCCTCACTGAGCGCCAGGCAGCGCCTCCCGGGCCCTCTGAAGCCCTGAGGAGGAGGAGGCATCCCTGACAGGCCTTGAGCCGCTGTCACTCCCCTCACCCAAACACTTCTTTTTAATAGCTGATGTAGTTGAATTCTAGCTAAAACCACTGTGACCAGAGGCAGGGATAAACCCACGGGTAAGCGATCAAGTGATTAAGACCAGAAAACAAAACCGGGCCTGCAGCACTTTGGGACAAGTCACCGGCAGCCCGACAAAGAGCTCTTTGTGCTCTGCCAAGGAGCACCGTCAGCAGCCCCGCTGCGCCACGGCCATGCCACCGCGTGCCACGCTCTCAGGAAAACAAACCTCTGCCCAGGGGTCACGGCTTCGGGTTTTGTTAGTGCGTGCTGGTATTTCTATGGGGCCTTCTCTTCCCTACCCCCCTGCCGTTTCTTCACGTCCATCCCTCCCCACTGCACTACACCCAGGCAGCCCAGCAGCCCGGGTAGCCCCACCTGCCAGCTCCAGCAGCTACTAATTTACCTCCTGGGCTGCCTGCTGCCAGTCAGCAACACGGCTCCTCATTTTTGATAACTCCCAGCTTTTCAGCATTGCAACATTATTATCTGTGTCTACCAGAAAGTGAAGTAAAAGGGTCAGCTTTTATTGCAGTTGTCTGTCCTTTACTCATAAAAACACTGGCTTTTCATCTTCTTGCTGCACTGCTTGTCCAGTTGCTGGTCAGAAAGTGAAGGAAATGCCTACTTGGACATCAAGGAAGGTGACATAGCTGTGTGAATTACATGCAGGTAATTCAACATCATGGACAGCCACAACCTGGCTGCAAAGACAGAAGGAAGTGTGAATACATTGTGCCAAAAGTAATATTCCAGCAGTTCGGAGTGAAATGTTAAATTGATTTAAATTGAATTGAGTTCATCACTGTGGAACTGCTGTCCTGCCCACATACACTCACCTTTCTTCATACTTAGTCCCAAACCTCATCTATTGGTGCAGCATTGAGGATCTCTGCTGGGGTCAGGGAATTTCCAGACAGGAATACAGCATCATGAAGCATCTGTGCAGAGTCTGGTCCATCTGCTATGTTTGCATACTTGCTCTGTGGACTTGCTCTATTGAGACAGACCTAATCAGTAAATCCAACATGCCAGCATATACATGACTACTGTGTGTGCAGAGATTATCTGTGCTGCATGTGTGCACTTGCAGTGACATAATCATCTGTATGAAAACATACAGATGTTCCTGGCCAATATCCAGATATGTAGATCATAACCACATAGCTCAGGAAGTGTAAAGGGACCTGAGGAGAGTATATGAGAAAACTATACTGGGTTTAAGGATCCTTTTCCCTGCCTTAACAGTGAAAGCCATTAGTGTAAGTGCAAATAGGACCCACAGAAATTTCCTCAGCAGAATGAATCACAAAATGAATCACAGACTATTAGGGGTTGGAAGTGACCTCGAAAGACCATCTAGTCCAACCCCCCTGCCAGAGCAGGACCACAGTCTAATAGTACACTGCAATCAGACACAGAGTTGCAAACGCTTCATGCCTTAGCTGACATGTGGCACCGAGCTAATGTAAGTTATGCAATTACCCACCAAATGGTTATCACTGAACTGATAGCTTGTACAGTAGTAGCTTTCATGGCTAACAACTGAAAATAGAATCAGACCTCATGAGCTGTGTAACTGTGCACTGTTTAAAATTAATTTCTATTACATGGTAGGATGGGTTATATTTACACCACAGAAGCAGATACTAAATATCATTTTTGCAAAAATAAAATTACCATAATTATTTTGTTTCTGTTGCCTAGAAAATAAGATTTTTAATTTTTGTAACATGTTGAGTTTTTGAAATACATAAGGGCATGGAAAAAATGGATAAAAGGAAGAAATGTACCTTTTTTAATGAATGTGTATTTGTCCTCATGAATGAATAAGCTCCGTAACAAGATTCTCGCCCTGGAATGTTGGACTTGAAAGTTAATTACCACTTCGCAACCTCTTAAATATGTCTTAAATATTCAGAGAGTCAGGATAGAACGATCTCTAGATATGATAACACATTGCAGATATTCCTCTCCCATGCCTCTCCACATGCTGATCAAATGACGCTTGCTGTCCTGGAACTATATTTCATCCACATGTTCCCTCCATCCTCACCCTCTCTTCCCAAGAGCAACAACAGAGACCTCTGCATAGATATATTAACAGTGAGAAAGTGGTGACTGGTTACATGAGTCTGGACTTGCTCAGGCTCACAGCTGGCCAAACAAACCTCCCTGCATGCTGTAGCCCGCTCTTCTATTGATGAATCACAAGCAGCAATTGAAGCATTTAAAAGCAATAATCTAGTTTCTACTAGCCTGGGTTTCAACCTGCCATTTTGAGGGGGAATATATTGGAGTGGATAAAGTAGCTTGAGTCCTTCTCCTTTCATTAGCTCTGGCTGGTGTCAGGTGGTTTGTTCATGGCCGCAGGGCTGACGAGATTTCCCATTTCTATCGGGACTGCACCCTGCATATGTTTTCCTCTTCAGCAGTCACAGAACTTGTTGGCTGATTTGAATCAAATTCGACAGCCCTCAAATACATTGTTCCTGCGAACTTCCTGCAAGGGTCACCAGAACAGGCAGCTATTGGAGGGGTTTATAAGTGCGGCCTGGACCTTCAGAAACTATGGGTATAAGCTGCAGAAAGAAAGTCAGATAAAAGCAATGAATACAATACATGAAGTCAGGTTTCTTACAGGGCTGTGTCTCTTGGCTGATTTAACAGACCAATATTGAGATTTTCTGTCCTCTCTCCAGATTCCCTTGCACTTTTTCACTTTCCAACTCCCCTCCAGAATAATGTTCTGGCAGTAAAAACCTGTAAGGGTTTTATTCTTATCTGGAATTTGATTCAAATCAACAAGTAGATTCAAAAGCTAAGGGGAAACAGAGCTACATACACGGATAGTTCACTTAGGAATGTTTCTATTTAAAAAAGGGCTAAAAAGGTGCATAAAAGAGGCATGCCAATACTTACTGGTTTACAGCAAAGATTTTTTTTCTTCTGCTCACGGAATAACTCCATTTGTCACAAAAGGTTTTGTAAAAGCACGGGTATTTTTCATGGGCAGTTTACAGAAGTGACCATATACTGAAAATAGTTTTAGGTTTCTTCTTCTGGCATAGCTGTTCTCTGTTTCTCTCTTACCCAGCTGGAAATTTCAGAAATCTTTAAGCTTCGGTTTCACAGAAGGACTACCATGCATAAGCTCATAGCTATTTGCTAGTCTTGGGATAGGCTCCTCATACAGTGCAGGGGAGCACTGCATGCTACAGAGTGGATAAAATAGGAGGAAAGTCAAGCTGATGGGGCCCTCTGACAACAGGCTTAAAACTCCTGTATTCGGCTTCTCCTTGCAGGCAGGTATCTGAGTACTTTCACTTAGTATTCCCAGGCCTTAATTTACATTACAAAGGATATGTCAGTGCTCTTCCTTCAAATGCACTGAGTGGTCATTACACTTTTCTTCAAAACCGTGACTGATGTTGGTGTTTAACTCCTTGTAAAACGTCCTTTTAACTTGAATGCTCTAGGGAGTGTCAGAAGCAAAGATTTATTCCTCTGGGAATCTGGGCTTTAAATTCCCCCAGTCAGAGAACGGACAATTAAGCTTGTGTCAACTGACCATAACTCAGCTGGGCACTTTCAGCCTTTACCAGGTACATAAAGACCTTCTTCCCTGGCTATGTTTTAAAAATACCTGCTAGATTAAGTTAAGGGGAGATGAGTAGAAAGAGTTCCAGTTTATTGATCTTGATGGGGAACAGAAATGAGACAGGCTTCAAGCTGATCATCGCTGCCACCCTGAAGGACTTGCACAAGGAGTTTGGGCATAGCCAGGATGGGCCAGTGGCTGAGAAGGACTTTCTAGGACTTTGTTTTAAAAGTTTAACTTGGGTAGCAGTGTCCTTTTATTGGCCTGAGACAATTGTTTGAATTCCTGCATCCCAAAGACTACAGTTATAGTAAGTGCTTCAGCACTTGGGAGAAAAAGCTCTGCACCAGGTGCAAAGAAGAGACAACCAAGTATCTGCAGCCTGAAGGCCCCTGGGACAATGAGGCATTCCAGCCTGCAAATTGCACTTCTTGCTGAATATAAAGCGAAAAACCCCCAAGATCCCTGCCTGATTTTGGTTTTGGAGTAAAATGCCTTTCCTACCCCAAATCTGGCCACTGTTGTGACCCTGAGCATCAGAGGAAGACACACAAAGCAGAAAACTGCAGACTATGTAGTGCCTTCTGTCAGTGGTCTAACCCGGCTCTTGTCCCTTTTCCAAATGGCGACCAAGGTCTGATACTTCAGAAAGTGGTAGGTGGGTGGGGAAGCAATCAAAATATATCTCGGAGGCAGAGAGAAGGAATTCTTTCATAGCCTAAAGGCCATCATGTGAGGTCCTCACCACCGACTGCAGGCTGTGATTTGGGAGTTTCTCCCACCAAAGGACATTTATCAATGATTGGATCTTGTCACACCTTTGTCAGTAAAAGTTTAAAAGCTCTCTACTCTCAGATATCCATCCCGTGTGCTAACACTTGTACAAATCACCTCAGACTTCTTTTTTTTTTTCAGTAAACTGAATAAATTATTGTCCTTATGCCTCCCCTCCTACAGTCTGCTTGGCAGCCCACAAGCTAGCTTTGTGGCTCCCCTTTGAAACCTCTGTAGTAGGTCCTCAGCCTCCCTTAACCAGCAGGGACCAGAAATGCAAGCCAGCTTCTAGCAGTGGCTAACTAACTGCCACCAGGGCTCACATGTCTACTTCTACTTTCTAAATAACTATTAAACACTTTTGACAGAGTGCTTAAGGCACTTATTAAAGGTAGAAGCAATAGTGTTCCTCAAGGTAAACCTCTGCTGCACTCACAGTTACTCACGTGGGATTCAGGAGGTGCCAGGGTTCAAATGCTGCATTTGGCACAGGCCTCTTGGGCAATCTTAAGAAATTAATTTGACCTTTCTGTGTTGCCATCGCTCTTACCTCATCCCTATTTCTGTAGGACATGTACAATACTTACAATGCTCTGTTTCCACCTGGTTTATCTGCAGGCACATCTGCACAGACAGTAGCTCTGCCTGCACTCTGAGTCAGCCAGGTGAAAGCCTTCTCCAGGCTGGAAGGTGTTTAGACATGTTACTGAAGACTGTGCCCATGCTAATTTTTCCTGCTTCCCCACGGAGAAAAAAGGCATGTCAAGGAGTTGAATTTACTGTCGTGGGTCTCCTCAATTGTAAAAATCACAAGTGCTTTCCAGCACACTGGGAGACTCAGAGCCCCGGTGCTGAAGCAGTCTCAGGTCTCACATTTCTCTTGTCCAGTGTCTAGCTCCTCCCTGGTTGGGCTCAGCCCGCATTCCTCCCACAGACCCTGCCCAGCCCTCCTGGGCAGCCCCACGAGTGTTGCATTACTGCAGGCAGATTGAGGTCTCAAAACCAAATAGGCTGGCAGGGGCAGTTCCTCCCCGATCACTAACCCCATGCTAGGGAGAAAGCTTCTCATTTCCCTGGGAGCTGGGAACACGCTGTCCCTGTGTCACCACAGGGCAATGCTGTCTTGACACAGCAGCACGGACCTTTCTGATGACTTGGAGATTCCTTGGGCAGTGCAGCTGCTGGGTCAGGTGTCCCCTGCGTGCCCAGCTGCCCTGAAAGCTCTCCACAGAGTCACGGCCACCACGAAACACCAAGCCTCTTGTATGCTGTCTCTTATCCTGCAGTTGCAAGCTTTTACCTTGCAATGAGTTTAGGATGAAGTACTGTATATAGTCAGTCTATAAAATTACAATTAATTACATGATCCACTGGCAGTGTTGTGGATTTATTGCAGCTGGGTAATAAAATGGTTATCTGTAGGTGGAAAGTGCTAAAAGCAACCAGCCTTGTTCCTAAAGCTTTTGTGCTTACAAATAATAAATAATAACAGCGTGTACTACTTCTCTGCCCACCACCACCACTAGTGGTGGAACAGCGTTAAATTTATGTCTTTAACTTTACTAATGTTAAAATGATAGCTAAGCTTCCTGACACGCCCGACTTCAAATAGCCATAGGAGATTCACGATAATCCTTCAAATTGTGAGTATCTAGGCACTTTTACTGCACAGAAGCAGAAATCATGTGATGCTTCCTATGACTTGCTGTGACTTCCCTGCACTCTCCCTGTGAGGCCTTCTGAGCCTGTGATAGCATTACAGCAGGGTTATGTCCCTACATTAGAGTGGATGATAATTAAAATGGTAAACTGGCAAAGGAACATGAAAACTAGTAAAATTCTAGGGAGAAGATTTTGATGTTGTTCCTGAAGCATGGCCTAAACTAATTTATTCCTTCATTTATCAATTTAGGCATTTATTTGCAAGGTTTAAGCATGGGATTTTTCTTGTTTAATTCCTCTGAGCAGTGAGACACCAAACACTCTCTGTGATGTTTGTTGTTGTGAATATATGTCTAGACGTAATTTAGATTAATTCACCATAACAATGCTGTCAGTTTGAATATATTACAACACAAGTGCATAATGTGCAGTTGAAATGCAAACTCCAAACAAGCCTTGCTCTGACCTGTCTGGTGTGTCTTAATATGCTGTAATTATTCTGGTAGGAAAAGAAATAGGGAGTATGTTCTTCCCTCAGTTAGAAGGGGAAGCATTTACAGAGTTGTGTGGAGTTTAATGAACTCAGACCGTATACACTCAGGGACTGATCCTACAGTGTTGCATGGTTTCCCCTTTAACGGCCATCAATCCTCTTTGATTCTTCTTTTCAAAAGGGTTATTGAGAGAAAGCAATGAATATCGTTTTGGTACTCATCTCCAATAGGTGCTCAAGACAAGTCATCTTCTCGTGCTGGTGTGACAGTCTGAGACTGTTGGTCTTCCTATTCCAATCTTCAATAGTTTTTTTCACTGCTTAAGACTCATAACTGGGTGATTCACTTGAAAACAGCATGCAGGGAGTGATTACTTTAGAAGGCATCCTGTCATGGTATGTTTAAATGTAACTGAACATTTCTGAGGTCCTTTTCTATGGCACAGAAAAGTCTCTTTGTAGGGTCTAACCCTCTTTACTGAACTGGTCTGAATGTGTGTCTCTGATTTCTTACTCATTCTGTTATTATTTAACAAAAATAAGATCACATAAGGGCAGCGAGTTACTTTGCATCAACTTGAATGAGAGCCAGGCCAGGCCAGGTCCTGTGTCTGAGAAAATTATAATCTATAAAATATTTTAGGGTACATTTTAGTGATTTTTTGGTGCTTGTGTCAAGCTTATTGTTACAGAATGTGAGAAAGTATTATAGCTTATTATGTATGGGCAGTTCCCATCTAAAGACAATTTCATTGCCATACAACTAGAGACTGTATTCAACCCACCACATGTGCAAGACACATTTATGACTGAGCGGAAGAGAGAATTAAAGCCCTTTGTAGTATAAAAGAACAGGAGTTTCTAGAAGTTGCTGCCCTGGGCAATTGGCACCGCCATGGTGTATGGACTGAGAGGTCTCCTTGCACCTCTTGAAAGCTGTAGCACCAGATACTGTGAAAGAAGAAAAGAGATGGTAAGAAAAGCGTAATCACCTTCATCTTGGGTGGAAAGTCAAAGCTTCTTATAGCAAGAACTCTTTGGAGAAGCAATCCTGGAAATGGAGGACAGGAAAAGGGCTGGCTGCTCTTTGCTGCTACTGTACTTAAGGGGATAAGCTCCATATACGTTCTCTGACAATGACTGGGTGCAAGGAAGGGAAATACCTGATTTAGATAGTCATTTCACACCCATAGCTGAAACAATTCTGCTTGAATGTTAGCTAGTATATAGAATCACAGAATTATTTAGGTTTATTAGGCTTATCGGCTGATATGTGTGCACAAGCATGCGCGTATATGTATGTGAGTATGTGTATCTACACTGACTCTGCTCTATATATGATTTGATTTTCTGGGCTCTCCCAGGAAATGTTCAGTTCCCTCTGCTACCACTTTGGCTAGAAGAAGTCATGGCTGCTTGGCATCTCCCAGAACTGTGTCCATCCCAAATTATGCCTTAGGAACTGATAATTTGAAAGCATGATGCAAGCAGTGATGAAGTGAAGCTCCCGGACCCCTCTTGTCCATACTAGATGTCCTGTCCTAGAGTAAAAATAAGTTTTAATATCGGCTACCTACTTGGGAGACGGACAAATTTTACAATTTCAGAGCAAATGAATCTGAGGCACGTAAAAATTTAGATAACAAGCTCCAGGCTACACAGGATCTTTGTGCTAGATATAGACAAAGAATCTAGGATTTAGAAATATGGTCTTATGCTTTGACCAACATCCTTCAATTCACTTTTAACATCCTCCTCGAAAGCATATGGTTCAAAAGGTGTGAAGGTTAAAGAAAGAACGAGTCTAACCTGCCCCAGGAGGGCTTCTCACAAATTATCTCTCTTGGAAGGAGCAAAGAAATCCATTCCAAATTCATTCTGATGGCATGAAGTCATTACTGGCTTTGCAGGTATGAACCTATATAAGCGGTGCATGCCAACCCTGCAGTACTGCAAACAGACTTCTCGCATGCCTGCCTACATAAAACCCTGCAGGTAAAAGAGTGACTTTACCCAGAACATTTTGTAACCATTAATCTAACTTATTCTTGCATGAAAGGTTAGTCTTACAAGTGCTCTTCCCCTCACCTTTTCAACAATGAACAAATCACCCTATTAATTAGCTGCTTTCAGGTACTTGAAAAATACAGTCTCCTTCCACATTTTGGTTGAACTTCTCAAAAATACTGCCTAGGTTTTGTACAATTACCTTCAACTTTGCACTCCAAGTATTCCAGTAATTGTGGAACAATACTGTAATATAAGCACATTAGAAATTCTATGGAAAATCAAAGAGCTGTATTATTATGCATTATATTGTACATAAGGTGCAGGCTTGGTCTATTCATACTATCACAGAGCCATTTGGTTATAAGTTCTTTGCTCTGTTTTTTGAGGCATAGAGCACTATCACAGTCTAAATCCTATAGAATACATCTGAGCAGTCTAAATCCTGTAGATCACTTCTGAGCAATTATTTCAGGTAAATATATTTTAGCATGAAATGTCATAAAAGCCTTCTTTGATTCAAAATAAGAAGTAGGGAATTTATTTGGGATGCTTACTAACAGGAGGAGGTTCAGGGATCCATGGGGTCTAGGAAGTGAATTGTAATCAGCTAATGTATTTTGTAGATGGGCAACCCTCTCTTGTCAAATTCAAGTTTGTAAAGAAAGAAAAGAGATGGAAAAAACTTCACTAAAATTAAAACTGTTTGGGTTTTTTTTTTAGACATCTATTTTTTTAAGTTCTCAAACATCTGGCAAGCAGTACCAGAAGTAAAGTTTTCACACAATGTCTTTTCTAGACATTTCCTTCACTAGGCCAATTTTACAATCAAATGAAATAAGGCTTATAGTCTCCGGTCCTTCTTACAGATATGCAATTGCTGAACGTTCAGCTATTTACAAGAGTCCTGGCCCAGTTTTTCACGGCTCTTTCTACCACTCTCCTCTCACAAGACACTTGACAGAATAATTACTAAGCATGACAATATACCAGGTTGAAATTCAATCATTGTTTTTATGTCTCTCGGCATGCAGACTCAATGGAAAATGCACTGGCAAGCAGCAGTGGCAGCACTCTATGCGCTGAGAAGGGGGGCTCCCATAGACAGAGTTTGTCCCAGGACACTCAAAGGGTTAAAACCCACACGGTAATCTCTCCATACTATCACAGGCAGTTAATCTTATTTAAAGGAACACATTTTGCCTGTAGACACCATAGCCTTGGGGTATGACCGGGAGAGGGGTGAGCAGAACGCAGAACAGAACAAGAGTGGCCGGAGGGGCTTTACTAGTGCAGGGCACAAGGGAAATGCCTGGGAGAGAGCTGCCTGCTGCCTCCCCGGGCAGGGACACAGCCCACAGGTGACCTCCTCATCCAGGTAAGGAAAGGAGCACCTGACTCTGTCCCCACATACCTCACCGCTCTCCCCCACCCTTGCACAATGAAAGTGAAGCCATTCCCCTAGCCAGATTGCTGGGAGAGCGGCTGTCAAAATGCCCACGGGTTTTAGTGAGACCAGGATTTCACTAGTATTTCTCAAAGAAGAGAAATGTAGTCTGCTATAGGGAACCGACATTGATGCCTCCTGGTAATGTTTTAGACCCCCCTCTGCCCCCACCCTGCAACCTTCCTTCTGCTGATACAAGAACCATGTACACTACGATGCCTGCAAAATCAACCCGCGTGTTACAGAGAGATTTCATTTGCTAGAGGTGATTATGAAGTACTTTCTAATTATAGGAACTGCATTAAAGTGTTCCCAAATCAGCGTAAGGGCAGAGACCGCTATTCCCAAGAAGTAATGTATTAGGCTACTGGGCTCTTCTTCTTTCTGCTTGCCGAGCATCCTCCAGCAATATGCATTTTCTTGAAAATTATTTATCTGAATGCATTTGAATTGATTATTGTCAGTATACATCTATGACAGGAAATTATGGTGCATAATTGTAACTCAAGCTGTGCTGCCTGGTTGGAACCCGGCAGACAAGATGCAGATTTTATTCCCTAAGTGAAGAATGCAAGTATTTCCATAGCAGAGCATTCATGTTTAAAGTAAAGTCTCCTTGAGTGTGGGTGTTTATAATTCCAAATTCCTTTAGAGCAAATATTTGTGTCTATAAAATTCATTTGCAAAAGATTTGACAGGATGTGTGTGGAAAATAAAGGTCAAAACCATAAAAGTGTACTGAACAGAATAAAAGTAAAGTCCTTGAAGTATGGTGTGTGAGTGTAGGTGTGCATGTGTTACAGGTATAGGTCATTTTGAAAAAGTAACTCTACCTGTGTTGATGTAAATGTGCAGTTCAGAAAATACATGCATTTTATGTTGCTACTTCCGTAGCCCATGAGAGTGTGTGTGCACATGCACGTGTGCATAAAGCAGAGGGAGAGGGGGAGAGTGGGAGGAAAATAGGTACAGAGCCAGAATCTTTTTTTTTTTTTCTCGCATCAAGATTATTATAGTGTCCTTAGAAATGGGAGGGTTCTGCTAAAGATTTTCACTTCAAAGAAAAGTTCTCAGTGAAAGCTTATCCTCTCTTTCTCTCATTAGTAGGCAGAGAAGTCTTTAACATAATTGATAATCTAGCACAGAAAAGCAGAGGAGTGCATTTCCCTCCCAAGTCAGGCAAAATATTTCACAGGCATGTGACTGTCTGAAGTTAAATAAGAAAAAGAAGCAGCAAGTTTTAGAGGACTGCGTACGCGAATGTGCAAATATTAATGCAACTCAGAGATACTTCTGACTATTTGGGTGTAACTTTTAGTACAAGACTCCTGTGGTAGTTTCCTTTCTGGTGTCTGTGTCCTGTTTTCTCTACCAAATGTTTTTGAGCTGGCTTTTTTTCCCAGACCTACATTTTAGTTCCCCAAATAGACTATCTGTGTGTGTGAGAGGGAAAAACCTCTCTTACCTGCCTGTGTCTAGATGTTGATAATGGCTCCATGTGCTCCGTCATGCTCCCAGCCATCTGCTGAACATGCCTGCAGCTTTGGCACACTGTCTGCAGTTGCAGGTGTGAACTGAGGCAGATCTTACGGTTGCCCACTGCTTATCCATGTAATCTGGGTTGAATCCATCGCGCACTCTCAGTGTGTAATGAGGAAGACGCACATCTGAGCAACTGAAAAGAAACACGAAAAACACCGAGGTCCTCAATCCAGCTTATAAAATCACGTCCAGCAGCTCTCACTTCTACAATGCTTATGAATGATTGAGTCCTATTCTAAATTAAATGCATCCCTGTTGAATAAATATTATCATTATTTTAATTATGCTGCTCATTTAGGACCGTATCATAACCTAAGAGTTTCACTGTGTTCAGTAGAGAGCCTAGAGAATTTTCATAGCCTTTTGAATCATAGAAAGGTTTGGGTTGGAAGGGACCTCCAAAGATCATCTAGTCCTACCTCCCTGCAATGAACAAAGGCATCTTCAACTAGATCAGGTTGCTCAGAGCCCCATCCAGCCTGAACTTGAATGTTTCCAGGAATCGGCTTCTACCACCTCTCTGGGCAGCCTGTTCCAGTGTTTCACCACCTTCACTGTAAAAATTTTCTTCCTCATGTCGAGTGTGAATCTACCCTCTTTTATTTTAAAACCATTAGTCCTTGTCCTATTGCAACAGGCCCTATTAAAATCTGTCCCCATCTTTCTTACAGGCCCCCTTTAACTGTTGAAAGGTCACAATAAGGTGCCCCTGGAGCCTTTTCCAGGCTGAACAACCTCAACTCTCTCAGCCTTCCCTCATAGGAGAGATGCTCCAGCCCTCTGATAGTTTTTGTGGCCCTCCTCTAGACTTGCTCCAACAGGTCCACATCTTTCTTGTGCTGGGGGCTCCAGAGCTGAACGCAGCACTGCAGGTGGGGTCTCACTGGAGCAGAGTAGAGGGGGAGAGTCAACTCCTTTGACCAGCTGGCCACGCTTCTTTTGGTGCAGCCCAGGATACGGTTGGCCTTCTGGGCTGCAAGCACACATTGCCAGCTCATGTCCAGCGTTTTGTCCACCAGTACCCTCATGTCTGTCTTGGCAGGGCTGCTCTCAATCCACTCATCACCCAGCCCGTATTGATATCAGGGCTTGCCCTGACCCAGGCACAGATGGCCTTGTTGAACCATGGGCCCACTTCTCGAGCACTTCTTATGTAAGAGACTCCACTGGTCAAGTTTTATTAATTTCTCCAGTTGCACTTGCTCTTTTCCTTTTAATATGCTGTGCAAATTGATTTTGTGGCAGCTTGCTTTTCAGCACTGAATATTTTACAATCCTTGGATTTAATTAGCTGTATTTCCATATTACTGCATGGAGGCAGAAGCTACTATTTAGTGACAACAAAAATAACGACTAAAGGAAGTAAAAACCCACCACACTCTATTTTCTTTTCCCCCTTCAAGGAAGACTCAGCTAGCACAAAGCAGAGTTGCAGGTCCTTTTACTGCCACAGCCAAAAGCACAAATCAGACACTGATGCTGACATAATGAGAGATTCTATACGCTGGGGAAACTACCGTTCAGCTAGTTTGCATTACAAAAGAGTCAAAGTTATTTAATGGACAAATAACGGTTGAGAAATGCTAGGTCTAAGGCACTACTAATCTGTGTCAAGTATGAAATCAGCTGTCTAATATTAAATGCCAAGTCTCCTGGCATAAAGCAGTGTGAAAATGGAAAGATACTTTCCCTGTTTTTCAATATCATCCTTGTGGTTGCCAAAATATAGATGAACTGAAGAAATTTTATGCACCAGAACAAAAGAATGGGGAAGGACAGGCTGAGTTACTGCTTGCAGTAAGCTGGCAGATGTATGGAATGAATTTGTATGACATATAACAAGAAAATATATGACATAATTTTTACAAAGCCCTGTGTCTTGTAAACATGCTGTCACTCCTAACCTGTACTGCCCGACCTTTTGCAGCACTTTTGTCAATCACGTCACAAATACAAGCTGCATACTTACGAGTTTTATCTCTTTCCTAGATAGTATCTGAAATGCTACCAGATCAGAACAGTAGCAATTTACATCTGTCTTAGTCCAAATGCAAAGCTATAAGGACTGGACAAAGCAAAACAAAAAAGCCCTGTGAATTCAACACACTGACTGTTATTTAAGAAGACCTTTACTGCATTTGCATTTTCATTTGTATGACTATACATCTTTATGTTGTAAATCCTCAAAAAAATAAAATTTTCTTTCAGTTCACTATGGTACCTGAAGAACTCCTCAGTGTGAGTGATGCCAAGAGTCAGCTTGTCCATCCTTGATGAGGATTCTACCACTTAAATCTAAGATTCCTCATTAGCAGTTTTCTCAGCATGTTTGCAGCATATTAATTTAGTGATTCTGATTTAGCAATTCTGATTTAGACTAAAAGAGAGAAACGATATCTCCGTCCATTCACCAGTCCTTTATTGTGATAAATTATGGACATTTGACAGTTACGAAAACATTCCTTAAAGAATGATGAAATAAATTAAATAAAATTTCGTTTTTTCATTAGTCATCTTAATTCTTCTGGTCATACAGGACTCATAGGAAACTATACATGTATTTAATTTCAAGCCTGCAAAATTGAATAGAGGGTCTGTCAGAATAAAAAAAGATTATTTTGAAAAACATGTCATATCAAAGATAGTTTCATTTGGAATGAATCAGTTTCTGCAGGACTGTAATATCTTACTTCACTTCTTCCCTTTTGGTAACTTTTCCAAAACCAAGGCAGAATTTTAAAGGTATGATGTAGAAAGGCAAAAAGAAAGTGTAATAAAAGAGGAGAAGTGAAATGTAAGCAAGCTTTTTTTTCACCTGTATTTTTTTATCTCATTGCAAAGAAAGGTAACATAAAATGGGAGGAAGAGAGGTATTAAGTTCTTTCTTGTCAGAATAATTCAATACAACATAAGCACTGAAGTGAGGATTTTTTTAACCTGCAACCAAAGACCCCTCAGAAAATGTAACCCTACCCCAAAACTTTCAAAAGCCCAAGCAGATCAAAGACAGGGAGGCCACTGGGAGAGGGTAAGACTCTTTGCTGGCTGGAGTGGCACCCTGGTTGCGGGGTGATCCCAGTCCCTGCTCCTTCATGTGTCTGCCTCCAGCTTCACTCACAGAAGCACTATCACCTGGCTCAGTGCTTGCTGGGCAAACGTATGGGGAGAGGACTGGAGTTCTAGCAATGGATAGCTTCAGGTCAGCAAGCACCATGGAGGCAGCGAGCAGCTGAGCACATCTGCGCTTCGTTCCATCTCTGCTGCTCACAGAGTAGTTGCTCTCACTTAAGCTCCCTTACTCGCTCTTACTTACAAGAGTGACCTTCTCAGGGTTCAGCTCATAATTGCTTGCATTGAATTTCCATGAAGCTGGGCAATGATCAAGACTTCATTTTTCACGTAGCTCCAGGGGGAGTGTCTAAAATTGACATTGAAGCTAAGTAAACTAGATTAAAAGAAACAGCCATACATAATATGTCCTGAGTCACATTGTTGTAACATCAGAAGAACATTCTGAAAACAAGAAATCTTTCCTGAACTCTGTGGAGGTTTGCGGCTCAATATTTATCATCGCTAGAAGGAATTTTCATGGATAATGTCAGGAAGCAGCCAAACTTCAGCATATTTCACCCAATCGCATATAGAATTTGGATTCTGTTAAACATAACACAGTCTGTTCTGGGTGAAGCCTGAGCAGTTGCTGATATTTTCTGCTATTGCTTTTGTGATCCTTATGGCTCCTGCTTGCCCTGACATCTGAACTTGCATCAGGTCTCAAACTCTTTTTTCATTATGAGATTGATCTGGCCGCCTTTGATCCAAATTTTGGATGCATGGTCCTGAGACTGTGATAAGGTTTAACCTTTAAACACTGAGCACCATCTAATGCTAGATGGTTATCTAGCATTAACATGAGATATACCAAACCTTCTTACCCCTTGACTTTGTATCTCAAAGGAGACAGTACTGAGCAAAGGCCAGATCAGATCTATCGATACCAAAATTGAGGTGTAGGAGGTGGGTGGGAACTTTCAGTCAGCACCCTCCCTGCTTGGACATCTTTCAGATGGACACTCTTGGGTACTGATATATGGGTGTGCATGCTAAGTGTCTAGCAGCTCCTGTTCAGCTACATGCTTGAAATCTTTTTCTTATGTTTAAAATACCTCAAGGCCACAGTGAAACTTGTGTAGAAGAGGCTTTTGTGCTGAGTGCAGCTTCAATGTAAGGGTGCAAAATCCCACCTCCTGTAATAGCAAGCTGGCCGGCTGGAGGCGAGCCTCTGTACTACTAGGGTAAGGCCACGAAGCTGAAGATATTTGCCTTTGGATTTCATTATTAATGTGTTGCTGCTGATTGAGCCGCTAAATTATTGTCACCTTTAACTCTGTCATGAAGATGACATTGTAGCTGCATGTTATCCTTACACTCAGTTTCATCCCATTAAGATAAATTTCAGTGTATTTTGATTTTATTTTTTTTCCAGATTTCCTAGCTGGTGGTACAGGGAATATTAAAACCAGCAATCGTGGAGATGTGTGAGGCATGTGGGTGCTTGTAATCTGAAGGAGGCTGTTCTGTTGCCTCTTTCTAGGAAACAGTATACTGAAAGTGTGAGTCGTTTTAGACAGAGCCATTCCCTTTCTGAGAAATTAAGTTGAGAACACAGTGCCTCAGGAATCCATGTGGTATTCAGGACAGTTCAGGGTCCCTTTACAGGCCATCAGAAAAATGTCCCAGATGATGAACTGGATCATTGTTCTTCTAATGAGATTAGGCAACTATTTTATTTCCTTCTTGCATATACTATGCAATCTACTAATTGTAGTTGAGTTACTTCTTTTTTATTTTTCACAAAAATGAAGCAGGACTGGGACTTACTAGGTTTTTGTTTACCCTAAATGCTGGCAGCTAGAGTCTCAGCACCTGCATTAATTTGGATATGAACATCCCCCACAACTATGCATCATGCCCTGTCCTCCTTGACCTGTACTTGTCCATCTATGCTCAGAAGAGGTGGAGGTCGCCTGTTTTGCTAATAATTCTTATCAGTTGTTAGTGCCAAGAGAGTATTTCTCTCCTCAGGAGTGACTTGCAGGAAGATTTGGAAGGTTGTTTAGTGGGTGGGAATATTTTAGCTTAAATGCTATGTAGCCCTAATTCAAGCTTGATGAGATACTGGAGAAAACTCAATGAGATTTGAATGTTTTCAGATTAAGTCTGAGGTTTCCAATACGGGTGATAGAAACAGAAACCTTGGTCAAAGTCAGAGTTAGGTTAATTCATCAAAGTGTAGCCATCGGTACAATCTGCCAGTGAGTGACAATGTGACCCTTATTGGTTCTTAGTAGGGTGAAAGACTGATGATTTGAAGCCTTTGTTCCTTTCCTTGTTAGATGTCTGAGATGGCCAGAGTTTTCTCTAAAAGCACTATCATGTGGCATTGTGTCTGCTCAACTGTCCTGCTGAACATGCATATGAGTCTTACTTCATTAATGAGTGGTAGATATGTATCAGTATGTTAATGATTCCTGGCTCCGCACATCCGTCTTCTCTGATCGAAGCCACACACCAAAATGAATGACATGGTGCCTGCACAGATTTAGTGTCTGCCCTGTGAGCAGTACCTGGCTGAGTCCCCCTCTAGATAAAGCATCAGTAACATTACAGGGTTGGTGGGAACAACTGTCAATAGTTCCACTGGTCCAGAGGCACCAGCCATTTGAGTTTAGTGTGTGGTTCTCTTACACATGCGAGGACCTTTGCAGCTGCTGCCGGTGAAAGGGGTACAAGCTGTCCTTGCAGTCACTTTGGCTAGATCTACACAGCATACAGGGACATTGCTTTGTCTGCACTTTGAATAAACCAAACATTGAGCAGCCATGGACTCATGGAGCTCAAAGCCAAGATGTAGCACTGGATAACAGTGTCTGTGCAGAGCCTCCACGCATCTGCTGGCCAGCAACCCTGAATGTGGTTGTGTCTTACCTCAACACACAGACTAGGTGTTGCCTTACTCACCAAAAGTCATAGTCACTTTGGGAATAGGCGGCTTTTGTGCTCGTTACAAAAACCTCCCATCTAATTCCCTACAAAATTGAGGTTGATACAGGAGATAGCTGCTTCTGACTCAAATCTAAGTACATTGAACTAGTGCTTTGATGCTTAGGTCTGGTTGATAATTAGTATCTGTGCGAAGGTTAAGGTTTTGCTTTTGTCCTGTAGTCCCTGCACTGATTTCAGAGCTGTTACTGGAGAGGCAGTTTCTCTTTGGCCATGATGACACTGTAGTCTTAACTAAAGACATCCAAGTAAGCAGTGAGAAGCTACCTGCACGGACATTATGTTTACAATCCTGTTTGAATGCACCCAAGCCCAGATTTGATGTCCTGCTAAACATAGTATGAATTTTAACATTTCTCTTGACATGTGGGAAAGCAGAGGTCAAAAAGCAGTGTATTGAATGCTCTTATGTAGGAAACTCAGTCAATTACTTGTGGTTCCACATTAATTTGTTTAAAATCAAAGGAACTACATCTAAAAAAATCATGGAACCAACAATAGAAGGGTATAACAGAAAATGAAAGGATTTGCACATGAAATACACACTGATGGATCACCTGTCTATCACTGGATAATAAAGGCCTGACATCACGCCATAGCTATTTACATAACATAATAAGGTCTAGGGGAAAAAAAAAAAAAAAAGAGTGCAAAATGTTACATCTGTCTGAAAAGACATGCTAAAAAATAAATCCCCCAACTAAAGAGTTTGGAAGTTTGGATAGGTTTCACAGTGCTGACATTGTCTCATGATTCCTAACTAAAACCAATGGTACAGTATGCTGAGATAATCAAATGCTGATATGTGTGCACGAGCTGAATGCAAAGCAGGTTTCTGATCTGTAGCAATTTTTGAGATTTCAAAGCTCAGTCAGGACAAAGAAAAAAAAATTCTGTGTGATGGCACAATAATAAAAAATATTGTTTTAATCAAAACACGTTTTTTTTCTGATAACTGATTTTTATTTTTAGAGTTTTTTTCATGACATATTAATGAAAAATGCTGGAGAAAAAAAAGGAATTTTATGTCAGAAAAGACCTTTCCTTTAAAGAACAAAAAAGAGGTATTTTGACAATTTGAAATTTAAATTATCCTGAGACTAACTGAAACCAACCCTTTTCTGTGAATAGTTTCAATTTTGACACATGAAACTTTGTAATGAAAAGCGGTTTTTACTGGAAATGGTTTAATTAGTTTTACCTTTCTTTCCCTTCATGGCAGTGTCTGTCTTATGACCTTCTAATGTAGTAAGAACTCTTTAGATTCCTAAAGCATTATCTGAATCATTTTCCACATGTTAATTTGGGTAGTGATAGATTACAATCAAATTTGCTAATTATATTTTTCCAGCATCATCAGACGTCTCTGTATGTTTGATGGAGAACGCAATTTGATATAACAAACTACGGGATGTACCTCAGCACTAATGTTAATAGTTAATGGATACTTTTGACATTATCTGAACCAAGACATTTACTTTAACTGATCAAAGGAGTTTTTTAGTCTACCTGGAACTCCATGACATACTGAGAGATGCAGATGTATTTACCATAAATTCAACCTCTAGGAATGCAGAATTACTGAACTTTCAATGAGATAAATAGAAGAATGCTGAAAAACCTTCAGAGAGAAACACAAGAAGAAATTTGAAGACAGATATTTTTTGTGGCACCAGACTCCCGTCATTGAGATTTCCAGAAGATTGCAAGTCCTATATAGGGATGAACAGACTTTTAGAAGTACCAGTTTCTCCAGTTGAAAACACTGATATCTTCTAAAATAGTGACACATATTGTTGAGTGCTGTGCTCAAATATATAGAAGTGAATGCCTGTGTCACATGGACAATGTATAAGATGAGTAGTGAAACATATCATTAGTATTTATAAAATATAAACATAGGAAAATCTTCTAAATAATCCAGGTTCCACTTTTCAATGTTAACGCGGTAGTTTTTCCATCCAGAGGTGTGTCACACATAAAAATTCATTAGTAATACCAGCTAAATGCTAAAGTGTTTAACATTTACTGCTGATGCCTACAACTGTTACTCAGAAAAATGCAAGTCTTATTGTAGAAGAGTGTTTAATATGAAAAGGCTGAAGTCATCTGGCAAAACAGCTTCATTTGGGTTAATTTTCTTGTATCTTGGACATCTATTTCATTTTCACAAAAGGATGCCCAGAAAGTGGCCCAACACATTTTCCTCACACTTTTAGACTACAGAGGGTTGATCTTGCAGAAATTGAATGCTTCTCACTCCAGTGATGTGAATATTCACTTCACGGTTCAGTCCTGGTATCAGTGACATAGAACAACACTCTTGGTCTCAGCTGCAAGTCTCCCTGATTTGGGTCACAATTACATGGTGTTATCAGTCACTTCATGCCCATATCTGTTGACATTGATTACAAACACTTCTTCCTGTATGTATATTTTAACTACTCTAAGGTTTCTATGGAAATAGAGGTGTAGAGTTGCTCTATGCCACTTGGTAGCTACAGTATTCCTTTGTAATAAGAGAGGACATTGGTAAAATTGTAAAGGAAACACAGCTGATAAACTTCAGGTAATTATTATTACGTATTATTCTATAAAGCTCTCAGACTTGTAGGCATTGGACATAAAAATCCAAGAAAATGAGACCCCTGCTACAAAGAGTTCAGAGTCCTAAACCACTGTCTCACCTGTGCAAACATATAGGAGAAATACCAACAACTATAGCATTCAGAGTTATGCCAATAACCACCTTGGCAATGATCTTCATGGATGAGTGTGAAACAAAACATGTAACAGGAGGGAGAAGGTCACGAGGAATGTGATTTATGCATTCAATTACCTTAGGAACAAGCTCATGAAGGTCTTTTCCAATGATTTTTTTTCATTCCAGATGTTCAGCACAGACATGCTTACACTTTGTAGGCAATTACTAGGCAAGTTCTAGTAGGAAGTGGCAGAAGCACTTTCTTCAAGGGAACAGTGGCTTTCTGTAAAAGGAAAAGCATTAGAGGACATGTCAAGTGTAAAAGTCTGCAAGGCAAAGTAAAAAGCATGAGTTGGTATTTCCCCTGGGATGCTGCACAGAGCATTCAGGACTTACCAGGCTATCCAAAACACTACATTTCTGTTTGCTTTTGCACCTAAAGGAGAGTGTTTCCACTGAGTTTGTCTGGATTTTGAGAATCAGGCAATATGGATTACAATTCTGGGAAAGCTTGAAGAGATGTGATCGCACAGTGCTAGTCAAGGAATATAAAAACTACTGCAGACACAGACACAGTCTGAAAACACAGCAGAAGCCTCTGAAAATGGAGTCATTTTTCTGCCAGCACAATTATGGTGTAATCAAAGTTTCATTATAAATGAAACTGCAATTCCCACGATGCACATATGAAACAATTAGTATATTTTAATTTGCTTTGCTATAAATGGAGGTTTGCTATAGCTGAGCTTACTGTGAAAATAGTCAGGTAATTCAGTCATAATATTACCTGAATATTTTCAAATACAAATTTGTACACAAATTTTTTCTTATATAAGCCTGTTTTGTCTTTAAACCACCAAAAGCATAGTCTTCTGGAGAGGGAACTTATCCCCTTTCTCCCTGAGGATATCTTGAGTGTTCATGTGGACCTCACTGCTGCTCAGCCTAGGTCTTCGAAGCAAAGACTGGTTGGCAGACTTGGAGATACAATGCAAAAATCAGCCAACATTGCCACTCAGTTTGCCATTTTGCAGGGCTAGGTGATGATTTGGATTATCAGAGTGTGTGTGCCAGTGCTACACTGTGCCTTGGAGAAATACCACTTGCAAACACTCCTACACAGACAGCTCATACCTTGGGTTTGACTGCAACAGGAATCAGCGAAGCTACAAGTTTGGGATGGAAGCAATGGAGGCTGGGTGGGTCTTGGCTCTGTCTCCCCTACACGGCAACCACTATGACTGAACGGCATGTGGGTTGTTGCAATTTTTAAATGTTATGAGCCAATATTAATAAGCTATTTCTCCATGTCTCCCTCCCCATCCAATGAAGGAGAGAATGAGTAATTGTGACTCATCTGATACTTCTGAGGCATCAGTTTTCTTGGGAATATTTCTAAGTTGGTGTCGGTCCCATCAGAGTCTTTTCCTCATCTCTGTGCCAAAGACACGTAAGCAAGCCCATTTTAGATGGACTACATGTTATTGGCTACATGCTGTTGATTTTGTACCTTTTGGGTATTTGTCTTGTTTCTATATGGCAGGGCAGAGTGAAACAAAGGAAATTTAGGTCCCAAATTAAATAAATGTATGTACTTGACTGGAGTAGCTGGAAAACTTCCGTTCTAGTTGAAGGCTTTTTTGAATAAACAGGGGAAGATTTGCTACAGTACAGGGAGTGTGGAGTCACTGACTTAGAATACACCATGAAAAGGAATCAAGAGGGAGATGGTACTCCCTCAAGGGCCAGCTGACTAGGAAGAGGGGACAGCAAAAGCCCTATGGTAGTCACTGGGTTTCATTAGGGCAATCCAGTACCGTTCGTGCCTAATGGTTCTGTGGTATGAGTGAAAAAGGCAACCTAGGCAAAACGACACCCTGGGGAGTGAGCAGATGATAATACTAGCTGATCTGCAGGCAAAAAAATCCCCCCAAAAGTGAAGGACAATGAGAGCTTACACCTAACTACTGTGACAATCAGTAGAATTTTTTTGGCCTAGAGGGATGGTTGCTATAATTCTTTTCTCCACCTGCTACTCAGAGTGAGCAGATTTCCACAGCATGAGAACTCAAGCATGCATGCTGATCCTGCTGAGGAAAATGAACAGCATCTTCACTTAGGGCCTGTGTATACCTGCCCATAAAGTTGCCCTTGACAGCACTGGCAAATGTCCTAGACAAGTGTATGTCCTAGCTGTGATTTTGTTTTGTTTTTTAACAAAATGCACACATTTAAATAAACCTGCAGTAGAAAGCAAAGCTTAGACTACTAAACCCATGCAAAATGACAGTGTCCTCCACAGAGCATTCTTATTTTCAATGTCATCCAAAACCAGTAATGATTCTGTGTTCGACGCTTCAGTGGTGGAAATAGAGACCAAGTCTTCTATGGGTAGCCAGGTATTATTAATGATTTCAGTCCTGTCCTTTCAAATAAACAGCACAACTGCTAACCCACTCCCACCCCCAAAACACCATAGATTTGTTTAAATCCTTCCCAGCTTGGACCTTTATCAATGTCTGTCTGCCCAGGAGCTGTACGGTTCATAAACCCCCACCTTTGCAAATGTTAATGACACGGCCCTGTCCTGGTGGATAGCAGGGGAAGTAAGCATGAGTGAAATACAGTCGTGACAATACCTTTATTTCAGTATTAATTCTTTTTTATTTATGATTTGCAAAGGTATTTTGTAGGAGCTTTACTTCCCTGCAAGCCTCCTTCTACCTGACAAGCTCTATCTGTTGGCCGGGGTCGCACACCCAGCAGCACTTTGCGAGCAGCTGGGAAAATCCCACCGATGCTGGGCTGTGGCACACCAGCGCTGTGCTGAGCACCAGCCTGTGCGCTGCACGTGAAGGGGGGAGAGATGCAGAGAGAGCGGGCACAGAGAGCTCATTCAGCCCAGGCACCGACTCTGGCAGGCACTGCTGTGAAGGCGCTGCTGGGGCTGATGGGAGGTTTCACTTTGTGAATGGATTCAAGGAATGAAAAAGGGAGCCAGGGAAAATTATTGACTCGATAAGGTTTCCATAAAATTCAATTTTTTCCCCTAATGCTTTTTGTCTCACTATCACTAAAAACCTTACAGATCAATCAAGATACAGTTAGGAAATCTAGTTAAGTGCCTAGATTGGACTTTTCTGGGAAAAAAAGAGTCCTGGCACAAACAAAGCATCTCTTTCTATTCCCTTGAAATTTTGCTTGCTGTAGAACCAGATCTCCCCTTTCTCTCTCTTTTGAGAATGTCAGTTTTATTTTATTTCATGGTTTCATGTATCGTTTTATTTTCATCCCTTCTCTAAGTAATACTCAAGGAAATGAGATGCCTGAAATAATCAAACAGCAAAAGTCAAGCATGCAAAAATTAAAACCAGCTACCCACTTAGGCTCTTTAGCTAAACCGACTGATCTTGGTCATGGAAATTTTCACAGTTTGAATTCTGCTCAGGTCAGCAGCAAGCAAAGCTCATTATTTTCTGATGATTGTTTTGTGGCCTATAGGATATAGATGGATGTTTTCTTCCTGTGAAATAGGTTTTATATCTCCAGCTCTCTGTAGGCTAGAAATGGGAACTACATGTGGCTGCACAGAAGGGGATTTCAGCTCACCTATGAAATATGGAACAATTGCTTCCAGGCCTGGAAGGATGTCAGACTATCAGACCTTCAAATTGATTCTGATATTGTGTATGAATAAAAACTGTTGTAAGCCATTTTTAAGAAGTTTGAATTGCTGGAGAGCGGCTAGATCTTCTTTTCTATTCAGCCAGCACAGGCTGCAAAAGGCCGGCATAGTCATTCAGGTCAGGTGAAGGCAGGGCTGGAGTGCTATGATGGAGGCTAGCCCAGGGCCCCTGGCCATGACGTATTTCTGGAGAGCGTTCTTCAGAAGGATCTTCTTTGTTCATCTCTCACAGCTAAGGAAATCCCCCTATTCTCTTCTTTCCGCCTTCCTACAATACCATGGGTGTTATGCTACTGCTGGAAAGTACTGTTACTTTCCTAGGGTGCCATCATGTTTTAGATTTCCCCTAAATAAAACCAAGTTTGACCATCATAAGTCTTTGTTAGCACTGTGAAGAGCCCCTCAAAATATCTCTCAGAGGGCTGAAACACCAAGAGTGGTTGCAGCACCGGTTTTGAACAAGCTTCCAAAGCGCTAAACATGCTTTTCTTTCTTCACAACAGCTTTATTTAGGTATGTCTTTTATTGCTAGGCATTATACAGCCCTTTTTAATTTCTGGTATGTGAACACACTGATTGTATGTTGGGGCTATTACTGTGTCACTCACTTCCCCATTCCTCGCAGTGACTGGGAGATCAAGGAGCAAGCACAGATGAAGAACTGCAGGAAAGCCTGGCCAACAAGCAGCACCATGCAGTCCGTGTGGTCTTGAGTTGCCCGTGATCAAGAGCAGGGCTGGCAATGGAGCAGAGTGGCAATCACAAATAGGAGCTGGGGGACAAGTGCTGCTTGTGAGTGATACAAGACGAAGAACACATGAGAGCTGGTGTAAGGTGGGTGTTTGCCCAACCAGATTACAAGGTAGATGCTGACAAGGCTGATAGCTAGAGGAGCAACCAAGGAAGTATCAAGAACTGCCCTAAGGCAGAGCTGAGCTGAAAGCCATGTGGAGAGCCAATTAGTCTCATTTCTGGAGATAGAATAAGGACTGGAAGGGTCAGATCCTCATTCTTCTGTCTTCAGTTTTCATTCTTACTATCTGATCTGTTCTAGCAGTACTCCATGAAATGAGCTGTGTCCTTCTTCATTGTTGGATACCAGCTTAAAATATCAGAGCCCTAGTTGCTGGAAGCTATCCACCTTTCGCTGCCCACAAAGGAAGGGACGGGAGGAGCACTCACTCACTGAGCAGCTGCGTTGAGAACCAATAACTGGCAAGACACTAGAAATGATCTGCAACATGTAGTTTTGGCCCATGCCATAGATGTACACAACCTTGAAAGCACAGCAAAGGGAACCACACAAAGGGCTGTGATACTAAAATCAGAGATTTCACATTGAACATTCTTCTTAGGGGAAGAAAAAGAAAATTTAGGCTGTTAGGGCTGTAGCTGATCAAACTCATCAGTTAATTTCACTTGTTCCCTGATACACCGTGGACTGATTTGCCACCAGTTACCTGTTACATTGCACTTGTAAGCGTTCAAAGGCAAGGCCAATTATTGGGATGCTGTGTTTGTAAAAGGCACAGCAGAATAAGAGTCTGGTCCGTGCTTAGTCCCCTCTGCAGACTATGTTAACCTAAGTTTATACTACTGCTTCAAGAAGACCTGTGATGAGAAAACCCCTGTGCTCTCCTATAGGGGCTGCCTCACAGGGATTCAAATACTACTGTGTGTTTTGCAGCTCTCCAAAATTTTGCAGCTAGAATTTCTGTTCATTTCTTTCCTGACTGCCCCAATAAAAACCTTATTTTATCATTGGATGAGTATATGACAGTTTAATTGAAACTGCTAAAGGCCATTAAAAAATGAAGTACCTGTAGGACTTGTTTAAAGTGCTTGCTACATCTGGCAGGCCACCAAGTTGATGAAAGCCCTTGGTGTTTCATGACAGTCACAATAAAGCACTGCTGAGGGGGTTGGCTTGGCTCAAGTTCTTATTTTCCTACTCAATTTTTATGCCTTCTGATTGCAGTTAAATGCAGTGAACATGGAGTTTTATGCTTATTTCAGGTTTAATTATGAAGCCATGCTTTTGGCACCCTAATAAAGTGGAACACTTTTACTTAGGAAAATCTCTCTGGCTTTAAGTCTTTGTCTGCTGGTGTAAATACAGATATGTGGTGTTCCCCTTTTGCTCCTCTTTAGGACTTTTGATCTCCTGTGCCGGATATAAGGTCTGCAGCCATTGAGTCACACTTCTGATATCTGTGGTAAAAAAGTTCACAAATAAAATCCTTTGAGGCCACAGAGCTAACAGGATTTCAGCTGTGAAGAATTCTTATCAAAATGTGGATATCTTGAAGAGGCCAGGAGGGCTCTAATGATGCAAGGATAGTGTGCTAGCTCATTCCCCTCATGGTAACACACTTGCCTCAAAAGACAGCCCCTACGGTACTTTCAAACTATCAGGCTACTTTAAAAACAGTTGGAATTTTTTGCCTCTAATAGAAATATGCTTGACTTAAAGGCATAAACGAAATAAATAGCAAAAAAGGTCTGGAGGCCAAGGTCCTGGCACCAGGACCCATGAGATATATTCACAGGGGCAGCCACCACCACCAGCAGCACACAGGGTGGAAGGAGAACGGCATTTCAGCCAGCAGTCTGGAAATGTTATGGAGGAAGCAGAGGCAAGACAAATGCTTTTGCGAAAGAGCAGATAGCACCGAGCCCTCAGGAGAAGTATCTGAGGATGAGAGACAGATCAAAGCTGTGGCTGAATAGATCAAAGATCTCAAAAATAAACGTACGTGCACAGCAAGCTGACTGGTTTGCCTGAGTCAAAGCCGTTTCTCAACAATAGTTCCCTTGCATATCAGATTAGGCTACTAAGCACGTGGTTCTCAGAATAGAGTACTGGAAGATGCCACCAGTAAAAATTGGATGCTCACTATTGTCTACTTCTCTGTCTATAAGCACCAGAGTATAGGTCTGACAGCGTTAAAGTGCAAGAAAGGATTAATGAGAGATTTTTCCCAAATGGCTAGAGACCGAGGGACAGGCTGCAGGGTGGGAGTGGGGGGGTGCTCAGTTCAGGGAAGCTTGGCTGAGGCATGTTGAGGATTGCAGATTTTCTGAAAATCCCTTCAACGTACCTCTAGCTGGACACTCTGAATCACTGGTCAGGTTTCAAGCTGGGCTGAACTGCTCCTTGGTGAAATCCATTAGCCAGAGACAGAGGAGGAGAGCGGAAAATTCCCTCTCTCCTCACTCCAGTGACAATTAGTTATACAAAGTGGAGCAATTCTGATGAGTTATTGGCTCTTCAGCCCACTGCTTCGGATAGTCCTGTAAGGACACTGAAACTCAAAATTATGTCTTTTGTGCTGCTTGGACCTTGAACTTGAAGCTTCCCAAGGGAACATTGCAACTTCCAGAATGGGGTTCTACCTTCCCCCTGCAGTTTTGAACAGAATTTTCATTCTGGACCCAAGAAATATTTTTCTGCAACTGCTGCAACTACAAATGAGAAAGATAGTAAAGGGAAGGGAAGGGAAGGGAAGGGAAGGGAAGGGAAGGGAAGGGAAGGGAAGGGAAGGGAAGGGAAGGGAAGGGAAGGGAAGGGAAGGGAAGGGAAGGGAAGGGAAGGGAAGGGAAGGGAAGGGAAGGGAAGGGAAGGGAAGGGAAGGGAAGGGAAGGGAAGGGAAGGGAAGGGAAGGGAAGGGAAGGGAAGGGAAGGGAAGGGAAGGGAAGGGAAGGGAAGGGAAGGGAAGGGAAGGGAAGGGAAGGGAAGGGAAGGGAAGGGAAGGGAAGGGAAGGGAAGGAAAGGAAAGGAAAGGAAAGGAAAGGAAAGGAAAGGAAAGGAAAGGAAAGGAAAGGAAAGGAAAGGAAAGGAAAGGAAAGGAAAGGAAAGGAAAGGAAAGGAAAGGAAAGGAAAGGAAAGGAAAGGAAAGGAAAGGAAAGGAAAGGAAAGGAAAGGAAAGGAAAGGAAAGGAAAGGAAAGGAAAGGAAAGGAAAGGAAAGGAAAGGAAAGGAAAGGAAAGGAAAGGAAAGGAAAGGAAAGGAAAGGAAAGGAAAGGAAAGGAAAGGAAAGGAAAGGAAAGGAAAGGAAAGGAAAGGAAAGGAAAGGAAAGGAAAGGAAAGGAAAGGAAAAAAAAAAAAAAGGAGGTTTTGAATTAATAACATGACATTTACTAAGAGAGTTGTTCCCTTAAATTCCAAGTCTAGTATGAGTGCAGCCAAATTATGTTGTTTACAAAAAGTTAATGAAGCCTAGAGGTACAAAGTGGGGAAATACATGTTACTGACTTGAAAAAAGATCATAGCCTACAAGCGCCTTGACATGGGGTCTCAGTGAGGTGCATGGGTCAGAAGACCAGCGGGATGCTCTGAGGAATAGATGTAGTGGTAAGTGTAAGTTCACAGTTTCACCTCTACATGCAATAAGGAGAAACCTGTGTTGGGGTAGGATATACAATGCAGGTGCTCTTATTTTTCAAGGAGGGGGATGAAAGGGACAGCGAAGAGTAACAGAATATCTTCAAGGACTAATGAAAATGGCTTCCACTGAAAATGCTCAGTCTGTTTACCTAACCACAGAGATGCCTGAGAAGTAACTGGTTTACAGTAGACCAGTATCGTCAAACGTACTTTGTACTACAGGGCTGGCAAATCTCATAGAGAAAGGATGGACAGGAAGCTATGGCTAGAACCAGAAGCCAGACCAATATTAGAAATAAGGTCCTTTCTTGAAACTGAGGCTTATTAACCTGGAACACAGGGTGAGAGGAAGTGATGAAGTCTCTATTTTATTTTCCAGACCTTGCTGGAAAATAATAGCTTAATTAAAAGATATTTTACAGTTTAGTTAAACACATGTTATTGGATTCACTGGACTTGATGAAATTTAACTCAGTTGAATTTAATAAAAAGCAGGTTAAAAAAGGTGTCCTTTCAGGATCCCTTTCAGCCCTATTTTTCTGTGATGAAATAGCCCTTCTGGTTTTAAAAGCTATATATTTATGTTTCTATGGAAATATCTGAACACATTTGTCTATGTCTGCTTGCTTTACATTTATCTGCCTCACATGTGGCAAATGTACTTTATTAGGAGCTGCTGGTTTCCTTTAAGCTCATTGAACTTCACAATGAAGCTCCAGTGCTTCTCTGTCTACAACACGTCCTGTCACATAACCCAGTGTTGCATTGATCATTGGATGGGCTTTTTTCCAAAGTACCACTGTCTAAGTCATTTCAAGGAGAGCAACGTGAGAAAAACAATTTTTTTTAATTGACCCGTGTCTCTTTTCTTTTTACTCAAAGAGTGTCCACATATAAAACAGGAGCTATCCCTGTCACTCTCCCAAGGGAAACATATTGCCTTTCAGCACTTCTTTTTCTGAGCCTTCCTCCTATCATTTGTATGGTTATTTGTGTTCGGCTGCTCTGCTGTGCATCTCTCTCTCTCTCTCTCTCTCTCTCTCTCTCTCTCTCTCTCTCTCTCTCTCTCTCTCTGCTGTTACCGAACTGCAGCTCCCACTAGAATTTGCACGATCAAAACGAGCTCTCATCTCAAACAGCGGTGAATCACACCACCTGAAGAAGAAGAATAGCAAATTAAGCACAGTAGCCTCGCTGCTTATATAGCGTGAGGTACCAGAGCACCCACAGGATGGAAGAACCTGGGTTTGTGTGAGACCCACTTAGCCTGAGATCAGCTGCCTGTGATATGAAAGCTGTCACAGGGTTTTATAGGAGTGTGTGTATTTAGGGGATGTTTTTAAGAAGCTAATAGTGTGCTGCATCTGAAAGCTGGAAAAGGCTGCTCCTTGCTGCTGGTGCTGCAGTAGCTGGTGCAGCAGGATGAATGTGTAAAGGACAGCTGCCCGAGCCGTGCCAGTGAGTCTCCCGTGCTGCTCTGTCTTCATTAACTGAAGGGATACAGAAGAAAACAGATGCACTAAGCAAGTGCCACACTGGATCTATCACTGTATACCCTTCACTGTGGACAATGGTCAACAAAGACATGAATGGATTTCCAGTCAAGAAGTGCTCAGCCTTTCAGTTTTTTAAAAAGAGGGTAAGATTTTCCTTTAATTCTTTCTTTTCACTTTCTTTTTTTTGTTGTTGCTGTATTTGTTAATATGATAGAGCAGAGACAAAGTCATTGAAGAAGGAAGGTGTTTTAATTCCACTATCCTACTGTAATGAGCCTCTGACATGGGCAGTTCTACCGAACACCAAAGGCAATAGCACCATAGGCGAAGGGGAGCTGGGGAGGGGGGTCGGGGATGGGGAGACTGAAAGGCATTACATCAGCAGTCTTTGCTGTGGAATGTATATCTCAATCACAGCTGACCACAGGGCTTGACGCAATACAACCAGCTAATCGGACTGGCATAATACACTCCAAAGCAGAGTGGAGGGTTGTTGCAGCTTGTCTCTGACTTCCTCCTCCACATCCACCTAGGGGTATGAGTCCCTCCACACCTTTCATTCACTTGCCTGAAGTGCAGCATTACCCACCTCCATTCATCACCTCACAGAGGGGGGAAAAAGAGAACAAAGGGGTGTTTGTGAGCTCAGCAAAATATTTCGTAGCTTGTAATTAGCCTGTAATCACAATTAATGGAGGAGAAAAGAATAAGACTGAGGTACACCTGGATTTGGTTTTCTTTTATATTCTTTTAGGCAGATATGTCAGGATTTAGAAAAGACCTGCTATGCATTATATTTGACTTCTGATTTCCTTAAGAAAACGTAAGTGCAACACTCCACCTCATCACTTTAGTTAAGTCCTTTCTGTTTCTTTGACTCTTTTATAGTGACGGTGCTGCACAGTCCCTATTTAATTTCAGTAACAAAGTAATTTCCATGAGGCAGTAGGACAGGTATTCTGAGTATGTCTGGGTAGACCCAGAGAGGAGAGGCAAAGCATCAGAAAGATTGGTAGCAGGGACTCCCCAATGGAAAGGATTTCCTGAATGATTAAAACGACAACCCTCTCTTTAAACAGACTGGAGTAGGAGCAGATAAGCTGCTCCATTCACTAGTTAGTTCATTCATTCATTCATTCATCCCCATTCATTCTTTCTCTTTGTTATGCCAAAAATATGGTCAGTCCATTTAACCCTTCAGGCAAAGAAAATGAAGCCTACACCGGTCACTAAATTGAAAGACAGGGTCAAATACTTTCAGGCACTGAGATGCTAGACTTGAGGGCAGACCTGGAAAATACTAGCAGGGTCACTTGAAGGAAAAAAGTGCGGTTTGCTGACATTCATTGCTCCCAAGGTGATTTGTGGAAGCCCCGGATAGACAGCCCAAACACCACATAAATTCAGCCCACAAAAATAGTTCTCGTCCCACGCTGCTTCTCATTTAAGTATATTACTATTGGCATGTGTATGTTTGATATTCAGCTCACCAGAAAGGTTTCTCTGTTTTTCAAAATTGCTTAAAGGTTTTAATACGAATGTATTCCTAAAGAGGAAACAAAACAGCTTGCAGTTCCTGTATGAGGTTAATTATTGGCAATTGTCTTCTATCTCTGTTTAAAGCTAAGACAAGTTATCACTGGAAGACTCTACATCATTTTGTTCTGGAAGCAGGGAAAATAGTTCTTTTTCAGAGCTATACTGATGACCACTGAATTTGTCATTGGAAAAGATGGTTAATTGTAGTCATATTTGAAGAAACTGGCATAGTGATACAGTCCTGGACAGTGGATCAGGACAAATAGCCGTTTTTATTTTCTGGGGGTTTTCATTTTGCCAGATGTTGCCTTTTTGCTGTTGTGATGAAGACAGATGAAATCAGTATAACCAACGTAGAGACACAAAGGAAGGAAATTCCCTCTCTATACATTTCTGTCAATAAATATGTATCTTCATTAATACTTCTCTTATCCCCATTATCTTCCTCCCAGAAAATCCCCTGCATTCAAACATTAACTACATTGTTCCTAAAGCAGTGCTTGAAACATGTACAAACAATAAAAACTGTATGTTCATAATGTGTTGCTGGCTATCAGCAATTTATCTTGCATTTGCTGGACTGGTGTCATGCTGCATTTAACTACTGGGTGGATGGGGAAAGACGGCTAAAGACAGTCAGTTTGGTTCCCTACCAATGAACTGGACGCTCTGGCTGAACAACCACCAAAATCCTGTGCGTACAGAAGCACAGCTGCTAGGTTTCTTGATTTGAGTTTTGTGTGTGATGTTGTTTGACAGTTTGCACCACCACAGCACCAGCACACAATAATGAACACCAGCAACCTATTGGATGCATCCTACATTCATAGTGAGAGGCAGCTCTTGCCCTGAGGAGCCTAGCAGACCTGACTGCAGGGTGAGGTATTGCTACTTTACTGACAGGTGACTGAAACCCAGAGGAGGTTTGCTGTTCAGGTACTGCATAGGGTTCTCCCAGATCACCAACAGTGTTTGTGATGAAACAAGGGATGGGACTCAGAGAAACATCCGGTTTAAAATCACTGTGTCTGTCTCCGCAAAAAGGTCACATTTCTAGCACAGGTGCTTTTCAAGTCTAGCTCTAAAAAATCTGTATCAATCTAGATTAGATTGATTGACACCCCAAATTTCAGGAAACGCTGCTATTTTTTCAACTCGGTTAGATTTTGTTGGAAGAAAGTACCAGATGTATCTTCATTGTTTTCGTTTTCCATTCAGCCTTATGTTTTCATTAAATTGCAATCCTCTTTGTTGCTCTGGCCAAGAGTGCAGAAAGGACTGGCAGAGCTCTGTGGATTTAGGCTAGGCTGAAAGTGCATTCAAACACTGACTTGAATTTGAGGACCAGATTTTTTTTTAAGCCTGGCTTATTCTCTGATGACAAAGCACTGACCCTCTGGGATGCTGCCTGCTGTGTCAGATGATTCAGGGTATGGGCTAATCACGTCCGGAGGTCAGAGAACAGGAAGGAAAGGCTGAAATTAAAAGGCAGCACACTTAATTGAAATAAAAGAGAAAACATAAACTATTGGTGTTACGGAGTGCCCTGTAGCACTCACTGCTGGCAGGGTTGGAACAAAGAGATAGAGACTTCATCCACTTAAAACCTGCATAGTTTGAAAGAAAACAAAATTATTTACAATGCCTGTCTTTTTTTATTGCAAGAGGTGTAACAACTAATTGCATCTGGGATCAGGATGATATTTTAATAATTAAATACTGTTTTTTTTAATTAACAATGACATAGAAATATAAAAAGAGAAATGGAGAGAAGAAAATGGGAAATACATAGGCACAAGAAGGGAATTTGAAGTCACTCCAATGAAGATAAATTATAAAATCTGTTGTTCACATAATCTTAAGTCATGGCGTGAAAGGATCACATTCTGACAAGGATGGGAGATTAAAAGACGTTATCATCTCATAGCACATAATTGCCTTTGGTTTTTTACCATCCCTTTCTCTGTTCACTGATGTTACATACTGGATACCAATATAAATAGGCCATTGACTTCGTTTGGTTACAAAAGGCCAGGAAATCATGCTTTTTCATATACTAGCACCATTTTGTCTTTCCCAAAGTTCAATTAAAAGGTTTTGTTAATTGATGGAAGTCTCATCCCTCTGTTGTGAGGGGCTTACAGGTCTTATCCTTCAGAGCTGTGCAGGAACACCCACAGAACTGAAATGTACCTATTCAAAAGATCACTGAAGGTGATAAACCTGTAGCTGTTCGGCAAACAGGATATCCCAGAGCACTGGGACCTTTCGTTGTCACCTACTCCCATCCCTGCCAGATGGTTTTGGGAAGTGGGGGTTTGTGGTGTTTGCATCGCCTTCTTGTGCTGCATTTGCCTCCCTTATAAAGACTTCAGGATAACATTTTGCAATATATGCCCTCCCTCATCTTGAAATAACATACCATGTCATATATCACAACACAACCAACATGGTTAAAGCAGGATGAATGATGAACTCCCTGTGCCACTTAAACACTGGCTAATGATATGGTAACCTCAGTAAACATGGAAATTCATTATCCTCTCAGGTCTGGACTAAGACCAAATACAAATTTATTCAGAATGTGAAGAAGATAAACGTCTGATAAATGGGAAAAGAAATAGCTGTCTTCCATAAAAGGGAAAAAAAAAGAAACAGGGCATGTCTCAGAGAGGAAGTTTATTGCAGGGATTAAGGATTTGCTAGTCTGAAACCCGATAATGGAAAGAATATCCATAATCCTTTTTCACTGAGAAAATTTACATTAATTAGCAATTTAGGTCAAGCTAAAGGAATGCGCAAGTAGGAAGAGAAAATCCCTCTTTGTTTCTATGCACTTTTTCCAAATACATAGTTTGTGGAAACCATGCCCTTCTCCTTTCTACATTGATACTTTATGGCACTACATACCAGCAGCTTTCTGCATATACAAGCTGAAGAGGCTATCTCATAAACATCATCATGCATGAAGATGACAGCTCAGGCTGCATTAGAGCTCAAGGCAATGAGTGGCTGAGGGGACTGCAGAATTACCTGAATACCATTTTTAGGATTACAGTAATTTAGTGATACAGAAAGCCCTTGAAATCAGTACTTCCATCTGACCTCCTACAGATTATGTTCCCTCTGGTAGATTGTGCTGGGGGGGTTGCTCTCTGCTCTGCCACTTTTACAGGTCTAGAAGACCATTTCAGGACTGGAGTTACCTTTTTTTTAGGGTCATTTGGAACTTACCTAGAAAAAAAGAAGTGACAGCCGAAGCTGACTGTACCTTAATAAAATACCAGCTTTATACGGTATGACTGCAGCTTTTCTTAGCTGCTTGGGCCAATGTCACAAAAGTAGACAAATTTTAAAGTTGATTTCCAGAGACACGGATCCTGGATGACTGCAAGTGAGACAGAGGTTTGCTGCAGTAGAAACTTCTTTCTCATCCCACTTCTGTGTGGAGAGGCGCTGAGCATCCGTGGTTCTTCTTGACATCAGCCAAAGCTGTAAGCACTCAACATTGCCCAGCACAACCCCAAATGCCTTTATCAGACTATAACTTGCAGACCACAACTGACATGGTGCTTTAATATAACTAAGATGAAGGTGGTCCTATATCTCAGTCAGGCTTCAAACATGCTACAGACACTCATTGAGCTGACCAATAATTTTCTTACCTGCTGTCTACCACTCCCTTTCCAAAAAAGCCTATTAATTAAACACAAGAGACAAAATACAAGAACTGATGAGAAACTGTGTAAGGCCCGAGTACTGGTTTTCCATAAAGAATTTTGTTTGCCTATGTCTTCTGATTAAACCAAGGTATGCTTTGGTTGAGATCACTGCTAGTATTTTGCTTCTTAGCTAGTATACAGAAAAAGATTCATGAGGCAAAACTGGCAATGTCTGTGAGTCCCTTGTTCAAACCTAAAATATGAGACTATTGTTAAAACTTCAGAGTTTGGACTAAAATGAATAAAAAAGAAAACAAATAAGGAAGGGTGGAGAAATTATGGCAGAATGAGAGAAAAGGAAAGAAAGAAAAAAGAGCAAGAGAGAGGAAAATCTTCTTATTCCTTTCTCCCTTCCCTAACTTCTTCCTTTCTCCTTAATAAAAATGTAAGACTAGAAGGCACGTCCAGACTCTTTAAGCTTGATATCTTCTCCTAACCATGCCTCATGATTCCTACCAGAAATTTGTCAAACCACTGCTTGAGATTGCTCAGGTCTCTTTCACTTTTGGGAAAATGAGCCTGCTTGAAAATTTAGAAATCCTGTTCTCATTTTCAGCCTAGTTTTACACATGACCGATTTGTTCCCATTTGCTTTTGTACCAACGTGAAGCAACAACTTAAATAACTCTTGCCCTTCTCCTATATGTACAACTACTGGCACATTTACAGAGAGTAGCCATTTTTTTCTCTCAGCTGTGTTTGGCTAGTCTAAATAAGTCAACTTCTTTTAGGACAGACTTTCCATTCCCCAATCACCCTAGCAGACAAAGGCAGCTGTCACATCTGCTGGCCTAGAGATGTCCTTGGTGTTATCAAAGCATTCATATATTCCTCTTTCACTGTTCTTACTCATGGAGTCCACACTTCTAATCTCCATCCCACTCTGCTCCTCCCACTCAGGTCCTCTTTTGCTGAGCATGTCTCCTGTGTGTCACTGGCAAATTTTATGAGCACGAGCCTAGGTTCTGTACCAAACCCAAGTCCAGTACTAAACCTTCCTCTTGTCAATACACTTTTAGCTGGTTTCTTTCTCTCATAATTATTTTTGTAAGAGTGCTCTTACTTCCCATTTTAACTGATTAATTCCCGTGTGTTATCACTGTTTTACTGAGTTACCAAAGACAATATGGATTAGATTATTCACATTTGCCTCATCAAAGGAAGACATTAGGCAAGTTTGGCATACTGGTAAATGCATGTTGCGTGTTATCTCATTTTCTATTGAACTCTCCAAAATTTGCTCTCTCTTCAGATGTGGTAAGTTTTGTTTCTGTACACATAGCACCACAAGGCTTTTTCTCCCATCAGTATATCACTCTCCTCCTGGAAAATGCAGACCACAGAATTCATTTTAAGACTTACTTGCTATCTCAGCTGAATCCTTCTGAGAAATAGATTTCTTTTTTAAATTTCATAATGTGATTGGATTTTTCCAGAATCACTCACAGCTGTTCTACCACTTTCAGGTCCTCATTGTCCACAATCAGTAATGAAATAGCAATGGGCAGGAATTTCCTTTGAGAGACTGCTCTGGTTCATTCCTTTCAAGATCAGATTAGATATTGCTTGAGACTGAATAGTGCTTTGGTCTCTCTTCATTACATGCCTTCAGAGTTGAGCATGGCTTCTGTTTGGGGAAAGGCCAGCCATGAGATCTCTGAGTCTTCTGCCAAGTGAAAATTAACACTGTTTTAAAGATCACAGAGTCTGGACTTAAATTCTTAGAGCAATCCTACCCTGAACACAATGATGTCACTGCTATCATAACTCAGCTCATCAGCCTCAGTATCATTTACCCTCAGTCTGAACATCCAAATTGTTAAAAGACATCGTGATACAAGAAACTGCCAGCAAGAAGAAAAGCACAAAGTGTTTTGGACACCCTTGGCTGTATGGGAAGAGGTGGTGCAAACTGAGATACTGAGAAACAGACAGCTGTGTCTGATGAAAAATCAATGTGATTCCTCCGCCAAATGGAGAGAGTGACAAATATGATCTGCAGGGCCTGGGAAGGACTAAGAATTTAGAGTAACTCAGTGTATATGTTACCCTATCTGCTAATTAAAGACATGGTTTTGATGAGGGTTACAAGCTCAGGGGAGGTCAAGGGTGGTGTCCGTGGAGAAAGGAATCAGAGAACTGAAAGCAAGGGGAAATCTTATATCCTTGTAACAAATTGGCTGATTTAGAGAAGGAGAAAATGGAAGGAGTACAACCATCTCTGCAGAAAAACATGTAAACAGAGATGCTAAAGCAGTGGAAAAACAAGCAAGATCTAAAACCACAAGAGGCTTGCAAAATCAAATCAATAATACAGAAGTTTTTTTCTAAATACCATGTATCACAAAATAATTGTTAGTGGTTGTTATTTACAACAGTTACTTTTACAGCAAGATGATTAAATTTTGAGAGTAAGAAAACAATTAATAGCTCCGAGACCAATAAATTTTAATGTTTATTGAAAACTCTGCACTGACAGGTTTCCAAATCAGCTTACAAGCAATTAACCAAGTCTCAAAATATCCTGATGAGGTAGAAAAATCATTCCCATCTCACAGATAAGTGGACAAAAAGAAAATAGGTAACTGAGTCGGATAGACAAGTTATTATATAAGACAGAAGTTATTCTTTTCCTGACCCTCACTGCAACTTTCCCTCACTAATTAAAAAAGAAGATATTTCAGTTTCTTGAACAGCAGCAAACAAACATCTGCTAAGGTTTGCTGTGGCTGGAAGTTATTAGGGAGTTTTGAGCTGCTTAATGACACAAGCACCAAAACAATGTTGTTTTTTTTTTTTCAAATGGTCAGAAGTACCTGACATGGTCTTGCTCACATGGCAGTGTCACTAGAAGATGCTAGATACTGTGTTAAGCTTCAAAAGCTATTATTTCCAGTATACGCAGCTCATTAAGAATTTGCTGAAGAAAAAAGTATGACAAACAGAGATTTTGCCTGCCCTACAAAGTTAAGAGGGCCAAGGGGCATGTTTGTACTATGAGTGTCTTCCAGCACGGCCAAAGCCTGTTCCTATACTGCAGCTCACCAGGAAATGGCTGAAGAGGTGACAGCCTGAGACTGGAGTCTGCTGTGCTCCGTAACCCAGTGCTTATTTCACTGCTCGTGTGTCTCCCACAGGCAACCCCTTGAATATGCAAACTTGTGCACAACATCAGAAGCACAGATGGTGAGCTGTGCACAGTGCAGGGGCTGCCTCTTTTTACTGTAGGTATGGGCAGACATTCATTTGAGGTGGCCCAGCACCATCAGTAACCTATTTTACTTCCCAGTTCCCATGAATGAGGAGCCATGCATGTAGTCAGATTCTGCAGCTCAGTAGCCAAGGGGCCACTTGTTCAGATGCCAATAACCTACTTGCTTGTGCTTTTCAGGGCCATATCTACTTGTACACTGTACAAAGCATGCAGTGGGGATTCAGTTGTCTTCTGAAAAGATCCGGAGAGCTACACATGGTGAAAGTGCCTGCCAGTTAGGTGGCTTTCCTCAAAACATTTAAAGTCTACCCTAAAAGGAGGAGGGAGAACCCTGTGTCTGCTGCCCCACTGCCAGCTACCTGCAGATGTGATATGGGGCTGGAACATGCCCCTGCAGTCCACATTACAGAAGGGCTCCACTCTCATCTACCCGCAGCAGCATTTTCCAGCATCCCCGTGGGCTGGGAACTTTTTGGGTGTCGTTTTTAAGGGACTACCTCGCACCAACACTAGATGCTAAAGGAGTACTCAGGAGAACAGACTTCCTGTTGCAACTCTGACTCTGGTGTTGTGTTTGACCCTGGGAAGCCACCTCAGCTATCCCAACAGGCATCCTTTGGCCAGCTGTCTAGATTGCAAGCTCTTTGGGGTAGAGAAAAAGAGACTGAGTTTCTACACCGCCTAAATAAGTCAGGTTCAAATCTCAGTTGAGGCTTAGTGAACATAAATAATATAGTGAAAATCACTGGCTATTGTTGCTATCAAAATTGTTTTTACATGGCTGATTTGGAGAGATTGGGTTTTTTTGCAACTACAGATGGGAAAGATATCTTTTATTTTATTTCCTGCTCTGTTTTTATTAGATATTTGCTAGACTGTCTTGCCTCAGTCAGTTCCTACGTTTGCTTTTTACTCAGGCAGTTAAAGGTCTTCAAGTGTATAGCAGAAATAAGTAAAAAGGGTTATTAAGCCCAATGCTTGAACTGGAGGTCAGCAATAAAATTTGTAGATGTATTGCAAAAAATTTCACCCAAGAATAGGTCACTAAAATGGCTTGAAATTCTTTCCATTTTAAGTAATTACAGATCACTGAAAAAACATATAGTCCTTTCAGTATCTTTTGTTTTCCTAAAAGATCCCCCTGCATTTATCTAATGAAACACTGTTAAACTTTAACAGCTTAGCTGTAAGTAGGTTGGAATTTGATTAATGATAATTTATTTCTGGCTTTAAAATTAATGACATTTTGAAGCACATCATCATTGTTTGACACACTCTGATTCACGCAAAACTTTGAACCCCTCATTCCTAAAAGGTCAACTTAAAGCAGCGCTCCTTACAAGAACAGTCATTGTAACATTGACTTTTCTGTTTGGAGTGGTGGACAAAACCTCTATGCTATGGGAACAAAATCACTGTGGGAATCCTCTATGTAAAATCTTTTTGACTAACTGCTAGGCTGTGACGCAAAGAAGAGCTATAAGAAAAGGCGTCTTAAGAGAAGATAATGGAAAGTAATGTTGAAGGAGGACAGCCTGTGATATAAAAACCTATAATAAAGTTAAAGTCTATGCTGCTGCTGAATCAATGTAGTTGGGTGAATGCCCAGTATTAGGAACTTACAACCTGCCACTAATGATTACAAACTGTGATTCATTTCTTGTTTGAACTCTTGTAAAATTGCTTTCTATTGTTCCCCTGTAAGAATCCTTGAAATTAAAGGTTATGTAGATTATTTTAATAATAAGTGCAATTATGGTGATAATAATTCAGAGCACAGTGCTCAAAATGTCGTCTCTGCCCCTCAAATAAAGTGGTATCTCCATGATCGGCAAGGATATATGTTCACTCAAATGAGTCTTGGTTCTTTTTGGAAAAAAGGTCCGTAAAATCAAAAAAAAATGTATCAGATTCTCAGGATCTTTATCATCTGATCAGATGCTTAGGATTATCACCCACATAATGTGATCAAGAAGAAATGCTGAAATGTTTTCCTAACTATTTTTTAAAAGCAGAATCCTTCATTCTGCTATGTGTTACAGCAAACTTGCTTCCTGATCACGTAGCCAGGACCTCACCCTATTGCACATCAACTGGGAAAGAAGCAAGGCATGTCTGTTTATGTGCCTAAAATGCCCAGGTACAATTATCTTGGTCTGAACTGGCTCTGGTGAGCAAGCTCAGCTGTGATACAGAACCAATCATTCCAAAGTACCAACTAGTTCAGGGCACACATGGACCAGAGGGAAGCAACAGGCATTATCTAATCCCTCTGCCAGAAGTACCTTCAGAGATCTGTTCAGGTATTTCAGCTCACATTCAACCCCAGGGCCCCAAACCAAAGAAATTTTTAGCTCAGTAGCATGGCCTTTTCTTCTTATGCCAATAGACTGGAGGCGTGATGAAAAGCATGTCCGCTGTGCCCCCAAGCTGTGTGTTCAGTTTGCATCCTGGTCCCATGTTGTCATCTCTCTTGCTCTTTGAACACCCCGTCCCTTTCTACAGTGATATAACTGACTTCAGCCTGATTTCTTGTTCGTCTAGGAAAAGCATAGACAAAGCTAATTAATAACCAAGCCTTTTTATGTAACTAGTCATGGCTGATCTTGAACTCCCTCTTGAACTCAAAAAATAGATGAACATAAATGCTCCTCAATGCTCAGCAGTTCTATGGATATGCATCCATCTTTATGCAGCCTTCAGCCAGAGGCGAAGGTCATTGCTCACCGCACTCACAAGATCTGACATGGAGTAACTGTACTCCCTTCCACATTGAGTAAGGCAAGGTGGGCATGTGGTTTAGCCAGCTTTGTCTTTACTGCTTTAAAGGCTTTGGTTTCAGAGAACCAAACAATGCCAGTATTCCCATTGCCTCTCTAAAAACAGGGCTTTTGATCTATCCATATCTCATATTTCAGCAATCACTTCTCTGTCAAATTTTTTATTCTGTTGTGGTTCAACCTTCCTGGATCTGCTTCAAATGAAACAACTAGGTTCCTCAAACAAATGGATTTTGCAGAACACGCCTCTGTGCGGTAGGGTAGAAAAGACCTTCCTGCTGTCCTGGCACCAGGGCAATACATGGATGTGTCTTCTGCCTGTAATCACTGCAACCAAATCCTTGGCTGCATTGAGGTGCAGCATCTCTGGCCATCACCTGCCTAAGTGTATATAGGGAATGCAAGCTACCTGCTCCCTCATTCACCCTTGGCTGAAAGTTTTGTCCATTTTAGAACAATCATGCAGAGAAAGTGGAATTTGTGCACATGCCATTTTTTAAAAAAGGACAGACCCCATTATAAATCCTCATGCACTGACCTGCAGTTCAGTCAAAGTATGTGAGAAGACCGGGAACAGGTCTGCTAGATTTGACATAGGCCTATCTTTTGAGTCCTGTCAAGGCAACTGAATAGCATCCTCAGTGTTGTTCTACTGAAGTTCCCCAATTAGTCTTGAAGATTTTTTTTCTGAGCTTTCCAAAATATTTCCAGATAAAAAAACAACTCACTGAATTTTCCAAAGAGGCCTCAGATCTAGACCTAACAGTATATGTACATACATGCTAACATACAGCATACATACATGTGTATGTGTATAGGCATACATAGTTTTATCATCACTTATCTTCCTGCCCCATAAAACAGGGTGAGTTTTGATGCCACACCATAAGCATTGCTACACCAGGTCTCGGTTTTTATTTGAACAAGCCCATATTCCCACAGAAGATGCTGTGGACAGACAAGTTCTGTGCTACATCACCGCCTGACTAAAAGAAAAAGGGATGCATAAGCCTCTCTTAAAATTCCTTTTTTTATGGTTGTCTTAGGTATAATATTTCATGCAACATGTCAGAAAAAATCATCTCTTAGCCCTGACACCACCAAGCTCCTTGGAGAGATTGACAGGCAAGAAGCAACACAGTCCTCAGGAGGCGACTTAGAGTCTCCATTCATTACCCTGGCCCTGGCACTTGTCTTTTAGCTCCTGCATTTCAGTTTGACAGTGTCTCCCCACTGCATACTACTGGGAGTTATCACGCACTTGGAGGAACTGGAGATCCATGTTTTTGATAAGGAGACTGTGAGATTTGATTCACATTGTCAGAAGCGTCCATTAGTGACCATCCCTTCCTAAGCCCGCGGTTTCCATGCATACCCTCCACCAGACCCCTGTGAGAGGAACAGGTCTCATTTCAGATTCAAGAGTTTAATTTTTATGGCTCTTCTTTTGTGCTGCACTTCTGAGTACAGTGCTGAGGGAGCAAAGGTGACTGCTCTGGGATATCTTGCCTGGACTAAATAAATTCTTTCCTTCTCTATTTAAGATTAATTAAGAAATGCTGAAAGGAAAAAAGGTCAGAGCTACTCTAAGATTGTTCATTCCATCCCCCAATTATTCAATATATTCTAAGCTTGAAAGAGCTGTAATTAGATATGAGAAAAGCCTGATGAGGTTCTCTTTCTGTATAGTTCCAATCATGCTGGCAGTCCTCCAGAAGTTAAGTATGTAAATAAGTCTTCTTCTTTTCAACAAATTTCTTCTGATCATTGTACTTCTTTCTTTCTCTCCAAGGCCTAAGCCATCTGGACCTTCCCCATTCAGTAGCCTGTGCACTGAATAGGACCATACAGAGGTGAAAGGAGAGATTGCTTCTTCTCCATCACAAGCTGGTGGAGAGCCCAGTCTAGTGCTGCACTTTATGAAGCTCTTGGAGGAACTTGTGTGACCTTTGGAAAACCCCAGCAGCTTCTTCACCCAAATACCGTTGCAGATCTATGCATTAATACGGGATCCAGACACTGATGTTTGGTTTCTCCAGCGTAGGTGTGCCACCTAAACATTAGTGTCCTTGCCCTAGCAGGTTAGTTGAAGGCAGATGTGCCATGCGCCCTGGCTCTCCGCACTGCCGGTGAGTGGAACGAGTCGCAGGGACTGCAGGGAGCTGTTAGTTTCGTGCATTTGCTGCTTTTGAAAATGTTGTCTTTAGCAAAGGAGTCACTGGCCAAGTCTGCAACATTAGGCTGTGGTTTGATTTCCCTTATTTCATGGTCACATTACTAGAAAAACTATTCAGTCCATTTAAAAACCTGGCTAACTTGTCTGTCTCAGGCATTTCCTCCTTCTACTTCCCTTCTTCAATTTCTGTTTGCTTTAAATGAAGGAGGTAAGCAAAGTGCTACCTCTTTCTCTATTTCACTTATTGTTTGACACAGTAATTTATATTGGTGAGTCGGAGCCCTATTATAAAAAGTTTTACATACCAAATGGAAATCATGTAGATCCTCCTACCTGCAGGGTATTTTCAACAGTAGATACTTCTCTCTGATATCATAGTTATTGTTTAACCACATCAACCTAGAACCCCCCAAAATGTTGGCTTGCTCAGAGGAAAGATGCGTTAGCTTCCAATGGCTTTTACCCGAAATGACTTCAGAATATTTTTTTTGGCAAGAATTAGGCAAAAGAAAACCCACACACAACCAAGCATGTGGAATCAGAGACTGAAAACAAGCTGCTTCAGACACAGGCTTCCCAAAACCAACAAGCTTCACATGTGGGACACTCCAGCCCTCAAGCTGATAAGTCAGTATTGGTGACTTACACTTCAGCTTGTGTTTCTAAAACAAAGAAAGATCTTTATTGCCATCATCTTGTAATAAAGTGAAGACCACGAGGAATAAAAGTGCTGGGCAATATGTTTCTTGTGTGTGTGAGCATGCCCCTGGAAAAATAGTAAGCTAAGAAGGGAAATAATATAAACAGTAGAAAGAAAGCCTCCCTTGTTTCTTACTTCTTGAGTGTGTCTGGTTTGCATCTGTTACTACATTTTTCACTGAAGAACTTTTATTTCTTTTATACATATGAATGACTGTTTATGACTGGCAGTTTGAAAATGTGGCTTTACTCTGATTAACTCCGCTTTTTGTCTGTACTTAGCTCTTTTTAAGACCATATTTCTCAACCTGTGTTAAAACATAAGCAAAAACAACACATGGAACAATTTATTGAAATGCCAGGCAGGTTTGACAGGTGCAGGAGAAATTGCTTGGTTTCACAAATTAAAGCAGCTGCAGTTTTATAGGTGATGAAATTGCAATGGGATGGGGTTTCACATTTGTTAGTTCATCTTGTGTTTGCTGTTTTGTTTTCAAAGCATTGAGTCATTTCCCACTCTCCAAGGAGGACTCTAAGACCTATTCCTCAAGTGGATGAAGCATCTAGCCTCCACAGAGTGAGGGGAAGCTTGGCAAAAATTCAAACAAATTTCAGAGCAGGCTGAAAATTAACCAGAAAATAATAGTTTTCTCCTCATGAGACTATAAATAAATGTTGCTTGTGGCTTTGGGAGCAGGAAATGCTATAAATGTTAGGTCCACCTTTCAGATAGACTGAGCTAGATTTCATTGTTTCTTAAAAGTATATCATGCACAGAAAGTTTTGAATCATTAACCATCAGATGTTAACCTCATAAGAGTCTCTTGTGTTAAGGAGTTTTACTTTCAGTCTGAGCAATTGCTACAGGAAGATATATGTTTTCTTTTCAAATTACCAAGGACCATATGTTTTCCTACAGCGACAGGGTATGTATCAAGTGGTGCCGCTCCCCATAAGTTCATTTTTATCATCCTTGCTGGGAAAAATTAAGATGAAAAATCAATAAAAGATCTTAAAAGAATTGGTCGCATTTGGCACTGGATTAATTTGTCAAAACGTCTGAATTATAAAACCTTCTTCTAGCTTAAATCCCCACCAAAGATGGTGGTTTAAGACATAAGTTCTTGTGTGGCTCAGAATAAAATAATGTTTTAAATCCTAATTGAAATGTATCAGTGTCTCACACACTGCTGTGCACAGCAACTCAGCTGGGATGCCATTTAAAAACGGCTAATTTGAGTGATCAGGACTTTCTGTTTCTCCTGTATTCTCTAACAACTCAACAGCAAAGGGAAATTGGCTGCTAGAAAAAGATAGGAAGAGAAAGGGTAGGTATTTTCCCGGAAGATGTGCCTTTGAGCAAACACATCTCCTATGACAGAAGAATAAAGGCATTTCTTTTGTCTGTGTTACCCAGAGGTCTGTTAGATGACAGGGCCACCCCAGAGCTCCTGAGTGCTCAAGCAGGACTCCTGACTGGGGCTGTGCCAGCTTTCCCCATGGCACTGCCATGACACACTGCAGGTGAGCCCGCATGGGCTGCCCAAGTCCCTGTTGCCAGCTCCCAGCCCAGCCTTGCCTTGCAAAGGAGCTGACCTGTGAAAAACCACTGTCATCTCTCACCTGGAGCCACTGCGGGAATATTGCAGCTTTCTGAGCTCTATGGTCTGTCTCGCAGCCCTGTGGACATTTTGGCAGGTCTGTCTTGCAGGGCCAGAAGGACTGGGCACCCTAAATCAGCCCATCTGATGGTCCCAACTGCCTTAAAGATCGATGAAAAATTAGGATGGTATGCAATATTATGTAACAAATTACAGGGGTCACCTTCTGCCAAATCAAAAGGAGATTAGTGAAGTGCAGTATCAGGCTCAAAGTAAGAATAAGAATGATATTAATTTCAGGCCTCACAAAGTGTGCTTCACTGCTCTGAACAGTATGAAGCTTTTGACTGAAGAGCTAAAGATGACTACTGAATGGGACTTGCTGTTATATCCACTGCAGCCACTATTCTTACACTGTAGTTAAGCTTTATTATTCTATGATATTTCAGCCCAGACTACTGAAGTATGCAAAATAATTATTGCATCAGAAGACTGGAAGGAAAAAAAAGTACAGTGAGATATCTTTGTTTCTCTTGAGCTTTTTTTCATTCAGCCCATCCACATGAGAACATGCATTCCCTGGCTCCTGCGTCTGACTCAGATGCTCACAGTACCCTGCAGACTGCTTTGAGGCTTTGACTCGAGATGTGGGATGTGGTGTCTATCAGAGCAGGAGTTAAAATAAACATTGCCTAGATTTACTGACAATTAGCTTTGGTCACATAAAACAGAGAATAGAGAAGTGAAGTTACGAGCGAGCAGCCTCGGACTATTTGGATAGGATTTGGGGTTGTATTGTTCATGTTTTTATTTGATCTAGATGAAAAGCATTTTTTACTTGGTAGCCTGGAAAGATTAGACTTGCACATACACAATAAACCCCATTTTGTTTTGTTTTCCTCTTTGACATAATACGCAGAGAGAGGGTGTTTATACACCAGCATGCACAATGAATCTATTGTCTCATCTCCTGTAGAAACAAGTGCCATCAGTGCTTACAATTGATCCAAGAGCTCTTACCTGATTCCAGCACATCAGTTATTTATTTATTCACAGAGAAAAGAATCCCATGAGACTAACAATTGTTATCAAGGACAGCATGGGAGGAAGGAAGAGAAGAAAAGCCTAAGTGGTGCCTGTTCAGTTGTTTGGATTTTTTTGGTACCATATTTCAAACAAATTAGCCAGTCAATATAAGGGCACAGCAAAAGCTACTTTAACTATCAATGTGAGATGTGGGTCTTACAGACTTTCTCCTGCACCACTGGAGTTGGCAAGAGCTTTCCCATTGACTGGAACAGGAAATTCAGCCAGGGAGTTGTCTGTGTGCTCATTAACACTCGTTGTTGGCATTATTGGTGTGCCTAAGTTTACTGCTGCTCTTCATGCCTTGATTACATGGATACAATTTTTTCAGCAGGAATATTTAAACGAATACTTAAAGGATCCCAAATTCCTCAAGTCATTTTTGTGCCCATCAACTTCTGGGGTTGGTGCTTGACTACAATCACATGCCAACATATTTTTTTAAGAATCTCACCTTTGCTGACTTGCTGCTGTGGTCTGGAGACATGTCATTCACACTTAAGATCATAAAAATCTGCCATATTTTCTTCAAGTGTTAATACTGCAACTGATGACAACAACAAATACAGAAACATTTACTATGCTTCCTCTTAGATACATTTGAATTCTGCCAGATGCTGTTATGGCAAGTGAAATACTTTGGTGTGGGAAAGTGTGCCTGTGTGTAGATAGCAATACTGACTAAAAACCATGACAAAAGCCCTGAGATGCTCAGCACAACACAACGAACCTGAGCAGAGATGTGGCACAGAACAGGTCAAACTCTCAGTGTGAACCAGGAGTGTACCTGGGTCTGGGGAACCCACAAGCACTTCCCAGACTTCAGACCCAGGTGCATGTCCCAGCCCCTGTCATGCTGGGACAACTGTGCGCACTGGTTTCTATGGGAGGAAACCTGGAGACATGAACTGAAGGGGAACTTTGCATTGAGCTTGGTGGTGGGATGGACATTTACACCAGATAAGTTTGCCCAATGGCTGTAGGGCATAAATCCATCTAGCTGGAGGCAGATGGAGATGGCAGAAGATTATTACACACTCAAAAAAAAAAATCCAACTAGGATAGATCAATCCTCTAATCTGGCCGTTACGTTTCAGCAGTTGCTGGGATGAGAGAAAGATCATGAAAGACATCAAGTTAAGACCATCACATACACCTTCACGTGCTCTTCTTTGTGAAATTTATTAGAAACACACCCACGGGCAGCCACAAAGGTGGAGGGTCTCCACAAAGATTTGTTAAAGAACTTATGATGAAACAGCAAAGGAAGAGAAGGGTGGAAGGAGAAACTGAACCCCAGAGAACTGGCATAGATTTCTCTAGGCCTTGCAGGAGTCCTGTGACAGTCAGAGTTGCATTCCTCTGTCTTGCTCCTGACTGAAGTGCGCCGGGGCTCCTGTAAAGAACGTCCTTCCCTGCATCCCTCCACCCTGAGCTGTGGCCAATTCGACATTTTCTGGATCTCGCTTACATGCAGGCAACCTTTCTCCTGACACACTTGGAGGGCTGAACTCTCCATGAATCCAGGCCATATTCATCCAGGCCTGGGTGGAAACAATGCGCTCTGTTATTTGGCCTCAGCCTGCTTTTTAGCCAGCAGCTTCTCAGCTTGCAGAGAAAGCAGCAAATGATGACTATGCAGTGAGTTGCCCTTCACTTTCCTTCTTAAATAAAATGTGATTATTAATCAACAAAGTGATGTGTCTCAGGGCTCTGGAGGGGAAAAAATAGCTTGAGGTGATTTGACAAACTGATTCTTTTGCTGTGCTGCATTTCCCATGGGACATGACAAATTAAATGTCGAAGCCAGCAAAGAGTAGTGATATATCTCAGTCTGGGCATTAACCAGCCTGGCTCTCATTTACCACTTTCCATTTAAGTAGATGACTGTATACAGTTTGAACAATGGAGCTTTTCATTCTGTAATCTCCCTAATTGTAATTTAAATAGGTTTCCTGATAGTCGCCCTCAAGGCTGCAGGGGAGATGATTCCAAGAGCTCCGTGTCCACCTAAGGCTTACATAATGGATGAAAATTCAAATCCTAGTCCGAGGTGCAATTAGATAATGCCAGGAAAAGGAAAGAAAGGATCGGATGAACTGCAACTGGAGAAGGAAAAAAGTACAATTGATATCACTGGGAGGCAGAACTAAAACACACGCACATGCACTGACCTAGATCACAGTCGAGGCATTCGATACTGTCTGGTAGGGAAATTAATAGCCAGAGACTTTGCAATGCAACATGTAGAGTAAATAGGAGCTGATTGAGAGCCATAAAACCCACAAACTGATGCAAACAAGAGCACTCATGAAGAATGGAAATTTAAGTACAGAAGAGTTCAAGCACACAGAGCAGTTTATTCCAATCCTCCACAAAAATATGAAAAACACCTGTTCAAAGTTTCAGAGGAAGAAAATGCTGCCGTACAGAGTATATGGTTGCACAGGCCATCAGATTAAATTTGGTACTGTTGGGTTGATGGGTGTGATGTTTCACTGAGAACTAGTCGCTAATAGTGGACCTCCAAGCGCATTTCCACAATTTCCCTTAAACCATTCCAGCATTCAGTTTACCCTCAGTCCTCAGCAAATGTTTGCAATTTTAGATATCTAATGGCCTATCAAATTGCTCCAGAACACGTATCTTCACACTATATTGTGAAATCCTACTAAAATCAATAGTCTGTACCAGGCACAGGGTCTTAGTGCAGTAAAGTGACTCTCACATCCACAAAGGGCCTAATCTCTATGTCAAGGGATCCCAAAAAGCAAGACACTAGGTTCCTGCATAAGGTCCCTTTTGCTTCCCAGTGTATTCAGCACTTTTGAGTCAAGCCTTCAGCTAGGAAGCCAGCAAACAAGCATGTCGGTGTCCTGAAAAGTACTAGGCTTTCCAGTCTCCAGAGCCAGGGAGGACACCCCAGGATGACCACTGGTGCCGTCAGCAGCTGCTTCCCTCCAGCAAAAGCCACAGCTGCATGGGTAGCAGCCCGAGAGAACAGGCTGGTGTTTCTCTCATGGAAAATATTGTTCATGATTACAGTGATTGGGGACTGGCTTATGAATACCTGATTAAAGTATAAAATGTGCTGAGTCGACTGATGCCATTGACAACTGAGCCATATGAAATTAAAAGCCGTATCTGTTTGCTATTACATAAGAGGGAAAGCCAGGACTGGAAATAAACCCTGGAACTTGGCAAATCTCGTTTAATCACATCTGGCAATATTCTAGTCTGAGCGATTATCACGATTTGATATCATGTTTTTAGAAAGTAAAGCAAACAAAGAAACTAGAGTAAATGAGCCAGAAAATAAAGAGCCTTTAAAATAAAATAAAAAAAATAATAAACCAAACCACCTACCCCCCCCCCCCCAAAAAAAAAAGCAAAACCCAAAAAAAACCCCAATTTATGCAACTTTCAGCAATATCATAGATCATGCTTGGGAAAAAGGTATTAAAGCTGTTCTTTAAGAACAGCCACATTTCAGTTTAGTTTAGGATTAGTGACAGGTGGCTACAAGCTAGAAGGGTCTACAACACTCCTTTGAATTCACTTATCTTGAAAGAATGGGGAAAATTTTCATCATTTTTTTTTGTGGTCATTGAAGGGGGTACAAGAAATACCAAACAACTTTGACTAGCTGCGAACATCTTTTCATAGTCCAACAAAACCAGAACTTCAAAAAATCCTAAAATGTGACAGGGTGGAGAGGTATGCTAAGTTTATGCCCAGCTATGAAGGTCTGTGAGTGTGAAGCTGACTGCATTTGTTCCAAACAAATTGTCCTATGTCAAGGCTAAAAAGGAAAAAACATCATTTCACTCAAAAATGTGTAACATTTGATTTGGAAAAGTTGAAATGAGGTGCATTGATGTCTTCAAAACTCTTTCTTTTCAGAAATTATTGAGGTTAGTAGATATATTAAAGCTAATAATGTTTCACAGATAATTTTGGTAAACTATCTTTTTCTTGCTTTGATTTTTTTTCTCTCCAAATCAAGACAAGGCAAGGGTTTCCTGAAACATTTTGAAACAACTTCTAGCTAATAGCAGTAAGGCAATATTTGACAAATCTCAAGCCTGTCTGCACAGATGGGAACAAATGATCTCTTGCTCAGCCTCGGAAAGCAGCATGAGACACTAACCCTGAGCATGATGGGATGCTGACATGCAGCTACTGCACTACGGCTGACTGGAAGCTGCTCAGCTCACACCACCAGCAAAGCAGATTCATGTCTATCTGCACAGGCCTCTGAGGTTGTACCTTCAAAGAATTAGTGCGGGAACAGTAAATCTCACAAATGCAGTTATCGCTTAACCAGAAACTGTTGGGCGCTCCACAACAGGCATGTAGTAGAAGCAATTTCTAGCAGATACAAGATGTTGATAAGAAAAAGACATAAAACCCCCCCATAGTCGTGACTGGGCAAGAGAAACTGGGAGCTCTTTCTGTTCTGCTCACTCCTATTCATATTATTTCAGACACTTAAAGAGCCAGATGCTTATACTCTGTAATGGTGAATGAAGTTGCCTGGGGAGTTTAAAGAGCCTTGCTTTGGAAATGAAAGTACGGAAATCTTCAGAAGCAGATCAGAACACAATTGCTTCCTGCAGCTAGGAGCAGGATCTTGTTTATTTACTGGTAGATGGATATCATGGTAAGAATGAAAAAATAATATATTTGAATAATCAAATACTTCTTACATTGCCATGAAGAATGATGCACCTAGCACTGCGATATTTGAGCATCATACAATGCCCTAAATGACAAACTGTCATCTGCTCCTTGTTAATCTGTCTTTGTCAGTCAGGGAAGAAACTGTGAGAAATTTCTTCAAAATTGTTTTTCTTTTTTTTTGTGCAATTCAGTGTGGGAGTTTTTTTAATGGAAGCGAATTCAAAGGAAATGAAGCTTTGCACTTTGAAATCTTTAGTGACATTTAAGATAGCGCAAGTCAAACAGAGCTATAGATCTAAGGCACTTGTCTAGTGCAAATGTAAATATTAAATACACAAAAATCTTTAAAGTCTGTTAAGGTTAAAGCTAAACAGAAACCTATAGTGTAGACTTACAATTCAATGACTAATATATACACATAACATTTCAATAAAGTTAACCAAGTCACTCTGAAAAGTAATATATAATCTGCAAATGTCAATAGAAACCCGAGACCTGCATAGCTAAGCTCAGGGAAGTTGTTTTTCTTCTGAAGTCTCCTCTTGGCCTCGCTGCCGTGAAGGTGCTGCCAATTCATACTTCCAGTTTCAAATCAATATTTTCAATGCTTTTAGATAGGAATACATGTTGAAAGTCAGTGGTGGACCATTTCGTTTTCCACTCAGAGTGTTGGTAACAATTACCACACTCTTCTGTGCATGTTACTCTGCTTTATCCGTGAATTTCAAATGGCATATGTAGGGTTTGTTTGCAGAGGGACACTGAGGAACATTAGTCTGGTTTACCTGAAGATGTGAAATCAGAGGAGATTCGTTAAATGTTATTAAAGTCCTCATGGACCTTTCAATTCTGAACAAAACCTGAAATTTTAACTTAGGCGAATGAAGCAAATGGCTACAGAATTAATTAAGCCCATCTTAACCCCAAACCATCCAAACAAGGCTTGAGTGTGTATTTACCTACTTCGTGCTTGGGCCAGCGGACATTAACCCATCCATGTAGGCAAGTTCTAAAAGTAACAAACGCGCCAGCTCTCGACGCAGAGCCTTGGCACCCACTGAAGCGGCATCCCCTCAAGCAGCTCTGGGCAGGTCTGGGCGCGCGGGCAGGCAGCGCAGAGCCCCGGCTTGGCGCCTTGGTCAGAGGCGAAGACTTCAAAAAGAAGAAAAACAACTTCCCTGGGCTTAGCTATGCAGGTCTCGGGTTTCTATTGATGTTTGTAGATTATATATTACTTTTCAGAGTGACTCAGTTAAGTTTATTGAAATGTTATGTGTATTTCGCTGAGTCAGCATGGCATCCTGCACTGAGCAGACATGGCTGGATGTATATGAACCTGAACTTTGCCTGATCCCACAAGGGAAAACTAGAGGGTTTTTTAAACGCTTTCTCTGCCAGTGCACTTGAACTGTGCGTGCACTAACCTATTTGAACTGGTTCCAACAATTTTAAAAAAAGTATATACTGCTAGTCCATTCAATCTCAAAGCTGGATGCTCCTGAAATTTTCACACCCTAGTTTCCCCAAAATCCTGTTGCATTAAATCGAACAACAAACTGACCAGATCAGTGTTTGTAATCATACTTCTTTTTCATCTCCCAGTACAGGCTGTAATGTATAAATAACATGGATCTGTCATGCGAAAATATCAGTTTAACCCCACATTTTCAAGCAGCAGAAAGTTATTCAGAGAAAAAGGGTGCACCCAAGTTAAAACTAGGAGTCAGCCTGGAATAAACAATAGTAGAAAAACTGTTTAGGATTCACCCTGAACTGAAGGACCCCTTGCTGATGCTAGAGGCAGAAGATGCCACCTACACTTGGGCATGTGCAGCTTCATAAAACACACACCCTGTTACTTTCTTTCATCATTGCCACTCACACCCGTTAAAGCACTGGTGGGTAACTTTAATTTGTGATCATTATGCTGCTGAATATATATTTCATTGCCATTAAAATGTACAGCTACAAGATCATTTGGTACAGACAGATTTTGCAGTATCACGAGTACTCAGGTCACATTTTGAATGTTTTTTAATAGGCATGCAGGCTAGAGATCTGTAAATGGAAACACAAGACAGTGAAACAACAGGTGAAGCTACAATAGAAATTATTGATTAACTGTGTCACTGGGAATGCCCTGAATCTGAAATCATAAATGCAAACATCATTGGGTCTTAATGAAACCTCAGACCCAGATTTGCATTTGAATTCCTGCCTGAGTTGATGCTCTATGCAATCGAGCAGTTTTGAGTGAAAGACTGGGCCACATCCCTTGAATTTTTAAGAAAAACTGAACCTGCATCTCACTGCAGCCCAGGCTACTCTCTGCTGTCAGTTTGAGTCTTCTTTCATGAAGACTTTTGCACAGTGTGTGCACCCTTAATAGTATGACTGAAGATACAGGATGTCAAGGAAGAAAGGCAGAACCAGGTCATAAAACAACCGTTCACCAGGCCTAACTTAAAAAGAATAAAATGAACAGTCATTTACTCCTCTCAGAATCACATTAAAAGCATTGTATGCTTCCCATAATCAAGCCACACTGGAAAATCAAGCACAGATTTTTGACCAGGAATATAATTATTCTTTTCAATATACCACGTTCTGGAATTAGATCAAGACACACAACCATGAATTTACTTGGGGAGAGTAATATAATTAATCATATGCTTAATAATCATAGAATCAATTATGCTTGGCAAAAATAAATGTGTTTAAAATCTACCAGAGTCAAAAGATCGGTTTCAAAATATGTCTATTCAAATGAAATCCAAAAAAAATAACCCCTCCCCCTACAACTTCAACCCACGAACCTGAAGCTAGAAAAGTCTGGATAAGGAAAACGGTGAGCCAACAATATCTCTGCACTAGTAGAGAATTTAGGAATTATAAGAGCAGAGAAGTTCAATAAAAAACATACATTAGTTTTAATGTCCTGGAAAAATGATTCTGCAGAACTTTAAGCACTTGTGTTTCAATTCAGTAAAGTTTGTTACAAAAGCCAGCAGATATAGCACCTGCCAGCTATAGCGACCAAGAGCTATAGTGAGCAAAAGGGGGGCTGGAGTTGTAGGGATGTTCCAGAGCATGGAAGCAGGGATTAATACCATCCACACAAACTGATGTTGCTAACAAATGCGAATGGGAAATGCAATGGGAAGTGGCTCTTTTGCCCACAAAGGATATCTATTTGCTTGGTTTCCATATAGGAGAAAGAGAATTCTTCCTAACCTTGAGACTTCTGGCAGGTCAGCACAGCAGGGCAATTGCGGGTGTGTCGCTTACGGAAGAGTCACCAGCAGAAGGCTGGTTAATTACGTTTCATTCAGTTTATCATACATGATCCTGGTAACCAGTTGCTGTGGTATAGACTTCCACTGTTAATCAAACACTTGGCATTGTGCTCATGATTAACGTAACGTGAAATGTTTATTTTCCTGATGCAAAGCATCTTCTAAAAGTGAATATCATCTCCTAATGAAGCATGGCGATGCTGAGGCCAAGTGCTTTTTCTGGCTTTGCCCTGCAGAAGCAGAGGGAGACAAGCACTGTGCACCCCAGAGTGAATCCCTGCAGCCCAGCCCCCTCCCCTGCATGGATGGGAGACTCAGATAGCAGAGCAAAGGGGTTGCCTCCTGTCCACAGGAAGCTCGTTGGGCTTTCAGCTCTTCTTGTCTGAGCCTTCCCCCTTTGGGCTGGTGAGACACCTCCTGATATGCCCCTATCTATCACTAGCATTCAAAAGGACCTGGGAGTTCTGGTAGACAAGAAGTTGACCATGAGCCAGCCATGTGCCCTTGTGGCCAAGAAGGCCAATGGTATCCTGGTGTGCATCAAGAAGAATGTGGCCAGCAGGTCAAGGAAGGTTATCCTCCCCCTCTACTCTGACGTGGTGAGGCCACATCTGGAGTACTGTGTCCACTTGTAGGCCCCACAGTTCAAGGAGGACAGGGAACTACTGGAAAGAGTCCAGCGGAAGGCTATGAAGGTGATGAGGGGACAGGAGCATTTTTCTTATGAGGAAAGTCTGAGAGACCTTGGGCTCTTTAGCCTGGAGAAGAGAAGGCTGAGAGGGGACCTTACCAACACCTATAAATATCTGAAGGACGGGTGTCAAGAGGATGGGGCCAGGCTCTTTTCAGTGGTGACAGGACAAGGGGCAATGGGCACAAACCAGAGCACAGGAAGTTCCACCTCAATATGAGGAAAAACTTCTTTACTTTGAGGGTGGCAGAGCGCTGGAACAGGCTGCCCAGGGAGGTTGTGGATTCTCCTTCTCTGGACATATTCAAAACCCACCTGGATGCAGTCCTGTGTGACCTGCTCTAGGTGAACCTGTTTTAGCAGGGGGTTGGACTGGATGATCTCCAGAGGTCCCTTCCAACCCCTGCCATTCTCTGATTCTGTGAAATGAGAGAATTTTTATCAGAGTGGGTGGAAATATAGCACAGCTTATGTAGTGGTATTTGCTTTTGTGGTACAAAATGACTTGGAAAAAGAGCTCAAAAGTCTTTTACTCCTCCACTTACCCTGTTAGAAAATCCAATACTTTTGATTCACACAGCAGAAAACAGTCACAGAAGTGAAAGGAACGGCAAGCAAAGTGCACAAGGCTGACATCGTGCCCTGCGAGCGCACCATATTACACTCATAAAAGTGTCCTTCATGCTGTAGTGCACCAGGTCCTAGACGGGGAGCTGCAGAGACAAGGAGAAGGCAGTGGAAGGCAGATTAGAGGAGTTGGGGTCAAAATTTGGGGCAGGTCAATATGAGAAACTGACTCTTGAATGTAGTGACAGGAGGCACAGAAAAAGCTGAGATAGTATATGAAGTCAGAGATGAAACAAAAGATATTGTTGTTGAAAAGGGACTGTAGAAATCTTATAGTATTATAACCGTATAGCTGCAAAAAAAGTCTGCTTTCTTTCCACAGGGGGAATTGAGCTGTCTAGGTTGGGAGTACTTGCTTTGGGTAGTTGTCTTTCTCTTCTTAGCAGTCTACCGTATATTTTAATATCTTTATAAATCTTTGTATTGTAGATAAACTTATGGCAGACTTGCACAAAACAGCAAATTATTCTCAGCATGAAAAGCCTGGCTCTGGTGTGTGTTCACACATGCATCCCGACACAGCCTAGTATTTTCTCCTATAGAAAATTAATCCTGATCCCATACGTATCTGATTACTTTCCCCAGTCTGTGCATTTATCTGCATCAGAAACCCTGCTGTGCTACCCCAGTGACTGCCATAAAGCAAAGAGAGTCCATAACCTCTTTCTGTGTTGGCAGGTACGAAGATGGATTAAGAGCCCGATGGTCAGCGTTGAAAAGCACCCACATGCCAGCCTCAAATACCCGGGGCCCACTGTGGTGCATTTACCTCCAGGGGATTCAGAACTCGAGCCTCCGCTGTGCCAGACCTGCCTGAGCGACCACCCTTTCCAGCGAGGGATCACTCCTCAGGAGGCAGAGTCCTGCTCCTGGGAGAGCCAGAGAAGCAGCAAAGTAAGAGGCTCTTTCCTTCCCCCAAACTTTGTTTACATGTTTCACACTGATAACGTGTCTGTATTTAGGAGAATGTGCTTGCCTCAGAGAGAAGGGATTATCGGAAATCCGAAACTCTGCTGACCAAGGCTGTTGTGCACATCTGGGCTCTGCTTTCTACCTTGAACTTTGATACCCATGGACAGCATGAGAAACAAAAGGTTCTTCACTAAAGTGCTGTGATGTAGTCTCACAGTATTTAAAAGTATTTAAACAGATTAGTAGTAACACTAAGTAGTATTTCCCTGGTTTACAGAAACTGAGGTGCGGAGAAGTGATATTTTCCTTCCAAGAAAATGAAAAGGACAAGGACTTGGTATTTTTTTTCCCTTTTGTCCCACAATTACAAGACCATCCTTCTTCTCTCCCCAAGCCATATCTAGCTTTCTCTTTAGAAACAAGAATTTGGCTCAGGGAGTTTTCCCGAGCAGGAGGTGAATGATTTGGTGGGTCTTTTAAGTGGAAGGGGAACCCTGGTTGGCCTCGAGTCATGCTGGTATGTTAGAAATGACAACATCATTCTGTGTGTTGTGCTGGGCAGTTGCACACAGATGTGAAGGTGGCAAAACTGTAAGAGCTGAGATGAAATGCTCAAGAAGAGGCTTTTCTGAGGCAGACTTTGGACCTTTCATTCATAGTTCAGGTCCACCTAATCCCTGTGGAGAAAAGTCAGATGCAGAACAGAAAGTTGTGCTCAGAGCCCGTCATCCCTGACAGAACATCCCCGCCTAGAAATGGCTCACAAAAAAAAGGAGAGAGTTGTAGAAACATAAAAGCAAACAAATAAGAATCTTTCCAAGTACAAAGCAAAGCAAATTTGACAAGGCATTTATCAGAGCCTTAGCACACAGCTCACAGCAGAAACATTTTTTCATGCTACATCTGCTGCATTTTTAAACATGGAAATTCAAACAGCAGGTAAAAACGGAAGTCCTGTGCACTTCAGAAACCCAGCAAAGGCATTTTGGTGAAACATATGCACAAGCAGAGGAGCTAATTACTCCTCCATTTTACTTCATTAAGAAGATTAACTTTGCTCAGGCTGAAGCGTTAAGAAATGAAAGCACCAAGACGGAGGATTCTGCAAATCTTTTGCCTTGCCATAAATCACATGTACTCCTCCTATACAGCTGTAAGGCCTCACAACTGATTTCCATTAGGTTTTAAATGCATATGGGATAGATTTGGCTGAACGCAGATTCCCCCAGACCTCTCTCTCAGTCTCCTTACTGCAGGCAGCGGAGAGGCTGCTTACTCAGCAGCTGGAGTCTGCAGCAAGACGGATATTTTGCACGCTGCTTTAAAAATCACGTCGTCTGGCGAAAGACTCCTTGGATAAAGCTATCCTCCATAAGGAGTCTTTTAAAGCACAGTCTTTGATGTGATTAAATGTAAGATCATTGCCTCTTTCTCTACAGTAAAACCAGGCAGGAAGCTTTTAATAATAAAGGCTGAAGGAGCTCTATGTCTGACCTTTTCCAGGTTTAAAGTGAGTTACTAGGTGAGATTCTGTTCAGGGGTTACAAATGGCACAAGCTGCATAAATGTGAAGTAACTCCCTACACTTTAAACCAATGAACTTGAACAGAGACAATCAGTATTTCAAGGAGAAGAGAATGTGGCTTCCGTTAATCAGCAGGGAGCTTGGAGTGTGCCAGTTGTCTCTCCTGACTAATTCTTGTCTCTTTTTCCCCATTACTCTTCCTTCTCTGCTTTTCAATACTGCAACCAGGTACTGCTCCAGTGATTACAATTCCTTTGTGCTATGTCCAACACTGATGCAAACAGGGGTCCTACTGACTCTGTCCTTTTGCTCAAGGGCAAATTAACTCAAAAAGAAATCAGCTGTGAAATGTTATTAAAGGCTTATTCTAGGCAACAAGCTTTCTCTGACACATTTCAGGGTATTCTGATCAGTTTGGAAAAGGCCTTCTAAAAAACAACCTGATTAAACCAGATCACCCAAGGGAACAAATGTCTGTATTCCTATTCTTATTTCCAACACAAAGCCAGGGAAAAAAAATCATTACTGCTTGTTTACTGTGATGGTAATTGTGTAGTCTTTAAAAATCGACTTAATGTAAATAAGATTATATTGAAACTGAAAGTATTTTAAATAATGAGATTTTTTCTTATGACATGTTTCCATTTCCACCTCCCCAGGCTTTTCTATTAAGGCATGTGTCAGTTGGATTTTGTAAATGGTTACTGATGTAACCTCTACTAAGTCTCCTCTATTATTGGTATGATAGTGTATTATCGCTGTATTTTTATGATATTTTTCTACATCGTACACAATGGACTAGATAATTTTCAAACATTGCCAGAAAACCATGCTAATTTTCACATCACTGACTTACATAGGTATATTATTGTTTTTTGTAACTGATGTGGATTAGTTATGTGGAAGCTTATATCTGCTTTACCAGCATAACAGCTGAAGGCCTAAGGGCTTTGGACCACTGCCAGGGTAATGATTTACAATAACCATTCCTCGCTTTTCCACATCTATCTACATACTTCAGGTTCTGTAAAACTCACTGGCTTGATGAGGAGGGTAAATTTCCTTTCAAATTAAATCACTGGGCTGTACAACAAATACCCGGTGTAAATAAGCTGGTTTTGAAAGGGCAGGCAAACCACCCTTTAGACCTGCTTAGCAGTCTGGTAAATAGGGAGAGAGGAAATGGTGAAAATTGGGTGTGATGTAAATCTCTCAGGTGAGGTTTTAGCAAGCTGGTTATTAGAGGTAAATCATACTCATACACACACAAAAAAAAATCCTTTATATGCTGCATGATCTGTATATGCTTCTTACACTGTATTGTTATGTCCTTGTTTCAGACCCTTCTCTAAATAAACAAAAGATAACAGACCTTGTTAGTGAGCTTAAAATATCTTCTTTTTTTCTCAAACAGAGCCAACAGCTAGGTTCAAGGCTTGTTCTGTTCTTTCCTCTTTGTCTAAAAATGCTCCTGCTGCCCTATCTATCAGCTGGCATTTGTCCTGAAGCACCACAGACACATCTCTATCTAGTAGACCAGAGCCCTGAATGTTTAGAGCTGTCTTTTCTTTCCAAAGCTAAACAAAAGCCCTGTGCTGCCCTTAGCTAAAGGATGAGAGGAGGGAAAGAGCAAACTAATGTGTTTCCCTTATTTGAGCAACATCACTTTAAATTGCCGGGAGCATCTCTGTGTGTTGAGCACAGCCACCACTGCGTGACTGGGGGCTCAGGGGCGCTGAGCGAGCGCTGAGCCCCACCAGCCCCAGGAGGGATCTGTCCCCACATCAGGCGCGATGTGCTAGGTCTGGCAAAGAGTTTTGGTCTCTTCACCTTCTCTTGCTGCTGCTGTGGAAAAGAGCAGTGGTAGTGCCAAAGAGATGGAAGCTGCTGAGGGAGTTGCCCCGTCTTCCTCCACGCATGGTGTTACATCAATGCCTGGTGACTTTTGTGAAGGAGCATCAGGAAAGTCTTGTTTAGGGCTGCAGGGAATTCAGTGCTAGCACCTTTTTGGACAAGTCTTTTGCAGCTTATTGGAAATTAATTACTCTCAAAGACACTTTGGGATCATGCTATTAGATTCATTAGCAGGAATTTATTTTACTATTAAAAACCATTCAAAGCTCCTGTGTGTAGGACAGGTCTCAATTTCAGTCAGATTTCAGCGCTGTACCATATTTCAAGTCTTGCTTCAGAGAGGAGGAATGTTGAAAAGAATGTACCCAAGCTAAAAGTTGGGCAATTATTTGAGATAGCTCTCCTATAAATAACATACAGCTTCTAGAAACCCGCATTTTAAATCAGGTAAGAAACATGTTTCAGGTGAAATCCATTGTGTGAAGGGGCATCATGAAAATAAGTGCCTTTTAATGGACTAGGAAAATGTGGAGATGAGAAAAAGAAGTACCTATCTCTCCATAAAGAGTTTGGTGACATCTGATTGGGCTTTTTAGAGAAAGATGGTTTTCTCACACATTTTGGATAAAAAGCCCTCCTACATTTAATGATCTGCATTGGAAACGAGGCACTGTGTGATTTACACCCTGATGAGTGCTAGTTAATACACAAACACATGCACATACACAATAGAGGAAATGTAAATCCTAAAAGGCCGGTATGGGACAATTAATCTGGAACCAATATATGTGAAAAGTGTTGCAATAAAACATAATTTGGAAAAGAAACGTAGGTGAAAAAAAGAAGTTCTGGTAACAGAATTGAAAGAAAATTCAGAGCTTCCAAACCCCCTTGCTTTCTAACACTCCTCACTGAGGTGGGAGGTTAGGTGTGGCTGGGTAAGGATTTCGAGACGAAAACTCAGCAAGAACAATGCTTTTACCTATGTTTAAATCTTAGCCCTATCAGAATTGTTCAGTGAAATCAAATTTGGAGAGCACTGTAAGAGCCTCTAATAAACCTAGGCAAATTAACAACCTGATGGCAGGTTACACTTGATAAAGACAGAAACACTGTAATGCACTTTGATGGAATAATTAGAAATGCTCAGTACACACTGCAAGGCCTTAAATTAAATGTGATTATTCCAGAAGGCAGCCCTGGGTGCCACAGAGAGTAGCTTCCTGAAGACCTCAGCTCAGGGTAGCTCAGAAGGTCAATCCCACACTCAGCAAAGCAGACTCTCTACCCATTCCTTGAGGAGTACAGCCCTTCATTCACTGAATTTACTTCTGCCCCTGTGGAGACAACCAGGGAGGCAAGGGAAGGGAAATAAGTATACCTAGTGTGGGTGAGGACAGACCAGTGATACCAGGGCAACAAATGCCTGGGAAAGGCCTTGCAGGCCAAGTTGTACCATTCTTTCCCTTCATCTGTATAATGAGAGCCACTTTGAAGCAGCTGGTAGAGGTCCTAATAAGCAAGATCTTTTGGGAAGAGATTGGCAAGGAGCAAAGGACAGACAAACTGGCCAGCGGTTGAATGAGCCTACAGCTCAGGCTGACATTTGCTGTGAGAAATCTTGTTGTCTTCCGCACGCTGTAATCTCCACATACAGGGATTCAGGAAACATTTATGAAGATCATCTCAGTGAGTTTTGATTTCCCTTTTGTCTCTTCTTGCGACCAGGAAAAGCTGCTAGTAAGAAAACAACCATATTCCTAAACTCATTTGAGAAAAAAATATGGCTCTTTATTTGTCTGCTCCATTGCAACAATGAAATTGTAGGGATAGGTCTGGAAAGCAAAAATGGAAAACAACTGAAAAGTTTCCATTTAAGCTAACCTATGGCATAGATACAAGGAGAAAATCTTATATATGGTATAAAAGACTGAACATTATAAGCAAGCAGACTTTAAACAGAAGTATTACAGGGATCTGGAGCTGTCTGTCAAAATAGACGAGTCAACCTTATTTACAGCTGGAGTTTGATATATCCATGTGTAGGATGTTCTTGCCTTTACACTTCATTACTCCATATTTCAGATTATATTTTGCTGCAATGCCTAAAACTGGAGGATGGGGGCTTATCCCACTGAGTTTGGGAACAGTACCTTGTGCTCATAAGAGTGACATACAGATAAGCTATCGGGCAGCCCAATTTTCAATGTTCCGTGTTGTATTGACAATGATACTTCCAACATAATCCAAAGGAAAAAGATGTTAAAACCAGTAAAGGAAATATTTGTATACTACATATAATTTAAATTGAGAATCCACAACCACTGAAACTCTATAGCTTCTCTTTGACTATTTTTCACATACAAGTCAAGTCAGTCATCACATTCTGCTCCATAAATATATTATAACACTCTCTGAAAATGAAAGAGAGTTTTAGATAAGCAAGTGATTCAACATGATCAATTAGAACAGTAAAGAAGGTATTTTGTACTCCTCTCCATTCAGCAACTTCTGGCTGCAGAAAGTCTATATTTTCTGGATCATCACAAGTCAAAGTTGTAGCTTCATCCTGCAAGTTGATAGTCTCAAATGGAAAACTCATTTTCACCAGCATAGCTTACAGCTATTTCCTAAATAGTTGTTTCTAGCTGATTGCACTAAAGCTTTTTTAGCTATTGATATAAATGTGTCACTAATGGATTTTTGATGGAATTTGGAATTGAGTGTATTTGAATGCATATCTCCACCCATAAGCACAGGCTTATGTATCTGCCAATAGGTGTCTATACTTTGGGAATTTAATTGTGTGTATATCCAAAGACCAGTGACTCAAATGTGATTTTATTGCAGATCCTATAGCTTTAGCAGGATGAAAAGCAATCTTAGAGTTCTCCATTGCTCACATTTCTCAGCAGCTGTGAGAATCAGCTGTGAAAGCAACATGCGAGTGAGGTGGGAACAAGCTTTGTTTCAGGGATTAAATCTAAATGCAGTACGTACTTTCATGGTTTTGTAATGGATTGATATAGGGTTATTATGGATAATATTTATTTAGACGAGTCGAAAATGTTTAACACAAAAGCGTTTTCAAATGGAAATGGCAAAGCACAGTTTGCAAATGCACAGGCTAAAATTATGTGTAATTTCAGTGAATGGCAAAGACTGAATAGCAGACAATTGCCTGTGGGGATTTTTACAGTCCCAACTGACAAAGCGAATGTCTATATAGCACAGAGCATATAAATCAGTTCCATGACTCAAAGAAATGATGTGATACATCAATCATCTGCTTTACAAATATGCAGTGAGGCACTCAGTCATTTGTACATCCATCACAGGTCTGTTCAAGTGCCACACATTTAGTAAATTAATTGGACAAGTCAATAGCAAAAACTAAAACCATGCTCTCCTCCTTTTTGAGTGCTAGTACAGCACTACTGAAAATAATTAAAATATCTCCTATTTTAAAGAAAGTAATTGTTAAGGGTTTTCCCTGAGGTCATCTGCAGCTGGAAAATTATTTATTGTACTTTCCATGGGGTTTCCATAATACCTGGACTGGAAACGATCTCTCTCTCTCTTTTCTTTCTTAATTATTTTTACTATTAATATGGTGTTTATCTGGCACCTTTTCCACTCAGAGATCCAAATGACTTTGCTGACAGTCATAGAGATCAAAGAAAAGTATTAGTTTCTACATTGGTGGTAATAATCAGCAAATATCCAGTGCAGTGAGTGTGAGGAAATTGGGCCAGACACAGTAGACCAAACTTCTGTTTTGTTTTGTTCTGTCATGCAGGACAGACAAGGCTAATTTCTGATTAGCAAGTGGTCAGGTACATAAGGCCAAGAGATTTTCGTACTAGAATGGAACAATGTTATCCGTTTCTCCAGAATCCTGCTTCTGGAAGTATTTAGTACCTGATGTCAAAGAAGAAGGTGAACAAAACCAGTCAAAAAGTACTCTGTTTTAAAAGAATATGTTTTTTATAGCCTAACGCTGTGGTAGATTGATTTGGTCTTCAAAGGTTATATTTAGCAGGGACACAGGAGTTGCTGTATTGGAGTTTGATTTTAATCTGTTTATTGTTCATCTTGCAATCATTGCTTCAGCTCATTTTGAAGATAATTCAATGTTTCATAGTAGAAAAATAAAGGATTCTGTTGCATTGTGTGATAAGGTCATAAAAACAATCTGACAGGCAATTAATATTCCTCTCTTAAAGAGTAACAGCACTGCAAATAAAATAACTCTGTCACAAACACGTGCATAAGACCACATGCAGACCGCTAAAGACTAGGTCTGCAAAATACCTGAGTATGACTTTAAACCAAATTCAAGCCCATCCACCAAGGGAGCAATAACCCATGTCATAACATGGTCAGGGGTGCACAGAGACAAGGATGATGCAGACGGCAGGAGTTACTGCAGGGCCACCTCTTCCACCTGGCCAGGGCTAGGACCATGTCACCTGCAGGACTGCTTGGAGCAGAGGGGTGAGCTGAAACCTCCTTGACTTGACCCTCCTAAAGATCTCCTCCCCTGGCGAATTTGTATCTCCTCCTTCCCATCAAGGGTCATTTCATGGCCTGTCTAGACTGTGCTTTTGAGGATCAGAAAGAGTGGGTCTGGTATGCCATTTCTCTCTAAAGAAATGCATTTCTAACACAAAAACATGTTCCATAAAGAAAAGCTTGTTTCTTCCTCCAGCTAGTCTATACACACCAATCTGTCTATCCCAAGAAGCCACAGATATCACAAGACATCCCAAGTGTCTTGGTCAGTGTGAGTAACACAGTAAGTAATTTTGTTCTCATCTTAGTGTTACACCTATTGCATTCCTTTGCAGTTTATAATTATCACTATTTTTCTGTCTAGAACTTCCAGATAACCTTTTCTGTAGAATTTTCCTCTTCGCACGGAGAGGTTATAATTGACTAAGTCCTCCATAGTAAAAAGTCATGCATTCTGTAAATCCTATTATAATGTTAGTTAATACAGCGCATGCTGCTCATTTAAGGTAATTTAATGCAATTCGCAGATCCCAGGACTCCTCAGTGTCTCCTATCTTAATACAGCGTGCTTGCTCTGTATCCAATTATACCCTTTCCATTTTGTGAAATCTTTTTCCGCCTCTGAACAGTCAGCACAGGACATTCTAAAAGATTTTCTGTAATGCACTCTCTGGATTTGAGAGGTGCATAATAAGTCAACTTTCTTGACCATTTGCATTAATGGAAAGATAATTATTTCCAAAGCACCAGTACAGCTGCACAAAGATTTTGTGTGGCCTATGTTGTATCGCATCACATTAACATTACCATTAAAACAACAAAAAAAAACCTACTCAGACTCAGAACAGTTACACTGTTTCAAAACTATTTTGGAGCTTTCTGGCAAAGAAGGCACTGGTTTTAACATCCCTTGCTAGTTTTGCGTAAGTTGGGGAATTGATTTTGGAGGAAAATAAGTATCACATTTTCCTGATAGAGAGCTGGGGGGGGGGAGGGGGGGGGGCGGGCAGGTAATTCCATCTGAGGAGGCAGTCAGGGCCACGGGACTTCTATAGATTAGGAATGACCAGCTTTAAGGAACTGAAAATTAATCCAAACCCTTCTAATTAAGAAATCCTTAGCAGTGGCCTGTCATTTGAAACCATGTGGGTTTTGGTTTCCTATGCAACAAAGATTTTTTCTTCTTTCTGCAGATAAATGGATTTACAGAGAGATTTTTAAAAAACCAAACCAAAACAAATCCAAGAAACCCAAAAAGCCAACAAAAAACAACCACCAAACTGCAAATGTGATAAAACCAATAAACATTTTAAGAGGGATGTGATAGCGCCTGATGACAACACCTGCCTTCTAGAGCACAATCCATTGCCTACAGTTAAATACTTAAGTCTTCTACATTGTACAGACAGAATTAGATGTTACAGAGTAATGCTGAGCAAACAAGTAGAAAAAAGGAAAAGGGGACAGATGTGTTTCTCTAAACCATGGATAAGGATTAACATGCAAGAATGGTCTTCAAGAGAATGCCATAGGATCCACTCTTGCCCTTGAAAGATAAGAAAAAAGAGCTAATAACTGTTGGTACCTCCTACATATTATTGCTGAAAGCGCGAAGTGGAAGTCTGAGGAAAGCAGAGACTGCAATTTAGATACCTTTTCAAGTCTGGTAGGTGGGGAAAACAAACACCTCCCTACTCCTAAAGCATCCTCTAAGTTCTACTCAGTACTAAACTTGTTTAGGTGAAAGTGGAGGATATTGTGCATTCCTCCTTTTGCAGCTGCATCTCTCTGTAAGAGCACAAACAAAACCCAGTAGCCCACTCAAACCCTGGGTAGCCTGCCTGAACACCCTTCCAGGTTAGATGATCCCCGGGGTCTATTCACTGCTGCAAGGTTTATCTCTGTCTTAAGGAGTCACAGGATGAAGCACTGTTGTAGCTGAGATGGAAACCTACAGCTCCTGTCAGCTTCCGAACAGTCTGATTCTTGAGAGTGTCCAAGTTTTACCATCAGGCATGCAGCTCTATTTCAGGCAGCCCCATGAAAGCAGGAGAAACAGATTTGATTTCTCTGCATTGGAAAGGCATTAAAACAAGACATGTCACAACTGAAGAATTTGTTGTCGGGCCTGAGCTATCAGATAAAAACAGGAATTGATGTCCTTGAGAGGCTTTCCAAATACCACTCTTAAAAGTAAGGAGTTAATGCTAGCAGATTTCCCCCTCTCTTGTCAGTGTACTGGCTGGTGTTACTCTTATTATGAACCTAGCGCTGCTAAAGAGGTACCTGCAGAGATTCTATACACCTAGAGTTACAGGTTGTCTGAAAGCTAGCGTTATTAAGAAGATGACGTTTAGTTTCTTAAGGGTTCCTTTTTCTTTTTTCTTTTTCTTTTTTTTTTTTTAAATCTAGCCCACAGGAACTGAGGCTCTTTGAGAGATAAAGATGTTTTGGCTTAAAAAGCAGCCCTTTCATCAAAACAATTCCCCAAGCCCCAAGATCCATCTACTGAGAGAAAAATATAGCTGCATGCAAAGCCAAATGCATACAGAAATACAACACAATCCTTTTTTCTACATAATAAATGGCAGCTACTGAGGGAATGGCTACAGATGAAAAGAACAAACTTGCTTTCTTTTCAAAGCACCAAAGGGAAATGCATGAAACAATGAAACTGTTGAGTAAGATTCTGTCAAGATAAATATCATATATCTGAAAAGTATCTTTAAAATCCTATTACTGTAACTGGAAGAATTTCAGAAATCTGTGTACCTTACTTCAATCACCAGTTGTTTTTGTCAGAATTGAAAGTCTGGCTTTTTTCTCTTTAGCTTTGCTTTCATATTGACATACATCACTGAAATACTACAAGGTTTTCAGTTCCAGCTGTCTCTGAAGGTGGCTTTCTTTTTCAAATTCAGTGTGTCAGTAAACTGTGCTCATTATAGTCCTAATGTGTCAAAATAATATTTTGTATAAATATTTCATTTAATTAGGTACTTGGATACTGGCTAAGCTGTCAGAAGTGACTAGCAATTTTAGGTACTTCAGCTCTTGGACACACACGCCCTGAGCTATTCTTTAAAAACATTACAGAAGGTAAGAAACACCCTTCATGTGCCAAGGAACTGTGTAGGACCTCAAGCCGGGATCTCAGAAACTGAGGCCCTCAGAATTAGTAGTTGAACCCTTGCTCGTTATGTCTGATAATACACACTTTTATAAAACTGAATTGAAGCTATTTAGCAGTGACCTTCAGGGATGACAAATTTTAAAAGGAAATACTTCTCTGTATCATGCCTTCTCTAGGAGCACACAAGGCAATACTAAGAAAAGGGAGCATCTGTTCTACAGTGAAGTTACTTAGTTACAACTGGTTTTCAATGTCTTGGTTCCTATCCCCTTCAGATAATATAGCAATTGCGGGGGGGGGGCGGGGCTGGAGGGAATTTCAAATTCTTTATCTTTGATCAATGCAATTTTATCCTGAAGAAGAAACAGAAAAATTTCTGCCAATACTGTGTCAGTCACTATGATCTGCAGAGTAGAACTGTATGTGTGCTTCATATGGAAGAAGACCAGGGTTTTGTTGCCACATCAACTTCTGAAAGCCATGAGAAATGGGGCTGATGTAACAGTGCAGCAAGCAAAGTTCTTATCACAGGTCGTATGGCTGTTGACACATTGCACATTCAGGATATCACTTCACATTTGAACTGCAGAGTAACTTTCCACCCTGATAAATGCTACTTAATACTTTCCACACTCTACAGTTTTGGGATGACACTTTGGAAATAAGTACAGAGCATTAATCCTGGAAGACCTGGATACACCATAAAAGATTGTTATGCGTGAGTAGTTCCTCCTTCACAGTGTGCCTCTTGTAGGATCTTGCATTACAGGCACAACTGGAACATGAGACCCAACTGCAAACTGGCCATTTCCTGAGCTAGTTAACAGCCCACACCTATGGTTTCAGTCCAGGGCTTTGCCTCTGCATTTGGAGGGATGTTTCACACCCAGTTCAGGAGATACTCTGCCAACAGATCTCACTCCTCCTTGTCTTCCCAGGCTTGCCTGTGGTGGCAATATTTTAAATCTTGGCCCCTTTGTTCTTTTTCAGCTATGGGATAGCTACTGTAGCCCCTGAATCTGTGTTTTTACCACACTAACACATGCTGAAGACCGTGCTGAACCTATCACTTGCCCCAAGCAGCACAGGAAAAAGGCAATTTGGACACTCTCCAGGTCTCTTGCTGCAAAGCTCAGATTGTATCAGTGCCATGTATCCCATTAGCAGCCTGATTCTTCCTCACATTTCATTCCAGCAATACTAGGAGTGGAAATAAGACCTATACGAATAGTGGTAGGTACATAAGTCTGTATCAGTTTCCCTAACCAGCTGTCAGCAGATCTTTAGAAGACATTGTCCTTTTCTAAGTTTTGCAAAGAACTTTGGGGGGGGGGGGGGGGGGGGGGGGAAGTGCCAGTGCCTTCATAGAACATTTGTCAATATTATTTTTCTTTTAGTGAAACTACTGTGTGTACTTAATTTTGAAACTTCTGTGCTTGGTGGCAGCCTTGTGGCAATACTGTTGATAACAGACTTGTTCAATTCTGTCACAACCTCAAAATCTGTCTGGCTCCAGACTGATTGTTGTCAAATTTGGGTGGGTTAGGATCATATTCTATCATTTCACTAAGAATGCTGTTTCAGTTAATCTGTGGAAAAAACATAAGATCTTCTTGGACCAAAGTCACAATTCATAAATCAATTAACCCTGCTGACGGCCTCAGTGATAATGATGAAAGACTGGTTATGCTACATCTGCTTTAAAGTTTTGTGGACAGCCGGAACAAAGACCACCTGCATGCTGTACGTATCTTTTGAAGGAATGGAAAAACTGAATCTCTGACTCTTTAAGCATAACTGGGAACTATTATCAGGAAGATACATGGCTATGAAAGTGCATGCAACTAACCAGCATTCCCATATCTGATTAGGTAGCTCTGAAAACAAGAGAATACTTGTACTGTGAAAAAAGGAGCATCTGCCTTCCAGACTTGCAATGACTGTTTACACTTATGAGTGTGTTAAATACTTTCCCATTTAACAAGTCCCATTTTTCTTGATGCTATGACTAGAGGTAAAGTGGAAGAGAAAGTATGAACACACCCAAAAGACCTCTTTTGGTGCTTTTATGATTTGCAATAAACACTGAATCTCCCTTGTTCCTCCCTTACTCCTCAAGACTCACAACTAGACCCAGTCCACAGCAGCAGAGGCTAAGGACCAGCACACACACTCAGCAGACATGCAAGTAGTTGCATATTAAACAATGCTGAACCTTTATGTTGAACCTTTGGACACCATGTGCCAGACATTTTGTGCAAGATCAAGTCTTGTTAATAATCACACCATCAAATATCAAGCTGTGAAATATTCAGAAATAAGACCCTTTGCAAATGCAAAGCCAGACTGCAAGGACCACACAGGCCCTACTCATTCCTCTCTTAGAACCCGTCTTGTAGGTAGAAACTGAAGCAAAGAAATTGGATTTAAATCTGATTTAAACAAGGTTCCAGTCACACTGGATATTCCTGCATGGCTGACCAGCGTAAACACCACCAATCCAGATAAGAACTATATTTGTATAGAACTTTATAGCTTAGGTCCCTCAATTTATTTCCTGGGTGGAATGAAGTTTTGGACTTTATCTAGTGCGAAGTCATGTCTTAATGCCAATATGTTTATATTAACATATGTATGTGCTGTGTTGGAACCAGGGTGGCTGACAGCAAGAGCAGGGAGGGATAGGATGCTGGGCACCTATGCTGCCTGGCCAGCCAAGCTCAGGAAAGTATTGGAAAATGATCCCAGTACTGCTAACACTGAGTGAGCCCATACTGAAGTCACTCAAAAGATGTCACAAGTGCTTTTGTAGCCACATACTCACATCACGAGAGATTTTCTGGCACAGTGCTTAGAGCACATCTCCCCATTATGCTCCCCAGTGCTGGGAGCTTCCTTCGGACTGAGCCATTGTTATGCAGGTGGGGGATATCCCCTTGACTGGCTCTGATGCAGTGGACATACGTTGCATACAGAGTTCATTTAACCTACATGAGTGATGCAGACACTTCTGGCTCCTGTCATAAGAGCCAGAAGAAACCCACTGATAGGAGCTAATCACACCCCTGAGGTAGTCATAGCCTATTTGTTCAAGTTATTTCAGTTTCTGTTTCTGCTTTCAGATGGCAAACAACAATCACTGCCCTCATTATCAGGCCAGTATCACTCCACCTCCACCACCTTTTGCAAAATGTGGATGTAAAATAACATGGGCTAGTAACAGTTGTGTACAATTCCATTTCAAGTTTTGCACACGCACACCAGGCAGCGATGGCATCACGAATACATCCATTTATATCCCCTATACAACTCAACTGTAATGACAAAATAAAGCTTTGCTTCATTTCTTCCTCTGAACACGCATGCAACAGTGCAACCTTAAATGAACCTAAGTAAAAAAGGACACGTTTTGCTAATTTGCTTTCTTTCCCAGCAGATGTTTGTAACAGAGGTCAGGCAGCTAAAATGTCAAATGATTTTTCACGTTCTCTGTGAATGAAACTATTGCTTGTGCCAGTTAGAATGTGACCTTTCATTTTTTCTTTTCCCCAAGAGGTGAACCCTGAAGATGGAGTGAGATTTTCCATTGTCTTAAACAGAGAACAGGATCAGTTCCTCACTATGTCATTGAGCTGTCAGAAATTAATGGAAATATGATTTAAAGTATAGCACAGGTAGACAGTGACTCTCCAAAACCTCTTTGCTTCTAATCAGCCTCATTTCCTTTTTATTTTCAGGTCAAATGATTCCTTAGCAGGGAAAATGAAAGGGAGAACAATCAGGTATCAAGTAAAAAAGGCTTAAATGTATGTACAGCACGTTTATTCACGCACAACAGATAATCTCTTCTTATAAAAATATGTGCTTGACCTTGCTGTCATGACACTGAACTGCAGTATTATGAAAATATCGACACTTCAAAGTTAGTAGGACATCGAAGTTGCCAAACACTTCCTCAGGATACATACATCTCAGGCAATGTAAATGGAAGTCTTGATGCAGCAGGACAGTTGAGTGCACTGTGCACTCGCTGCGGGTGGGTCAAGGTACTTGTCTGCTCCTCCATTGTCCTCACCTTCTCTTCTTCAATTAACAGTATCTGCTCCTGTTCCTGTATAAATACATCTGTGTTTCAGAGAAGATTAAAGGATGTGCCAGCCTGTGTCCTTGTACATGGGGATCAAGAAGTCTGTAGGAGCTCCCCACCACTGCTGGCATAGACATTGCATAGGGCTAAGGGCTGTAAAAGCGGTTAGTCTACGGTGGCATTTGGGGCCAGAACTGGAAACCTGGCCACTACAAGTCCAAGGAAGACCTATAGGACTCCCAGCACCCCTCAGATAACTTGCTCCTCCTTCAAGAGCTGTAAATCACAGGTGGCTCAGCATAGGCCCCACGCACAATCGGAGACATTTTCCTTCACCTTCTTTCACCAAGCTGCAAAGACCTGGAGCTATGCTACAACAGAAGTAATGGTTCAGAAACAAAAATTATCCTTGTTACTGAGTAGTTCACCCCTGCTTCTGAGCAAACTGCACACACATGAAGTTTTGAGGGCTTGTTAGTCCTATTGGTGGGATTTGAGATCCACTGTCTCTCTTAAACAAGTTCAGTCTCTTTGTATCTGAATACATGGCAGAACCACAAGTCTCGAAAAAAGGACCCCCAAGTGCTGGATGAGGATCAAGAAAATATGCAGAAAAAAGGGCTACTCCACTGGTATAAAACCAACTGTATGTGTAGACTGGTTGTCATACATATGTAAGAATGTATTAGGGGATATCACTTCATCTTGAAAATTAATTGGAGGATTGGGAACTAGAGTCTGTTCCAGATTCTTTGAACTGAGATTTAAGTTTGAACAAGTATTCAAACTCTTTGTTATTTAGATTTTCCATCTGTAAAATGGAGATAATAACTATCCAATTAATCCTTAGACTTGGTACTTAAAGAGGCCTTGTATTGTTAATTGTCCCCGGTTTGTGGAAGGCATCCATCACTGCACAAGTGGTCACAGCTTTTATTTCTTCCCGTGTACAGAAAAATAGAGAACAATACCATATTGCAACTTGTTTCCTATACTAGTGCCTAAGACAGAGAGAGGGTATAGTCCAGAGGGTCAGTAAACTGCCTACACAGTAAGTGCATTTAGTATCTGAAGCAAAATCCAGTAGCATCTTCTCCCTGACAATATGTGCTATGTGACTGAACAGCCAGAGGGCAACTGTCACCACAGGTACGTGTTTGTGGCTGAGACATCTCACTTGCTCATCCATGGAAAAATGCTCCTTGCTCAGGCCAGAAGCAGTTCAAAGCAAGCTGGGAGCACACAAGGGTCACTGATTATTTCTGGGGCTTTAACACCCAAGGCAGAGAACTAGTTGAGGCAAAGTGAGAACTGACTCCAACCTTTGCCCAAATCTTAAACCAAAGCTGAAGTAAATTTAGTTAACATTCTTTTCCCTGTACTTGTATTTTTTTGTTGATGAGAGTGGGATAATATACAGCTGAATGACTTTGCTCTCGTTAGAGCCAGCAAGAACCAGAAAGTCCAATCTTATGACACTTTCAAGCTGATTCCTGGAAAAAAACCAGAAGTATATTGTGAGCCTTGGAAGATATCCACAGCTCCAAGGGACCGTGTGAACATGTGAAAGCTCTGGCCTCTCTAGTCAACATACGTCTTTCATTGTGACTGTTGAGTCAGCTCTGCACACCGTTACTTTTTTATGCCACTGTGCTACTTAAGAAAGTTAAACTCCACACTCAAAATTATTTCAGGCACAGTCTATCACTTTTATTGTAGGATACGATGAATTAGTGTGTTTGTGACAGTTAAATTGTAGTCTTTACATTGACCCACTAAAATGGCAATAAATCTTCTTTTATATAGTCTAGACGCAAGCTCTGTTTCTGTAACATTTTGCTTTGTTTTGGAAAACACAGCTAATGTTAATTAAAGGATTTTTTTTTATTTCTGAACTTGGTTTAGGGTATAGGTACATCCTATTGTGAGGCAACTGGAAGGGCTCAAATTTATAGCGCTCTCTGCTACTTTGTAGCAACGTGTGCATGTTGTTCCCTTGTGTCAAACGCAAGACTGTTTAACCCTCACTGAGAGGGCTATGATGACTTCATAGCTTCATTCAACTTTAAAAAGATGTTTTGTAGAAAATACTACATAAGATCAAAAAGTATCTAGTTTGACAGGCAACACCCCTTATCTTTAGGTATTCCCCTAGATGAAGTCTGAGACACAACTTGACCACGGCCTACAAATATCTCCCTGGTGGAGCAGCTACTTGTAACATGAAGCTCGTCAAAGAAAAGACATAAAAGTATCCTGTGACTGGAAGATCAAGCAAAAGCAATCAATAAGGAAAAAAAAAAAAAAAAGTGAAAAAATAGGATGAACAAATAACTCATACAGGGAAGCATGGATTTTCCATCACTGGAAATCCTGAACTCAAAACCAGATATGAAATGATGCCAGAGGAGAGGGGGGTGAGGTAGCAGTAAACCTGGCGAGATTCTGTAGCCACATTATGCAGAATATCAGACTAGATCATGGTACTGGCTACTTCTGACCCTACAGCCATTACAACTGTAACTCAGAATTCACACATTCACCTGAATTTCCTCTCCGTTCAGCATGCTTTGGCCTCCGGATTCCTATTTAGCCCCACGGAGCAAAATACAGATATGAAGCTGGATCCTAATTCAAACTCTTTCAAAATCTGATGTGAGAAGCCTTGGATCTTATATTTTGACTTTAATGAATTTTTAAACCAAGAATTTACCAGAGAAAAATGTGGGGTTTGTTTTTTGTTTGGTTTTGGGTTTTTTTTTTTTAGTTTGCCAGTCAATACTCTCTTATTTCCACCACTTGATCATAACAAAGGCTGTTGACTGCTTTATAACGAGCAATCCAAAAGGCCTTTACTGGACAAATAACATTTATATGCATCGTTTGCACGGGTGCAGTTCTATTGTAGATAAAGCACAGGTGAAATTTCATGTAAGTGTAAGGAAGGAAACTGCTGATTTTCACTGCTGCTCCCCCCTCCCCCCCCCATGACTTTGTTTATTCAAGAGGAAGGACTCTTTCAGTAACCAAACAGTTTGCAGTTTCATTGTCCCTGGGTGCCTGTCCTGCGAGCCGCAACACAGTCCCTCAGCATGTTACATCAGCCGGCCCCATTCAAACTGATCTATTTCCCAGCATCATTAAATACAGCTCTGGTTTGCGCTGTGGAAAGCAATGAACCACAAAAGCTGTGATTCACAAAGTGTTGCTCAGTTATGTCCCTGAGCTTGGCTTCGGGCTGGGATACAGTCTGCTTGGTTAAAAAACACATGGAAAACACAGCTAACCCAGTCTTCTGCAGACTGATGCATTTTCTGCCAGTTGACAATGGTCAAGGAAGCTCTGGAAGAGGGTTATTTTTTTGCAGGTTAGGTGGGAGCTACTCACAATTAGCTTGGACCTGTTCTGATCAGCTGCAAGTTTTACAAAATCTTATGCAGTCAGTAATTGTCCTACTAGATTCAAAGTTTTTAGTAAAGCTATAATATCTGGTTCTCCCTTCCCTGATAATCTTAGAACAAAACACTGTCACAAATAGTAAGGTCTCCCACAATTTGACAATTGCCAAGGCAAAGCCATGATAGTTTTTGAAAATTAAAGTTGCAGCCTGAATAAAAGATTCCTTTAATGAATGTAGAGCATTTTTTCCAGTAACAAGCACCTATGCCAAATGCTTTTTTCTTATATAGCAAAGACGTGACAGGAAATTACTTTAATAGATCAGTAATGCAGTTGAAGAGCATCATTCTTGTCATTCTTGGTAATTCTCCTTGGAAGACAATCCTTCAAATCCCACTGAGGTATCCATATTGTGGCTGTTCTGGAGAAGAAAAAAGTATTTTGTAAAGCTACACAGTCCTCTTCTCCTGAGAGATAAATAAAGCCACCTCCTGACTATGCTGCCCTAGTCCAGACTTCTTCCCATCTTACTAAGGGAGCCTTTTTTCATACACGTGCATGCAGTCTGATCTCTGGGTCTTAAAAAATTACACCTCCCTTAAAAGGAAGATCAGTGCACTGCAAAGTAGTGCAACAGGAGAGAACTTGAACAGTGAGGGGAGGGAATGAGGTTAAAATTACTGACCAAAAGAAGTAGAAAAAATAAATGCGTGCTCTTTTCACCCATGGAACAGTGCAGGGGCCAGTAAGGCTTATGGTTTGAGTCATCCTGGCTGCAAATGTCTTCAGAAATGATGATGACCTCCGTTAGGACACCAGGAGATGCATGTCTACAAAGCATATAGTTTCTGACCCTTGCAACACAACCATGGGACTTTGTGTAGACTGAATCCTTCTGAGGCCCAGGAAAGAATAAAAATGTAGGCAAGCATCTCAAATAGCATATGCGTTGTGTGTTTATGGTAATGATGGCCTGGAGAGCTGTGCTTGCAGCTATGGGATCCTGCAGGCCATTGTGCCCAGGACTGAGGCCACTTGCAGAGATGCTGTGCAAAGATGCAGAGTGCTGCATGGAGAAACATAGAGGCTGGAGAAACAGTATTGCAGCACATGGAATGTAGACAACAGCTTTCTCTCAAATTTGCAGCTCACTTAATCACGGCCCTTCAAGTTGACTTGATTGCAGAATAATCAGACCCACTGCAAGTCATGGTTGTTTTACAGAAATCTGCTTTAGAGCTTCTTCCACCCATAGGCAGAGCTTGGACTCTTTACATTATTTAGAGCTCCACCTACGTAAACCTCTGAATATTCTTTCACAGCCAGCCTGGGGGAACCTGCCAGTAAGAAGCTAGAATAATCATGTCCTGGTCTAGGCAACTTGGGATTTCAGATTCACCTGGGGTTCCTGCTTTGCACACCAGCACAGAGATACCCAGTCTACTCTCATTTCAGAAGCTGCAGATGACTGTGGTCACCAGAAGTGGTGGCAGCCCTTCCTGAGCACTACTCCCTGAGCATGGTGGTAGTATTCTGGCAGCTGCTTAGGACTTTGCCTTGTATAACACTGTAGAGACTTCAGCAATGCTGAAACAGTCACATCAAGAGAAATGTGGATGGTTCCCACTCGTTTCAATGGATAATCAGCTTTAAAGCCTGTTTATAGACATTTTAGCATCACCAATTTCATTAATCTTTTCACTTTAGGTGAGCATTTTACAAACACGATACCCAGAGCTAATACATGCTCAGCCCTGTCACATCCTGATATTGTCTTCATTGGAAGAGATGGTCTACAGGAATGAAGCCATAAATTTGAATATGTTGCATCATAAAGAATTCAGTGACTTATTTGGATAATTGAGAAACTCAGGTGAAAACAGGCTATTCATTGTCATCCCAGTAGCAAAATATGCTGGATCCCAAGGCTCTGTCTTGCTGAATAAGACTGCTCCTCTATAGGAATCCACAAAACAACAGTGAAGGCAGATAACTTTAAACGAGTATCATTTGGTATCTGTAAGCAATGTCTTTTCTTTTTAATACAAAGCATCTGTGGTATTTAGATAATGTATTCTGCTTCCACTATTGGTATTGATGTCCCTTCAAGTGAACAGAATATGCAGCCAATAATGAGCTCTTTCTGTTAAGATGTTCAGCAATGAAATAATTAACGATGTTGATGTGTAAATTAGGCTTCAGAGTTTAAATTGTCTTTGAAATGAATGAGGCAGAGCACACTTCTCTGGCTCTTGCTTCAGCAGAGCAGATGAGGACTGGCTAAATGCTAAACAGAGCAGTAGTCCCATTGAAAGCACATATATTAGAGTCTTAGTTCATTTCTAGACCAGAAGTGCTGCCTGCCATATTAACATTGTTATTCAAAGAATAACGGGTCTTCTTTATGCTGTCTTCTTTCTACCTTTTTGTTGGGGGTTCCACCCACATCTCCTTGCAGTGGAGGAACATGGACCCCACATTACAGCAATGGAGGAAGCAATTCCCCCACGTCCCAGCTCCTCTGGGGCTCCCATGATGGGATGGAGGCACTTGTATGAATGTCTGCATGCCCTCAACCACCCCCATGCTGGATGCCATGAGGAAGATGAGATTTTTCAGAATATCTCATCCAATATTTGAATCTCAATAGCCTTTCCCATTCCCTGGCCTACACCAGCCTTTGCAAGAACAAGCAGCCAGCCTGCCCACCATGTCTTTTTTCCAGTTTTTCTTTCTAGGCACCTTCCAGGCTGAGGACACACCAAGAGCTGCTACAGCTCAAGAGAACTGCGTGCCTAGGTCAAAAGGAGTAGACAAGGAAACGATGTAGCTGCTACTTTATTAAGAGTCTATAAAGACTGCTGCCTTTTTACTCTTTTTAGAACAAGAAAAAGCAGGTTTAACATCATGTTTGCACAAAATATATAAAGCACTGAATTTTAGTGAAAAACAGTATTTCAAGTCAAGTGCTGCTTGCGCTGACGTACGAACTTCTGACTTCTACTTCCGTTTATCTTCTCGCAATGGCACTGAGATCGGAGTAATCCCAAGATATAGTTTAGTACTTTTAAACTCTGCTTTGAAGATAGCTCCTTTAACATGGTTTACCTCTTGCAAATTGGAGGCTGTGGTTTCCACAGCTGACTTCTAGGGCATGGCTTAGCAGGAGCAATCCCACTCACCAGGGTGGCTATCCTTTCGGGGTCACATAGTCAGAGTATAAGAAATGTGGGAAGAGAGAATTTGTGCTTCACGGGAAGAAAGAATGTGCTGTTTTCTACACTGAGTCTCTATTGTATGGATATTGTTTTAAAATATTTGACCTGCTGAGGTCTTATCTGCTGTGGCTTAAGTGTACTCAGCTAGCACAAAGACTTGGCCACTGGCATTAAGCTATTTGTCTCCTTTCCCCTCATTGAACTTAAGGCTTGAGCAATGTCAGCTAGGAAACAGCTTAATCCAGCATTTTACAAGCACCATGATAAGCATATTCACTGTCACAAATCAAAAGCCAAACTTCTCCAGTGCAAGTATTATAAAGGGGAAAAATAACTTAAAAAAAAAAAGGCACCTGCAAAAGACTTTTAATTCTGTGGATATGGTGGCCTTGTTCTCACATGTTAAGACATCAGAATCAACAACACCTATATTTCATGTGAAATTTCCATATTCAGATAATGGATTATTCAGTTGAATTGGTAGCATATGAAAATAATCCAGGAAAACATACAAATGAAATATCCTTCATACAACAACAAGTGAGCTCTCCTTAAGGTTGCCTCACTTTTTGGGAACCTCAATCGAGATGGCAGCATAGACATAAAAATGGAATGTGTGATTAAAGTATCACTGAAACACAGGTAACTGTGAAGCAATTAAAGAAGAAAAAAGGTGAAGGAGCAAAATTATTGGATTGGATGTATTTGTTAGCAATATCGTGCACAATTAAAGTGGGCACACTTACTGCTATAGGAGCTCCACAAGCTATTTCAAACTAGATTTCCTACCTGTTTGTGTGACTTCTGTGTTTCACAAGTTTTAATGCTTTTGCCTTCCCACCATTGCTGTGAGGTACAGAAGTGTTACTGGCTGTGGTCCTGCATACTGGCATACTGGAACGCACTGGGGTTATTGTCAGCTCTGTGACTTGCTGGGATTAACCCAGGATGAGACACATGAGGGTGATGCTGCTGCAGTGCCAGCGCAATCCTGGACTTCTGCTGCAAACCCTCCTTCTGTTGGCAGGTACAAATATGCACCTTCACTCTGCCCCAGTTGCTACTCTTGGTTGATGGATAAGCTGGTAATTCAGGCCCCTTGATAAAATCCTCCACTGCCTTGCACATGCAGGACACTGTGTGTGCATGAGGTGAGGGAGGGGCCCGCGTGTGTTCTTCCTGGGAGTCATTGCTCTTAGTAACAGTGGCTTCCCTTCTGCTCTGTTCTGCTCTAGTATCTAGCATAAATTTGCTTCCATGTTGCATGTGGCCCATCTGCTCAACTACCCAGACTTTCACCTCTGCAGACCTTTGACTGTAATGCCTCTTGTTTCATGGGAGGGTGGCCGAGAGTTTCCTTTTTTACTGGACTCCGTTAAGGAACAGAGTTCAGGGTTTGCAGCTTTCAGCATTCAGCCTTTTATTGCTCACGGACATTGTGGACATTACACTTTTGTCCTTGACAAGGTGACTCTGCCATATAATGTTTTGCATATACATGAAGATGTGCTTTTCTGTAGGGACAGATCCATGTCTAGTGTGTGCTTTTTTCTTAAATGCTTTTCCTTGTGTTTTCTGAGCTTGTATTCTTCTGGGCATAATCACACTTCTGCCTGGAATGCATCAAAATAAGCACTTTCTCTTCTTCCCTCCCTTCATCCCATACTTACTTTTTATTCCCATGATGCTTCTTTCCTACAGTCCCTCTGGCTCACAGAGCTTTACAGTAGCTAGAACAGTGGCTGTCCTGAATGCCTATTTCTTTCTTGTTATTCATCAAGATACTTAATCTCCTGAATAAAGATAGTCAGAAATATGCCATCAGAAAAGTGAGCCACCTTTCTAATGCTTTGTAACCTTGTACACCCTCCAGACATCTTCACACCTGTTTGGAATGTGTGTAACAGTGAGTGAAGTTGCCATTTGAGTTGGGAATCTTTTGAGTGAAAGCATTTCTTAAACTGAAAACACAAAGAACACCAGAGTGGAAAACTACTTGAGTGACTCACCAGAGCCCCAGACTCACACTCTTTAATCATTCAGAACTGCAGACTTTGACAACCATGCATTTGTATGAAGAAGCACTTAAGTTCTGATGTTAGAAAAAAAATTTCTCCTGTCTTTGGACACCAGAACTTTTCACCAAAAGCCTGTGCTGTGATTCTAGTGGGAATTCTTTACCTTGTTGTTCTGCAGCATTTGACCACTGCCATTTGACCACTGCTTCTCTTCCTGATGCTGGATGCAGCATTTCAGTGGGATAGAAAGCCTGGGACATACTTTGGGATAGACAAGGTTAACAAATGTGTAATCCTGCTGACTGACCTCACCCTCACACCCAGTTTATCACCCAGAAGCACTGAGACCAGCGGCTGGTACCCTTATGAAAGTGGTGCCAGAGGACAGTCTCACTCCCAGTTCTCCTAAATTCTTGCACAGCTCTAATCCAAGCCGCTTGTGTAAGAGAGGTCCAGAGGTCAAGCAGTGAGATGCGCTATAATAGCAGGGATGAGGATGAAGTGTTAATCAGGGAGGAAAACACAGGTATGTAGCTCCCTGCGGGATAGTTACTGGAGGTGACTTGGGGATTAGACCTATATTAAAGGTACAGTGTTGTTCACACATTAAGGAAAGGTACAGGACAGAGTGCAGTGGGTACGTAAGGAATCTGTTCCACAGAAGTTCCCCAGGCAACCTTGGGTGTTGGCAACATCAGGGGAGCTTGATGTGCTGACTCTAACAGAAAACGGAAGGAAGGGTGGAGCGGAGTGAAGACATCACGGCCAGGTTCTGTGGTACCACCCCCGGGATGGGAACTTGATGGTACCATGGAACTGATAAGCTGCATGGTTGATACCCTGGGCCAACACTCTGCCATTTTTTGTCAAAATACTGTCCTTTGGGTGAACTTTGCTCATTATAACATCATTTTAATATCAAAACACACCTCCATCCCAAGAGCTACCCGCCTTCAAGGTATGACCACCCCTCGCTGAGCTTGCACTCTGAATTTCTTTAGTCTATATCCTTAAAAGTGAAGCGAGAGAATTTTACACCAATCATAACAAAGGTGTGTATGACTAAAGCTCCACCCGAAATGTAAAAAATAGCCTAAAAATTTCTTAAGAGAGAAGGATGTTAGGGAAGATACCATTGATGACAAGTCACAGACCATCTTAGACTTCTGGGATCAGTGGATGGGCCGAGCCTCTCTTCCCCCCCATAGGGATGCCTTTGCGTAAGACTCGAACACTTGGTCACACTGAGTGCTCTCCGGGAAACTCAGAAATCTCTATAGAGTTGCTTTTACAGCTCAGAGTGCTGTATAGCCAGGCTGTGTTATTCTTATTTGAAATTTGCACAAGCTTTGCAGACAGTGAATTTATCAGCGGCAATCCAAAGAACTTGTGTATCTGTTGCTGCCCCATTAAACTGCACTATCATTAATCTGGCCCTGGGAGCTCTTGTGAACATGACCACACTCCTACATGTGGCCGTGATAGTTTCATCGAGCACCCTAGACTGATGGTGCAGTGACTCCATAATCATGATAGTTCAATCATCTCTCTAGCCGTGCGAGCTGTCAAGCAACACTAGACTGATATTGGATGCGACCAGACTCACAGAGCCAAATTGGGCATCACTCAAAATCTAAGCCCAGCCGCCCCCAGCCCCTCTGGTATCTGAAGACAAGCTGGAACACAAGGGGGTTTCTTTTCTGCCAAATTCCTTTGCCCTTTAAAGTGACACTCCCCCATTGGTGATACCCATGGTGAAGGCATTACACCTGTGTATTCCCTACTCCAAATCCCAACCCCATTAAGGCTGTCCCTGCCTTAGAAAGAGGTGAAAGAGTGAGCAAACTGACTTCCCACAAACAGCTTCATGTCAGAAGACAGCCCCGCTGGGACCCTGCCTCCCATTTCCTTTCCCTTCTCCTCGGCGGGGCCACGGCAGGAGAATGAGGCTAACCATCTAGCCCATGGGTGTAAAATAACATGAAGTACAGGGAAGCACAGAGCCCTTTCCTTTTCTGGAAGATCGCAGTACCTGGCACCTCATAAGTTTGTCCCTGATTGTAGAAACAGCTAGAGAGGGGCCTTGCATTGCTGTCCGACACGTTTTCTTTGGATGGAAAATAATTTTGGTCTTAAGTATTGTAAAGCAGTAACCCAGAACAATAGGAAGCTCTCATGACCTGATGTGTTCCCTCTGTTTTTCAGATGAAGGAGCCCCACAGCAAAGGAGACTCGCTGCCCAAGCCGGAGCCCAGACCCCTGTGGGGTGGCGACGAGGCAGGTACAGTCAGCGTGCCGCAGGGCGGGCAGTTGGGCCAGGGCGGTGCGGGGGCCGAGCGAGCAGAGCTCTCTGCTTCTGCTGTGCCTTTATTCAGGGACGAAGTGCTTTGTTCCCAAGCCAAGCTTAACTGAAGGATGTTTTTCATGTCAAAATGAGATGTAGGCTCTCACCCACTGAGTGTTTGCTGGACGACAGCAACAACAACAATTCACTTGCGTGCAGGGTGGCCGCAGTGCACAATGTGCTGCACAATGGCTCCTGAGGAATTATGCCATGACATAATGAGGAGAAACAAAAATATTATAGCAGATCTGTGCAAAAAGCTCTTAGCCACGTTTCGGCATTGATCTGCCATGAGCAGTCCTCTCGTTCGCTACCAACAAGTGTCCTGCAAATACGTTTGAGGGCAAAAAGTGCCCATTCGGTGACCCCTGGTCTGTACACAGGAGGACCGAGGACATGAGTCCTGTGAGGAGCCTCATTAGTTTTAGCACAGACAGCACAGACAGAATAAACTGAGTCTGTCTATCTCACACACATTGTTCTTACCTCGTCTCCTTTCTCTCTTGGGGTTTTGGTTTTTGGGGGCTTGTAGGGAGGGTTTTTTTGTGCTTTGTTTGCCTTCAGTTCTCTTTGTCTTATCACAAGCTTAGATCTTATCAACAAATGAAAAGTGTAGCAGATTAATTTAGCCTGTTGGTGCTGCGGTTGGATGAGATGTCAGAACTGCATTTAAGCCAAGAAAAAAGAAGCCCCAAAAAGCTGTGGCTGCACAGTGCAAATGTCCCAGTAAACATAAGCTGCTCCTAGCATGACAAGTATCTGTCAGATACTGAGAGAGATTTCACTTGAATGGTTTGGGGATTTTCTTCCTGCTCTCTTTGCCATTTTTGCAACTGTCCCCCTGGGAAACATCCCAGAAGCCTCTGTCCCCATTAGGAGGAAATCTTTCACTTCCTTGCTTTGATTTTGAATGCTTAATGCTCCTCATTAATTCCCCTGACCTATAACCAGTCTTGGCTTCTATGTATAGAGATTAAATGCTGATCTAGATGATAAACTTTTATGAAACAAGTTTAGAAATACGTTTAATTAACCAAACACTCTCATTCCTTTGCGAGATCTCACTGCGGTGTGTGAACATTGCAAGTTATGCTGATTCCTAAGCGATGTTAGCTATAGCCATAATATACTTTTGTGTAAAATATGGGAGTCTACACAGAGTAGCTCCACTGGTTTAAATACTTTGAGTGGTGCTTTCTTCTGCCTGAAGTGCAATAGGCCAGTGATCCACTTTACCCCTCTACTAGCTGTACAACCAGTGTGAGGGCTCTTAACGTCCCACCTGCTTGCTCCTACCCTCTCTTCTCTATCAGAAGTTACTGTCCTCTCAGCTAGGTCCAGAGCTGGCTACAAGTGAAACGAGATCTGGGGAATGACCCTGTTAAAAATACAGTATTTAGGGGCCACTTCTTAGTGGTGGTGACGGGACAGGGGTGCTGTTCTATTTTTTACCTGGGTTAATTAGGTATCTAGGCTTATTTCAGTTAAAGCAAAAAAAGTGCTCATCACTTACTAACCTGGGACCTAGTCCAAGGGTAGCTGAAGTTTAAGGGCTCTTCTGCCGCAACACAACTGCCCTAAATGGTTCCATCAGTGTGAGATTGCAGTGACGAGTTGAGTAAGGACACTTAGGATAACATCTTAAATCACCTTTGATTTTCAAATGTTTTCCAGTGGTTCTACCTAAGAAATATTTAACAACTACTTCACCATATCAGTTAATTTAACTTGATTAAAACCCAATTGCTTCACCATAACAAACTTGGTAGCCAATTCTTAGGCATCTGTAAAAATGCCATTAGGGGGCTAACACAATGTTTCTTTCCAGGTTTCTACAACAGCAGTCAAAGGTAATCTTGTTTAGCACCTGCATAATCCCCTCAGTCAGGACTAAAGCAGTATGTTTGTATTCTAGTTACATACTGGCTCTTGATTACGCCAGAGGACTTAAACTGCTTTGAAGCAAATGCTTGAACTCTTGGGTTGCTTTGGGCTGCAGAGTGAATCTTATGACTTGGCCATTTTGTGCTGTGTTTACATGACAAAATTGTGTGTCCTTGGGGATGATTGCATTAGGCAAAATAATTCCTAGGTCAGAGTATGAGGAACAAGAAAAGGCAGAATATCACCATGAGAAAGCAATTTTAAAATAATTTCTACAGATGATCTTTAAAGGCTATATCAAAGATCTGCCCATCTTAATGAATGAGCAGTCATCCTAAGCCTCCCATGACCTTCAAAACAAGTGTGTAAATTGTCTACAGACTTAAACCATGTCTAACATTTATAGAATTCTCCCATTATTTAGCTTATATAAATACACATAACATATCTCTTGAGCTTGAAAAGTAAAAGCAAACAGAAACAAAGGCCTGCCATCTACGGTTTCTACCACTGGATAATCTGGAATTACTGTGCATAACATTAAACAGTGGCACAGCAAAAAAGACATTGCTATCCATTTTCTTCTCAGACAGCTCTGCCTTCATCAGAGCTCCACCAGCTCTTAAACCATGGAGGGGAAATGTCCTTACTGCACCCATGCCAATGCAACAGGCAAATCACAGAAGGTGGGAAACCATCCCTGCAATGCTTTGCATTTCCACACAGTCACTGAGCTCAAAGATACATTGTTAGCAAGAAGCAGCTCTTACTTTTCTACATCATTTATCTCAAATTATTCTTAATAATTTGGATCTGAAGTGGCTATTAAATGAAGTTCAAAAATGTGTCATACTTAATGTCTCTAGTTTGCAGTGCCAGGATTATAGCAGTCTTGCCAATTCTTGTAGCTTGATGATGAGCCTCATAATATTTCAAGTTTCCTTTACATATCCCTACCTGCTTGACCTAAGAGACTGGGAAGGATGAAATATTTGTGGATGAAAAGAAAATGTGAGACTGTGAAGCACCTGAAAGCACTGAAATCAGAAAGCAAGAAGAATGAATTAACCATTGATTATTTTTATTTAAAAATAGTGTGTAAGTACATTTTATAGCTTGGGGACAGTGTCTGGACTCATGATTTTTGAATGCTTTTTGTTTGCAACACTGTTCACATTAGCAGCTATTTCATTTTCAGTCCTCTGTTCCTATCTACTCAATTCAACTCACTACAGCATTTCATCACTAGGCTGGCAGTGGCGCTTGCCTGGCCAGCACAGGATTCCAGTAGTCTGAGCAGCCAGCACTTACTTGTGTCATGCACTGCTCACACCAGGAGCAAAACAGGTGTCCCTGGACCAAAATACTGCAGTTCAGAAGCTCAGCTCTGTGTAATTTTTTACCTTCATGTTGAACAGATCTGTATTAATGACTTTCATCACTGATAATGAGACCTACAGTATTTACGATTCTATGATTTACTCGAACAGTTTTACCAAAGTTATTTGGTATCTTTCACAGTCATTTTGTCTGCAGGCTACAAAACCTAGTCTGTTTCCCAAATACTTTCTCAATGTTACATCTATAGCACTCATTCAAACCAGCATTTCAACATTAGACAGTATTACTATCTCAAACATTCAACATTCATGAGGTAACCTGCCTTCTCCCTACTCTGTCTTTCTTGCCACACTTGAGCTTTAAAATGGTGGACTTTTTATTTTAATTTGAGGATTTAGAGTTTGCTTGTATCATATTTCACCATGAGGGCTAGAAACTCACTACTAAGAGAAACAGAAAAAGAGAGAGAGAGAGGGAGGGAAGGAAGGAAGGAAGGACGGGAAAGGATGGGAAAGGATGGGAAAGGAAAGGATGGAAAAGGATGGGAAAGGATGGGAAAGGAAAGGAAAGGAAAAAGGAAAAAGGCAAGGCAAGGTAGGAAGGCAGGCAGGAAGGCAGGAAGGCAGGAAGGGAGGAAGGAAGGCAGGAAGGCAGGAAGGCAGGAAGGCAGGAAGGAAGGAAGGAAGGAAGAAAGAAAAAGGGAGGTTTTTATGAAACAGAGATCCCATAATCTTTTGCATGTATTTGCACCTGCTGGGCCTGACCTTCTGCTGCTTAGCCCAAAGCTTTGCAGAATGCTCCTGCTTAGATTTGATATCATTTTGCACCTACCACGGTATTCACTCTTGCAGATATCAGTGGTTACCCAAGAAGCAAACCAACAGATAATCAGTCTGTTGGGTTTCCAGGCTTAATGCCCTTGATAACACTGATGATTTAATGTTCTCAACTACACTTTGAAGTTAAAAGCCTCTTGAATAGGGTGGGGAAAGAGGTGTAGAAGGCTGAGGTGTAGTTTCTGGGTTTGATAGTTTATTTACAGAGCATATGCATAGGGAGATATGCTTTTGCAGTGGGAGTTAATGGACTATCTCCCCCTGCATAAGAATATATGGTGCCTCAAGGGAACAGTACCCAGAGAGACAGAAACGTAATAATTGGAGCGTTCGCTGGAAATTTTCCCTAGGTGCTGCACCTCATTTTGCACCTCTATTTTATATACTTCTGCAGATTGTGCTGCAAACTATGATATTCAGTGAAATTGAAAACAGCCTATACAGGAAAAGAGCATACTATAAAAAAAAAAAAACCACAACAAACCAAACACACAACACAAAACCCACAAAACCCAACAAAAAACCCCACTGTAGATGTAAAGCATTTTGTGTATGTACAAAATCCTGAAGGGTCAATAAAAGCCATTCTTTCTCCTTTCTCCTCCTTGAGAATCATGAGACCTGTTGCTTGCTTGACTGGCACAGTGCTATTTCACAGTTCAGTGTAAATTTTGAGCCCAACAATGGTCCTCTGAAGTCCCATATGGATATTCTTGTTTGGGAGTGCCAGAAAGCTTGCTGAGTTCACACTGAAGAAAACTGGGTGGGTGCCCCGCGTTTGGGAGCACATAGCCCTGAATGCAGTGCTCTTTACTGCCTGTGAGGACTGGAACCAGAAATGTAATTCCCAAACACACCTGTGTTCAAAATGCAGAAGCACGGCGTTCCCCCCCCCTACAAAGCTCCCTTAGCTGACCTCACCAGCGCGCAAGAGAGAAGATCACCCCACTGGCCCAGCCCTGCTCTCCCTCCCCGCTTTCATCACTCTGTGCTCCAGATGTGCTTTGCGTACAGAGCAGTAAGTCAGTCAGTGCTTCTCTGCAAGGAAACGCTCTGTCTGATTCAGCTGGCTGTGGAAAATAAGGGTTTGTTTTTCAGACTGATTATCGGGATGGTCATTTTTTTTCTCACTTTCCCACATCAGCTGACCATCATACTTGGCTAGTTTTGTCCTTTCAACACAACAGTTTTTTAAAACTGATCTCCGAACCAGCCTTGGTTTGTTTTTTTGGGTTTTTTTTTTGGCCAAATGAAAAAACTAAGGCTTTACTTACCAAAACCTAACAATTTAGTAATTTGATTTCCTAATACACAAGTTTTAAAGATTACAATTTCAAGCCCATGGCATTTCTCAGTTTAATGAAACATCAGCTTTTGTTCTACTTTTCCCTCATCTTTTCCAATAAACCTCTTTTTCCTAACACAAAAACTCACTCAATTAAAAATGTGATGAAACTGCTTTAAAGGCACAGCTTGAAACTCAGCTTTACAACTTACAGAAGACAATTATTTCAGGTTTTATTTTTCTTTTAATGTATTCATTTATACACTACAACATGGTAGCAGATCAAAGGTCTAATGGATCTTAATTGCAGTTAATATAAATGTCTCTCTATGTGTCATACTGAACTTGCACTAAAAAAGAAATGTAACAGTCTAGGTTGAAGGCATGTGAAGTCATTCCAGATTTACCTGCAGGACAGCCTCACATCAATCTGCAGCCACCAGTGTCAGGCAGCAAGCAGGGCTCCACGGCAGCTCGGATGCTGCAATTTGGGAGATCTGTGGTGACTGCCCATTCTAAACTTTTGGTGAAAAATTGTGTTCCCCATACTTGTAGCTCTGAAGAATTTTTCTCAATACAAACCAAAACCATAATCTCACCTGACCAGAGCTCTGCAAAGGGTGTGGTGGTGTCACAGATCGTCACTCTGTTTTTTGTGGCAATGAATAGAGAGGAACAGCCACTGGTTTTCTGGCTTCCAAGAGAACTTCTGTTTGAGGAGGAGAAGAATCAGTCCCTATCTGTGTCCTTTTTTCTCCTTTGACTACGAAGGAAAGATAGATGAGATTTTAAGAAGTTTACTTCTTAAAAACTTTCAGTGGTGGGGATTCCTCAGCACTCCTCTACTCCTTTCTGTCCTTGTTCCAAGCATTATGATGTTGTCCTTAGAGTCCCATTTTCTTGGAAAGCCCATGCAGATATAACATAGATCTAAGTATTTGTATTTTTTTAATGCTTTTTTTTTTTTTTTAATTTGCTTCTTATTCTGTTGAGTTATATCTGGTGTCTTAGTGGATGAGGGAAAGGCTGTGGATGTTGTCTACCTAGACTTTAGTAAAGCCTTTGACCCCATTTCCAACAGCATTCTTCTGGAGAAACTGCCTGTTTATGGTTTAGACAGGTGTACTCTTTGCTGGGTAAAAAAATGGCTGGACAGCCAGGCCCAAAGAGTGGTGGTGAATGGAGTTCAATCCAGCCAGTGGCCAGTCACAAGTGGTGTTCCCCAGGGCTCAGTATTGGGGCCAGCTCTGTTTGATATGTTTATCAATGATCTGGACGAGGGGATCAAGTGTTTCCTCAGTAAGTTTGCAGATGACACTACTTTGGGTGGGGGTGTTGATCTGCTCGAGGGCAGGAAGGCTCTGCAGAGGGACCCGGACAGGCTGGATCGATGGGCTGAGGCCAATGCTATGAGGTTCAACAAGGCCAAGTGCCGGGTCCTGCACTTGGGTCACAACAATCCCGTGCAGCGCTACAGGCTTGGGGATGAGTGGCTGGAGAGCTGCCCGGTGGAAAAGGACCTGGGGGTGCTGGTCGACAGGCGGCTGAACATGAGCCAGCAGTGTGTCCAGGTGGCCAAGAAGGCCAACAGCATCCTGGCCTGTGTCAGAAATAGTGTGGCCAGCAGGAGTAGGGAGGTGATTGTGCCCCTGTACTCAGCACTGGTGAGGCCGCGCCTCGACTGTCATGTGCAGTTTTGGGCTCCTCACTACAAGGAAGACATTGAGGTGCCGGAGCGTGTCCAGAGAAGGGCAACAAAGCTGGTGAAGTGTCTGGAGAACAGATCTTATGAGGAGCAGCTGAGGGAACTTGGATATTAGGAAGGTGGTAAAGCACTGGAACAGTTTGCCCAGAGAGGTGGTGGAGGCCCCATCACTGGAGACATTCAAGGTCAAGTTTGATGGGGCCCTGGGCAACCTGATCCAGCTAAAGATGTCCCAGCTCACTGCAGGGGGGTTGAACCTGATGACCTTTGGGGGTCCCTTCCAGCCCAACGCATTCTGTGATTCTATGAACTGGGATTGTTTAGTCTGGAGAAGAGAAGGCTGAGGGGAGACCTTATCGCTCTCTACAACTACCTGAAAGGAGGTTATAGCGAGGTGGGAGTCAATCTCTTCTCCCAAGTAACAAGCAATAGGACAAGAGGAAATGGCCTCAAGTTGAGTCAGGGGAGATTTAGATCGGACATTAGGAAAAATTTCTTTACTGACAGGCTTGTCAAGCATTGGAACAGGCTGCCCAAGGAAGTGGTGGAGTCACTGTCCCTGGAGGTATTTAGAAGACATGTAGATGTGGCATTTAGACACATGGTTTAGTGGTGGACTTGGCAATGCTAGGTTAACAGTTGGACTCTATGATCTTAAAGGTCTTTTCCAACCTAAATGATTCTATGATTCTATGATACCACAGAATATGGTGAAGGAAGCCAGCACCAAATAGCCAAGCCAGGCCCCTGGAGGGCTTTCTTCCAGAGTGTGGCAGTAGATGAGATTTCTAGAGGAATTGCCTCATCAGTGCAGCGCTAGGGGATGAAGGTAATGGAGGGCAAGAGGAAAGAAAAGAGGCCACCAGGGAAAACAGCTCAGTGATGAGGAGGCACCACATCCAGGTGCCAGAAGGATATCCAGATGTGACCTTTTCTCTTACCTCAACATTTCCTTCACCACCGTGTATTTTCCAACCAGCATCCAAACAGCAGCTCTATTCTGTTTGAGGTCTTGTTTCCCCAGCAAGGGTCCATATCTTGGCTGGCAAGACCTAATGGAAAGCCCTTTTACCTGGAGTCTTTAGAGTGAAAAGAACTCCAGGCCTTATAGAAGAGTGTTGTATTTTTGAAGAGCAGTACAAGGGACATCATCCACAGCCCTTTTGTGTAGTTATGCAGCTAAGGACTAAATCACACAGAAGGATGGGTTCTTGCAAGATTAACAGAGAAAAGCTCTAGGAAAACGTGGCACAGAAGAGAAGCTGAGTATAAGGAGTCTCTTGGTTGTTCGTTTGGATTGCTTAGCTCCTGCCCAAGGAGATCTATTGCTGTGTATTTTATAGGTGTTGAAATAGACTTCAAGAAATGGCTATGAAAAGAAACCCTAACTAGAAAGGCCGTGTTGAATGAAGCTCCCACAGAAAAAGGAAAATACTCAGTTGTTATTATTTTCTGTATTTTTTTGCTGTTATTTCTAAAAGTGACCTTGAAATTGGGATTGTGCCCATGTTGTTTCCTTACAAAGAAAAAACCAAAAAAACCCACACAATATTTTTTCTTTTGTAATGGTAGTGCAAGTTCTTTCTGCATTACATTTTTCTGCAATATATTTTGCAAGAGAAATCTGTGTGAACACAATTCTCAAAGGGTGAGGTTTGTCCAGGAAGGAGGACCCCTAACCAAGGTAGGGTACCTCGTAGCAGCATGTCCGAGCTCATCGGCCCTTATCATCGGTGACACAGCAGAAATGGATCCCATAACAGAACAGCCTGACCAGGGAGACATTTAATTCTTTTCACACTGATGCAAATACTCAGAGGTAGATGTATTTTAGAAAAGAGAAGGTCTAACTAAGGTTTGCTATGCATTATCCTCTAATTACCTTTCAAGGCCCTAGGCAGAGAGGTGGCTGTCCCCAGACTGATTGCCTTAAGAAAGACAGGGAAGCTTCCTCAAAGAAACCTACCACTTTTCCAGCTCCTAAACAGGAGATGGAAGGCTTCTGTTCATGTGGAGAAGAAACCGTATTTTAAAATTTTTTGTGTAAAATGCAGCAATGACCCATGTCTATGCCTGTATTAAAGCCTCCAAAACCTTCCAACTTCTCAGAAACCAGGGGGAATAAGGGGTGTGGTGCGATCCTGGTCACCGATATGAAAAAGGATTAATTTTAAACTATGTCCACAATCATATAGTTCCTTGATACCCTCTGTAGTCTCAAGGAGATACTTATATCCACTTTGTCACTGTGCATCTCAGAAGGCAATTTGTGAATATCAGTTCAGTGGTTAGGGAAATGCAAGACCCTTTATTATAATCAGACTTTAATATGTTGGAACAAAATTGCTTAGTTTACCTGAGATGCGCTATCATTTTCATTTAGCCCATCACATCATTCAACCAGCATTGTCTGGAGATAATTACTGAAGAAGACAAGCTCTTGTCTGCCTAAAACCCAGCAGCATAAACTCATTTACTGCAAATTAAAACAGATGGAAATTTGCTGTTGCTTTTAATATGGCTGCACAAAAAACTAAGTTTGCAAGTATGTTAAAAGTAATAGTAGCAGATGCAAGATTCTGGCTTACAACCTATGTCCTAAAAAATTATTTTAAGTATCTCAGTAAAAATAAGTGAATTTGTCCATCAGAAGGAACTGGAAGCTGTAAAAGAAATACCTCTCCACAAAAAGCATTGAATGTTGGTGGACAGTCCCAGGGGAAAAAAAAAAAAAAAAAAAAAAGAAGAAAAAAAAAATTGAACAAAGATTTCATTAGAATAACTCAGAGAAAAGTCATACATACTGAAACAACAAATAAAGAACTTTTATTCTATAAACACATGTATGTATCATCACATGGATGTGAATCATCCCACTAAAACTAAGGAGGCTACTTGCCTACCTAAAAATAAATACACTGGTTTGTAGAACTGAGAGCATACGTTCTAATATAGGGTGACCTATCATGCCATAGGGTCTAGACATGTCCTTTAAGATGAAATATAACATCATCTGCAGGACTATTTAGAGTCAGACTGTAGCTCAGGAGCAGCCTGACTGGAGGACAGAGATAATTCTTTGTCTGCACAAACTTTTTCCTCTTAACGTCTGTTGTTACATGAGAGGTGTATCAGAATTGCAACATAGTTTTAACCACAGAAACTACAGGTTCTGCTCTGCTGGGCACATGTTTGCTAGGCTCTCAGCATTGTCTTCCGCCTGCACATCTTCCAGAACCCACAAGAGTTTTGAAAGGCAGTGAAAACTGAAGGGACACTGTCTGCATGAAATATATTCCATTTAAAGCAAGGGTTAGAGGTATTCGCAAGTATTTCATTTATACCAAAATTAACGTAACTGTTCAAGCTGGTTTATATTATCCTTCCTTTAAAAAAAAAAAAAAGAAAGAAAGAAAGAAAAAAAAAAAAAAAAGAATATTCCTCCTCTTCCAGTTCAGGAGGGACTGTCTAACTGAGGGACAGCATGGTGAACTCTACCCTAAGTGTTTTGAGAGGACAAATACATGATTTTGAAGTGTTACAGTGCTGCTTAGAGCGGCCCTGTGGGTCACACATCCCACCCCCAGGCCAGACTACGGCCAGCACTGGAGCAGGTCACTGTGGCTTTGATTGAGGCTTGAAAACCTGCAGGGATGGGGTTTCCTCCAGCTCTCAAGAAAGCCTGTTCCCAGGCTGCACTACCCTCCTGGTGGGCATTTTGTTTCCTGATGTCCGAGCTGAACACTCACCTTGCTGCCATTGCCCCTGTTGCACCTTCTGTTATCACTGAGAAGAGTTTGGCTCTGGTGTCATTGTAGCTCCCCATCATGAAGCCATAGGCTGCTGTTCCACTGCCTTTGGCCTCCTCTTCCTCAGATTACACAAGCCCAGCTCTTCAGCCTCTCCTCAGTGGTTCTGTGCGCCAGACCCCTGACCATCCTGGTAGCCCTCTGCTCTGGCTCTCTTCAGTTTTTTGACATCCTTCTTGAAGTGGGTGGCCAAAACTGTGCACAGTTTTCCATATTCTATTTGACTCCACCCTACGACATAAAAACATGAGAAGGTGATCTTTTTCACTTGAAATAATTTTGAAGATGACTTTGAACTTACGATGTTACTCTGAAGGTGACTGACGATGTTGCTTTCAGAGTGCTGGCTTCAGCACAAAGCAGCCAGGAAGAAAGGCCCGAGGGAGAAAAGAAAGTGAGATTAAGGAAAAAAGATCACTTCAAGGAGTAGTGGAAAGGATGAAGACAGAGGAAAAACAAGGCTGAAAAAGAAGAGCAAGGGAGCAGTGAAGAAAATTATGCCCTGCCACTATTGTTACACTGTGATCCAGGACAAATGTAGACTAACATGATCTACTTAGCAAATGGGGATGGGTCATATTTGAAAACATTTAAGCTAACAAGCTTCATTCTCTGGAGAGGGGAAAGCCAATGGCAAAAACAGTCCTCCAAATAATTGCCTCGCTCTACATCTCACCAAGTATGTTGCTCAGGAGCTTTACCATGATAGCCCTTGAAATATTCTTTCATTTATTTCAGTCCTCCCTTTATAATTCTGTAGGAGCATTACATTCCCTTCTTGGAGGGGGAGGTCCAAAATACCCACCATCAGACATTTTGTCTCGGCTTTCTCTGCTGCCCACTTGCTTGCCTCTGCCTCCCAGCTGGCTGAGGAACGACTGAATAGGGAGAACCAAATCTGGAATTTGAATTGGTCCTCCTGGAAATGCTATTTGAAGTCTTCCAAAACAATGAACAAAATGTTCATACGAGGACTTCCTCTAAAAATGACTTAATTGCACTGAGGGCACAATCACCCTCCCTGCAACTCTGCAAAGATCTGACTAACAACAACTTGCTCAAGAGCTGATGCTTAAGCAGAACTTCATTCTACACACGAAAACCTCGTATTTTTGGACTTGGCTTCTGGAAAAAAAATTAAATTAAAAAATCATGTGACAAAAACCAAAGGAGTGAACAGCCCTGACATCATGAGGGTTGGCAGTGTACTCCAGAATAACCAATGTTTATCGAAAGATGAGGGCTAAACTTCTCTCCCGTCAAATCTGAGTACAGTAAAGAAGCGCCTTGCCAGGCAGGATCAGAACGGGTTTTCACTGTGTTCGCACCTTGCTGCCTTGCATATTTCCCTGGAGTTTTTGTAGCGCAGATGGGACTGTATCCTAGAGTTTTTGGAGGCAAAAGAGAACCAATTCCTGTCAGAAAAGCCTGGAGAATACCTTTCTCTTTTATAAAAGTTGTTTGTGATTTTTGCAGCCCAGAATGGCTCTACAACACTCTGCGGTTTCAGCGGGATGTTGTGTTGTGCACAACCTGCCTTCAGCTGTTGTGCCGTGTTGCTATGTGCTCATGCTGACAGCTGTTGTGTTTCGCTCCAAATTAGCGCCTGCCTTTCGCTCTGGAGTGAAGTAATACCTACACGCGGGGCCAGATTCCAGTTTGCTATGGAAATGCCCCCAAAACAAGTGAAAATACTACCAAACCAGATGCTTTGTACCCATTTCCTGATCAGTCACACGATACTTCCTCTTTCTATATGGAGTTCCCCACACACTCCCTTACCAGTTCCCTTTTATTTTCTTTCCTAGCAGTCTAAACATTTCGTGTTGTGAAAAGAATTCAGCATCTCAGTGGTTCTACATTTCTTGTAAGCCAGCCTCACGGAAGTGTCAGGATGCTGAGCCATGGCTGGTGAATGAGGGCGTAGAGCCTGGAAGCCTGTTTTATTTCCTGCAAAGCCAATTTGAAGTAAAATGTGATTTTGAATTCTATTTAAAGATCTTCCTGGAAAATGATAGTGAGGGATGAAAGAGGACATTTTACATTACAATAGCTGTAATACATTGATAAAAAAGTTTTTGAGCAGTTTAGCACTCTTAAATTGATTTGAAAGCATTTGAATTGCCACTTTGGTTGAACCAAAGGTTCACTTGGCCCAGGATCTCATCTCCAGTAATGGTCAGTGTCAGATCCCACACACAGGTGTTTCTCAACCTTTGGCAGTACTGGTAGTCCATTAAACATCAGATGATGACCTGAAAAATAGTCACAATTTTTTTCTAGGTAATCAGTCAAGCAAAAGAAACACAGAAATAAAAGTAATAATATTCTCAAAACGTTATTGAAAAAGGCAAGTGAGTGAACACTCAAAGCTTAGCTTCATTATAGTTGTTTGTGAATTTAAACCTTATAGCTGTGTTGTACAAGGTGGTTAGTAAGTAATCCCTGAATCAACAGGATTTGAGAGACACTGTTAAAGAGGAAGGCACAAGATACTCAGAGAAGTTTATTTCCTATCCTGAGAGCTACAAACAGGCTTGTACAGCAAAGTGGGACCTGGTGTCTCAGGTTTATAACATTCTTCAGTACTTAAAAACACCACATCTGAGAATAAAAATGTGTATAAAGAAAAAAATACTCATTATATTAATGAATTAATGTTGGTTCTCACAGTTTCTACCAGCGTAACAGCCTTCCCCCCCCCCCCAAGAACAAATCACATTTTCCTGTTAAGCGGTATTTAACGAATGTGTTCACTAGTTCATTAGTCATTACTGTACATACAAGTATGTTCCAGTGAGCACAAATGCACAAACAGAAGTCCTTTTATATTATTCTATGACTCAGCTCACACAGCCAAAGTGACTTGGAAGTTTACTAGTTGCGGTTGCAGCACCTAGAGACGAATACACTTGAAATAACCAGGGTGAATGCTCTGGGGCTTGAGTGATTACAGATCTTTCATCAGTGTGACATGAGACTAGATGAAAGAGTTTTAAGTTCTGTGTGTGCTGTTCAAATTAGAAAAGTTAAACAAGAGAGAGCAAATATATGTTAAATTAAAAACATGATCACAGTGATAAGTACATACGTATACACAATACTAAAGATGAGAAAAACATGGTCTGTAAAAAATACTTCAGAGTGCTATCTCCAGACAAAGTTGAGCATACTTTACTACCCTGTACTATCCATTTTGAAGAAGGTATAGTGAAATCAAGAAAGGATTATGCAGATACAGAGTTACTACTCAGCTGAATCTGGCAAACGCAGCTCATTGTGTGTTTTATACTTTAATCTCTCAAACACTGGCACAAAAAGATTTTCTTCCTCTCTGTGAAATTCCCTTCCTTTCTCTGCTCCTTGTCTGTCTATACATCATTTCTGTAAAAAGCACTAAGAATCTCAAAATTGCAGAACAGGGCAAAACCAGAGTGTTATTTGCAAACTTCATGCAACTTGGGAGAAGACAGCATTTGATTTCGATTCAAAGTCCAATAGCTGTGATTTAAACCACTGTTTTGAGTCAGTCAGTCTGGGTCAGTCACTAAGTGAGCAAAACTGTTGTCAAGTTTTGCCTTGTAGGAGGTGGGCTGTATGTCCAATGAGTTGAGCATGGGATTGAAAGTCACAAGCCCTACAAAATGTTTATTCTATTTCAGGCTCATCATATGACAATGACCCAAGTCGCCCAACTTCCCCATCTCTTCCTTGTTTAAAATGTCACTGTTAATATTTGCCTGTGTGAGGGTTTACAGAGCTCTGGATAAAACCATGCATAAGTGAAAATCATTGCTAAGTGAAAAATCATTGCTAAGTGAAAATCATGAATAATAGCCATAGTAACACAATTCTCTGTAACTGTAGAGAAGCCCTCAGCGCTACGCTTTGCAAGAGACTAAAGCTGCCATTGGCAGCTACATTGTGCATAGCCTTTCTGTATTTAAACTGTAGGTTTGCCCTCAGTGGTTCATCTCTCTACACAAGTAGTACAGCACCAAAGGCCAAAAGTCTTGTTTTCAGTCGTCTGTGTCACTGGACAGTACTTTGCTTAACCTCTCCATGCCTCAATTTCTTTACTTGGAACTTTATCTGTGTTTCTAAAGAACTCCACTATCAACAAAATACAAACTGCTTAGTAATGTTTCCTGTATTGCAGCAGGCTGAGACATGTTTGCAACATGCCAGAGTTCCAGGAGTTATCTTTTCTGATGCCCTATTAAAAATACATGGAGACAGTTTATTCTCTTTCTCCTGTTCTTTTCCCCCCTCACCTGAAAAAAATATTCTACAGCATTATTAAGCCTGTCTTGTATGAAAGATCAATGCATGATATTCAACTAGGCAGAGAGGTGTTGCCTTCATCTCACTGCAGGTATAGAGATTAGTGTCACCCTGAGAATTCTGTACCAGTCACACTGCATTCACCAGCAATCCAGTATGCTAGACCTGCTCTTCCCCATTCCTGTATGCAAATATTTTCAGAAAAAAAAAGCACAGTGGTACAAGGTTCTGCTGGGAAGGGTTACAGAAGTACCAGCGACTACTTGGAGCGTGACACACTTCCAAATCTGTATCTCCCTTTTTTATGAAGTTAAAATGACAATGCAGCCACTGTGCATAAGATCAGCACTCCCACGCTTGCTGTTTGCCTTGCACGCTGAGGAAGCAGGCTGGGATACACATCTGCCTCCAGCTTCAGCTCTGCCAGCTGAAGAGGCTGTGCCCAGGTGCTCATCACCTGGCTGACTAATGTGAGTTAGTGGGAGCTCCCACATGGAGATCTGCCAGCTGATCCATGGGCTGGTAGCACCCACCATGCGGGTGCTGATGAGCAGCTGCAGATGCACCAGGCAAGGAAGCCCTTGCTGAAGGCTGGAAAGGTCATATACTCACAGCCTGTGGTCTGTTGCATGATTATGCATGGGTAGGTGTCTGTGCTTGTCAAAACCTCCTGATTCTTATCCTTGAATTGGATAAGAATTTTGAGATAGTCAAGCTTGAGTTAAGAAGGGACAAGAAACCTCAGAGGTAGAGTTGCCGGATCTGATATACGTAGCATCAAATGCAAGACTGTGTTACACAGCCAGCCAGCAAGGCTAGATGTTCTAGCAGCTTCTTTTGGTCCTGAAGTCTACCCAACTTATGGCCAAAACATTTGAGCTTGGCTGCCTCAAGTTAAGCCCTTCTTTGTGGAATCACGCAAAGCATTTACAAAAAAGTAAAGGCAGCTTCTATCAAAGTAAACGAAACCCATATCAAAGGTTGCCAATTCACTTTAGGGCTTAAGGTGTTAAAAAAAATTTGAACTAATTGGAATACTACAGAGAGATTCACAGTACAGTGAATGGCTGAACAGGTTTGAAAATAGCATCTGGAAGTGCAAAAAAGAAATTAATGCTGCAGATGTTTGTGGCTTTTTCTTTCTGTGTCTGCCTGTGAAACAGCTGTGGGACTTTTTTGTCTTACAGTAATAGTCTTAGTGGTGATTGTGTGCTGTGGGAGAAACATTTTCCTGGCATTTCCAACATGTTGGAAGGTGGCAGGTGACGCTACCTATTGCCAGTTCAATACAGATACAGTTATACTTCCTTCCCTTCCCCACAAATTTGAGTTCAGGTCCTTTCTTGAATCACAACCTTTTAGCTGTCAGTGTTTCCAAGTCCCACATTTTTCATTGTAGCTCCTGCTGGGAAGGGAACGAGGGCTATAGTATTATCAGATATCTAAGTAGGATTCCACCAAGGTACAGCAGATGCCTCCAGTGCCTGCTCTGGCTCTTGCCATCCTAAGTTGTCTGTTTACAATGCATGTAATTATGCAAATGAGGTTGGCAGATATGGAATATATATTGCTGTACAGTAATCTTAATCCAGTTATTAGAATGGGAGAAAATTAACTCTGCATTTAATTTTTGGTTCTGCCACAGATCCAGATGAGACACATTGTGTACCCTGCGGCTTAATTCCCACTTTTATAAAATAGAACTAATACTTTCACATCTCTCTGAGATGATATCGGGCACAGTGCAAGGCAAGATAACGTCAACTAATTTCAAGAAAGCTGGTATGTCCTGTCTATCCTGCACAATACAGAACCATATAGGGCTACTAGCTAGAAGCCAAGAGGTATAATTCATCCTTGAGGAGCACTGTGCAGCTTATGCCAATGTAATGTCTTGTTCGAGATCCACAGCTAGACCGGACTGAGCCAGATCAGGAATCTCTGCTTATCATGTATGGTATTTAAACCTGCCCTAAGTTTTTACCTTTTTATATAAATTTGTATATAAAAGGAAAAAAATGACCAGCTCTCTCAGGGTACATTGACAATATGATCCTCTAAAGTAATTCTTCGCCTTATACATGCAAAGCTTCAGAAATAAGAAAAAAAAATAATCTGTAATTCAAAAAAGCCTCTACATACCTGTGTGTTTCAGGCCCAAATTCCTTCAACTAAACATTAGACACTGCCTGATTCAGGCCACAGATGCACTGAGCTGCCTCCAGGGTGCTTATTTGTCTCTTCTGACCAAGGAGGGTACCTTTGGTGTCTATATGCCTAACTCCAATGCCAGAACTTAAGAAAGGTAAATATATTATGAATGAATATATAAATATTTTGACTCCATTTTGGATAGGTTACCTAGGACAAAATTAACATTTCTTCCCTCACTGTCTAGCTTAGACAATCAGAAATACTGTAATAAACCCACTGAAAGCAATGGAAGGAGAAAACTGTGGCAAATATGCCCTAAAATTATGGATCACTAGAGAGAAATCCCTATAAATAAAACCTTGTTTAGCATGCATGGTTTGCATCCTTCTGCCCAAGATGCCTCTTACATTTCCTGAAAGAAAATCTCCTAGAAATAATATGGAATATTAAAGCAGTCAACATACCAGGCAAGAGCCATGGTGGTATAACCGAGAGGAAAAGCCCTAAGACCTGACAGTGTGAGCCTCCCTTTAGCAGGCCTCTGTTTTCATATCCAATTGATCTCCAAGAATCCAAGTTGCTGTTTTGAGTTAGCAGCCAGCTGAATCTCTCTCTAGCAAAAATTCCTCTCTTTGACTAATTTGCTCACTATTTACACCACTTGGTGCCTTAACTCCAAGGTTGCTGGAGGGCTTACAGGCTTAAAGAGATCTTTCTTTTAAGATAATGAACTACAATGGTGATGATGGGGGTTTTGTATACACATAAAAGGCACTGAGATAGGATGGTAGCAAACACCTCGTGCACTAGATGAAGAGATAAGGGAAGGAGAGATGACCTGATAGCTAGGTCAGATAAGTGATCAGCTGTATTTTAGTGCATATGCTCAAGTGAGAGGTACAGGGAAACTTGTTCAGATTGTGTTCTTGATAGAAAATGCCTAAATCCATCTCTGCTATTATCCATCAAAAGCTAAAGTTTTGGAAGGAAAATCTGAGTGCCAGAGTCAGCAGACAGTGCATGCTTACGTTATTCATTCTGGAGCACGTACCAGCTCCTCACATTAGGCTGCCTTGTGACCAAAGGAGACCAGTAGACTGAATTCATAGCATACTAAGCATCTTCATTTTTCTCACGAGCCTTTTTTTATCACTTTTCCATCTTATGTTTGCACCTCCTCTACCATACTAGCATTATTCAGTTCTGATAAGACCAAACTCTGTGCAGTCACAGCACATTATTTTAACTTCATAACAACAATAACAAATTCAAGTATCTGTCATCCAACCTGGTTCTATGGGGACTCTAAGCTAGAGAGTCTACACAATACTGCAAGGATTTATACTGATCTGGGGAGGGGGACACACTCAGAGGAAGGCATACAAATGTGCTTCTTCTGCAGTCACCCCTCTCTGACTGCTACAGGCTGAAATACCTGCAACATTTCCTCATAAAGTCACAGTGACAACTCCGTTAGACTCAAATCGGTGTGCTGGCATTAAAACGGCAGTTAGGGCATCATTTATCAGTTATTTTAACTAGAGGTCAGTGCGTCCAAAGGATGCTGTAATTTTCCACTGCTTTCTACAAGGACGGGAATTACTTTTTTCTCAGTACAGCTCTGCATCACTCTGTGATCCTGTGAGCGTAATCCCTTGGCACTAAAGCCTCTTATTGACAAAGCAGTAAACCTGCTCCGTAAGCATCAGAAAAGGGAAATAAAAGATGTTCCAAATTAGTGTTTGGCAAAATATGACACTCAAATCAATTAGATGTTTCCAGATCTATAGGGGCTTCAGTCAATAAACCTCCTGTCAGAGCAATGTCTAGCAGACCTGTTGGCAGCATTTGAAAGCTCCTGATTTAAAATCACTGTTGGAGTTGTTATTAAAGCTGTTATTCAGCTCCTTATCTATTTGCTGCTACTTGTAGACATCACTTGTGGGGGCAGCCTGAAGGTCTTGACTGAAAGTTTTGGCTTTTGCACACAAAACTTAATTACAAGGTCAGAGACAAGAACTTGTTTGCTGAGGATTTACAGAAGGAAAATCAAAGCTTTTGAGATTTTGCTTCAGAAGACAGATGCTGTTAGGAGTGCCGTCACCTTTTGAATTTGAAGGGTATGTCATTCCTGCAGTCCAAAGCTTGAATTCTGTCTTTGTTTAATCAACCCAAAGCCAAATACTGCTGAAAATATTTGCAGAATTTGGGGAAGCTTCCTTCCAGAGTCAGCCAAGTAATTCTAGGAACAGTTCAACCTGCTGCATCCTAAGGTCTTGATTCAGCAAGATAAGTAAGCAGGAATTCATTCATTCAGTGTTGAATTCATTGCCAAACTGAAGTTCAGAAGCTATCAGAGAATCTAATTCCTGAAGGATGGAGGCACGGAATTACATCCATAAATCTTCCTCCACAGCGGACAATGAGGACCAGGACAGAATTAGAGGAAGAGAGCTCACAAATTCCAGTTACCATGTGGGCTGATGAAGCCTCTGACCTTTCTGAAGGGCAAAAGGGGAAAGTTTCTGTGTGCCTCGCCAACACTGTCAGGCAGGACTATCATCTGTCTGTCCACTGCAGATGAAGACACCCTCCAAACAGTGAGGTTTCTCTAGGGAGACAAATTTCCACAGTCCAGCTAATGCTGAAGCTGCTTTGAACTGCACTGGCCAAAACAGGCCCACACTATAGATGTGCATGTGTTCATCCTTTAAGATAAATTGAATCACATCCCTCCTGGCTTTATGCTGGGCATGTCCCAATCTCTCTGTCAGCAGGACCCCAGGGTTACCCATGCCGCAGTGAAAGCCAGCACGTCGTGCCTGCTCTGCCCTCGTTCCTTGGTCACCCACAGTTTCAGCAGAGTCTGTGTCTTTCTGCATCTCTCACAGCCCAGCAGCAGGGCCCTGGTTTGGATCCTGGCATGGTGAAGAACTTGATGAGCATCTATTTTACCTAGTGCTACTTTCACATGGGATACCGCTATTTGGCAGAGTCAAATGCTTTACATCAGGTTATAGATCAAGTCAGTTCTCTTTCTTTTTACCATTAAGCAGCAGTTCCCACGTTTTTGTGAGTTGGTTAAACTCTGTGATTAAAAAATCAGTGTTCTGCCACTCAGAAGCGCAATATAAGACCACCAGAATGAAGGTCGATGTAGGTCAGTCTGGGTTACTGGCACCAGCTAACAGCGCACTGGTAAGGGAGAGGGCAAGAACGGGCAACTGTTCAGTGATTTGTCCCCAAAACAGCCCTGCCTCCCAGAAATTTGTGGTCCAGGAACATTCCAGGTCAGACATGCTGCCTTTGTAGTCAAATCTTTTTCTCCTATTGATTTGTCCAGCCATTCTTGAACCCATCCATACTTTTGGTGTGCACACATCCTGGGGCAAGGAGTTCTATAACTTTTTATATTCCTTGTGTGGAGTCTCACTTTCAATGCCCAACTTCTACTTTATTTTTATTCATTTTGCTGTGAAAAATTATTAATTTAAAAGTTCAGGACAATTTGTCGAAATTTTAGCCTGAGGGAGAAAAGTAACATGAGTGTGAAACATCACTGTAATGTTCGATTCTTCTCTCGTATTTATTTTTTAGCTATACACTGCTAACCTACTGACTACACAAATTCTTGACGCAAACCCTTGCAATGTATCGAGATTTTCACAAAGCCTGACGCTTTTCTGTAAGACTTGGCTTTCGAATAAGGGGATCTGTGGGTACCTTTTCCTTGCTTGCGTTCTCTCGCCCCTTTCAATTGCTAAGGTGTTTGCTGCTATCGTTGCAGAGAAAAGTTTGAAAACGCAGCCTCGGGGCACTCAGGCTGCCAAACCCCGGCCTTCTGAGGACCCGTTTCATGACTCTAAAACGCCGCGTAAATTATAAATAATAGTAAATCGTCCCTCGGGAGGAATTCCTCCCTTCCCCACCGAAAACTGTCCGTGCCGTGACGCGCCCGCCTGGAGGACGAGCGGCACCTCCAGCGCGGGGAGGGGGCGAGGGCGCCGCCGGCCGCGGGAGCCGGCAGGTGGGTGCCGGAGGGATGGAGGGGCGGCGGGACGGAGGGACAGCGGCTTCCCGCGGTGGGGCGCGGCCGGCGGTGCGCGGCGCCGGGCCGGGCGGTGGCGGGCGGCGGGGGAGCGGAGCCGCGCGGGCGGGGGGGCGCCGCCGGGGCGCTGCCGGCGGAAGGCGCTGGGTGCCAGGTCGGAGCGGAGCGCCGGGCCCGCCCCGGCGCTATCCGGCCGGCGGGGAAGCCCGGCCGGCAGCCGCAGCCCTCTGCCCCCCGCGGGCACCGGCAGCCCCCCCCTGCCCTACCTCTGCCCGTCTTGGCGGGGAGCCTTTTTTTTTTTTTTGGGGGGGGGGGGGGGGGGGGAGGGGTGCAGGACCCGTGCCGTGGGTGCGCGGCCGCTCGCACCGCGGCGGGGAGGCGGGGGGGGGGGGGGGGGGGGGGGGAGCGTGGGCAGAGCCTCCTTCCGTGGGGCAGGGTTAGCGCTGCCGGCAGGTCAATTAGGGCCGGAGCGGGCCCCCCCCCCTCCCCTCCCCTCCCCCCGCTGTTGCCCGTGCGTGTGTGCGGGCGTGCTGATGACGGTAATTTTGAGGGCGATGTTGCAACGGGGCAGAGTGTGCGGGGCGGCCCGGGCTGAACTTTATAACGCTCCCGCATGTCAGCCGCCCTCGGCACCGCGGCCATAAACGGGTCAGCGGGAGCGGCGGCCGGCCTCGCCGCCCTCGCCGCCTCCCTCCTGCCTCCCCGCCGCCCGGCCAGGAAGGGGAGTTATTTGGGATTACAGCGGCGGCCGGGAGCCCAGTCACAGCCTCAGCGCTGCCGCGCCGCGCCCGGGGGCTCGGCGGGGAGCGAGATGAGGGGCAAAGAGGAGAAGTCGTCGCTGAAAGGTGGGTTCATCGCTCTGCCGGCGGGACACCTTGCCCCGGCAGGAAAACTGCTCCCCACGGCGGGGGGGGATAACTCCTCCGGACGCGGGGCCACCCGAATACACCCGGGGTGCGTGCGGGGTACGGCCGGGGCAGCGTTTGGCACGGAAAGGGGCCGCCAGGTGACTTGGCAAGAGAAGCGGAGCCCTTGCAAAAAAAAAAAAAAAAAAAAAAAAAGAAAAAGACCAAAAGGGGTGCAAAGGCGGTGGTGTAACCGGCCGGAGCGGGGACAGCGGCGGGCGACGGTGGGGCCGCGCTCGGGCTGCGCCGCGGGCGCTTGCGGGCGGCGTGAGGAGCCGCGGCGGAGCGGGGAGGAGGGAAGCGGGTTGCAGCCCGTGGCAGGTTGTGCCGAAGACCGAGGGAGGGCTGTGCGGGAGCCTGCCCGGGGGCTGGGAAACGCTGGCCTCTGCGCGCAGCGGGCGTGATGTGCCGGGGAGGCAGCGCCGCCGGCCCGGCTGCCGGGCGCCACGTCGTAGAGCCCGGAGGGAGATGCCAGGGGAGCAGCGAGCGGGGGACGAGAACTCCCGGTTACCCGCGAAACCGAGGCTCTCGAGTTGTTTTTAACATAAGCACTCTGCAAGCAGTGCGGAGGGAGCAGAGAAAACTGTCTCCTCCTATTCCGATCTGTCAAATTTTGGGCTGGTTGAGTTTTTGTGGGGTTTTTTTGGTCTGCGTTTCTATTGATGAGAGTGGCAGGTTTTGCAACAGAGTGAGGAAAGCAACAAGTGGGAGAACTTAGAGCCCCGCCAGCCGCAGCCAGCTTTTCCTTGCTTCTCCCGTCGTCCTTTCCTTCCCCCGGCGGGGGCTCCCTCGCACCCCCCGCACCGTGGCGGCGGGGCCGGGCCGGGCACCGGCGGCTCGCTGCGGGGCCGAGCGGAGCCGGCAAAGCATCTCTGTTTGCTCTCTCCTTGTAAAGCTTTGGCAGCGCTTTTAAGACCTGCGCCCACCTCGCGGGGGTTATGTTTCTACACCAGGTTATCCGTCTTGCTGCTCGGGGCGAGCTGCAGCCTTTGACGACTGCTGTGCTGGGGTGCTTGCCATCACACCCCACACCCCCCCCCCTCCCCGGAGGCAGAGGGTGCAGACAGCTGCCAAGGGATGCCGCCCAGCGGCCGGCTGCGGTTGCGGGGGAAGGCAGCAGCAGCGGGTACAGAGGGGAAAGAAAAAAAAAAAAAAAAAGGGCTCCGGGCGGGGGGAGGACGGGGGCACGTTGCAGCTGGAGCCGCTGGCCGCAGCCCAGCGCCCTTCGTTCAAACAGCAAGGCGAAATGCGCGCATGAATAACGCGCCGTCGGGTGGAAAGTTCCACCCGCCTGTAGCGCGGAGGGGCCCGGCACCCCCCGCCGCGTTTGCCCCCTGCGAGGGCTGCAAGCGGGGATGCGCCCTTGGGGGGGGGAGCGGGGCGGAGGATTAGGGAGAGGCCGTGATACCCTCCGCCGTGCCAGGCTGCGCCCCCCGGGGCGGGGGTCGCCGCCAGGGTCGTTTCACCTTGTGCTTCGTGCGTCCGCCGGCGCGTCCGCAAGGAAGCGACTGAGCAATTAAGTGCCGGGTACACGGTGTTCCCAAATTGCCGTGTACGGTGGAAACAAAAACTGCAGGTTGTTTTTTTGTGTGGGTTTTTTTGTTGTTGTTTGTTTCTTTGTGGTTTTTTTTTTTTCCCTTTCCCTTACTGCACTTGTCCAGTCCTCAGTCATCTCCCCACCTTTTCTAGAAGCAGATCTCTGCCGTCTCCTCCAAGTTCAGGGGACTGGGATTATTTTTTTTCCTTCTTTCCCTTTTTGGCATTTAAAAAAAAAAAAAAAAGAAAAAGTTGTATTTTTTTTCCCCTTTTCCCTTTCAGTAATGTCCCAACCAGGATCAGGGCAGTGCACAGAAGGGACGTTTGTTTGTTTTATTGAAAACCGGGCAGGAAATCTTGTTCTCCTGAGTCACTGCGGCTCCTTCAAGGAAACGTCAGCGTCCCTTATCGCTCCTCACCCGGGGCGGCGGGGCTCGGGAGCGGACGCGGGCTGCGGCGGAGCCGGGGTGGGGGGGAGGGCGGTTAGACACTTTCGGAAGAGGTGGTTGTCCAGGACAGAGCCAGATTTCAACTTTATATAACCGCAAAAAAATAAAGAAGGGCCGGGAAAAGAAGGGTGGGCAGGGAGAAACGGGGCTGCGAGAGTTTGCTGTGCTAAAAAAAAAAAAAAAAAAAAAAAAGGGAGGGGGATTGGATGCGTTTGCTCATGGATGCTCTGCTGGGGGGGGGGGGGGGCTCCCCCCGGGGTTGCGCCCTAGGTAGGGCGGCGACACTCGTGTGCCCCCCCCCCCCCCCGACGTCCTCGGAGGCGGCCGGTGGCCGCCTCCGAGGACGTCGGGGGGGGAGGGGGAGGCACACGAGTGTCGCCGCTCCGCCCCGGTCCCGCCCATCACCGCTGCCACTTAAGCGCCGTCGGGTTCCTCGCCGAGGCAGTGCGGTGCTGGGAGGCGGTGGTATCGTGAGCTCGTTATTTATCCCCGTCTTCGCTCCAAAATGACCGTGAAAGCAGCCGAGGCGTCTGGTCCTACCTTGACTTACTCGAAGATGAGGGGGATGGTGGCCATCCTCATCGGTGAGCGGCGAGAGGGGCTTCTTCGAGGATGCTCGGGTGGGGCTGTGTTTTTTCTGGCAAGGATGGCTTAACGATTTTATTTTTCCTTTCCCTGTCCTTTTACTTTGTAGCTTTCATGAAGCAGAGAAGAATGGGACTAAACGACTTCATTCAGAAGATAGCCACCAACTCCTATGCATGCAAGCAGTAAGTATCAGAAATTTTTGGCCGGATTTCAGTCACAAATATCACTACATATTGCGAGATCTAGTTAAAAGAAAAAAAAAAAAAGTTTGTTTACTGTAATGCCTCCGGCATGACTGTTACGGAAGGGTTAATTGATCTTCTTGAGGTATTACTCACTTGGCAACAATCTTTGTGAGCTGGGTTTGGGAGAAATAAGCTGGATGGGATTTCTAGTGACCCATCCCTATTTTGAACTGTACTTGCAGTATAAATACATTTCTTTGTATGACGGAATTTACTTTCCTTTAGGTTAATTTGACTCCTTAAGTCGAATAAATTGTTTCAGTTGTCTTCTGTAATTGCCCAAAAACTCATCTTTCGCGATACATGCATGCCCTCTGGCGGAAAGATTTGCCTAATGCTTCTGGTAACTCTATGCATGCTCTTTCATTGCAGCCCTGAAGTTCAGTCTATCTTGAAAATCTCCCAGCCTCAAGAGCCTGAACTTATGAATGCTAATCCTTCTCCTCCGGTAAGTAGACTTTACTCAGTGAAGCATTTTTAGAACACCAAATCAGCCGGTAATAGAAGTGTAGCACAATTAGCATCATGAGTGTTACTGCAGTTCAGCTCATAGCACAGTGATGTAACTGGGAAAAAGAGTAATTGAGTTAGACCGAAACATTTTCTTTTCCCAACATGGAGAAGAAATTTTGAAAAAAAGCTTTATTAGTTGTTACTTCATTGTGGAATGTGGCTAAGACCTCAACAACGACTTTTAAGTAAGCTATGGCTGTTACACTCTTCTTGGGCAGTACCTAATGTTTTAAGATACCTGGTAGAGGTCAGTGTTAATTCTTTAGTGGTAAGAAGAGATCTTAATTTTCAAGGTCACTTTATTTATATTTTTAAAAAAGACACATTGTCAAGACTTTCACTACCAAATTGTTTTAATAAATGTGGTTTCTGTCTGTTTATTTTTCTAGCCCAGTCCTTCACAGCAGATCAATCTTGGTCCATCATCCAACCCACATGCCAAACCATCGGATTTTCATTTCTTAAAAGTGATTGGAAAAGGCAGTTTTGGGAAGGTAAACTTGACTTTTGTGTTGTTGTTGCAGTTTATTTACCCTTCAGCTCTTGTATGTTATGCCCAAGAGTCAGATACTGACTTTGGTAAATGGTGGTCATTTAAAGCAGACCTGAGCACGTCAAGCTGCCCAGTGCCTGGCTCCCTGTGTAGCAGCAGGGAGAGGGAACAGGGTGCTGCATCTGAAAGGGTCGTAAGGGAGCCAGGGAGTGCAGTGCACTGGTGCTGGGAAGAATATATACTTTGCTTTTAGAAGGGAAAGAAACTAGGTGTAAAAACTTTGGGCTAGATTCGTCTGCCAGAATGGTAATAGTGTTTTCAGCAAAGGGCTTGCATGTTGATCCAGAGGTATGTAGCAGTGCTCAGCAGTTAACATAAAGGCTTGTTTCCAGTTGTGTTTACAAGTTATTCTGTATTTCAGTGTTGCTCAGTTCTGGGATTTTATCCTCTTTCAGGTTCTGCTTGCACGCCATAAGGCAGAAGAGCAGTTCTATGCTGTTAAAGTCCTGCAGAAGAAAGCAATCTTGAAGAAGAAGGAGGTAAGCTGCTTCTTCACGATGCCATTGTGATGTCCATCAAATCTATTTTTACTGCTATTACTAAGCAAGTGTACTAAACATTGATTTCTTATGCTTTCAGGAGAAGCACATTATGTCAGAGCGCAATGTCCTGCTGAAAAATGTGAAACACCCCTTCCTGGTCGGGCTCCACTTTTCCTTCCAAACCGCGGACAAATTGTATTTTGTCCTAGACTACATCAATGGTGGAGAGGTAAGCAGTAAGAAAATGAAATACTATTTCCTATCATGTGCACGGTGGTAGGGTAGACTTTTTCACATTTCCTTTTAAATAAAAAAGAGTTGCAAGGGGAAAAGTCAGGGGGGAAAAGTTACTAGATTGAATGTTTCCAGCCTGCCAAGTTTTGACCTACCAAAGGATCGTTAGGCCATTTCCTGCTATTGTTCTCCCTGCTATATATGTTGAGTCTAATTAAGTGCATTGTTAACAGGCTTTGGCGCCGTTTACACAACTTTGTTCTCTCTGTCTCCTGTAGTTGTTCTACCATCTCCAGAGGGAGCGTTGCTTCCTGGAGCCGAGAGCCCGATTTTATGCTGCTGAAATTGCCAGTGCACTGGGCTACCTGCACTCCCTGAACATTGTTTATCGGTAAGCAATCGTGGTCCGTTTGTCGGACTGAAAAAGCCACGTGCTTTTTCAATAAGCATTGAAAAGTTGATCTCAATATAAGCTCAGAATTGCTTTTAATATTTTTTTTGTGACTTAGTGAAATTCTGTAAGCAATTGCACCTGAAACATTCTCACTGTAGCTCCTCTAATGAACACTTGTCTGCTTTCATCTCTTCCTACAGTGACTTGAAGCCGGAGAATATCCTGCTCGATTCGCAGGGGCACATTGTCTTGACTGACTTCGGACTCTGCAAAGAAAACATAGAGCACAACGGCACGACCTCCACTTTCTGCGGCACACCAGAGGTACGGCCTGCCCTCAGCCCGCCGCTCCAAGCGCTGTCCTCGTCAGTGAAAACTGGCATCTCCCATGTGTATTTACAGCTGGTTAGACAAGCAGGGGGCATTAGGGGTCTTGTAGTAGCAGGCTGCCAGTGAGGACAGGTAGGACACATAGAGCTTGTTGAGCAGGAGAGAACAGCTCTCGAGCCGTCTCCCTGTTTGCAAAGAGCTTGTAGCTTTCCGGTAGCTTAGATATTGCTGGGATTCAGTAAGCTGCTTTTAGTCGAGAATGGGGAGGCTTTCCTAGTTACAAAGATCCCTTTGGCTAACGCGGCTCTCTTCCCTCTCTTACACAGTATCTTGCTCCTGAAGTTCTTCATAAGCAGCCCTATGACCGGACTGTGGACTGGTGGTGCCTTGGAGCAGTCCTGTATGAGATGCTTTATGGCCTGGTAAGCAACGAATCCTTCATGACAGATCCAATCAACTTACTTGTCCTTTCCCCACAAGAAACCCCCTGCCAGCCTGTCAGCCCCATTAACCTGGGTCTCTCCTTTGCCGTTCCCACAGCCACCTTTCTACAGCAGGAACACGGCAGAAATGTACGACAACATCTTGAACAAACCCTTGCAGCTGAAGCCAAATATTACCAACTCGGCTAGACATCTCCTAGAAGGCCTCTTGCAGAAGGACAGGACAAAGAGGCTTGGTGCCAAGGAGGACTTTGTAAGTGCAAACCAGCCAGTGCCTATAGGCGGCACAGGAGGGTGACTAGGCCATACTGATTACATTAGCTTGGGACTGAATTAATTAATCTATTTTTCTCTCTGTAACAGATGGAGATTAAGAATCACATCTTCTTCTCCCCAATTAACTGGGATGATCTCATTAATAAGAAGATTACACCCCCTTTTAACCCAAATGTGGTATGTATCACATCTAATTATAGAATGTATGGAGAGTGTCTTTTCCTCCCTTTGTTGTGGGGTGCCCAGGAGCTGAGGGGGACTGGCCGGATGGCCATGTTTGGGGAACACAGCTTTTCCTTCCCCTATGGCTGTCCAGGCAAGGTTAAAAAAATAAGCAGTCGCTGTCTTTTTGCTGATTGACAATCTAAATTTAGCTCAGGTTTTTGGCCTTTCTCATGATTCATTTGCATGGCTATTTTAAAATAATCCCTGGCATCCCCATTTTACCAGAGGGGAAGGTAAGGCCTAGAAAGCAAGTAGCTTCCCAAGGGCGGAGTTACATTTGCCTTGTCAGCTACTAAGATGTAAAGAGAGGGATCTGATTGTGGAGGTTGTTCTCTTTCACTTTCTGAACATTTTATAAACTAAATTTAATAACTAGCTCAGCGATCAAAGTCCTCCCCAGCAAACTGCTGCATGGCGGAGTGGCATGTTTGCATTTGGCTTCTGTTCCATGAGCTTAGTTGGAGGGTAGTGTATTAAATTGAATCATCTTGTTTTTAGCGAGACAGTATACAGCAGGATACAAAAACCCAATCAAACTAAAATTGGCAAAGGCTGTTAAAACAGTGGGCCCGGGGTGGTAACACTGTGAGTCTCCGCACAAGGGTGCTTGCTTGTCCTCATTTTGATTTGAACTGTGCACTCACAAAACATTTGGGTCTAAATGTTGCATCTTTCCTTTTCTGCCCTTTCCACAGAGTGGCCCCAGTGACCTGCGACACTTTGATCCGGAGTTTACAGATGAGCCAGTCCCCAACTCCATCGGGCAGTCCCCAGACAGCATCCTCATCACTGCCAGTGTCAAAGAAGCTGCTGAGGCTTTCTTGGGCTTCTCGTATGCCCCACCCGTGGACTCTTTCTTGTGAACATTTTTCCTTCTTTCTTTTTTAATAATAATAACTATTATTTTTATTTTTGTTTGGCCTTCTGGTGGAACTGCCAGTTGACCAGTCATCTTGAAAGAGAATTTGCACATTTCCACCATGGCAGCTTTGCAGCCTTAATTTCAACTACACTGTTTGCTGGAAGCTTTTTTGAAGAGCACATCCCTCTCTAAATGAGCTTTACAGGCTTTTCGTTTCCATTTGTTCTTCCCCCAAAGTGGTGCTGTCTCCTTGGGAAAGAAAAACAAGTGTGACTGCTGCTGTAGACTGCTATGGCAGATCATAGGAGTAAGAACAAGCTGTTTTGAAATCGTGCTCCGAAAAGCCTTGCCTGAAGATCTATCTGAACGTGATAAGGATTTTATGAAATGTGCCTTTTTCTGATGAGATCTTGTGAGCTCCAAAGCTTTCCCTGTTGCAGAGTGTGTTTCTCAGTTCATTTACGTGGGTTTACTATGTGAACAAATGGTATGCGTGTGGTCTGCGTACTACAGATGGACTTAGTTTAAGCATCAGTGTGACACTTGCAGGATACCACAATGTGGGGCATTGTTTGTTTCTTCCATATTTGGAAGATAAATTAAGTGTAATTTTGAAATTTCTTTTGTAAATCTATACAGTCAACTAAAAATACTGAAATGGGCTCACAATTACTTGTATCCAAATGCTTGAAGAAAGCATTGCTGCTATGAAAAAAGATTTCTATTTTTAGAAAGGGTTTTTATGGACCAAAATGCCCCAGCTGCAGTCAGTCAAAGCTGTTGGTTTCTTTTTTTTTCTTTTTCTTTAATTTCTTTTTTAGTTCAAAAGATGTCATCTGTAAAATGGGCATTATTTATGGTTTGGGGATTTGGGGTTTTTCATTCCTGATTGTATGTATTGTAAAAAAGATCTGTATATTCAGTTGTAACTCTAGATGTATATTTAAACTTACAGACTTACTTGTAATGTATACCATCATTGTAATGTAATATAATTAACATGGTTATATGTATCATATTTTTTTGTGACCAAACCCATTGGTTTGCAGTAAAATCCTAAAAAATACTTCCATAAACGCTGTCATTTTTTTTTATTTTAAAACAAAGATGTTTTCTCTCAAAAATTTTAGCCAGCTTTAAAAAAAAAAAAAATTAAGAACACATCTGGGCTGCCAGTCAGCTAAGATACCTGTGTAATTTTGCTTATGTGTGTGATAGTTGTTCCATCAAACTGCACCCATACAAGTCTTATTGTGGATACACCTTGGCAAAATACTTGGTCATCCGACTGTGGGTGTTCAAATGGGTGCTCTTATGTGGTACAAATGCTCACGCTTCCTCAAAATGAGTTTCTCAACCTCTAGCAAAGTGAAGGTACTGCTCTCTGGTGTGGACAAAGCATAACTACACTTGAAGCATTAAGTCCTCAGGTCAGCTGTGTTACAAAGGGTCGAGCCATTTTAGCACTATGCTGCAGGCTGAACGCAGGTTGTTGTAAGGCTGAAGGAAACCCCCGACTTGGGAGTCCGTCCTGGGTTGCTGCTATGATGTGGGGCAGCCGGAGTGTGCATTACCCTGATGTGTTAGGCACCCTGAGTTTGCCAGTGCGCCAAAAGCTGTTATCGGGGAGGCGGTACAACTCACCAACTCATCATATGCTTACCTGGATGGGGTAAAACTGACTATTCATCTAAAACTGAGCTGTTAAATATAGGGTTTTATTACTGAGTACTACTGGGTGGTCTGCAAAAGGGCCTTTCAGCCAAGAATTAAGATAATAATTTCGTCTGGAGTGATCCCATTCAATTTCTTCTGCAACAGTGATGGATGGCTTCCTTCTATGAGGGCTTGGGCATCTACACTGTATTTACAGCTCCCATTATCTGCTGGTTACTGGAGTTGGTGGTCTCAGCAATTCAGAGAATCAAAATGAGCCATTGCCGAGAAAAACCTGGTCAGAGTCAGTCAACTGTTGCTCGGGCCATGCGATAACAGCAGTGTAAGCAAAGCTTTTATAGGGGTGATATTTCTGTTCATTATATTTCTGAGATAAAAGCATGCAGTAACTTTCTATCTTTTATTATCCATTGGATGTAGGAACAAAAAAACCTGTATGGCTTCAGCTATAAACTGTGTCTGGAGACCACACTCAGAGCTGAAAATGCTAATTTATAGCAGCCAAGAAACCTCTCTCCTTTCAGGTCATGTTAGTATATGAAAGAGATGCAGCCACCACCCCCTGAAACGCCAACAACCCCAAATTCATGCGTTCAGTAACTCTTTGAACAGCATACTGACAGGCCTTGCAAAGTCTGCCAGTGCTATAATGTGCCTGAAACATCTTTTGTGCTGATGACTTGTAGGCTAGAGATGTTAAATATATAATGCTAATTTGCTCCTGTAGAAAATGAACGTGCACTTGCTAAGCGACGAAGTTTTGCAATACGCATTATCTTTGCCTCACATTTTCCAGGCATTAGCAAGGTGCTACGTGCTGATACGTGAGGAGAGGACTGCAGCCCTAGAGCAACAAAATGTTAAATACCATCTATCGTTTTCAAGAAAAAAAACAACTGCGGTCATTAATAATGAAGAAGTATGGAACTTCAGTGACTCAGAGGTGTACCTTGGGTACTTTTCATCTTTGCCAAGATGTAGGGTATTATTTCAATGTGTTCCTTTTAAAAAACAACGTCTGATTGTAATTTTAACTGTTCTACTATGCTTAGGCTCATTATGCGGCTGCTGCTTTGTGCAAAAGTCTGCAACTGCTAGCAATGAATATTCAACACATGCTGCATCAATTTTTTAGTGTAGAAAAGGTGAAAAATTTGTCCATGTTTTTAATCTCCCTGAATTTGATATATTACAAGTCGTGCCTGAAGGGAGGGAGTCTATGGCAGTCAGCTGTTTTTTGGGCTTGTTTGTTGTTTTGTTTGTTTTACACAGTTCCCTGTCTGTAAGGTCTATATTTCCTTAAGAGAAAGGTCTCTGGACTGAGAAGCAAAGGGCTAGGACTCCTGAAATCCCAGCTGACATAGCTGTTATGCATTATTTTGACTGAGCTGAATCCGTGGTTTAATTACACCCATTTGTAAAATGGAAGTAATCATCCAAATTTTCTGCTAGTGGCCGTGTTGTAACTACCACCAACTTGGGTTGCTTTACTTAGCAGAATGGTTGACCCAATGAACCTTAAAACAGATGTTACATGGTGTTTTGTATAGTGAGTGTGCCTGGGCTCTCATACGTCCCTTGGATGCAGTGTATTGATGATACTCACATAAACATTTAAATACATATATTCAGACATTTCACATAGTTTTGTCTGCATTACTTATCTCTGTATACCATAAGCCATGAACCATTTCATAAGCCTTACAAAGATAAGTGAAGCTTCTTAGCGACAGTATTTTTCTTGTGCTCCCTGTACACTCAACAGGCAGTTACTTCCGAAGGGCAGTCTGGATTTTAAGCAAGTTAAGCAGGAGATGCTTGTTTCTCCCCCAAAAGATTTTCAAAAAGTAGTCTATGCCCAGCTTCCGTACACCTCTCATAAAGAGCCTGTAGAAATTAATGAAGAAAACCAAGACTCTTGTACAGCCTTGCACCTCCAGTGAAACACTGCTACAGAGAGCTGAAAAAAATGAGGGCCACTGCTCAGAAAAGAGCTTTGGGTAGTGGTCCTAATTGTGCATCTTACCTGGGGTACCTAAAGTTAGGTTCGATGAGTCCTGGCCCATCTATACTCTTCTAAAAAGTGAAATGAAATATTCCACGGCATTACTTCCCTCTGCAGAGGTTTTTCTGATACCATGTGGCTATAGTTACCCTAGTAGAGCTAGTAAGATGGCTTATAGTAAAGATGGTTTCTGACACTCCCCACGTGTACAGTTTCTGCTAACAAGACCAACATATAAAGATAGGGATAAAATTTTCCATGCTGGCTGGAACTGTCTATGGAAAGTTTCCACAAAAATGCTTCCAAAACTACTTTCCAAAAAATGAAGTGGGAAAAAAGAAAAAAAAAAAAAAAAAAAAAAAAAAAAGGTTTGCTATTCGAAAAAGAAAACTTTAAACAGTTAATACATATCCGTATTGCATTTATGTTTTGAATCAATTTGGCCAGCAGATTGCATTAAGTGTTAGGTAAGGCTCTAAATGAAAGTTCTCTTCTTTGAGAGACTGAAATCAGTAGTTTGTGACTTTTCTGTACAGGTATGGGCACTATAATCACTACACGTTCCTGTTTGGTCACCTGCAGTTGTATGAAGTGAGTTTTCCAACTTTGGATGTTCGCAAGCCCTGGAGAGAGCAGGGGCCTGTTGTTTACTCAGGGGTTTCCTCCTGCTCCATCTGTTGGAGTAAAGGAAAAGAGGAAAGGGGGGGGGGGGGGGAGAGTGGAGCCGTCTGTGCGTGGCGACAGAGCAAGTGAAGCAGGGAGAGAGCCTGAGCGCTGAGGTGCCTCCTGCTGGGGTGTCAAAAGGCTGACGAAGGGGGTCAGCACCCCCGCACGGGTCGGTCCCCGCTCCTTGGCCGTGGTGCCGCCGGCCCAGCGCAGTGGTGGCGGCGCTGCCCTGCGTGAGGGCCCGGCCGGGCCCGGGCAGGAACCCCCTTGAGCTGTGCCGCTACCGGTGGCCGGCGCCCTCCGGCGCCCAGGCCGCTGCCCACGGAGGCCGGGCGGCGGGTGTCAGCCTGGGCCGAGGGTGACACCCGGTGGCCAGCGCCGCGCAGCGCCCGGCCTCCGCCGGGGAGAGGCAGACGCTGGGGCGGGCGTAGAAACGGAGAGGGAAGATGCGAGGGGCTGGGGGCTCGTGAGTGTGGGAATGACGTCATTCTACACCTGGGTCGGCCACGGGTTCAAGCTGCTGTTAAGTGGGGGACAGGAACGATCTCTCAGCTCCGGTTCCTCTCCCACACAGGCGTTCCCTCCCGGAGACAGGGGTTTTTCTTTCCCGAAGCTGTGCAGCCCTCGATCGGCCCAGACAAACCCTTCCTTCTGTCAGGTGCGGCCTCCTCTGTAGCGTCGTTGAGGTGCACCCAGCCAACTCAAGAGTTTCCTCCAGATTATTTTTTTTTGGTGCGTGGATTGTTACAAAAAACAATCATAGAATGATGAGGTTGGAAGAGACCTATAAGATCGTCAAGTCCAGCTGTCAATCCAACACCACCATGCCCACTAGACTATGTCCAGAAGGGCTGCATCAACACATTTTTTGAACACCTCCAGGGATGGTGAGTCCAGCACTTCCCCGGGCAGCCTGTTGTGATGTTTGACCACTGCCTCCCTCCCTGTCCTCTAGCAGGCAGGGATGAGGAGCACCAGGCAAGAACAACACTGCCCCATGTCCATGGGCTCCTTCAGTAGTTCCTTGTTTGGGAAGATAGAGCTGTTTAGGAAATGGTCCACAGCCTTGGCTTGTTTATTCAGTAAAAATCTGTTCATAGAATCAGCTCTCCCCACTATGCGGGAGGATGTGAGGAACTCAGTTGTCCGCGAACGGTCCCATGCACATTGACAAGGAAAAGACATGCCACAGTTCGAGTCATGAATATGGTATATGAAGCACACAATAAGTGGTTTATAGGATAAGGCCTAAGCCTTTTTAGACTTTATCCGTCTTTCTCGGTACTTGTAAACATCCTTCCTTCTGCATTTTAGAGTCTACACTTGTGAGTGTTCTCTATTGGTTTGCTACAGATTTTTCTGTACTGGTATAGAAAATATCTGTATCTTTGCTTTTATAAAGATGTAATCTTCATTATAGTGTACTAGACAGTGGAGTAGAGATCTAGTAGAGAGTCCTGTATGGCTTCAAAAATATAATGTAAGTTGGTTAGTTAACATTTTTGCTCTTCCCAGGGAAATCAGCTCATTAGTTCAGGTAAATGCCCACACCACTCTGAAGATAGATATGCAGCTGATGTCTCCCCACATACAAAGTATATGCCATATAGAGATGTTTCCTGATGAGAACTGCTGTATCAGTTCATTTATATGTGCTACAAATAGCCTTTGTATTGAAGTACCAGTACTTGACCAGAAGTAATGTATGCCTTACAACTGCAGTTAATGACTGACTGTGCTGAGGTACAGTGAAATAAGAATTAGAGATGATATGTGGGCATACAGCTTTTACAAAGGGACAAAATAACCCATTTGCTTCTTTTAAGTGATGACCACGCAACTAGTCATGGGACATGCTTTATTGACTAGTGGTAAAGAGGGTCTCAGATATGCCTTATGTTTCCAGATTTGGGTCTGAATTTTCTCTGCGCTCCAGGATCACTCAGCTTCAGGGTTGAGATCACATGTATAGTCCTGGCTAGACACCATCCTTAAACTCAAGAAACAGAGGTTGGTGGTGTGGGTACAAGCTATCCCAGCCATCAGGTTGGTTTTAAGTTATAATTTACTGATGTATTTTGAATGATGAATTTGCAGACTTGGACTAAACCTTGTAAGAACCGTTTCTGCTTAATAAGTGATTATCCAAGTACTATTTTATTCAACCCCAAATATGGAGTAGCATCTTACTGCGATACGTTGAGCCACACTTCAGTAAACAATCTATGGCTAAGTTAGTTAAATCATGTTGCTTTATAAATATGGGTCCGACCTGAGCCAGCCACCTAGTCTCCCTTTACAGTGACTTAACAGTTTACAGAGAGAAACAGGAACCCAGGGAGAGCAATTGATCTCACTTTTCTTAAACAGAGATGGTGGGCCCTCTGGAGGGGATGGTTTCTTTCCATTACCTATAAAGGGAGTTTTCACTGACTAGTAAATGCAGTCGGTTAAAACAGATTCACCCGCCGCCAAGTGATCATTCAGCATGTGCATATTTTGCTCTATGTAGATGTGTGTTTAGCAGATCACATTAGAGGCACATGGGATTGATATCAAAGGGATATAAAACTAACTGGAAATCATGCAGCTCACTAGGGAGTTGAAGTATTTTACCTTTGCAGATGCTGATAAGCCCTTCAAGCAATTAAAAACATTTAGCAAAGAAAAACTGTATTTGTTTAAAACATCACTGCAAGCCAGTAGAAGGCTTATCAGATGTGACGATTAACATACTTTCAAAGCATGGATTTTTAAATTATGGTTTACAGATGATTAGTGACACCCTGCTCCTTATTTTGTGGTCGCTAAAGAGAAATGTTTCAGCAACTGACAGCAAGTAGAGAAGAAGAACAAGCAGCCTATAAAATGAAAAGTGCCTAAGAATAAGAAATATGAAAAGTAAAAAAAAAAAAAAGTTTTGTTTTATTATTTCTAAAGCACCTATCACTTTGGCTATCTGCCCTAAAATATACATGATATATTAACAATTATTAATGTGACATTGCATCTCTTGGCATGTTGCCATCATGCAAAATATTGTGACAGGTAATGGCAAAGAGCTGCAAGTAGATAAGATACTGGGACGTTCCATTACAAAATCATTTCCAGAAGAGTAGTTCTTATGTGAAACAGTGCCAAAATCTACAGAGGGTTACACTAAATCATGTAAACCTGTAAACCATTTTTTCATACAACATGAGAGCAGCATGAATCAAACCAAACATTTGATGAGGGCCTGTTACTAGCTGGGTCAAAAAAAATTCACCAACTGTTCACGCTAAAATACTATGGCTAGTCACTCTGAGCCAGGTAAGAGAGCCTTCCAACACACAACACGCACAGTGCGGTCAGTCCGGTTCTCCCTTTGGCTTCAGTGGGACTATTTACAAGAATAAAAGTTAATGCCACTGAGTACCTGCTCTACCACTGCGTGTACTGTAGCTCTCGCTGTTGCCTTCAGATAAACATTTTTTCCATGTGATTTACAGTTTTACTTCACTCCAACTATGCAACTTGTGTTGCAACGGACAGGCCAGACGTACAAAATCTGGTTGGTTTGCATGTCACCTTGATTGGAGCAGCCTGGTAGGAAAGACTGGTAACAGAGCTTGTGAGTTCCCTCGCCTTAATGGGCCATTGCCCATCAGCTGAGGTGCCTTCTGTTCCTGCTGGAGGCTGCAAAGTAAAACTTACACGGTTAAACTACCTCAGACCTGTTTTACTCCACAGCTGAGTTAGGCCAGCAGTGCTGATGCGTTTTCACAGACCACTGAGCTGAAATAGCCGTTCATTTAACCAAAACAGGAGGGTCCCGTAACCCCCCCTCCTTTCTGTCCTGCCCCGGGGCTGGCGCAGAATCAGGGTCCAGCACAGAGGCGGAGATGGGAAGCTGTGAGGGCGAGCAGGACCCCACCATTTTGGCAAAAGTGAGACTTTAATTTGGCTCAGCACCCTCATGTACATGTCAGAGCCACTGATGGTCTCAGCTGGGCTGTAGAAAATCGGTCCCTTTGAGTCATGTGAATGCAACTGGAGGTTACGGGTTGTGACTCGAGGCTGCAGGTGGGTTGTTAGCTGTGGGCAACAGGACCTTCATTGTTGTTTTGCCTGTGTATAACCCCATGTATCAGGGCCCAGGGCTATGGACCACAACAGCAATGTTCCAGCATGCACTTGCAATGTTCGTGAGCTGTGCAACGTTTTTAAAAGGTTCCTGTGTTTCATCTAATAGTGTTCACATGAAGGCTCTGAGAGATGCAGTGTCATCCTCCAGATAAGCATAAACTAAATCCAGATAATATTCTTGTTTACGCATCTGGGTTTTCCTTCTTCCCATTACACAGTCAGGTCTCCAGTTACTTCAGAAATCCAGGAATGCTCAACTTAAGTGTCTGATGCAGTTCGTGCATTTTAACTTGATAAATTTGATAAATATAACTTGCTAGAATTGTTTTTGAAAGATCCCTCATTGTGAAGAAAAAACAGAGTGAGCTTGATTCTCACCTGTCTTTCTGACAGTTTGATTCTGGCACAGCAAGGTTGACACTACTGAAATTAGTCTGAGCTTCTGATGCTCAATTAAAAAAAATTAGTCCCATAACTGCCTTAAAATTACAAGCAGGTTTTTCTAGTGAAAATAATTTTTGACAATATATCCTTACCTTTTTCTGCTGGGGACAGTTCTAAATGAGACAAAACACAAATATCTATGAAGTGTGAGGAATTACAAACAAGTTATTTGCATCTATCCTTTCGCATTTTATTAGCACACATGAACCAAGCCGGGGATATTTTTCCTGTGTGGTGCCAAGTATAGAGTGTCTATTCAGTGCTTCCATTTCAGCTAAGCTCTTTCCTCTGGTGCAGCAAATACACATTTATGTTATCATGTCATCCTGTAAGTCGTCTTCAAGTAAGAAAATAAAAACAGTGTATGGGTCCCAGGACTGCTGTTTTGAAAAGACCACTTAAAAATTGAGATAATTACCCTTCCCTAGATGAGAATTCAAGAACTCAATTTTCAGTGCTCTTGTACTCCTGGCATGGTGCTCATTGCTGACGGATGACACTTAGGTATACTGTATTAGTCATACAGGCACATGCAGTATCCAAACCCATTACACATGGAGATAAAATACACATTGCTTATAGTTTAAAATCCAGCAGCTGTCTATGTAACCACATATTAAAACCAGGATCTATTACACCTCTCTATTTATCCACCACTGAGTAACAAATTGTAGTTGCAATTTGGTTTCACAAAGATGACGGCTGAAAACCCATCACCCCAGTTGCCTGTGACCCTCTCTAGTTGTCTGCCCTTTGTCATATCCCTGTCTCTGTGTCTCTGTCAGTTTTGGACAAGGCTATTTTCTCTGTGACCAGGTAATCTCACATCTTCTCTTTTCCCACCATAGAGGGTGCCTTAGTTTCCTATACAAGGCACTGAAGTGCACCTTCGACAGCTTTCTTTCCAAGTCTTTTGATTCAGGCTGTGCCCTGTCCGTGGCATAGCAAGCACAGACAGTCTGACATCAATTCTTTAAAATTGTAGGCACCTCTAACAATATGTTATCAGAGCTAAAATGTAAGGACTCGCACATCCCAGCTTTTCCTGTGTTTATTGTCCACTTTTTATTTCCAGGAAAGCTTTTATCCTACCTGAGATTTTAAAATTGTAGACACACAAGGTACTTGTTGCAGAATCATTAGGTTCCACATTAGTCCTGGAGGCTCTAAATCCAAACAGGAATTTATTCCTATTTGAAAGATTGCAAAATTAGTTTCAGTCGTTTTTAAACTGACCAGTTTTCAAAAAGGCTAAAATTCAAAATTAAAAAAAAATTGGGAAAAAAATCTGCGGTTATTTATGTCAACTTTAATTACAGTAAGGCCAAAGAGCCATATGGATTTTCATAATTAAAACTGAAATCAAAATTTGGCCATCATGGTTATTACTACCAAATAGGCTAGTCCTGTTAAAGAACTGAATACCCTGACAGTACTCTGTCCCCACGACGCTATCCGTTTTCCCTTTTAGCTCTAAGTACAATGCTTTCCATGACCGTTCCTAAATTTAGACTGTCCATCTTTACAGGTTTAGATTCTCCTCTTACGTACGCCATAAATCGGGAGTCTTTTGCAACAGCCCTAAATAAAATGAGGCACTAATGCCAAATTACTTGCTGGCTAAGGACAAAAATACACTGATTACACCAATAGGATATAAAAAGGATGTTAAGAAGCTTTTGAGTTCAAATGTGGTATTTCCAGGAAGCTTAGTTCTCTATAAATGTGCCTTTTTTTTGTTTGTTTATTATTGAAATCTGTGCTCTGAAAAGGCAGCTGGAAAAGCGCCGTTACTAAAATGAAGAGTCAATTCAGAAGCTAGCTGATTACATCAAATGCAAAACCTACTCCCCGTCCCTGCTTTCAATATAGTGTCAGCTTGCCAACACAGTCCAGCGTTAGGATTATAGATCTTTCACGCTATAAATTCTTCATCAGAAAAGTATTTTAATTTCATTTGGTTTTAATATTCCTTACCGATCTTCCCAAAATAAGCTAATTTAATGACACCTCCTTACTGACTTGAATGACAATTCAATTTACACTCTGCATATAACAAAAGTGAATCTGCAGACGCACAAACCCAAACACTGATAGCAGGTGTGCATCTTGAAATTAGCAGAGGTATACCCTGATATTCTCTCATTTTACGTGCACTACTTCTGTCTTCAGCCTGTTTGTCTCAACAGCATCGAGAGCACAGTAGGACAGATTTTCTGCCCTCCAGGTAAGTAACAAAACATAAGAAGCTCTTCCCATTTGGATTAATCCAAAACCACATGACAAAAGTACCAGTTTGTCATGCTTACCAATTTAGGAGGAGGCATGGTATTGCATCCCAGATGTGAGAAATCCCATTTCCTAAATTGTAGCTCAAACCTGTCCCTGGGAGGATGTACACCCTGCAACCAGAGTGTGCCTGCATGAATGCACAGGCATCCCTGAACTAGATTTAAGGTACTTGCAGGCCACTCTCCCAAAGGAGCTGACACGAACATCCCCAGCCCTGTGTTGGGGGCTGCTAGCAGGGAGCTTAACTGGTCAAATATGTTTTGTGCTGCTTAGCTGGGTTTAACAATCTGCACTCAGCTCTGCTGCAGGAATACCATTAGCCTGATCGATGCTTATCCTAGTGACCTCTGACAGCAACAGCAACCGAGACGTGACAGCTGGGCTTGCAGTCTAGGCTCAGCGGACCCATAGGGGACATACGGTGCTCCCTTCAGCGGTGAGCCTGTGCAGAAACCACACATGCAATGTTCTTTACCACAGCTTGTACTCAAGCTCACCAGATTAGGCTTCAAACAAGTGCGTCTCCCTGTTCTATCATCACACCTTCTGGCAGCAACAGGCTTCCCACCTTTCCTGATATGCAAGAGAAAAGTGTCAGGTCATACGCCACAGGTCATGTCCTGCCCGTCAGTTCGTGCTATGGGAGGACAGCAGTGGTGTTTGCCTATGGCCTCGGACTATCTCTTCTCCCAGATCTCTCTTCTATCCCTGTTCTCCTTGATGACCTAGAATTATTGTATTAAGAGGACAGTGAATCATCAAATCCCTCTTCACCCTCTCCATGCCACTTGTGATTTATAAGACAGTGAGCTAGAGGAGAACAAAAGCAATTATCAAGGGGATGAACATTCACAATTTAGTGAGAGGTCAATGTTATTCCATCCAGGTCTTGCTTAAGCTATGCACATAGTTTTTTGACCCTGAACAAATAAGGGCAAAAGTAATGTTGTCAAGGACTGAGAGGAGAACTGGAGGAGCATTGTGCTCTTCCTAAACTACACAGACTTCATCGCAGTGCTAATGCTGCTGCGAGGCACTAACTGCCATGGATTAAAGGCAACTGATGCTCATCAAGTGCTGCGAGGAATAAAATTGCTCATATGTACAGTGGCTTAGCTGTTCCTTCCAAAATCGTGGTGCATAGTGGAGCACTGGAAAGAGTCCTGCTCCCATCATCCCAAATTGAGTGGCCCAGCTAAGCAGGTGGGGGTTTTGCTGTCTCTGATGTCTCTAAATCACTACTTGCTGCCAGAAACATTTGGAAGTTTTTCAGGCACCTTCTCTAGCTCTCTGCCGTGATCCCCTCACAGCTGGGCATTGCGAGAAGTGACATTTATTGCATTTTGGCAAATACTCAGATTGCCTAATGACAATATAGCTAACACATTTGGTGCCCTATCGTGAATTGTTTACTGCCTGGTGCCTCCTGCTCTCTCACAGGCAGAAGCTGAACTGCTTCATAGCTGATGTGGACTGTGGTGGCTCTGAGTTTCGTGCAGGTGGATGGCCCCTTGTCTCCTGACTTCTTGGTGCAACACAGCCAAGGTGATGCCCACAAGAGGGGGTGAGGTTAGGAAGGTGGTGGACCCAAAAGTGGACAGAAGAACAAGGAAGTAACTGGGATAAGGCTTTGCAAAGTGTTGTGGGCTGAAAATGGAAGAGGAAAATACCTCCAGAGGTGCATATGAATGCATTAAATGGTTTACGTAAGCCATCACTCATGGGGCTGCACAATGTTTGGCAGCTGCATTTGGCAGTGATATCAGGTGATTCACGAGCAATGCACAGCTTTCTGGGAAGAGACTCTTTTTATTTCCCGTTGCGGGGCCCTGACCTGGTCTGTCAGCAAAGGTGAAGTTCCTGGTGGTGTGCTAGGGACTGCGCACCACAGCTCTGGGTTATTGTGTGTCCTTATCTCCTGGAGCAGCAGGATGTGTGATGGCCCTACTCCCCTCTGGAAAAGCACACTGAGGCCTGCAATTGCGTTATTAATGGAAAAATACAGCCTTCCAGCAAATGAACCAGTATACATAGTCTGTGGCTCTGCTGTGTGACCTGATCCTTTCACGGGATGAGGAGTCAAGGCGAGGCCACGTTAAGACCTTGGGATGACGGGTTAAGTAAGGCTTCAACCTGACTCTGCTGCAACAACTCAGAGAGAGATAACTGCACAGTGCAGCTTTGGGGGAAGAAAAGCAGGCTGCAACAGTGCTGTGAGGAAAAAAACCAGGGAGCTGTTAGAAGCCTCAAATTGCTGCAGCAGAAAGGCAGTTTTGGTGCTCCCTTTGGGAGAGACGTGGGGCCAATTTAGCAACTGTTGCTGCCACCTCTGGCTCTGATTATCTATACGTTGCATAGCACATCACAACAAATTTGATAATAGCCAGCTGTGACACCACTTGCAATTGAGACGTGACAACAACTTGCTGAGCACAGTAGCTCCGCAGAAGAGGCAGGGTAACTGAGGGCACGGCACTGCAGCAAAGGCGGTGCCTGACTGAGTATGTCCCTAATGAGTTGTTTCTGTGACCACAGCCTAGATCCCCACAGGGATGCAGTGAGGAGACAGAAGAAGTGCCACAGGCAGGGGTATCTGCCAGTTTACTGCCAAGTATTACAGACTTTGGAGTAGCCATGGCGCTAGTCCCAAGTCTGGGTTAATGTATCTCAGAATCACAGAGTCACAGAATCATTAGGCTGGAATAGACCTCTGAGATCATCAGGTCCAATCTTGCCACAAAACATCCTCTCTGGTTCTCAATCATTGAGCTGGCCACAGGAACGAAGGAATACAGAATCTAATTTCAAATCTTTATTTTAATTTGCTCTCTTGTTAATGAATATTCCACTTTTTTAGTTGTGGCCTAACCACTCCAAAACAACTGGTCAGTGTACTTACTGTGGTATGATCCAAATTTTCTAAGTCATCCTTTATGGAGTGAACACTCTTGTATGGAATTAAAGTGATTTTTTTTTTTTTTTTTTTTTTTCCCCTGAAAAATGCTCAGGTCCTAAAGCAGAAATCTGTGTGAGAAGTTTCTCCAAAGTAGTTTGGTACAAACAGTTATCCCAGAATGATTAGCTGGCCAAGTTAAGCTGGCATAGTTAAGTCCCAAGTGAACTTCTTGAACAGAAATTATCCTGCTTTTCCTGTAGTCTTCTTTGTAAAAATATTGTGCTGGTGACCTCTAGTGGAATAAAAATAGAGGTTTTTTTATTCTTTTATGATAGCTCCAAAAATCCCCATTAAAAGCATCAGATTTTTTTTCCTTCAAAACGGTATTAATCTGAACCCCATAAAACAGGAGCTTATTTTGCTTGTCTGTGCTCAAGAAATCCAAATCAACAATACAAAACCTGCTTCTGTGAGCTCACAGTTCCGATGTAGTTATGTTATGGTGAAGATTATGACACCGTTGTTAACCTAAAGGAGGTAGCTGACGTCGCTGTAGAGCATTTAACTGTGGGATACGAGCGAAGGGGAAGAGCCTGTCGTGGGTAATTCCCTCCATGCCCCTTCTGAATCCCACCCCGGGTCTGCTGTTGTTCATCACTGTCACCAGAGGGCGGAGAACGTGAGGACAGTCGGTCTCTCAAAGGCAGACCCTCAGTGGACACCCGGTAAGTGGCGCTAGGTATTCACAAATATTCATAAAGGTGCCCACTCTTCGTGCGAGGTACGTTGTTTAGGGGTGCTGATCATCTTACTAACTTCAACAGGTTTGATTGAAATTAAGGGGAAAAAAGGTAAAAAAAGAGCTGTCCTGAGGTGAACATCAACAGCTGCTGCGAGTCCCCACGCTGTAGCTGGCAACAGGCAGGGCTCCTGATGACAAAATACGTACCAACCCAGTCAATATGTTAACAGAGGAGTTAGGGATTGCCTTTTCCCCTCCATTCATAAATGTATGAAGCAATGTCAATAGTTGCCCACGGCTATAAAAAACGCTACTTGGCTGTAGCTATACAACTATGCCTTGCTTTTTCGAGGCGCTCTGAGCACTGACTAATTCCTGCCATCTTTCCTTCTAGCTGAGCATCCTGTCCTGGGATCTCCAGTTGCCTGCCCAGGTCCTTTTCATGCCTCCTGGACAGAACGGCAGCTTGGTACAACACCCAGCTCGTCCAGTGTCTGACCTCCCTTTGCCCTGACTTCGAACACCTCACTCCAGCCACAGCTGTTGTGGTCAGCAGGTTCACTGCATTTAAGATCTGCTTTCAGCAAAGCTCAGTGCAAACAGTGCTCTTTCCACAAATAACACTATGAGAAAAATCTGCTTTTGCCAGTGTTCAAAAATATATTTACTTTCAAAACCATTACTATCTTAATTACTGTAATTCTGCCTCGCACCAATTGCTTGAAATTTAGCAAGGGAAACCTTTGTGCCAAGGGTGTATGCTTTCTTCTTCCTGCAAAAACCTGTCTAGGTTTGGTTAAATCAGGGGTTAGGACATGTACAGGCATGCTAGAGCTTAAAAGATGAAGTCTCTAAAGGTGCTGTCCTCAGTGACAGTGTCCTTCCTTCCTTCCCAGCTCCTGGTGCCCCAGAGGCTGCACCTTACCCTTTCCTCTCCTTAGGAGAAGAGAGCCACCTCAGCCACCCCAGGCAGCTCTGAACTGAACAGGGGCTCAAGAAGTGCCCCATCCTGGAGGCAGATAAAAGTTGAGCTTGAATCCCAGCCTGTGACACAGGGTTGTTACCTGATGCTGGAGAACTCACATAAAACTTTCCACTATAGTTTGTTCATTTGCAGATGCTTTGTGTCTTAAATGCTTGAAAAATAATTATGGTGGGAACTCGACTTCAATAATTATTTACAAATCACTGTTAAAATGGAAAAAAAAATCCATTTCCAAGGTGGTCTGCCCTGCATCTGCTTCTCTTTTGTGCTTTCTTCTCCATCACTCATGTCATTAGTGGATGTGCGTATTAAATTTGTGTGGGAGACCACAAACAACACCCATCTGGGAGGGGAGCTGCAGGCACACAGAAAGGCAGAAGACTAATAAATTAGTGTAGTGAGTTGAAAAAATGTGGGAAATAATTCCCTAATATCTACATTTAAATAAGAGTAATTGATTAAAAATTGGGACCTGGTGGGTCAATAATAGTTCTGCAGAAAAGAAACTGGGGTTGTAGTATACCCCAAGTTATTAATGAGCAATAACATTGGCACTGTTGTAAAGAATTGTGAGGCTCACATCTGGCACATATAAGCAGGAAAGTAACACGTAAGAGGCACAGAGAAATTTTTTTCTGCCTTACTTAGCACCCTTGAGGCCTCTTTTCGTGTTTTATGTCCCATTTTGGGCAGCGTTCCCCAAGGAGAGGTGTGAGCTGGTGAGGACTCCAGGGGCCACCAGCAGATATTTAACATTTTCAAAGAGCAGAGGAATATACAGTTCTTCATGTCCCCTGTGGACAAAGCAAGGAAAGACGAACTAGTTGAGGTACAGAGGGCTTAGTCGAAACACTGGTGTAACAACAAGTGTAATTAGGCACTAGAAGAGAGCTGCCTCAGAGGACGGTGAAATCTCTATTTTCAGGGATTTTTCAGAAGAGGTTAGATAGGGACAATTTAGCAATAGAGATACCCAAGGAAGTCTGATAATAGCTGACCTTTTCTTAGGGCAGGAAGATAAACTAGATGGCCTACAGAGGATGCTGTCAGACTTATTTTTTCTCTTTGTATGACCTAAGATCCTGAAGCTTTATTGTCAGCCGTGTTCAAGACTCTGGAGTGCAAACAAAGCCAATGGTAAACTGCCTTTGTAAGTACTAAGACTTGTTTAATACTAAATGACAAGGACAGATCCTAGGTTTCTCAAACTGGGCATCCAAGTTTAAGGGATGTTTTTGGACTTAAAATGATAGAACCCAGTTCCTCAACCCTAATGCAGAGATAATGCTATCCACTTATCTTACTGGCATGTTATGAAGATGGATTAGTTCAGGCTTATGAATTTTTTATATATTACAGTACCATCTAGCATTTTATAGGGAAACTGTTAACCATATCTCCATGACGGATTATCTCCATTTCCAAGGTTAGGACCATAGGTTGGAACAAGCCAAACAAAATCAAAATCCTGGCTAGCACTGTGGGTTATAAGGGCAGCAGCAATTGTGATTTTGTGGTCTGTGCTCTGATGTAACACAGACCACCGAATGATTATTAACTAAACATTATCTGCACTGTGTACTGAACAAGGTGAGGGCGTGCGAAAGAAACTGTATGCAATAAAGATATTAAACAATGTATTGTGCACGTGTACAAAAGAGCTGAGTTACAGAGGCATGAATATTCTCTGTTTCTGAGATTTCCCAACTTCTTCATAATTGCCTTTTGTACTAGTGTTTCTAGATGCCCTTGTGCATGAAATAATCCTATGCGGTACTCAGACATGAAGAACACGTACATAAGATTCATTGAGATGAACCTGCCTTATCGTCAGGAGACTCAGCCTAAACAGGGAAAGCTGTTTGCTTCCTTTCTCTGCTCGCTTAAGGGAGATGAAGAGCTGGGGGCACAAGACAAACTGTTGCTGAGGCAGCTGTGAGCTGCTCCTCACCTTCCTCTTTCCCAGAGCAGTGCAGTCCAGGCAGGAACCACATCTGTGGAGGCTCAGGTTGGACCCTGGCCTGGCAGGCTGTCCAGAGGTCTCTCCTCAATGAACTCATGGCAACCTATAGTGATCAAACCTCAATTTGGTCCACCAGTCACTTGGAAATGAAGCTGGAGGGAAAGAATGAAACAGGAGGTCTCTGAAAGCAGCCATGCCAAATCTGAGAGTAAATCACCGCCGTACTGCTGTGATTGCAGCCTGTGCAGCTCCCACAGGCTGCAGAGACCATGCGTTGGGTACAAGCCCATGCGTTGCACCTGGCCAGCTGCAGTTACCATGCAGAGCAACACAGCGCCATGTAGCTCCTCTACTTTTTCTCCAAGAAGCTTCCTCCAAATCCCACTTGCTCCATGCCACCCGCTATCTGGGAGGAAGCAGGATCTGACAAAAAATGAGGGTGAGACTTTGACGAGGAAAGTTGCTCAGCTTTTGCCCCCAGCTCCCAACGCCTCCAAACAGATAAAGGCAGGAAAGATCAGCTCAGGGGAACACCATTGCAGCTGTCTCCCCCAGCCCTCACTGCTCTAGTTTGCCACTGGCACGGGTGGCACTCAGCGGGAAGGATTTCCTGTAAATGAAGCAGCTTCCCTCTCTTCTCACTGGCAACTTTCAGGGGTGTGTTGCAAAGGCACTGCACGTATGAGTACTGTCCCTGGGGTTTGTGCCCACTGCTGCCCCATCTGTGTCAATGGTACAAGGGCTATCCTGTGGTCATAATCCCGAAGGATCAAATCTCTTCTATCCATAAAATCGCTTCTCCTCCTCAATTTTAACATCACGTATGTGCAAGCTGAAGACGAAATGTTAAACACTTCATATGCTTTTTGGAAAATCAAAATCAAAAGATTGGCTTAGAAAACATTGCTTTTAAAAATAAAAAATGCTAAGTTATTTGCATTCATATTCTCACTCTTGAGTTTCCATGAATGAAGCTCAACTAAATCAGGCTTTCAAGTTTTTACAGCTGAAAGGGTGGGTTATGTAGACATGATAATCATAAGACTCGAGGAATTAGGTGCTTTAACATGTCACCTCTGATTTCAGTGGCACGTGTCCAAGGGCCTGAGAACTGGCCCAAGTGTATTCACTTTTAGAATTGGCAAGGAAGCCAAACCCTACAGCGATAAAACCAGATATACATGTCTAAACATGTTGTTAGTCACAAAATACTCTAAACCACAAGGAGAGCTATTTCAAAGGCAGACGTCTTGCAGCAAACTGGGACTTCCTTCAGAAGGGAACAGAAGGTCTGAGTTTCCCTCCTTACTGCTGTAGCTGCTCTGCCCCCTTGGGTAGGCTGGGGGAGAGGAGAAGACATGATCAGAAAGCCGGGAGTAAGAAAGCACGAGTGTGCATGTGGTGAGGAGTGTGAAGGTATGTTCACTGATTGCAACTGAAATTTCAGAGCTGTCCATCAGGAGAGGGCAGACACCCGCTGTGAAAAGCCAAGGTGCAATTCAGGAGAGTCACACTCAGGGAAGAAGAGACTTTTCTTTGAGTAGTGGAGTGTGTATTGGTCACTACCTAGGAAAGGGTAAGATTTGGAGAAGAAGGTGGAGCATGAGGGAGATGTTCTATGTTCCCTGTCCGGAGAGGGAGAAGTTGAAGGCAGTGCCAAAACTCCTCACCAGCTTTCCCAAAAGTCAGTGATATTGCTGTAATCTCTCTGTGATGAGGCTGGAGAAGGAAAATGGACCTTTCACTTTCCCAAAGAAGCCAGGAAGACACTAGCAAGTCCCCTTGCTCTCATAAAAGTAGCTGCAACTAAGCAGCCACCCTAGTGCTGCTCTGAAGTTTCTGATTACTTTTTGTGGTATGAAAACAACTTTCAGTCAAGTCAGTAACTCCTGCCTATTGGCAAAAAGCTTTCTTGTGCGTTACATCCAAGGTAGGAAAGTACCGAGAGCTAAACTTTACGACATTTGACTACAAAACCGTGCTTTGTCCATGCTTTTTTGATGAGACTTGCTGAAGTTAGAAGCTGTATTGGAAGGCTGAAGTATTGTGTGCACCCTGTTTGCTGTGAAGCCAACCACAAGCATCCCTTCCTTGGTGGGCATTGCTGCTCAGAGGCAGTGCAGTGGCTCGTCAGGTCACTGTGTGTCTCCCACACAGCACATGCTGTACTACTGACATCCCCTTGGTCCTAGACAATGCCTATTTCATCGGTGTGAATTTAAACAATTAATGCTTCAGTGATTAGTCTGAAACAGAGAGGTTTAAGCCAAACTGAGCAGCATAGAGTCTGAATATGAATGAGAAGGGAGGGAGGAGGGTGTCTGCTGAATGGAGTTGTTCATAGGCTGGCAGCCCATGCCATGGAGAAGACAAATGAGTGCACCAGGACTTCTGCAATCTTCAGAGAGGTCCAAGTCCTGATGCTAAGGTTTCTTGTTTCACAGAAGTAACTCAGCCAAGCAGCCATGCTGGGATGGCAGGGATCCTGGTGACTGGCAGCAGCTGCCTTCTCACAATGCTGTGTCTGCCTGTGCCAGCAGCGGGGAGGGAGGTGGCGTCAGCCCACAGTTTGCAGTCCTCAATGGCTCGGGGAAGCCCTTCGTAAAAATCATACTGGTAAACTAAACAGAAAATGACAGGAGAGTGTTTGCTTCTACCCTGGAGATCAGTAAATCAGCTTTGCCAGAGATGACATGTATCTTTGGCTTTTAAAAAAGCAAATAAAAATGTGAATGACTGAAGAGCAAATGCCAGCCCCTGAAGTGCAGCAGGCTGCAACCAGCACCAAGTGCTTTCAAAGGGTGCATGTCAGGGATCTGCTCTGAGGCCACGGCCCCACGGAGGGTTTCCTCTCCGAGGCGCACACCCAACCGATCCGCATTGGGTAACGAAGTGGCTACTGCCCACACAGGCACAGCCTGCCTTCGGGAGATACATCAGACCGTGAGAGGGGCTGGAGAGCTGGCAGCCACACGGCCTTCACTCCCTCCTCATAGTAACTGGGAAAAAAGTCTTGTTTTTTTAAAGCTGGAAGCAAACAGTTTCCTCCCTGGCCTCTCTGCCAGTAAAGTGCATACCTGCCTGCAGGGCTGGTGCAGTGGGGAAAGGAAGCTTCGCTGGCACCTCCTTGTCGAAGCGCTGCCAGCGTATTATTTCCTCTGCCTGTATTTCAAAAGATCAGATTTCGGTGAGTACAGAGGCAGGGAAGGATTCTGGGGGAGAAAACCCCCCATTTCTTCCAAACAGCCTGTCCTATGTAGTCCTGGCTGGTATCAGACTGTTGCTCCACCTGCTGAGCTTTCAGTGTCTCCTGTTGTGAAGGGGAATGACGGTCTCAAACCCAGTTTCCTCTGGACACTTCCATATGTATACTATCCATTGAAGACTGTCTTTGCTACCTTTTAACGAATGCAGGTAACAGTTGTTCTGGGGAATGGATGACTTACATTGCAGGATTGTACACTGCTTATTTCTTTGTGCCCACTGGAGCAAAAGAACACAAAATGACCTGTGTATTGGAGGCTGGTTTTGTTTCCTGCTTGCCTGCAACGATTTGAAAATTTTGATGGACTCTGGAAAGCTTTACCCAGACATTTGGTATTAATGAATGCATGTAAAACTGCCTTCAGGTTGCCAACTGTGGTCAAAAACCAGCATGAAGTCGAAGCACAGCATTAATGACATTTAGCTGTTTATTTTTGCAACAGCAAGATTGTCAGCAGAAAACAAAACACTTTCTTAGTGGAAATAATTAAAACCATGAAAATGACTGTATTTCCTGTGTGACTGACATATTCCATGCAGGAGAAAATGTTTCCCAGCAATAAAAAAAATATATTTCAGCAGCCCACATTTTTTTCAGCAATGTACATCCCTTTCCTTAATTATAACAGGCAAAGGGAATTTCAGCTTACACATTTTTAATGATTCATCACATGAGGAAAGAGCAAAACTCTTTTTCCACTACACAGTGATCTAAACGGCTTCCATATTTGGCACCTTGTTTGGAAATTCCTAAAAACCGCCTGACTTCAGGTAGTGGGTGACATTACTAACTGGCTGCTCTGGGCCCAGCCCTTGCCCTGGGACTGTGCACCAGCAGGTGTTGCACCACGTAGGTAAGAGAGCACTTACAGTGAAAGCAAAGCGAGAAATCAGGGCCACATGTCTGCTGTTCCCCCCTCTGTCTTTCTGAGATACTTCCTCTGAGTTCAGGCTCAAGTTCAGACTCTGCCAGTGGAGTAGCTGGTTGAAATTACTCTGATCACACAAAGCAGTGTACTGGATACTAATAAAGACATTTGAAGTGTAGCTCTGATACACCTCTTACTGGTTTATACTGGGTTTTCTCCACCAATTCCAGAAAGTTATATCAAAAGCAGTTAAGAAAGAAATCAAGTCCACAAAAATTTCAGTTTGAGTAGAGAAACTGGTTTGCCATTTCCCACAAGGTAATGAACTGGATAAAATTTGTACAGGCATTTTTACTAAGCTTTCTGGCTTTCATTGATTACTGCCTCCTGATTTTATTTCAGATGGACAACTTTCTTTCAAATGTACGGGGCTGTGTTTCTATGGTTTGTTAAAAAAAAAAGTACGTGTGAAATACCTGAAGCAAACAGGAAAGAAGAGTGTGTGATGGCAAACCACAGGTATGTTATTTAGTAACTATTATGAGTGGCCCTTCAGGTTATCCAGAAGCTAGAAGACCTTTCCTTTTATTTGATGGAAAGGCTACACTGCCATGAAAGTAGAAACCTGAAGTAAAACTGAGTTTTTATTTTGTTTCCTCAGCACAATACTTTTTGTATTGTACTTTCCAACCTCCAGTTCTTACCTTCAGTTTGATTTTTAAGTTTCTGCCAAAATATAACTCTTACAGTTGCTGACCCTGGCCACATCGTACTTCTAAAGAGTATTTTTAAAGAAGATGCTAACAGAAGAGCAGCAGGAATAAATAGTTGTGCTGTGAGTCTGCAGGTGTTTTTCAGGCCCTGGAGGGAGTTGTGAAGTGGCATGAGCTCTGGACTGTATCTATTATTTGTTCTATCAAAAGAGGTCAAGAGCTTTTCTAAAAGACTTTTTAAAAGTCAGATAAAAATATATTGGTATAAATCAGTGCCTCTCAAAAGAGTAAGTAAGACTTAGTAAGAAACCACAGGGCTCAGAAAGAAGAAATTTGTGTTCTCAGTTCTGTCATGAGTTTGGTATACAACATCAAACTGTATTATTTATTTATTTACTTACTATTATCCATTTATTGATGTATTTCGAGTTTATCCATTTGCAAAATGACACTAATGGCATAGCCTTAATATTGCATTTATGAAATTTATCTTTCATTTATAAAAAGCATCTGTGCAAAGCTGACTCCTAAATTTGCTGCATCACAGTAAAAACAATTATCTTTTCTGTATTCACAGTTCCCCAAGGACAGATCATTTCACTTTCTTGAGATAGCGCTCTCTGTCTTTTTCATCTAGTTTTCACTGCTCTGTGACTGGAACGTTGGCACATTTTCCCCCTTGTGTGTGGGTGTCAATGCGTCAACACTAATGGGAAAGGCTACACGTGCTTTTTTAGATTGGTACTTTTTTTCTGGAATAAATGGTACATTTTTCTTAGGGTTTTTGCTCTGCTTCTTTCTTTTTCTCTCCATGTCTCTTCCCTTCTCTTGTCCTCCCAGCCTCCTTCACATTGTCCTGTGCTGGCTATCTTATGAACCTCTTCTGCAAATGGTGAACGATTAGTTCTGAGAGCAAAGCTCAGTAATCACAGATGCAGGCAACATAACTTCAGCTGATACATCAGGAAAATCCTCTCCATAGTTTTGCTGAAAAGCTTTATTTCCATATTTTAGAATAAATTAATTGGGAGATCTACACTATCTTCTTTCTGAGAGTCATAAAATCTACAGGGAAATAAGACGACCTTCTTTACTCCAACTGTGATAAAAATGGCCTAAGAAAACTTATTCAGAAAGCCCTTCAGCTCTTGATTCATTACTATGGGCTTAACATCAACTTCCCTGTCTCTCCACAGTCCCAAATTTGAGTTATTAGATCACTGGAAAAGCAGGAAAATAGAAATCATGACCAGAGATTTTAGAAGATCATTCAGCAATTTAGTGAGAATATCTTATCTTCTTTTCCTAGCTCAATCATGCCTTTAATTATAAACTGTTTGTCAGTTTTGAAAGCAAGGAATTGAGAAAGTATCAGAAGAGATTATTTCTTGCCAACTGCATGTTGACAAAACCAATAGGGGAATCTCATGACAGTGTTATACTCATACCCCTGGCTTGTCTCCTGACCCTCTCCTGCTTTTGGCTTTTTAATTCTTTTCCACTCTTCTTTCTCCCGAAGCATGTGACCTTCTCTCCAGCCTCAAACAGCACAGTTGTGGAGCTGGGGCTCATACTCTTTGGAGTGTCATTAAGCTGTTCTCCTGTCCTAGCATTTGGAATTTTTTGCCTTCTGGAATATTTCTCCTCATGCCTCCAGTTTCAGCAGGAATCCATTCCCAGGCAGCAGTGAGAGGGGCAGAGTGGGTGCAATCCTTTCTCACCTTGCAAATCCTCAGGCAGCCCCCCTGCCCCTGCTCTGACTGATTCCTCTTGCTCTCGAGCACACAGCATGAGCCAAGCAGTTGTTTCAAGAGCATACACAGGCAAGGCAGTAACAGGGAAAGAACAGAGAATTGAAAAGCAGCAAAGCACGCTCCCTTTTCTTCCTCCTTATCCCATTCATGTCTGTTGTACTGGAGTTTTGCTTGTTTGCTTGCCTGTTTCTACTGGGAAATGGAGGGGGTACAGGGCTGTGGGAACAGCACCCTGTGGCCACCAGCAAGGGTTTCACAGTCACTACGCTTCATGAGATCCCTTTACAATCGCTTTGGCTGCAGAACCAGCACAGGCTATTTGCTTTCCCTCCCTCCATTTGCTTTCATTGGCTGGAACCTGCTTTTATCCAGTTCCTTCCTTTTCTGGGATGCCAGTTAATGCCAGTTAACACCAATAATGTTGATGCCTCAGCTTTTTGGTCACAACTGTGAAAACAGATTCTTGCACCTGCTGAGCTGGCTTTTCACTATCAGCTGGCTACCGATGATGCCACAAAAATTCCCTCAAACTAATGCCCTGCCAAGCAGCAGATCTCAGGATAAAATATTTCACATTTCCACTTACTGGGAACATTTTTCCCTAAGACCTTATCACCCTGATACAGTGTTTCTGGCATGGGATATAACTTAGGGAGCAGGTTGAAGCCCAGGAAGCTCCCTGGTACCCCCGCAGCACCTGCAGCTCAGCATGGCAAGGGTGCACTGCCCTTAGGGCAGCCCAAACACAAGTCCCCAGAATAACAATGTCTTCCTTCATTTTTTGCCTGGCCATTATGACCATTTGTGCTGTGAACTGGCTGCTTTACCATCCGTGAAATCTATGGACCTCCTGAGGTTACCACAGGGGGCAAAGTTAAGCCATTGCTGTGTTGCAGCTGGCAGAGATACCATGAAATAAAGGCAGAACTAGTGAGGAAAAATGAGTTATTTGGCCTTTATTTTCAGGAGAAGATTAGTCGGCTGGATTTCTGAGTAAACACATAGAAAAACACTTAAAAATCAGTTTAGGCTCTGACTTCTGAAGGGAATGTAGGTAGCGCTGAACTCCACATGTAAACAGTTAAAAGAAATCCCAGTTTGTCTAAATTTTTTTTCCTGTTTAAAAAAAGAATGAAATTCACTGTTGTTTCCACTTAACATTCATCATTTAAAATCTGTTCATCACAAGATTTTGGAACTCGATGAAAAGTAGCCTTTTCTTTTTATCACTTACTCCTCGGTGGAGTATGCTTCTCGCTCAGGGTAAGGTGCAGTTCCTGCAAGCTTTTAACTTCTCCCAAGGTATATAGGTGCCAGCAGCTATACATAATCAGTGTATTTAGTTGGAGGACTACATTTAGGGGGTTTGAACAGAAAAGTCTGCAGTTGCATTACATCTCTTACTTCCATCAAAATTAGTAATACCCTATAGCTGATGAGTCCAGTTCAGCTCACAGCTGAAGAAGGAACTCTACTGTGATGGGAGTGGAGAATGCTTGCCCAGGTTGTCTTTGTAGAGATTTGCAGAATCAGTTTTAGGTGGAACTGGGGGAATGAGGGGACAAAGAAAGCCTGCAAAGGTTCTTCACAGATGCAAGAAGGAGCAATGGATACAAGTCCCACCAATGCTGTGCTGCAAGCTTGTCTCAATGATTTCACACAACAGTCCCTATTTAGCAAAGCAGCCTCCTGTCAGCTGGATGGCAAATGCTAATAGTAAAATTAAGTAGTCAATTCTTGCATATCTGATTACCTAAGGACGGGACAGATTTTCTATACGGAACCTTCTGTAACTCCACATGTACCAACTTAATGGTTGAGAATATCTGAATAACCCTGGTGGAGAGAGAGCATGGGATTGGTGAAGTCCATCATCAGTTCAGGCTGTTCAGGATGTCTCACTTCCCACAGGGCATTTCTCCTTAAAAATACCACTCTTTTCTGCCAGACCTTGCCGACAGCCTCTCATCAATTCTCTGTGAAGCTGAACCTGCCATTCAACTGAAGACTGGACTGAATTCTCTTTTTCTGTTGGCTTCTCAGCAGGCAATGGGGTCACTGCCTCGTGGTCAGCCCTCCCCAGGCAGCAGGTCTGGGCAGGAGGAGTGAACCCCAGAGCATCCTCCAGGGCCACACATCAGGGAGCATGGCTTTGCTCCCCAGCGAGCTGCCACGGGCATCTCTGACTTCTCCAGGACCATTACATATAAAGACATTTGGGAGATAGGAACAAGGGTGCAGCTATGGAGTTAGCTGAGTTTCCAGAGAGCAGGTGCTTGATCAGAGCTGTGGGTTATATGAGGTGTGGGCTGTTAGAGGAGGTCGGTTACACACCACATTGTAACAGAGGCATCTTGTCACAACTGAGTTTAATCTTTGAAAAGATTTCCTCTCCTTCTCAAGCCTAAAGAGCCACTCATTTTTTTTCCCAAAACATCTGAATAATTTATTTAAAAGTTGACATTACTTTTTGCACATACCCCATGAGGAAACAACACCTCTCTGGATGTGGCAAGAATTGTTAACAGCCCTGATAGCATCCCATACCACCTGACAGGTGGACATTTTACATGGAAAATATGTTACACATGAGAGCAGAGTTAGGCTGACTCATTTAACTCCACGCCAAAGGCACTGCCAAAACCAAACTCCCCTCTGGAACCAGAGTCCCCGTGGCATCCCTGACGCTCCAGCTTCTGAAGCTGACAGTGAGGCAGCTGTCAGACAAAGCAGCTAAGAGTGTCTTTTGTCAAATTTTCTTGTTAAGCAAACACTGATAAAGGGTGAGCATGCCTGCTCTACTTAAGGAAAAAACGTTTAGGAATTCTCCTTCCTGAAAATATTGCAATAGCTACCAACTTTCCACCTCTGCCTTCCCTCCCACACTATCTGCAGTCATTAGTGTATTAAAAATGACCAAGACAAAGCAGCAAGTAATGGAAAAGAGCACAAACAAGAAGCCTGCAGCACTGCCAAATTATACAACAGCGATTCCCACTGGGGATAGCTTTGGACAACTTGCCTCACTGAGGCCAGCAGGTCTGCTGAAAGTGCTCAGAGGCTCCCACACCAGGACCAGGACCAGGACGGGGCAGGCAGCTCCTGTAGGCAGCTCGCCGGCACCCACTATAGCTTTCCCTGCTGCTGGCCACTGCTTCCACCAAAGCTAGTAGGAATGGAGTGACTCCTGGCAGCTCTCAAAATCAAGCCTTTGACTCAATATAACTGAGATAGTTTCAGTTTTCCCACAAATAATTGTCATGGGAGACAGACTGTCTTGCCTTTCATTTGCTTGTAAAATAGCAAGTGCATTTATGCCGTGAAAAATCCTGAGTCCTACCATCACAGACTGCAAAGGGCTGCCATGGCTTCTTTTCCTCTCTGTTATTCCTCACCACAACGTGCTCACAATTTACAAGAATGAAGTGATGCTGCATGTGTGTGCTCGGTGCCCTAACTTTAGCTGACACGGCAAATACTTCAAATCCTCCCCTTCAGTGTGCCTTCTCTGCTAAAAACCTGTGTGTATGAACACCAGAGAGAGGAGAAAACAGAAAGCAGGAGACAGAGAGACCCTTTAAGCTAATGGGTAAGGAATGTGCATCGAGCTGATGTCTCCAACTATTTGTTAAAAGGCAAAAGCAATACTTCCGACAGACGGCCCTCCCCTCGCCTGCAATAGGCTCCCAAGAATAGCAACAGCCTGTGTCACTGCAAAGGGCAAAGCCTTCTGAAATAGCAACAAAGTTGTTCACAAACCACTTTGTGGTTTGCATTTGGTTTCAGCCAGCTTCAGCAACTTGTTGCCATGAGAAAAATAACCTTCGCTTTGCTCTCCGTCCGGGGAAGGACTGCTGCCCCGTGAAGTGCTCCTGTCCCAAGGTAAAAAGGGGTTGCAATGGTACTTGGGCAGAGCACGGAGGACCTCGGCCAGCAGAGCCAGACAACAAGAGCAGGGGAGGATGAGGAGAGCAGCCGGGGCAGCCGCCGCAGCAGCCGCCGCCACCTCCGCAAGCTCCCGGCTGCAGCAGGTAAAGTGGCAGGAGCTGAATGCCAGCTGTTGGCCAGCAGCAGCCTGCCCGCGGAGCTAATGCCTGGGGCAAACAGCCCTGCAAAGCCAAGGGACTCTCGGGGCACGATGTCTTGATTTCTAGAAGTGTGAGAGGGGAAAACGTCAGTAAGGAAGGGAAATGCTGGCTTGAATTTTGAATGAGGGTTTATGTGATACTTTTCCCCAAAGGCCTCAGTTCTACTCTTGTGTGTGCGCTGTCTGTGGTGTAAATCCTTTTCCTTTATAAAGATCAGTCACCCAAAAAAATCAGAGAACCCACTGTCGTCTAAGACAACAACGGTGCTCCGGTCCTTGCATGCTTGGGAGCAATTCAGCCCTTTCCACTGAAGCGGCGGGAGGCCAGGCAAGCATTGCACCTGCTTGTGCAGATGGAAAGTACAGGGTGGGGGGGACGGGGACTCCCTCCTGTTTTTTCTCTCATCCCATTTCAGGAAGAAACAGGGTTTCTTCGCTGACGCCATGAAAAATCACCTGTAGAACGTCTTCTGCAAAAGCTTTTTGAGTGCTGAAGCTGAATTTCATAGTTCTTCACCTTTGCTGTCCTAGCCATCCAGTTTTCTAAGTTACAGCATGGTTTTGCATCTTGAGTATTCTCTTTCACTGATGATAAGATGAAGGGGAAAATGATGCATAATCATGACATTTCTCACCCACAGGACAGCTGTACCCAAACAGGAAAGCACAGTTGTAAGGCAGAAATGATTGTGTCCCAAGCGGGTTTTTTTCACTTAAAAATGAATGAACTGACTAACCCCATGAATGTTCAGATACTGCAGGCACAAATGCTTTGTAGAGTGTAACAGTGATCAGTCCAGCAACATCTGCTGATACCTGGAAGCGGAGGTTAATCAAGAACAGAAAGTCAGTCGGTGTGCAGACAACGTTAGGGTATGGGGAGAACAATGCAGATCGTTACAGGATAGCCTTATCAAAGGGAAGCAAAGCAGTTACAATAAACAGACAGCACAGTTACTGCAGTACAAGGGCTATGGTTAGAAGAGTACATGCAAATTACACACTTGGCCTTACCCTCAGAAATTAAAGCAGTAACCTGAGGAATTTATAATTACCTAGCCAGGATTAAAAGAACTTGTTTATTCCTACCGGAAAATAACAAAGTAAAACCCAAATCCTATTTGAAGTAATGAAGGACCAGGCTGCCTTTGACATAATGAAAATACATGGCAGAGCACTAAGAGAGATGGAGAGATGGCCAGGCTGGGTTCTTCCAGTATCTGCGTCCCCTGTCTCTCCAACAGTGCCAGGACATTTTGTTCATGAAATTCTAATATTACTCACACAATACATTCATTGGACTTATGCGGCACAAAGTGTGCAATGCTTCCCAACATTGCAGGAATTTAGATGAGTGAAAATGTGTGATACATTCGCTTTCTTCTGCCCTCTTTTTTAGCTCCATTTACAAAATTTTATTTTTTTATTTTGCCTTTCACACTTGGGTCAGAGGAGTCACATTTGTCAAATGGTCATGATCCCACATGGCCCTGACACTATTTTTGGGCAAATTTAGTATTTTCTTAGTTTTTCCATCTCTGCTTGCAACATAACTTTGTCCCAAAGCCACCCTTTGTTTCATCTTTTAGGGTTTTGTTGGATAACTGTTTTAGACCCCATGCCAGACTTCTAGACAGAGAGTTAGATCAGATGTACCCTAGCTATATAGGGTACCTATAGGTATCTCCCTAATAGGAGAAATGAACCTATTGAGCAGCTATTGGATCTAAAGAAATCTCAGGTGTTAGACAACTGGATGAGACAGTGACTGACAGTGCAGCAAATATCATGATGTCATGAAAATGGGATAATCACCTTTTACGAGAAGCAAACCCATGATTAATTATGCAGCAATTCCCAACACATGCATTAAATATTTATCCAACAAACCGATGTGATCCACACGCTATACACTTTAGCAAAATTCTCCTTTAAAGACAATTTGGGGAATTTTAAACACTATTTCCCTGTAAAGGCAAACTTTTTGTATGTCAGACAGCACTTGGATGGAGAAGAAAGAAGTTGTTAAAGACAGCTTAAAATTTTCAGATACAGAAGCATAGTTTTATCACAGATTAAAGTAAATACCTTGTTCTATTGAAAATGGGAGATTCCATGCTGTGAATTCATATCTACATAATGCACTTGTGATTTTCTAACCTGTGCTTTTTAACCAAGGGTTGACAGAGCTTGATTTCTCCTTCTGAATGTCTAAATAGATCAAAGAATCCACAAGGATTTAAAGAACATATATTTGACCTTCCAGGAAAATATTTTCCTTCCCTCCCAAATTGAGACTTTTCTCACCTCAGATTAAATCAAAGTCAACAGAAGACATCACCATGTTAGAAGAGACTGTCAAGTCCCCTCCTATCAAAACAGATGTATTTGCACAGGTCACATGAAGAAGTAATCTCCCCCCCGCCTACATCTCAGTAGTTTTCTGTACACACACTGCACATTCTCTTGGGAGAAAGGAAAGAAAAACTACATCACAGAAATCTCAGTGTCTGGACTAATGTGGAGCATGGTACTGGCCAGGTGAGCTGGAAAGGGCTCCCACATACCTTTCCCACAGCTCTCCTGCACATGAAGCAGGGGAAGAGTGGTGTCTCCCAACTCAGCCTGCTTGCAGATTTTCCCTGGCACAGATCATTTATCCATAATGCCCATAAAATACATGCACAGACCAAATATTTTGCCTTTGGAAGGACTGTATTTTCTGAAACATGGGCTTAAAAATAAGGGGCACACTCTTACTACTTGGCCCCATTCAGTCTCATCAGTGGTATACTGTGCTATAGTGCAACCGTGCTTGGTCTCTTTTTCAGCAGCCAAGCATAAATATTTCCAGCAAATGTTCTTAAACCTAAGTTTGTTTGCCAAGGAGTGCTGCTTTTGACCTGAGCAACAGTTGTGAGAAACCATTTTGTTTACATGGGGAAACTAGAGAATAGACTTTCCAATCACTTGTCACATACCAGCCACACACTCGTTAGCCATGGTGTTTGAGCAGGCAGAAGGAGAAATTTCTCTGGAAGCCATCATTAAAATATTTTGTTCCCCTGGGCTGTACACTGCCACGTATTTTGCAGGCATCTCATGAAAATAAAGGGAATATACATTTTAAGAAGCTTTTTTTTTAGAAAAAGGAATGCCTAAGAACTGCCAGCAACATCATTAAAAGTGACACTTAAAAGGACTGTGAGTACAACTACTGCAACATGCTTTATCTGGAAATGTTAAAGTAAAACATATGCTGAAGTCGGAGGAATTTTGTCTGGAGGAAGACGATGAAGGAAAACTGAGCAGAGATTTCAGGGTTTAACTCAGCAGGCAGTTCTGAGCAGGCAAGTCTTAGGTGCACCAGTTACAACAAAACCTCATAGCGATATAAGGATGTTTCTCAGCAGAATAGTGCCTGTGAGGGACAAGAGACACCGAGTTAACTGCTGAATTTGTTGCTACTAATGCAGAAAGACAATGTGTCTCCCTCTGCATCACATCCAAATCTGCTTTTCATTCGGGGGCTGCTTTATTTACAGCCCTCCACTATTTCTATATGACTGTGGGCATGTGTCACTGGACACATGAACAAGGATACCAGCTGACCCAGTAATAACAAACCAAAGAAACATTAAGATGTTGGTCAAGCTGCTGTACTTAGAGAAGCAACAAATACACGGGTTTGAGTGCTTCCTTAGCAATCGTCCAGGCATCCAAGCTCCACACCCAGCTTGTACAGCCTCTCGGATTAAAAATGAAAAATCACCTTGGTTGCTCTGATCTGAGGACCACAGGCTGAGGAAAGCACAGTCTGGATTGTAAAGAACAGCGCTGATGGTGGAATCTGTCAAGATATTTCACTTGGCACTGTCATTTTGAATTAGAAACTGGAACATATAAAACTGACAGTTGCACATTTAAAGAACTAAAAGCCGTGCAGGACTCAGACCTTAAAGAATCAATAGGAGACACTGCCCATTCTGCTGTGTTTCTGCTGGAGAGCCTAAACTCAGTTTTTGTCCCTCTGTTCCTTAACATTTTTTCCCAATTGCCTTCAAGAGTTTGTGGGTGATAAAGGTGACGGGTGATTAACAAATGAGATATGTCAGTGGCTGAATGCAATTCAGATGGCTTGGCCTGCTGACTGCAAGTGAATGCGCTGTCTGAGGTTCCTCTCTGCTAACTTTAGACATCTGCATCTGAGCAAGCCGCACAGATTCCTTTTATAGGCAATGGAGAGAAATAGGCATCTGACCTATTTCAGACATCTAGAAGTGCCTATTTTTTGCAAGTGATTACGGAAGAAATCTAGAGATGCTGTAGATCTCTCACAGTTATGTAAGTTGAACCCATCCTATGTGTTTTAATACAGACAAATGTAAAGTGATTTGCATTCCTAGCTAGGATGCAAGAAGGCGGGCCATATTTAAAGGAAAGGCAATGCCTTGGACAGAACCCAGTCAGAAAACAAATTGGTTGTCCTGGAGGATAACCAGCAGAAGATGAGCTCCTGTCCACAGCCGTGACAATCCTTAGACGAGTAGAGGGGAAATGTCCACCAGGAGCAGGACCATTACGTCAGGTTCCTATCTGGCACTGTGCAACAACTGCAGGAGCACTGGGTCCAGCTCACAATTTATTGAAGAAGTTGATAATCTCGATAGAGTTCAGCGAACAGGGCTTTGAATACTTAAGGTACTGGTAAACTTGTAAAGCCTCACAGGCTAAGCAGCTTATCAAGGAGAGGTCTGTGGGATGACTCGATGACAGGCTATAATTTTGTGCTTAGTGAACACAGCTAAGTGCAGGCAAATGGAGAATAAGATCTGATGGCTGGGAGCTGAAGTTGCAGAAATGAAGTCTAGAAACAATTTGCAGATAATTTGAAGTGAAAGCAATTGACCATTGGGACAACTGATGACGTAAAGTCATTGGCTTTCAACCACTAGCAATTTTTAAATCAAAGCTGAATATTGTAAATGGCTTAGTTCAAATAAAACGTTATTTAAACATGTCTGAAGGGTAACGTTGTGCTGTTCATGAGTGTCAGACTGAATGACCGCAACGGTCTCCTTTGGCTTCATAATATATAAATTAAAGCAAAATCACAGGTTAAATCTACATGGCTCAACAACATAAAAACCAGAGATATGCAAGAAAGCACAAATATCAGCACCGAGTATTAGTTTGGGCACAGCACTGTGATCAAATTAGAAGTGTAGCTTCTGATATCCAAGCTCATTCATTCAGCCCAACACTGGGTTGTTAACAGCACTGATTTCCAGAGAGGATTCATTGAAAGGGTATATTTTCCAGATTTAGTAATATACAGCAAGCAGACAAGTCAAAAATATAAAAGGAAGGGAGAAAATAGCTTTTGCAATGATAAAACATATATTGCATGCATGCATTGGGGGGTGCAGCCATGTAGCACAAAGCAGCTTAACTGGAGTCAGTAGTACTTCTACTGAAGTGCTGTTCTGTGTTGAAGGAAGTACAGTAGGACCTTGCCCTAACCCATGCATTAACCTCTGTTTAAAATAAGTGCAATGATCTCAGATACTGCAGACATAAAGGAAGAAAAAGCTTAAGACATAATACAGACATGGACAACAACAATATTAAAGAAGATTGTTCCAACACTGAAGCATTTTGCAAATTTGTTTCTGACATTTTCTTCAAGGTGTCCCACCTCCATCACAATAAATCTACCATCAGCTCCCACCTTCTGAAAGACTTCTCACAGTACTCCCATTTCTCATATGTCCTTATGGCCTATCATAACAAAACCATGTGCTTTTTGCCTGTCTCTTGTCTCTCTCTGCCAGCCACCCGAGCCCAGAGGCAGAGTGGGCTGAGGCATGCTGAGTGCACTCAATAGCTCAGGGCTGCTGATGCTTGGCTGATGCTTGGCTAAAGGGAAGTGAACTGAGAGCCAGGTAGGAGAGCTAATAGGCAAAACTTATCTTAATAGACTTAATGGGCTTACACATCTCCCCTGACCCTGGAGGCACAGCTTATATTCAACAGTTACACTCTGCCACTCTCCAAAATAACCCGGCCTCCTGTGGAGTGGCTGCAGGGCGTGATGGTGGGCTCACGCATGAGCCAAACTGCCTCTGGGAATTGTTAGGAAAGCGCTATGTGGCTTGGGGCACAACCATTCCAGGGACCATTCCAGCAATTTAGTAGGATATGGGGCTATGTGCCAGGGTACGGGCCTGGGCTCTGGCACTGTTTATTTTAGTAGTACAGACGTACTGCTAGGGCTGCCCTCCTCCTCTCTTTTCACAACTTGCTCTAGAAACGTAATATCCTCTGTCAAATGGGATTGATCCTTGCCAACGTGCTCAAAAGTTATTGGCAAGGAACTCCAGGCAGTCAGCGTGATCAAAGAGCCTTAATGCCTTAGAAAAATAAGCTAAAAATAAACAAAGTCTATGTATCATTTTCAATTAGACCATAAACCACTTTCCAGCCAAGCTGGAAAGTACTTGTTCCGGAAGAATTAACTGACATACGGACTCTGTTATGGTGCAAAATCTACCTCTCCTCAGACACATCCTATCTGTCCAACTAACTGGAAAATCAGAAGTCAATTTACTCTTTTCCTAGTTGCATGGCAGCCAACATCATGATGAGAGGAAAATCATGCTGGGAGAAAGAACAAGACCAACAATAACAAACTGATATATTCCTCAAGGTTTAGGGTGCAAAAGGCTTCACAGTTAGTAGAATACGATCAGTCGAACTTATCTTGTAACAATAAACAATGAATCTCAGTTGTATAAAATGAGTTTGTTTTAAAGTGGACATTCAAAGGCATATAATCTCCATTTGGTTTATGTTTTCACCATCTGTTTTTTATTCCTGACATTGTGGCTGTCATAAACTATGCAAAATATTTGATCTTGATATTCCAAAGAATCTGAGATTAGTGATGAGCAAAACCCAGAAAGTTCACGAACTTGTACCTCACAGACTGGTTTCCATAGAATATCCCAGCTATCTGGATCATCCTGGTGCTCAGTGGGTAAGTTTCCATTCAGTGAAATAAAAACACCGGTACAAGGAGTCCTCATGGCACCCTCAGTTGAAGCAAAGGAATTAGTAAGTGACAACAGAAAAATTAACTTGTTACTTATTCAAGTCAAGGTTGAAGCAATTTGGCTGGGAAATTGCTGCTTTCTTTGTCCATGGTACACGAGTTGTGCGGACAAGACTTCCTCAATTCAGTACAGGAAAAACAATGAGAAGATCACAAGAAAGCAAAAATTGCTTTCTTACCAAAAGGTTGTATTGTCAGTGTAGCCTTTTGTAATGGTATTCTGAAGGAGAAGGTTTAATTATTTAGGGCCCGACCAAAATCTTATTGACTTCTGATCAGGAAGATAAGGAACCTAAAAGCATTAAAACTAAAGAGGGTTTTATATAAATTCAAAAAATATTTTTTTTCTTTTCAAAACCAGTCTTTTATGTCACCACAGCTGCTGGGTTTGTATGCACCTAACTGCTTTGCCTAAAAGTTACAAAAAGAATTTTTGGATATATCAAATTTGGTATATAAAATAGTTATTATTAGTTGTCAGAATGTTGCTGAAGTCACACTTTCAAGGTTTTTTTGTTTTTCTCTTATTTCAGGCTGTGGAACTTTTACTTTTCTATCTTCTGCCATTGCTGCTGTAAGTGGACTTCTGATGGGTTATGAGTTGGGCCTTATCTCGGGAGCTCTTCTTCAGATGAGCAGCATATTAGCACTCTCTTGCAAAGAGCAGGAAATCGTTGTAAGTTCCCTGCTTTTTGGGGCCTTATTTGCATCCCTTACTGGTGGATTCCTGATAGACCGATTTGGAAGGAGACTTGCTATTATTACTGCATCTTCTTTACTTGTGTTGGGCAGTCTGATTTTACTGCCCTATGAATCATATGGGATACTTATTGTGGGACGGATTGCCATAGGTATTTCCATATCATTGTCATCAATTGCAACGTGTGTGTATATTGCTGAGATAGCCCCACAGCACAGAAGAGGCCTCCTCGTATCATTAAACGAACTTATGATTGTAATAGGCATTCTCTTCGCCTATATTTCAAATTATGCATTTGCCAGCATATCTCATGGCTGGAAGTACATGTTTGGCCTTGTGATTCCATTAGGTGCTTTGCAGGCTATTGCCATGTATTTCCTTCCTCCAAGTCCTCGCTTTCTTGTCATGAAAAATAATGATGAAGCTGCAAGAAAAGTACTGGAGAGGTTGCGGGAAACATCAGATGCTACTAAAGAACTTACTCTGATCAAGTCTTCCCTGAAAGATGAACATCAGTATAGTTTCTTGGACCTGTTTCGTTCAAAAAACAACATGAGGGCCCGAATGCTGGTAGGACTCACTCTAGTCTTTTTTGTGCAAATAACTGGGCAACCCAACATTTTATTTTATGCATCAACTGTTCTGAAGTCAGTTGGGTTCCAGAGCAATGAAGCTGCCAGCTTGGCTTCTACTGGAGTTGGAGTGGTTAAAGTGGTCAGCACAGTCCCAGCCACAGTTTTTGTGGATCAAGTTGGAAGTAAAACTTTCCTGTGTATTGGCTCTTCTGTTATGGCAGTATCGTTGGTCACTATGGGATTAGTGAACCGTAACATACATGTGAATGTCACCAACGTCTGTAAAAGCCAATCTCCAGAGGATTTCTTTCTCCAGAGATCGGGAAACCTCACTGGTGTCACCAATGGGAGTCTCAAGGACCTCTTTGCTAGCATGGCTTCACCAGAAAGATTGTCATTTGATGCACAGAGAAGCCCAGATGTTACCAGGACAGGAGAACTGAACAGGACTGCCTTCGAAGGGTCTCACATGGAAAGTGGGGAGGTTCCCATTGTCCTGAAATGGCTTTCACTGGCCAGTCTGCTTGTTTATGTTGCTGCATTTTCCATAGGTCTTGGACCAAGTAAGTATTTCATTTTTCTAACTCTTTGTAATGATTTATTTACAAGTGGGTTAATTGCTGGGATGACATGCCCAGCTTGGCATCAGGCAGTTCCCAAGCTGAGCAAAACAGTGTTTTCTGCTAATACATGCTGGTATTGTCACAGACTGTCCTGGTGGGCCTGAGGTGTACATTTTAGGAAGAGGTCCTGCCCGTTAATTGCTCCTCTTCAGTGAAGTTAAGAACTGCTGTGAGCATTGTACAGCAAAATTATGGGACCCCTGGCTATCTTTTGTCTTCCTAGTCTATTGTGTCCTTACATTGGGAAGGTTAAGATGTAGGCATTTACTGCTGTTAACTCACCCAAGATAATCATAAGCTCTAGACCTCTGTATAGTATGACACCATCAAATCCATGAAATGCCAGCATGCCTGAGTCCCACTGAGGATCTTGCCCCCTGACTAATAGTCTTCAGATACAGGTAAGACATTCAAAGTGTCATAGCCCATGAGCAAACTGTAGTATCATCGCCACTACCTGTGCTGAAGAACACAGAGGCGCGTCACTGTACAACCAAGGTACTGTTGCAGCTGCCATCGTACTTGCATGGTTCCCACTCTCTCACGAGGAGAACATGTCTGCCATTCCCAGGGACTAGCAATTAAATCTCTCCATTTTGTTTTATTTTGTTTTGTTTCAATAGCACTTGCATATTATTGTACTTTGAAGGGGTTGATTTTTTAAGCCACACTGCAAAACCCATATCCACAGAGTCCATTATTTATTAACAGACTTCATGTGCTTTCGTGTCCTGGCTCAAACTTGCCTTGCAAACACACTGTACTCCTGCTGCACTATTATGATAAAAAGCTTGCCACAAGGATACAACGCAACAATTGCACTAACAGCAATTCCCCTGCAGTATTTGTTTATTTTAAACATTACTCACTGGGAGAGCAGCATGAGATAAGCATTCTTTGCCAGGCCAGCGAGCTTGACTGTTATTGCAGCATTATTCCCTCCCTTGCAGGCCATCTTGGAGCTGGATTCTTTTTTTGATGACATAGATTCAAAACCAGGGGTGCAGCCCTGAAAAGAAAATGTTACTTGACCTTTTACTCGGGTGTTTCAAACACACATTAAATGACCCTCAAGGCAGGGGCACACGTTCAGGCTTGGCCTCCTGTTGAATGCTGCTTTCCTGCTGACCTGGCTGTAAATGGGTTCCTGGTCATTTGAGTTGTCCTAACGTGAAGTTAATGATAACAACGTCTGCTTCCTTGAGGGCTACTAGAGCTGAGGTGTATTCGCCACGCTAATTCGTTAAGTCTATGAGACCCGTGCTTGTTTTCTGTCCTCTTTCTTAACTAAGACCACAAATGCTCTCAAACAGCAAATGGGAAAGAACAGGCACCATCTTAGCTCCAGCTTGTTAAAATCATGTGTGATAAAGCCACGGTGAGGCAATTTAAACTAACAAAGAGATGCGTTTGTGTAGCAAGTGAAGGCCAGGTCTAGGAGAGATACAGCTATTTCAAATTGAAGATAGGTACTTTCAAGACATTTCCATGCCTTTAAAAGTACACTGTTCAGTTAAAATTGGCAACATATAGAAAATGCAAGGGTCAGAGAATCAAGAGATTCTTGGAATCTGCAAAGGATCTATTGTGGTTAAACAGTCTGGATTGGAATGCGAGGTTATGATTTGTGTCTCATATGCAGCCTTCAACATCTGCTGCTTGGAGTCCAAACCTTAAATATATTTTAAAAGCTTAGCTTTCTTCTCCTCCGTGTGTTTTTCTTAGAGTAAAAAAAAAAACCCAAGCCCCTCTGCTTATATAAAGTAAACAGTTTTAACATGTTTATGTTATTGATCTCTAAATCTGGTCTGTGGTCTGGACAAGACCATTAGTTATCTACTCTGCAATGGGAGGGAGGCATTGAGGCTGCACTTGCTGGCTGCTGTAGCCAGGCGATGCCTGGGCGCCTGAGGACAGAAGCACTGTAACCCCCGCACCGCTATATTTTCAATGCAAAATCTCATACTCGTCACGATGTCTGCTCATCCTGCTGGCTAAGGTGAAGGTGGTGCTGGGGATGTGTCTATTTGCAATCCGAAGAACAAATCAGCCTCTTTTGGACAAAGAGCAGAGAGGATCTTGCTCTTTTCCCTCCACCCAAGTCCATTTCTCGAACAAATTCACTCACTTTATTTTGAGTCCACACTGCATTACGTTCTGTGGGGATAGAGGAGAGTCTATGTAGTGCCGTTAGGAAAATGCACACTCTTCATAGGGCAGATCACGGAATGGGACCTCTATAATCTTTTTTTTTAATTACTTTGTCCTTTTTTTTCCCTTCTGTTTTTGGGATTCTTTTCAAAGAGCTAGTTACATTCAAAATTTACATAGCAGACACTTACAAATGTTGTGTTTTTCCATGATTTCTTTTTGTCTCCAAATTACATGAAGTAGATGGACTTTTTAATGAACTAAACATATGCTAAATATATTTACTACCATTTATCAAAGCACCCAGGCAGCACAGCATTGATCACTCAAAAACAGGCAGTAAGAGATAAAAGCCATTTTTGCATTATAAAAGACTTCACAGACTAGCAAGCATCTGCTTAGTCACTTTTTTGATGCTGGGGTGCTCTGCGTTTATATCACCAACCCTTAGGCAAGATAAAAGGAGTATTTCTGCTGCTCTGTTTTGAATTAATTATGTTTGATGAACTGCATTTCAACTGCTTGTTCACACTCAATTTCACACAATTATGAGGACGTTTTGTAGGTACAACAAATCAGTGTTGCATCGCATCGTAGAACAGCACATGCCATCTCTCCAGGGGTGTTTGCACAGGTGTTTCATGGCAGTTATAAGCTAAGGGGACTTACTTGACACCCATCTTTGTCTTGAGCTACTTTTGTCTGCATATCAGAAATATGAAATGAGGATCAACTGTTCTCACCAGGGAAATATACCTGCAGAGCCCAAAAGAAAACTCTCTGGCTGCCACATGAAGGGTGAGGAGTGTGAGAGGCTCTTCATTGTTTTCAGCACGTTTGCAAGGGGAGGCATTCGACCCTGCGGTATTTGAAAGGGCGGGGTGGGGGGGACAGGAGAAATCTGAGTCTTACAGAAATGCTGCTATGCCTTGCACAGGGAGCAGTGAGTGCAGGCTAATGAGATGAATGCAGTGTGGAGGCAGATCATCAATTTGTCACCTAAGCTAAAAGCTCAATGTGACCCCGGAAATTAATTTAACACAAAGGACACACGGAGAAATTCTAGTCAAGGCCACGACCACGCATGACCACTTACTAAATGACACAGAGTTAACTGAAATAGTTGCAGAGCATTTCATTTGCCAGATGCTCTGTTCAAACCACATGAGGAGAAAAAAATAGTGGTCCTTTCTTATAAAGAGGTGTCACCTCCTTCACTCATCACTCTTGTGTCATACAACGTGCTAAGACGCAGGAACCAGAAAAGCCAGATTCCTGGAGTATCAGACTTGTTTTCCAAAATAAAGCTGTAAATGTGGGACCCTTGGGGTTGGATGTGCAAGAGAGTTCTCTTGGTTACCAACTGTAGGGAAGCTCCAGCCTTTTTTGAAAGAGTGGGTGCCCAGAGCCCTGCTTGCTTTCCTCATGGACCTAGTGAACAAAATTTAGATTCAGGTGTCAGTGGCACCTGTTACCAAAGATCTTCTCTGCCCTGATCATCTCTTTTTGCACCATTTAAGCTCAAAGACTAAATAGAGACAACTTCCCTCCATATTTTCCTATGTATCCCCTGAGTGAGGAGGTTTCACTGGGTGATCTCACCAATACGTAGTCAAAAGAAAGGCAGTAGCAGCATACACATTAATACAGGGATACAGTGTGGTCTGTAGGCAATTCTCTTTATTGGACTGTGCTGTTGGGGTGCTTTGAAAAATCAGAGGGGCTCCAACAAGTCCTAGGCTGAGAAGCAAGTAATGTAAACTCAGTCTGGACCCAACAGAGTATTTGTTTTCCCAGTCTGAATTTGTTCTAGCAAATAAAAAGCAAGTGAGCAAGACAAGACTTGGGCAGTACCTCTTTACGCATACTGTGGGAGTGGAGTTCGAGGAGATCCATGCACATCACAGGGATTTTTTGCTGTGGAGCGAGGAGCACTTTTATTGAGAGAAGGACCTCGAATGCACGCATTTGGACTGCATGCATGGCATTGGTGCCTCGCACAAAAGAGCTCCTGTCAGTCCTTTAAAGACGATTCTGTATAACTGCAAGGGTGTTTAGGCAGTTGGCCAACAAACTTAGCAACAATCTGCTGGTGCAAATCACATTTGCTCTGCCAACGTCACGGCAGTTCACGATGAGTGTGCGGATGTAAATCAACAAAAGCACATACAAGTGGGAATGAGGGGCAGTTTCATGATGTGAATCATCCTCAAAACCATTTAGATGCCTAAAGTCCAAAGGTATTTGTGTCTCTGCCAACCTGGGACTGAATATCTTCTATTACTGCACGTCCTAGAACAGCTGCCAGTTTTGTGCAGCTCTCCAAAGCAAAGGGCCAAACTCTCAGAGGTCTTCTCTTGGAGGACATCACAGGCATTTCTCAGAGCTGCAAGGATGACCCAGCCCCAAGCGTTAAGAACCCACTTGGCACACACACAGCTGTGGCCACAACACCCCCAAGGCAGATCAGTGTCTGCAGCTGGAGAAATGTCTTCTGCGTTTCAGGGCTTGGCACAAAAAGCACCACATATACCCATCCACATAGATATAAAATCTAAAAAATATTTTTAACATATTTTTGGCTGACAAGTAAGTGCATAACAGTGTCTTGAAAGAGGGATTTAGAACTTACTTCAAACCCTGCTTTTCCACATAGCTGTTACCATCCCATCGAAGCACAGCTCCCATGAGTGGGTGCTTGTAGGACTGTCAGTACTTTGGTATTGATTAAACTCTGTTAAATAGTGGAAATAAATACCCATGGGAAGCTTTCTCAGACTGGGATGTTATGCCCTCTGTTGCCATCTGCTAGCCTCAGCCATCAGGTGAATATTTCTGATTGGAAAACTGGAAAAAAATTGCATGAATGCCATTTACAGCAGTGTTTCATCTTAACTTCTAAAGTAGGTACAGTACCCACAAACCAAGGGACCAGCTAGCTGTGAGAGCACCTCGCCAGTGCCCAGGGCTGTGAAGTCCAGACCTGCAGCGGACGCAAACCACGTCTGAGGATGGTGTACCAGGGGACAGCAAGCATAGGACCCACAAAATGAGGGGCAGTTTTGGGGACAGTTGTCCCCCCCAGGGTGTCTCCCTGATGCACTCTCAGCTGCTGACTCACAGTCACCTCAGACTGCAGCTCCTGCTGCATTTGGGAACGCCTAACATTTCCCTGCTCTCCGTGTGTGGGTGCAGAGGCACATACAACTGCCTGGCTGACATTAGCAGCCAGATTAAAAGTTGTTGGGGCAGGCACAGGAGACGGACGGACAAATCCCCGCTTGTGTCCACACGGGTTAACAAACCAGCAGCTTGTGGCCACTACAGTCACTTTCTTCATCACAAAACCTGGTGTCACAGCCAAGGTTCAGAAGGGAAATGTCTTCCCTTCTGAGCTACCTGTTCCTAAAGACTTTTTCATCTTTGCTTTCCATTCAGCTTTAACCTGGATGCTTGGGCCCCACGTTTGAGCACCCATATGATCCTAGTGCAGGGAAGGGTGGCAGGCCACCAAGCCACCCTTTGGGTTACTAGTTTCACGCTGATGAAATGGTGAGGGACCTGGCAATGCAGCTTCATGTCCCCCAGCCTGGGTCCCCTCAAGAAGGGTAGTGACTGCGCTCTCCAGCAAGCCCTGCTGTGATGCACCATCTTGTTGCTGTGGGAGCCCTCTGTGGGGGTTGTTGGTCCTGTGAGGATCAAAACCCATGCAGGGAAGTCAGTGAAGGCAAGCCCCTAGTGAGCGCAAATCTTGGGAACAAATTTTTTCTGATGACAGTCTGGTTTGGGATGAGAGATGTCCATTTCTACTTTAAACCTGATCCATTTTGAGTATATCACTGTTAAATTTGTATCAGCTTGAACAGATGCCTTAAAACTGAGCTAATTTATACCTAAAATGGAACAGATGTTTCAACATGTTTGGAAATTTAACTGATGTGGGAGCCAGATTCCTCAGATAATCCACAAAGGGAAATATTCTCCTCACCTAAGGGTGACTTTCAGACCCCTGCTCTCTGACCTCTCCTTTGGCACAGCCCTCCTTTCCTCACTGGCTATTGAGGGAGTTTAGGGTGATTAGGAAGCTAAATTAGACTGCGTGACAGCATTCCACATATAACATGCTTTAATTTTTGGTCAGCCCTGAAGTGGTCAGGCAGTTGGACTATATGGTCATTGTAGGTCCCTTCCACCTGAACTATTCTATTCCTATTCTATTCTATTCTATTCTATTCTATTCTATTCTATTCTATTCTATTCTATTCTATTCTATTCTATCCTATCCTATCCTATCCTATCCTATCCTATCCTATTCCTATGTGAAAACACACTTGTGTTGTCTATATCTTATTGTGAGTTGTTGAAGTTATTGAAATGCAGTTTTAAAACCCTGTGAGGGACAGTGGGGAAGACTGAAGAAGGATCAGGTAAGAAGGATCAAATAGGATGGAAAAAAGCTCAAGGGTTCACAAGAAAAGCGAAATCCATGGAGGTGAGGAAAGAAACAAGTCCCTCTTTCAATCCATCACTGTCTTTCTTATGCAATCTTACATGGCCCGTGGCAGTCTTTCTTATGTATTTTATTGGGTTAAGCAAGCCAAAACCCAGAGCTGGAACATTCCCTTAAAGCCCAGAGAATTACACTGGAGACAAATTTAGTCCCCTTGACTTTGCTTCTGTGATTTTTAGATTAACTAGCTACCTGAGTCAAAGCATGATTCATTAGCACGTTAAATGCAGAACATTTTCTGTGTCTTTCACTTCAGTCACTAAATGCATTTGTAACAAATCCCAGAGCAGCTGGTTTCACATATGACACTGAACAGCCCAGGGACTCAATCACAGAGGTCGTATCTCTTGCCACCCTTATCATCCAGTTTGCATAGGACTGCTTTTTTTCTGCCCCAAAATGTTCCTGGACTTAAACTTGGCCACCAAATGCTCTATCAGAAACCAGAAAATCTTGTGGGAAAGAGAACTATCAATATGGAAATTCTGACCCTCCATGGATTTAGTTGGTTGTTTCTGTGTTTTGAAATGTAGCTGTATGGCCTTGCACTAGCTTGGAAAACACTGGTTAAAGATAGGTGTGTCTAGAATTCACATCAGTATCTTTGACATTAGAGCAATATTTCAGGCTTTTACAAAACATGTAGTTATAGTATTAATTTATAGTGCACATGGATTTCATGTTAACAGGCATTCATAATCAACATTGCCTTGCACGACATTTGTTTGCAACGTTTTATTTTTGAGCTTCTACATTTTGCAAAGCAGCTGAGGCCTGGCCTTAAATTTCACAGAAATGAGAAGTATCAATTTTACATTGTTTTGTGGTTTACTCTAGAAAAGGAGATAGTGGTGCAAATTAAATAAAGTGATCAAAAATAAGCAAGTGCTTAATGCTTTGTTGGATCTGAACCAGGATAATAAACCTTGGAAATGTGCGTGTTTCACTGAGGATCAGTACATAAAGTCCTATTTTAGTTAATTAAAAAAATTATCTTGGCTTCTTTATTTCATGTCAGGTTTCCTAGCACTGTTCATTTGTACTGAATCATCTTTTTATGCATGCATCCATGTGGTTTGAATATGACACTCCTAGTATTTATCTAGTTCATTATTCCTGTGCTATTCGAATGGTACCTCACGTAGCCTTTATTTCACACTGTGTCTGTACTACCAAGCTGCAGGAGAAAGAGAAGCCATGCCAAAATGAAAAATAAAGCAAGGATTGAGAATTGCCTGCTTCTCCCTATTTCCTTGCCCCAGACAAGGCTTATCTGAAGCCCCTTGTTAACACGTCAGCTAACCCAGGAATCGGTTTGCCTTTTCACAGGCTGATTAGCAGTAGCGAAGTGCAAGCCAATTTAAGGTATTTTTGGATAGTTGGTTACTGAAATATATGAATTCAAATTGCAGGAGCTGTTCTCTAAAATACCAGCCAAACAGGTTAATCTAATCTAACTTGATAGAACCTACAAGTTTGGGAGGCTTTTTTAGGTGTGAAAAAAGTCATAATAGGGAAAAAAATGCTTTTGCAGTAATGAGACATGGCAATGTCAGTGGGAGCTTCTTCTTAACGAATTTAGGACTCCATTTTGCAAAGAGCAGAATAGCTTTGTTCAGCCCCAAGACTGAACTTAAACTATATACCAAGGCGCACACCTGAAATCTGGGTTCTGTATTTTCACTGACATCTGTGTTCCTGCTCATAACTTTACTTTTTAAGTATGTGGATGAGGAAAGTCTTGGCAGATCAGGCCAAGGGCTTTGCTTTCTGAAAGACAGAGCCCTTGGTACTGTGAAAGAGGGAGTGACAACACCATATCCCAGACAATATTCCTGTGTCTCTGCAATGACGGTGGTTCGATCTGCTGTTTCTGTGCACAAAATTTGGCCTACCTAGAAAAGGTAGAGGACTACATGTGTTTTGGCGGACTATGCTCCACTTAAACAGCGATTTGAGTCAATATTCTGATCTTGGTGCTCTGGATTATATATCTCTACTAATAGTTGTATGCTAGTAAACCTATTGTCACAAATGCACTGCTTGAGAGGAATAGCTCCTGTGTTTAAAATTTGGCTTAGTTTTAACGTTTGACTCAGGTTAATAGCCATCAGCCAAAATGAAGCATTTTAGCTCCAGACCCACTTTATAAAAAATTCTAGAGAATTTCTGTGATACTAACTAGTAATTGGGCCTAACAATCCTCTTTTGTCCCATGGGGACATTACCTTCTGTAAAGTGGTGCACTGTCAAGTGAGTCCAGCATCTTGTACAACCTTCATATGATAATCAAGGCCTAACATTAGCCAAATACACCCTTCTTACTTTGTAGGTCAAGTGTTGCATTTAAGCACTCTTAAGCATTAAGAGTGAGCTTTGATAACCATATCAAAGACAATGAAAGATTTTACATTTGTTTCCTTGACCATGTTCTGGCAGAGAAGATCATTGTGACACTGAAATTTGTGAAAAAAGTTTATAGGGCATATGCCAAGCTTCATAAAATCTAATTTCCTTTGGGAGAGAGGGCTGGGAGGAATTTTTTAGAAGCAAGATGATCTTGGGCCAGCTTTGTGCAAACACTAGAACTGTCAGTAGGACTTCAAGTGCAAAGACAGCATTTTATTTCACTCTAAACCAAAACACATATTATAAAGCATGAGAAAATAATTATGCCAGAAACATAAAAAAGTGCAATCACGTAACTTATCACAGCTAAGGAAGGTGCAGACTAGCAGCCAAAGTACAGAGAGCATGGCCTGATGGTAAGTCAGTGCATGAAGTCAGGAGACTTTCTAGCCATAGCATCTGAGTTTCTGTGTCACACTAAGCTCTGGGAGGGAAGTCAGAAAGATTTTTCTCAAAGAGAAAGGGGACACAGGAAGGCACCCAGCTTCTGTTGCCTTTGAAAGTCAACCCAAAATGCAGCAAACTTTTATGAAAGAAGGAGAACTAAAAGACACTTTTTGGTAGACAGACCCAAACCCTTCACAACTTCTCTCTGGCTGCCTCCCTCCAGCAGCAACCAAAGCAAAGCATGAGCAGCAGTGACCAGTGAGGGCTTTTTTAAAAAGGATCACTGCAGGCCCCTCACTAAATAAGTTACTGTTGTACAAGGTTGCTTATCCTTTCCACTGGGAGTTTTCTAAAGCATATACACAAATCTCTATTTTGCAAAAGCAAAGGCTTAAGTTGCCCCCAATTGCTGTGTCCCAACACCTATTTTCTGCTGTGCAGCTAGTCAAGGACCAACATTAGCCCTTGCATACTGGAAAAACAGGTTCACTTACCCCACCCATCTGGGTAATTTCTCCTCTCCATAATTTTTAGAAGTGAAATATGTGATAATCTGAACTAATTCATGCACAACTTGCTCATGAATTAGAGCCTCTGGCTTCTGCAGTCATTCCTCTGCAAATGCCTCAGAGGATTATCCTGGATTCAATATTTTGAACAAATAAACACCTACAAACAGGAATACACATTTCAGGTTTTAATTAAAAGGCTTTTTTTTTTTTTTTTTTTTGGATGGCAGTATGTGATTTATTATAATAAGCACATTCTTCCTTGAAAGTTTGTTTTATTTTTTTCTTTTTCTCTCTCTTTTTTGCTTTTTGCTTGCCCTACAAGTTGTTCTGTCTTGATGAGACAGTTTGTGTCTACATAATAAAGGATGAGAGAGGGAGATGGTGGCTGTGAAATCCAGCTGCAAACAGAACTGTCATCTCATACATCAGTTCAAATCAACTTCTATTAGGGGACCTGAAAAGAGGTACAGGCTATTACATACCTGCCTACAGCAAAGCTATGATGCATCCTACTGATATATTTGCTTCTGAGTACTGTTATCGGCCAAGATAGGCCACAAATCACATTAACTAAGACAATTCTACCATCCCTAGATCCCTATACATCTATCTTGCCCAGTAATCCTTCAGATGGCAATCACTGTCTATAAGAAAGTTCTTCTTGTTTGTGACTACTCTTTCAAGCTGAAAATGGACTGTAATTGAAGATTACTGAAAATAAATTTAAGAATATATTGAACATCTTGCATGAAACAGGAAACTCCATATCAGACATTACATTTTTTTCAAGTTCATGAAGAAGAAAATTCCAATAGTAAAAAGAAAAAAAATGTTAAAATGCAAGCTCACAGTGGTGAGAAGGTTAAGGGAGGAAGAATGGCTGAGGAAAATCAGAGGTGAAGTACATCTCACTGTCCTCCTTCTCAAGTGGCCCAGAAAAAAGGGGAAGGAGGTAACGCGTTGGTCTCACAGTCTCTTCCCCCAAAACCCTCCTGCTGCTCTAACATAAACTGGAGGAGACACGTGTGAAAGGTGATTTCTGTCATCCACTGCATGGTTCCTTAAAAAAATACATGAGTGTTCAGCCTGTCTATTAGATAGTGATACAAATAGTACAAATACTGGACAACAATTTTTATGTACTCTGATACAGCCTCGGAGATGAAAGGATTAAATCCCACTTGTCCTAACACACGTTACTTCAAGGAGTCAGCCTAAAGGATTAACCATTAGAAACAGAAATGTAGTGTGCCAGAAGAAAAGAAAGATAATTTAAGATTTGGCACACCACCTCAGCTCCTTTTGGATCATCAGCAGTATCAGGTATCTTGCAACCAGTAGTCATAAAGCTGCTTAGACAAAAGTGCCTCGGAAGCCACAGAATGAGGTACATATTGCATACATACACGTTCACCCGCACAGATCAGGATGCAGCCAGAGGCATGACATTAGCTGAAGCTTCTCCTCACTCCCTTGTCTCTCAGCAATAGAGCAATTCCACTCCTTTTAATGTGCACACACAGGGTTTGACTTGACCCTTGGCAGGTTGGCACTCTGCTGGCTGCTTACATGCTCTCCAAAGCTATATAGATGCTCATTCGTTCCATATTTGCTAGTTATTAATTTTGAGCAGCCACTTCAGTCTCATATTATGGGGCAGAGCCAGAGAGACAAATGGCTCTCATTAAGCAGAGTCATTGATTTTTACCGCCAGCGATGATCATCTGCTTTGGCCTCTTGCACAAAACCATGGGCACTTTTTGTGCATCATATCTCTTTTATCTGCTTTGGAAAATGACAATCTCCCTGTCTCCATCTCTTCTTTCTAGTCTAAGCATCCCTTGTTTTTACCAGCCCCCCATATCTCCTTCATCGGAGCTGCTGCGAAAGCCTTTGCAGAGGTTGCATTGTGTGGGTGCTGGGAGCAGTGCCGGAACAGTACTGGTGTGTTACAGCAGCAGGTTCACCTCTGCCCCAAATCTCAGCTCTGCCCCAGTGCTCTGTACCCTCATGGGTACACACCTCATCACCACGCACACCGCGAAGGCTTGTGCCACCCCCTGCAACGTGCCCTTTGAAATTAAGGCAAACAAATGCTGGCCTTTTGTGAGAAGTAGTGGGCCATCTGGCTATTTGTGTTAATACCCAGCAGAGCCAGAAATCAGGTAAATGAAAAACCTGTGGGGTTTCATAAGCCTGGAAAAAAATCTGGTCTTGGCAGAGCCAGTCATTAGCCATGTCCTTTGGCTTCCTTTCATGGCAGCTTTTTGCAGTGGCTTGCTTGCATCTTTCCCCAATGCTGATCATTTGTTACTCATTCTTAGATGGCCTGCCTGCATTACTGGTGGGATAACCCCTTCTTTCTTTTCCCTTGGACCTCGTGTTGCTAACAACCCAGTCCTCCCTTTCAAAGTCTTACATACTTCTGCTCACTTCCCTCATAAGCTGTAAGTCCACTTAATCCCTTTCCAGAGTTTATACCTCAGAAACTTGAATTATTTCAAGTATTGCAACAGTCACTTTCTAAATCTCACCATAAAGAACTTGATCTCACACAACTCAGGTATAGGAAAGGAAAAAATGCTAAGCAGCAACTGAATACCAAGGGAACTTAATATTTCATTAATGAGAGCTGCTGAGTAGCTTCCAATTCCCTTCTGCCTCCTGGCAGGAATAAGGTCAAAACAAGGACATTTTTCATTCACGTACCTCACTTGAATGTTGAGTACCCTCAAGCTCAGAGTATTTCTCAGATATCTCAGATTTTTTTGCTTCTCTGATGCAAGTCTGTGAATTTTTTGAAATTATTTTTTTATTTACTGCATAGCTGTAAAGTAAGGAAGTAAGGAAGAAATCATGCGACGGTTTGAGACGCCCCTTTACTTACGGCCCAAATATAAAGCTCATTAAGTTGGCCGTGTTGGCTCAAACAAAAGGGCCACTCAATCAATCTGTTACCCCATCTCAAACAATAGCTAGTAGCAGATGCAGAGGGAAAATAAGTTAGAAAAGGCCCATGCAGCATGCACAGCATGTCCTTCTGCCTATCTGTAGTTTAGGGAACTTCAAGAAAAATGCTGGGGATTTATTTTACTATTGTGAACAATAGTTCTTGATTGACCTTTTTCCACACACACAGAGAAATAATGTTTTGACATCCAGCATTAATCATTTTAACCTACTAATATTTTTCACGTCTGAAGCATCTTGTGAAAGTGAGTTCCACACTTGAAATATGCATTGTCTGAAAAAGCACATCCTCCCACCTCACCTAACTGCTGCCCTTGGTAACTTCACCTGGATTCTCTTGGTTTGTGTCTTTAACGAAAACCTCTCCTCTCTTTGTCTCCACTTCAACTGTTTCCCTGCGTTATGTAAGCTGAAGAGTCCTCATCTGTTTAATTGCTCTTTGCAGAGCCCATTACACACCTTTCTCCATGGCTCATCTAGTTCTGAGTTGACCAAATCTGCATGCATCGTGACAAATACAGAGGCACAAGAGGCATGCTCAGTAGCACATTCAGCGTTCCATTCCTAATAATTGCCAAGCCTCTGTTTGCATCTACAGCCTCTGCCTTGTGAGAGTTGATACTGTCCCTGAATCGCTCACAGAGCTCCAGCACTTCGGGCCTGAGCAGTGCTGGCATGCTGGTGTGGGTACTGTGGCTAGTTCTCTCCCTACCTGTTACTTGGCATGTGCTGATAAGGAATTTTATGGGTCATTGTGGAATAATTGCTACAGGTGACTTCAAAATTAGACTTATATTAAAGGTACAGCATTGTTCACACATTAAGGAAAGGTACAGAACAGAGTGCAGTGGTACACAAGGAATCCGTTCCACAGAAGTTCCCCAGGTGACCTTGGGTGTTGGCAACATCAGTGGAGCTTGATGTGCTGACTCTAACAGAAACTGCACAGAGGGTGGAGCAGAGTGAAGACACCATGGTCAGGCTCTGTGGTACCACTGCTGGGATGGGAACCTGATGGTACCATGGAACTGATAAGCTGCATAGTTGCTACCCTGGGCCAACACTGCGTTATTTTTTGACAAAATACTGTCCTTTGGGTGAACTTTGCTCATTATAATACCATTATAATACCAAAACACACTTCCATCCCAAGAGCTACCCGCCTTCAAGGTGTGACCACCCCTCGCTGAGCTTGCGCTCTGAATTTTTCTAGTCTACACCTTTAAAAGTGAAGCGAGAGAATTTTACACCAATCATAACAAAGGTGTGTATGACTAGAGTCACTCAAGCTCCACCTGAAATGTAAAAAATAGCCTAAAAATTGCTTAAGAGAGAAGGATGTTAGGGAAGATACCATTGATGACAAGTCACAGACCATCTTAGACTTCTGGGATCAGTGAATGGGCCGAGCCTCTCTTCCCCCCCATAGGGATGCCTTTGGGTAAGACTTGAACACTCGGTCAAACCGAGGGCTCCTCAGGAAACTCAGAAATCTCTGTAGAGTTGCTTTTACAGCTCAGAGTGCTGTATAGCCAGGCTGTGTTATTCTTATTTGAAATTTGCACAAGCTTTGCAGACAGTGAATTTATCACCAGCAATCCAAAGAACTTGTGTATCTGTCGCTGCTCCACTAAACCGCACTATCATTAATCTGGCCCTGGGAGCTCTTGTGAACACGACCACACTCCTACATGCAGCCATGACAGTTTCATCAAGTGCCACTAGACTGACAGTGCAGGGACTCCGCAATCATGATAGTTCAATTATCAAGCTAGCCGTGTGAGCTGTCAAGCTAGACTGATATTGGATGCGACCGGGCTCACAGAGCAGCATTGGGCATCACTCAGGATCTAAGCCCAGCCGCCCCCAGCCTCTCTGGTATCTGAAGACAAGCTGGAACCCAAGAGCATTTATTTTCTGCCAAATTCCTTTGCCCTTTAATGCAACAGTCATTTTTTCAAAGCACTCGGTCCTTTGAGATCCTTTTGCAATTCTTTATAATCCTTCTCATTTTTATTACCCTGAATAATTTTGTACCTTCAGTAAGTTTGGCACATGCATTCACCTCCCCTTCCTGAGAGATCTGGAAATATACTGAGCACATCTAGTAATCTCCTTCCACTGTGAAAATTGGCCTTGTCCTTTGCTTCCTATTATAAACAGTTATTGATTAATATTTGTTTCCTATTATAAACAGTTATTGATCTCTTCTCTCCCATCACATTTCACCAAAGTTCTCTGAAACCAAAAAGCGCAGTGGCTCATTCATTTCAACCTCCATGTTCCTTAACTCTAAGAGACATGGCTCTCCTCAGCAAAAACAGATAACTCTTCCTCAAGACACTGTACACGTCCTCCTTTCCTTCTTCCAGCTGAGATTACTTAGCTTTATCCTAGCTCCAGCCAGCCACTCAGTACAGAATTCTACCAGGGTGATGCCTTTCTGCATCCCCATGGAATGTTTTCTTCTGTGCTGGCATGTGTCACCTCCTCTGTCCCTGGCTTCTCACCCTCTCAGTCAGCAGACTCTCAAAATACTTGGCTGCCTGTTGATGGTATTGCAAGTAACTTTTCAGCAATTATATTGCGTTTCCTTTGTTTGGACACAGCGTACACGTTTATGGGAGGCATATTTCTAACAGCTTTCTTCACTCAGTTGTTTATCTGTGCTGAGCTATTTCTTTTTATTTTATTTGGTTGTATCATGTATTTTAAGCCTCTAATCAGGTAATTTAAACATTTAACCACCGAAGCATTTACCCTGGTTGTCCTTTTAATTTCTTTATAGAAAGCAGGCTTATTCTAATATTGTTCTCCTTTTGAAACAAAATGTGGCAGGCTCTCGGCTCTTCCATTTCTACAAGAATATTGAATTGTAATGTTATAAGCAATATAACAGAGCACCTTTGTGGCAGTTACATTTTGAACTACCCTGCTCAGCACTGAAGCAAGATTTGCTTTTTTTCCCTTGTTAAGTACCAGGCAAAGTGCTAAAAGCAACCATCATCTATGGTATCTAAAACACAGTCCCAATACTGTGCTTCATTATGCAATTTATTCAGCCTTAATAGGAGCAGCTGAAATCTTCCACTATTATTCTGTTTTCTGCCTTTACAACCCCTGTGACTTTGTTTAGAGGTGAATGTCACCATCCTGGTCAAAGGGTTGTTTGTATACCTGAATCCTCCACTCTTCCTACTTTGGCAAGGAATGTCAGGGCATCAAGTTTCTCAGATATTTAATGAAACAGGTAAGTTTTCTGATCCAATCCAATATTTTCTTCTGCATTTTCAGTGGGTGTTCTTTTCTCTAGATTGTACCATAATAAAAGACCACTCAACCACACAATTTTTCTTAACTGCTGCCAACATACAATGCACTGCAGGTCAGCAAAGGTGAGTTATTACCTGCAGCCATTGCATGAACAAATCCTGCAGTTGCTGAATCTAGTACAGAGACTCATGCCGAGCCCTCAGCCTCATCTCTTACCCACATCTGACCTGGAGAGCACCAGCAGTTTTCCCACCCATTCCACAAACACCAGCCAAGGGTGGCTGGAGTAGACACTGGAAACTATTGATTGTGTGCAATGTGGTTACTACCACGGCATCCTTTTGAAATAACGTTAGATTACACAGCAGATGGAGAGTGGGGGAGGGGGCATTAAACAGATCATCTTTTCCAGGATAGACTGATTTCCCCTGTAAAATGCCACTGCTTAGGCTGGTGAAGGCAGAGCACACAGTTGACTTTCCAGTGACTTTGGGAGCGTGCAGGTTAAATTTCTGCAGCGCCGCGCGCACACAGCGCAAAAGGTAGCATCAGTCATTATGAACAGGAGCCTGAACCTAGTTACCGGCTCCCCAAGAGAAAGCCACATCCCCGCCATACCTGCAGCAGCTGCTGCATTTTGGCAAAGGTACAAATAGTAAAAACAATCCCAGAGAGGTGCTAAAAGCAAAGAATCGATCATTATCGCTGTCTCAGCTTGGGGAAAGGGATAAACAGACTGTAATAAGTGTCAGATTCCTACAACTGCTTTTTCTCCATGGGGAATAAGCCTATCCACTCCTCGCCAGCTAAGCAGAGGTCAGGGCCGTACCAGAGGAAGTAGCTACCATTAGCAGACATGAAGAACAGATCTGGTGTGTCGGTGGGATCTGTCTGAACTAAATAACCCGTTGAAATAAGAGCAGCTAACCTCTATTGTGGCTGATGCAGATCCTCAAGTATTTCAGTTCCTTAACAGGAAAATGGTATGTTTCAAACCTCCAGACAAATTGTAGTTAGCCTGAAAGGGCCAGTCTATCCCTGGAAAAATGCATGGTACTGGAGCTGCTGTAGCGCCACCTGCTTCAGCTGCGGCATGAGCTGTCCCCCAGTGCCCATAATGCTGCTGAAGCTCATCTAGCTCAGGGCTCGCCCTGGCAAGCAGCCGTGTCAGCACACGAGGCTTCATCCTCCTCGCTTGGTGCCTCTCTGAGCAGCCACTGCAAGTTGCTCAAACTCAAGAAGCTTCTAGGAGAAGAAAATACAGACCAAAGTACACATAGAAAAAGTTTATTGCTGGAGGTTGGTTTATGCCTGGTAGAAAGTGGGTTTGAATTCTTTCAAACTTTATTTTAATCCTGTCTAATGTGACTACGCATATCCCCTTTGCCAGTCTCGGTGTATAATGATTTTTCCAGCTGAGCTCAGCTGTCGGCTGCCAGGCCAACCTATGAAGACGGCAGGCTATGCACGCACCACTCAGAAGGGCTCCTTTGTGTCTCGCTTACTTGCTGCTTTGCATTTCGGCCAGCATGACATGTTGTATCGGCTGTGACTAATGATACTGGTTTCAACAGCCCTGATGCTGAGGAGGGGCAAAATACAATCATGAGATCCCCATGGATTGCCGGGGCCTGGTTTTCCTCGGGCACAGGACTAGCTGGCCTGTCAGGGAAAAACACCTGCCCGATGAGCCAGTTCTTGTCTTCTTTGCTCCCTGCTGTAGACACCCCACGGAACATGCCCAGGACATTTCTTTAGAGCAACGTTTGTCTTGTCAGCAGTGAGTATATTAAACTTTGCTGTGATCCAAGCCAGAAAAAAAAAGAGAAAAAGCCGCTCTACGGCTGCTGTTAGACACAGTGGCTGTGTCGTAAGCATGTGCCACTTGACTATGCATAACAGTGCTAGGCTGTTACGCAGTGTGGTCTTGATTCCCTGGAATAAAATCACCGCTCAGCTAGGTCACTCCCACTGTGGGAGTGAAGCTCTTTATATTTTTCCTTTAAAAAAGGAAAAAAAAAGTCTGGGCCATCTCCGGAAAACATTATTGAATTCAAATCTGTGATACAAAGAAATCTAGAGATTGCTTGAAGCTGCTCTGTTGATTCAAGGCTCAGGGTTTTTTTTTTCCCCTTTCGGTTGGTCCTTTCTAGCCTCCTCCCACAGCACTTTTTTCTTTTCTGCCTTTACCAGTACTGTCACATGGGAATCCTACAAGCATCCAAAGGGATATTGTAGCGTGACACACATTCGCATGTACAGGAGCCTATTTTTAAAATGTAACTTTAAGACTGCCTGGTACAAGTGTCCTGAGGAAACTCCCATCTGTCATTTTTCAGAAACAACACAGAGGAGCAGTTTATAATGGCCTTGTCCAAGGGTCTGAAGACACAGTTCATCCACATGTACCTCTCCGCTCTTGTGCCGGCCCTCTGCTAACCCACGACCTCTCAACACAGCAACCTCTTGCTAATGCATCTTGCTTATGAACAAAAGGAGGGTGGAGGGTTGGGTTTTTTTCTTGTTTTTCTTTTTGTTTTGATTTGTTTTCTAATAACCAGGAATGGTACAGAAATGTGGTGCCTTTTTTTTTTTCTCTTGCTATCAAAGTGGTTACACAGCCAGCTCTTCATGTCTGAACCTGTTTATGTGGGCATTTGTATCACCTGTAGTGTGGTGTGACATGAAGGAGGCAAAAATCAGGCCCTTTCTCTTCATTTATACCTCAGCAATCTCATTTATGTGGAGCAGAGAGCTGGAATACAAAACCCGCTTCAGTGTGGCGGGTTGATTTATAAGGTGGCATAAACACAGAGTGCCGCTCCAAGGCTGAAGATTACTTTGGTTTGCTGCCCCACTTCCATTAGCATTACGTCACTTGAGAGTTATTTAGTCAGAGCTCCCATTCACACACAGCTGTGCAGTCAGGTTCGCCGGTTCCCGGTGCTCTGGCACTGCCAGCCTCAGTGCCACCCGCTGCTTGCTTGGCTGTCAAGCAGCGATGATGCCCTGGGGTGATGCTGACTGCTGTGCACCCTGCTTGCTGAACATGGGTGGTCCTCCAGGGTTTGGGCCCACAGGAACGTAGCATCCCTGAAAATCTCCTTATTCTTTCAGGTGGCCTCACCTGAATTCACAGCAAGGAAAGCCACCCTTTTGAAGACAACATTTTTTTATTTTTTTTTTTAATTCTATTTCAGTGTCCTGGCTGATCCTGAGCGAAATTTTCCCTGGTGGGATCAGAGGACGGGCCATGGCTTTGACATCTAGCATGAACTGGGGTATAAATCTCCTCATCTCCTTGACATTTTTGACTGTAACTGGTAAGATTTCTCTATGTCCTTCCAAGCTGATATTCTCCTAGTGGGCAAAATGAATCTTTCCTACACAAACAACATTGCTAAAATTGCAGCCGTGATGCCCCAGGAGCCAAATTCAGATCTCTATTTATGTGCTGTTTGTTAGCATAACTAACTTCACCGTTTCTACCACATCTTTCTAAGTCTGTGCTAGTAATTACAGCCTCATGGTGTTGGCTGTCAGAGCACCTTGCACATAGACTGTGAACCAACCCCAGCTCTCAAATTAAAGCACCACTGCCTCAGGTGGAAAATAAATACTATTTAGGATTCAGTTCTGCATCTTCTGAAGTCAATGGAAGTTCTGCTCTAGATCAGATCACAGCTTTTCTGATCAAACATTTTTAAAGACAATCCCATAGATATCATTCCTTTTTACAGAAATGTCCTGGCTTTGAGAAAATTTCCTTTAGGTGTCTTTGTAAGGTAAGAATGTTTCATGTTTTAATGCGAGAAAGTAGACTGCCACATAGTAAATTATAATGTGATGATAAACAAGGGAAAAGGTTAAATGCTGATGTTGAAATTCGTTGATTGGCAAATATTTTTTTCTAATTTTATTTCATAAGAAGTTTTGCAAATTATAGTTTCCAGTTTTATTCTGAGGAAAATATGTGCTGAAAATCAAAATATATAAGCGAACAGAAATTCCAGGTTTCCTTTAACTCTACATTACTCTCCACAGGAGGCAGGCAATCTACCCACAAAAAGTTGAGGTGGTTTTCATCCTGCTAGATGCATTTTGAGACAGATTTGAAAATGAGTGTGATCTGTGACTAAAATGTGTTTCACATTGGTGGGTTTTTTCCTTTTTTAAAAAAAAAAAAAAAAAAAAAGAGATCGAGAGAGAGAGAGAAAACCCTGAGTACTATCTTGATTAAAACGAGGAGAAACATGCCAGGTCAAACTCATTGTGTCCCCACTAGCACTTTAGTTAGATCAAGGAATCCTCTTCAGAAGCAAATAATCCAGTTGCCCCCACTCACTACACTTTGGTTTCGCATCATAAAACTTATGGACAAAACCAAACCAGAAAATGCATAGTAAATGCACTCCAGCTGCCAACCCTTGCTCAGCCCTTGGACCAGACTAGAGCTATTCCTAAGGAAATGTCCCCCAAAACAGATAGTGCAGACCTCATGTCCTCAGCATCAATCATTTCACTTGATGGTCCCCTCCTGTTGTGCAGCATTAGTTGTTAATGCACACCTAGCTGTTATTCTGGTCTCAGTTTCAATGAATTTAAAGCTGCAGTAACTCTATTGGCTTAACTGGATCTAATCTGGATTTATGGAAGTGTAACTACAAGCAAATGTGTTCCTAGTCTACGGCAGAAAGGCAGAATTGGAAGCTCTGTCTTCAGATGAATACATGTGGAGGTCACAGCGGTCAGCAGCACCTGCACTTAGGCATCTGATAAAGAAGATACTGGCTGGATTAGCAGCTTCAGCTGCAATTTTTAGCTTAGGACACAATTGACAGATGTCTCAACTGTCTGTCACAGTTTTAGCAGGGAAAAGGGCCAAGGGGGCTGCAGCAGCCTGTTTGGTTTGTATATGCTTTACTTCCCAGGGGCTGAAGAATGCATCCCTCAGCCTGAGGACTCACCTGCCCCTGGACTGTAGGCTCAGAGAACCACTAGTCCTTGGCTGGCCTCATCACAAGTTCAGTCTTGCATCCCTTTCTAGCACAGGACCCAGGACTTGCAGTGGAAATGCTGGGAACTGACAGGTGGGGAGGATTAGCTGGAGGCAACTGAAACAGTGTGAAAAATGCTTGGTTTTGCTCCATGAAAGAATGTGCAACAAAACCAGACATGGGTGGAAATCTGAGGCACTTGTGACCCCCAGTGCCTTTGCACAAACCAGTAACAATGGCTACTCGCCGTTTTCATTCAGAGTGACCACAAGCAAAATAAATCAATAGGTTGATGCTAAAGGGGTCAATATGGGCTCATCAATTTTCTTTCATAAGGAGTATTTGAAAAAGCAAAACCACTCTTCTTTTTCAAATTATGGCCGGGCACAAGTAAGCGAGCCAAGTAAGTGAGCCAAGAATAACAGCTTAGCTTCCTTCTAACTTCTCCTGTGCATTAGGGGCTGTAGTCTATAAAAATACAGCAACATAAAAAAATATAATATTTGAAAGTTAAAAAAGACATGTTTTCTTCCTTTGTAGAGCTCATCGGCTTGTCCTGGGTGTGCTTCATTTACACAATAATGAGCCTAGCATCGCTGGCTTTTGTTATTGTGTTTATACCAGAGACCAAAGGATGCTCTTTGGAGCAAATATCCATGGAACTAGCTAAACAGTAAGTACTGAGTGTGTGACCACGTGCCCCAGGTGCCAGAGGGACAAAGCCTTTCAATGCTGCATGCTAAAAAAAAAAAGGAAACTGTGTTGGTTTTTTCCGGAAAAATCAGATTGTCTGAAGGCTTGAGCTTGCACGTGTTGATCTCAGTGGCCGAGCAAACATTTCATTGGTGCTGAAGGACTGGCCCTAAAGTGATGGTGGTTTCCAGCACCCCTGTGAGGAACCTGCAGCCAGGCCCAGCTCCCCAACACTTCTGCTGACCGGTGTTTCTGGAGAGAGGTGCAAATGTGTTCTCACATTTAGGGCTGTGTGTCTTGGCTTGCATGCAGAAAAAGGGAAGGAGAAAGGCCCTATCTCAAATACCTGAAGGCTCCATGTGAGTTTTGATAGCTCATCTTGATGGCCATTTTTTTGTGCATTTACTAAGTCCTGTGGCTCTGTAGACTCTATACCCAAAAAAGTTCTTCCAGCATGAGTTTTGTGTCCCCACCTCACCACATAAAAAGGGTAGAAGAGCAGTGAGAGGGAGAGAGTGCTGGTGAATGTGAATGCCATGTGCCTGTTCCTTTAATATGACCCATTCTGAGTGGGTTTGCGTCTTTTGACTCTACCTGTCTTCTCTCATCCCTTGGAAGTAGAGTGGCCCTTGGAATTACATACGTTCAACAAAAGTAGCACTTCAGTTTAGAGAACAGAATTGAACAGTCTGCTGATACACACGCTGTTTACTTACAATCTCCAAATGCAGGTGTCATTGTCCATAAATTAACTGGCATTTTTTACTATCCATTTGCTACTGCCCCCATTCTTTTCAGTTGTTTTTGGCCATTAAAAAATTATAGAAAAAACTAAGCAGCCTTGGTTTTTAAAATGCAGTGCTCTCCTGATCTGTTCAAATTGCTGCTCTATAGCAGCTACTTGTTTTTTCGTACTCATCTCAGAAGTTACCAGCATAATGAACGAAAGGATAAAGAAATGAGAAGGAAAACAATTTAGCAGACAAAATTTTTGTAGGGCTGATGGCTTGGGGTGAGAGTCAGGCCTCATCACATACTGCTACAGGTGAGGCAGCACCCCCAGGGTTCATCCGCACACCCAGGCTGGACGGGGCAACGCAGGCTCCTTCACCCGCTGCCTGCCCGCCTGCCCGCTGCTGGCACCCGCACACCCAGCGAAGGCGCCTTGAAGGCACAGGCGGGGAGGTTCGAACTCAAAATGACACGCGTACTTTTTGACGGTGGAAGTATTTAACATCTGAACGGCCTAGTGCGGACGGTCACGCTGTATTTAGGTTTTGTTGGGTTTTTTTTTAGATTACCAGAGAATATTTTTTCTAAAGGGTACGCTGCAACTCAGCCAGGCTTGAAGGAGGTTGTTTATGGGCTAATTAAGAGCAAATAACCCCGTACAGAGAGCCCCGAGCTGCCCGTGCTGTCAGCGGCCCCGGGTAGCGGCGGCTGCCCCACGGGCGGGTTTGGCCCAGCCTGCGCTGCCTCCCCCCGCCTCCGGACGGACAGACAGAGACGCCCTCCGGAGCCGGGCCGGGGAGCGCGGGAGAAAGCCGGAGGAGCCGCGGGGCCGGAGGAGCCGGGGTCGCCCCCACGCGGGCCGGCGGGGAAGCGCGGCGGCCACCGGCGCGGCCCCGCGGTGTTGCGGTGCCCCGGCGGGACGGGCTCGGCTGGGCCCCCTCGGCCGGGCCCGCCGCGCCGCCGCGCCCGCCGCGCCCGGCGCCTGCAGCGGGGAGAGCAGCCGGGCAGCTGTGCTCAGCGGCAAACCTGCGTGGGTTTTTTTACTTTGCTTCTCCAGGAAATACGTGAAGACCCCCTTGTGCTGGACGAGCCAGCGCCCAGAGAAACTGGTGCCGGTGGAACTTGCCAAGAGAGAGAAAGAGCAGCTCTACTAGACGTGGGGCAATCAAAGAACCCTTCACCAAAAGACTGATGGAAAAACAAACAAACAAACAAACAAAACAAACAGTTCAGCGATGCTCACACTCTGCTGGGACTCACGGTACCTTTATTATACACAAGATATTCTCTCTTTCATTTCTTAGTAGAGCTTCTTTCAGTGGCACTTTACAGCCAACATTAAAGATTGTTGTAGTTTGTAACTTACTGGAAATCAAGGCTCCATCTGTTCCAGACCACTTGCCTCCCCTGGAGTTACTCACTTCATCCCTCACTCCCCTGGGGTTACTCACCTCTTACATACGGGAGGTGAATGGAAATTGGAATATTGCGCACAATTCTAGTTATCCATATTCAACAAGAGTTCAGCCTGGGAGGGGTGCAAAGAACAAGTAGGGTGCGAAGGAGATGACTCACAGGAGGAGCCCACCAAAGTCTGTTGAGCCTAGCAAAAAGGTGCTGAAAAGGGTTAACATCTCTGTCAGTACGTGAGGGAAGACAATGCTATGGAGCAAAAATGGACAACTATGGAGTGTTAAGAATTATGTTAGTGCAGAACAACTGGGTTTGAACTGTTACCAATTAATTTAGGCTTCAGCTTAACAAGAATTGAAAAACGACCTTATTCCTCAGGATTTAATAATTTATAACACAGAGCATGCTCAGCTTATACGGGGAACTCCATTCAGTTTCCTGGGAGTGCCAGGATTCAGTGACCTAGGAAATACTCCTCAGAAAACATAGTCAAATTGTTTAATGGAGGCACATTTGTGTAATCAATTACTCTAGATTGAGGGTGGCCTTACAGAAGAGGAGGTAGGATTTCTTTGGCTTTCCAGTCCCAGGAAAGTTGGAAGCTGGAGGTACCAGAGTTGATGCCAAAATAATTTCATTTCTCGACACAGGTCACACTAGACTTTGACTTTTGGATTCAGAAAGTGAGAATTGTGTGATACAGGGCAGCACAAAGGGAGTTCAGAGACAGTAATCACTGCAAATCATAAATAACGTCAAATTCTTGGTTATTGCTTAGCAAGCGTATCCTGAAGTACTCAACCAGCCTCTACAAAGGATTATCTATATGGCTCACATAAAAGAACATAGGTCTTTTTTTCTTAGGTTAATAGATTTTGTTAGAGTGATCAGTAGTTAAATATTTATTAGCAGATAAATAAATGGTTCTTTGTTTAAAGAAAAAAGCACACTTTAAAAGCATGCTGGTTGTCTCGGCAGCCACACAGCAGCATTTCTTCCAGCATTTAATTGAGGAAGCAGGACTGACACTGTCAGCTGGAGTGCAGATACTACTTCCAACTAAGCACATGATCCCACTTTATTTGCTGTCTCATAGCATTAAAACCACCTGTGTCCTGCACTGAAGGAACAGTTACTGATCTAGGTAAAGTTTTACTTCTGAGCAGAGTGGATCAATTCGGATCAGATTCTCACATGGTCGCACTTCTAGATACTGACACTGTAAATTTATAGGAGCATGTCTATTCAGACAGTGAGTGTGTGTTCAAAACCTGAAAAGAAACTATTGAAACCAAGGACATGGTTTGCCAGAAGTCACTGGAAATTTGGCTACCTCAGGATGGGAACCTACTGACCAAATCTGTACCACAACTTCCCTGCATCGCGAGCTTTAAGGGAACCAGTATCAAAACTCTGTTGGACTTTTGGTACAAAGGTCAAGTAAGTAGTTATCACAATGCAGGATTTTTAACTATGCAGATCCCGTGTCTTCTAAAACAAGTGAAACTCTGAATTGCTCAGCCCCTGGCTAGCTGCTCAGCTTATAGCTGCCTTATTTTTTTCTGGCCTGATCCTGGAGCCAGCATTCCTCACAGTGACCTCATGGGTGCCCTGAGACCAGGCTGCTTTCGGGGGTGCCTATGATAGTATGCATAAGGCTCAGCAAGATGCAGGTTTTGGCACAAAGAACATACCAAAGATTAAGTAAAATCACCTCACAAAGGTCCATGTGAGCCCTTATGATGTAGTCTCTAAGCAACGAGAGACCAAGCACACCCAGAACACGTGGATGGACAGTGGGGCTGTGCACCCGAGATGTAGGTGACTCAGACCGAAGGCCCCATCAGAAGCAGTAAGCTCAAAAGCCTTTTGCTCTCATTCCCTATGGTGAATCGGCAGGGTCTCATCCCAAGCTAAAATTCCATCCTGGATCTCAGGTGCTTCCACCTTTCCCAGAGACATGGAAAAATTCAGTTTCTATTACTTTGAATTTTCCAATAAAAACTGAAGACCTGCTTAGAATTTTGTTTGAGGTCTACAGTTCCAGTACCGACCACAAGAGGCTAGGAGGTCCCTTTGCCCCTGTGAAGGAGAGAGCTCACAGCAGAGTCTCCTTGCGCTTCCCTGACCTCAGCAGTAACAGTTTACTCTGCGCTGCAGCAGCAGGAGTTGGCAAAGGTAAGTGTGTTCCTGTAACTTCTACAAATACGTCAGAAAAAGGACGCAAAATGCATTTGAGCTCAGCCACCTGAGTTTCATAGCAGTGTGAAATGGGGGGCTGGAGCAGTGGGAGAGAAGCCATGGATGAGGACGGCACACAAAATGCAAGGGGAGGTGAAGTCAGAGATTGACTCTGGTGGTGGGGAGAAAGGGGCGGCTGAAGTTTTTAAGCGTAGATGTTTCATGCATACAAGGTTGAATTTTTTACCTTAAATTTTCACACTTAACTTGGAGGTGTGAGGAATTCAAGAACCAAAGTGGCCAAAACCTAAAAGATTTGGTGTTTGTTTTGGTTGGTTGGTTGCATTTCTTTTAAATGTTTTATTTTGAATGCTCAGTTCCGCACCCTCTTTTCTGCACTTTTGGGATCAGCTCACATTGTGATACACAGCCTGAATTTCATTTTTTTTAACCATAGTATGCTCAAGCAAAGAATAGTTTTGAAAAATATCAATGCTTTCTTCCTAGAGAAAACAACACATTCTATTACTGAAATGCAAAGAGTAATAAAATATATGGGACACATGGTCGGTGCCGTGTGTTGTCAAATGAGTGTGTGTCAAGCCTGGAAGCCCGGAAAGCATTTGTTGAAGAAAAGTGAAAGATCTAGAACTCCTCAAGTGCCAGCAAAGGGCTGCAGGATCTGCTAATACCATAAAGCTTTTTTCCTTAGATCAACAGTGATACTTTCTTTTTATAAAACCTACAAATTCCATTATCAGTTCTGAACACTTGTAAAATGATCTTGTCAAAAAACAGAGTCTGAACACACCATTTTCAGGGTTTCTGCATGTTAGTACCTTCCTCGGTTTTTTAGCATTGATGTCACTGAAATCTTGCACCTGCTTCTGCTTTAGGCTGGGGGACAGTTATCAGTATCGTGCGTTCTACTAAACGAGCTTCAGAACAAGAAACATTAAGGTGGCTCTGGGTAGTCTTGCAAATACACTGCTGGTTTACCAACATCATTCTTATACTAAAAAGTGCCTGAGATTAAACCAAGTAATCTAATGTATTTTCAGTAAGACTGTATTGCAGGAAATTCATCCTTTTCCTGATCTGTGACTTCAGCAGGTAGTGGATTACCCGCATTTCCAATAGCACCCCCCTTTGCTCTTGTTGGTACTGTTTTCTGATTGTTGCCTCTCGATAGTAGACCTTTGCACATGCAGTCCAAGACCATACCAGCTTACAATTTCTATCACATCACATGTAGTGAAAGGGGCTTCTGCAAAATCTTTCTCAGCATCATGGCTTCCCAAACCAACCTCTGCTGTAATAAATTTTGTGAGCGTTCTTACAAAAATAAATTTAACTTGGAAAATACCATAGAAATTGTCTCCCCACCTTACAGGTTTTGGGTTCATTGCAAGCTCCTCTAAACTTCCCCCATGCACACCTATTTAGTGCAGAAACAGGTAAGTAAAAATACCTATTTTTCTGAAGAAGGCATAGTTTCAACACTGGTTTAACTGCAGAGACCCTGATAGCTTCAGATACCTCCAAAAGGTAATGATATTGTAGTCAAAGGCTTTTTAAATCATTATAGCTGTAGTCTTAACTGCAGTCCTACAGACTTAGCCTTATAAATGCAGCCCTAATTGTACTGCAAAGCCTGCACATCTGATGACACAGAACTGGCAGTCCCAACCTCATCAACTGAAAACACAAGGGAAAAAAAGGGATGCGTCTTACAAATCATATCCCTGGATCTCTGAAGCACTCTGAAGCACTCTGTCCCAGATCTAAAATTATTCAGGACTGGATTACAGAACAGAATATGCTTATTAAATTTGCAGGCAATACTAAACTGGGAGAGGCAGGGTTGGAATTCAGAGCTCTGCAAATCCCTGAGAAGGGTCTGAAAAAAGCAGGATACAATTCTGAAAGCGTTAAGTGCAAATTGCTCTGGTAACGCTAATTGCAAGTCAGAGAAAGATAAAACGGAGCTAGCAACTGCAGGAAAAGATCTAGTGCTATGACAACTCACAAGCGAGCAATGAGTCAGAGTTACCATTCTACTGCAAAAAGGAGCCCTTAGTAGGCTGTATATATAGAACCAAGGAATGTGAAAGAAACTTTTCATGGTGCTGCTGGTGCCACAGCTGAGCACTGTGCAGAGTTTTGCATGGGATCCACCTGGAGAATCCAGGGACAGATGGACAGTGCTCTAGAAGACACAGCCATTGAGGAAGAGCTGATTGATTGACAGTTAAGTTTAATCCAAAGCACCGCTCCTCACCCTGGAAGTGAGAGCCTGCACGCTGGGGCACGCTGTCTGGCCTAGGGTCCGCATCACGACTGCAGGAGTTAATAGCAAGTGCCCAGGCGGAGGCAGCTCAACACGCAAAGGAAACAAAGACCAACTCACGAAGATGGGGAGGGGGGCTGTGTGCGTACGTACACACGTAGAAACAAGCAGCAGCTTCTTCCAGGCCCTACTGATTGAGAGCAGTGATGGGAAATAGTGACATCCCTGAGTGTAAGCGAACGCTGCCGACTGCCCTTCGTCATCAGCGGTTCTAAAACGTTGTCACAAACAGTTTGAGGCTCCCTTGGAGCTAGGATAGGTGAGCACGCATTTCAAAGAGTCTTTTATTTGCTATTATTCTCTCTCAGTACTACCCTGCAAGTTTAGTAGCGTGCTTTTCGGCTCCCTTATGGATTGTTACAAAGGCTTCAAACCGCTAGCATGGATCCGAGCAGCACTTCAAAAGAAACAGTTCCCATTTTACTACATTGCAGCTTATTACTACCTTTCATTTTTGTTCTAACAGGCAGTTTTCTTCCTGTGTGACAGTGCTAACAAAAAAGCAAAATGTTCCTCTTTCTCCATAAATAAATTTAGGAGACATATGCTTCATAAAAGCTCCAGAATTTCACTGGTAGCACTCAAGTGCTTTGCAATTTGAACCAAAATAAAAAAGAGGCAAGCCTAATCTAAGGCAGCTAGTGTAGTTATAATGGCCAAATCCTCATTCATCCGTTTAGGACTGTGCTTTGTTCCTGGAAAACCCATTACAGTTTTGTTCATTGTTCAAATACCTTCTGCTTTTTCTTTTTTAAATTGCAATAATAATCACGCACAAGTGTTCCTAATGGCGGTTTGTCCATTGCTTTCCATGACTTTTCACAAAATCCTCATTAGTGTCAGGAGTGCGCAGGTCCACGTTACCTTCTACACAAACTGGAAAGCTTGTGTAAAGCAAGCAATCCCTTTCCCTGCTCTTTGTCATGAATTCCATGGCTGTTGAACTCAACTGAGTAATTTCATGGTCACAAGTCCTCTCTTTCCTACCTACACTGGGCTTAAAAGGGCTTTTATGAATATATTACTTAAGGCTTGTGGCAAACTCTTGCTTCTTTCTTATTGTTTTGAGGGGGTTGGCTGAGTATTTCCCATACTGTTCCTTCCTTCCCCTAATTTCCAAACGGAGTCACTATGGACAGGCCCAACTTCTATACCATCCCCTCAGACAGATTAAATACGTGATGCTAGGCATCTGCTTCTCCAGGATGTTCTTCCACCTTTCTTTCGCAGCTGTGACTTCTGGTACAGTAACAGCTCATGGTTTACTAATTTTAGCACCCACTAAGACTGTATATTACCTGCAGCACACAACAGTAGTATTACAATTGTCTTCAGTGAGATAGGGAAAAAAGACATAATGTACATTTATACATATTTATTGTATCTTTTTAAAAGTAGCATTTGCAGTTACTTTTAAGCATTCACCTCTCTTCCGCTTCAAATGTGCACTTACTGAGAGAAACATCTACTGGCTTCCAAGTCCAAGATTAATACCAATAATAATACATGCCAGAATCAAGCTTCTTTGCTTGTTGGCAGTTCCTGTCATGAAAACATTATACAGTAAGAAGAGTGTAGAAAAGGTCTGTGTTAATCATTCAGCAATAGGCTGGGGCTGGATTAGCATGACCACACCATCTTCTCGAGTTGAAGCACAACACCACTTTCCTGAAAACCGAAGCTCACATAGTAACTTTTTTCCTTTTGCATCCAGCAGGTGGACAAGGCAGTTGGTTTTTCTACAGTAGCTTCTTTAGTTGATAAGATTTCCTCATCATCTATAGGAAAACACTTGCTGTAGGCCTTTGTATTTAGAAATGTCTTCACGTAACAGCAAGAAAATACTTGAAGTCTGGCATGTAGTTAAGAGAACTGGGAACAAACCAAATTTCATCCTCGGATAAACATACGTAACTACCATAGACTTCAATCTAACCCACACACAAAGTTTTACACATACTACAAATAGAAACAGAAGGTATCAGCAAAAGACTATTCTTACATTGTTTCAAATTAATTTGCAACTATACAATTGTAACTGTAATAGAAAAAGGGAAAGGAATATAACGGAACAGGTATGAAGAGAAATATTTTCCAAACTTTTATTTGTGCACATTCATCAGGTGAAAAAGATAACTTTTACAGCTTCTTTGGTGCCCAATATTCAGCATACAAAAATGTAAAAGACTATTCACAAATAAAACACAAGCTCAAACTAAAAAAAAAAAAATGTTTTAAAGGTAGTGCACATCGTGACAGCTTTGCTTATGAATACACAGAAATTACTGCAAAAATAAATAGAATGTCTTTTTAAAAGCAGCAATTTCATATCTTGTAAACTTCCGTTTTTACAATACAGCACTGTTAAGAGTAAAATCCAAAAGCCATGAGCAAGTGAAAGAGTCTCTATTTCTCTGCTATGGTTGGTCCAGTTTTCCTTTTTGCTTTTAGTCCAATGTGCAGCAGTCTTTAAAGGTGCTTGGTTAGGGAACCAAACCATCAAGTGGCGAATTATAAAATTTATTTCCTGCTTTCAAACACGAATGGGTAAATCTGTTCCACAGCACTGGCAACAGCCTTTACGTTTGGCCCTGAGAGGTATTAAAAAAAAAAACCAACCACAACAAACAAACAAACAAAAACACAGTAGGAAGAGAAAATTCAGGTAATCAGAAATTAAAACAACAATAATATTTTAAAAATAACCTTAATATTTTTAGCTACCACAACTTTACACTGTGGACAAAAATAATTTCTCCCACATTCCTCCCAACTTAAGAAGGTGTTCCTCTGATTGCTTTTACTACAAGAAAAGACTCTCACATGAAATCTGCAAGATGTTCTACTCTGGTCAATGGCTAGACTACAAATAAATAATCCTGTCATTTAATTTCATAACAACTTGTGTGCTTTTTGATTTACTGGCTTAAACAGTCAGCCCAGAGAAGAAGGCAGAGGCTGAGTGGCAGAGGTAAAAGAAATACTTTTACTTACGCTAATCTTCTAGGAATCTGTATTACACGAAGCCTAGCCACATTTATCCCTTCTTTTAAAAACATACCAACAAAAACTACTGCTAAATAATGCTGGATTTAACTAAGTATGTTTCAATCAAGGTTATTTTGTTTGAAAATTACAGACTATTACTTTCTAGTCTGGATTTTGCAAACAGCTCCATCACCATCTCAGGACAAAACCTGCAAGCCAGGGAATGGTTACTGTCTCAGGACGAAGTGTATGAAGGTTGCCTAAAATGATCTACGAGCATTTGGGGAAAGAAAAGGAAGAATGAACTAGTGATGCTCTCTAATGGTACTAGACCATTTTATGCAATGAGCAATTAAGACTGCAAATAAGCAAGAACAAATTAATCCTGGATAGAAATTTGGTGATGCAGATAAATGAAAACAGCAATTTCTCACGTGCTTTGATGACTGTGAACTCAGGGGGGGGTTTTACCTCCCTTTAGACTTCAAAAGTTTCTTCCAAGCATAGAAAACTGTTCAAAATGGTTCCCAAAATTAATAAATAACATATTTACCCAAGTTAGAAATTACTTAAGTAATTCTGGAAATATTATTTTAATTTACACACTCAGTCCAAAAGAAAAGGGAATGGAATAGGATTCTTCCAAGCCTGGTGAAAGATACCTGCCTTCTGGGCAGATACTGCACCTTCCATAAATTTGTCTGCTATTGCAGAAATGCAAGTTCTAGAGAAAGCTTTCAGAAAGCAAGAGTATGAGTAGGCGAATAATTCTTGTTAAAAAATGCTGCTCCCTGTAGGGTTGAAGAGATGCAAAAACTGGATCATCATTGCAGGGACTACAAGAGAAGAAAACAAAACCAAACCCCAAAACCACCCCCTCATTGCTCATTTTGGAGGAAGAAAATTAATACTTCTTCCTATTACGTATCAGTACTTTTTATTTTATTTTCTCAATGTAACTCACTTGTCCCATTAAAAATACCTCACCTTCCTGTTTTTTTAATAACATTTCTAATTATGTATCTCGAATAAAATGATTTGAGTTAGTGGCATGACAAGTACTAGTACCACAGAAACATGAAGGGCCAAAAGGAACCTCATCTGAATGCACCTGAGAGAGAGTACAGTGAGATTAGACCAGACATTTTTTTCCCCTAGAAGAAAGGTCTAGGCAAAATAGAAGCCTTCAAAACCAACAGAGGTCTGAGATATTTCAAACTCACTGTAACAAGTAAACTAGAAGGAAGTAAAACTTTGATGTTTATCATATTTGCCTTCGTATTTGAAAGGACAATTCTGAAAAGAATTCTGAAAAGAAGTAAGAATCTTACAGAAAGGCTAAATCTCATTAGGAGACTGACAAGACACACTGAGAGCCTTTTATTACTGCAGTGATACTCAAGCTTCTTATTTATTTTAAATCAGTTTCTAGTTTTGGCTAGACCAGCTGCTCTGTTCAGAACATATACTGCAATCTTGAAATACTCTTTAGCCCTATATTTCCAGACTACCAAATCTGATGCAGTTTGTCTTCTTTAAAAAACACTTCTTCCAATATCTTGTGAGAAACATTCCCCATAAAGCCTAGGTACTTGTTAAGGAATTAAGGTCTGAAAACAAAAATCCCTACCCAACTTCTGAGCTAGTAGCTGAGCTCTAACAACCGCAAGATAGAATTCCCACTGAAGTGATACAAGGTGATGGGGTTTGGTTCTGGACCATTTTAACAGGTATTCTCTAAAAAACCTGACTTCTCATGTCTGGAAACTTGTGGTGGACACCTCACAAGCAAACATAACACAGAGTAGAAAATGAAAATTAGGAAGAAAGAGGAAAACACATGGCATGGCATTGCCAAAACCCAGAACAATCACATCTCTGATTACACGGGAAAAATCACCGATCCCTACGATTCAGGTGGTGGTTCTCTCTCAGTTGAGCTTTAACAGAAAAAAGCACAAGTCTGAAGAACTGCAAGTATCGGTCAACTTCAGTTGTGACAAAATGCTATGCCATCCTATATGTTTCCGTAAATCTCTAGTTTGGAAACATGTATTTATGAAAGGGATGTTACTGCTACATGCAGTGTAGTTTACAGCACTATGGACCAACAAAAAAAAAAGGAAGAAAATTTGAATATTTAAATAAACAAGAAATACCTGCATTCTCAAGTCCTATCTCACTTTCGTTTTTAGAAAAAACAGACTATGTACATTCAAAGCAATTTTTGAACCTACCAATATTAACACTTTCTCTACAACTCTTCTGGCACTTTCACTCAAAACCAAACTAGGTGCTAGCACTGGGAAACAAAATCCCTTCAACATATCTTTTGACTGGTTTAAACATCTTTCTAGCCCTAAAGTTAAATATTCCCAACAAGTTAAATATTTATTTTTGACATCAAAATACCTGTAACTGTGATACTGCCTGTGGAAAAAATCTGTAAGGTAGCTCTGAGAGTTTTTATTCTGTAACACACGGCAGGATGAAGTTCTGGTTCATAACTAGAAAACAAAATGAAAGGTAAAAAAGATACGATCTAGAACTGAAAAAGAAAAGCTTAAGAAGTACACCAAGACAATAATTCTTTAAAATTCTACCGTACCTCGCATGAGGTCTGTTATTCTTTGTAAATTCTGGCAATCTGATCTCAAAGGGCATGTTGCACACTGCTAAAACATTCACAACTTTAAAATCTGTGAAAATTACCTTTTCAAAAGAGAAGAAAAGAAGATATTAGAAATTCAGCTCACAGCAAGGCAAAGGTATGGGTTACAAAAAACAAGTTCAAAGAATATTAATTAGAATATTTTAATGAGATTTCAAAACGAAAACCTTGCAATTGATGCATTTCTGATAGGAATCTAAACAGTACTTAATGGACTCAAATCACTTACTTTATCCTTCTGTGGTGCAGTAACTGTTGAACAACTTCACAGTTGTATTATATCGTTATAGTACAGTTTAAGAAGGAGACACAGAAACAACTCGTATTGCTGTACTAAACGCCTCCAAACTGAAAATAAACTAAATTAAATAGCTCACAGAATATCAAAGTAAGCAGAGAAAAGCTTAAATTTAATTGTTACAAGACTCTTACGCAATTTGAAAACTTCTTTAATGCCTTGTTGCTATACACCATTTTAATTAAAGCTAAGAATAAGGAAAAAGGTGAAAATTGTTTTGTTCCAGATCTCTAGTGGCCGGTAGTGCAAATCGTTTTCCTACTCCGTTACTTTCTGAAACCCCGCTCGAAGTACTGGCTTTCAGTTATTCTTTACCACAGCCATCTCAGATGACAATAAAATAGACAACAGACAATGCCTAAACAATTGACTTCTGAGAAGTCAGCGTTGGCAATATCACTGAAGAAACTTTTGTTCATTTTCTGAGATTGCCTAACCTACCATTCCTCAGTCAAAGCTTTTTAGAAGGATACTACCAGCAGAAGCAACTTACCCTTATAAAAGGTCAACTATCAATACATATATTCCACTTAAACTGCTCACTTTATTATAAAGCTTGGTGCATCCACCCTGGAAGCACTGTTCACCTCACTGATGTAATGCTCCATTCCAACTTCCAAGGGGCTGAGCCTACTGCATGCATTCGTGACAGTGAGAGTGTCTAACTTCTGCCTGGGCCTGGTGCAGCACTACTGGCACAGCCCGTCACCACAGCCTTTATGCGCTACAATCAAAGGCAGCCTCTCCCTGCCAAAGGACAGCCACCGTGTCTATTTAATTGTCTACCCGTAAACTGAAACGGTGGGTAAACAGCACAATGGACTACCAGGAAGTTTTAGAGTACTAAAATGTGTCATTTGAAGTCATTCACGCTGCTGTTTTTCAACCTTTACTATGAAATACAAGTGGTGTTTCTGACTGGTAATGTCAACCCACACCCAGAAAAAAGGGGTTTCGTCTCTTAAGTATTTTCTTTGGCTTATTTCCTGCTGTGCAGAAGCACTTTTTTCCCCCTCTTTAATTAAAAAGGCTTAAACTTGTCCTTAACAAGATGGGTATGTATCTGCTATTCCATCAGATACGAGGGAAAATTATGTTCAAATGACAATTAGGTTTATATTTTTCAGCACTCCTTCCAAATAAATCTTTCAAGATATTGTAAATTCAATCCAAGAAACATCTGTGGGTGGTTCACTTATTAAACAAATTTTGTTGTTCATTAGCCAGTGAAGAAGCACTACTCTGAGCTGCCAAACAAAACACAAATCGACAAAATAAAACAGCTTCTCTTTAACCAGCACCTCGAAAACGTACGCCAACACAAAAGGGGCATCTAAGTGAAAACGCACTCACTGCTAAATTTATGCTCCCTCATTTTTGATTCTTTCTAGAAAATGGACTACCAGCATTGCTTGAGTCATACAAGTCTTTTGTCATTAGAATTACCTGAAAACCTAGTTTCTGTAGACTACGAGCTAATCGTCTGGCACCAAATTTAGCTTCTTCTTCACTATGAAGGAGAAAGAAAAGAATCTAGCATTAACAGAAATAGAGTACATATTTGTGTGCACACATACCACAACAGCTACTCAAGACTACAAAATGAACCATTATATCATGTAGCACATGAACCATGATCACATGGACAGTCTTCATTTTATCCTACTCTACGTATTATATTTTAACTATCTAGATATTCAAATGGAATCCTTTATGCCCTGTTTGAAGAATATCTTGGCACTTGGCTCCAGCTGAAGTGGGAGACTTATTTTGATCATACATGATACTAAAAATGTGATCATAGGTAGTCTGGAGTTAACATCCGGAACAATCATCTCCCATTTTGAGACAGAGATCAAACACATCAGGACATATGCAAATTTATTGTTATCCTTACCCCACAATGCAGACATACCTTAAAGGAATTCAGCTGCTAAGAGTTTAGCAAGTCTCAGATGTATCTGATCTGAAAGTCTGCTTTTGCTGCTTTCCAGTCCCTCAACTCTGTATGACTTGATTAAATTCACGTGGGCTTTTATGAAAGAGTAAGACCTATCCCTCAAAAAGGGTCATCCCTTCCCAAGTTCCCAGTTCTGCTGAAACCAGAGTCTTCTTAAAGAGTTCTCAAATTAAATCTCTAGGATCTTCTTCATAAACTAGTTTTCCCTTCTGCTCTCCCAGAAGGCTGAACTGATGTTGCTTAAGATTTCAACGCAGTCTGAGGCAGATGCTTCACATAGAAAACTTCCTCTCAAATGCGTAGCTTGGCAAGGATCTACATGTGATCCAGTGCGAGTGAATCTTACCAGTGGCAAGTACTGCCTCATGCCATCATCTTCATTTACAACATGGTATTTTAAAATGCACAAGAATTTACAGCTAGAGAAAGAATCTTCATGAACTCACCTTGTGGCTCCTGTGCAAATAACTTTTCCTGAGGACCAAATTGTGGCCGTAATCCTAGGTTTCCTAAGCTTCATTAATACTTTCTAAAAAAAAAAAAAAAAAAAAAAAAAAAAAAGAATTGGGAGTTAGTGTTAGTTCAATTTCATACTGGGAAAAAAAAAAAAATCAACTTCTTTATTTTTAATAGCCTTGAATTGTTCCTTCATCTTTCAGTAATTAAAAAAAAAAAAAAAAAAAAGACAACCCAACCCCTGACAAGTGCAAAATAAGCCTGGGATATCTCAGCCAGTGATTCAGTGTTCACAAAACAGATTAAAACAATTTCTCTGAATAAAAAGCTGAAAGCCACGAGCATTGTGCTAAATTTTTTCTTACTACAGTGACTCCCACTTTGTTGACTCCTTATCAGGACATATTTTCTTGACAAACCCATCAAATTTTGGGAGGCAAAATGGACCCCAAGGTGTAAGAGGTCTCATCACATACCTTATACCAAATATTCACCTCACTAGTTGCAGTCTTCTGAGACAATGTTTACCCACTCCCCTTACTGTACGTTTAGTGTATGACAGATTAAATGCCTACCAAGACAGAAATACAGAAATAAAACTATGCTTTTCTCTATCCACCATACACAGATATCAGACACAAGGGTGTTTAGCTTAAGGAACATTCATACAACCAGATAATTGAGGTATGTTGAATCTCTTACCCCAACATCACGCTTGTATATCACATTTGCTCCCTCTAATGCAATCTTCCTCAAGTTTAAATGACATCTTGTTCTAAAAACACACACTACATTTGTGATTAAAATGTCCAATGCAACATCACTGTCCGCATCCATTGGGGTGATTTGCAACTCAGTTTTCGCTCCAGCTCACCACGAAGATCACATCCTGAGAAACAAAAATGATAAAATTAAACATACCAGTAGAAAATTGCCTATTAATGCCACTGTATACATCTATCCTTTAAATGAGACAAGAAGTAGAAGTGACTACACTCTGACTCATTTAAGTTAACTGTGTGTGGGGAGAGGGGGGTGTCTGCATCCTGCGTGCTAGAAAATAGGTTACTTGTTTAAAGCCATGTTGTCAGACTTAACAAAAATAGTGTGTATACACACACATATATATATAATATTTAAACTTGACAGTTAAATATGTTACAACTCTTACCAACTATATTAGGACACAGTAAAGATTACTGAAACTTTTTCCATAGTGGATAATCTTTCCTCAGCTCATTTGAGGATGTCATTAGACACCTCAGGGAAATGCACTTCTCTGACTGCTGAAGTTGATAATTCTGAACAGCCTGACGTTTGTGTTGGAATGGATGAGCCTGCTGAGTAACTTTGAACTAAACACCGGTTACGCGAACTGCGGCCTGTCGACAGCCTGCTGCCACAGCTTTCCCATCTTCACCCAGCACTTTGGCCTACCTCTCCCCACATAATAGCATAATGCGACCTATACAAAATGCCCTGGCGGCAGCAACAGCCCGGGCTGAGCCGCAGTGGCCTCCCACCCGCTTCTGCACTGCCCACAGGAACCGCACAGAATGAACGTATTGTATGTGCGGAGCAACATCGAGTGTTTCGGAGGAAAAGCATGGGTAACTGTGAAGGCTCGGGATGGCTGCCCAGTGCACGCCCAGCAAACCTAAGGCAGCCAGGAAGCGTCCGGTCTGAAGGCGACGCTCCTAACGCCCACCCCAACCCGGGGAGGAGGATCATAAGACAGGGAGTTGGGCTACCGCTCAGTCCGGCCCGAGACTGCCCGACACCTCTTCTGTAAGCATACCAAAGCCAAGACAGCGGAAATCTTACATAAATCTCAGGTGAAGTATTTGGGGAAAGGAGAGGGGAAAAGAGCAAGAACATCGGGATACAGTGAAAAGGACTTACATAAAAATATTGTAGCTTATTGAAAAATTTTTCTTTGTAGAACGAAAAAAAATCTCAGTTTTACTCCAGAAGTAGCTTAAGCATAGCCTAAGAAATAGAGGCAATATTATCTTGATACATTCATCTAAAAATTTAGTATTTATTTCATCCAAATTGAACACAACAGAAAGCAAAGAGCAAAATAAAAGAAAAATAATCAAATATATGAGATGCTCTGTACGGTCATTGCCATAGAAGAAGCATGAGACTATGCATCAAGAACAACAATACCCTTAACAGACTGTAATGCATTTATATCACTTTAAATGTTTTGGCCCTACGTTCTATACCAGAAATCTTCAAGATACAAAATTAACGTTATGACCAGTATCCTCATCCGACTATGACTTCCTAAACATCACGCAGTAGCCTAATTGAGAATTCACTCAAGGTGCACCTTTGGACGAGAACTCACTGACAATACAGAAGTAATGATCTACACGGCAGAGGTGCATAATGCACTGGGTCAGCTGCTGTGAGGGTTGCTGCTTCTACTGTGCAGCTTGTTGCTGGCTACCCTGAAAGAATTATTCTGTAATTGTTGACTTGTCCAATATAAGAAAAGGCAAGATGGGGGAAAACAGAAAAGAGATGAAGAAAGCAACAGAAAACTAGAAAAAACAAAGGTTATGTGTGGGGGTGAGGGGGAAAACAGGCAAAGAAGAGAACAAACAGTAACTAATTAGTACTCCCGGATCCCTTTTTTTTTTTTTTTTTTAACTAAAAATTGTATGAATCCTCAAAGTTAGAAATGACTTATCCCATCTGGTTTTGATGGACTACTACAGATTGGGTTAGCAATTTATGGCACCAGATCCAAAGATAGCACATGTGCAGATTTCAAACGGCATGCAGGCAGGGCCAGCACAGAGCAAGGCGCTGGAACCTGTGGCATCTTCAGAGAGGCATTTTTTTTCCACCCTGGCTCCAACTCCTGGCTCTCACCAAGTTCACTTACTGGAACCCAGGAACAACTGCCGTAGAAGAAAACAAGATACCGCCAATCAGCATCGTCTCCCAATTATGAGCAAGTTTCTACCAGCACCCTCAATCTCTACATTCTGAAAGAATAACACCGTCACGCGTAACAGCCGTGAAAGGTTGCGAACCTCTAAGCAAACCTAACGCTGTACCATAACGTCCCCATAAAACTCTGATGGCTTGTCTTGAACAGATTCGGGGAGAAGAGCCACGTGCTCATTCAGAACAAAGGAAAAAGTAGTTGAAAGAGAGGAAAATTACAATTTAAAAGGAAAGAGATTCATTGTTAAAGGGGGATCTAGAGGAAAAAAGAACATTAATATGCTGTGGAGCTGACAGTAAGGATGTTTTCAGCAATTATGTTGTATCTTGGTTAAAAGTACTTGCATAGCTTTTAATGGGAGAAAAACTACACAACATTACAGTAGTGTGCTCCCATTTTAATTAGCCATGTTCTGAAAGTTCAAGACAACAGATATGTAGGGAGGAACTTTTTTATTTGAAATTTAATTTGAGCTGTAGCTAGTATTCTAGACTACGTTTTGTGACATTCATTTAAAAAGGGACATAGTATGTTATACAAGCAGTATCTGAACAAAGCATAAAAATACTGAAAACTGTCTTTATTCTACTTTAATGTTACTTGATCTAACAGAATCATTTAATTGTTATACTTTTCACTCAAATATTGAACATTTCAAATATTAATTGCCAAGTTTTTCTCAGTTGTATTGAGAAAACGCTTTTATTTGCTGCTGCTAAATACTACCCATGTTCTTTGGGAACCTGAATCTAAGCGCTGTTTGAATACACCCATTCCCATTTAGTACACAAATACAACATTAACCTTTTCCAAGGCATGGCTTGGTACCCAAACATACTGGGTAAACCAACATGTTTCTAGACTTGGATACTTCTGTCCAAGCAATGAGTGAACTCAACCTATTACAGCCTCTGCCTGCAGCATTCATTTAAATGTCTCATACCATACTGACAACAAAGAAAAAAAATCTAGAGAAAAGACATCCTGCTACCAAGAAAGAAAGAAAGAAAATAAATGGTTCTTACTTATACGTGCCCAGTAGCATGACTAGCTGGAACACACGAGTCCTAAACAACATTCTGATTCTACTCTTTCCCAGTTTTCTCCTGTCTTCCGTGATATTGGTACACACTACTGTATTCCTGCTCCATAGCTCTGACCAATTATGTTATTTCCCAAAACCTGAATTTCTGCATTTCTATCTTCTATCTGCAAAATGGGGAAAATAATGCTCCCATGCTTTTACAAACACATTCTGAGACCAAGCAACAGCCTTATGTATAAGCCTGTTACTATTCATGCAGTTACGCTTGCAGAACAGAGGGACTGAGTAGAAACCAAACATCTGGTTCTTTGCAGTTCTGGATTTGCAAATGCCCAAGTTGATTTTATTGAGCTCAGCTTAGGCTTTGTTGATTAATTTTGCCCAAAGGTTCTCTCATCCGGACTGTAGAATTTTGGCAGCTTAAATCTCATTTCTAAAACTGTTTTGCCAATTAATGCTACTTTAATAACAGGCTAAAATTGAAAATAAAATAATTTACTAGTCTATATGCAGCATTTCTTTTAAATTATGTACTTCATTCAGCTTTCTCCGGTGCAAGAAACTAGCCAACTTTGATCTCAAGTTCTCTTGCACTAGCTTTAACACAATCTACCCTGACAGAAAAAAAAAAAAAAAAAAAAGCTTAAACACATCTCTGCAGATGTTTGTACTATTTTATCAAGGAAATCTTAAAAGTTTGTTCTTTCTTTTCAACAGAGATTTCAGGGATACATCTGGAATTTTACCCTAAGAAGAAAAAAGAGGAAGGGAAAAAAAAAAAAGTAGATAGGTAAAGCATGATAATGAACATAAAAATAAAAACAACAAAACTCAAGGATATTTGACACTGCAAAGTAATGTATTCTACACTGAAACTAGAGAAACTTCCCAGAATAAGAAATGCTTTGGAGGAAGGAATGAGCACTCAAGTTTTTAAACAAAGCATTACCCATACATCCCCAGTTAGGACCACAGCCATACTATTTTAGATACTATATAAACACACATGAAGACAAACACCCTGCGCTGAAATCTTACAATCTAAAAAAAGCCAGAGCTCTCGGTCTTCAGAAACTTCCAAACCAACCACACCATCATCATCAAAGACAGAGGAAAGGCACTTGGGATGGGGTATATAAACAATGTATTATTTTAAGCTTTTGGCTACCTTTGATCCGAGAAACTCAGAGCTATAAAGGTAGATGGGGGGGATCTAACAATGGTTATGTTAATGTCAGAACAGTTTAATAAACACCTTTTTCACCAGCAGCCTAAGTAGAAGCAACTCCTACTGGTTATTTTTAACCCTCACGAACAGTTCCAACAGCCCAGCTGAAGGGGTATCTGTCACTACTGCACCAGTAGGCATTTGTCAAACTCCTGCTTGAAAAGCATTTTTGAAGAAGTTAACAGGAACCACCATATGAGGTTTCCATATGAGAACAGAGAACACACAACACACAAAATAAAGCCCATGAGGAACAAGGAGAGTCGATTACACCCTTCTACTGAAGGTGCATTTTCTAAGATTTGTGTTCAGCCCTTCAGGAAACAGGTCCATATGAAACTCTGGAGGTGACAGACCTCTCAGATCTGCTTGAATTCTCAGATACGATACAGTCACGGTGGCAGGCGAATGACTCCCCAGAACCAAGAGCAACATAGCTAGTACTGCCTGTATAGAAAATCCTCTGGTCCGAACAACTTCCCTGGTTACAGCCACAGAGCTTGTGGGGCATGCTTTTACTTTTTGTTGTCTCTAGTGGCAAGTTAAATCATCCCTAAAGCGAAAGGCCATCCTAAAGCTAACATTCTCACGTTTCAAGATTTGCATGGTCATGACTATTTCCTACAGAATGAAACAGATATATTTTGGAGAAGGAGAAAATTTCCAAATACACATAAAAAACAGTGTTAAAGTAGGGATTTGTCCAATTAGACCAATGCATAGAATGATGATACTAGATCACAGAATGACAGAATGTCAGGCGTTGGAAGGGACCTCGAAAGATCATCCAGTCCAACCCCCCCTGCCAGAGCAGGACCACCTAGAATAGATGATCTTAAAGGTCTTTTCCAACCAAAATGATTCTATGATTCTACACCACAAGCAAGTAGGATACAAATGCCCAATCCTGCTGTCAAATCTCTCTGATAAACTACTGCACCCCACGGACCCGGGGGTTTCCAACACAAATCCAGTTGCAGGAATAAAGCCAAAGATCTAGAACAAGACCAGAGAGCATATTTTTAAATATTTTGTAACAGGCCATTTTCCTCAAATCTTTCTCATCAAAAAGGTCCGTTCATATTCAAAGCGAAATTCACTTGCATCCAATTTTGTGCCATCTTTCTCTTATAACACCCAGTAATAGTCAAAGGCCAAGCATTAAGAACAATCCTTTAGATCTTTATGATATGTGGAAAATTGTCCTAAGTATGACAAAAAGCTGAACCGACAGGTTAGGTGGCTATTCCAACTTGATAAAACATTGTAAGAAAAATAAAAATCTCTTTTCCTGTTACAAAATATTTTACACACCACAGGTAAGCCTCTTGCCCCCCTCCCTGTCAAACATTTATCACTGGTGCGTCTCGACCGAGGAAACCAAGTACTTTCCCTATCCCCACGACTGGGAGTCTCACTCCAAGACCTACACGGACCAGTGTCGCAACACTCAGGTTAACAAATAATAATTTTTTTTGCCCCTTCAACCCCAGCCCCAAACTTCTCCGGCCAGCACAGCAGAAACAAAGCGCAGGCAGCAGGCGGCCTAGGCACGCCGGTCTCCGCCGCTCGGCAGCGCTGGCTGATGCCTGCGCTCCGGTACCGGGAGCGGCGCCGGCGGGGCAGCCGGTGCCCCTTGGGGAAGCCTCGTCGGTTGCCGGCGAAGGGGCCGCTTCCCCTGGGGGATGCTCTGCCCCCTTCCCCTCCCCGACACGGCGGCCCCAGCTCCGCACCCACCCACCCGCCCGCCCCGGGGGGGAACGGCACCGCGGCGGGAGGAGCCGGCAGGGCCGCGGCGGGGCGGGGGGAGGCCCCACGCCGCCTCCCTCACCTCGGCCGGGAAGGGACGGAGGAAGCCGGGGGCGGGGAGCGGGGGCCGAACGGATAGAGGCTGCAGGTCCCGCCGAGCCGCGGCCCCCCGAGGCGGCGGCGAGGAGGAGGAGAGGGAGGAGGAGGAGCGCGGCCCGTCGGCGGGCGGCAGCCGTTACCGTGCGGGCGGGCGGGCGGCGGCGGCGGCGGCAGTGGTCGGGGCGGGGCGGAGCGGGGTGCCGGTTGCGGGGTGCCGGTAGCTAGGCGCCCCGCCGCTGGCCCCCGGCGGCGTTCCGGGTCCTGGGCCGACTCCCCGCGACAATAAACATCCCCCAGCGCCGCGGGCATAGACGCGGCGCCGGCTAGAGCGGCCGCCGGAAGTCGCGGCGGCGGGAGGTGAGGAAAGGGGCCGCGCTAGCAGCGCACTTCCGCCTTCAGCTGCCGCCCCCTGAGGCGCGGAGGGCGGCGGCACCGCCCGGGGCCGGGAAGGCGGGTGGGCGGCTCCGGGCCGCCCCGCTGTGGCCTAGGCGGGCAGTTACCGCCCTGGCTCTCGCTCCCCGGCGCTGGGGCCCGCTGGAGCCCGCCAGTGCCCGCCGCCTGGTGTAGCGCTGGCACTAGCTGAGCGCCTCAGGCCGGGGCACGTCGTGAACGGCTCCTGAGCGGCCGGGGCGCTTCAGAGCTCCCCCGGGAGCCGCCGAGGCCGCGCAGTTTCGCAGTGGAGGGGGATTTCTTCGGTGAATCGTTTCCGGCTGCGCAGCAGGAGGGCTTGGCCGTGGGCCGCCCCGGGAGCGGCTGCCCGCAGGGCTGCTGCCGGCGGGCCCGTGGTGCGCGGCTTTTGGCCTGCTGGTCGGGGCTCGATCCCAGCCACACTGCCAGCAAACCGGCGGGAGAGGTGCTCCAGTTTGCAGATGTGAACGTGGCCCGTACCAGGCATTTCTGTGAGGCTACTCGCCCTTGAACCGCTTCAGTGCGGCACACGCCGCGGTCGCTGGCTTGGCTGCTCCTTGGGTGCACCCTGGCCAAACCTTGGTCCGGTCTTGGCCCAATCCAGCAATCATTAGTGAGGACTCACAGCAACCTGCTGCTACTATTGCTGCTGCATACATGTATGTTGCACTGCAGTGGGGTTCTGGCCACTGCCACTTAGAAATGCTTCAAAGATGTTTATTTTTTTAAAAAAATTAATTCTTTTTTTTTTTTAATTTGGTGCTAAAGGGACAGTCCACAGCAGTAAACTGTGGTATCTTGGTGTGTGAGCAGACTACTGACCTCAAGTGAGACAAAGATCTGAGCAGGTGGCTGAGAAGCCTCAAATATTCCCAAGTCCCCTGAGGACTGCGTGTCCCTCCGCAATGTTTTCGTGGTTTTAATGTTAAAATGATTAAAGTAAGACTGCTGCTTTGCACTCTTTCAATATGCAGCTTATTTAATCTTTGCAAAGTGGGCCTATGGTGCAGTCTTTGAGGAGAGACGGAAGGGGACACGAGGACACAGTGGGGGTGGTTGGGGTGGCACTGATTCTCTCTGTCCAGGACAGTCCTCCAAATTTGGCACTGTCCCACCTATGCTGTCTGTAGGGAGCAGAGCCTGTGATGAACAGCCTTTCAGCTACACTTGCATTGTCTCTTGGAAGAGCTCTTTGTTGTGCTTCATTTGGGAACCCAGGAACAAATGTGTGTGGCTGCAGTGTGGCCAATTAAGGACCTGCCACCCAGATTGAAGAATGAGATAAAGTTGTTTGGTCGACTTTAGGTTTGTGAAGACACGTCAATCCTTATATGAAAAGTATATATATGCACATGTATATGTATGTAGTGCAGAGTATTCACTGTATTGACAATTTTGTGAAATTGAGGTTCTGTAATTATGCACTTTCCATGTGTGAAATGATAGCAAACGGCTTTAATTAGGATAGAGGGAACAGTATGAAATGTAAATTTTTAAGTCTTCGGAATTGGGATGGTTTCCTCTGCTGGATTCAGTTTAATCCTTGAAAGGCCTTACTCGGTTCACTTGTCAAGAACAGTTATTTCAGATTCTCTCTTCAGATCAGCTGCGAGTACACCAGTGACAGTGCTGCGGGTTGCTGCCGGGTTTGCCCCCCTCTCGCAGCCTGGCTTCCCGCAGCGTGCGGCAGCGCTGCCGCCCTGCGGCTCCTCGCAGAAACGGATCCACCGCGTCTAGGTGAGGGTGGTCAAGCGAGGCGAGCGTTTGGAAACAGGGACTCTGAATTCAGAGCAACTGTTAGCACAGTTCGGTAACTGCACGGGATCTCCAGCATTTTTGTGGAGTGCCTTAAGGCTGTTTTAATTCTTTACAACGTTCAACATAAAGGCTCTGAGTCATTACAATTAAGACTGCTAATGTGGGGCAGGTTGTTATGTCTTCTCCCTGACAGTTCTTTCAAGGTTCTATATAGCTGTATCACAACAGATGCTGATTTTTTTTTTTTTTTTTCTGAATAGCCGATCGCATAGACAAGTTATGAAGAAAAGCTTTATAAACCCTGATTTTGCTTGAATTCTGACTGAATTAGCATATGCACAAAGGTCTACATAAATTCAAAACAAAATGTCTTCTAGCAAATACACATCCATTGTCTATCTCCGCATGGCTGCTCTTTTCAAGATATACATTTTCCTAGCAGGTGTTCCACAAAACAGGCGGTCATCACTAGACATTAAAAACATTTTTTTTTTTTTTTTACTGATGAAGAGATGAACCGTTACCATTTCAAAGGTTTGGCTGCTTTGTGAGCCTGACCTTCTCCCTTTTAGACTAGGATGTGCTCTGAAGATTGAATCTTTATATCTGCAAAATGTGCAAATATATGCAAGTAGTTATGAACACATTAACATGGAATGCAAATAAGGTGATCTGGCACCTACCTAATTTGACATGTAATTTTATCAGTTGTGCCCCTGCAGTTCTATTCCACACCTACATAGTTACAAAACTGGTTATCCTGTCTTTATGTTCTCCCCCTCCTGGTCTTCCTCCCTCCGTGCAACTCTTAACTCAGCTCTGTGGCTCCCTCCACTAGTATGCCTGAGATGCTAAAGATTGCTGAGATTTCAGATGACTGAAATCCTGAAAAGCAGGATTTCCCACCTGCCGGAACTGCGTCCTCGTCTGCCTCTTGCTGTTGCTTGTTCTAACTTACCAGATACTCTGCTAGCATCAAACAGGGAAGGCACAGAGGCCATTTCTGACGCTGTCGCTTCCTTACTGTGTGATTTCATTTTCCTATGACTTTGTTTCTCCATCCATTTGGGAAGTAAAGATGAGATGGAGGTGTGGGGAGGCTGTTTCCTGTGCTTGGACAGTCTGCAGAGCGGAATTGTGGGCTGCTTGGGACCATCAGTACTAGTGCAGTGAAAATAAGGATAACCGAACTTTAGGACACTGCACATACTTGTCCTGAATTGCAGCAGTAAGAGTGAACAAAGATGTAATTTCATGATGTTAGCTCTTAACTCTACGTGTCTCAAAAAATCTATTGTCAATCTGAAGCAAATGCTTGTTTATCTGGATTTCTGCATTTTTACAGGATTCATTTTCAGTCGAGTAAGATCCAGTGCAAGGTAGACTGTGGGAGAGTGTAAGGGCAAGAGAAGGAAGCTGGGCGGCTCCTTGAGGCAGCCCACAGTGAAAGCTAGAGGAAGAGTTTTATACAGCTGCATCGTAAGTACTGCGGGCGCTGTGCAGAAGACTGTGTTGTGAAATACTTGTGTTCGAAGAGGAGGTACAGAGGAGCAACTCGTATCTCGCACATTCCATAGAAATGACACTTTGTGGAATGGTCGTCAGCTACATGTGTATGATGCTGCAGGTTAATTATGAGACGTCTCCCAAGCTGACAGCCAGCAGGGAACAAGCTTAACCCTGTGGCAGGAGATCAGTCACGGAGGGAATCCTTCGCTCCAGGGCTTAGTTTATCAGGTGAAACTGTAAACTCAAATGTGCTTTCTCACACTTCTCTGATGATGTACAGAGTGATAGCTCGTGCCAGCACTGTTAGACTGTTACCTCCCTGCCATAAGTGGCACTTCAATCAGCTCCACAATATTCTGCCATTCTGCTTAATTTTATAATAGATACTGGTTTATATATTTGTATTTATATATAAAAATAAATATAGATACTATTAACATGGAGCTGCTTGCCAACAGCAAGAAAGGGATACTCTGAGGGCATATGTCAAATTTTGGCATCAAGGAACTCACAGGTAGAAAAAGTACTGCAGAACTTAGTAGAGTTGGGCAACAAATGAATAGGTGTTTTCAGTGTCGTAATTAGGACACAATGTTGTTTAAATCCTGTATTATGTTTGTTCTTGAGCTTGGCCTCTTGCTTCTAGTGACCTTTAGTCTTAATATATTAGTTATGAGATCCCAATAGCAAAGAGGGTCCCCACTAAGAATTTTTGGCCCACAAAAGAAGGTAGTGTGTTGATCTAGGAAACAAGTGAGAAGAGCGCCAGGCTGGAGTGAGACAAAAGCACCAAGTATCTTTCTCGCTCTGGCTTCTAAGGCTGCAGTGACACTGATAAATAAATCGGGGCCGAGACTTACTTTTCATAGTCCTTGGTTGTTAGCAGGGTCCTTGGCATGCCTTTGGCCTGTCTGACTAACTTTCTCCCAGAAAGTGTCCAACTGCGGTTTGGAAGCATGTGCCAGGGACTGTTCTCACCCTTTGGTGACAGTGGAATAAAACACGGGTATCTGTGGATGTGACCCTGGTCACAGCACTGGCTGTCGCAGCCAGAGAATGGTCCGTAGCCTGTTTTATCTATACAAGCAAGTGTAGATACAGATATAGATATAAGTACAGATATACGGCCTGAGAGAGAGGATCCTTCCCTGCACCCTCCTCATTGCTATCTTTATACTGAATTCAAAGAGCAGAGATCCCCGGTGATTTCAGCGTGCCTAGAACAGCTCGTAAGCCTGTGCACCAGAAGAGCTGGCACCCTAAGCTTCTGCCAAGCTTACGTGTGAACCTTCAGCCAGTCAGTTGTCAGCTCTGCGCCTCGTTTTCTTCCCGTCTGTATAATGATAGTGACCTCCTACAGAAAAACATTTGGCCATGAGGTGATGGCAAACGCTCCAAGGTAACTGCCACCTTCTGTTTAATTTCTGCATTGACTCTGAGGTGCCAGCGGTATAAAGGTCCCTATGTAAGAACAAAACAACATGTTATTGGTGGGGAAGAACTGTTCCCATTCTGGTCAGCTCGGCCATCAAAAAGCATCACAAAACCCAGGATGCTGAAGCAGAGGCCGCGCTGACACTGGGATTGCTTGTTGCACACAATGGTCTTTGCCTCATCCCTGATGGGGGAGGGAAGTGCCGCTGCAGCAGGCTGGGAAGCCATCCAGTGGGACAGTTATCTGTGTGAGCGCATCCCTGGGAATGCTCGCTGCTTGTGCCCGCTCCTCCTCCCCTGCTGCTGCCGTGCAGGATTTTGCGGATGTTCCTCCCTGAGAAGGCAGCTGCAGCTCTCAGCCTCCCAGTTTCTGTCTCCCCGGTGGTCTGGCTCTACCCGCCTGTGATGGAGCTGCTGATAGTTCGTCCCTTCCCCAGCCCATTCTTTCACAAGGACTGAGCAGTAGTAGTCAGAGGAAGAGGGATTATTCTATGCCTTTCCCCCCCCTCCCTTCCTCTTGTCTCTTGGCTGTGTAGCTGTACCCTTCCTTTTTTTTTCCCTTGGTGTTTCTGATCCCAGTTTCTTAAACAGCATGTAAACAATGAAGAGAAAACTCAAGCGTGTAAATGATCTGTATTTAAAGTCGGATATGGTCTGACAGTTTACATAGCAGCCTGTGATGTAAATAAGTCTTGGGTTTTTTCTCCTTGCTTAAGGAAAATGGCCTCGTAGAATTTAAATTGAAGGAAAGGCTTGCATTGGCTTTTATTCTCCTGCTTTTGTTATGATCTTTTCTGTGCAAAGAGGTTTGGATCTCTCCATTCCCCATGCGAGGACGGTGTAGCTGTGTGCTAGCATGCGCAGTGGCTTGAAAACGCATTTCATCTGTTTACAAGTTTCAGTTTAAGGGCAAAACCCTAAGGCAAGAAAATGCGTCATCTCAGGACTGTTGTAACCCTAGGGTATGTCCACGCCGCAGCTGGGAAATGCGATGACCGCATGCCTAGGCCTACTCAAAGTCATTTTTATACAGCTAGCTGAGATACACCAGTGTCTGAAGTGAACTGAAGAAAAATCAGTTACTTGCAGAACATTGCTGAGTTTGGAGTCTGCGGGCAGCAGTCCTTGCAAAGGTAACATGTGTTTTCTTCCCATCCCTCCTGGAGTATAAGTTTAAGGTCAGACCTATGACATCTTCTCAGGGCTGCGGAAATTCATCAAGCCGTAGACAAAAAAGCCGTTATTACTAGTTGTGCCACTTCCCATCGGTAAAGCACGCTGGGCTGAAGAGCATGAAACAGTCCATGCCTGAATAGTGAGGACAAAGTTGTATTTACCCTGTGGGTCTGCATTCGGCAGCACAGACTTAATATGGGAACAGTCAGTGCTGCACGGCTAGCAATGAGTAGGGACAACCGAGTCTCTGGCTGTTGGGAGAAATTCTGTATGGAGGTATTTCTGGGTGTATATATACAGGGAAATTGCAGAATGGTCTGTTGTTTGCTGCCACAAATTTCGATTTCACTGACCTTGAATTTAATTTCAATGTCATTGAAGTTTCTTTTAAAAACCTATCCCTTTCAGGAGACTGAATGATAATCTACATTCAGATATCCAGACAGAAGTTAGAAATACCCTGCACTTTTATCAGGTTATGCCCTCCACATGTACACCAGATATATGTGACTTTTGTTCTCTTTTAGACAGCTTATTACCTGCAGTTAGCTAATGTCTTTTGCATATTCATTTATTTTTTACTGCAAATAATAATGAATGGCAATGACAATGGGGTTTCGGGAAAGATTACCTTTTCAAAAATGTATGCAATTCATTCACAGGGAAGCATGTTTTTCCGGGCAGACACAACTGTGGGGTTACCAGTACAAATGCTTCAGACAAACCTGTACTTGTGATCCTGTCATTCATTATATCCGGGCCTCAACCCAGTTTTTCTACAGAAGAAACCACACAGATTTGCTATGTCTTTTAAGTTCTGAGGTGAGCTGGCAATTTCGACCTTGGAGGGAGTGTAAGGAATAAGCTGTCTAGTGTATGTTCTCCTTGTGCACCTTGCAGCTTGGGGGCACGACCATCACTGTGGCCTCTCTGCCCCAGTCAGTGCCCGGGACAGCAATGCATTGTGCAGGTGTCTGCAAAGTGGCTTTCTCGCTATGCTGGTGTTTCAGGCTGGCAGATTTCCATCCCAGCAAGAGGATAAGATAAGCCTAAAATGTATTTTCTGTGAGTGATGGAAAGATGCTTGCTCCTAAAGACCTTAAGGGCTGTGAAAACTGCTGCTAAGCAGTACAACATGAGCACCAAACCCAGGAGCCCGAGCACTGCGTGCAGCTCTGCAAATAAAGGGTTTTTCTGCTCTTTAGCTGAACTGAAAAATGGTTGTGAAGTAGTTGGGTGGAACTGGGTTTTCTTCCAAAAAAAAAAAAAAAAAAGTATTAAAATCAGATGGGGCTAAACTATTTATAGAGGTTCTTATCTTAAAACACATAGGTCCATAAGAAGGTTTCCTATGAACGTGTATCCTGTGATTGAAGCAGCGTTTGAAGCTTCATCTACAGCTGGCACTTTGCTCTGTATGCTCTGGTATCTGATAAGGGCTGAGTTCATGATGAAACCTTTCCTTTAGCTGCAGAATTTAAACACTTTTTCTTTTCTCTACTCAGCTGCCTGTTTTCACAAAAAAAAAAAAATCATATAAAATTATAGCAATTTAGTTATCTCTGAGACCTCTGTCAAATTCAGTTAAAATCAGGCAATGAGTTCAAACATTATTTGGAGAGAATGTATACAGACACTCACGCAGCTGCATCTACATCCGTGTAGATACTGAAAGATAAATCAAGTCAGCTTTGTTTCCACATGGAAAGGGGCTATATTTTGGTAAATATTAAAATGCATCACTTTGTATAGAAAAGCAAACAAAATATTTTCTTTAAAATCATTGACATAAATATTTAAACCGGTTCCCTGTTTTCCCGTGGCACATTTGCGAGTTCCTTTCAAAATCATCAATTGCTTCTGTCAGACTAAACATACATTTTCTATTTGCAAATATTTTTCTGTAAAATTGCACTGGGCATTGGGGAAGAATGGTTTCACTTGTTTTCCTGAGATACATGGTAGGACTCTTAATTCATCTAAGAATCTTGGGCCGTTGTAGCCAACTGCCAATGCTGTCAGGGCTGTGTGCCCTTCCACAAGGAGTCAATGGACCAAGGGCTCCCAGCCACATAAATACCTCTGGAAAATACATTCGTCATCTTGAAAATGGAGATAAAGTCCCTAATGGTTTTACAGTCAGAGTAAAGCTGTTATTTACCTTTCTGTGTACTGCTGGTTGCTTATTGCTTGTTGCTTTTCGTTTGTTGCCGAACTGTTGCTCGGAGGCAAGGACTGAGGAAGGTGGAGGACGCTTGAGGAGTGTTTTAGTCCCCAAGTGGCTTGTAATCTAGACTGCTAGATAAAGTGGATAGCAGTACAAGAAATAATGGTGTCTACAGCCTCCTTTTACCGTTCGGCTTACGTTGCAGCTTTTGGCACATGGTTGCAGCTGTGTTTCTCACATTTCGCAGGGAACTATTGCATTTCTCCGTTCTCTTTCTCCATGCTGTGTTTCGGGTGGCAGATGAACACTAAGCGTGGCTAACTCAAAATCCTAGGAAGGATGCTGAGTGCAGTTAGCAAGCATTGCAAAGCAGGCTGGCAAAGAAGCGCATGTGAGAATATTCAGAATTTAACTCTTAACTTTTGGGTATCTCAGATGCCTATCAATTTCTGCTTTCTAGAAAGAAAACAGCACCTTGCTATGAGTCTTGAGAAGGCATTAGTATGGATTTAAGTCAAGATTTTCAGTGTTTAAATCCAACAGCTAATTTCAATTCAGTGAGTAAATTCAGTGTTTAAAATGGTATTTGCGCATTTGCTGTTGTCAGTCATTTGCACTTAGCTTCAGATCGGAGGGCTCTGTTCTGTCCCCCTTTAAAAGAACAGCAGTTACCACTGAATTTCCCCGTGCCTGTGACAAAGAGATCAGCGCTTTCCACTGAGCGTACTCAGGTCGCTCGTCTCTTCAGCAGGAGCTGTGGCTGCCCAAGGTGGTGGGTTTGGCAGCGCAGTCGGACCAGCCCGTGTGTGTGTAACCGCGTGTCTCAGCTGGCGCAGCCCCACTCCCGACAGCGAAGTTGTGCATGGTTAGGCCAGCCGGGGAGGTCTGCTTTTAATTGTGCGGGATGGAGATAAGCTGTGAAAAAGTGAAATTAAACAGCCCTCCCTTTCCAAACCATTAGGGCGATACAGCAGGCCCTGGCCCTTTCTGTAACGAGGGCCGAGATGTTTGCGCAGCCCTCGGCTCACAGCGAGCTGCTTTAATTAGACGTAGCCCACGCATGAACCCGACTGGTGAATTTGGGTCGCCTGGAGGACGCGCTACCTCACCCAATTATCTTGGGGGGCAGGGGGTATGGGAAGAAACAGAATGCAGCCTGCCTGGCTGCCCGGGGTGGCTCAGCACCCGCGGGTGGAGGGTGCCTGAAGGGAGGCACCTCCCGGGAGGGTCCGTGGCCCCCGGGCCGACTGTGACCTTCCCCCAGCCCCCCGCAACCCGGCCGGGACGGAGGGCTTGGCGCTGCCCCTCGCCGGCGATGCCTGCTTTCGGCCAGAAAGTACCCAGGTATCAAACGGAACCGGGGGACGGTACTGAAAGAGCAAGTGAAGCGGAAATTTAAAGCCCCTCTGCTAATAATAACAATATAAATAACCGAAGACGTCTTGTAAACAGTGCGGTCATAACCCTGAAACATTAAACAGCGCGGTGGGATCTGGCGCATCAGCTGCCGGCGGCCGCTGCCGGCGCAGGGGGAGCGCCCCGCACCCGTGTTTATCTCAGCCTCATCTCTCACGGGCCCTCTGATCGATAGAGGGGAGAGGTTTAAGTCAAAAATTCCCGGCCCGGAGGACGGGGGCCAGAGGAGGACCCTCCGTCCGACTGTACTTCATCAATAGCCAACTGCTCCCGTCCCCGCCGTGCGGGGAGCGGCTCCCGCAGCGCCCGGGCGCCAGGCTGCGGGGCCGGGCCGGGCTCCCGCGGCGAGGACAGGTCCTGGGCCAGCCTCCCCCTCCCCCGGGGGGTTTGCTCCAAATCTTTAGCTCCGGGGAAAGAGCCCGCCCGTGGCCCGGGGCGGAGAGGCGGGTTCCCCGCAGGGCGCTGGGCGAGGGCGGCCAGAGGCCGGCGGAGGCGCGGACCTTTCCCCGCCGAGCCCGAAGGTCGGAAACGAACATTACACCGCTCTGTGTTCAGTGGAAAGGAAGGTTTATTCACAGAAATAGAGCAAAACCTGCTTGAAGAAAATATATCTATATATCTTTAGGGTGAATTACTTCATAGAGATGACTGTCAAAGTCAGTTTTCCTAGGCATCTACATATTTCACAGGTCTCAGACAAAAGATACACGCGTGGTAGGTTTTGTTTGATCTCTGTCTTTTCTCTAGTAGCGCTTGAACCAGCAAGGCTGTTGTTGCAGGACACTCGACTGTACACGCATTTAATAAAGTTAAATAGAGTCAGGATCTCTCGGGGTGGAGTCTTTCTTTGCTAGGGCATATTTTGGTCTCCTCTGCGCCGGGAGAGCGGCTCTCCCCAGGGCTCTGCCCGGGGCCCGGGGCAGCGGCGGGGCCGCGGCGTGTCCCTGCCCGCCCCGCCGCCCGCTCCCCGGCCGCGCCGGGACGCTGCTGGCCCGGCCGCCGGGGCTCAGGATGCCGTCGGGCCGCACAAGCGGTTTGTGTTCACCACTTCTTTCAGGTCACTCTCGGGTTTGCCGGCTACCATAAAAGGCCAAGTCTGTAGCCAGGAAAAGACACGGGTGGGAAGGAAGGGGGTTACAAACGGAAAAAATGCACATTTGCGACGCTTATTTCGCCAGCGGGTCCAGCTCGGGAGCGCCCCGGGGGATCGGGCCCGCCATCCACCGCCTGAGCCCGCCTCTGGCAGCGCTCGGCGGGGCTCGGGCCGGGGCAGTCGCCGCTGGCTTCGGCGAGGAACCTTTTGCCTTTGGCCGGCGGCTGATGCCGCTTCGCCTCCCAGCCGCGACGGGCTCACCCCGTCCGTCCCCGGGGCGGTGAAGCCCGTCTGATCCGCGGCGGGAGGGATGGAGGGATGGAGGGATGGGATGGAAGGAGGGAGGGAGGGAGGGAAGGAGGAGGGAGCCGCGCCGGCTCCGGCACATCCGCGTCCCCCCGGCACAGCCGCCGCGGGCACCCCGCCGCCTCTGCGCCGCCCCCCGCCTTTGGTCGGGACCGGCATGAGGGCTCTTCCCCGCGGGGCCGCCTCACCCGCCGCCGCCGCCGCCGCCGCCGCGCTGGCCCGGCGCAGGAGCCGCCCGCAGCCCCCGGCATCCCCCAGCCACTCTCCCTGGCCTTCCCCGCGGCTCGGGGGGCAAGTTTTTGTGTGCCTCTGTGCGGGTACGGGGAGGTTATATCTGGGTTGGGTGTTGGTTTTGTTTTACTCTTCTTTCCCCCCCCTATGTTGTGCTGAGGATTTTAGGTTTTTTTGCCAAAAAAATATCTCCCGGGCCCTTATCAGCTGACACAGCGAGTAATGTACTTTCTTCCAGCGTCCAGAGCTCAAAGGGCAGAGCCGGACCTCAGCGAAACATCCCCTTAGATCCTCTCTGCCATCCCTTTATCTGGCAGGGCCTGCACGTGAGGGCAACGTAAAGGATGGATATTTAAAAAGAGCCCAGGCAGATCTCGCCCACCCCTGGTTTACATCAGTTACACGTATTTTTAGAGATGGAAACTGGGTGTTTCTGGTGGCCGAGCATGGAGACCCTAGGCTGCTGGGGAAAACTTTCTATGGGTGGTGGGAGCAGCAGGAGGGAGTTGTGCAGACTCCGCTCTGGCATTTATTTCTTCTTTGGCAGTTTACATGGATAGGACCCAGCAAATCTGAGTGGCTGAGTGCAGAGCCCTAGGAGCTCTGTCTTTAAAAAGCTAGGGCTTGAGCGGACTAGTATGGCAGAAAGCACTAGGGTAGAGAGGAGGGATAAGAAAAAATTCTGGGTCCTTGGCTCGTGTCCTTCCTAAAACATACCTTTCTCTAACCCAAATTTCTATACCCGCAGACTTGCGGGTAGAAAGCTGCCATCAACCTGTGGAGGTTTCTCAGGCATTTCTGAGGCTGTAGAGCCTGACCTTGCCTATCTGTGGCCAGCACGGCCCCTGCCTGTCTTTTGGAGGGGATTGCCAGGAGCAGCGGGTGGGGCCCCGGAGGCTCAGCTCTCGGGCCACAGGGCGGCAGGGCAGCTGGGAGCCTGTCTGCTCACACAGAACCCCTTGCCACCCCACTGGCACCAGACTCTCTGTGAGAAGCACAGCGAAGGTTTCTCCCCGCGCATGCCCCGTCCCAGCTCCTCGCCTGCCTCTCCCCATGCACACGCACACAGAGTGCCTGGCCCCGGCGGGCTGTGACTTACCAGGTTGACTGGGTGGATGTAGCCGTTTTCGTACTTGTCATTGGCCAGGATCTGCCTCAGGTGAGCGATGTAGCTGGAGGCCAACCTCAAGGTGTCCAGTTTGGAAAGCTTGGTGTCTGGGGGCACCCAGGGCAGGGTGGTCTTAAGCCTGGAGAAGGCTTTGCTAAGGACCCTCATCCTCGCCCTCTCCCTGGCGTTGGCAGCATTTCTCTGGACCTGCTTTCCCTCCTGGCTCACTCCATTTAAAGGGCTCTTCTTGGGGGGAGCTTTTTTCCTCTTGCCCGAGGCCCCTCTCCCCTTCTGAGGGGAGCCATTCTCGCCATTGGATCCCTCCTCGTTGCTCTCGGTGGACGCCCCAAACTCTTTGTTAGTATCCATTTTCAGGCCATCGCACTCCAGCATCTCCACCTCCTGCAGATCTTCCACATCACTGAGGGACCCAGTGGACATGGTCTGGAAGATGCCGAAGGACCGGCGGGAAGGGGGGAGGGGGGGGGGAGGAAGGGCAGCTCCTCAAATCTACTTCAAGGCGGCGGAGGAGAGAAGGGGTGCCAGTATTTTCCTCCCCTTCCCTCCCCCCCACCGGCGCTAAGGCACGATACCAGTCCAGAGAGGATCCCCGCCCTCCCGCCCCCAACCCCGCTTTGCCCGTGTTTGAGGGAGGGAGGGAGTGTGTGTGAGAGAGGGGGAGAGAGAGAGGGAGAGAGAGAGAGAGAAAGCCGAGGAATTTAGTGAGGACACTAGTAATTTATCTGGGGGATAAGAGAGGCGGATCCAGCCCAGGGGAGGGGCCCTGCCCACTGAGCACACCACATCCCCAATCACAGACCTTTGCACAGGACAGGGAACGAGGTATCCCGGCAAGCCTTTGCTGAGAGCTCGGAACTGGGATTCAAACCTTCACAACTGGAGCAGAGCAACTCTCTCTCTCTCTCCACCCGCTCTGTCTTTCTATCCTCCCCCTTCCTCCTCCTCCTTTCTCCTTCCCCACTTCCCTTTCCAGCCCAGGGTTGCTCTCCCCCTCCCTGCCTTCTAGATGACCCAGGCAGCTGGTGTCATGATTCTTGATGAAAGCCAAAATGGGTCATGAGCAGAGAGAGCAGCAGATCCACCAGCCAAGCCTTCCAGGGAGCTTTGTAATGCGTGCCGTCAAAACGCTGTCCTGTAACCTAATCTGGGGGAGATTTGTGGATGATTATATTTGCAAATGCATCCTGTCCAGCTACTAGTGTATTCCAGGAAAGGAGCACTCCACCGCCCGGCCGGCAGCATGGACCTTGCTGTCACAGCCCAGGGGCTGGAGGCAGGAGGATCTGACTTCTTCCAGCTTTCCCGGGTGACCTCTGACAAGTCCCAGTCCCCTCTCAGTCTTTGAGTCCCCCCAGCTGTAAGCATGTCGGAGGCCGCCCAGTCTGCAGGTGTCCCGGGCGGCTGAGATCCTGGTGGTCTGCGGAGCCACGCCGAGCCGAGGGAGAGCACCGCGCTGCCGGGGAGGGTCAGCGTGGCTGCCGATGGGGCAGCAAGGGTGTGCGCTCAAGTGGGGAAAATGGTAGAGATCGTATGGGAAACCGCCCTTTTCTCGGCGTGTTGTAGCAGAGCAGATGTTGGTGGTTCATTCTGCTGTACCCGTGGAACGTTTAGTCTGCTGATTCGTTCATGCTCAAAAGTCAGGGAGTTTTGCCTGACTAAAGAGACAAGATAAGGCCCCTTCTTTGGGAGCGGAGGGAGCGAGGGCATTAGGCCGTACTCTGCAACCACTGAAGCCAAACATTCCCAATTGTTTTACCACTAGTGTGAATGTGCGAGGTGCTGTATAGTTTGAATGAGCAGACGTATGCTACAGTTATGATCTTTATGCACGTGTGTATTCAGTCTCTGCAGAGCAGGCATTTGAACACAATTAACCTTGGCCTAACTCTTCTTCCTCTTGGTGTAAAATCTCCTCCTAAACCCAGATGTGAAGCCCAAAGAGACCAGTGAAGCATGAACTTGCTCTTGTAGCTTCTTCCATCCTCACATATTCCCTGAAACCTCACAGGTCCCCCAGCAGCCTGGGTCTTGAGCACACAATCTGCACAAGGGGCCTTTCTGGACACAGTGACTGATCTGATTGTAGGAACAACTCCACTTATTCAGCTGCTTACCTGAGGATTCACATAGCTCTGGACAAAAAATGTACAGCCTGAGATGTCACCATGGCATGCAGTGGCTTCAGAGTTAATTCAAGGTCACTGGAGCCACAGAAAAATCTCTTACTGATCTGTATGAGCTTCACATCGGATTTTCTGCATGCACTAAACAAAACCCAAAGAAACAAACAAAAATTGTGGAAGGCCAAATAGGTATGTCTACCAAGCATGATGTACTGTCTGCGGATTAAAGTTCCGGTAGAAGGCAGAGTGTCATTTTTGATAACTAGCAAGGAAGTCTTTCCTATCCCTTGATCCATCTTGGTTCCTTGGCTCATGTAAGCTGGAAGAAAAAGGGCAGATCTAAACTTTAAACGAGCTCTTTACTTTTTGGCTGGAAGATAACACCTTCCCACTCACAATAGGATAAGTGCATTAAGATACCATATCTCCAAGCCCTGGGCTCTTGGGAATTCACTAACTTCTAACGTCATGTTATGTTAACTGTGCCGTTTGTGTTTTCTCTGTGTATAAACTAAACAGATTGTCAACATATCAGTCCTAATTAACAAATTAACTTTGCTTTTTCTTTTTTTTTCTTTTTTTTTTTTTTTTTATAACATCCTTGTTGCAGATCCAAAATATTACTAATCACCGGTATAGAGATTTATGACCCTCCTTATTTTCTAGGCCTAATTGTTGTTTGTGCAGGTGGAGATTTAAATGGCCATATCCATTGCAGAGATTTATAGTCCAAGTGATTGATGTTAGAAAAAAGCTACAAGACTCTTACTGGAGCAAGGATGACAGAAAACCAAGTTGAAGGTGCTTGTGTCTCTAAAAACGAATGACCAGAAAGAACAAAATCCCATCAAAATTTCAGCATCAGAAGATCCCAGAAGAACAAAACAACAAAAAAAGTATATATTCATATCCTTTCTATCACTCGTTTTTAACTTTACTTCAGTAATTTATAAAAATTTGTTGTAAAAAGCAAAAGGAATGATTTGACTTCTTAAAAATGCCTTTAGTATGCTGCTAAATGTGCGTTCTGAATATCAAGGTATGTGTGCATGTGTGTTATGAGGCTTTAGAATTGCCACACGTTTGTAGCTTTTACTGACTTAAACATTTTTGAGTCCTCAGAGCCAGTAAAATTGATCTAATACAGACCACACACTTTTGCGGAGACACAGGGCACATTTTTATATTCATTTTGTGCAGATAATTGTGCGTGTGTGATATATACTCACATACATGTAGTATAATGTACTTTGAGCCCTTTACGCATACAGACTATTACACACTCTTTTAAGAACATAATTGTCCCTTTTATGCTTTCCAATGGGTCAGCATGGTCAGACCTAAAAAAACCCCCACCATATCTCCTCATCTCTGAGTAACTCCTTGTTCCTCATTTGTTACATGAGTTGAACCTCTCCTTTTCCATCCTTCCTGCTCCTCATGTCCCTCCTGGCAAGACCAGGGGTTGTACCCCTAATCTAACTCTCTCACCTGAATTGCCTTGCCCAGACCTCCTGACTCGTTCTGAATTGCAGCCCCAGTTTGGGGTAGAGACCGACGGGGTGGAGAGGAACACAATCCTGTCGGAAGGGTAAAGCTGGGATGGCTGCAGCCACTGCGGCAACGGTGTTGGCCACCTACTTCTGCAGTTAAATGACTGGGACCACAGACCAGCCACTGGGTTAATAACTGACTGGGATAGACAGATGGAGCTAAAGTCCTTTTGGCCTTTCCAGTACATTCACTTCTTCATTCATGTTTTAAAAAGGAAGTTGAAATACTGGCATGGGGAACATCAGTACAAATCTGTGGATTTGCCTTGTAGATGACTTTCTGCTCTGCATTACTCTGGCTACACAGGAAAGTGCATCTCTCTCTTGCTTCTAATTGAGACCCACTAAGCCATAAGGTCATTTAGGACACGCTAGAGGTTCTGGGGGCTGAGATTTAGGATATATGAAGGGTATCAGATGGGGGACATGTCACACATAGGCTTGTGCTGGTCTATGGCAGGTTACAGATTTCCTCCTGAAAAAAAAGCCCCACTTTTTATGCCTTCAACCTTCCCTCCCCTGGGCTGGGAAAACACAGTAATTTGAGAACAGCTTTGGAACTTGAGGCCAAGATTTCTGCAAGTATCTCATGATTTTGTGTGGCATGGCTTGTTTTTTTTTTTTTGATGTACTGTGTCATTTATCAAAGCACCATGTTTTCACTGTGCATTGAACAGTCACCCAAGAAAAACCTCAGATCATGCACAGTATCAATAAAACATAATCGGTAGCTCTTTATAAAACTCTTCACCGAAGTATAATACAGGTGTTTTCCTATATTTGGAGAATAACTAAGGAAGTCACCCACAGGCAGCCAGCTGATCATGAATCGTGTTCAGTCAGGTTTGAGAATAATCAGGAATAAAAGTACAACCTGGTTAGTGTTTTCAAGTTGCAATTTAAAAAAAAAAACAACCATGGTTGCACTGTGATTCTCCTGCTCACTCTTGGTCTCACCTGGAAAATAAGTAAAATGATGGAGGGACTTTGGAAGCATATTTTTACGTATCTTAAGTGAAATAACACTAATAATATATTATATATGATTAATACTAATAATACTAATGCTACTACTAATATAATAATCCTGTGATATTTTTGTGATAAGATTCTGTCTTTCCGTTGCGGAGGATGGACAGTGCTGGGGAAATGGATCAAAGTTGTTTGTAACAGTGGGGTAGCTTTTTGGAAGGGCCAGGGCACTGAAGTCCTCCCATGGCTCCTTTCCAGTGCTGTGTATCTGTTTCTGGTCATGGTTTTGGTTTGAAAGGTAAAAGACATTGTGATAAATAACATAAAGAAACATACAAAGAGAAAAAATAATGTCATTGCTAAGACAGTAAAAAGGCTGTTTTGGAGAACTGGCCCAAGAGGCACATATTTGTAGGTGATACCAGTGCCACTACCTCTCCCCAAGAAATCTCTACATCTTGCTTCAAAGACTAGTGAAATCAGAGCTTTTTGAGAAACTGTATTCTAGAATAGTTTATCGTGGGGAAAAAAAAACCAACAATGTTTCCTTCTGTTCTCATTTAGAAATATCTGAAAGTTTTGCTGATACCTAGAATGGAAAAATTTCAGTCTTAATGATTACAGATTAGAAAATTTAAACGTCAGTCTCAAGAAGATTTATGTAGAAAGTTATACAGCAGCCATAATTCTATTTCATATAACTTTTTAAACAGTGAAATGTCATAAACCCGAAATCATTGAAACTCTGGGAAACAGAGTTCCAAAAAAAATTCTTTAGTGAATATTGAAAAAGTATTTTATGAAACTCAAAATATTTAATTTCAGATTTTATATTTTAATTCTTTTTGTCACATTGATGACAAAAACTGTGACATGTATAAGTAGTGCTCTTATCTACCGCAGGAAGTACCTGTGCATGTAATAACTGGATGATTTCTGCCCCACTGACTTGTGCCATCTGGTCCCTTTTCCTTTGAGTACCTTCATAAAAACCAGCAGGGCTGCTCACAGGGGAAAGCAGATTGTATGAACAAGAACGGCAAAAGCTGCCTCCGTAGAAATGAAGCCATGATTAAATCCTAACACCTAAGAGAGATACTGACAACAAGGTCAGTGTCCTAATCACGAAGGATGCTTCAAATCCTGGTGTGACTCACTTCCCCCTCCTATACCAGGTCTCTGGTGAGGATTTCTGGTACTGCTGCTGTGTTAAGCAATGTCTTGCTAAGAATCTGTCAGCTGGAAGCTGAGTACACCAGAAACAAGAACCGTGTAAGCTGTAGAAGTTATTGAAGTAGAAACAAGACAGCTAATCCTCGACATGAGCACCGAGCCCAAACTTTCAATTAACTTTTCACAGATGTGGAAGTGAATTTCTTTTTGCTGGATGCTCGCAGGGAGCAAACCTCAGTGGCCAAGTCATGTTTGGTTTGTAATACACATTTATTTCTATACAAAGGGAGACTCACAGACAGTGAGGAGAGGTATCCTCTTCCATCTCTACTGCAGGGTCTATTACTATCCACTGCTTCCAGGATGCATCTCTGAAAAATTACTAGATAGTTGACACCGTAAACTACAGACTCTTTTATGAAGTGGTCAAAAGAGAAATATGCAAAAAAGCCAATATATCTCATGCAAAATTATCACTGAAGGCTTAAAGTGCAGACATAACTGTTTTATTTTGAATATTTCTTTCCGTGATGTTTCTTTGTTGGCTAATCCTTTGCATTTTTGTGGCTTTAAGACACGATGAAATCTGTCGATAAGAAATAAGTTCTCTTTTGCCTTCCAATAATTAGCACATTGGATAAAGCTTTGGAAAATAAACGATTTTTCTTCAGAGGGAAATTTGGAAAAGAAGAACATTTTGTAGGGGAGTGGCAGGAAGAATGTCAACTATTCTGGTGAGCTTTTATTACTCGTATGGTTTATAGCATGATATGCATGCATGTAGACACAGATTTTCTGAAATTCCTGTTCATTTAAAGTGCTCACAGCTTCTGAAAGTCGAGTTGCCACAGCATCCATCATTCACTGCAGTGGGTCAGCCTATGTCCTCTGTTCCCATCCAAATGAAACATCACATGCTGGGACTCAGACGCTCCGTGGGCTGCCTTATGCTATTACGGATCGAGTTGGCCGCAGTTTGTGCTGTTGGACTCCCTGCACTCCATTTGTCATGGGACTTTGCATTTTACCAGCTTTGATAGGTGGCCATGTTAAACCTTTAAATACACATACCTAACTGCAGTGACATCAAAAGGAGTGGCTGTACATAGCTGGAAAAATATTCGGGCCAAAAATGCTGATATAATAAACCAGCAAACTAGTAATATTCAGCTATCCATGTGGGTGATTGCGCATAGGGATTCACCCAACACAGTAGTTAGCTGAAGATAGCATGTGTTGTGGATGAGTCTTAAATGGGAGCGTTAGCTGGCAAGGGAAAGGAGAACGGAGATTACACATCCTACTCAGGTGACATAGAAAGACCACAGTCACTGTGCATTTCTTTTGATGCTGACAGGCCTTATACATGCCTCACAAACTGTGACTGTCAGAGCTCCTGGAACATCCCCAAAGTGGGGTCATGGCACTCTGCCACAGTGCAGTCTTCTGGTTTTATGGTGCATATCATAGTTCATAATACATATAGAAAATGCTGTTGTTTTAGAAAGTGGTATTGCAAAAGCACGTAATAAAAGTCTATTTAAGTAATTTGGAGGAAATAAAGAGCTTTAAAAATGAACTAGGGGATAGCATAAAAAGAAGACCATAAATGTGGGTTGCAATGGAGTCCCGTGAGACTGAGAAAGGGCCAAAGAACTGAAACTACAGAAGCGAGGGGAGGAAAAGCCCCTGTGAAGGCAGTTTTGTTCTCTTTCCCCTCCCTGCTCTTCTCTTTTCCTTTGTGTGTACAGATCCGGGGTGATGCTCAGTCTGCCTAGTATTCTGTTCTTAACTGGGGGTGTGACTAGCCCAGAAGGAAAGCTGGTTAAAGGAGGAAAACAGGGAGACGAGACATCAGACCTGCTGCTAGGCAGGACTAGCAAGACCTGCGTGCTTGCGCAGTTCGGTGAGGGGAAATGGAAAACCACATCTAACAGCAGTTCTGAGTCCATCCAAAGCAGAAAGGCCAAGTTTTTAAAAACTGCTGGCAAGATAAGGCCTCTGTTCTGGGGGACCAACCATTAAAGCAGCCTGTTTTTTTAGAAAGAATGGCATGGGGCTCAGATTGTATCTACTTATAAGATCAGATGGGATGATGGCTGAGGGTGGTGTGAAGAGAGGGATGTTATCCAGAACCTCCTGATTTAAAACAGTAAGGAAGGTTTTTGTGGCTAGCTGAAGGATTTTCATTTTGATTCCTTATTTCAATCTCCATATCATTTCCCACTGTTCTACCCTGCACAATACATCTCTGTTAGCTGAATTTTGCACCAAAATAAGGCAGATCTGTCTTCATCACACAGGCCGTTTGGATTACATAGCAAATTTACCGGACATCATATACTGTGCCATTTACTACACCAAAATTTGGTGGCAGAAATATCTTGATGTGTGCTCTGTAAGGACTGAACAAAGATGTACATGTGATCACTATGACTTGTACTGACAAAATTTCCACAGAGTGGAAAAGACGATGTGTATGTGTGACATAGCATCTACAAGTTTTCTCTCAATGCTGCGGATGAATTCCTCAGAAAGATTTTCCATGTACGCAAAACCCTCACTGAGGAGTGTCTCAGTCAATCTGTTTGAGCACAGGGGCTTTAAGGGGAGTCACAATGCAAACTTCCATAGGGTGCCGATGCACACCTAACATCTGGGGCCAGCTTGGGCTTCCCAGGATAAGAGCCCTATTCTGGCCTGAAGAACAAACAATTCCAGGGAAACCCTCTGTGAACTGCCCAATGCAGTACACCATGTCATCTTCTTTTTTCTCCTCCCCTCACGTGCCCTGGCTCACTGTAGTCTTTTACCTCTCCTTGGCAGCATGTAGCCAGAGCCCTTTTTGGGACGCAAGCCCTGGGTTGTTTCTGTGTTTCTGAGTGTTGGTGGAATTGGTCTTAAGCTGATGGTTCAGTGGTATGTGTAACACAGCCTTGCTTCTACAGTTTATGGTGCAAATTAATGAAGTGCAAACCAGGCTAATTAAAGAGAGACAGACTCTTCTTTGATTAAGGTGCTGGCCAGAGACCTGGGATATATGGGCTGATTTTCTGCTATGTTACAGCTTTCTAGGTGGCCACAAAAGGAGCATCCTTTCTGCTCCAGTTCCTCAGTGGTAAAAAAGGGATAAGAACACTTCCCTGCCCTTCAGAAACATTATGAGGGGCTTAGGCACTATGGTAATGGATACCGAAGGTAGCTAAGATAAATAACCTGATAGTTAGTTGGAAGAAAATGATTGATGTTAGAATACTACAAATACGTTGAAAGCCTAAAATATCTTTGTGATGTCTCCCCATTTCTTGAAATGCCAATTAACATTTTTCACTCAGATACCTGATGTTTACATTGGCACATTTTTATGCTCACATGTCTTACAAAATGGATACTTGCCTGACTTTGATTTTAGATGAAAGCACTCGTCCCTCAACCTCATAGTAATTCTGAAAGATAGAAAAGTCGCTTTTACAGGAAGAAAAACAGTGAGTTTTGATCCTGTTAGTGATGAGTGACAAGTCAAAAGTTTAACAAACAGACCACGAGTACCATCGTTGGTAACACTATAGCACAAGTAGCAAATCACCATTGACTAAATTACTCCAAAGTCCCCAAGCTCTCTGTGAAGAAAAATAAAGTGTTACTTTGGTTTCCTGTAATCCTTCCTCAGTAAAAACACAGGATTCCCTTAGGAGAGTTAAAATCCATTACTAGGCTTCTTTATGCCTTTTTGTAACTAATTGTCTCTTCCATGAAGTGTCTTAACTTCCTTGAATCATGAGCTAATGCAGACTTTCAGGGTGCAATGGGGCTGCAGAGAAGTGAGCTTTTAAGCTCGTCTTCTTTCGGTGTCCTCTTTTTGAGTTCCCCCACTCCACCTCACTGGTTTCTAAGACTCCCTCAGTACCTACTTGTGCAGTAGCTGTGTGCAGGATAACATGCTCTGAAACATCTGTTCTATGAGTGTGGGAAGTAGCCAGGCAGGCTCAGCACCCGAAGCAGAGTACTTTGTACCACAAGCAGCACAAAGCTGGATTTGTAGAAGAGGGAGTACAGCTTCATTTGCTTCCCTCATAGCAGAGCATACACTCAGCTCATCAGAGCAAGCCTAGCTGTTTCTTCTCACCCAAGGTACTTCTTTTTCCTCTGGCCATATATCCCAACTGCTTTCGTTTCCCATCTTTGTATGCCACCCTTCCCCTTTTCAGTCTGCTGGTCTCACAGCAGATTTGTAATTTTTGCAGTTTGTTTTGTGTGAGGTTGTTTCTCAGTGATGTAAATAACCAATTTAACTCAAACTGTTAAAGGAACTTTTCAAATAATATTCTCCATTTTCCACAACTGAATCGTAAAAGCACACATTTATAAATCCATAAGCTGCATCTGAGCTGGGTTTGAGCTCCTCGGTACACAAAAATAAATGTACTTTTTTATGAAGAGGTAACTGTATTTATGAGAATAATAATTGAGGCAGGGCTGAAAAAGGAGGTCCTTTGATATTAAATTTGCTTTAACTAAGAGGCATGTGGTGATACATGTGTTGAATATAACAACTGTAACACCAGCTAAGTAATTTCTTCATTGATCTGTCCCTCCCAATTCTGAACTATCTTTATGACAGGAAAGTTGTAAAATACATTATCTTGCTACTTGAAATTCTTTGTTTTCCTTTTAAGAAATGGATGAGGAAGGCTAAACAGCTCCAGGATATACAACCCTATGCAAGGTGTTGGAGAGGGGGGAGGGTGGCTCGGTGATGAATGACCAGTCGTTCAATTGTTTTCTTTCTTGCAGAAATCAGAGACAGAGTACAGTTTATCTTACCCTGACTTTTAGCAAGACAGATTGCCAGGCAAAACCCCCGGGTTGAAGTCATCCAACCACCAAGTAGAGTAAAGAGACCATTGCTGTTACCTTTCCAGGACTCACCCCCACCCCCAGTGCCTTTTAAAAGTTTATGGTGTTTCTTTCTGAAGTTGTAACATGAACTTTAGCTACTTTCACACTGGTTTTATGCTGAGCGTAATCTGGAATGATTAATTCAAGGCCTGAATCCTCCGCTGTTAGGCTGAGACCAGCTCATCCCTGTGCATCCCTTGCAAACAACAGTCAATGCTGCAGAATTCCCCTTTGCGCTGTATTTAATCCCCCCCATACTTTCTTTCAGCTGCCACTGACCTTGGTTTCCTCCAGTTTGAAGGTTTCAGGCCTGCACTACTACATTGGCATCAGCCAAACCTCTCTTTCACTGCACGGGTGTGAACAGGAAGGAGAACTCTGTTAGAAGAGGATAAAATCCCTAAGTAACAGCAAGCTAACTCCAAGGTAGGCAGTCATTCTCCCAAGTTTTTCCTGCACTTCCCTTTAGTTGTATTTTTCTTATGACCTCCATTTCAGTAATTTGGAGCAATATATGACACCCTGAATTTATTCCATCTGCATCTGAGAGACAATGTAGATCTTAAGTGGCCTTAATCGTGCCCTGAAGGTGCTTATTTCCCTTTGACAACTATAAATGGATCAGTAGCTTAAGTCATCTCCAAAAAAACTGGGCCAAAGTGCACATTATCGAACTGTTTGATAAAATTCAGAGGAGCACAAAAGGCAGGGCAGGCAGAAAGAGTTAAAAGGGAAAGATGGATGCAGTTGCAGTATCTATTACTTGCAAGTGACCGTAATGTGTTTATACAGCTCTCAGCCAGGCTAGCGGATAATTAAAGGGCAGAACCGACGCTAGACACTACACCACCTTATACACTACGGCATGGGGAAAGTCACGCAAGTGGGATAGTAAGAAAACAGCAGCAGATTCCCTCCTCTTTTCGCCATGCTCAAACTCTTCTCTTTTGCAGTTAGAAGGATGTCTGACTAGTCTGCATGGCTGAGTTGGAGTTAAAATATGCTAAAGTTAGGGTTCCAAATTGATCCTACCGCATTACTGTCAAGTATTTTATAAATTCTGTCCACAGTGGGAAAAACACCTTTGCCAGGCTCCAGTTTAGCAGGACATACCCTCATCAGCCTAAATCCATCCCATGAGCTTTTTGTTACCTGCCTGTTCCTATGGCTATAGACTATACTTTCAGCTCAGACTTGCTTTTTGTTGAGATCAAACAATTTGAGCCACGGGTGACCAGCTTGTGGGTGCTTTGAGAATTCTTGGCAATGATGTGATTTCTGTGCATGTTTGTGATTGGGGGAGTGATTACCTGTTCTCTGTCCATGTGAGGGGTCAAAGAAGACCATCCTCCCTCTGGACTGCCCAGACCACTCGGCCAATTTGTCAAGAATCCCATAGGATAAATAGCTGTCTCCAGAGACCTTTATAGTGACAAATCCAAATAAATCAGAGTCACTTTTACTAAGCACTTCAGCAGACAGCTCAGATTTAATGAATCAGCCTTCAGACCCCCAAGGAAGATTTTCTTTCCCAAGCCAAAAGGGAACAAATAAATGCCAAATTTGCTTCCAGGATAAAACTCTGTTGATCCAGCCCATGATATTTTGTGATTGCAGTTACCAATACCACTAACAGTGTTTTAAAAAGCACTAGGAGTGCAGCAAAGAGTTCTCAGGATCAGCTGTATGATCTGTGTGCCCAGTGCAGAGAAAAGGAGGCTGCTATGGATCAGATGATTTTCCTCATCAGTGATTGGGGATAGACTTTGCATTCCTTTACTAGTGCCCTTCTGCACTTTTGGCTGGAACTTCCCACAAACACAAAAAAAAGAAAAAAAAAAAAAGAAAAGAAATGAAAAAAAAATCAGCCCTAAACCTCCCCACTACCAAAAGTCATCACACAGATAAAACCTTACAGGTTAGTCATTGTGGGTCATTCAAACAGTTTTAAGGCTTAACATCTTGATCCCCTCTAAAAACTTCCATCTCCGTTTCCTTCCCCCCTTTGGGATACATGCAGATGCCTACTCAAATACCTGCTGGCGCCAGAAGAAATTCTCCTGTAACGGATACCCTGTGATGTAAAACCAATATTTTGTTTCCAGGGTCATCCCTTGCACACCCCCACAGATCCTCTTGCTTCACCAACCTGCCTCTTGGTCAAGCCAAAACATGAGAAATTGTGAATCCAAAGGGTGGGATTTCGGAGCAGTTTAATAGGCTTGGTGATTGCTAACCCACACATTTCCCCATCTTCCTCCTCCTGTTGTGGTAGCCTCATCCGATAATTTATGTCAGGTTAACAGACTGCTGGGCAGATACCTCTGCTCACAGTTCAGCAAAGAGAGAGAATCAGATTAATTTAACCTGACCCAAAGTGTTCATGACCATCAGACTGGTGACACCTTTTCAGATAGGCTAATACCAAAGATGAAGGCCTCATAAAGTTAAGAAGCATCTGTCAGTGTTAGGGTGTAAGTGAGTGCCTCAGGTTCCAGCCCCAGGTAAAACAGTTAATTAAAAAGCACGTTTTGGTATCGTTCACATGCAAGTGATGGTTCCTCATCACTTGTTTAGAGAATAGTGTTGGCAGTAAGAAGTGGATCAGTGTTTGGAATTTGGTCAGGAACTTCTTTGTTTAACACTTTATCCCATTCTACTTTTGGTTTTCATTTGTGCTCTCTGGACATTCATATGCTTTACATATAATCAGCAAATGGCTTTATATTAATGTATTGCAGTATAATGAACTTTTTTAGTCGTCATATGGGATATATGAGAAGGAGTTCTTCAGAAGAACTGAAAATAACTAGTCTTCTAAAGCGACTTTTTAGGTGCTCATTTCCTCATTTAGCCTTATAATACATAATATGGGCAATACCTCCAGAATGATAGTTGAAGAAAACAGTTAATATTATTTACTTATATAAAACAGATAATCTTACTTTTTTTTGTAAGTATAGTTAAGCTAAGTGCAAGTATAAAATAACAAGGACTCATTTCAGGTCCCTGTAATTGGATTGCAACTGAATTTTATTCAAGAAACTTTGTCTTTCTAAATTTTCCTCATGAAGGAAAAGAATAGTTTAGGTGACTTTTTTCTCCTTTTGATCTTTTAAACAAAATATAGTATACTGAGAATGTCAGAAAAAAATATTCTTTTATCTGTGACTGAAATAAAGAACCCATAAAATAAATTTTTACAAAATGGCTGCATGTAAGACTTTGCTATAGAGTGGGCAATTTATTGCACTAGAATTTTGTCATCCAAAATCCTGCAGAATATGCCAGAATGCTTGTGCACTTCTTAAAAAAGTCTCTTCCATTCCAACATAATATATTGCATAAAGTGCAAGAGAACAAGAGTAAAATGTGTTTCTTTAATGATTAAGGACTGATCTTGTTCCAATTGAGTCAATGGCAAAACTCCATGGAATTGAGCTGAATATATGGGTATAGATAAGATGTTGTTTACTGTGCTCTTGCTTTTTCTGAGAGCAAAATGTAAGTGAAATATATTCCTTGCACAAATTAGATTATCCCAAGTCATCTGCTGACTCCTACTTAAAGCAGAGCACAGGGATCTCTCTGTGTTCTCCAGGATCTGCAGCCCTTATATTCATGCAGCCTTAAGGACACTTTTGCCACTGTGTGAACTGGCTGATGAATCGAAGAAAGAGTTAACACAGTCATGGAACAAGATTTCATGAGATTTCACTTGTGTATATAAATGAATGTAACATTAGTAAGTTCTTCCAGCCCTCTTTCAGCTGCAGTTACATTTTTTTTAAAAGCAACACTTATCTTTGTGCAGCGTCTTGCCTTTTTTTAGCACAGCCATGAGCAGGGGGAGAGCAAGATTTTCCTCGATGTGCCACATTTGAACTGGAAAATGAGCAGAGGGAGCACGACCTGCATCATTTGTGCTGCAGCTCACCCCTCAACAACTGGGTGGGCACTGGCCAAACAAAAAAAGAGAGGAGAAGTAAGCAGCCTTGCATTAGGTTCTACCAGGATCAGCCAGGTAACGCATGTGGTAGTGATGGACGGAGGTTGTGCCAGTGGTGGGAATTATTCCTTCCAAGGAAGAAAACAGGAGCAGAGAAAGCACCATGTCTCTGCAAGTCCTTGGTTTTCCCAAAACACCTCTGGAAGGTGAAACTCCCAGTTTGCACATCTTAAAGTTGAGACTCAACCAGTCCCTTGTAAGATGGTAAAGAATTTGCCAAGCAGGCTCTCATTTTTGTTAACAAAACCTTTGGAAGACAAACAAACAGTCTGACAAACTCCCATCTAATTGCTTCAGTGGCGCAAAATGCTAGTCAGCTTGTGTAGCACCTTACCAGCAGAGATGGAGCTGCATGAGAAAAATAATTACCTCTGAAACAGGAGGTAGGGAACAGTGCTGCCACTGCTGTAGTGCAATGTTATTAGGAAGTGTGAAGGAGTAGAAGGGAGTTGTTTACAATAAACTGACCAAATGATTCCGAAGTTGTTGGCTGTACAATTCATCAGCCCGTCAGGTAAATAGTGCAAGGCAAAGTGAATCAATATGATTGCCCCCTTCTCTCTCTGGCCCATCCTGGTGGGTGATAGAGCATAACAGTGTTGGTTTTGACATTATTAGGTTATCCTGAAAATAAATCACTTTTGAAAAGGTGAATAATTGGACAGAGCTTAGTGCTGACAAGCAAAAGGTTGGAGGTGGGGGGATGGTTGTGAGAGGGAGAGGGAAGGGGGGCTGTGGTGTCAGAGACATAAACCTATCCCAGGAGGCCACGAGCATGTGAGGAACTGTAGTTCTCATTCTGGTTTGTACTTTGGCAAATGAGTGCAGTTTTTGGTCTGATAAGTATCAAACAGCATTTATGGTTTCTGAAACTATTTTTGATCCAGCAGAGAAGTGAGACATACCTTTTCATGTAATCTAAACTGTGAGAGGTATACCTCTGCCCAATAAAATTAAAAGGTAGTAAATTTTGTCCCTATAAAAGGAAATCCCCACTTTTCCCAACTTTTAGCTAATCTGTGGAGCTCACTGCCATAAGTGGTCATCAAGATAATATATTGTGGCTGGACTCTTAAAAGAGCTACATGATTTTATGACCATGAGCAACATCTGTAACTATGCAAATGAAGATCATCATAATGGTAATCCAACCTCATATTTTACAGCATAGAATAAACCCCCTTTGGGACACAGGAAAGACTGGATAATTGACTAGTTATCTGATAGGTGGTTTTAATCCTTCTTCTAACACCTAAGAGACAGGGCACCATTAGACATAGGGTACCAGACTATTTGCTTCTGTCTACTCCCACCAAAGACTGTGTTGATACTTCAAGATGTGAACTTGAACTTCATGTAGATGTGTCTGAAGTTTTACTGCCAATAGTGGGTTGTAATTTGTCATTTTGCGATGGAATTCTGAATGTGAGTGCTGTGGTTCTGGCACTATGTTGACACTTAAGAAATACAGGTTCACATCCTAATGCCCACACATTTTCGATGTGATCATAAGTATATCATGTATAGCTGCATTACACATTAGCTTCCCCTCTCAAAATGAGTGTAAGAATAGGTATTCTTTCATCCAGTGTCTTTCTGTCCCATCCATTCCATCTTACTGTAATTTTATACAATATCTGACACAAAGATACAGCTTGCATCCTGAATTTCTTTGGGGATTACTCATGCAAAACTCTCTGTTGCAATCAGTGGATTTAATTTTGATCTTTACAAGATTTTCAGAGGCACGCCCAGCCTGTTTGTGGCACTAGTCTACTAAACATCTTCACTGCTCAAGGAATATGCTATGTTTGGAGATTAAAGCACTGTAAAGGATCCTGAAAATGCAGTTCCAAGTAGTGTAAAAGTCCATCTCTCTCTTCTTTCTTCTCATTTCTAGCAGGTACTTAAGGGACATTCAGAAATCCGTCTTCCAAGAGCTCCCCTCCCAAACACCCCCATAAATGTCAGGGGTCCTCACTGTGCATGCTGGTGGTGTGGAGACGGCAACACAAGGGGCAGTATAACAGGGGTTGTCAGGGAGCTGAGTGAAATATCCACACCTTTTCCTAGCCTTTTTAACACTTGTAAGCAAGTTCTTCTCGTTCAGAAAATGCATGATGGGAAATTTATGATGGGAAAACACCAGAATGAAATGGGCCATGAGCCATCTTCTTTTAAGGCTCCACAAAAGCCCAGAACGAGTCCTTCTCTGAGGGAACCCTTATAAGGCAGTGCATTTTGCAGCCCCAGACGTGGTCCTTCCACATGCCAAACCCTGTGGTGGTGGACCCGCTCAAAGAGATCCTCACCACCCTCTTTGCCTTTGCTGCTCCTTCCCGTCCTCCTCCCTGCAGTGCTGGAGTTCATGGCCTGCTCCACTGTGATGAGTCAACTGTTTGGGTGGCTGTGCTCCCAGCCAGATTTGTCATAGTGCCTGCTTTTAAAACAATGAAGATGTTGCTTTTCTTGCTTTTTAAAAAAACCAGACCGTTCCCCAGGTCTGGTTTGGAGTTACGCCATCGAATTGGCACACCCTGAAGGGAGGTAACCCATATCAAGCAAGGAAGGAATCCCTTAACACTTCTCTGCTTTCAAAGAATCCATGCCCTGGAAAAGCACCCTCTTGTTAGATAAGGGGCAACGCAGAAAAGCCACAATCAGTGAAAAGGGGAGGGATATTTCAGGCCACACGGCTCGTTTAATAGAGCTATTCAAATTAATTATCACTGCATGATACAATCGGTCCTATATAGTTATCAGGATTTGGGGTTGTTTTCTTTTTCTGCCACTGACAAATAGGCCAAAGTAAACCAGATCACTGATAAGACAGACCCCTGGGAAGATGTTCTGCCACGTTTGATGCATGGGTAGGGCTTTTTGTTCATCACTCAGATGATTTTGTCTTGTTTATTTCCCTCTTTTTTCATTGCCCAAGTTTGAAAGCAGCCTGAAATAGAATAGGGTTTATGCTACAATCTGCAAGCCCCGAACTTTTTATTTAGGAGTCTCAAAGACTGTAAGGCAGAGAGAGGCTTTTTGTATCCTCTTGTCTGACCTCGACTACAACCCAGGCCATTAGCTTTCTCTGACTTAATTCTTGTTTGGTCTATCCACTGGAAAAACATCCAGTCCTGATTTGAGAATTGCGGGTGGTGGAAAGAATACATCACAGCTCCCTTTTCTTATGGTCAGTTACCCCATCTGTTAGAAAATTTCCGTCATACTTCAATTCAGATTTGCTGAGTTTCAATTCCCAGCCATTGGCTCGCATCCATGCTGCACCTTTGTAACCCTAGATTTCCACCAAGGGTCAGCTCAAAGAAGGGGGTGGTAATTAGGCACATATATATCACTTAGAGATATTTTTCCTGAGCAGAAATGGGGTCTGAATGGAGTCATGTAACAGTTTTCTGAGAAATAAGTTATAATTTGTTATCATTCCAAATACAGCTGTTTACATTTACTACCATTTGAATTACAGGTGTATGATTTTCCAATATCTGTGGAAATGTAACTCACACTAGATGCTTTTAAGGACCACTGGGTAAATTTTTAAATGAGAAATGGCCTGTTAGCCAGAATTGCAGAGGACCCACATTTGCCATTGTTGTCAACTGAATTGCACAATGAGAATTCAGCACATATGAGAGGCCAAAGTGAATTTGCAAAGTGAATTCAGATGCCATTCTTTTGGTGTTATGAACCTTATGATGAATTACAGTTGATAAATGGACTTGAGATCTGTTTCTGAAAGGTGCTCTCGTGATATTACAAGATATTTCTCTGATGTGATGACCGCTTTCCTGAGGATGCTCTGTCAAACATTGTCCAGACCCAGGGAAGCATGAAAAGATGGCAGAGCTAGATTGGGTTGATAAAACACAGCCGAGTACGCACAATTTGCCTTTTAATTGTTCTCTCTGACAGTATTATGTAACTTTACCTTTTCTAGGGAAACATCCGTGGGCACTGAACCACATTTACTTTAGATGATACTTTCTCATCTGATTACATATAATATTTTCATTTTCTGGTTGCATACAATATTTTCATTGCCCAGTTACTGTTATGCTCCCTGGCCTCTGCTCCTCAGCTATGGGTTTGGCTACTGCCAGCATCTTGTACACCAGTAACTTCTGTCCTGAGTCTTGTCCCCTTTGATCGCAAATACTCTGCCCCTTTTTTCCTGTCAACTGGGAAACCTGGGATTTATCTAGGCCTCCACTGCCTGATGACTGAGCTGGCTAATCTCCTCTGTGGGAAGGCTCCTTTCCTTCTGTCCTCTGATGAGGTGAAGGGAAGACCAGAGAGTTTTGAGCCTGCAGTGTGTCATTCTTGTAACAGAAGCTGAATTGGCACTGAGAAGAGTTTCCTGAGTATTTCTTGAGACTTAATTCTTTAAGAGTCTTTGGATGGGAAGATGTTGACAAATTTGAGAAAAGAGGGAATCAAAGATCAAAGACCAGAAGAAAGAACAAAGCATGTGTGCTTGATCCCTGGACTGGTTTCTGCTATAGGCCCTGGTGCACCTTCCACTGTGAGAGGCGGGTCTGGAAATTGAACACGGGTTTTCAAAAAACTTTGCGGAAGAGAAGTGAGTATTTAAACAGTGAAACATAACTCCATAATTCTTTATGACACTACCTCTTCTCCTGGTCTATTTTCCTAATTCAAGATGCCACAGTCTTGTGAGGGCCAGAGTGGGGACAAAAGAGCTGTCAGGGATCAGTTGCCTTGCCCTGGTTGCTAGACCTCTGCGGAACTAGCATGCAGGGTAGATAGGATATTTCATAACAGATGCAGGAGCAGGCATTCAGATCTCTTTACTCCCATTGTCCCCAGGCAGGAAGAGCTGCTTTCTGCATTGCTCTCTTGTGTTGCTTAGTCCTGCTAGCTCATGAGGCCAGGACAGACTGTGAGTTGGGTCAGGGAAGTTTTCCCCAGTGGATTATGCTGCAAGCCAGTGAAGAATTGGCAAGGCATGAGAAAATGCCCTGTGCCACGTGTCCTCTCCCACACAGAGCAAGTAGAGTAGCTGTGCTAGGAGGGAGTTGTGCTGGGTTGATGCCAACTGGGAGTTTTCCTTTGCAGATGGTGAATTCTTGGTAGCTATTTAATATCAGCCCAGACAGAGGGTGGGAAAGGTAGAACCTGGCCCACAGGTGGATTGTGCTGACACTTCCATGAAGATAAACTGGCTACACCAGAGCCGATCCGCCAGCATAGCTGAGCAGACTGGTGAAAAGGACTAAATCCACATCCAAATGAAGACAGCACTGGAAAGTCTATTGTCACCTTTGAGACTCAGATGTAGTCCTACCACTCTAACCACTAGCACAGTTTTTTCTTTCAGTACAGCTTGGTGCTGGGGATGGAGAACATTTAAATAACAAGTAATTTTAAATGTAGCTAATTTTCAATGAAACCCTCTAGATGTTCCAACTTATGATGCTCGATCATTTGTTGAGAAATGCCGTGTTGCCATCCATGTGACAGGAATACAAGGACAACTTACGTTTTGAAGTTACAATGGGATGGTTTGGGTTTTTTTTTGTCAGTCAAGTTGATGCAGTAGGAATTAATACTACATGTGAATGAACAATAAAAATTATTATGCTCTGCAGTTAGAAGTTCCAGTGTTTTTTGTTTATTTAATAATTTTCTGGAATAGTTCACAGACATTGGCTTCTGTTGTCCAAATATTTCATTTAGATTCAACTTTATAGCTGTCCTGAAATGTAACTGGTCATCTGGCCGAAACCAGAAGGCAGCCAATTAAATTCACAGGAAAACATTAATCTGAGCTGAAGAATTCACAGCACATGTGTGCAATCATTCCTCCTTTTACGTATGCTTTCTGTTCTTCCCCTGATCCTGCTCCCCCAGCTCCCACCCCCCGCTTCTTGTTTCACTGGTTGAAGGAGAACGTGCCAACTCTAACAGCACTGTCCGAGGGAAAGGAAAATTAACACCAGCTTTGCTTTTGTGCATTCAGGACTGAGTCCAAGAAGGCCACTAGAGTGAATGTGAGTTTTTCTCCTGCTTTTACCAGGCCTGGATCTGGCCCAACCGTTGTATTGCTAACACGTATCAGAGCAGGGTGTGAGGATGAGGGAGGCAGGAGCCAGGGCGTGGGTGGCAATGAATGAGCCGTGGGCTGGAAGGGAGGAGTGAAATGGAGAGGGAGGGCTCTCAGGAACTGGGGAGGAGGAGAGGGAAAGTTGGGCAAGCTGGGAGCTGGAGCAGAGGTCTGGGACCAGGAGGACATACTCTCCCTTGGGCTGGGAGCTGAGTCTGGTCTTAGTACTCTGCTGTCAGTAAACATCTGTGAACAACCACTGGAGATGTGTGTTTCTTGTCTCCTTCTTGCTTCTGTTTCATTCTGCAAAAAGTGTCCCAGCTCTGCTGTGAACTTCAGGCGAGGAGAGGTGTGCTGTGGCTGCAAGGAGGCCATGCTTTTCCAGCGAGACAAGCTGGGGCCACCCTGCTTCCCTCTCCTGGCATCTCAGGACAAAAAGGGAGGTGATGTTTTTGCAAGGAAGGGATTGCATCAAAAACCAAACAGATATGTCAAAAGAGCATCCAGGTGACAAATTTAAGCATTTACTGTCCAGGAAATAATGGAAAGAATGGTACTTGCACTCTCACATTGAATGATAGTTGTGCAGCACAGGAGGGACTAGTCTCCAGGACTACTGCCTTAGGTGTAGCAGAAGGTGGTAAATGGGTGGTAAATAAGGTGGAAGAAGATTAGGATCGAAGTGCCTAGTTCATGTTCATGGCAAAAACGATTCCATCCATTGCCTGTGCCACAATGCTCCTAAATATTGCTGGGTCCTAGGTTTCCAGAATCAAGAATCTAGCAGTTAAATAGATAGTTGTGTATTCCCCCATTTACTGGGGTGCCACACATGGTTCCTAGGCTGGAGTTGCAGAAGTGCACAGGTCTCAGAAAGAGTCTTGGGATGATTTGAGCTTAAGAGGCATTATAAAAATGCTCCACACATTGGAGAATCAGATACTGGCTGTTGCGAGGTCTGCCACAATCTGGGCATTCAGTTTCTCATCTTTAACTGTGAATAGTTACATTGCCGACTTATGGGCAACAAGCTTCACAGTAAGACATTTCAGTGTCTCTCAGGGTTAGAAGTATTCCGTACGTGCATGGAAACCTGTTTGAGTATAATAAAGTGCACAGATTTATATATACATGTGGATATATGTATGCATATGCCATATATAATATTCATGACAACTGGATGAGATATAATAGAAAAACTATACTATCCATACAGGTCTATGTGAAATAAGGGACTTTGCTGTAACAATACCATGATTACATTTGTCACTTTTTGACACCCTTATTGATAGACACAAAGAAATAAGGTTGAATGGGGAAATATATTGTCTTCTCAACACCAGAGGGAGCCCATCTGGGATATCATCCACTTATTGGCAGTGTGCTTTATTCTGAATATATCCTCTAAATATTTCTCCTTTTTTTTCTCTCTGTCTCACATTTGTGTGTGCGCACACACACACCCCCGCCCCTGAGGTTGTATCAATCACTACAGATCCAGACCACTTACACACATGTGTGTATGTGTGTGTAACCAAACTGTGTATGTGTGTGTACAACCAAAGTTGCACCATGTATTGTGGTTTATGCTTTTTGTTTTGATTTGTTATTTAATTCATAATTCAGTTGTGATCTGAGATACAACTGCTAAGTAGTTTTTTGGCTTGATGTCATACGAAGTTTTAACACAATGCTTTTGCTTATGGCCTCTGGCCAATGTGTATGCCTTGCACGTCATTTGTGGATGCTCTAAGGAAAGAATGTGCAGAATTGCATTTATTTTTTGGCATTATGAGTTGTATGAAAGCTACTTTAATGCTTATTCTAGGCCAGCTATTAAAAAAAAAAAGTAATACTACTTGAATTTTATAAACAAGAGTTTAAACAGGGATGGTTTATGTTATTGTTACTTACATTTTACAATGAAGAGGCGACATACTGACCATCAGAAGTCAAACTCATCTTTTGCTTCCTAACAAATATATGTTATAGGTATGTTGAAAGCTTTTCTTACTGTCGAGCCCAATTGTTTCTGGCAGAAAGCACACAAGTTACGAACACTATGCAGCTCTCATTTTGTTAGAAGTTTTGGTGTTGGTTTCAAAGGAAGCAGGAGGAAATACAAATATGAAGGACTATTTATAGTGCAAAATCTAACTAGACTGTAAGCATTTTGTGGGTATGAGCTTCATTTTCACGCTATAGATGTGAAAAGCCTGTCAATAAAAGATTTCTGACTGGTGCTCTCTGCGGTATCACATGAAAAATAAGGGTTTAGTGACTGCTCTTTCTACATGCAAAATTGAGTGTTCCAACAGTTGAAAAGGGAGATGGCTGGAGGGGTAAATGCCTTGGCTGCCTGGAGTGTAAAACAGTGCACTCGGTCTGGACATACCTTCTCCATTTCAGAAGCTTTCCCCAAACTGCATAGCAGCTACTGACCTGTTCCAGCAGTCCTAGCTCCCGTCACAGCTGGTGGCATCCACGAGTGCAATCGTTTCTGAGAAGCGTCACAGCAGATGCTAGAAACGGAGGGAACTTCAGGGCGAAAGGTGTAAATATTCAACTAGTTTGCCCTCACAGGTTTGTCCTGGCAATCTGTTGTCCAGAAAGAAGGGAGAAAAAAGATTGCCCAGGATCTTTGGGTTAAAGCTCTGTGATGCCCCTCTATTCACAACCCAAAGTGAGCAGCACTTTCTCATCTTCGGGTTTTGGCTTGCTCAAAGGAACATTGCTGTAAAATATAACAGACAGAAGCTGCTCTAATTTACAGCTGTCTGCAGGCTTCTTAGCAACCAGCAGGCAGGACTACCTTTCCCATATGTGTTTGTTCCTCCTTCCAATCCAGCCCTTGGCAGAAACTAAGGCTTAAAGGAAGGAAAGGGAACAGCTTGAGATGATGCTATTCAGAGTCATTTTGTTCCTTGTCAAGAATCCTAGAGAGCACACAGCAGAAAGGAGGGCTAATAACAGTACCAACTTGGTCTGGTGACATTGATATGATAAATACCTGCAAAATTGCAATAAATATTGAGAGCTGAAAAATACAGTGGGTGATGCTGTATGAAATGAAGAGTCTTTTGGACATAAGGAATGATGAAAAGCACTGGAGCAGTGTGGACCATTTGGTTTGGAGAGGAACAGATTATGTACTAAAATATCTATTAAATATAAGATCTAGCAACAGCTTTAAAATGCTGTCTGTTCAATTGATTCTGAAGTGACTTTCAAGTGTGAATATAATTAGTTCTGTAAAAAGAGAAAATTATGTAAGCAAACATTTTGCTTAAATACAGCCTTCAGTGACTATGGGGCTGGATAGCTGTGCTAACCCTAGGCTATTGATTTAGAAGCATATACTGACTTCAGAATTTCCTGTGAACAGGTGAAAAAATCAGCTAGAATAACTTCATGTATACAGTCAGAACACAATATGTTTGGTTATACCAGTTGAAGAAATGATTGGAATATTTCTGCGTAGTGTGAAAAGGACCACGAACTAGTTTTTTACCTTAAAACATTTCTGAATCCAGGAACTTTAGTTTTGAGTACTTCAGGTGAAGTATTTTTTATTATAGTTCAATGTGAAGATTACTTGTTATAGTCTGATCACCTAAGCATTTTTAGTCAAAGAGGTTTGGAGTAAAATGAACAGCTAGACATTTGTGTGCTTCCTCTGAATTTCCAAGCTGGGTATGCCTGACATTTTGTAGAATATTATTACCTTGATTTTTCCAGTATTTGGTGGTTTTACAGTTTCCTAGCTTCCTGTCCTCCACACTTCTTTTCTAAGTGGCTATTGAAGTTCTCTGTCTACCTCCACACTAGCTTCTTGGAGCAAACAGCTTAAAAGCTCTCTATTGAATGCAGTGCTAAACACTTTGCAATATATTTCAAGAAAATGAGAGAATCCTGTCTAAGAGAAGACTGAGGGGTCCTTGTCAGTGATGGTTTTTAAGGACCTGTTGAACAAGCAAGTGTCTGGAATGAAACAGATGTAATTGAATCTGTACTTAGGGAAGTGTTGCAGATGATCTCTGGAGAACCCTTTGATTCTTGAAATAATTTCTATCATCCTTAAATATAAATAAAAAGTTAAATTCCATGATTTTTTTTTTTAAAGTATCATAATTTCTAGAGTTTGGTCGCACAGCTAAAAATCTGTTTGGAGGCGCATCATCTGCTACATTGCATTTGGTTTTCTTTTTTTTTTGGAATAGCTGCTGAAGAGAACTTTTCACTTGATTTTGTTGTATAATGATGCTGTTACCATGTTTATTAAATCCTCTGGCACTTTGCCAAAGGATTAACCTTTCGTAATCAAACACAAAAAGCAGAGGTCTTGGTCTCACTTGGGCTTTGCTGCTCCTTACCAGGTGCTTGTGAGGTGAGCAGCATGGCAACACAGTCTGAGAAGGTCTGAAAGCCTTTTGATTCTAGATACAGAAGCAGTGCTAAACCACAACTTTAGAGATTTTTATATGCCATAGTAGCAACTGAGCACATAAACAGCCTTCAAGACTTTTGCGTCAGAGTTCAAGTCATATCAAATCAGAGCAGGCCAGCGAGAGGATGCACTGGCCATTAGCAAAAGGGAGTTAACAAGTGATGAAGTCAGGAATGTGCTGATGTCTTTAAGCTGAATGAGGGGGATAGAGTGTGGGAAGTCACAGCTTCATAGAGATGAAGCCACTGTTGGGTTAATTAATTGGGGTGGGATGTCTGCACATTGAGGGGAGGAAAGTAGCTTCATTTGATACATGTCTAAGATTCGGGCAGCAGTTACAAAGGACTGTGGAGCTAGGGGAAGGACAGAAGTGTTGGGTACAGCTCAAACTGGCAGAGAGCCAAATGAACTTGTCAGATATTTGTGAAAATAGGCTGCAGCTGCTAGGGCTAGGAGTGCTTCACTGTATAAGTGAGGGCCTAAGTGAGACCCCACACTGACTGTCCCTGCAATTTCTGACAAGGCTCAGTCTGCCACAGGTCAGATTTCACACATGGGGACTGGTTTACATTACATGAAATGCCACACAGCAGGCTTCCCACAGCGTAGCATCTTCCCCTGGCCTGACAATGCCAGGTGATGGTACTTGGTGAGAAGCCTGTGCCTCCATGCTTGCAGGCTGCATCTCTTCTCCCTGGCTTTTAGCTCTACAACAACATACAAGTAAGCTGTTTCCCATTATTGGCAAAGCAAAGGAGTTAATTTCACCATAAGCTATTTGCCTTGATATCAAGGAGTAGAGATGACTGGTTTGTTTGACCAAAAAGTAGTGGCTATTCACCTCACACTCAAGCAGTTTTAAAAGGCTTGGTTGCTTGTTTTTCTTCTAGTCCCATACACTTTCTTCTTCCTTCTCTTTCCTTTTTCTTTTGTAAACCTTTGTAAACTTTACACTGATAAACTTTATCCCAGGCCTTAATTTTCTTGCTAAGTTTGGGGGAGGAAAAGAGAGTATTTTCAAAACCAATTTCTCTGGCAATCTGACTGCTTAACTATGTATTTCAAGATTAACCTGTCCACAGGAATGCTCAGCTTAACCATCCTAAATGTATTATGTATCATCTACCTCCAGAAGGTATAATCTAATGTTTGGGGAAAAGGATAATTTTGGGAGACAAGACAAAAAGACACCAAGTTTTGGTGTTCAGCTTGCGTAATAGTATCTGGAAAGGAAAAGGCATACAGATGGCATGACTTTGACTTTTAACAATTTTATATTGTAATACTTGTAACTATTAATGTCCAATCTTTTCTGGTTTTAGGTGCTTTAAGATGAAAGTATTATTCTGAGGAAGTTCTAATATGTTGTCCTGGCCTCAGGTAGGCACCACTAAAGCAGAAGTTTTATCCTTCCTCCTCTCAAAAATGCTTGTTGGTTTTCAAGAGGGAGAAGGAAAGGAAGAGTGATGGGTTGTTTTTGTTGTTTTACCCTCTAGTTTAGTCCAAGATATTACGGTAAAGAAGCATCAAGACTTATAAAAACTTTGGTAGTTGTATGCAACATTCATATTGTGCAAGGCTGGAGACAGCAAGTGTTCAGCATGGACAGACGTGCCCATCCTAAGGGTTTCCACCTCCCAGTTGACCCTGTGAGCAATTTGATACCTACTCATCCTGTGGAGAGAGAACAAATTGTGCTGAAGGTAAAGGAAAGGATCCTTTTTTCCTGTTTTAAAGTACAAAGCAAGCACAAAATAAATCAAAGGGAGAGTTGCATTTCACTGTTATTCAGTGCTTACATATTGCAGCTATTTATGAATATTTTATAATATCCTAAATATAAGTCAGGAACTTTGCAGGCTCTGGAGATGAGTCCTGGCACTGGAGCCTCAGCTGGAATGTATCACGATACCTCATTTACACCAGCTGAAGGTCCCTAGTTTTGGATGAGGCTCAGCTGTTTCACTTCAACCTTATGTCTGGCCCTGAGAGCTACTTTGTACATTTATAAACTTATCTAAATGTGACTAATGACACTTCCACATGCCCATCATTGAACATGTTCCTTCTCTCTTTCAAACCTGCTCAAGGTGGAGGAGGGGAAAATCCAGGAGAAGGGCTTCCTGCCTTTTTTGTCTAGCCTGCCAAGGGGTACGGTCAGGAGAATGTGGCTGGAGCTCCTCTGCCCAGCTTCAGAATGGAAAATAAAGGGGGATCTGGATACAGAGGCATTAGAAGATGAAACGCTAGCTTTCTTTTTCTTCTCTCTCTCTCTCTCTCTCTCTTTTTCTCTCTCTTTCTCTCTCTTCCTCTCTTCTGGTCTTCTTGAACTGAAGGATTGATGTTTTTATCTCCATTTTTCCCTCCACTCCATCATGCAGAGAGTTATTCCAAAATCACTTGGCAGCTGCAAGACAAGCTATTTCCTAACCCTCAAAATAACTTTTGTTTTGAATAGTTCCCAACTCCTTAAAAGTGCATCCACATGTATGTATGTTTTGCATGAGAAAGAAAACTTATATTAGAAATAAATACTCACTGTTAATAAGTTAAAATTCTGTTACAATAATTGTTAAATTTGGACTCGTGTGTAGAGTCCTAGGCATTAATCAATATGTATTTATGGTATAAATTGTGCAATCACTAAGAAAATGAGCAGTCCTAATCCCGAATTTTTGCCATCTAGAGAGAGAGGGTGAGTCTGTAAGACCGACATGTTCAAAAAGGGAAGGGAATATTTTTCCATGCTGCAGTCTGAAAAGGCCTTTTAAACACTTTTGGCTGGCAGCCACATAAACAGAAACACCAAGGCTGACCTACACAATACAAAATAAAATCATGGGGGTGCAGTTTGCCCAGTTCTGCCTGACATCCTTTCTTCACTAACTAGCTGAGGGTCAGTGCATGTTGTTGAACACTTCTGGTACCTTTCATCTGCTTACGGACTGCTTGAGCACAGACTTGCTGGGAGGTTTCTTCCTAGCGCTGGTCAATAGTAAGCTTGATAACTTCATTTACACCCGCTGTGAATGAAGCTGTACCCGCTCCCTGCCACTTTCATGAAAATGGAGACAACTTTGGTATTCACCTCTGAAAACTCACCAGAGACATTACAGCAGAAGAAATTATACCAGTAAAGTCGACCTTGGAAAAGACAAGACATCTACACTTGGTGAAAACCAAGCACTAGCAAGTAAGGCTGTCTTTTTTCCAATCATAGTGTTTCCTGTCTTTTCCAAAGAGTAAAAGCTATGGATAACACCACTAGCATTTCCATAGTAGAAAATGTCTCCCCTCTTCAGGGCGATAAGTCGAGAGATTCATTGCTGACAATATCATCATTGTAGAGAATGATGGCATGAGGAAAACATTCTGAAATTGCATATTTATCAACCAGTTATCATCTACTTCTTAACCTAATTCTGCTTGAAGAGAGCCTGGGGATTTCCAGCCTTCCCTCCCCTTCAAACTGGAGCTGTGAAAAGCTGTTGTTGCTCTTCATGTGGGCTTGTTATTCACTGAGTCCTACCACTCTCTTCCCCTCTCTGAATGCTGAAGACTTTAAAAAACCCCAGACTGCTCAAGGAGTGAGAGGCTTCTACATGTGTCAGGGTCCCCTTCACAAGCATGTTTAAAAAATTAGCCTTACTGCTGATTTTAGCAGATCTCCAGCCTACAGATTTTCTGTTTAGAATTAGCTGCTTCCAAACTACTGAATAGTAAAATGTACTCCTGTTATGCAAATGCTAATGACTTGCTAAGGCCAGTTCAAATTAAAGAGCGATAGAATGGAGAGTTAACTAAGAAAATAAAAGGCCGGGAAAAGCAGGAAGTGATAAGCAAGTATTTGACTGTGATACATAACTGGACTGGAAAAGTTGAACAATTTGACCTCTGGAGGTCTGTTCCAACCTGAATTATCCCATGATCCTAAAAATATTTGGCTTTCTCATCCTACAGGATTGTCTCCAAAATAAAATGCCCATTTAATATCTTTTTTTCCCTGTAGTTCTCTCTCAAAATCCAGCACCTCTGCTTGCTCTTTTCTTGTCTTGCTTTCCAGCACTTCAAGTACAGCAATAAAACCATTCCTCTCTCTGCCCATAACTTGGGCAAGGATACTTAAGGAAGATAACAAATTTGATGAAGAAATTCAGAAACACAAAACTGACAAATGAAATAAACAAGTTTATCGCATTTCCTGCATGGAGGCATAAAAAGGAAAGTTTCAAAGGAAACAACTTTCAAGCAACAGAACATGTCAGAACATGTGATTTAAATGGGTTTACGAAGTAAGATTTAAATTTAGGCTTTTAAGTTGGTTGGATGATAGATATCTAACTCAGTTCTTTCAAGGTTCTGGACTGTTTTGTTCAATGACAGAAATTATTTAACTTTATTAATAACTTTATTATGTTAGTTAAACAAACTGAAATACAACAAAATAGATAAAAAGAACAAAAAGAAAAACCCAACAACTTAAATCCGTCAACACCCAGCAAAGAAGCCCCAGACTATCACTCAGTCTGGGCCATTAAAACTAACATAAAAATAAATTAGGAATTAAGCAATGCAGCTATCAAATCAAGACCAGGCCAATTACCAGTCTCCCTTGTTTGAACTCTGTTCTGGTTATGATGATTTTGCCTCCTGGAACCACATCAAGCAGTGGTATTACACAACAGTCACAAGCAGAGCACTCTTGATTAGCAGAATTCAGTAACTGTTCTTTCCCAGAAGCTGTCTTTTCAGAGCTCCATGGACTATTAACACAAACCGATCCTGTTTCAGTCCCTCGTAACTTACGAAGTGTATCGTATGTATAGCAGACCAAGAAGCTTAAAAGCATCAGGATGAGGCACGAGAAGGCAACAGCATGTTGTGAGTGAGGGGCAGGCTGAGCTCACTCTCTAGTGAATGCATAGGATGCTTAGAATTGTTTTAAAGTGAGGGGCAATTCTGCTGTGGACATCAGTCCTCTCCAGTTCTAGCTATATTAAGGGAGATGAGATCTGCCCTTGCTGTCCCCCAGCTGCTCATCACCATTCTTCTGGTAGAAGGTATGCTTCTTTCAGGTCTTCTGGTTGCCTATCTTGTGTGAGCACTTCCCATGAAATGAGCTAAGTTAGCAATAACCTATACGTGAAACTACCAGTTTTGTTTTGGCTTCCTAACGAGTTCTGGGTGAGGAGAGTTCACTGGACAACCCACCACCTCCTGGGTAGGACTGGGCACTTGTAATAATGGGGTGATGTCAAAGACTTGGGACTAGGTTCGACTGTTATCTCTGTAAGGAACAGCTGAAGCTGTTCTGAGGCTGAAGGAATGTCTGTAGTATTATCTGTTGTGATGGAGACTTTGACTGACCCTCGTACAGACCTGCAGCAATTCCACAACAAAAATTTAAGTATTTAAAAAGACTGGGAGATTTCCCAGCTAGAGATAAATCAACAGCTAAAAAGAAATTCAGAAGACAAAACAAAAAGGAAGGAAATATATGCAGTTCATGAACTCCAGCTTTCACAGCAGTTGAGATTCTCTTAGAATATATCTTGGAACTCTGTTCAAGAAAGAGACAATGCTGGCAAGTACCTTCCACTAGTGGACCCATCACAAGTGAAGAAAGATTGGGCAGCTCTTGGCCAGGCTCTTTAGTGACATCTTGAACTTCTTTTCCCCAGGAGACCCACGAAACGATTGAGTGACAGCAGCGATCCTCAGCTAAGGGGCTTCTTGGCCTTTCCCTGGTCTCTTAGAAACAGTTCTCAGTGTGCTTGGTCAGATCTACGGACAAATCTGTTCCAATGGGACAACGTGAGAGCTATCTAGTTGGGTTCAAATGTAGTTTTATTGGTTATTGCCTATTTTGGGCAAATTCCTACCAAACCGAAACTTTGGAAGGTTTTATCTCTTTGCATCAGAACGTATATGTCTGTGATCTTCCCCTTCAAATAGCAAAAATATAGACAACTGAACACCCACATTCCTGATGGAGCCAAAATGGTTTTATCTGAGTGACAAGGTCCAGGGATGATAGTATGTTGCCAGGCTATGTAAGGTCCAGTTAACATATCCAATTAAAAAGAAGGCTTTTGTCAACAATTGACCACTTAATGTTCATTTATCAGTGAAGATAAAAGTGAATCAGAGAGCTGACAATCATCTTTCCATTTGGAAGGCAGCACTGCATCACACAGCCGATCTTCTAGAGTCTCTCTCAGAGAAGAGAAAAACTACTTTAAAATTTCTAAGATGAAATGCAGTTAAGAAGTAAATTTATCTCACCCTGGTGTATTATTGCTCTCACCATGTGTAACGTTCATTTCCTCTCTTGGAATCCTGATGTGCAGCAGCAGGTTACACAGTCCTGGCTTCTGTGAACCCATTGGCTTCACTTAGGATACACATCTTCATTTTCAACAATGTTGTCATGTTCCTTCCTAATCCAGGCCACTGTGTCTGCTTACTAACTAATAGGAGGTATTTCCTCAGGACAGTTCTTGTCTTCATTAGTATGTTTGCTGGTTTATCTCAGACCTGCCAAAATAAAGACCGCATAATAAATTTCAGAATAAAAGCCCTGGACTTTTTAAAACTTCTTCCTTGTAACGAAGAAGTAATGTTTTTGACCTCGTATGTTCTCTTTTGGAGGCACAGTTTGAACATGCCAGGAACTGGAACCAAAGAAGTTGTTAACTAATTAAGATTTAGTAACTTCAGACCATGAATGAGCTCAAAATATTACTTGCCTGTTTGCCCCTCTTGTGTCTGTCTTCCTCTCCAGGTGCCACACTTCTGTTGTGAGCCCAACAACTGAATAGGTCAGGCCAAAATTTAGCCCTTAGCAATCTCAATAAACGGTCCAGTGCAAAGACCCGTGTGGATAACACAATAACATTTAGTCTTTTGAATGCTAAAGCTGGTACAGTCACACCATGTAATAAAAAAAACACTGCTAAAATAAGCTAAAAACTGTCAATGGGAAAACTGATAGGAACTGTGACATACAGGGTTTTAAGGAGAAAATTTTAAAATAAGCTGTGACAGCTCAGTCCTGTAGTCCTTTTCTAAAAGGCAGTCATCTCGTAGCCAACGGAAATGTTACCTGATGGAGGACTGTTCACTCCAGTATGACATCAGCAGTGTTCTTGATATTTATAGTCCTGTAAATCATGGATACGCAGCCATTTATCTTTCCTGGAGCAGATTCAAACCTGGCGTAAGCTCACTAGGCTTGCAGCTGGGTAGACTTGGCCCTCTTTCTCTTACACAGATTCTACTCCAGAAAAGCACTTAACTCTTAAGGACGAGAATAATCTGGTTATTTTTGCTGGAACCTGCACATTGGAATTTAGGCATGTACTAGACTTAAGGGACCTCCAACAGGGATTTGATTATTCAGTTTATTCTTGCTGATAAATAAACATATAATTATTCCTAATTGCATCTGAAACTTTCAGCTTTGGATGCAACCATTTTCTTTCTGCTTCACCCTGATACTAGCACACAAGAGCAGCTAGATGTCTCACTAGAACAAATTCTGAAAAACTTTTCCTTTCCCGGCTAAGATCAGTTAGAGACTCTTTGTACTAACTATATTTTCTGCCAATTCACAGCTTCAAGCTTCAGAACTTCATGATAAAAAAAAGTCATAGAGAGCTTCTTGGATAGGGTCAAAAATAAGTGGTGTTACTCCACTTCAATGTAGATTGTTCCGAAAAAAATACGCAGGGAAACTTCACCTATTATCATTTGGATTGTTTGACTGCTCCAGTCCATTTTGTACAGCCTGTAACATAAGGAAGTGAAAATGTCTCTGAAAAGAGAGCAGTTACTATTTTATGTGAAGCTCCATGCGCTCATGATTGTTCTCAGCATACCTTCACTGACAGAGGACTGACATTTTCCGTCTTTCTATCGACTACAATCAGTACTACATCAAGTTTTACACAACGAATGCAAATATGTTACTTCTTTACAAGCTAGCCAGCTTGCTCTTATTGACCTTTAAGAAATGAACACGTGGGTATTAAACAACCTAAAAACCTTGAGAAGTGGTTTCACCCTTGGAGAGTCATGCTTTAGGATGGATAATGAATAAAGAGCTTATCAGAATCTTTGTAACATATTAGAAACATTCTCCAGAATACCTATAAAATTCATTAGAGACTAATGACCTGCACTGAAGGCTGATAAGACAAAAGCTCAGGAAAGAGTCGAGAAAAACATGATCCATCAGAATAATGGAAATCAACGGTTTTGAGTAGAAGAGCACTAAATATATAGGTGTAGAGCATTTCTATTTGGAAAAAATAACGGAAGGAAAAAAAAAGGTTTTCTCATGAGGCACAGGAAAAATCTTAGTTCTTAATGCTGCAAATATGCAAGGTGAGAGCTTGAGTGCTGAATTGTGTAGTCTGTAGGCTATATCTATGTTGCTAGGTAAAAGAGGGTTAGGAATCCAAGCAGTATGTACAGACTTGTGTATGCCCTGCTCAGGACTTGCTTGCTCTGGAGCAGACTGACCACATCCACATGACATAGTATGTCTATGCGTCCCCTATGGCCCTAAAACAAATGTCCTTTTACATACGCTTTTTGATTTCCTGTGTCCAAAATATTGTGATGGCCACCTAACTGGTGCTTTAGAGCATGAAAGGGGGGGCAGATGTGGTATATCCTGAGGCATTTAGGAGTGGTCCCTGGAGTGAAGAGCTTGCACGACTGTACCACAGCACAGCCCAGGAGAAAGCTCACTGGAGCAGTCTAAAACCAAAATTAGGGGTTGAGCAAGCAATTAAGCTGTATGGATGATCAGGGTCACTGACCTCATCTTCTGGCCATTGATTAGTTCATAGCCTAGTCATTCTTTCAGAGACCTCTCATAGCTGAGTGGCCTGCAATGAACTGTAAGTCTAAATCTGTAACTGAGTAAGAAAGAAAGAAGCCTAGTGGGTTTTTTTGTAGTATAATGATGCCATCGTAGAAAGGGAACATTTACATTCATCAGCCAGTGTGGACACGAGTGGGATTGTGCTGACTGATATGAACGCAGCCTTTTTGCACTGAGTATTAGGTGTGGATCTAAACGTCAGGCAGAGGGTCGAGCTAGAGGGTGAGACTACATATATAAAGCATCCTTAAAACAAGGGAACAGAGGTGCTTCATAGGTCTTGGGCTGGCCTTCTTTAAAGGAATTCACTACCTCTCCAGAGTGTCAATAGAAGAAGAAAGATTTATTAGCATAGAAGTGTATGTCTGGAAGCAAATGGAAATGCCAGGAATGAAATCTTATAATTGCAAAATGCAGAAAAATGTAGAAACATCAAAATCATTGAAAGCACAAAGCAGCAGTGTTTATATATAACTGTAAAATGAACATTAAAAATGCCAAATTAATAGGATTTAAGAGGATAAACTGCAAAATGAAGAGTAATTTTTCTAATCCACTTCTAAATTAGGAAGACAATCCAGCTTGGGATCATTAGCTGTTATTTCAGTTCCTGTATTTTGTAAGGAAATGTCAGCTGTGATAACTAGATGGCATTGCCTTATATGCTTTGATGTCTCTCAGCCTGAAAGATACATTTGGCTTATGAATTATTCTTTGCAACTGTAAGAATTATTTTGTTTAGTGTTAATGAAAGCTGTTCTTATTGCAAGCTATCTCTAGAATGGGATTTTTGATAACAGTGCCCAGCTTCACAATACAGGTAGTGAAAAACCAAGGTTGGCACCATTAAGAAGTGATGAAATTACACAGAACTGAGGTCCAGATGCAATTTCAAAGCCAAGTGTAGGTCATTATTTTGGAAAACTGAAACTAAACGAACCCTCAACTGATCAAGGTTTTCGTTACACGCAGTTTCCCCTGCTGTTTCCTATATTTCTATCAGTGGTGCTGTCTAGACATAGAGGTGCAGTGACTTCCCTCTCAGATGCAAGTCCATCAGCAATGTTGCTAGTGTCAGTCCAAAAGATATTTGGACTTATTTCTCAGTTTCCTATTTTCCTTGAAGACAGTGAGTGAGCCCTTCAGGTATTAATGAATGTCTTAATTTCTAGAGGTATTTTTTTTTCCCTTAGGTAGAGTCTTTTCCACAGAAAATATAAAATTTGAGAAGTAGCCGTCCGCTCCTGAAGTAGGAGGGGTCATTACCAGAGTATGCAGCAAATAAAAATACCCTGCAGGCAGTATGACATCAAGAGATTTCAAGTTTGTGTAACAGAGTCTCTAGCTGCATGTACACCAAAACAAACAAGCTAGAACTGCCACAGAAGACAGCAGTACTGTGCTGTCCTGCTCCTGCTGCTTGATTAAAAAAAAAAAAAAAAAAGTGTTCCTTTTGATTGGATTTCTATTACAAAAGGTGAAGATGTTCTCGGGGAGTGAAGTAGAACAGGACTGTTTTATTTTCAGTTGCGACCGCAGCTAAAGTTGGCTCAAAATGTTAAAGTGAACATAAAACAAAGGCCTCAGTATATCCTGCTCTATTAGAAACTGAATCCGTATATGCCTGAGTATAATGGGAGTTCAAAACATTCACTTGTGCCAGTTGGGCCTTTTTTTTTTTAATTCTCTTCCCTGTCACAAATATATTCACTAAATGAAAGGGCACACTTATGCTGCCAGTTTTCACAGTTATGATTAAATCTTCACACAGCCTCCAGTGAAATCTGGGACCATGAGGACATGAAATAAACACTGTTTGCCCCAGTGTGTCGCAAAGATAAGTGGTTAATGCGTTAAAGCAATGACTTTGGGGTTTGAATTCATTCTGACCTTCTTCTCCATGAACAGGTATCTGATATACAGTACAGGCACTGCCAGTAAGCGCAGAGGTGCCTTTGATGAGATTTGTCATGCAGTGGCGTTTTTTTAAGAGAAAAGAAAGACATGAATAGGAATTCTTGACAACCAGCATTCAAAGAGGTGATAAATTTTTATGCAGTAAGGTTCTCTACTATGTCACATGCTATTTCATTTATTTCATCAGCTTAAGAAAAGCTATTTGGCTAAATTCATACCTCTGACATAAATTCTAGCTATGACATCAAGAAATATATTGGCTCATTGATTTTATTTTCCTTAGGCTGCTCAGGTTTTGGTTTGGAAAATATGTTTTCTGATGTTGAAAGAATCAAAACACAGAAGTTTCAGTTCCTAACTGATTCTTGTTTTGGCATAAACAATACTAAGAAAAAGAGTATGAACTAGCCAAACCATGTGACCGACTTTCTTAAGTTGAAATAAGTTCCTTGTGTGAATCCCTATCTACTAACACAAATGGTATGAACACTTTGACTAGAAGAGAGCTAAAATTTATTCCTGATGTCTTTAGATTATTATTGCTATAAATAGATTAAATGTGATCTTTTTCGTGTTTTAATTATCAGGATATTGAGACTGCAGATATTTTGAATCTACTTTATGTCCAGATTCCTGGGAGAGTCTGAATCCTGCTAAAACTTCATGGCCCTGTGCATGTCAATAGCAAGGGGCCAGGACCCAGCCCCTGGGTTCAGTTTGTGTAGTGGCTTATCCCACAAGCAGCTGTGCTGACACCAGCAGTAAGGGTTGCAAAACCTCATCCAAATGAGATTTCTGGATATTTTATGGGAGTTAATTAATTCAATCCTACCATTTCTTTCATTGTTTTCAATTTTCAATAGTTACTATGCTCATTTCACTCCCAAAATCTGTGTTCTGGGAATTCTGTTTGTATTCAAAAAACTGCCAGAACCACAAACTGTCACTTCTGCCGTGCCACAGCTGGGTACTGTGGCTTCATAGCTATCCAGCCTGTTTCCTGGCTGAGGGCGTAATGAAATACATTTTTCTAGAAGATAACCTCTCTTTCCCCAATACCTCTGGGGTATTCATTCAAGATGACAGAGAGATACAAACTGGCTTCAAACCCATTTTATTCTCACTTATTAGAGAGACTTTGGAGGATTTGCAGAGATGGTCTATGGGTATGATTATGTTAAGAACATTTGAGGTCCAAAACCACTGGGAGAACCAAGGACATGCTTTTGGTCATCACTGAAAACTACTGAGTACTACTTTTCAAGGCACCTTTACACTAGGTGCTGCAGTTCCTCCATCTGGCTACAAGAGAACTGTTACATTACCTAGAGCAATACAACTCTATAATAATACTAGGGGAAGTCCCTGGAGAGTGTGTTTAACCACGATGGCATGATCTATTTAACTGAGCTTTAAAAGATGTAGCTGTACAGCTTGGAATTCTGGAACTAGTAAAGTCAGCTCTGTATTGACTGCCTGGGTCGGGTAGCTCCTTGACTTTTTTCTTTTATTAAATATAAAGCAAATTATAAGCAGTAAAGGTATATTGAGATACTTTTACAAGTGACAAATTCAATAGTCTCAAGAATAGAGCAGATGAATCACTGAGTCCTGATACGTATGTACATCACTCCCTGCAACTGCTGCCCCTGCAGCACAGATTCTTTGTCCAGCCTATCACAAGTATATGCTTAAGACTGAGAAACAGCAAAGTCTGGATTGCAGATTGTTTTGGTGCATGTTGCAGGAGTTGCAAGGTAATAATTTAATAGAATAACTCTGCTATTCATTTGTGTGTCTATAAAGGCATTTCCTAGCCTCCGTCCCTTGAAGGGCACACCCTTACCTGGGCTTCATGTCATGCATGCCCTGTCATGTGAGAATTTATTGGTAAGCGCAGCTCAAAAGTCAGTCAAAAAGTATCATCCTTTTTGAAAAATCTACCCATATCTTGGACTAGAGAGTTTCTACTAACCCATTCTTAGGGGCAATTGCAAGCCTGAGATTGGCAGCAGAGATTTGACTGAGGTTCCAGCCACATGTAAAGGTTTCTGGCAGTTCTTTCCAGTAGGTTATGAACTATCCTCTTCTGTCACATATACTCATCCTCATTTATATTTGGGTACAGCACAGGCCAGTATACCAACACAAGTAATTTCAAATTAAGACTCTGTCTTTTCTGGCTCTATAGTGTAAGTTCCAATGCAAAATGTACAGAACACCCACGTAACCCATGGCTTTTAGATCTCAAAGTAAATGTTTTCACATAATCATGGATTGCATCCAAGCAAATGTCTGTAAGATGACATTTCTGGAAGCTTTTGCATCTTTACATTATATTTAGTTTACACAATATACTGTACAACTGGAAAAAATGGCCATATGAGCCAGACCAACATTTGACCTCTTGTAGAGTGCCTTTGAGAACAGGCTATTTCTCTACCCTCCTCTACGCTAACACCTTTTACATCAGACAATTTCCAAATCAGGAATTTCTTTGAAGTTTCTGGTCTTTCTTTCATAGTTTACTTTTCAAAACATCACAAGGCCAGTGGAATTCTTGTATTCATGTGCTGGGGGCCCCCATGCAACCCAGCCTGGATCTGAGTTTCCCTCTCTTCTTTACATCCACCTTATTCGCCTTTCCTCTGAAGCAGTCCTGTTCCAGTCTGAGTCACTGGGAGTCCCCAGAGTTTCTGTGAGGAATTGAAATTTGGACCTTCTGGCCCTACCATCACACAGCCTTTGTCCCTGAGGCACCATCCACCATGTTTCTCAACATAGCTCAGCACAGTCATCATGCTGGAGCACCTTCGGTGTAAAGGGAGAGGAGCTTCTTGTCCCTGTAAAGGCCCCCATTCTACATGAAATTGATCCAGAAACATTTAGGGGAAGGGAACCAACACATTTCTACTGGAAATGTATCAAAGGCCAAAATCCAGCACCTTCTATCATCTGGCTTTCTAATACTGTACATGCTGTTTCCAGGGCTTCTGTCAAAATAGGCAGCGAGCTGTGCTCTTTGTGGGAACTGCTGCGAGGAGGGCATGACAGGGGAAAATAATTTCCTTTTGAGTGCTTTCGAGTATCCTGTGGAGCCTGATCCAAAACCCACTGCAGGCATTGGCAGTCTTGCCAGAGGGACTTTAATGTTCTTTGGATCAGGCTTCAGCCTATTCACACATCAGCAGAATTATATTTTTTCTGACACTAGTTTTATAGAAACTGCTGCGGTGCCATCTGGGAACATGGAGGGGGAATATCTCCATTCCCTGAGCATAGGTGAAGGCATTTTTTTTTTCTCATTTGTTTTAAGATGCTGTGAAATCCAAAGATGAAAGAGCCAGTTCTCTCTCTGCTCAGATATCTGAAAGCACAGCTTATATTTAGTATTTAACTTTTTCATTTTTCTTATATTTCTCAAACATATTGTTTAGTAAGAAGAATCAGACAGATGGGGCAGAGATCTCTGTCATTTTCAGCTTTTTTTTTTTGCCATGCAGTACTCCCTAGCTTGCGCAAGACGTCTTTCTGATGGGAACTGTGACTTCTTTTGGTCAAAGGATGAAAAGCAAGGAGAAGTAGAAAAGATGGATGAGACAGCAAGTTGCAGATACAAGAAGGTGAGTGACAAGTAAAGAAGTTAACTTTCTAATAAACAGATTGACAAAAGTGCTTCTCCGAATAGGACGGCAAGTGCTGAATGCAAAATATGGGCTCTTTTACTTGGTTTCTAAATCAGATTTTCACATATGTAACATTCTTTTGTTCATGCCTGCAAACTGACACTTCTTGAAATGAATATTACCTTCCACTGTCAGTCCTTACTTTATCCTGTGTCTGTTCATTGCCAGACTCAGCTACTCCTTACAAAGTGGCTGGTCCCAGGAAGCAGGGTGTCAGTTGTCCACATCCCCACCTGAGACACATTGGCACAGAGTCGCTAAAGCCAGCTGATCTAGATGCATAAGCCTGAGCATATGCTGAAGTATTTTATGCCTCAGTTATGAGCTCAGGACAGGGGTGGCTTTGTAAAGATCTGTGCTTTGTGCAATGCAGAAGTGTAGTCTGGATGCTAACGGCATCCAGGCCTAACCTGGTCTAATGCCACAGAACGGGCGTAAAAATCTGTGACCCATTTGTGCAATTAAGTAAATGGGTACCGATGGAGTAAATAATACTGAAATACACCCCTCTGTCTCCAGCAGGACAAATCAGGTGAAGGGAACACTTGTGCTGCTTCTTTATGTGCTCCAGTTGTGCAGATAAAGGTCCAGGAGTGGCTGAGAGAAAGAAGATTTGTGTTGTGAAGTGGGTTCTTCAATGTCCTATAAGAGACAAGGTCAGGTGTCAGCCTTCTCCTCAGGAACAGCATAATACAATTGATTTTCTCTACCTAGATGACTATTTCCGTGAAACTTGAAGGATTTTTGTTTTATTTGTGAGGCTGTGCTGCCTGGTCAATTTTTGTTAAAATTGATCAAGAGGTTGAATAGCTAAGGGCAAGGGGTTGTGCAGAGGCACACACACACTTGCGTATGCACATACAGAGAAAAGCAACAAGTGATGTGATGTTGTAAACATTTTCTTCTTAGAAAGACTGGCAAAATAGGCACCTCAGTGCTCATGGCTAAAGATCTAGCATTGCTCACAGCAAATAAGCTCACTCTAGCAAGGAGGCTAGAGTAAAACAACAGTTATGCTGTATTTCCCCTCCAGTAAATATGCAAATTAAAAATTTGTTTGAAATTTTTAAAAAAGAAAAAGCATCAAGTCTTGCAAAGAGAACACCACTAAGATACGATGTTAGCGACACCAGTCTTAGTTAAGACAGGGCTTTTAAGAAGACAGAGAATTTATAAACTCCCCTATAAACTGATAAAGTTGTATGATTTTTATGCACCATAATTGCTCTTTGTTACGTCCCAGGGACAGGAGAGGGGAACGTGAAGCTTCGCATCAAGCTATTTGTCAGTGTAAGTGAACATTTAACAGGAAAATAAAATAGTTAACAACCTTTAAAATAGACTTAAAAACTTTAAAGTAATGGGTGTCTTTAAAAACTTCATGAGTGGGCTCTTTATGGGAAACTTAGAATTAAAAAAAAAATGTTTGGAGTAAAGTCAAGATGTTATGAGCAGTGCTCTGCAGTAATGACACATATCAGCAGTATTTGTAACCAGAAGAACAATATGATAAATTTTAATCGCGAGGGACCAGGCTTTGTGGGAAGCGCCTAATACACAGACATCCTTTATAGGTTTCCAGTTATGACCTATGTCTAAAAGACATTTTAATGATAACCAAAGAAAGTAGATGGATTGTCTTCCCAGAGTGTTGAAGGTCCTGTTTGTTGTCATCCGCAGCTTCTATAAAGACCAGAGATTTTCAAAGGTACTCTTCTGTCCTGCTATCAGCACGCAATACCGCAAGGATGGGACTATCTAAGATAAAACATGCCAGAGACATGTACTCCTCAGGATTTCCTGTGGGAGTCTGACCAAAAGAAGGCAATATTAATAAATATAAATTCTGGAACATTATTATCACCAGAACAGTGTCGTGTAGTTTACCCTTGAATTCTTATAACCCCTCTAGTTTTCTCAGGCAGTTCAAGCATTTAACTGCAACCGGTCAGCGTGTTAGACCTCCTCGCTGGGACAATTGTTTTCAATTACATGAAAGCCTCAAAGACTTTGATAGACATGCCAAAGCAAGGAGTTTAGCTTGCTGAATGTTTTAACTCTTTGAACTAATGTGGGATCTGGGAGTCCCCCTACTCTTGGACCTTGAAAATACTTAAGACCCAGATGCAATCTGGAAGCAGTTTGGTGCCAAAAATATGTAATAGTCCTCCCTTTGAGGATGCTGTTGCCTTTTTTATTTTCACTTTCTTGGAAGTGGTAGTTAGAGGGAGCATAACAAATACATTCTTTTTTCTTGAGGAGGATGAATTAGGCCAGAGAATGAAGTACCAGTCAACCATACCCTTTATTAAATATCTAAAGTGAATTCACTTATTTTTTCAGTCTCCCGAGCTACTTTTAATTTCTATGCTCCTCATTAGGGGCATTTCTTGGCAGAGAAGTGGAAGTATCAGTTATTGGCAGTTGGATTACTGCTCCTACAAGGAAAAAGAAACAGAGAGTAAGAAAAAAGTCCTTAAAATTTCTAATCTTGCAGGATTTTTTGGCCAAAGCCTGGTACGCTATAGCGTGTAATACCATTCTACCTACTGGAACCTCCAGGACATCTTCTCTTCAAGTTTTATTTTTCAGAAATTGCTCTAAATCATTCGCATTACACAACTGTTTCGGCACTTTCTGGCTCTACGGACTAACACTCAGGTTTTTCTACATAGACGGTTGTTTCAGAAACTTGGGTAAACATTAGTTCTGTAACAGTCCTGCCTTACTAACATACGAGCAGTGGCAGTACTACGATCTTGAGTGCTTCGGGATGTTTTCCACCGACTCCTGCTATCTCCACTTCCTTTTTAGTGCAGGAGAAATCACAAAAGGCAAATAACAAAAAGTAGTCCACATCAAGTCGTGCTAACTCAGTGGAACAGTAGCTTCTAGACAGGAAACATGGTTTAAAAGACAGCTGTGAGTGGGTGGATCACACTCTACTATTGTATCTCAGCTTTGTTGAGAATATCTTTCTTCATAATTTACTAGGAAAGAGCTGATTAAATCTCTGCACAAGAACATTTGCAACAGAATTTGTCCAACTCATTCCAAATGTAAAACTAGACCCTGCCTTTCAGGCAATGTGGTATTTTTGCTATTTGAACTGTGCTATTCTTTTTAATGAAAAGAGCAGCAGAAAGCAACTAAAAGCTTAGCTCTAAATAAATACAATGCACATAAATGCTTTCAGAAAGGAGCTTTCATGATTTTTGCTTTCACAAAGGTCTTATGAACTCTATAAAACATAAACAATACCTCAGTGTTATTTCAAAGTTGACATCACATCTGACTCAAAGCGTGACTTTTTGATTGGGATTAAATTTAGTTTATTTGAAGATTTTAGTATAACTCCTTACTTATCTAGGACACAAGATAAACATAACAAACATAGCATTTATCTTACAACTAAAAATGTTGATAAGTATAATTTAGATAGTTAAGAAATAAGTTTCTTATAGTTAAAAAATAAGTTTCTTGAATGCTTTGATTTATACATTTGAGAGCATTTTGTCTATAGAAAGGTCACTATTATATGTGTTAAGATGATCAGCTCTCACTTGTTGTTTGTATGGGGGTTTGTACAGTCCAGAGAGGGAAAAATGTAAAAAAAAAAAAATCACACACACACACGTCTAAAAATCAGCAAGTCAGGACCTATACATAAGAAACACACTTTCGCATTGACTAGCTTTCAGAATAGTTTAAGAACATTCAGCTTGGATTGCTGAGAACAGTGTTGGAGTCCCATGGAAAAAATACCTGGCTTCAGGTATCCTGATGGTTAAAAACGTGCAAATCCCAAACAGCAATCTTTGGTTAGACCTCAGTGCAGTCAGTAGCTGTGGCTGTCTTATTAGAGTCCTGATTGTATTCATACCTGGATTTACTCTGCAAGTTAGGAGAAGTGTTGTGGTGAGCAAAAATGACCCTTCATAACCCACATGTTAAGGAAACGAGTGAATCTTTACACAATGAAGAGCTCAAACTAGCACCACCAGGGCCAGGACTGTATTTCTGTGTTTGTTCAATGCTTCTTAAACTGTGCTATGGAATTCGAGCATTGTCAAAATACAAAAATACAGGTACAATCTGAGATAATAATAAACCCCAGAAAATTTACTCCCCAAATTGGGATTGTATGATCCCTGCACCCCAAAATGAATTACTTTCAGGAATGTAGTGACTTGGTGGTAAAGATTTCCAAATTATGTAACTACCTAAGACTTTCCTTAAATATCTGGGATCAGTTTTAATACTCATGTCCCAGGAAACCTCACATCTCACCTCACCTAGTCACTCAATTGTTATGTTCATCATATGCAGGGATCTAATATGTTTTCTGTAGTATCTGTTGCTGAATTACTAATAAAATCCTTACAGTAAAGTGAGAATGATATTAGAAGACATCAGTGCTTTATAGCAATATATGAAACATTTACTCCTTTGTCCTTTATTTTGGACAGACTACAGTACAATTAAAACTTGTTAAATCCAGGATTGCTTCAAACAATCCTTCAAGTGGTTCCTCCCAGGAAAGAACCTCAGTGGACCTCAATTTCCTAGTGAATGCTCAGAACGGAAGACAAGCTCTAAAATTCATTGTCCAAATATATTCTAATGGTTGTTTATGGTTATTTTCTACTTCTTAAGTCTGTAATCTAGAGAAAGAAGCAAGTAGATAGCACCTGGAGTGAAACTGAATTAGTGATAACCTCAAGCAGCCAAATCTGCAATTAAGTTTCCCTGGCTTTGAGGGCACCACCAGCCTCTGGGCAAACACTGGCTAGTTTGGCATACAGTTCTTATGCTTGTGGAACAGATTTAAGGTGATTTTTGTCTATACCCAAGTAGACTGGTTGGGTTTTCTTCCTACACATACTAAAATATGAGAGAAAATATCTTAGATTTTCAAGATATTAAAAAAAAAAAAAAAGATAATTCACATAAGACTGCCCATAGCAATCCACAGATCTCTACCGCTGTCCTTTTTCTGTGTATACTGAAATGTGGAACCAGACAATGAGGGGTTAAACAGTAGTGGTGCAGATGCAGCTGGGCCATGTTACACTAAAAGGACCAGCTGATGGGCATAAAAGAGGATTAGAAAAAGGAAAGGGAAATAGATGAAACTGGATTGAGTGCTGGCAGGGAGAGTCTGGATTTTTGTTTAGGGGGACTTTAGTTTAGGCTTTTGCAGGGACTTCAGATAATAGAGGGAGTTTGAATTTGTTTGTTGGCTGCTCTTGGTGATAATTTTTTTTATTGGTTTTAAATTCCAGAGATCTATAAGAGCTAAAGTTGTGAAGGTGCATTGGCAAATGTATATTTAACTGTGTTAGTATGAAGATAAATCTTTATAGGTAGGGTTTTCTGGGTCATAGGTGGGATTGGTAGTGGGGTAGTGTGATATAGAAAGATTGTAGTAGTATGGGGCTGACATGTCCTTCACCAGAAAAACAATGGGGAAAGAAAATGGAAGATATTGAGGATAGCTCTCCAGAGTTGTACTTGGAGGAGGTTCTAGCTCTTACTCTTGCTTCTGTGTGCTTTCTTATGTCACAGAGAACCTGGCAGAGGTTTTAACAGCGTGTAGGTCACCGTCTACCTCTTCAGATGCCTATCTGCCCCTGAACCTTTAGGGGGAAAACTTAGTGAGCAGTTGAATTAAAATATCCAGGGGTTACATTCCCCTCTTCTGTGGGAAGAAAGAAGCGTGCTGGGAGCATTGAGCCACATATTTTTGTTTAGTTTTAGTTTGGGAGGGGAGGAGAAATGGGAAGTTAAAATTTGCATAAATAAATATGTTGTCAGGGTTCTGTTCATTCAGAGTTTAGCTATACTCGTTCTTCCAAGTATTAATTGGTTTGATGAAACCCAGAGCTTTTGAGGCGTATCAGTACTGCAGTGTAACAGGAATACTCTTGGTTTGATACAGGTTAGCTCAGGCCCTGCTAGCTGCTCACAAGGGGACTAGTCACAGCTTCTGTGTGTGTGTTTCTTCTCAGGTGGACTTTGCAACTTATGCCAAACTTTATGCTATTGCAGCTATTAGATCAGTGTCTCTATGCTAGCCTGAGGATAACAGGCTATCTCATCTGAGTAGCAGGTTTCTCTTAACTTGGTTCTTGGTTTGTGGATCTAATTAGACTTGGTGGCTGGAGGGAGCCAAACTTGCTGTCCGCTTAAAAGTGGTTCAGTAGTGGTACTGGACTATGGTATCTTGCCCATCCTGCTATCCCTCAGCTTTAAAGTAATGCTGTGTGGAGTCAGCCCTGTACCAGAGTAACCAGTCAGAAAGACGTCTGGGTGGTTCAAAATCCTAAAAATCCCCCAAACAAACAACCAGACCAGGTTGAGTTTTTGTTCTTGCTGTATGTCTCTTATCACAGACAGAGCACTCACTCCCTCTGTTCTCGCTGAGGTTAATCTTGCCTTCAGACCAGGGTTGATAATGCCTTATCTCCTAAAGAGTCTCTGACTATGCCTGCATAGGTGGATTATAAGCGTGCAAACCCGCTCCTTGGCAATGGGGCCAACAGGGAGCATTGGGATGGCTGAACTCCCTCACCCCCCACATAGGGTGTCTGGGAGTGCTCTCTGGTGTCCTGACTGCGAGGTAATGCCCAAGAGGAGAGGGGTAATTTTAGCTGGATCCAGCCCCTGCACATGGCCAGGAACAGCTCTAAACAGCTTGGCTGACTGGACTCGTGTCTGCAGGAACGGTCCTTGACATTGATTTACTAACGTAGATCTGGCCACATAATCGAGGGCACAGATTGCAGAGTCCTCATGCACTTTGTCTATATAGCTCTGGTATTCCTTACTCCTGCATAGGTGTGTAACTTGGGCCAAGCAAATTCAGTGTAAACAAGGCTTACTTGGTCTAGCCTCTCCCTTGCAGCAGAAGCAGTGTCTGCCACTACATTATGGTTTTTAATTCTGGATTTATGGATGCTGTATTTGGCAGGGTCACTGAGATTGAAGGGACTGAAACAGAACAAATGTCTGCAGGCAGCTACCTGCTTGTGGCATGTTGACATGAACAGTTACAGCTGACTGATGTCCTGGACTCATGTGCATTGGCTTATTACACAGTTTGTGAGAGGTGAGAGTAATGAGCCTGTGCTTTAAATCCATCTGGAGTTTGTATCCAAATTCCCTCTTACTCTGATAACTTGGTATTTATTACAGTCCTAACAGACCTCCTGTTCTGTGGCTTCTTCCTGAAAGATCATAAGACTTTGTAATGGTGCTGGCAGAGGGATGTTGTTCTTCTCTACCTCTGTTACTCTTAGCCCTTTTTTTCACTTGCTCTTTGGGACTGCACTTACCGTTTTCCCACAGGACAGCATTTAATTGCTCCTTGACTGACCTTCTGCCTTGTCCCAACAACTTTGCCCCTGAGGTCATTTCACCAATTCGTTATTCTTGGTGGAGGAGAAAAAAGTCCTTCCTAATGTCTAAGCTTCACTTCCTATTATTGCGGAGTTGATTAAAAGAGAATGATTTAGAGTTATTTACCACCAACTTTTAAATATCAGGTAGCAAAGTGTTCCCTGAAAATATTGGCTTGAGAACCCCTCGACCACTCTGTGTTTAGAAACTCTGTCTTTCATATCCAGAAATAGGTTAAACTTCATCTTTTGAGAAAGACCTAAATATTGTGCTGGGTCATTTATCATTTTCATCTTCTGCATTGCATTATTTACTTTAAAAACAATAGGGTAGTAGAGCCAATTCAAATCTGTGCTCACTACAGGAAAATAATAATGCTTTGTGAGACAACACTTTTTTAAAGGTTCAAAAAACCTGCCAGTCAATTACGGAGATTACTGATGCTTATAGTACTCTGCTGAAATCAGGTCACGCTAGTCCATGCTCTAAGAATGTGTATTAAGGAAAAAAAAAGTCCTGGGTATAGAAATCATTTAATCATTTCCACATGAGTGCTTCTTCATAAGGCCTGAGTTACTTACCTTCTGTTCTCATATACTTCTCTCCTGTTCACTGGCTTTGCATTTGGGGTGAAGCTACACTATCTTGGCATTGCCATAGCCCATTAACCCTTCATAAGGCACTTGTAAAATAAGCATGTAACATCAATTATTGACCAGAGCAAACCACCTGCAACATTAATGTATTTTATGTGCAGTCTGTTTTGTCCAGCACTACTGTTCGTTTGTCCGGTGGGATGGCATCAGCTCTTTTCTTTGACAGAATTTTCTTTCAAAGCTGCCCGTTTGAGCAGCTTTCCTTTTACAAATACATCACTCATTGGAAGTTTCAAGGCAATATTTGTAAAAGGTCTTCAAAATAACGGTAAGTGACTAAAATGAGCATTAAAAATAAACAAATTCAGTAACTATTCATCAAGATTACCAACTAGGACTGTATTTCCTCCAGCTAATATGTGGAACACTTCACCCTGGCATAGATAAATCATGAATCAGCCAAGGGGTTAGTTAGGCCTTCTAGTTTCTGTTAGGTCAGCTTACTAAAGGCTGGCTTTCTGAAGAAGTAAGGATGCAGGGGTTGTTTCTTTTTAAAACTATAATAATTGACTCTGGGGATGAGTATAATAGCAGAAAAAGTATATTTTTCCTTGTATCTCAGTGAAACAGGATCTGAAACTTCTTACACAGTATTCTCTCTCTTTTGGTGAGAAAAAAAAGAAGACCCAGAAAAAGAAAGGAAGGAAGATTTCTCTCAAGTACAGGGCTACGATCTATAACAAAAAGCCCTTCCTGTGAGCTAGTGAAGAGGGTGGAGATTTACGCTAAAATAAACAACACAGTAGGGTCTTGTGTTGGATGTACTGACAAGGCTGTGGGCACTGGCTTTAAAATATTTCATCCCGCATATCCAGTGTCTCCCAGAAGGATGTGGAGTAGAAGGAAGTGTGAGGTTAAGAATTCAGTGAGATTGGACAGATAGCCAAAAACTTGGGTAGGCAGTCTGAAATTCATTATGAGAGTGTATCCCGGGGGTCACCACAAACATCCTATAAACACCAGTGAACTTTTCTTCAGTCCAGAGCTGCAGGAGCAAGCGTGGTGAGTCATGAGACTGCGCACACGTACCATGTGGGAGAAGGAGGGAGTTAACGATGGGTGCTCTCTGAAGTGGTTAGAACTGTAGGTTCTTAATCTGTTTTTAAATGTCTCCAAACTGACTAGCAAATGTGATCTGACTTTCCAAATGTCGTAAGTGTTCTTTAAATCATGCCTCCATTAAATCAGGCTTATGAATGCCTCTCAAATTGAATAATCAAAACTCCTTAAATTTCTACCCATTTCTTAGTAATCTAGCAGAAATGCACATTTATGCACATGTACACTGATAACATTTTAGTCATCAGGAGTGAGGGAAAACACATGAATACAGTGAAATAGAAAATCTGGAGTGAAAGAAGGGTCATAGGTTGATAATATAAAAATCAAAGCAAAATTATTTTGCATTTCAGTAAATGCTTTGATTATTGTGTCCTGTGCTGTTCAGGATTTGCGGAGTGACTCAGTGAAAAAGGAATTAAATGCCTTAAGATCTTATAGTGAGGTTACCCAGTACCGTAAGCAGATGTCATCTCAAGTAACAGAGTTTATGTGCAAATCCTGGATTGTGCATACATGACGTCTTTGATTCTGAACACCTGCCTCAGCTTCCTTTCAAATGGTTTTGGGTGTTTCAACTTCCTCTTGTCATTATTTGTGACGTTTTTCATTTGCATAAGTGTATTACAAGTATATAGAGGCAATTATGCCTCAGTCCTGTGGTGGCATAGGAAATATCAATGGAAGAAAGGTACTCTAAAAAATGAAATGACTGTTCTGTACTCCACATTGCATATAAGCTTCAAATCACTTGAGATTCAATCTTGAAGGTACTTTGCAATTTCACTGAATGCAGTGGGACAGCTTTATCTCTGAATATAGTGTAAAATATTAAGCATGTGCATAAATGTTTGTAGGATTTGGGTCTAACATTGGAAAGCTCTTCTGCAGCCACAAACCTGAAAAACTGTGATGGAAAATACCTTCATATCACATTTGTTCAGGTCTGAATTGCATGCCACTTAGATTGTTCCTCTTGCAACCATCTGCCAATTTGTTGTCATCTGGTACAGACTTTTCGTCTAAAAGTTCAGTTTTGCTAGTACAAGATGTGGGAGCTAAGATGATATATTGAGGCATATAAGTAATCAGGAAAAAATGCAGTTCAGCCCATGTATTCTTTGGAAATATGTATAAATATTTACAAATTACACAGTTAAATCCAACTCATTTTGTAAATGAAGGGATATTCTGCTTTTTTTTATGGGAAACATCAAAATCCAGGAAGCATGGGAGAATAAGACATGAAATCTTTTCCAAGGGACATTCATAAACTCTCATAAAATCAAACATCATGCAGGCTTCAACCTTTCTCCTATTTTCATTGTGTGCACGCCTACGCATCCGTGCATTTGTTGGAGCAACTTTCATACAAAACTTTTTTTTTCTTTTTTGCATTTACCAATTACATTGTAAACAACTCAAAGAGATTGGTGAAGGACTGCTCTGTAGAAATGATAGCACATCTGCAGCACAGGCAGTTAAAGTCAACAATTAATTAATTGTTAAGGGCTCTGTTCATCCAAACGTTTGGCTCTGTATTTACTGCATGATTCACAGCTTGTGATCCCTCTTTCCAGAGAACTTGAAGTCTGGTTCTCCATTTCAACCGTTCCCCTGCTCCCCATTTCACCCTTCCCTGCCCACACCCAACTGTAGAGAGGCAAAACCATGTTCCTTATAGACTAACGATGCTTTATGGCAAACAGCCCACCCATACATTGTGCTGACCCACTGAGCGTGTTCGGCAAACATAGGCAGTACTCTGCTGAAGTCTGTGAGACAGAGAGCCCTCCTTGCCTGGAGTCAGTAATTCACTGATAGACGAATATTTACAAACCAAACAAGAAACACACGGAAGCACATGCAATCATCTTTTGAGCGGCTGGATTTTGGTAGATTAGACTTTAAGCCCTCAGTGCAAAATAGTGGCTGTTGGTTGTAGAAAACAGATTTTATATCGACCTGTATGAAGATGCACAGTGCTGTGGTCAAGGGAGGCTCTGGCACTCTGGGAGGCACTTTGTGCCCCAGTTTGATTCTGAGCCTCCGGATAAGAAATGTCATAGTGATTTGCTCCAGTTGCCTCCCAGGGGAAGACATACTATCTTCCAGTGTGTATAGGATAAAGAAAGATCATTACATTTACAGTAAACCAAATTTATAACAGACATGGATCAAAATCTGTAGTTCTTTGGTAAATTCTTAAGGGAAGCTGTTCCTTAAATAAGGCGTGCCAAAAAAATGGCAGCAACAATAGCTGGAGTTAAAAAATTATTTAATCATTAATATTTTTATTATTGTCAGCTTGCAAGCTCCCTTGGAGTATAACAACAGAACATTAAAAGTGTCTAGCAGAATAACAAACGCTTATCACTGAATAATTAAAGTTGTCACTGAAGAATCAAAATGTAAAACCATAAACAAGCCTTGAACAAACAAGAAATAATCAATGCGTGATGATAAAGGGAACAAAAACATCTGGCATCTCTGCCAGAAAGCTTCTACAGATGTGTTCTGATGGATGATAAGAAGAAATAACATTTGGAGTCACAGGCTTTCAGTGAGGTTCCTGCCGTTCACTGCGATTGAGTCACAGGGAGGCGCAGCCAGCTTTGCTCCCACTGCAGATCTCAACAGCCCTCCTGGTGAATTGTTCAGATTTTTGGGAGGCCTGTTTCTGGTGTGTGGGGCAGAGTCTGATTCAGGTTCAAGAATGAAGTGACAGAGGGAAAACCACGCTATTTGATGCCTTCTTGACGCACTTTTCATTTTTTAATCCAGGCTGCTCCTAAAGCAGACGTATAATGCAGCCCAAACTTTTCCTGAGTAATTCAGTTTAGATGTCATTGATGGGGAGAGACTAATTGTTTTGATATATCATTTTCCTCTTGAATTTCTATTTATCCCTTCTGAAAGGGGCAGAGTCTAGTGAAAAGACTGAATAAAACTACTTTGTAGATGGAAAAATTCTTCTCATTCTTTCTTCAGATATATTCTTTCGGGCTCAGCTTGCGATTTACAACTATTTTTCAGATGGCAAACTTCAATAATCCACAGGTAATGGCCAGCTGCCATTAATCCAGGCATTCTACTGGAGGTTTCCATGAAATAATAACAGTAACTTCAGAAGGCATTAGCTAAATTCAGAATTTAATTGCTTTGGAACTAATTGGTAGGTGAAGATTCACTGCAATGATCTTTAAAAAAAAAATCTCAAAAAAAGTAAGACATCTTGTTTGATTCATGAGACATTAATAGAGCTAGCTATGGATGCTCTATCTGTTCCACTGTATCTGCATAGTTTTGCTTATGGCAGGACACACAAGAAGTCACTTTAAAATAAAAAAATACCTGGCTGGCTGCTGCCAAGATCATTTGTCAAGAGAAGAATGCTATGGAGGGAAACTCTGACCTCTAAACCTGCAACAACAAAAGCCAGTGTTTTAAAAAGTTATTTTGAAGCCTAAATAAACCTTGACAGACTCCCCTTAAACTTCTTTTACAGTGATTAATTTCAAACTAGGGAAATATTGACTCTGAGAGAAAATGAAAATATTTCCATCTTCTTTCTCTCTAACACTGCATTATAAGATCATTTGACCTACTAGATAGAGTGGAAAATCACTATCAGTCTTGATGTTATTAGATGGATCATGTTTCACATCTCTCTCTGTTTTCCTTTGCTTCTTCTGTATCAGCATGTTGTCTTCCCAGCTCCCTCCCCTTCAGTCTGGCTGGAGGAGGCAGAGCCCTTGGTGCTTGGTGCGTTGCCTGGCAGGGTATGGTGGCTGCCCTTTCTGTGGGATGATTTTGAGGATACAGAGGGCAGTTGTGGAAGGCCATGAGGAAAAAATCTACCTTGCCCAAGATATTAAATGGACACGGTTATGGTTACTCACCCTTGCGCTGGTTATATTCCCTCTCCCTGTGGGAAAGAATGGTCCATTTCAAAAATCACAGCCATTTGTCCTATCATGCAACCCCATTTCCCCACAGATCTCCTCTTATGGCCTTGACTAGGTGCTACAAATGCCATAGGAATCTTCCAGATGGTTTATGATCACATAGTACCTGTGCACATACATAAACTTCAGCCTCAGATTTAGTAGGAAGGCAAATAAATTATAGTCACCAGCCTCAAGTATTCCTTTTTACCTGCCACTGATACCTTTAGATGTGACAGGTACCCTCTGAGTTGTGAGGCAAGACTGCCTCCATCCTGCTGAGCTGTGCTCTGAAGTGCATTTACTGTCCTCTAAAAAGTGAGGGAACAAGGAGCAGGGTGCACCAGCTGTAGAAAGAAACAGGGCCTTCCTGGCAGAGGAGCAAGCTTGAACACAAAAGCTCTGTTGTTTATTATATGCCCCACTGAAAGAAAGTCTTCTCTGTGAGTGAACCCACACTAAATTTCCTAGAGTGGCTACAACCACTGTTCAAAAAAATATTCACAGCCTGTGTGTATATCTTATTACTTGTTTGGCTTCAGAGACAGCGGGAGACAGAACATCTTCTATAGCAAATCTATGTTTGATCCTTGCAGTTTCCAACAGAATTAGCCAATTCAAACAAGATGAAGAGCAATTAAAAAAAAACCCTAGCTCAGGTTTCTGTGTCAAAAGAGACACAGAGAAAACATCACTCAACCCCATGGAACATTCTCCAAACTTTCCTTGGAAGGACATGAAATGTAAGTTGCCCATAGTTCATTGCTTTAGTAAAGGTGCTTGTAAACTACTGTGTGTCACTGCCCTGAGGATTTGCCTTACCATGTGTCCTTCCTGCAGCAAACTTCTGAAGGAAAGAATTATCTGGTTTTGCATGAATCTGAAGAAGAATTGAAGTTGAGGATTCCTGTAAAGGCAGAAGATACTAGTGGTCAATAGATATTGACTGCATAATATGTTTGCCCCTCCATAGCACACACAATTAGCATCCAGCTGAATTCATATGTAGATAAGTACATAGAAAAATAAATACTAGTCTGTTGCAGAATCCTTCCAAAGGGTGAGGTGCTGAGTTCCTTTCACAGCTAGCAACTGAAGCAAGACTTCCCAATGCTCACTTCTTCCTGGATTCAGGTCATTAAGGTAGGGCATGATTTATGAAATCTTTCCTTTGAAGGATTTTTTTGGTTAGGCTCCAGTGTAAGTCTGATCCAAGGCACTCTCATTCAATATATAGGTGTTAAAATTGCATATTTCTAGCTCTTTTAAAATATTTTCATGGGATTTTCTGTAGATTATGACAGCACATTTACCATATTTCTGTTTGCCACAACTTACAAATCTTAGCTAAAGTAACAATCTTAGTGATTTGAAGAATAAAGGGAAGTTTGATGAGGCTTGCTGTAGAGTAGGCATCAGGAGTTTAGAATGGTAACTACACACTGAAAGGTGAACAGCCAAGGCCTGCATTACTGAGAAGAACTTCTTGGCTTAGGTTCATTGGTTGCGGTGCTGGTGTGCCAATTTACAGACTGTAGTCCAAAGATGCCAAATCCACTAAACAAAAGCTGGATGAAATTAGAAGTTTACACTTTCCTGACATATATAAATATACACTAAAAATGAGCTCTTTCTTAATTTTATCAGTCTTCAGCCAACAGCTTCTGAGGATTTGTCTGTATGCTATGTAAGGATACATACATGAAGAGTTAATGAACTTGACAAGACTGAGTAAATATTTGTTTAGAATTGCAAATAGGCCCCAACTCAAGTTTTTTTAAGCCTATTAGCCAGACTAAATCCGGAGCAGAAATGTTGAGTGGGACTGTACTTCTTATCTCTCATCCCTCCACTTCCACTGTGCTCACTTCCCTCACTTTAGAGTTCCCAAAGGTTGTTTCAGAAAGAGATTCTTTTTTCTTTTGACTTCTTATAAGTTGCAGGTGGCAACTTCCATCATTTCCCTTTGAAGGCAGAGCTAGTCAACCCTCAAAGAAAGCACTGCCAGGGCTAGGATCTGTCCTGACCTCCATAAGCAGCAGTGGACATAGTCCCTTCTCTTGCCAGCTGTCACTCCAGCAGCTTTCAGTGTTTGATATCTTGAATGAATATGACCTTCTAATACCTTTCATGAACCAGACACTGCAAGAGCCTTTCAGCTCTCATTTTGATTCACGTTAAAGCTTTCCCATTCACAAGAACAAACAGGTTTTTTTCTTGATGAGTTCTCCCCTTTTCTCTGGAAGGGACCAGAGCCTTCTACAGGTGAATGGGCTAGCAGCCACTGATCTGCAATGGATCCCTCAGTATACCTTGGTTTTGCCCTGACATGGATGTTTACCCAAAACCAAGTACCACAGAGTCATGTGTTTTCTGGGATAAAGTTTCCCTGTAACCTATGAAATTGCCTGTCCATACTGTGCCTTGGTGGAGGTTTTGAGATGAGACAGAGATGAATGAGGGCAGGGTGGTCCTGCCAGACTGTAAAGGGAATCTGAAAGGAAAAGAAGGAATTTCCTTTGTGATAAGGAAATCAGGGCATGCCTACTACAACTTATCACTCTGCCTAGTTAAAGAGGAGAGTAAGGGCTGGTCAAACCAGAAGGAACAACATGTATGAGGAAATACTCGGAGATGGATGCTGATCTGGCAGAAACCAGCACAGATCCACTTGAGGAAACTAGTTGATTTATATCAGGACTGGATGCAGAATTAGGATGGAGTATTCAGAGCTGAGATTTACTATTGAAAATTGACAGTTTTGTGGGGGCAGGGGAAGAAGGCCTGCCAAATAATTCACAGAAGAAGATTGGGATAACTTGTGCTCAGAGCAGAGCCAAACTACACACATGTTCTGCCGTTTCAGATGTGCCAAATTCTGGAACTCTACATTGCCCATTTGCAAATGTCAAAATGGTGCTTTTTCTTAGTTATCTACTTACACGTTGAAAGCATTTGACAACTGATTTATCCTCACAATGGCTGATGGGTTCATTATCTTCCCACCTCAAAACCTGATGTTTTGGTAAAAGAATGAATTACCTGATAGGACCACACAGCAAGAAGGATATTCTTGTTTGGCAACAAGATGCTGCCTCTTTTGGCCCTGTGTACCAGACCATTTCTTTAGTGAAGGTGCCACACTCATGCAGAAGCCCAACTATGTTCATGAATTGTTAACACAGCCAAACCAGCTGCAGTAAGCACCTGATGTGGAAAAGTAATACATGCATGTGTATTGCCATTGTATGTTTATTGAAATAATCTTTGTTGCTCATTTAAAAAACTAAGCACCTTTTATTGGCAGAAGTAGTCCGTATTTTTCATTAGATTGTAAGAAAAGGAACTCCTATAGCTGGAGAAAACAGACAAGCTCTTATTCAGCAGTGCTGAAGATGTATTTCTGACACAGACACAGCAGTCTTCAAGATACTTATGGGCTGGGAGTTACTTCCCTGTCTTCTGAAAGTTAAAACCTGCTGCCTGCTTTCCCTCTTCACTCCGTATCTCCCTTCCAATCTGTACTGCTCCTGTCTTTGCTTCTTCTTCACTATCTATTCTTCACAGACAGCTGGCCTTTCTTGTTCACCTTTGTTTCATGTATGCAGAACAGTCACACTGAAAAAAATATGATTTCCCTTGAGGTACCTAAAAGCCATACTCCAACATTCGCAGTCTACAGAATATTTTCTGTCCAAGAGTAGAGCATAGTTTCTCTTCCTGCCTCTTCCATAATCAGCTTGGCTTTCAGAGAGGGACCTTATTGCATTTCAGATCTGCATCTGTAGAAGCAGCTGAAACTCAGAAGATACCATTTCTTTTGCCAGCCAATTTGTCACAAATCCCTTGCAAGGACTTGTTCAGTCTGTGCACTGTGTTTTTTGGAGAACTGCTCTCTGTTTTGTTGTATTATTACTGATATTGGCACTATTACAGGGATTATACAGTACACCCAAGGGCTCCAAACAGAAATAAGGGCTCAGTAAATGTTTCAGTAAACGTTGCATAGATAAAAATAAAATAGGCTGTTGCAGATGCAAAATACTATAACTCCTTCATCTACTCAATAACAAGAGGAATAGCATGAAGCAGTAACAAAGCAAATGACATTTTCATAACTTATAATAATTGCCTTTCTTTTCTGAACACTCCTGTTGGGATATGTAAGCATTTTGGCATGATTGAGAGTGAAAAAGGATTTAATGAAGAAAACCTCAAGCTATTAAAAGAGATGCTGGGTATGTAGCAGGAAAGATAAGGAATGGTGCAGCCAGCTTCATGTGCCTATGGTGCTACTAAAGTTGTCGAAATAGACTGTGTTGACAAAAATTTTAAAAAAAGAAAAGAAAAAAAAAGCTTAATTTTCTCCCATTTCCTTGAAATTTACAATGAAACCTAATAGTGATGGAAGGTGTTGTTATATCAAGAGCACATCTCCAGTCTGGAGATGTTCATTGGCACAGCAACAGGTCCTCCCAGGTAGGGCCACAAAAGGGCTGAATGGCAAAGACAAAACAGGAGGAGAGAGTGCAGCATTGCGGTGTCTCCTGACCACCCCCTCTGCTTAGGAGAAGAGGATGCATGCCAAGGGGAAAGACAAGGGGAGGCTGAGTAGAGAACAGCAGAATGGGTTTGTCCTTCTCCCAATGGTAGGGGTAGTGCAGAGGAAAGCAGAAGCAGCATACATAGAAGAGGAAGGATAAAAACCCAGGGGATGTCACACAGGAGGCGTAAAGTTAAGAATGGGACAGATTTAAAAAAGGGTAAACTGGGATCCTTGAAGTCACCAGGGATTAGGAAGATGACCATTACCCTGGCTGCACTGTCTTGCCCATGGGGGTGAGCCCAAAGTCACCAGCGTATTCTACTCTGAAGCAGCTCCTCTGGCAAGGCCTTTATTTACTACTTTCTAAAACCATAAGGAACCTGAACTATGTCATTTCTACTTGCTAATTTAACGGCACTAAGTTCACAGAACGCATTTTGTACGAGGGACATGACCTGGCTTGTTAGCACCACATGTTGTAAGATACAGAAAAGGATCTTTCATACTTCAGAAGTCTTGTTTCTCAATTGCCGGTCTCTTACTTTTTAACTTCTTTGCCGTTTTGAATGGATTTCAAAACAAATCAACAGACACATAGAGTCTTCGGTTATTTTTGGCCAGAGTTGGATAAATGAATAGTCCAGAAAGTTTCTGACATTGTGCCAAATGTCTATGTGCCTAAAGTTTAAGAGTCATGTTTTCCAGGAAACCTTGAAGTTTGCCGAGATTTATGCTTTTGATATTGTCATCCATTACTGTATTCAAAGGAGTTGTCTGCATAAAGGTTGATAGAGGGCAGTCAAACCTTTTGCACTGAACAAATTATATCATTAGGTGTCTGCCTGTGGGTCAACTTGTTCTCAAGCCCCAAAAACTAAACACAGCTGAGATCTAAATCCCCTGACAAATGAAGGCTGTGAGCAAGGATCATGAATAACATATGGCAAATGGAATTTCCAAACACCGCGCTGCCATACAATATACACCTGATAAATGGTTGTCTACAGTGATGCTGTTGAAAAAGGCACTTGATGCAAGCCTCATGCATGGCCAAACATTAACAGAATTTTACAAGATATTTCAAAGCTGGCAAGGCATTTATCCAAGTGCATTGTCTGGTCCTTCCTTCCCCAAGTAAGGACAGCATCCTTGTTTTATTGTACATGGGAGCAAAGAGAAGTAACAATTTGCCTTGTCATACCTGTGGGACAAGAAGTATTCAAATAAGAACAGAAGACAGAATTGCTGTAGGGACAAGAAAGAAAAGGAGAACTTGAAGAAAAGAACAGTAAAATATTACTCAAGATTTACTTTTAGGTGCATTCAGGTAGCCACAAAAATTTAAAGATTACATAGCATTGTCCTAGATAAACAGCAAACAGTTTTGTCCACTTAAATAAAATTGTGAACACAAGAACCACTTTCCCTGGTTATCTAAAATGCAGCCAACTCTGGGGTAAACCTAAAGATGGACAGCAAACAAACCAACTGGTTTTGGCAAAAAATTGTGGGATGTTACATCTAGCCCCATCTGGGCAGCATCACAGCCCCAAAATCAAAATGTGCCACAAAGAATATGGCCAGGACCCTAGAACCCTGCTCAGAAAGTGGCAAGGAAGTCTTTTGACCAGAGGCAGGTTTATATCTTAGTTAGAATGGATAGTATATTATTTTTTGTTGATGGGCTTTTTGTTGGTTTTATTTTGTTTTGGTAATGAGTTCTGGAGTTGTCAGTAACCTTGATAGCTTTTGCAAATTTCTCTCTCTGACCAGTAAGGGAGAGCTCTTCCTCAGAGTAACCTGTTAAGCTTTCCAGCCTAACTATATATACTCAACGTGCACAGCTGTCTGTTTGTTACTGCTGGCTAGCCTCTTGAGGTGCTACTTACTCTTAATGAGGCAAATAATAGTAGCAGTAATAATAATGACAACAACAATAATTTATTTTCATAAAAGGTGCAAAATGTGGTATTTTTTCACTTAATTAAAATATTTTTTGTACCTAAGAAATGAAATTGCAGTCTAATTGCGATATTCCATTTTCAAAATTCTGTGTTCTCATCACTTTCTTTGCAAACAGTTTCATTTCAAATATGAACTAAATAATTAGAAAGGGACTTAATTGTGCCAGGGAGTGCAAGTAGCCTGTACATCTATTGAAATTTTTTTTTCCACATGCAAATAATTTTCAATATTTCATTACAGTGATAAAAGCAGAAAATTGGAATTTTTTTCATATTGACTCCAAATTATCATTCTTTTTCCGAATGTATCAATGCCCTTAAAAGTCTCTCATAGTTTTAACAGAACAAAAAACAGAAGGATTTACTTCTAAGTTTCACCTAGTTTACTTCATAACCCTGTAAACAGTTGCATAAGCACAAATGAGAAAGTGGCACAAGGCAGAAGTGATGGGGAAGGAGAAGAGAATAACGTTTCCTTAAGCCAAAATTGCCACCAAGAATGAGGGAAAAGGAACTGTGTCTCCTATGCCAACCAGAACTAGCCACTTAACTAAGGTTAATGGGTTAAACCAGCAGTCGTATAGCAAGAATCACCATCACTGTGAGACCAAAGTTACAAGTCTAGCTGTTAGGTGTCAAGTTCAACTCTCACAGATTGCCCAGTGTCGTCTGAGAGCCAAATTTTGAGATGTTCGTCCACGCACAGAATAATGCACATGTCACTCAGGGTCTGTGCTTGCTCAGACAACACCTCCATTAAGGCTTCAGAAGAGAGATTTTTCCTGCCTAGAGGTCATGTGGAGTCTGCAGTCAAGTCAGACTGGTGTGTCATTCCAGGCATGGCTAGGCACAGCGCCATTCACAAAAAGCGCTGTGTTAAGAAGGTAACAGTTTAAGATTTGCTAATTTCATGAACCTAAGTCTGATAATTATTCTTATTGCTTTTGCCATTTGAACTAATATGCAAGTCATGCAAGTCAGAATTGCTTGGGGAAATCCTACAGTCTGCATTATGCAGGAAGTCAGATTAGATGATTGTAACACTTCCTTCATGACAGAAAAATTCATGGCACTATTAGAGGTTTTGTTAAATTGGAGTCTAAGTGATAAGCAGAATTAATAGATTTCTGTATTTCTCTGGGTGGTCCATCTGTAACATGGGAATATTTGTGTTTCTGTGCTCCGATCTGCTTATACATGCAATGTATATGTGTGTGCATGGATTTAATGCTGATAAATAAATAACTTTATTCTCAAGCTGATTTCTTAAAAGCTTCATAGAAGATCAAGGGGATATGCTTTACATACTCATTTTGTGCATAAAAGTAATTCTTAAATTATCCATTCTAGACAAAAAAGCATCCTCTTGCATTTCAGTGGGGCCATTCACATGAGTAAATCTTTGCAAAATTGGTCTCTAAATGTTTCTTAGAGTTGCAAAGAAGCTTAAGTGCTGAACATGTCTTCTGTGCATGTTTCTTTTTAGCCTGTTCCTGGCTCTATACCATCACGTTTTCTTCTCAGGAAACATCTATGCTAAACATCACTGTCAATTCCAAGACAAGAGACACATTCAAAAGCACATGGAAGCTTTTTTTGTTACCATAAGTTGCCCGCAGAGGGTCCATTCATTCTGTTTGCTTGTTCCACTGTGTAATAGCTCAACTCAAGTATCAACAAGATAAGCTTTTAAAAGCAGAATATTCCCAGCTGTTGCGGTCAGGCAGCAGCAGCAGGTTCCTATCTGAGGACAGCAGAACAATCCAGTGCACCCGCAGCGATGGCAGTGTCGAGGGGAAGCATGTGTTCTCTGTACACAGTAGCGAAGGGTCCAATAGACAGCAATTAGCACCAGCAGAATGAAGATGAACGGTCATATACATAACCTTAATAAAAATGTCACAGAAGAGAAATCTCACACCATATGGATCTATGCTGGTTTTTTTTTTTCTCCTTTTTTTTTTTTTTAAGGAACAAGACAGCTATATTTCTTTATAGTCTTTTGCATTAATTTCTCTCCCTAGTGTTTTGCAGCTTTCTTCCTCCATAAGCAATAAGGGGCTGCTGTTTGATGTGATAACAACAGAAAATTACATTTTCATTTCTGTATTTTTATATGCCCACTCAGTCTCAGATTCCATCAAAAGTATCTTTCACTCAGCCTCAGCAACCTGAGTAGATTACTTGAATGTCGTTAGATCCCATTTCCATTCACTCTTGAAAAGAGCTCCACTAGAATTTGCAAGATTTTTTTCCTGCCAAATTAGTGTAGCATGAAAGTGGGTATTGCTTGTTCTCAGATATACTACTTGTATTTTGGACATGGCAAAGAATATGAATTTCATAATTATAAACATAAATGTTACAAATAATCGTTCTGAAATTATTTTGAGAGGAGGGGTTTGAAGTTCAAAGCTGCTTTAATGTCATCTTGGTGATGCCATTTCCATTTTCCTGCCTTGAGATAAAATCCAAAGAACAGGAGGAAAAATGCTAAAGGGATGCTGGAGCAAGAAGAAAATCTTTTCCTGAAAGGGACATACTACAGTTTTGTGCTTATTCTTTTCAATTTGTTTCTTCATCTTTCACTAATGAAAAAGAGAATGTTATCAATGCTTTACAAGCCCATTTGAGGTGTGAAAACTATATTTTGGTCCTTTCTGCCTTTTCTCTACTCCCAGTAGTAAGAATCCTGCCCTTAGAATGTACCTGTGAATTTTATTTATTACTTTAACAGAAGATAGGGGTGGAGAGCACCTTATAAGATCTAACCAGCCCCTTGCCAGTACATAGAATCAGCTGTTCATAGCTGGTGATGTTTGTCTGAAGGCCTTCAGTGAAGAAGATTCCACCATTTCCATCCTTCTTTTCCAGGCGAGAAACATGACTGCTGTCCTATTTCTAAAACTAGGAAGTTATTAAAATACTAAGGATAACAGTCTCCCATTTTGCAAGTGAAGCTCATCTCTTTTGTCATATGCATATGGAGAACAGATTAAGCCTTTCTTCTTTGTGATAGCCCCTTACATACTTGCAGACTGTTGTCCAACAAAATCGCTTTGTACCATCTCTACATCTCTTACATCCGTAGTGATGTCTTCTAGAATTCTGATTATTCTACTTGCTCATCTCTGGACTCCGTATTTGCTTGATTTGTAGTCTTCTTGAAGTATGATGCCCAGAATTGGACACAGTACTCCAGCTGAGACTGTATCAGTGCTGAGGTAGGATAGGAGGATTATTTTACGTGTCTTGCACACTACGTTTCTGCAGATATTTCACATCTTTTTGCAATAGACAAGAACCAACTTTCTGCCTCCTAGCTTAATTGGTTCTCCAAAAAAAAGCTTGACATGCCAATAAAATGACAAGCCATGACTTGAAAACACGCAGAGGACAGGGAAGTTGTGGAGAATGCAACAATTTTACACAGGATTCTGTCCTTCCAACACTTAAGTTACATGAACTCTTTTACCGATGAGAACATTCCCATTAAAGTCAATGATCATGCTCACGTACAAAATTTTGTTGCATAACTAATGACTGAAGGATTCGGGCCAAACTCTTTCAGAGAAAACACAATAAAAAACACAAGCAGGAGTCTGGAATTCTCCCGCGTCTTGTGCCACCCCTTTCCTGTTAATCTGGTGTAGTATTTCTGAGGACAAAAACATGAGCAGACAGGGAGGCCCTCATCCAGTCCCTGGAAGATTTCTTGCAGGGAAGCAAATCTAGCAAGTCTTTATTTACTGAGTGAAAACATCATTATCTCAAGGAACAAAGCAGAGCACAGAAATACCTGCAGGAACACAAGCATAGACAAATGCTAGTATGAAATCTCATCTTCCCCCTAGTTCCCCTAGTTTAGCTTTAGTGATGACAGCAATCCACTTACAGCATGCACTAAGCCATGACTATCTTCTTTTAACTCTGCTCACTTGTAGTCATACTGCCATATACCTCTCTAAACAGAAGGGAAACAGACTCATGCTTACAAAAATTGTTTTTGACAATTTTAAATGGAGTGAATAATGAATCAGTTCAGGCTCAAAAGCCATAGAAGTCTCTCTTCCTTCCCCAACCCCTTACTACACACTCCTTCTGTGATCTGAACATTAACTTTTAGGACTATTGACTTAACATGATACAGGGGTGGCTGGTTTGCATCAATATTTCTAAAATTCCTCTTATTATCTTGCATATGTCAAAGTTTGATAAGAAGGAAGAAGGATGAAGCTATTTATAATTCAGAATGACTGTTACCAAAAGGTATTTAAAACTAAATCACAGTAAGTCAGGCTTTACTTTTAAATAAGTTTAAAACAAAAGACACAGTTTGAAAACAATTAGTACATCTGACAAAATGAACTTTGACCTTAAAATCTTATAAATGCCAACACAGCTTTTCTTCCAGTGTCAGTATGCATGTGTGTCTGTGTGTGTATTTTCAGCAGTGCAGTAATTTCACAGCAAAGAGCCATACTGAGGTTTAATTTCAAGCAAGAATTATGCTTCACTGCTCCAGAGTTCCTCTTGGATGGACATGCCATTTGATTACTCTGTTATACTGGAAATCCATCTGTACAGAGAAGTGAGATTAGTGTTTCATTATTCTCATTATTTCCAGTAAGCAAATATCATCTCCCAGACTAGCCTTTTGGTCATCCTCACTCCTCAGCTCACAGAGGAGGATCTTTTCACGTCTCTTCCTAATTTCTCTTAGTCTTACTCAAAAAAACCTCAGGTGAAAATATAAACTCTCTACCTTCCACCCAGCCTGGGAAAGGAGATTGTAACACCTCGGCAAACACGCAGAAGATGTGCTGGTGAACGTGTCAGTCTGCTAAACCGGGAGGCAATTCCCTTTCTCCTTGAATTTACCTGTGCCTTCTTGTCCAGACCATCTGCAGCCTTCCCTGGTGAATGCAATTTGCATGTCCTCCCTCTAGAAGGAGACAGTCCTTTCTGTGATCTGAGCAGACCCAACCGCCTGGGCTGCATCTCGATTGAGCCATCTCTGAGCAGCAGGTGGGACCAGAGCCTTCCTGGGACCCCTTCCTTCCTAAGTAATCCCCTGACATTCCCATGGCAGACCCTGCCACTGAGCTTCCATTAGGCTGGGGGAGCTGAGGGAACAGATGGGAGGTCTCTTTTGGGCATCATGATCTAGGGATCCTCCCAGTCACTTTCCTCAGCAGATTGATTGGCAGTGTCCTGAGCAGGCACACGCTGCTTCACTGTTCTTTCTATTGGGATATTCCCTTTCTGACCCAATGTTTCAGTCATTCCTGCCACATAGACTTCAGTTCTCACCACTGCCTTAACTGAGAGAGACTGGAAACCTGTTGTTCAGCTTTGGCTTGCTAGGGTGAAGATCTGTAAACATGGTCCCCAGTTACCTGGTCCATCGTAGTTTTCTCTCACTGAGTTATTTCCTTGTCCAGCTACCAGGCAGCAAAATTGGGTAACCTGCTGGTATTTCAGGGGCCTCAGTTATTTGAGGGTCTGTTGACTACTGGATGACAGACATTTTTGCTTTCTGTGGTTCTGTGCAGCTATTTGTGTGTTACTGGGTCATTTCTAAGTTCAAGGACTGGGTCCTGGCAGTTTGTTTCCCAGCTGGGATGTCATGGCCAAAAAGCTATGGGTGAAGTATCTAGGCTTGCTTTTCTTGCTTCTGTAGACAGCTGTTGCTACTGAGCTACTTCCTCCATTTCACCTCCTCATCATGGTCCCTTCTTGCAAGCTCCCAGCCAAACTCACTCAATCCTTTTTTTCACAGGTTGTTACAAATTTTTAGATGCTCAATGGAGCATCATATCCCCCTGCTGCTCTTTCAGCCAGAACTAAAAGACATGACATGCTCTCTCAGTAGTTTTTAACTGAGAGAGGAAACACGGACTTAAATTCACTGTTTCTTACGCAGAGGAACCCACCACACACCTTCCTAGACTCTTACACATATTCCCTCTTTCCACGCTGAAGGATACCAGGCATCTGCCAGCTGAGCTGTCTGCCATCTGTCTCCAGACGTCTTCTTCAGTCTGCTTATAAAATTTTAAAGTGTATTCCTTGATCACCACGCCTCCCTGGACATGCTGGTGAGATTACAGCATGTGTCTGGACCTAGTGTGTCCTTTGCTGGCAAGTGAATGCCCCAACTCCATTAGTCTGAGAACTCAGTTTTTGAATACAGCACGCAATTCATGCGATGCATGAGAACAAATTGCCAATTTTCATTCATAATTGTTTTAAAATCTGCCCTTTTATAAACTTTGCTTTAGTCTTGTTGGAAATTGTATTCTTGATCTCTTTAGATAGAAAATGGGATTTTATGTAGGTTTTAGAAAAATCCTATATGCAGGCTGGTTTTGAAGTTTATTGATCAATTTAAAGATTAACCTACTAGTTAAAAATAAATTATACTTTGCTTTCAGTGCAAAACTACATTTATCTATGTAGTGATGTCACTTATTAATGTTTTTGTTGAAAAGTATTATCCCTCTTGCCTCTATTTATCTTCAGAAGACAGCTCTAGAATATGCCCTTTCATTTAAAAAAAAATAAAAGTCACTCTTTATGGCGCTTAAACTGATTTTGAGAACCTGAACCAAAGTATGATGGCTTGCCTTCTATAGCCTGGAGACAGCGTAAAACTATAGTCATGCTGTGTGAACCACTTCATTCATCTCTGCCTTCGCTTTGACTTGCTCATTTGTTATTTATTTACATGCTGCAGGCCAGACTCTCTCCTGTGCCAGAGCTCCACTCAGTGCAGTTTGGAGATGGGTCATAAGGAAGTCATTACAGCTCTCCCCAGTTTTGTGAGCACTCCTGGCCTCCGCACGGTTCCTCCTGGTTGCCAGGCAGTCCTATGTTAGACCTCAAGTGAGGCTTTTAATGGTGCATTAACTTCAATGTGACTTAAGGATATGCCAAAACTGTGGCATATTCTTCTTTTCCTGGCATATACAATTGCTAATAAAAGTGCCTTGATTTTGTAAAGATCTTGACAGCTAAGTTTTCTGAGCCTTCACTGTGTTTGATATAGTAAAATTTAGGCCATTTTTGATGAAGATACTTAATCCAAATACAGATTCAGAATTATATGCAGCCGTCTGTGATGGAAAATAATTCATGACTCTGTCTATTCAATGCTTGGCATGACCGAGCTGAAGGCTTTCAGGACTTCTGTAATATAAATATCATTTGTAAAGAAACAGCATTGGAAGATCCTTCCCAAGATAAAAGGTTAGAAGTTACGGCAGGATGGATACCACTGCTGGAAATCCTTTTTGCCTCGCTCTTGTTTGGTAGCGAGCACCACTGCCCAGGCTTTTCCCATTCATCTGTGGGACATCAGAAGAAGTGGCCACTGCATCCTAAGCTCATCCCACCACTTCAGGCACTCCAGAGAGGTGCCTGGTCACCACAGTCTCCTTTGGTAGTTGAAGAAGAAACATATCTCCAGAGGGCAACTGTGGCCACTTGAGATCATCACCTACTTTAAACGGAGATGAAAACAACTTGGATCCTAACATATGGGCTGCTGTCAAGTGTATAAGGTTAAGTGAATGGGTTTTTAACTATTTATCTCCATGTCTGAATACACTGAATACTCTTACAGAAAGGTAATGATGAACTTCCCCCTGTGAGTTCCTTTGTGAACTAACTTAAATGTTTACTGTGTCAATTGTTTATGTCCCACAAATATAAATTATTCTTGCAACACTCCTGTTCAGTGACAGGACCTAATGGACAGATAAGGAACTGAGGCTCCAGGGAATGAAACTCATGAGTTTCCACTCATCTTCAGGGCCTAGCGTGAAATACCTGAGTCCTAATTTTTCTGACTTGTTGGGTTTTTTTGCTGTCACAGCAGAGTTCCCTCTGACTGAAATTTCTCAACTTACCTGTAGGTAGACCTGTGGAGTCTCCTCAAGCAGCCCTGTGCTAGAGGCTAGGGCAGAAGCCACACGCTACCACAAAATGTGTGTGAATCTTATATCTCAGGGGTAATGCCCCTTAGTCAGATATAGCTCAAATAAGCCAAAGGATTGGAAAGTTGCTGGACAATGGGGTAACTGACCTGCATAAAGATAGACATATGCACATGCACACACATATGCACATGTATATAGCACTCGCCCACCAGTTTCATTTAGTCAGAAAGCCTTTCTAAAATACTACCATGTCTTTAGCAACCTGTTACAAGGTACAAGCACAGGGGAACCTAGCTAAAGTTTCATGGACCACCTTACTACCAGCATTTGCTGCTTTCTGACTGATTGATACAGTAATAGTTTTACAAACCTTTTTATAAAATTCATGTAAGGAGGCATGACTACTTCAAATTGCAAAACCTCTAAAATATCACCCTGAGACCAATATAGTTTGATGTAGGTCTGCTTTTTGGAGACTACTTTCGCTGTGTATACTAGCTGTTTGTGTTAACAGAGGAATAAACAGAACTTATTGCTTTTTGTTTTCCTTGTGGACCACTATTAGCAGAGGATAAGACAGGTGCCTTGCCAGTGGGTTTCAGTAATATTTATCTAAGGCAGTAGGATGGTAAAGCTCAGTTAGCTTGGGTTCCACCCCAACTGCTGAAGTCCTCTCTTCCTGTCTACTGCTTCCCTCCTGCTAGGCACTATCCTTTCTCCTGTACATGTCTGTGTCCTCCTATCAGTTTTATTCTGCACACCTGCCTGGTCCAGATCTCTCAGACCTTCTTTGCGTGAATAGTGCTCATGCACTGTGTCCACCCCCTGCTCCTTGAACCTCCCCAACCAATTTTCTGTCCATTGAGTCTCCGGCTACCTTTCCAAAATCCTTGTCCAGTCTTCTGGTGACAGTGAAACCCTGAGATACTGAATGCCACACTGCGGATCTGGATCCCACCTGCAGATCAGGTCACACCAGGAACAGAGCAGCATCACTGGGCAGGTACCTGGTATTACTGGGCAAGGTGCATGGGTCAGCTGGTCAGTATGCAACCATCTTGCTGCAACGAGGTCAAGAATACTTAGTGAGAATAGATTTATGAGAAAATCTTAGCTGTTAAAGTCTCTATTCAGTACACTTAGTCTGATTTTTCAAAGCAATAGAATCTGGTTAGATTTGAGTCGAAACAGAAAATGGTACACACCTGATCAACACAAAGAACCCCTTCCCTACCAAGTCTGAAGTGCCTTCTGGAAAGCACGGGGGCACTTGGAGAAGAGGTTGCCAATATTAAAAGAAAGAAAGAATGAATGAAACAATATATTTTTTCTCCCCGGTGCCTGGTTCAGAAATGGCTGAAGTATTTTGCTACATTAAACAAATAAAGGTCAGCTTAAGGCATGGGAAATAACAGTGCAGCCAGTTAAAGTCTGACAAAGCTGTAAGTGGCCATAAACAGAGTTGGAGACCCCAGGAACATTCATATGAGGTGCACAGCATCGCCCTGATAACCGTCACACTCCCTTTGAGTTCAGCAACCAGGTGGGCTGTGCCCCCAGAGGACAGCAACTTTCAGATGCGTCTCAGTGTATGTATTTGCTTGCCTCTGTGTAGTGAGGAGCAGCAGGTGTCAGTACGTGCCAGCTCACAGCTGTTGAGGATCAATCAGGGCACTTCGCATGGAGTGGGGATGCAGACTGCTTCTCCTCTTCCCCAGGCTTCCTCCCCCAGAAGCCTCAAAGAAACTTTATAAACAGCAGGAGTTCAAAGAGAAGGAGCTGCACTCTCTTGGTCTGGCTCAGAAGGACACGGTCCAAGAGGATCTAAACATCCTCACTGCTTTAGGATTTCTGAATCACAAGTCCAGTAGGCAAATTGCATCTCATCCTGGGATGAAACTGGGAACCACATCAGAGGCAAAGACCCTAAGCTGTCTCAGAACTTTGCATTGGATCAGTAATGCAGAACTTGTGTTCAGGTGCTTCCACCTTATTTTAGCCGTCTCACCTGGATGTCTGTTTCTACAGCCAAAGAAGAGAAGTGGGCTTCTCCAGAGGGTCATTCAGCCAACTAGGGCAAGCAAACAAGCTAATCCTTCAGCCTAGCACAGGCAGTCCTGCGTTAGGCAGGCAGTCTCCTGCAGAGACCTGAGTCAGGCACATTTCTTTTTGTGGCAACATTTGTCTTAGAAACTTCAGTAAAGAGAGCTGAATGCAAAAGTTCCTCAGGCTTACTCTTCATGAAGGAGGCATTTGTACCTATTAGAGCTCCTGCCGTGGAAAGTGTAGAAGTCTCCACCAGCACTGCACCACTGTTCATACCAGTCCCACCTGGCTGGGTGATCCTGCAGGTATCATTAATATTTTTGAAGAACCAGTTCCTAAAGTGGGAGAGAAACACGTTTGTTGTCTGGGCTGGCTCCTAGATTGTAAATCATACGGTAACCCCACGTAAATGCCTTATAGAGCTTTTAATGAACTGTATCCCATAGGTGAAAGCCAACAGCAATATTAGAAATGGTGTTTATTTTATAGCCTAGAAACTGCATTTTAAATGGTAGTATAGGTTTATATGACAGTTCTATTAAATATAAAAGACCCATTACAAAGAAAGCCCTTTACATCTGCTTTTATCTGTGTCTAAATGGCATGCCCAGCTCTGCAATTCCTCAAATGAGACATTTTTAGAACTTTATTTATGTTACAGCCATAACAAACTAGCAACTAGAAAACTATAATGGGCACAAACGGCTAATAAAAACGAGATTGTTGAAAAATACTTCTTAATAGCAATTTACAAAGGATCCTGATAAAATAGAACTGAGGCTGCGTTTCTCTGGAAGTTTGCCACCAGTGTAATCACAGCCATTTGGCAACAGGTACTCCCCCTCTTCCATCTTCTGTGATCATTTCCCTCTGAAAGCCAAGTATTCTGAGGTTATTCCCCCGCTCTGCCATTAGTCGGTTAGTGCCTACTGATCCAGAGGCACCCCTAGGGAGTTCCCTTTTCTCCCCCTTGTGCTGTGCACCAGGTGACCTGCAGAAGGAGGCATCTCAAGGGCTTTGTCACTTGCTCAGTGGGGAGCAGGGCAGCAAGGCAGAATCTGTCCCACACGTGCATAGGGTGCCCTGTTTCCTATTGAAACCTGCATCACTTCTCTGATGAACTGATCTGTTTACACAAGCCAGCTAAGATGAGCAGGTCAAAGCTTTTTTTTATAGACTGAAAACTGTTTTGCCCCAAGCTCAGTAACAGCTCGCCAGGCAAAAGATTTGGAGTTGAATTAGTTTCTTCTGCAGGACAAATTTTGTGGGATTTTGACAGTGTCCATGTGGCCATTCGCGTGATGTCAGGAGGAAAAATCCTGCCACCCGAGAAAGAGGCCAGACGTGCATTTGTCTGCAGCAGACCTACTCACTAGCCAAGGGAGGCAAGGGCAAGGCAGCATGTCCAAATAAAGGTCAAAGTCCTTGGTCCAATCTAATTGCAGGTAGCGATGAATAACCTTGGACATAAATTGAATTTTTGACCAGTTCAGCATTGTGTCTACCTAAGGAGGAAAAGTTCCTGCTAAATGAGTTTTTATAACCCATGGAAAACAACCAAGTTTTAGAAAACATGCAAAAGTTTTTAGTAAAGAATCAGCAGGCCTGAAAACACTGTAGAGTGCATTGGAAAGAAGATGGTGATTTTGAGGGGAAAAAATTTGCATCATAGTGTCACTTAAGGCATGCACTGGAAGTTGGGTGTTCATGACACTACCTTAGGCTTATAGCATGAGAGATAGTCCAACCTCCATGCAAAGTAAGATTTAAAAAATTTAGTAAGCCACTTATCCAGCCTCCCCAGGGAGGCTGCCAGAAACACTAGAAATAGCACCCACGTGCCAGGAACCTCAACCTAGCTCCCTCCTGACTGGACTTTCAGCTTTCTGCAGTCTTACACTCTAACTCATCCACCATGCTTGCTCTTAGTTTACTTTACAATGAAGGCTACATATTATGTCCTTACAAATTCTTTTTTTTTACTCCAAATAGATTCAGCAGTATAACCTGAACTGTCTGAGACTGATGTTATGTGTGAAATAGAGCACACAGAGGTAAAAAAAGAGCTTTGATAATACAAGTACAGATAGATGTGCACGTACACATACAGATTCAGGTATAAATACAAGTGACAGCTATTTGCTGCACTGTGAGTCTGTATTGTTGCTGGGATTTGGAAAACCTCAATTTATTGCAGCTTTATGACTGCCAGCATAAAGAGTTAGCCTTCAGATAGACCACTGTTAGCTTTTGCACTGAAAATTAAAAATTTGGCCGAAGACTAAACAAAAGAGAAAAAAAAATCTATTAAACTTCAAACAAAATTATGGCAGCAAAAGTGGCGGGAACTGCAGAGGCAGCATCTTTAGAGCTGGGCTAATTAGCCTGGCCCATGGGTAGCAGGGCTTCCACTGTAAACGCAAACAAACGTTTCTTCTTTTCTTGTTTTTGGTTTGAGAGGACCAAGGAAAATAACACAAATATTTCCCCTGAAAAATTTTAGCTAATGTGAACATTGGTGTAGTTTCACAGCCCATTAACTGATCCGGTAACGTAGGACCCTAGTTTATTTGAACTGATCCTAAGGGAATTAGCAAAACAGAAAGAGTAAGCAAAATTTGGGTTGCTGTATTCTCAGGGGTAGTCAATAAGAATATTGTGTGAGCAAGACAAGTAAGATCTGACCCAAAGAAAATACATTTGGCAAATTCACGTAAACCGGAAAGTCAGTAGCAGCTATTGAGAAATCATAGTCATATTTTTAAGTTGTCCTGATGAGGATTGCCTTTAACCACATCTCCCCTCCCTTTTCTCTCTCCCCCTTCTACCAGACTTTTGTCCCAAGTACTTAATTGTGAGTAAAATATTTGTATTGGGAAGACATCAAAGACACTGATTTTAGAAATTTAATTTTATATAACGCAAGACCCCTGAACTTTAGAGAAAGTTCATTTCATCAACTATCACTAATCATCTGTGAGTCTGGTGCTCTACCAACTAAAACATAGTATTATGAATAATGGATTTTCCCCACATCTGAAGTGTAAGAATAATTACAAATATGAATACAAGCAATGATAACACTTTGCGTGATTCTGTTTTCTGATTTGGCAATGAAGTGCAGAAATAAACTGATACTTTTGCTTTAAAAAATGAGTAGCCTGCAAAGCCAAAAAGTGTAAATTAAACATTCAGTGAGTGTTTTTTTTCCTGCATCTGTTCTAGCTGTTATTTCTTTGAATCTTTCTCCTCCGTTGCTCTTCATCTTTGATGTCTTGCTCAAATTATGGCATTAGAAAGTGCTGAGCGCCCGCTAGCAGACAAGAAAGTCCCTCCACTCGTACATCTCTATAAGCAAGGATGTTAACACTTTAGTGAATGAGCCTTTGATGTGATTACAACATTCTCACCTTTACCTGAAGCAGTATGATTAGAAGATGGGAGATTGACCCTGAGCTGGGATCAGCTTCGTTCCTGCTGCCTCCAGAGACGCAGAACAGCCACTCAGTGACAGGGAAAGCAGATGCACTTGGAAACATCCGTCTCTGTCAGAGGAGAGCTTTTCTTCTCCTTTTCCAGCAGAAGAAACAGATATTATCACTTTTTGCACATGCCACGCATACATACAGAGCATGATCTTTCACTGGCTGATAAAATTGCATTTAGGACAAGAGTAGCCAGGGCCAACGTCTCTCAAAATAGATAGAATGAGGACCAAAAAAAGCAATTTAAAATTAATAGGGCCATATAATTTATTTAGTGAAAGGACAGTTATACAAGACTTCTGAAAAAGGTAGTGATTTACAATACAACTTTGATCAGAAACTGGATTTGTATTTTCTACATGTAAAAAGTAATCTCTTTCTTGGATATCAGAAATAAGAAAAATCAGTAGTGCAAGAAGGAAAATGAGTCAATATTGCAGAAGGTAGCATATTACTCTGTTCTCATCTGTGACATCAAATGAAAACTGAACGACAGCTGCTCGCAGACATGTAAAGGTGTAATTCACAGTAGAACCGAAGGAACATTCATATATCTCCCAGAGATACCCTGTGCACAGCAGAAATGAATGGCAAAATTAGGTACTTGCCATTCCATGTGATGGTGGCAAACTCATCTCTGCAAGACCTGATTTTTGTTCATTGATTTTATTGGTTACCAGTTGCATTGATTGTGTCATATGCAGTTGCAGATCTCTTTAATTGTATAAATCAGTGTTTTATCATTAACATTACCAAGAATACATCTCCTGAGAATACGGAACTATAGGAAGAATATTGCACTCTGCATTCATCTCCCAAGTCAGAATTGTGTTAATATTGTTTTCCTGATCAGCTCTGGAGTGCATGCTTGGTTGGCTTCTACAAATCCAGACATCTATGTTATAAAATCACAGTTCAGAGACATGAATGAGAGATTTTCTATTAACATTTGTGGCTTTTGCTTTGTAGTGCTTTTCCATTCTGAAGTTATATGTGTAGCGTATATGTCAAAATTTTCAGAATTCTCTGGTTTCTGGGCCACTGAAAATTTTGCCATGGAAATAGGGATAGCTGCATAGACAGCTTAAAGTATTCCTATTTTTCTACAGGTTTGTTTTTCATAGCTACCTTTTGCAGATCCCACAGTAACCTTGCCTGTGGATCTTCAGGAATTTTCTGACCTCATGTTAAAACTCAGGTCTTTCTTACACTTGTAATAAACAAACTTCAAAAGATTTAGGCTGCACTTATTTAAGCACCATGAGTCTGAATATATAGTGTCTGAACCTTTTATGTCTGCAGTTTTTGAGGAAAAGATAGGTTGTCTCTTTTTAATTGGCTAACAAACATTAGGGAAAATTTTATCAGTCTTCTTTTTCCTTACTACAAAATAGGGTAAAAATATTTTTCTGTCACTTGCAGATCATAGGATGTTGCAGAGACTGAGTTATTCTATCTTTCACTTCAGAATGGCTTCCAGTCATATTATTTTTAGAAACTAAAATGAGAATGAGAAGAATAATATCATATGTACACACCAATTTAGACAAACTCTCCTCCCCTTTTTAAGCTTTTTGAAAAGAGTTAGACATGTAGATCTTAGGTTAAGCATTAAGAGGATTAAGGATTAATCCAGGCCATTCTCAGATCACTTTTCAAAAAATGAGCAATCAGAGTGAATTTCATTCTAAACACTTAAAGAGGATACCAGTTGTAACCAGAGCAAGTGATACAGAATGAAAAAGATCAGTGAGCAACAAGGTAGTTCCAAGTTCTTCCTTCTTCAAGACAACTGCACTTATATTGAAAATGTATAAACATATATTGTGTTTACACAGTCAACTGACTTCTTTCCTAGGAGATCTTGGCTTATTTAAGGTCAGGAAGAAGTTATCAGGGAAAGAAAAAAAACAGCCTAGAAAGAGCATATCTCTTGACCTGGTAGCACATCTATGCAGTTGAAACTAGATTTCAGCTCTTCTGATTCAAGTTACTGTTTCTTAACTCCTAGATTGTAATGAATAGATGCATTAGTCATATTGAGGTGCTGTAATGTGATGAAATCATAATAGCTGTCCTGTGGGGATGGTCCTACAGTGCTCTTTAGGGCTGGGCCTTTAGGGCTGCCTGGTTAATTCCTAAAACCAAATCATTTGAAAGATCTTGCTTTCTCACAGGAACACGAATAAGCTTTCTTACAGATGTCTGATAGCAGTCTTCCTTTTCTGGATGCACAAATGATATTTTTTCAAATTCCAGCTCAGTTTTCTGATGGCTTATAGCTGAACTCCATAATGCAGAATTGTTTGGCTAGATATAATTTGAGGACCAACAGAGTGCTTGTTGGCTCTTGCTTCCATGAGTTTCGTCTCTGTCAAACCTCTCACGACTATTTGTCTTTTGCACAATCCAGCCAGATGCTCTGTGGTCATCCCTGTAGGGTAACTGTGTCACTGGCTGAGGCTTGCAGCCTGGCTGACTGTGGGCACTGCCAGCATCTCCTTCTTCTCACCACTACACCTTTTCACTAACCGTTAAAAAAAAAGAAAAAAAAAAAAAAAAGCGCCTTGGTAACTAGCTGGGAAAGCTAATAAAGATCTGAACTCTTACCTCTCCTCCCAAAAGATGCAAACTAAGCCACTCATTGATCTGGGAGGAACTCATTAGAAAGCCAAAACCAAGCACAACAAATCATGGAAAACATCTGCAAGTGACTTCAGCTAAAATACAAGATGGGAGGGTTTTCCGTGTCCCAGATAGCCCAGAGTTGAACTTTCACCAAAAGCAAGGATTGCTCCTGAGTGAAGACCACCATCTCTGCTTCAGTGACTTGAAGCATCAGGGGTTCAGGGCTCATGCATTAAGGTGTCATTCTCAGCGCATGCAAAAAGACCTTGCTATCCTCTGGGTCACCGAGGAATATTCTCCCAGTAGTGGAGCGGCTGCTTTCTGTAAGAGTATTTTTAGAGTTGCAGAAAGAAATGTGGAAGGTAAGATGGCTGTACAGAGAAAGATTGTATTCCAATAATCACTTCAAAGAGAATGAGGGGGGAAGGCATGTTTCTAATTTCTATACAAAAACAAAGGAAGTAATTTCTTTCAAGGTTTTTTATTTGTTTTTCAAATTGCACAGTGCTCAACTTTAAAAATAATAATCATTCTTGACAGCCATTTAATAATTGTTAGTGATCTATAGCTTTATTATAAAGTATTCATCTAATGATGTATTTCCTTTACCCTAAGGGCCAAGTACAAAGCAGGGAAATTATCTCGGTGATACTTTTAATAACTTCCTGTGGGATTGCAAACTCTGGCTGAAGCTGTCTCTGCAAAAGAGTTAATCATGTAATTTCACAGATTAGACAACACAGGGTTACTAATGAGAAACTTCAGTTCAGTGATAAACTCTTTTTTTTTTTTTTCCAAGAATATTTTGAGAGGCCTGTAACCTTTGGCTGACACCCAACGAGGCTATTAGTTTAACCATGGGATGCACTACCAAATGTACAAGAGTCAGCAGAACTTTTCCTTCTGAAAATTGCTCATAACCCTCTGTGAAGAAGCCTTCGAAAACCCAGAAGGGATAGACGGAAGAGAAAAATCAGGCGAAAAGGGGCTGACTTATCGGCTTCCGATAATTGGCACGGCTTCAGCTTCCAGTTTCTTTTCAACAACGTCCGCTCGCTATAGCAACCCCGGATCCCATTTAAATGTCATGCTGCCCTCTGTTCTATAAACATGTATCATCCATCACTAAATATTTAGATCTGAATTGTTGGAGCTGAGTTCTGTGCCAGGGGTAAGGGGATTAATTCCTTTCAAGGCCCTCACATGATGGATTTTTCACTGAAGTAAACATCCGAGAAGAGCTCACACTACGGCCATAAAATATATAAATAAAGTTTAAAGTTTAATTAAGTCAACATTATTTAAAGTGGTTGTCATATTTTATGGTGAACTCTTTGTGTTTATTTTGTATGACTCCTCATAAATAGTCTCTCCCCTTCAGACAAAAGGCACGGCTGGGTTAAAGTTAAGGGTCCCATGCGTGGTACGGGAAGGAGGATCTCCCGGGCTCGGGGGATCCGAAACACGCCGTATCGGGCCTTCTGCTATCTTGTGTCTTCCTAATGAGCTGAGATGTTGTGCAGACACAGGAAAAGCATGGCGGAATTTACAACAGACGTGACACGGGGAAGTTCTTGGGGTGACTATCTGGGCTTGGTGAAGGGAGGGCCTCAAACTGCCTGGTCCAAAGGCCACTGATACTGGGTACAGGCAGGCAGCAGGGAAGGAGATGGGGCCCAGAGGGGCAGGTCGAGAGTGGCAGTACCCCCCCGCCTCCACCAGCAAGGGGATTGCACAGAGCACTGGGACAAATCTGGTGATGCTCCTATTCCTTTCCCACCCTTCCTGATCCCTAAACAAGTTCCTCAACCCAATGAGGTGTACTTTCAAGAGGAAAATGATATGATGTCATTATGTGCCCTAATCCTTTGGAACAGCAAGAGTAATTTTAAAAGGGGAAGAAAATAAGTGCAGAAATTCACCAGAGTGATTGCTAATCAATGCTTTCCTGTAGGGAGGTCTTGTAACACCCTGATAAGGACTTCTGGATAAGTAGCTAAGCGCCCAGGCCAGAAAGGGTGAACCAAATGCTAGAGCTCCAGGTCAAATCTGGGGAAAACTGGCATTCAACTTCTGCACTCCCCCAGGTGCTATGGGCAGCTCTGCCCACACTCTCTGCCTCCACTCCCCATCTGTTCATCAGCAGTGGGTTACATCTCAGTAAAGGGGCCTCTTATTAGGGCAAACACAAAACTGTTGTGAGGTGCTCATATTCTCGAGGGATGTGTGCTGTGCAAAACTGAGGCTTCTCTGTCTCTCTTTTTCTCAGGATTTTCTATATCTGTGAAAGGGGACTAGATATGTTGCCAGAATAGCAAAGCTCAAAGACAGGACCAGTAGCAGAGGTATTAGCTGTGACAGGAGTTTGTCACTGATCTCTTACATGAGTGGAGAGCAAGTCATTTGGTATTTCTGTTTCTTACCAATAAAACTGAAGCAATGGCATTTTATCTTGTTCAGCCTGCTTCAACTGTACAGTGCCTGTGGCAGGGCTGATCTTTTAAACTGTGTACAGTACAGCACTCGCACCAAGAATTTCCAGTCTCTAGAAGAAGTCATCTGTAGCTACTATTGTCCTGCAAACACTGAAGCAAGAGAAGAGCATAGTCCCCCTTTTGGTTCCAGTTATTCCTCTCTGAACAGCTTTTTCTGCAAACATGTGAGAAGTGCCAGAAAAAATGTAGGTGAACATTATCCCTTTACCTATTAATGCTCATTCATCCTGTACCTATTTGTAAAGTAAGTTTGTACATGTGTATGCACATCTGTATATGTACACACACACACAAGCACTTTACTGATTCTCAAATATCCGTGTCTAATCTATGAGCATGGACACATTCGTTCAAATTCAGAAACATAGGTCATGCAATCAGTTCATGAGGGGAAATGCAAAGCGTGCTTTATCCAGGCAGGGCACAGGCAGAAACACAGTCCAGACTGAACTGAATTTACCAGACAGTAAATTCTCTTTCTAGCAAATGAAGCCACAAACAGCCATATGATGAAAGATCCCTCTGCTTTCATTTTGTATCTGCTGATTATGTTGCCCCAAAATCTTTAGCATTAGGTAACATGATCATGCTGAAGGTAGTATGAAATTTAATGAGGTCTTAATCTACGTGACAGGTTAAAAGCCATGAGAGTTTCTAAGGCTCTATGTGGTATAAATGGAGTGCAAGCTAGTATTATTTGATAAGATAGGAAGAGGCCCTGTTGAAGGGAAAGCATTTCCCTACAGGCTGTGGACTTTGGTTAAAATTGAAACTGTTAAATCTGAAAAGACATAAGGAAATGTAGAGACAGAAAAAAATAAGGAAAATAAGGGAAGAAAAAGAAAAAGAAAGAAAGAAAGGAAGAAAGGAAGAAAGGAAGAAAGGAAGAAAAAGAAAGAAAGAGAGAGAAAGAATGAAAGAAGAATTAACAAACTTCAAAGTACAAAAAAGCAGCTCCATCACTCCTGAGCAAGAGAACAGTTTTGAAAAAAATAGAGGAAAAAATGTTTAATTTGAGCTTGATTTACAAGTAGTAAGGATTTTTCAAATACCAGTTAAGGAGTGACTCCTAAAGGGGTTAATGATGGTCAAACGTCATCAGTGCTACTTTTAATGGCATGGAGTGAAATTCAGCCTGTGCAAAGAGCTAGCACTAAGCTTGTTCATCTTGTAAGCCTTGGCCCCTCTGTTTGCCAGCCAGCAAAACCTGTTCACAGAGTCTGAGGCTTCCTTTCTGAGTTGCAAGAACTGGGAAATGGGGGGTGTATTGGATTGCACCAGTATTTCTCACACGAAAGAAGTATTGCATTGTGCAATGATATTCATGTCTCATAACGAACACTGTTACACTTCTGTCAAGAGGGTTCCCGCCTGTGGGGGTACGAAATTACCACCCTGGGACTCAGGTCTCACAGTCCCACAGAAAGGACTAAGCAGGACTGGCATGTAGGCACTGTTTAGCCTCACTCCTGATGTGGGGATGGACTTAGATCCCAACCTACTGGCCACACTTCTAACAAGTTGTGTTTTACTCTATCATGCTGCCTTCCAAAGGCCAGACAGATAACCCACCCATAACATGCACTATTAGTGTTAAACTCCTCTCTTCCCAACTCGTCCCCCCCCTAAGTTGTCAGCTGCTTTGGCAAACAGCACAGCAGAAGCATGGTGTCTCTCCTGCTGTTGATATTACAGTACGCATTTTAAAAGTTTGTCACTTATTTTGTATCCTCAAGTACCTTGAAGGCTGAGTGCTTAATGAAGTATTAATTCAGATTCTGAAATACTGGAGATGGAAGCAAATATATCAAAAGCTAATGATGTAGACAAAAATGCGCATTTTCAAAGTAAAACCAAACCCAAATATTATTTCATTAGTATTTTTATGGAGTTGAGTGGAATTTACAGGAAAACAAATATCCCATCTCATGACTGTTTCTGATGAGTCAAAAGTTCTCCCACTAATCCTTTTGTGGCAGGCATTGGATAAGCCAATGCCTTGTTCAATCAAGAACAACAGTGTCTGTTAAGAGGACAGTCCCCTGGAAGGGAGGAGGGGTTCAAGTAATTGCTTTTCCTGACAGGAACACAAAGCTACCAGATGGAGAAGTGATGATTAGGCAGCCTCTTTGCACAATTAATATTGAATTTATAGAACTGTGTGAAACAGCTCCAGTGAGGGAGACTGATGATGTCTTATCCCAGTCAAGGGATTCGTCATGAACTGGGAAGGAAAGGAGTATGTCTGGGAAAGCATAAATGTGAACACTAGCCCTCAGTTTGGTGTAAGTGCTTGTTGGCTGTGCTGTGGACATTAGCTTTCTCTTTTTCCTTGACCAGAAATGTGATCATTGTCAAAGACGCTATATATATTTGTGCAGAAATGTTTAGTTTTGACAAATCAACAGTTTTCGACAGCAAAATAAAACAAAAATCATGTTGACTGGCAAATTCTTGAGCAGCCCTGGCAGTCAATGCTCCCAGAATTGCCTTTAAACAGCCAAATCATTCCCTCAAGTATGAATATGCAGTTCCAGCTACTTTAACAGAATTTGCATGTGTATATCAGGGGGCAGAATTTGGCTTTTGGTCTAAAACACGTTGAGCACTTTTAAAAGATAAACTCATTTAGCAGTGATGTAAGTCTTTGCAGTTTCTCTGTTTTGTCTATGCAAGATTCCAGTTTTCTAAAATAATATGAATACACGAAATGTATTTATATTTGGCTTTTATAGCAGTATGCAACTCTCCAACAAGCCAGTCGAGAATGTCTCAGTTGATTGACGTTTACCGAAATAGTTATCACTCAACTGTAATCATTTTATTCCAGTAAAAATTATTGTGATTCTCTGAACTCAGATTTTTTCTGCTTTCACTGCTTTCATGCCAAGGGCATTCCAGTGATTTCAGTAAAGTTATCCTGGCGTACAACCAATGCAGCGAAGTAGTAATTCAGACTCTGTGGAAGAAATCCTAGTCCATTGAAGTCAGTGGGAATTTTGCCATTGATTTCAAGGGAGCAACATTTTCACTGTAGCTCTATGAGACAGTAACAGGTGTAAACCAAAGATAGTATCTCAGTTATAGTGACTGTATAGTTCCTGCTTCATATCTCCATATACAGAAAAACCAGAACTTTTAATCTTCATTTTTTGTTTTAATTCCCACTGGTAAGTATACTTTGGGCTGCAAATAGCTATAGAGAAATCATTAAATCAGGTATAAACAAGGTAGTGTGAGCATAAGCCTTACCCAAGGCATCCTGAAGTCAAAGTTTGGTGTGGCTGACCTAGATATTTCTTCAAGAGGAGTGTGAAAATAAACAGTGATGTGAAGTGTTTGGGTTTTACTTGTTTTTTGGCCAACAACCTAGTCCTGATTCACTTCTCACTTAATTGTATAAGTGCTATAAGCGATAAAGTCAGATCTCATCATCTGGAAATAATAGAACGAAAAAAATACTGTGGAAATTGTAATGGGGTCTTGACCATGAGAACGCAAGCTTGCAGTTTATCCATTGAACCATTATCTGTTAGGGACTGGCCTTCTCCAAGGTAGTGGCAGGACATCCTCTGGTGTACTTTGAACCCATCTTTTTTTGACTGTCTATGACCAGACACATATGCAGGGGATAAGGGCAGAGAAGAGCTCATTGAACAGGCCTACCAAGGGGCCCACTGGAGATCCTGTCTTAGAAGAAGAGACCAGAACAGCTTGGCATGGTTCAGAATAAGAATGAAACCTGAAGGAGGACAAGGTTACTTTCCACAAATACACTAAGGAGGAAGAGAGGAAAAAAATACTAGGAAGAGGAGAAGTTTAAACAGGTGGAAAATATAGTCACAAGAACAGTCCAGGAATTAATTTAGGCTTCAAGGCAGAAGATAGTTTCTGGGTCAGGTTTCCATGAAGGCAGAAGATAAAAACAGGAAGGTTCAAGGTGGACCCTGGCAAGTGTGTACACTGACTGTAGGAGATGGGGCTTGTGAGAACACAGAGTCACTCTGTGGCACAGGACCATCCTTTTGGTCTCAAATTCCTCTGCTCTAAATCAGGAGTAGTTCTGCTGAAGACCCTGTTTCACAAAGCTGGTAATAAGGAAGAGTGTGTCATCTCCTCCCCTATGAAAAATCACTTTACTGTCTTTGCTCTGGTATCTGGGTAGCCTCAGAACACTGGTCTGCCACCAGAGGGGTGAGCAATTTCTAAAGAAACAGGTATGTCCCACCCGCATGCATGCTCCACTCCTCTCTGTATCTGGGATGCCTCACATAAAAAGTGTTGACAGCTCCAGTAGGGATTTTACAAGAGATTGCCATTCATATTCCACAAGGACCAAAAGATCCACATGGGAATATTTAATATAAACAGTAATAGTTTCCCACATCTTTGTTTAGAGAATAGCCTGAGGATTTCTAAACTTTAGGATCATATTCATTCCAGAAGAATGGTTTCACTTATAGCTGTATAAATCTTTCCTTTACTTAAATGATGATTTTTTGCTTGTATCTGAATATTTAAATACAATATTCAGGTAATCAGGCTGCCACGGGTAGTACAGGTAACTCTCATGTCATCTAGTTTGTGAAAGTGAAAGACGTGATCTGCAGGGACATTAACTATCTATTATTATAGCATGAAACCTGCCAGACTTCCAGGAAACATAGCGTTTGGGTTTTTTTTTTTTTTTAATAAAACAGATTAGGAAAAGATTTCCCTGACATTTCAAGATTGGACTTGCAAAGAAATCCAGGGCTGAAAAATTTAAAGTCCTGTTTCCAGCTGGGCTGGGCTCCTAATCACAGCGATCAGGCTGTGGAGCTTAGTACTCTTGAAAGCTCAGCCTCGCCATTAAGTGCCTAAGAAGGAGCTGTTAGACACTGAGCTGCTTGGCGTATCTGCTCTGAAGCATCCAAAAAGGCATTTCTCTTAGCTTGCCTTTGTGATATTTTAAATGCTTTCTTGGCCTACTTAGCACTTTTAAACATTCCTAACTTCCTCAATAAAGCCTACTGCTATATCACACTTGTCACTACTAGCCACAATCTGGTATAGCACACTCAACCTCCGTTGGAATTATCCAGCGTAGGGGAGGGGAGGAAAAGATAACTTTTTGTTAGCGGATAACGATACAGTATTGCTGACTTCTAGCATTCATGCATCACGCTCACAGATGACGATGAGACTGGGATACCTTTATTTCCTTCTGTTTGCTGGCAGATTTCTGTGATTTTAATGCTTGAGTGTCTCAGCTCTTCTCCACAGCCATGTGGACTTGAGCGCACCAGAAATGAACAGTTACTGGATAGTGGAGTGCTACATATTAGCTAGCCATGAATCATTTCCCCACTCACACATATCTGTATTCTGAGTTTCTGTTTTCATATCTATGCACCCAGGATAAGTTTAAGCAGTGCTGACGCTCTCGCCTGGCACACTGGTTGAACATTTTTGTCCTGTTGTGTTCCTGGAAATAGAAAGGATGGATGAAAAATAGAGGTCATAAGCCACTGTGAAAAGCACTGCCTCTTCTTTCACAGCTATAGTTAATCCTTCTTCAGAAAATAACTGAACCTAGAGTTAACAGCAGGAAATTTTGCTAAAATGTCCAGCCCGTGAGTTCTGAAGAGTGTATGAGCTCAGGGAAAATTTCAAACAAAATTGAGACATCATAACCTTAACAGCTGTATGTGCCCTGGCAGGGTTTTTTAACACATAGTGTTCCTCGCATTCATTTATCACTGTTTCAAGAAACGAATGATGACATAGACTGTGCTACAACTGATTCTTCCAAAGTGGAAAGTGTTCATGGTATCATCCAGTTTAAAAGAGCAAGTCAGAAGCAGAACACTATTCTGTTTGCACCTCATGAGACCATGACGAAAATAAAGGGAGATCATTTACTTGGAAGACTGAGGGAGAAAGCGCTTTTACACGTTTGTTGACAGCTAGGGTTTTTTTCTGGGAGCTAATAGAAATATACTGCTACTGGGCTCAAGTCTTTGATGTGAGGAGGAAAGGAGCAGAGGTGTTAGGACATAAAGAGCGTCTTCCACTTGCTAGGTAAACTACTAAAACCACTTTCTTTCTTGCTACACAAATGATATGTTATGTTTTCTTCAGATAGACACATGAAAGGAAAGCAGCTCAGGATGACCGTCGTCTTCCCTCACCAGTGTAGTCAATAAATTTAAGTAGGTTACCTCTGTTTAACGTTAAACAGTAGTTCATTCTTTAGAATCATAGAATCATAGAATAGTTTGGGTTGGAAGGGACCTTTAAAGGTCATCTAGTCCAACCCCCCTGCCATGGGCAGGGACATTTTTAGCTAGATCAGGTTGCTCAGAGCCCTGTCCAAACTGACCTTGAATGTTTCCAGGGCTGGGGCTTTTACTACCTCTCTGGGCAGCCTGTTCCAGTGTTTCACAACCCTCATTGTAAAAAAATTCTTCTCATATCTAGCCTAAATCTATCCTCTTTTAGTTTAAAACCATTACTCCTTGTCCTGTCGCATCAGGCCTTGCTAAAAGTATTGCCCCTATCTTTCTTATAGGCTGCAATAAGGTCTCCCTGGAGCCATCTCTTTTCCAGGCTGAACAATTCCAGCTGTCTCAGCCTGTCCTCATGGGAGAGGTGTTCCGGTCCTCTGATCATTTTTGTGGCCCTCCTCTGGAGTTGCTCAAGCAGGTCCATGTCTTTCTTGTGCTAGGAGCCCCAGAGCTGAACACAGTACTCCAGGTCTCACCAGAGTGGAGTATAGGGGGAGAATCACCTCCCTCAACCTGCTGGCCACGCTTCTTTTGATGCAGCCCCGGAAATGGTTGGCCTTCTGGGCTGCAAGCGCACATTGCCAGCTCATGTCCAGCTTTTCGTCCACCAGTACCCCCAAGTCCTTCTCGGCAGGGCTGCTCTCAATCCCTTCATCCTCCAGCCTGTATTGGTATGGGGGATTGCCCCAATCCAGGTGCAGGACCCTGCACTTGGCCTTATTGAACCTCATGAGGTTCACATGGGCCCACTTCTCAAATTTGTCCAGGTTTGTCTCTTACAAACAAGGCATCAGTTTTTGTAAAAAGGATGCTTTACCTGAAGATGATGAGAAATTCTTTCTTCAGCTTTTATACAAAGGATGCATTGATCTGATTTGTCCATTTCCTGAAATTCATGAAAGACACAATAATACAGCTTTGTGGTATTTTGTAAGAACTAAAAAAAAAAAAGAAGACCAACAAGTAATCTAAGTCTATCCAGTTACATGTTTAGACTCGTCACATAATGTCAGAGTTGGGGGAAAAGAGTTAACTTCCAATTTATTAGTATTTACTTTTTCAGTAATCAAGCGTGTTATTGGCGCCAAAGGCAAAAAGCCAAAATATAAGAAATTGTTCACCAAAGGGGCTACTTTGTAAATCTTGGTCTGTATTGGAAATAACTGGTGTCAAACTTCCTTTGTGAAGTGAAGCACAGCAAATATAGTCTCTTGTTGTACTTGTTTCATCATCTGAAGTTACAGCTTAATTGTAGATTGCAGTGGATAAAGAATCTGTGTATTCAAGACTTCTTTCTCTTGATCATGTGCTTGATAAAAGTTTTCATAACTGGGCTTAGTTAGTTTGGTTGGTTTTATGCTTCCTTTCTGCAGCCCCTCTCCTTATTCTCCTCTCTGGACTCATTTAACGACTTTTACTCCAAGCACATCAGTATTTATGGTGTGCCCTAAAGGACAGTGCCCCTTAAAAACATATTCATAGAAGTTAATACAATCCTCAAGTACAACAAGTTCAAAAAAAAAAACAGTCTGGAAATGAGCTTTGAGATGAATGCTTTGGAGTCATTATCTGAGGTATACTGACAGTCTCTAATGAGACATTTGTAATTTAATTGTGTCAGAGAGAGACTATAAATTTCCCCCAGAGCCCACATCCGAGTTGTTTTTATAATGAAGATAAAGTAGCACACATACCAAAAATCTTCTGAATACACTGTAACTTCTTCCAAAAAGATAAAGAGGGCCTATATCCTATTTATGTCACTACACTCGGTTGCATAACAGAGCTCACAACAAGTAGGATAGAGGGCAAGAGTCAGTCTATAATCATTTAATATTGTATAATTCTTTACATTTCTCTTTTAATCACATGATAATGTTTTTGGGACCAGTTCATATCAGTACTAGAAAAGAAGAAGAAAAATAACAGGATTGCAAATGGTTGTTCTACAGAATCTTTATATGGGATTATGTTGTGTTTGATGCTCCCTCTGGGGAAGAAAATGTTCTAATACTGACTAAGCCAGTCCTGCGTCAGATTTCTACAGCTTTGGACAGGGAATTGTAAAGAATTTTATGCCTGAATCAATACCAAAATGCTGCCTACTCACTCCAAGTTCTTAAATAAATCAGGACAAGCAGGTCTTCCAGATATAGAAGATGATACACTCACTTGATCATACCCGATGAGCCCTCTGGGTCCCTCAGATGGAATGGTGTATTTACTTCTCTTGCAGATTCAAGCAGCTTTTCATGCAGTGGTCCTGTTTATTAAATTGTGCTGGAGACAATCTCCGTAGTTCCAGATGGTTGAGAGAACTTTTTCAAGCATTGAAAATGATTTAAAATGGACATGGCTTTTAAAATCAAACTTAATCTTCAACAGATATCTAAGCATTCATTTTTTAGGGAAAAGTAGGACATACCTCCTGGGAGTGGGAGATAGAGGAGAATGAAGAATATTTTATGTTTTAATTCTATGGCAAATACTGCAAAAATACCAAGTTCTACAAGAACCTGCTTTTGACTGTTTTCCTCTGACTTGTTTCTCTCACTCAAGCTGGATACCTGAGAACCGTGATCTAAATACAGGACATGGAGTGATCATTCTTGTATTTCAATTCTGTCTTCCACATAAACTGTCACTGCATTTTTAGGAAAGGGTATCTCACACTAAGTTACCTTTTCAAAAGCCATTCTGAAATTTCTCATGACATCTGTAATGTCAGCCCAGGAATCTAAAATCTGCCACCCTTGCAGATACTGTTCACAGTGCAAGGTCTCAGATGAGAGACATGAAGCTCCTCCTCAGAAGCAACTCCAATATATCTTTTACCCGTTTTGGAACTCGTTCTAAATTTTTTTCACCCCCAAGAAATGAATCTTTTCATATGCTTTCTGCCATGTGAAGGTGAATATTTTCATTGATAAACAGCAATTTGTTTAACCAAAGAATCAGAAAAATAATCTCCATCTGAAAGCCTTCATTATAGAAAATGAGGTTTAGTGAGATCCCTTCCAAGCTCCTTAGACAGTATGACAATAATATTTATCATGTAACTATTTTGTCTTCTGTTCTAGAAATACATATACATTGCAGTAAAACACTAATGAAACCTGAAAAAAGAGATAATTAAATCATTATGCATAAGGATAGAAGAAAACTGATCAGGAAAAATTGCAGCTATTTGACTATTTTGGTGTGATTCTTTGTTGCTTAATACTTTGTGGAGAGATTTACAGGCATGTATAGGGACTATGAAACTGATGAATGCAATCGTGACCAGTCTATTTTAATAGAAATAGAAGAATATACATTCTACTATCAGTGCAATGTATTAGGCTTTACATTGCAGTAGGTAAATGAAATTTGATGGCCTTAATTTTACAGGAAGTTAGGCTAGACAATGCAATTGCTTCTTCAGGCCTTAAAAATCTAGGAATCGTGGAGTAAATGACTGCATTGGGTTTAAGTTAATGGAAACTGAAGTTCTGCTGCAGCTGGAAGGGATAGGAATTTGCAGGAAATAGAGTATAGTATACACCAGAAAAGGAATGGATTGTTTCAATAAAAAATTGTGTGACTTGTTGCTAATTCCAAAGAAAGAGGTTACAGCTTGCAGATGAGGCACGGGCTGTAAACTATTCAGGAAGATTTGCATTGCTCAGAGGGTATAATTAAAAGTATGAAGCAAACTGCCAAAATCTACAATAGAAATGAATAGTGTACACCAGGTCAAAAGGGATCTGGACACATTTCTGGAAGAAGAGACAGTGCACAGCTGTTAGCTTAGTTTTTTTAAGGGTGAAGATGATCAGTTACTATATGAATTGATTGGTATTTCCTGGGCATGTTCTGTCAGGATTTAAAGTCTTCTCCTGGACCTTCATGTACCATTGTTTCTTTCTGGCAGTGTCATCCAGCCAGGAGCAAATGTCTTTCATTGACTGGAAACGTATATTGTAGAGTAAAATTGCTGTCATTACCAGGGAAAACACCTTGGCAAAAAGGAATTTTCCTGGTTTTGCTGTGATATAATTCAGAACAGGCAAGAAAAGGACGGGTAGCTAACTCCACCGTTGGGAGTCTTGTGTCTTCTCTAATCATCATGACAGTGCCTAGATCTGGGAGCATATATCTAACTAATTGCATGCACACAACCATGCAAATAATAGCCAAACATTTGCATACACCTTTTGAATCTCACTGGCTCTATAGTTTCTGTAGTGTAATGTACCGTGTAAAAACTCAGAACAAGGGACAAGTGGACAGGACTGGGGATAATCTGCAACTGTCCATGAATCCCACCTCAGTAACTCACCCAGCCAAGCCTAAAAACGCACTGTCATCTGAAATGGGCAGAGGCAGGCATAGGTAAAACTGAAGGGCCTTAGAAAATCCAATCACAAACTTCTTGAATGCTGTAATCCTCCCAATCATATAGTATTACTCAGACATTTCAACATCTGTAAGAGAGAGGAGTACCACTTCTGTGGCAGTTATGAAATCACTAGAACAACTGATGTGACTTCAAGGAATGTATTTCCACACTGCTGGCACAGAAAAATACATGCATTGAAGGAGGAGGTACTAGGGTGAGAAGAGATTTATTGCAATAATTCTTGGTACCCTCTGTATTAAGCTGAAAGGCTGAGGACTAAGGAGCCCTGCCTGCTCTGTAGCATGCACTGAGCTCCCTTTTATTTGAGTCACAGATGATCGCTGCACCCCTTCAGCAAGTCTCTCTTCATGAGACATAAGCAGTAGATGTGGAGGAGTTTGCAAGGTAATTGTACCCACTTTTTCCACCCTCTGTAACACGGAGCCAGAGAGGCTGAGTGTGAAAACTGAAGTTTTTTTCAATCCTGGACAAGTTACCTGGGATGCTGACTGCACTGCAATCCAACATGAAATCTGCCTACACCAAAGCAGCAGCACAAAGAAGGGTCAAGGCTTTCTCTGCTCTCACCAGCACTGTGGATCCAGTGCAAAAAAGCAATAGCTACTTATGTCTTAGCCCTAAATTTACAGGGTCCTGGGAGAAATGGCATATGGAGGTAGCTCCCGTGGCTAATTCTGGTGGCATGCAGCCATTCTATTTGATACCTCTTTACTCAGAGGAGTCTGTAAGATTTAGGTCATATTAGTATCCTACCTAAAAATGGAAAAGGACCATGGATAACCATTTTTGCTCCTAGGTTTTTTTTTCAGCGTAGTCTGAGTCACACTCATTAGATGTAAGAGCAACAGAAATAGAAACAGAAATTCTCACTGAAATAGATCCAGGGAAGTCGTTGTAGCTTCAGTCTTCTCTTCACTCCCTCCCAAGTGTTCCTAGGCACTGCGTAAATACAGCAGGAGATTGCCCATACTGCAAAGGGGTTTTAATCTAAATATTATCAGAGATTTAATAGCAGTTCAAACATTTCAAAATTTTCCAGCTTCGCACACCACATGCATTACTACTGGTGCAGCCCTGTTTAGAATATCTTGAATTGCACAGGTGAAGAAACCTGCAGGGCTGGGTATCGTGTACAGCAACGGAATACTCTTGGGGGTTGATTTTTAAGGGTCTTCCTGATGTGTGCAATATTCTTCTGTCCCTATTTTTAACATCTGCCCACCATCTCTTCAAATATACTGTTACTGACTGGAAGAAGCCACCTCAAAGGGGGAAACACTGCAAATTACAAGTTGTGTTGTCAGTTACCAGGTGGGTGGCTGACTGGTGACTGTTGCTGTTGAGCATACCTACACTGGCTTTTAGTGAACATAGTTGGCTTGAATCATTCAGCCTTCCTGTTCTTGCTCTATTTCTAGAATTAAGCCTGTAAAGATGACACCAAACAGCATACAGGTTTCCCTGATTTTCATTTGTCATTCCTCGTGTCCACAGTGTTTAGTAAATTATCTTTTGTAGTTCAGGACTGACCCCTCACAAGAGAGATTAAATCTGGAAACGTCTGGCAAACTTTCTGCTAACTTGAATAGAGCTGGATCAGTTTCCCATCACTGGGATTTTGAGGGTTGTTTGTTTGTTTGCTTGTATATTATTTGTGTTCAATATTTCCTGTTCATAGCATATTTATGGAACAACTTAATAGAAAAGAATGCCTTAGTATGAATCTTTCAATAAGCTCTGGTGCTTTCTTCAAGATACTGTTTCTTGTTTTGAAGATGTTCAACGGAAATTGTGCAAGCCTCTCTTCTACACTGAATTTGATGAATCAAAGAACAAAACCCCAGAAAACCTGTAAAAGAGACACTAAAATACTGCAAACAGATTGAGTATTTCACTGGTCTTGCTCCCATTTCAGCTCCAAGCACTCTGGCAAATCCTGCATCTTAGACACCTGGCCCACTGCCTTGGCTGAAGAGAGATGTTTTTGTGTGTCCGGCCTCCAGGTTTCAAAATATGTTAGTGTCAGCACCAGCTGGTTTTGGTGGTTCATTGATCACAGACAGGAAAAGATCCTACCAAGTCCTATAATACTTTAGAAAATTTTGCAGTGAGAGATTTCTGCAGATGTGGTTAATGCTCCTAAATGATCAGAGGGAACATCAGTGTTATTTTATGGAGGTGGCATTATGTGATAGTAGAACTTACAAAGACTAAATTAATCCTAACTTGGAAGTGCTTGATTTTGGTACTCCAATATTTAAGTTTGTAGTTCTTTTAAAGCAGGATTTTAGAATTTTTTTTTTTTTTTTTTTTTTTTTTTTACAAATTCTCCTTGGTGATTTTGTCCCGTAGTACTAGTGTATGGACAGTGCAGAGAAGTGGAATAATTCTGAAAAAGCAGTCCTGGGACCATAGTCCAACTGGACAGGGCATTGAGATTGGAAGATCCACAAGAACAGTCTTACCTACTTTTGCTTCTGAAAGGCTGATGCCACTCCTCTTTCAATTTACAGGGGTATGTTTAATTGTCCATTTTAACCATAATCAGGTCTCCTATATTGCTACCTGGGATTTCCTGGCTTAGCAATCATATACAGAAGAACATGCTTCTCCCAGGAGATGTCTGATCTGCAGGTAGATTGTACACATGCACTAAATCTGAGGTTTTCAAAGTATACCAGACTTTGTGCTGATGTGTAAATGAGCTGTACAGCTCAAGTGCAATTAAATTGATACTGCCAGGAGCTGTTGAAGTCACAGGGAGGACTGGTGCAGCTGATCTTGCACTGCCAAGGAGGCCCAGGGCTCTGAAGCATGAAGCAGTTAGGTAGGAGGGAGTGCAGCTCTGCTTCCCCTGGCTGCCAGATGCCCAGGAATCCCGAACAAGTCTAAAATCCCCTGCTATTCTTAGGCAACACTTCTGAGTGGTAAAACATTTTTCATGACGACTTCGCCCACTGCAGTGCTCAGGGCCTCCTTGTTGGGCTGAAGTTTTTGGGGAGCTGTGGGGCTGTGCTCCTCACCGCATCTTGTGTGAATGGGGTTCGCAGGTTTCTGATCCTGTTGGACAAAGCTCACTGAAGCTCATGGTTACTTCCCAGTTGCTTCTCTAGGGTGGGGATTAGGCTGATTGTCTTCAGCATGGGATTTTGTCCATTTGTTGAGAGCACAGGACGGCTGCAGGAGGAAGAGAGTGGAGCTAATGTGCATTGCTCTTTTTCTGTGTTTCTTCCACATGATTGCTGGCAGATGTGACCTGTGACAAATCCTTGAAATATGGCTGTGCAGACAGAGATGGGATACATCCAAGGGTAAAAAGCCTGTGCTCAGGAGATGCCGTGCTGTGACAGATTGCATGAGTTCAGATGTATCTCTCCCATCTTATGTTTGCCATTGCTCACTTAGAGGAAAGTAGAACTGCCGAGAAGGACGGCTGGGCAGAGCTCGTTTCCTTACTCCCGAAACCTATGGAATGGGGAAACACATGCTAGTTCAAACACTGAGGCTCTCCTGACAATATGGATCATTTGAGACTGAGGAGTGGAGCTGAAATGACAGAGATAGTTTGTGCCAGAAGTGCATTTTTTGTGAATGCTGAAATCCTGACATTCCTGGCTAGCCCAGTATAAATATGGCCACCCAAGTGCTGTGGCATTATTTGAGTCCATCTGCTGAATAGCTGTCATATGGTTTCTTTGGCAGCGCAGTGATTCCCTGAACTGACAGAAATCCATGGCCCCACTCTCTGTGGCTGCTGTGTGGGGGCTAGCATTACAAAAAAAACCCCAAACACACCCTGACCCTGTGAGAGCACACAGGCCTGCGCATCCTGGTCAGCATGTGGCTCGCTAATAGTGCTTGAAGGCGAGCATGTGCGTGCATCCTGCGCAGGAGCTGGCCTCTCTCCTCCCCACCTGTGTGGCTGTAGCAAGGCCCAACCTGGGAACCGATTTCCCCGTCCTCGCTCTTAAAACACAAACAGTTTCTCAGAACTGTAACTGGAGGAAGAGGCAGCACATTTATATTAATCTTGCACTTGGCTAGGTGTGTTTATGCTTTATTTCTGAAACCAAGACTGGGCACATTAGTAGCGCGGGGCAAAGTTCAGTTTGTGTGATGCAAAGAGGGCTGTAGGGGAAGAGGACCTGGAGGTCAATACTGAGGCTCCTCCCTGGGAATTTTTTTTCTTTTAATATTTGCAGTTTGTTGTAATCTGGTCTCTCCCAAGGGAAATAATTTGCTCTACTCAAGGCATTTCATAAGCTGCAAAAAGAAGCTCTTGCTTTGCTGGGACAGCAGAGAGGAGGAACCACAATATCCCACAATGGCAATGAAACGTCATAATTTTCCATTCAGATCCAACGCAGAATTTTTCAAGCAGGGAGAGAGGAAGCCTCTTCTCTAGTAAGCTATGGCAAAATAAAATACCAACACCCTCCTCTGAACTGAAAAGAAAAAATCAGCAGAAATGCAGTGGAGGCTGTGTACTGGGAGCTGATGGACCCTAGCTCTCTTTCAGATGTTCATTCGAGCTTTTCGCACCTCTCAGGAGATTTTTAGTCTCTCCAGCCATGATATAAGAGTCAAAACCCAAACTGTTTTTATGGTTAGTGGATTGCCCTACTGCACTGTCAACCCCCAGGGTTTTATAAAACCTAAAGCACTGTAGAAACACTGGAGTAAAGGAAACAGGGAGTTTCCCTGTCTCAGCCCAGTGAGCAGGCAAAATTTCCAAACTATCAAAACGATTTAGAAATGTAACCCTCATTTATTTAGGGCCAAGTCAATTAACCTGAAAGGAGTAGTATATTCTTGTGACTAAACCATTATAGGGATCACAAAAATGATAATTTAACACTAGTTTAAGTGTCAGCACTGCAGCATGTTTTTTGAAGGCACTCACCTTTGCACATAGGGCTCACACCTGTGAGGTGCTTGGGCACAAATGAAGTCTATTACTCAGACAACATTTAACTGGGGCAGGGGATAGATAACACCCTGTGTTAACGCCGCTACAGGCAAAAGGGGACATTAGTGGGGACCTGGGATGGCCCTTGTGTCCATTCTCGCAGCTCCCCTATCTAGAGCAGGGCCAGCCTTTCTAACCTCCGACTACCTGGCTCAGTCCAATCCCACAGCACTTTCTGTTTGTTTAACGCTGTCCAGCAGCCTTGAGATAATGGGGATGTTGCCAGAGAGAATGGGGCCAGCTTGGGGCCAGACTTGCTGTTCTCCACTGCCAAAAAACTTGCAGACCAGGGGTACTTAAAACATGCTGGATACTCAAGTGGGGCATGATTTCCAATGCTGGTGGGTCAGGATTCAACTGCAGGTTGCTTTTGGAGCTCTGAGACGCCTGCTTGTTACCTAGCCGTTAGCAAAATCTGGCCTAATTTGATCATCCCAGGGCTGTACTGGCCGCTGAAATCACAGTCAGTGTAGAAAATGCTCTCCTGCTCAAAAGAAACAAAACCGAGCGTGTCAAAAATATCCCATGTGTGCACGTATGCATGCACGTATGTAAGGATATGTATAAACTTTCCCTTTGAGAGGCGTGTTGGGGATGGAAATGTTTACAGGCCCTGCAATGGAGCAGAGCCGTCAGGCGAGAGGAAAATAGGAAAGTGCAGCAGCTGCAAATCCTCATACAACATCTCACTTAAAATGTCATGTGTGCTACTTGGTTTAAATTGTCACCCCTCCAGCAACCACAAACAATGCAGAAACAGCAGATGTGTTTTCTATTTAGAATTAAACAGTTTATCTCAACCACTGTCATTGTTACAGAGGGAAAATAAATAAATATCCATGTTAATGTAAACTTCAAAAGGTACTTTCTGGCATGAATGGCTATTCTGAATCCAGATTTCACTGAGAAAACTAGGATTTGACCACAGATTTTTTTTTTTTTTTTTTTTCTTCCCCAATAGGGATGCTGGCAGCTAAGCATGTAGTAAAACTTAGACTGGTCAAAAAGATTTTTTGGCCAGATATAGCATCCAATAACTCATGTCATTTAGACTTACTGGTCCAGAAAATTTAAGTAAACATCATAAATGTCTTTTGTTATTAAATTTTCCATTCAAACATCTTGTTTAACTCTTTCTTAATGGAGAGTAAAGCTGACATTTCAAGCATATATTTACCTATGTGATAATCCTAGAGTTACCTCATTGAGATTTAAACATTTGCCACAGTCTCAGCCTAGACAAGCACTCAGCAAGAAAAACAATAGCTGGTGTGAACGTGTTCTCCAAAGAAGTTAAGCTAATGACGAATTTGACCTTTAGAGGTCAAGGTCAATTTATTGTACAACGCCTTAGTTTTATAAGACTGTTGCTTTGTACTTTGTAGGGGCAAGCAGCATCTCAAGCAAAATTGACCAAATGAATATTACTGGATTGTTTTTTATTTTTAAGAGGAGACACTATTTGTAAAGGGTGTTGTTGAGTGTTGTGGTTGGGATAGGCCTTAGGAAAATAGTGGTTTTGTACAAAAAGCAAATGTACAGCTTCATTTAGTCGTTGATGCCCTTTTACATCGATGCTTACATTTAAGATACAAAAACAAGGCAGAACTCTGTCTAGCTGTGAAGATATTTTGACTAAATGAAGCTTGATTTGTTTCTGCAGCCCAAGGAAGGTTCCAAAGCTGAATATCACTGCATTTTTCTTTATGTGTGACATGGCCTTCACCAATACCTTTCTTGTGTTTGATTTGCAGCCAGCAAATTTTAAGACCTCATCAGCCAGCTTGTTTCCAGATTTTATATTTTTACAAAGAGCATTTTGTCTTTAGGCAAGCAGACACACAAAAGTTCCTGTTACTCTTTGTGCCTGAAATGGGCAGAAGAAGGGCATGTGTGATCAGCAATAAGCTATAAAGCCTTAACTGCCAGTAGTTACTTTATGGTCTTGTAATATGCTCATTTCAATGCTTTTTTCTCCACAATTGTCACACCCCTGCAACTCTGCAGGGCTTCTTGATAATAACTAGATGCCTGCAGACAATGCAGTCACCAGAACAGGTCCAAAGTCAGTGTTAACATTTTGGAACGGCTACGAGCTGAAGAAGACATTGTGCAACACACCATCCCCTGGGGTCCCTGTAAGAAAAGAGCATTTTGAGAGCTGCGTAGTTTCCCGGTGGTTAAGGCCAGAAGGGATCATTAATCCATCTGGCCCAGGGGTTGACCACAAGCACATGATCAAGATTCACCAATACAAAATCTCAGCAACCCTTTTCACACCACAGAGAGCTGATCTAAGTCAGCTGTCCTGTCTTCAAACAAGATCAGTCTCCAATGTTTGGGGGTAAGGAATAAGAAGTCCTCCCTCTGGACAAGATGACAGGCAATTTGGACCAGTTGAGTGTTGCAAGGGGATTCCCTCCTCATCTTTCTAAGCAATTGCCTCTAAACACGAGATTAAATCACAGCCCTTCATTACTTTCCTGTAGTGGTCGATATAATTTCTGTGTGTGAGGTACAAGCACTTTACCTTCTCATTTGACACTGTTAGCTGTCCTGAGGAGAGGTAACATGCGAGTAGGTGAGGGCAGAGCTGGTTTCAAGGAATCATAGTTCTGATCTCATCACTGGTGCATGCCCAATGCAGTAAATCTTCAAAAATTAATTAAATACATTGGAATTAAAGCATCAAGGTTTTCCTGGGCATTGGGCATTTCTGTTAACGAATTTCTGCCAGCCTAGCCAATGCGGGCATCACAATTTCTTCTGTCTGTCTTGAGTCCTCTTCTGGTTTATGTGACTTGAGTATAGATCACAAGGACTTTTCCAAATGTGGTATTGCACAAAAGAACTTCTTCCAGAGCAGCAATTCTGGATCAACATTCCTGAATAATCCCATGAGTGGACAATTTTAATGTGCAACAACAGTATCTACATGTGGAATTATACAGAAATTGATTACTGTGTTTAGTTTACCACCTGCATTTGTGCCAAGGTAATTTTCAAGTGTAAATGATCCCTAAGGGGTTACATATTTACCCAGAGGAGGAAATACACTCCTTTATTATAAGACTGAACTTGTACAATTAAAGGAACATGTAATGCAAATGGAATGGACAGAAATCTGTTACTAAATGGGAGCTGAAGATCTTATTAAGTGCATCACTGAAAAACTAAAGCCTTTAGTTCTTAATATTGGTTTGACTGTTCATATCCATGAGCATCCATAAAGTCTCCCAGCAACTAGATTGTATATTTGCATATATAACATGTTCGTCTGAATTACAGCTTGGAAATATTTTTTTCTGATATATATTAATATTATTCTAGCTCCCAGCCTTTTGTTATTGATCAAAGTGTGAGTGAAAACAGACTGTGGAAATTACAACTAAAGAGGCAATTTATTTATTTTTTTAAATGCTTCTGTACAATTTAAAATTGATTTGTGGTAACTTGGACACTTGAGCAGATGAATTTGAAGCCAGCATAATTTTCTTATTGCTTGCTTTTATTTTCAGACAGCCTTATTTGAAATAGTTTTAGGCCATCACTCTTCAGGGATCTTGAGGTCAGACCAAGAAACCTTCCAAAGTAATAAGAAGCTCATACTAAAACAAAGCTATCAGATAGGAAAAGTAAATGCTAATGTTATCTACATGTCAGAGAGCATGGATAAGTTCCTACAGCACTGCTCTGGCAAAATGGATTTGTTTCCTTACTACGTAAATCACGCTATTGCTATTAGTCTCAATTAAAAAAAAAAAAAAAGCAGATTCTGACTCAACTATTTCTGTTTAATAAAGGGAAAAAAACCCTTTAAGAGCCAGAGAAAAAGTAATAGCAAATAATCTGATTCAGTTCTTTTCCTTTTTGTGAGATGCCTAGGAAAAACAAATTATTTGTTGAGGCAATTTTATTTTCTTAGCTTGTTTGCTACATGGAATTATGCAGTCATTTATGCCTCCTATAGAGCGTCTTTGAAGTATTTAAGCTGTATTGAAAACATTTATTCTTACAGAGATCATACCAAAGTTTCACTGTCTTGGTTCAATTAATAACTCTCAGATTCCTGTTACCAAGGTTGACAATCAAATATGCAGTCTATTTGATTATTCTCTGATATCAAATAAAACACCTAATATTGTCTTTACACCCTTATCTCAGTGAACATGGATGGTAGCAAATTTATTCAGCAGAAAAAATCATGACCATGAAGTTGGCCAAATTGAATCACAAATTAATTCAATTTTATCTAATTTTGTCTATACAAGCAAAATAATTGGAAGTAAGTCCATACCTCCAGGCAATACTCCCTCTGTCTCAACACAGGGCATATGCCTTTTTGCAGGTCAATCATGTTTTGTTGAAGTCGTGCCAAATAGATAAAGGTATCTGTGAGGCAGACTTTAGGTGCAGGATTACATTATTCAATTTAATCCTTTATTTATTTTAGTTTTTCATAATTTTACCTCCATTTTAAAATAGATAGATGTATCATGATTCCCAAAATGCCTTCTCCAAATTTTTTATTTTCCAGTGAGTGACTCTCTTAAAGTAAGGGCAAGAACTGCTCTACCACTGCAATGTTATTTCCCAGGAATCACAGGGTGAAACCTTTGCTTTCCACCTGGGAAGACAGGCTCTGCAGCCTGACACCAATAATGAAATAACTGCTTAAAATTATGGTTTCTTCTGAATCCTGCACCCTGACTCATCTCGCAGCCTCATCCCCAGTTTCAGCACCTAGTATCCCCTTTTTAAGGACTCTAAGCATCCCTCCCTGACAGGTCTGACAACAGCCATCACGCTCCTCACTAGCCTCTCATACTCATGGGAGTTTTGCGCAGAAAGAGGAATTTCCCTTACGTTTAAATGGCTGCCCAGCCAGAGAGAGTGGACCGCTGTGCATCTCTGAGTAGTGGGAATGAGGCAGGATAGCAGCTATTCAGAAGTAGCAGTCACAACTTAAGAGCATACCGGGTATCTACTCCCTCCTCCTAAAAAAAAAACAACCAGAGAATGTAATTTTGTTCTGATTTCCTTTACAGACAATTTTAAATTAATTAGTCCAGACATCTTCAGAGCTCTTTCTGCTCAGCTGATGATGGGGAACAAAAGGGTCATGACCATCTCTGCCTAACCACTTGCCCTTATCACAGTAGAATCACTGGGTTTGCAATGGAGGAAAATGTTCCTTTTGGGAAAAGGGAAGACAAAAGAAACGTGAGGGAGAAGAAAGTAGGGAAGAGAAGGTAAGAAGGAAAGATTTCAGAGACTAACATTAAAAAAATGTTCATTGTAGGAGGTGAAAACCAGCAATGATGCATATGATGATGTTACTTACCACTCTAAGAATGATGTATGGTTAACGAATGATCAAATTGTTTGGTTACCAAAAGATCAAATTAATTAAACTCCAGTGTGGCACAGGGATACTGCTGGGATGGTTGTCTTCTGTGACTTTGGCAGTTCAGGATCATTAAGAAACCCAAGACAACACCTACATTTTCCTGAGAAGTTCTTTCACTGTTGAGCAAACTCTATTTTGACTGCTTAGATTGAAAATAATAGAATTATCATCAAGATTAAACTATCACGTCTCTCAGAACTAAGGTAAGCTTTGTTTGAATTTCTTTCAAAATATGGATGAAAAAGGAAGGAAGCTCTAGTTGTGAACAGTGGAGAAAGGAGCTGCCTCAGATCTCATTCAAGAAAGGAAAGAGTTACCTTCTCTGCTTTGGCTTCCTAGTGGCTGCTGCAGATGAGCGTGGGGTTGTTTGACACTAACTGCTGGTAGTTTGCTATGGGGTTTTCTCATTGAGTTGTCACTCCCAAACCTTTTAGGGCATCTTCTGGCTTACTTATGGATGCAGTTACATTTAAGAGATGACAACAGCAGCATGTATAACTAGTGCAGACGCAGACCTTTGCTTTACTCAGCTTACTATGTGGTCTGATTGTGCTTTTGTTGCTCAGCACCTGGCAAGCCATTGTCACTACAGGTAACATTAGCAGCAGCCACATCAGTCGTGAAAGTTTAGGTATGGTGTTAGGATGGTATTTGCTGTCTCTGGTTTATGGAGGAAAGCTGGTCCAAACTGAATTTAGAAGTATATGCAGCTAATGAGCGTGACAACAGAATTAAACATTTTGACTGGCTGGCCTGACCAGATTTTTTTCCATAATGAAATAAATATCTGTAATTGTTTTTGTTATCTATGTGGTTCAGATATTCATGGCTGCTGTTATCAACCATCCCATCCAGAGTATGGCAATGATCCTTGGTATATTTTTGGTTTGAGTATTGTGCAACAAACCATAGGGTACAAAGTATCTAAAACAAGAGCCAAGCCAAAATCTAGATCCTTGCAATGACACCTCTGGGACATTCTCCTGGTCTGAAAAATGCTGTCTGTTCCTGTCTGTAACATAAAGATGCTCTCATTAGAGCCAGCAAAATCTTGGAAGAGTGGAAGAACTGTTAATTCCTATCTTGATTACCTCTTCAGCTTTAAAATGGAGCACTCCAGGAGGGGTGAAAGGCCTGTTCTATGTCCTGCCTTCAGAGTTTACTGGAACCTGTTCAGTTTTTGAAAAGCTCAGGAAAAAATACTGTTTCATTGCGAATTAGACCATTGAGGGACACAAAAATGATAAGATGAACTTCTGGCTTTGAGTGAACTTGGAATACTTACCTCACACACCTCTATTAATTTCCATAAGTTATTATTAATTTCATCATTCCTTTATACGCACAATGTTGAACACTAAGTAGCATCATTAATTAAAAGCTAACGAAACCAATGACATTTCATACTCTGCACACAGTTATCTATGTAAGAATGACTTGTTATTTCTCTGTGCATATGAAACACAAATCATCTTTCCATCTGGGTAAAACACTCAGGGACTCAAAGTACACAGCTCCTTGAATTGGCATGGAAAATGAAAAGGAAGGGGAGAGAGGCCAGAGGAAGTAGTCGGGTGCTATTCAGTCACAGCAGCAGGAGCCATCCCACAGGAAGTATCTCTGGCCAAGGTGGAGAGGGGTGGTCCCCCTTCCACTGCTCTGACCCTTGTAGTGTTGCAGACCTGTCTGCAGAGTTTTAGAGCCAAGGAATACGCTGCTCAGGAAAGCCTGATGTTGGAGCGAAGCAGTGAGTCACAAACCGTGACTGCATTTGCACCAGGCAGCAATCCTCAGGGTTGCGACTGTCTTTGAGGGGACTGACACAATGCAGGTGGGCAGCAAGCGAACAGATTTCAAAACCCTGGTCGCAGCCAGCACTGCAAACTTCACTGCTCTTTCAGTTCACCAGGATTTCTTCATTGCAGCCTCCTTTCTGATTCAATCAGATACCATATGCTAAGCAAGCAAAGAATTTCCATTTTTCACTTACTAATACAGTCAGTGCTAGACACAACAGTCGTCCAGATACAGATGGCTGCTTCCAACAAAACTCAACCACGGGCTTTGCCCCACAGTTAGAAGGAGGAGGATTCTTCAGTGATGTAGCAGGGCCAAACTAAGTCTGTGTTTGGTTTTTAAAAGGAAAGCAAAATTATGCAGATGTAGAATTTTGGGAGGCCAGATGGATTGTATCTGGAACTGTTTATCATTTTTAATATTTTGAAACCAGATGTTGATGCACAGACATTGCTGGTTACAGCCATAGGAAGCTGTGTTAGAAGGACACTCTCTAACCTTTGTTAAGAAATTACAATGTTTTGATGCAGTTAAGATCAACTATTAGTACAGAACTGGCCAACCACTGCTGTAAGCCGTTAAAAAAATAGGAAACAGATGCTCAATAGAAAGCAAGCTATCAGCCAGAGCATTCCTGATCTTTTTGTAAAATGTAAACTTAAATACTTTATGTGTCCTTTAATGAACTGCTATGGAACAACTTTAGTAGTCAAAACATTTCACAAGATTACACAAATGCAATTTGTCATTTATTAATATTTCCACAGAGGTGGTGTCCCTGGGAAAAAGGGCACAGAGGTGGCACATGCCAGGTGATAAATGTAAAGTGTTTCTGTGACAAGAACTCAACGCAGATCTGATACTTGTAAGACTGATGGCATTTTGATTGTAAGAAAGCAACAGCTTTTATGCTTCAAATAGACTGTGATTGTGGGGGAAGGAATGGCCATATCTACATTATGTGGCAACATCTATAAATGTTAACAAGTATATGACAATTGATCATGTTTGCAGGAAGGACAACCACAGCAGTGCTCATAAACTGTGAACAGAGTAGAGATTTTGCTGTTGAAGCCTGCTCTGTTGTTACATTGAAGGATTAACTCTGCTTTTCAGTGCTTTTTTCACTGTCTTGCAAAGCTAAGTGATCTGGTCCTGCCCTGTTTCCCTAGCTGAGAACGGTGATGAGAGGCAGGCCCATGCTGGTTCAGTGCTTGCTGCCATCCTCAGAGCTGTGAATTCTGTGTCAGAGAAAGAATGGAGCTGGGCCAAGACCCCGGAGTAAGTAAATTGTCTGAGTTCCTCATGTCTTCCTTTCTTTCTGTAAAACGGGGATAATAATGCTTCCGACCTCCCACTACTTTGTCACTTTAATACGATCATTGCCAAGTTGCCTTGAAATTCAGTGGAGCCAAAACAGCATCCTTTCCTTCAAACTGCATTATACAGATTGACGTGCTACTTTGAGCAAATTGGACAGCTGGATCCTACCCTCATGGGGACAAAACAAGCAAGTTAAAAATGGAAAGACATCTTGAAGGTATTTCTTAATGTGCTCTGGAAACCGAGGCAGAATGCTTCTTCCTTACAGCAGGGTTTGTGTTTGCGAAACACTTCTGGAGAAGCACTCAAATTGCTACGTGTCCTGCCCACTTTGTGCTCTGCCCATGCTCTCGCAGTTTAGGGAACAGTCGCACGCAGGTGATGGGATGGATGAGGCAATCTGATCTACATGGTAGGCAATCTGATCTACATGGTCCTTCTGGGTTTCCTTCATCATCTAAATGGCCTGGGGGAAAGGCAAACTCAACAGTCATGGTCACGACTGAACATAGTATAAAGTGATTTGAGGTAGATTTAGACTAAATATCAGTAGAAGGGTGTTCAGAATAAGATTATTTGTTCTCTTTCTTGGCCACATAGGCTGGGCTCAGTTAACATAGTCCTTGGCCATTTGTACCTTAGGTAACTAGTCTCAAAGTAATTTGGGCCCTCCATCCTACAGTGTAATCATGGGACAAACCAACTGTCGATGTACCTAACGGAGGGGCTCTCAGAGCTGCTCTCTTGTTGTGAATCATCCCAGTTGATCCACATTTTAAAAACACAGTTTCTCAAACAGAGCAGCAGTAGTTTGTTAAAACATTGGACTCAATTGCTGCACAACCAAAATAACACTCCCCAAACTCTCCTTCCCATTTAGCAGAGCCTCCAGTGTTTATCATACAAATTCAGTCTGACCACAAACTGGATTTTTTTTTTCCTTTGTCTTTTCCCCAGATTAAATGTGATTTGTACATGGGGCAAAGGGAGGGGATACCTCCTTTGCATGTATTTTAGCAACCGAATAGTTTAGTCTTTTGCTCACAAACAAGCTGCTGCTTCTCTTCTCCCCATCCTTGTTTTTGGAGGCTATCCCACATTTCAGCTCAGGCTAACCAGAGCTATATTACATCTGGCACTGTCCCTGTGATTGCTCAGGCAGCTGGAACAAGTTATACTGCAATGTTTCCTATGACTTCCCCTTGCATATCAGTTGCCATTACTCCACCTCTGCTGGAGCGCTTTGCCATCAATGTTCTCTCCTTCTGTTCTCTGCAAACTGCCAGAAGATCTCACCATTTCTTCATTTCCACTGTGAAGTACGTAGAAGGCCAAATATCCAAAAGCAGATGCTAAGGAAAATACAGTATAGCTTTTGGACCAAAGCAATACAGATTACAATAAATGCTACTGTACTACTGCATTTAGGCCTGTCCCTGTTAAATATGGATACTTCTCTTTCCTGAGGGAGGACAATGTGAGATAGTTTTCAGTCATTCTTTATTTTGGTTTACAAATCTGAACACTTGCAAACAATGGCCTACACTCCAGGTCTACTGTTCATGTAAAGTAGTGGTGATGTTAGCAGGAAGGTTTTGGCATGTGATAACTTTGTGAGGAGAAGCTCCCCAAGATCCCTTTCCTTATATGAAGTGTTCATTGTCTTGAGAGTGCTCTTGTGAAGATGTATCCCTGTAAATCCAGCCTGTGTATGTCACTTTGTCCTCTCTGAGAGCTGAGAATGAAGGAGACAACTGGTTCAGTTTCTGTGATGAGACACAGCCATCAGTTCATGTTTCCCTTGTGTTATCACGTGCAGCTTTCTCCTTCCCTGCGAAGTGTGCCTGCTGGCCAGACACTGGGCCCCAGCCAGGGTGGGCTTTGCAAGCAGGTGCCGCTGTAGTTCAAGTTACCATTGCCCTATGGCCCTTGTCTAAAAGCCCTTTCATCACCCCAATTCACACCTCTGGATTACGGCTGGGGCTACCATGAAGGATGGTGTTTTTCCCTGGCAACCCCGTGAGTTGTGGGCTGAAGGCATTGCATTTGATGTAGCATGGGTAATGTGGAAGATGTATACATTTTTTATAAGGTACAGATACACCGTATGCTTTTTTTATAAAGTACAGATACACCCTAGCCATTAATTTCTGATCCAGATTTGGAATACTACTGTTTATTTGTTAAGTGCCAACAATGTGCTCAGAGCTGTAGAAGACTCAAAATGAAGACAATCCCAGCCCTCAAGAACTTGGATCTGAAATTCTCCAAAAGTCAGAAAAGGGTTTAGATCAGGTGTTCCAGTTCAGGCTCATCCTCATTATGAAGTGGTGCTGAAAAAATCCAGATGCTTAATAAATAATCACTGCAATTTCTTGTAAAAATCTAACATTTATTGTAAGAGACTAATTTTTCTAATGAATATTTTGGAAGTGACGTCCGTGTGGAGAAACTATAAACTGCAATAAATTGCACAGGGGTTGCCTGATGTTTCTGGGGGCTAAAGAGAATGGAAACTCTTGGCCAAGATGATGAAAAACTTTCAGACAAGCCAGGGAGTGAGTGCCGACATGGTGTAATCTTAGGCATCCATTAAAGGTTTCAGGCTATATTATCTGTGTAAGTGCTGGACAGACATGGACTGAGGCACCAGAGCCGGTTACAGCAAATAAATGTTAAGGCTGTGAGAATAGCAAAAGTCATGTGTTGATATACACTGGGAACTGAGGATATCTCTTTCTAGCCATTCTCCCTGGAAAAAAAGTAAAAAAGAAGATGCATGAGAAGAGTGACCTACCCTTTCCTGGTGAAGTACAGAGGAAGGTCAGAAAGAGGTTAACTTCCTGGTGGGTATGATTGGGCTTTAGTACTCAGATCTTTGCCCAAAGCACATCAATCCTGTGTACTGCATTACTCGTGTATGAAATGAAATCCGCAGCCATAGGAAAGTGACACACAACATGTGTGTGCAGCTTTTACCTTCTCCTAAACTTGCACCTCTGTTGCTGTGGGATTCTGGGCCTCAAACACCTTGCATTTAACATGGAAAACACTCACAGTAGTTGACAGGAGGTACACATTTATTAGATGTGTAACCTGCTTTAACCAGAAGCAAAGCCCTAAGTATTCTAGCCTCGAACAATCTATTCCTCGTTACTACTCCCGTGACAAATAAATCCAGCTGACACATGTCATGATCTGAAGCCCAGGGAAAGTTCCCATTGATTTCCATGCCTTTTAGATCAAACCATCACCAACTAGAGAAATTCTTAAATTTAAAATAAGAGTTATTATTAAAACCAAAAATCCATCACTGTTTTGTACATGCCAGGGGAGAAAGCAAACACCTGTTCTTGGTAATTTTATTCCAAGTTTGTGCGAACATTTTGTTCAGCTTATTTTTCCTCCCATATTGCCTTCTTTCCCCATCTCCCCAAACTGGTCACCTCTGACATTGCATTAACATAGCTAATCTCTGGGTGGAAAAATTACATTCCATCGTGGATGTCTGTAGCCCAAAGCAGGGTGAGTGACACACCTGTGTACTAGACCTACTGGGCTGTTTAGCATGGATAATAAATGAGTGGACGTGATTTGTTCAAGGAATGTGTACAATTACAGGCAAATACTGTAAACCACTCAAAAGCCTTTCCACCGGGACAGATCCTCCTGTCTTTACTCAGACAAAATTCCCACCGCTTTCCTGTCTAAACACAACCTTATTTGCAGTTCAGGTTTATCGTAGGCAGTCGGAAGGCAGAGGAGAAGGGGAGAGGTGTTGCTAGTGCTGTTTTGCTGAGAACCTGGTCTAAAGTGGAGACAAAGAGCGGAATGACCCCTGGTGCTTCAGCTGGGAATTACCAGCCTTCAGTTTAGCACGAAACTGCACTTCCACCGGCGTCCCACAGACAGGCACAGAGGCTACACGCCCAGGCAAAGCAGACCTGCTGTCGCATCTCTGTCTTCCAAGCTTCGGTTTGCTTCCCTGGGAATGGTATTTTTAACAGCTAAACGTAAAGGCGCATGAATTTCCGCTGATTTCCAGCACGTATTAAAGTCGTTTTGGAGGAGAAAAATGATGCTACTGCCTACTTTAAACGCCTTCCTCCTCCAAGGAAGTGGTCCAGGTGTGTGGTTAGAGGGAGAGGGCAGGAAGAGGCACAGGCAATACTGATTCCTGTCTACCCTGCTGTGAACGGTGGGGCCAGGAATGGCCTGTGATAGCTTATTCAGTTTTCAGCCGCAAACACTTTCGTATGTCTCTCAAGCTCCCTGCTGCATTTCAGCTTATCTCCCTGTATCATCTCTGGCTCCTTGTGCTAACTTCTACATCAGCCCATGAACGCCTCGGCAGCCCGGAGCATGACCTCCCACCACCGGCTGCTAGCCTGCCTGCAGCCAGGTCTCCAAAAGCCCCTGCAAAAAAAACCCATCAGTGTGAACCAGCCTTGGGGCCTCGAGCAGCTTAACCCCCGCTGCTTTCCCCGCAGCATCCCCAGGAGGTGCGGGTACAGAGCACTCCATCCACCGGGAGCTCGGTGTCGGGAGATGGCAGTGTCTCCCCGCCGACGGCTGCCCTGAAGCCTCCAGCCGCACGGCGCTTCAACCAGCAGCCTCAGCAAACACAGGCATGGCAGCAAAAGCCACAGCCACAGCGAGCTTTCGTCTTGTTCTCCCTTGAAATATGCTCGGCTGCGCGTTTGTACAACCCGTGCTTGATAAGCTGGCGCTGGAGGAGAAATTTGGTGGCTGGAGGCTGGGGAGCATCAGCGGGACCAGCCCGTGGCGCCCGCTGAGCTCGAGTGATTTGTCTGTGCTTTGCCAGGCAACGAGGCATCGCTCCCTCTTCTCCAGCCTTCAGGCTGCCTGCCCACCCTGCCGCCACTGCCCATGGGATGGGGATGAGGGCTGATTGCTGGAGCATGGGGACCCTGAACTCCTCGCTCCTTACACTTACCAGCCAGCTGGGTCAGGACCTACACAGGCCCAAATCCAGATGAAACGCCTTCTTCTGAGCTCTGTGCAGGTGACACTGGTCTCCCCAAGGTATCAATCACCAGACCAATGCAGAGAGCTTTGGAAATTCCCTTCAGCTGGTGAGCTGGAAAAGCAATCGCTGCTGCCCAGGGCACAGAGAAACGAGAAGCTGGCACAAGGTAGGTGGGCACACGAGCAGTACCTCCTGTCTTTTGCAGCAGGCAAATTCCACATTCCCATCCAAACCTTCCCATAGCTCAGGTATTGTGAACCACAGCTTCAGCAATCACAGCAGTATGTGCTTGGGATCAGCCCATGTGAAAATAGGAGAAATGTGGACAAATAGTATACCGTAAATATTCATGGGCTTCACTATTCTAGGCAAGAGCAATTGCATTGTTCACCTGTCACCCATAATGGTTTATCTCTGCTGCCAGGGTCTGAATGATAGGAGAAATAACCCATGTTTTTCGAGGGTGGGGGTGGGGGGGGGATGATGTTCAATGTGAGGCAGAAAAGGAGGCTGGCATTCTCCATCTCAACACCAGCCATGGCTGGAGAAGATAACTGCTTTCCAGCAGCACAGCAGTTCAGGAACAGCTCACACCCCAAGTGCTGCTGTACAGATCTTAAGCCCTGATCTGTACCAGCCCCCAGCCCTGTCCCAGCTCTGCTCTGTGCTTCCCCCATCCCAGTTTCATCCCCAGAGCTCTCGGTGCACTTGGCTCAATTTGGCAGTGAGGACGGCCCACAATTCCCAAAATCTTCTCCCTTAGTGTCTCTCCTCCCTTAGCTGGTCCCATGTCACATCTTCTCCCCTGCACTCCCCCAGTTCCCAGGGACTCCCAGGGTAAAGGCGGGAGGGTCTCTGAGACCCTCTAGTTTCTCTTTAACAACAACAACAAAGTCTGCAGAGGACTTTTCTTCCTTCATGAAATGATTTTTCAAAAGCAGAAAATTTATCTCTGGATTTGTCTTTTTTATCAGTCCTTTTTCACTCCCCTGACTTTTCAGGACTCTTCCACAGATACTCCAAATTCACCTTTGGGAAAGACAATTGGCATTTTCTGACTAATATTAGTAACCTGTTCATCTGAGACTACTAGTCTGCCTAGAAAGTGAATGGGTGCATTAGGCAGTGCTTCCATTAATGTTTTTTTGGCGTCTGAGATGGTGAAGCATTTCACAAAATCCTGTGTTGAAGCATCATGTTATTAAGATCAGTTCTACTTTCAAAGTGTAAAGTTGTAATCCTGTTGCCATTTGTGACAACCTGTTTCTGTCAAGGGCTAAACAGCGGTGAGGCCAAAGGATCTAGGGACCCATAAAACATTAATCTGAAACTTCTATGGATGTTTTCCATTGAGGCAGTTGCTGAAAAGTTTGTTATACCCTACACATACAAATTCTATCCTATGTTTCAGAACATTTAGATTTCTGATATTGAAATCTATGAAACCAGTATGTTTCAGTAAGCTCCCAGAATAAAACAGGCAATGGAAAAACCTGGCAACAACTATGATTTTTTTGAAGGAACCCTGGAAAGATTGTCATTGCAACACTGCAGACCACATTGATTTGCTTTTCTTTCCACCGATTTTACCAAAATGCTGAGTAGTAGAAAAGACTTCAAGAAGTCACTGTAGCTAGAAGCCTTTGGAGAAGAGCAGCATTCAGGAGTGCCCTATTTTTCAGGAAACAAATGAATATGCCTAGCCTCCCATCTCTCCTCAGCCCAACAGATGCTATTGATCAATTGAACTGAAATATGCTGAAAGATGTAATAGCACTGGCAAAGCATTTTGGAGACTGTCAACTGCTGTGAATAATGCTATGACAAAGTCTACTATTTAAATGGCTGAGGTCCAAGGAATTGGAGGGTGTCAGATACTTATGAGATTGGCCCACCAGCTCCATTTCACTTGCTTCTCCTAGAATGAATTAATACAACAAAAACTTGTGACCTCAAACAGGCGTTTAGAAGAAGACAGGGCCACAGCTTGCTTAGGGTTGCTGGCAGTTTGTTTTGCACAAAGCCCCTCTATGAGGAAGAGCATGGAAATGATTTTTTTTTAAGCAAGGGAGAATGCAGGAACGTTTTGCAGCTAGCTGAATTACCCACTCTCCATATGTTATGACCTCAGTAGAAAGGAAACTCATTCAGTGAAAATACTGTATTTTTCTCCTGACTTCTTTGAAAATCCTGTCCTGGCTCCAGAGAGATCATATGGAATGTCTCCTGGGAGTGTCTTTATGGCCAACTTGTTGCTTTGTTAAGCACGGGGTGATAAAGTTACAGAGATCCCAATCTGCCCATTTATCTCTGCCTGTTCTGACACTTTGAGAGCTGGAAAAAGCCCTACGTGCTGCAGTACAAACTCTTTGGACCATACTCCTGCCATCTCCGAAGGCTCTTTCTGTTACTTCTGTAGGCAACAATTGGTCTGGTCTGTTTTGCTGACAAATTATGCGATTAATCTTAGACATAAATTTGGCTTGCAGCAGAAGCGTTTGCCTGGCCAGGAGGTGTACTGTAACAACAATTGTTCTTATTGGATTGTCCACCATCACTGAAGTCATCGTCTTCCAGCTGGGTCCAAATATTACATTGCACATGTCTCCCCTCATCTCTCAAGCAAATCACAAGACTGCTTACACAATTCTGAGAAAACTTCACTGCAGATAGTATGCTATGGAGCTGATGCTTTGGTAATGTTACACATGTGTGATCTCAGTTTATTGGATGACCATCAACTTTAGATAGCAATTCCAGGAGGTTTTCTGAAGTAACGCTTTCAGACACTCTCCACCTCTCGTTAAATGGTCCATGCAGTGTAATCTTTTCTTCAAATGGCCTTCATCCTAGGGAGACGCCCAGCTAGTCCCAAAGGTGGGCTAATTCTCAGACAAAATGGATTTTTAATCCCTTAACCCCCAAACTTGCTCAACCACTGTGAAAAGGTTATCCCTTGGCATTCCTCAAACTTAGACTGTAAGGGCCATTGGCAGACAGCTGGAATTCTGTTTAAATCCCCGGATCCAATGTTCTCTATTGACTGGAAGCAACTAGCACACACATCAATAGAAAGAAATGGCTAGCATTGTTTTTAAAAGGAAAACAATAATCCTGAAATAACACAAGCGCTTGATCAGAATTAAGTAGGAGAAAGATAATTTTTAATGCACAATAGTTACAAAACAGACTAGAAAGTGCCTTAGTGATTAGCAACAAAGTAAATTGTAAAAATACTGTATGAACAGAGAGATTCCTTCAGCAAGGGGGAAGAAACAAATATCTAAATGTTGTTTCAGCTATCCCAGGCATCTTTGCTGAATGCACAGCTATGCACTACAGAGCATACAAGATAATTAACCTCATGAAAGGTGGGAGTAGGAAGAAGCGGCCAGGAAAAATACAGCATCATTGCCAAGTGCTACTACCCTTTTCTGACATGCCATGTGCACTCGATAGAAGTAGGCAATAATTAGTTATTTTACTTTCCCTGTATTCCACAATTCTTCCTTCCCCATAATACTGTGCAGGCAGTACCAAACAAAATTGAGAGAACAAATTCATAACAGAAAGAGATATGTTTTCAAAACAGTTATAGTTGACCTGTAATTTTGAATGCCAAGTAAGGTTTTGAGGTAAAGAGCATGACAAGTTTCAGAAAAGACTGGGGGTTTAGAAGATGAAGAATAATACCATCAATTCCATGAGTGCAATTAGTTAGTTCTACAAGCTGCTAGCCTGCTTTCTTAAACCAGTAGCAGCTGAAAGACTGGAAGAAATTTGTTCAAGATGGGGCTTGACCATTTCATCTTTCCTGAAAGATTTTCCTTTTTTCTTTGAAATACCTGGTGCTGGTCCCTGTCAGAGACAGGCTAGACCTGATGGACAGTTGGTCTAATCAGATCTGATACGGCTTTTCATAAAATATGTGGCATCTACCCAAGTTCTGCTGAATAACTTTGGAAGAAAGACTGAAATGACTTCCACTTGTGAAAGCATCCAGAGTGCCTTGAAACAGGAAAACCCCCAAGGTGGGACAAGCTTTGAACAACTGGGCCACAGCAGACTGCAAGGAGATAGCAAGGTAGTGCAGCTCTCAGTATTGCTGGCTCTGGGTTTTAAGTCACTGAACAGGCCTTTCACTCATCTTCTTGCCAGGCTTTGTCCCTCATTAGAGATGGTTTTCTCAATGGACAATTGATGTAATGATTTCTGTGTTTTTAAGAGCAGTAACAGAAAGAGTCTTTTGTAGGGGAGATCAGTTTATCTAAAGAAATGGCTGCAAGTAGGCAAGTGGGGAGCAGCTGTTCCCGCAACTACAGGTTTGGGAATGCTGATGGTGCTCCAAGCATCAGCTTACATCTGTAGAAAACAAGGCAGTCTTTTCTTGGCCAGCCTTATTATGCTGAAGAAGCCAAACCTACACAACTGAATGTGGCTTTTCCAAACCAGGCATTAATGTTACATAGCAGTAAGCTGCTGTGAAAGGGGAGGTATGTGATCAGCCATGGAAAGGTAAGCTCGACCATGAGTAAAACTCTGTATTGGGAAGTAATCTACACACTGAAAACGACCGAGGAACTCTGGGTTAACTACAAAGATGGAGAAACAGGAAAGAAGCATATCAGTCAGCATCACATTACAGAGTCTGCATGCTCTGTTATTCAGTTTGCTGTTTTTAACGAAGCAAATCTCAACACATTTTTTTTGTTCCTTACTGTTCTAATAAATCTCAACATTGTGACAAGAGTTCTGGCTTCTATTCATTATGTTTTCCTGAAATCCACAATGATAAAAGCTCTGAAAGCATTGCCTCTCCGTATAAAAAAGCATCATGGAGACTGATTGTGAATTTACTACCGTGAGAGTTGAGAAAGAAAATTTAATGGCAAAAAAGGCTTCCAGTTACAAGGCTAGGAGTATAATAGAATGGCTTACCATGACAATTCTTTTCTTGTAATACGTCTCGATATTGAAATCAATGGTTATCAGAAATAGAGGTTCACCTTCTTTAAATTCAGAAATATGCTGAAATAATGTCATCCACTTCTTTACATGTCTCATCTTCTTGACACCATTTAAAAGGAGCTACTGTCACAGGGTCCAGTGGCTGCTTTCTATAGCCAGATGTTTTGTTCTGTGGTGTTATTGCATCACCACAGAGATCATTACTATTGCATCACTGCAGAGATCATTACTGCAGAATCTTCATAGCAGAGGCAAGACTCCTTTACTACGCCCAGTAGTCAGTTTGAGTGTCAAGTGTCTGTAGCTTTGCATACTTGAATGCAGGAGCTGCTGGCTCTGAGATCTACAGGTGCAAGAAAAGATATTAAGCTCAGGATTACCAGTGGAGTTACAAGGAAGGTGGAAATTAGCCTTCAGCAAAGACAGCCAGCTTAAGGAAGTAAGGGACCATATGTTCTCCAGATGCTTTCTAACATAAAACCACAGAGTACAGTCTGATGGTGGTTCAGCAGAAGGGGGACAAGAGATGGCTAGAAATTAAAGGTTCATATTCTATGAACGTGGTTGAATTACAAGATAGAAATTTAGTACCTCCTTCACCAATTACTCTTAAAACCCCCCATGTTTTCATTATAGACCTACACCAAACTCAGTAAATGGAGCAGAATAGAAAAGCTCAACAAGGATAAAAGACACATTGGGCCTTGGACAGAGAAGAACAGATATTGGATTTAGCAACAGTTAAGGGCAGAGAGATGAGGTTAGTGTGAGACGTGTGATTCATATCCTGCCATGCTGTGCCACCACAAATCGCTTAGTGCCTCAGTTACCTATGTGTTAGAACAAAATAACAGCGCCTTTCCACTCAGTATGGAAGCAGCAAACTGTGCTCTCTCTCTCTCTCTGAAACTCTCTCTGCAGGCTTGCTCAGCAGTAGAGCACCACGTCTCTTGGCGGGGAGTCCCACGAAGGGCTCCAGCTTTTTGGAAACCTGGAGGATTTCCTTTTGAGGGTAGTTTAATATAAAGGGAAAGAAAAGAAAGGAAAAATTCTGTTGTTAAATACCAACCATTAAGATTCTACCTTTCTACTCTGACTGCTTTTTTCTATGGGATTTGTGAGAATAATCATGCTGGAACCCAGCAGTAAGTAAACATGCCAGGAGGAGGCTAAACTCACCTATGCCATTAAGACCTCTGAGCAGATCTCTGTGAACATGGTGATGGGTGATGGTGTATTTCAGAGTGTGGGAACAAGTGACATGTAAGAGGTAAACAAGGTATTTTTCTTGCAGAGCTACATCCAGAGTGCAGTGCGTTCGGCCCAGCTGTAGGGAGGTAGTAGCTGGCCTGGGAAACCACATACAAACTATAGCCTGGCAAGTATTACTTGCCAAAGGGCCTCTGCTGTATCCACTGTAATGGAAATGACGGAATCCTCCTGATTTTTTGCTGAGAGGTGCACACCTGACCACTGAATTTACAAACTCGATTAGGATATTAAAAAACTTCCTTCTCAAGAAGAAACCATCATAAAACTGGACATTCCTGTCACCCACATCACTTCCTAAGATGGGACAGGTTTCTGTCTTTTGAAAGAAAGATCTCAAGCAGTGTGGACACTTTTCACTTGGGGCAGTAATGCTATTTAGCACCATGGACTTAGGTAACAAAATGGCCAGCAGTGCACATGGAACTGGGAAGAGCACGTCTGAATCTCAGAAAAAAATGTGACAGTCCACCTGTGCACTCTGACCCTGCTTCAGTGGCAGCCCTGGAGGCTGGCCTTCAAAATAAGGAAGGCATCAGCAGCTGCAACCCAGGAGCCCAGCAAGAGTCCAGGCTTTCTGCTTCCAGCTCTTTGCAGTCGGACCGGCAGCACCTCTGTGGTGGGACCGGTAGCATGAATGGGATTTGCTCGAGCGGCACAAGGGGTCTGTAGCAGTGGTACCCACCTGCCAACGGGTTTCATTTGCTCCATCCTCACTGCCACGTACCTGGGGGCCAACTCTTTCCTTACGTGTGCCCCACTGCCGCGGCTGCCAGCAGCAAGGGGGAAGGCCTCTGCAATACATTATTTATGGTGAATTTGGGCTTATTATTGCATGGCATTCCAGCATGCAGACTCCACAGTGTCTTGCGGAGAGATTGCTGTGTGATGAATAGACTGAGAAAGGCCAGGCAAATGGTATTATTATAACACTACATAAATATGTTTTTTTTCGTTTAACGTTAAAACACCTGATTTCCTTTTAACATTGTAAACATATCACTTTATTAGGTCTGGGAGAACTGATGAATTTAAAGTCATTTTCAGTAAACAAGTGGCAGCCTTTCTGCTTTTCTAAATAGAGGTGAAGGAAAGAAACCTTTATCATGAAAACATATGGAGGAATAAAAGGGACAGGAGAAAGCTGTCACCTGCTCTGAAGTTTCCTATAGAAAGGGGAAGAGCCACCCAGGTGATACAGTTGGAAAACAGAAAATGGAGGAAATACAGGATTTAATCTCCTTGAAACACTTGGCACAGTCTATATGTTTTGTAGCTAATAAATTTAGCTTTCAGGAGGAAATTCAAGTAAGCTGCATTTACTAGTTTTTAAGAATGAAAATGAATACATTAATTATGTACAATGTTACCGTCTGCTAAACGAGTCAATTTTGGCCAGGCCTTGGCAATTTCTTCCCAGACATGAAGTTTAAAAACAAGGCTTTTCAAGTGTAAAATTACTGCCTTGTGAAAGGACAGATAAATGTCTAAGCAAGTGCCTCATTACTGTCAGCAATGATTTGTTGTTTAATTTCACTGTTGTGTTTTCCTCGTTATTAGAGTAGAGGTTGAGTCAGCCTTTCCATTATAAACAAACTGCTTTTAAGGAACTGAAGTTTAACCAGAGAAGAAAACTCACCATGAGTATTTAGGTAAAGCGAAAAAGTAAAAACACTAGCAAGTGCTTGGCTACCCTTTCGGCTGAGCGGTTCTTGACTTTTTGAGGGCTCAAATTAGGTGTTGTTTTTTTTCCTCTGTGAATAGGTTCTTCCCAGATAGGACCCCTGTTCCACTGAGAGCCAACTTAGTTTAAGGAGAGTGTAAAAACAACTCAGAGATGATCAGTAAACCAACAGGAGCTGCACTCCTTGCTCCCTGGGGGCTAACCCCAGGGGTGATGCCGCCCAGGCCATTGTCCTCATCCCACTGGGATGGTGGCAAGCGAGGTTGCAGTGGGCAAGGCGAAGGGCCAGGTGAGTGGGGTGGGCATCCAACTTGAGAAGGGACATGGGCAGGTTTGGCTCTTTCCCCTCTCAACTGGCTGTGGGGGCCAGGTGGCTATGCAGTCTGTTTTGTCCACCAAGCAGTTTGATGTTGAATATGGATATGTTCTTCATCAAGACTATTCAGTGCTTGCCATAAACCACTCATTTTAGCTCCCAGTGAGTAGCAGGAGAAGTTGGGCTTTGCTAATTACCTTACCTCCATCAGCTGCCATGCATCAGTGGCCTGTGGTGATTGTTGAGAACAGGATAGCATTTCATAAATCAGTGTGCGTATGCTGTTTAAGCAGAGAAGACCCCTGCACTTAGCTCCATTTTCCTCCTTCCCCCATTTTTTTTCCTCCTTGTTTTGTTTTGCTTTAAGTATAAGGGATCATGAGGCACAGATGTCATTAAGGGTTTCTGGTAAATACCCCTTTTCATGGGCTGCAGAAGTGTAATGCGTGCTCCAGTCATGGCTTGGACCGTAAAACCAAATCAAACTAAAAGCTTTCCATGTGAGAAAGAGCATTTGAAGCTGATACACGCTTGTAAAGACAGCATTATAGGCTGCTCATGGGATATGCTGGTGAGATACAGGCAAAGGCCTCCCATGGCACCAAACCTCCCCAGAACAAAGACGTGCAGCTTGCTTTGGCAGGAGAGCTGCTCCTGGGCTTGCTGGTGGGTGGCAGGGACAGTCTGTGAAGACCTTGCCCTCTCTGGACAGGGCTCCTGAATAAAGGGGACAGGATCAGGTACCGCAGGGATATGCCAAGCTACACTAGCAGCTCGTACACGCTGCAGTTAAAGCAGGAACAAAAGAGGATTTCATTGTTGCTATCTTATTTCCTTCCAGCAGGAACAAGTTGTGCATGGAGGGACTAAACTGGCAGCTTGACCAGCACCTCCTGTCATGTCCAAAACCTTTCCTACGGAAAGCACAGCCTTGAGTGTGACAGATCAGGACTATCTGAAGGAGATGGCACAGAAAGCCATGCAGGACCAGGAGTGATCCTGCCACCAGAAGCAACAGCTTTTATGCTGAAGCAAGTTTCACAGAGCAATATGCAGGTATTTATCATCACTGGGACAGCACTCTGCATGGGTGAAAGAGAATACTCATATGTTGTTAAAAACCACACTCAGAAGATATCCATTTCAGTCTCTGTTCACTGCTGTCCATTCCCACCACATAAACAGTTTATTCCAGGAGGAAAACAGTATGTGTATATATATATATATACAGATAAATAAATTAAAACCATCTTTTTAGCCCATTAGTGTGTTGCAATGGCAATGGATTAAATGAACTGCAGCTGATTGTTACTAAGGTTTCACCATAACAGCTAACTATTTCCTGGAGAATTAATTTATTTAACTGTCTGCATATGGCAAACATCATGGGCCTGTGAATTGCTATGCCCTCATGGGTTGCTAAAAGCAAATAACTCAGTTGCCAAATGGCTGGGATGTCTCTTAGGCACTCAGATGGCACTTCCTAAACAGCCTGCTAGGTTCTCTGCTAAACACTCAGATCCTGATGCCCTGGAGGCGGTGCAGGGCATGAAGAGGATCTTGAGTGTACGGGCATTTTGATGGGACCTCAGGCATGCCTGGTGTCTTAGGGCAGGTGAGCTGCTCCTCTGCCAGCTGGCTATGAAGGGGCTGGGAGTGGGGTTGGGGTGGGGGATGGAGCTGGGAAGGGCAGGAGGCATGCATGATGGGCAGGAGGCAATAAGGTATGGCCATTCCTGTCTCAGACAGAGATCAGGAGTTAGACCTGCTGAGATCTAATCTCGCAGTTCTCCAGTATAAGGTTCAAAATGTGCTGGGACCTCTTCATAGGCTTTGAGTAATCTGGGCAGCAGCAGAAAACCCTGGGTCTCCCTTTGCTCTTCTGCTTGCGTTTAGATCTGTGTGTCTCCTGCTAAGACATGTCCTCTTCCAGCAGGCTTCTACCATTAATGAAAATGATGCAGACTAGAGATCTGACATTGTGTCAGCATTTTTTGCGGTCCACCTCCCCTCCCACCCCATTTTGTATGCAGGCGCCCAGGAGCCAGCAGCGGTGGGGCTGCAGGGTGGCCTCTGTGAAGAGAGGCCGAGGCTGCCCTGCGCTGGACACAGCCAGCTCCAATGCACCCTGCAGGGCACTGCTGAGCCCCTCGGCCAAGATGGAAGCGCCTCAGGGAAAGCGTGTGCAAGAAAGGGCAGAAAACATTGCACAGGCAGAGGAGGAGAGGGCTAAAAGAGTGAAAAACAGCAGAGGGAATACCAAGGCCAGATCAGAAGGAGGAGCTCCATGGTGGAGCAGATATGCACATTGCAGCCCATGGAGGACCCTGTGCCAGAGCAGGTGGACATTCCCTGAAGAAACTGTGGCCTCTGGAGAGGAGCCCACACTGGAGCAGAGGAGGATCATGAGGAAGAAGGAGTAGCAGAGAGTAAATATTGACTGTAGTTGCATTACTTGCCCATCCTGCCTGTGCTGCTCGGGGGACGTAGAGGAGTTGGTAGTGAAGAAGTGAAGCTGGGCATGGGAGGAGGAAAGGTGCAGTTTCGACATTTGCCTTTTTGTTTCACACTACCCAATGCACTGATTATACATTTATTTTAATGGGCAATAAATTAATTTTCTCCAGGTGGAGTCTGTTTTCCCTGTGACAGTAATTGCTAAGCAATCTCCTTGTCTTCATCTCCACCCACAAGCTTTCTCATTACTGTTCTTCCTATTTCCCTGTCCCACTGAGGGGAGTGAGGGGAGGAGTGAGCAAATGGCTGGGTGGGAGTTTGGCTGCCAGCCAAGGCTAAATGACCGCTCCCCTCCAAAAAAGCCTGCAAAGAAGTCCTGCTGCTAAGTGCCAGGAGTTTGCTTGCTATCCAGGAGGCTCACGATACTAGATATGATCTCCTTACACTAACCCTGCAAGCCATACTCCATGCATCACCCCCAATTCCACAAAGAGACACCTCCATTCTGGTGCTTCTTCCACAAACTCCATGTGGTTATCCCTGTGCACAAACCTTCGCTGCCAGATTTCTACTTCTGCTCCCACTCTGGAAGGACTACTCTGCTTGCCTTGCATCCTGCTGCTCTGCAAAAGCATATGGCATCTCCTGCCTGCCTGCTCTTACAACAGTGAGAGTTGGTCCCTGTCATGCTGGCTGTAAACAGTGGCAGAGGGAAGCATTCACAGCCCTGGCCACCAAAGGGAGAGTGGCATGTCTGGCTGGGCTACTTCTTACGGCTGGTCCTCTATGTGCATCTCTTCTTCTCCTACAACCCCGTTATCCCATGTGGACAGGGAGGCAGGGCTGCAGACACTCGCTCACCTCTGTGGTGAGCATTAACACCGCAGGGAGCCCTCTTTCTTTTCCCTGCAAAAGCTGTAAGGAGCTGCAAGGAGCTGCTAAACTTGAAAGGCTATTTGAGATCCTAGCAAATTCACAGAGATCAAAGGGCTGTAGCTGCAATGAGGTAACAGAAAGGTGTAAAACCAGAGCAAAACAAGAAAAGAGATCAGCCTGCAAAAAACCCATGGACCAGAGTTGGTGGGACAGTTGGAGGGAGTAGCTGTATGGGGTAGGAGTTCGGAGCACAAAGAACACGAATAAGGCTGTGCTGTAAAACAGGTGAGGTCCACACACACTGCCCAGGCAAAATGCCCTTTCAGGTTGCTGGTCTTTTCTCATGTCTTGCCTGCTTCCCCCTCACCCTGCAGCCAACTGACCAACTAACTACAGCTTCTCAGTTGCTAACTCCTTTCTGGGAAGACTTCTTTTTTACAGAACCCTTCACAATAGGCATAGTGGGTTTAGTGCTGGGTAAGGAGGGAGGGTTTTTTTAAATTTTATTTCCCCTTCCCTTCTTTTTATTTTATATTTTTTTTTTTTGATTTCAGAAACATTTCTCTTCACTATTAGACCAAACTATGACCTTTTTGAGTCAGAAAGCCAGAAACCAAAAGCCTAATCTAGACAAGCTGAAAGCAAAGAACAAGGTCTTGATAACACCAGCTGAGAGCCATAGGAGCCAGATTCCTTCAATGGCTCAGACTGTTTTTCTGGCTGTTCTGGGAGCTCCTGATTTGCTCTAAACAGCACTAGAAACACTTCATTCATCGTTGGTTGTGTGTGCAGTACCAAAACACATTTTGGTTTCAATGAGTCAACAATTTCTAATATTTTCCAAATAGTTCCAGTTGTTTTTTTTTTCATGTAGAAAAAGTGTGTGCTCCCTGGTGAAGGGCACAGTAGGTTACATAGTAGGCTAGGAAACATGAAACACTTGCCATTTGCTGCTCCTCTGCAGCACTTCATTTTCCCAGACATTGACAGCACAAGAGAAGAATCAAGTCTGACTAACCTCCATTCTCAGTCTGTCTCCTTGTTATGATATAGTTCATTTAAATCCTGTCCATGCTTCTCTGCTCCCGTTTCACATCTATTGAAGTGCACATGTGGATTTCTAATAATCCATGTTTAAATGCATGTTTAATGACTAATTAATCTGGCAAACATGAGAAATAGTGCTGTGTGCAACAAAGGATTTTCTTTGCTTATCCACTTAAAAATCAATTTGTGAAACTTTCCAGTGTTTTCTCCCTGTCTCCCTTTTCTTCCCAACCAGAAACAAAATAATTCCTTCTTCAATTTTTATTGGTGGTTTCAAGTCAGAGATTCCGTTCTTGGAAATCCAAGCCTTGAAATTGGTACAGAAACTAACATGTAAAAACTAACTATTGAGATGTTTTGACTTTCTCAGTGTTCCTCCTACTGCCTGGGATTTTGGCAACTGAAACAATTCCCCCAAATTTATAAACATTTGCAAAATGTTTCTGAATCCATTCTTCGGTTGGAAAAAGAAAATGGATCAAACAAGTCAAACCTAAATGTGCATCTCCTAGAGATAACAGCACACAGACAAACAATGGAAGAGGCACATAAATAACTCCATTCTGAATTTCCCTTCATTTTCCTTGCGGATTCTCTATAGGTAATGGATAATGAGGAAGAGGTATTTTTGCACCCAAATGAAGAAGAATTATTTATCCACCCATAAATGCTCTCAGTATAATGTTTTCACTTTAGTTCAGCACTGTGAGTAGTCATGAGTAGGACATATCGACAGCCATTTAGACACTGAATTTCTCAGCAATGAGAAATTAAGCTAATGCTGTGCTATAACCTAGACAAAAGCTTTTAAATAAAAGCCCCCAATATCTCATTTTTATCTTGATGTGGAAAGGTAAAAATTCGGAAATCTCCCACAGTTTTAAAGGGAAGGAAAACCATTTTCTGACTACCTTTTATCTCATTCTCCTGAAATGGTACTGAATTAGAGTCACATACAAACCCATCTGGGAGGCACAATGTTAAAACTACTATTAACTATGTCTCAGTAAATGGGCCTTCTTTATATTTTGTCCACCTTATTTCTGATGTATCTTCCTTTTCATACCTAAAACTGGAGTAGAAGGTAGACATACATACAGAACAGTTATATTTGTAACAGACATGCTTTAATCTAGCTCCTGGGGAAAAAAAAATCTGCTATTTACATGCTGTCTCTTGTGGTTGAAGCACTGTAGCTACCAAGGCTCTGCCACTTGCTATGTTTTTCCCAAGATCATAATGTCACCACTAAGTGTGCTGATAGTCTTGTGGTCCCACTTTTGCCTTAAAGCCTGTGCAAACAGACAGTGGGGGGACTGCTTCCTTCCAACCAAGGTTAGCACCTCACTAAGACATGAAGCACTGTGCCCAAGTCATTTGCAAATTTTCGTGAGGCTCAGCTTTGACTGAAATGGCGTCTTCCCTTCAGTAGCCCAGTCTCTTTCCTGAACAACCCATGCCCATAAGGACGTTAACGTAGCATTAGTAAGTGAATTGATAAGGGAATTTAAATGAATACACTATGTGTCTAGACCATCAAATCAGTTTGATCTGTATTTTGCCTCAAGGACACGGCAACAAAGGAGTTTGTTTGTTAGCTGTCGCTCAGGCTGCATCTGGGGCAAGGCACCTAGTATTCCTGGTGAGGAAACCTAGGTGCAGAGCAGAGGGGAGTTCTATCTAGAAGCTGCACCCTGCAAACAGTATGCAGGTGAGCCAGTCTCGACCAGGTGGCATGGGCACAGGGTTGCTCCAGGCATGAAGCACAAAGGCAGCGTGGACATACTTAAAAAAGATTCCAAGACTACACTCAGTTCCTGTAAGAGACATTGTGTACGGAGGGTTTCAACCACAAACCAAGCATCTTACAACATGGCATAGTGCAGAAAATGACATTTCCAAGTGTATTTATTGAGAAATAGTAAAGATGTACATAATTTTACAAGCTTTTAATTTTAATTTACATTTTCTTAAATTATGTAAGCCCTAATAAACTACAATTTGCTAATACATGACAGAGACCCTTGGCTTCAATTATATCTCCAACATGCTGCTATTGCTGGGATTTTGGCTCATGTCACTTCAGCTCCTCTTCAGAGATACTAAATACCATATTCATTTAGAGTATATGCCTGGTGTCAATCCTGTAAAGCAGAGATGACTTTTGAACCGAAACCCTGGATCTGGATACAACCTCACAGCTAAAATTTAGTCTTCCTATGGTGGGCCAAATCCATATTCTCCATAAACTCTGCAATTACGATTGGCTGCAGGACTTCACCTGCCCCAAGATGAAGCGTGCTTGTGTGCAGGATTTTGATTTGGCCTTATCTCCCTTGTCAATGCTGACACTGGAACATACTCTGCAGCTGCTTTAGATGCAAACACTGCTGCTCACACTGGATTAGAATGAAATCACACCTGGGAGCTGGCTGCCACCTATATCTTTGTGCACAATCTCCATAGGCATCTAAAAAGAAGCATCACTTTTAGTTTTTCCTGTCCTCTTTTACTGATACACTGAACTGCATGGAGTTATATCTATTTAAGATACTACCTTGTGACTGCAATCACACTGCATTTGTATTCTGCAAGCTGACTATTCAAATGCCTAATGAACATTCAAGTTCTGTACTGACTGAAAACTGCTAGAATATCAGCAAAAGGCATTATATTCTATACATCATTTGCCCCAAATACTTGCCAACATGACCTTGTGCTTGCTGAGGAGAGGCTGAAGGGAAGGCCGTTTCTGATTAATATGCTGTTGAATTAAAATGCACTCCATGTCAAAATGACCAGCCTTCAGTTTAATCTACTTAGGCCCATCTGGAACAGTCTGACGTGACTATGTGTCTGCCTTGGCAATTTTCTCCTCCCTATCGCTCATGCAGGAAAATGTATCAGAGTAATTGCTCTCTACAAGGCAGGCATGTACTACACACTTTTATTTAAAGACATAGAACAATTTTTGCTTAGCAAGAGAGTAATTGTGCTCTGAAATTTTGTTTTAGAATTTTAGTATTGTGAAGGCTTTTGAGCTAAATCCTTGAATCTTCTTTGGATGTACATTTTTGTGGCTTGTTTATTTTTATAACTAACTTCTGCTATGGTAGCACACAGAATCCAAGATAAAATCGGAACTTTGTCATGCGCTGTAAAACATCCCTCCTTTTGCCTCCATCTCCTCTTTAGAAGTCCAGTATATTAATTGAGCCATACCTGCCACAGAGAGCTAAGCACAACTCCAATGAAGGCACTGCAAACCTTTTATAAGAACCAATGGTTGTTGCTGGGCTATTGTTTGTTCTTACATCTGATTAGGAAAAGAACACTGAAAAGCTGAACAAATAACTTGAGAAATAATATTGCTTCATGCATTTAAATAACACTATGACTCGTCCAAAAATAAAAAGAAGAGAAAAATAAGCTAGTTTACCATACCAATTTTTTGTTTTATACAGACTTAAGGATTTTACATTGAGATTCTCATGCAATGTTATGTTGCTGGAACTTGAGAAGGGCTTTCTTTAAACTTTTTTCCTATTCCAGTAGAAACACTTTTTTTCCCATTCCATTAGAAACACTTTTTTCCCACCTGAAAACCTACAAACAGCTGGTACTACAGCTTTTTATGAAAAAGTACTTCCAGGCCAAATTTGACTAGACAGGTACCATAAATATAAAGAAGGTATGCATCATTTTTACTTTTTGGATACACAAATCTATGACCCAAAATACCTAGTGTACAATGATTTCAGACGTGGCAAGTCTCATGTGATGGTTTTAAACTGCCCCGTGACAACAAATTATCATTAGTTTTTTGTATGGTGACTTGTATATCCATTTCCAACACAGTAAAGAAATCCCATTTGTATGAATTTATAGAGGAGTTTTGCCTTGGACTTTTAGTGGCTCCAGGCTTTCACCTACCAACCAACTGTCATATAACCTACAGAGATTAAATCAACAAAGTTACTACCTGATAACTAGACATATGGTGGCTTCACAGCACAGAGAGGGAAGACCTTCACCTCAGTGCTCACTACTGTGCTTTTGTAGGCATCCTGGAGTTTACATATAACATCTTCTCTTGCACACACCTCTTCACACAGTCAGAGCACTGGCGACCTCATGTGTCTCCACGTACAGACTTAAAAATCAAAAAGCAGTTTCCATTTCTGCCATGAGAGATGAACCACTTGCCATTGTTTCCGAGTGCTCAAGCTGCATGTGGAGCACTAGGGACCTTGCTCATTTTCCAAAGCTGAAAGGTATCATGTTTAAAACTTGCAAGGTAATTATCACTGTATGGACTGTAATTTTTAATAGAAATGATGAAAATTAAGATAATATATCTCTCAGTATTTCTTCCTAAAAATCCTCTCCTTATCCTCTCCTCAGATGCCTGCCATGTTATGGAAATTTCTGATTCAAAACATTCAGGGTTGCTCCTGTGTAATACTGTTCTGCAATCAAAAATAGGTGAGGAAAATCATGTTGACCCAAACCAGAAGACACATAAATGTGGAACAGAATGGAAAAGCTACCAAAACACTGTTACATTTACCAAAGTGGACTGTGCTCCTGAAATGACCAATGTCATCATGCCAGCAGTTTCAGCAGCTTGTGTTAATCCTGAATTTGCTAAATGTAGCATCATTTGTGCATCTGACTGGTGAGAGATTATTTAGTAATTTTTCATTCCTAAAGAACTTGTGTTTTATTCCCCATCTGGGCTTAACTCCACATTTTCACCTTCCAGTAATGCCACTTGCACACTTTGTCTGCTGTGTAGGAATTTGTTCTTTTATACACAGCAGATGCACTCACTGTATGGCTTTCAGTGGACTAAGTAATTCATGAATACGGCTCTTAGTTCTCTTGTCGGAGAATCAAGAAATGATGCTGAAGGTGTGAAACACTTTTTTTTTAGCTTTCAAGGTAGCGGTCCCCAGTATCAACCTCCCAACATACTCTTAACTTTCCTCAAACAATCAGTGGAATTATTCAGAATCCAAATAAAAACACAAACTTTCCTTTATTATTTTTTTCTTACTGCAACAAATACTTAAATGATTTGGTGCAGCCCTGCTCTTTGATTTCTTTGAATTTCAAATTTGGTCATGTCAAAAATTATCACAAAGGTTTCTTTTGTTTATCTACATAGCTTTTAACCAAAATTACATTATAACACACGAACACAGTCTTCTCTTTAAGGCACAACACATCATTATGCACATTCTGTTTGCCAAACTTATAAAAGAGACAATATTATATAACCCTCTCCCTCCCCTGCCCCCCCAAAAGAAAGAAAAAATTGCATCCACTTCCAAAATCAGCTGCTAATAAAGTCACAGTAAATTATTTTCATCAATAATTTACACAAATTACAGGTCTAGACAGGATTGTCATTATACAGTCTGAGTGCATTCCAATTCAGATTTTCTGGGTTAGGTAGGCTAAAGTCTGGTTCAAACCTCAGTGCTGAGAATATATCCCATTTTGAGGAATGTTGTTGAACACCACCTTGTCGGCTGGAAAACGCGTGTTGGTGCTTTGCCAGTTCGAGTCCTTTGTTTATTCCTGTCAGGGCTCACTTGGTGTGTACCAGCAACCTCCACAGTTTTAATTCATTTAAAAACGTTGCATATATAAGACCATAGAGCTTCCTTACGTAGCACTAATGTTTTAACTCCATTCAGCAATCTGAATTCTTCAATTTGGAATTTTTAATTCCAAATATTTCTTCCCTTCTTAAGACAATTCATATGTGTAAAGCCAGAGGCATTGAATCACACATAAAAATTCAGTGTACTTGAAATATATATATAAAAAAAGGATTGCCAACTTTAGAACACAGTTACAAATACTCTAGTTCCAGTGCTTGATGGAGAGCCAAGAGGTCCGAATGACTGGATATCCTCCAGAAAGGCATGTTGTGCTGTGTTTGTTAGAGGGGGGAAAAGGTCAGGAAAGATGAACACTGTGACACAGGGCGGTACATGACACACGAGGCTAGTCAGATTACCACCACATATTTTACACCACTGTGTTTCTGGATTGATTTTTGCTAGTAAGGTACTGACAAAAATCAGACCAAAATAGATCTGAGCTTAATAATTCAACTGAAGTTAAAATAATCAGATAGCCTTTCTTAATAGTTTCTCTGGAAAGAGCCTGTTAGTAAGGGCTATTTGTTTATTGCTAGCATGCAAACCCATACGAAGGAGCATTAATAGGAAATCCCTTTCTGCTCCACTTATTAGACTTTGCAAAATACCACATGATCATTTAAAGTGCTGTAAGACTTCCATTAAAAGAGACTTCACACACACTACTTCAAAACAGAATTGAATTACATTTTTCTCCATCTAAGGGGAAAAAAGAAATCTCTTTGGATAAGAAAATAACACATTTCTGGTTTAAAAAAAGATAATTTGTGTTGCAGAAAGCATCAGTGTCTGTGAAACATGCAGATATATGCTCTATTCTCCTTAGCAATTCATCAGAATAGAACCCCCCCCATACTTTCATGTTGTGTTCAGATCTATTTGTAATGAGCTATACTCATCCATCTCTCTGAATTCTGTATCTATCCATGCAATATAGCCAACGTTAAGAAAAAAAAGCATGCCAAACTGGAAAGTACGCAATCCAACCACCTTTGTTTAGCACAAACTATAAAAGACCCGTCACCAGTTCTGTACCTATATTAAGGAACCATTTGGAATGAGCATTTTGGTTATTTTTCATTTTGTGTCCATTCCAGCTACAACACTAAAAGGGCACTTTATTTCGATACTCCTAGCACAATGACATTTACGTCACTTGTCCCGTGCAGACATTGTGAGGCAAAAATTTTCAGTTTCTGCACACTTCCAGGGTTATATTGGGAAGTACGGTGCAAATTACTAATTCGATCTGTTTCTGAACATTGCCAACTTATCTGATGAAATTTAGACTTGAATTATTATCATGAGGAAATAGAATGTTTCTAAAGAAATAGTTCTTTTTTTAGAAACAGGTTTGATGCACGATCTCTATGTTGTCTTCTTTTTCCCTCTGCAGATATGTCTTTCTTGAAGCAAATTATATGTTCATCCTAATTGCTCCAGTAAACTACGGATCTTCATCTATGTTAGAAAAAAATTTGCACAGTCCTTTAGATATTTTTCCACATTCTCTGTAAAACTTCTCTTGAAAGCTGCCTGATCTCACCATTTAAAGAAAAGCACCACTCAACCATCGTGTCATAGCCCTTTCTATCTCTTCTGTTTATCTTTAATTTGCTTGAAGCTAGTCAGACGTTTTTGCTGCAATCATTTTTCACTTATTCTTAAAATAGTTTTGCTTTTTTATTGTCTTTCCAAACTGATGTGATGCAAATGCTAGAATCCAAATGGTTCATTTTATTCTAAGTTTTGATCTCATCATGCTCTTGTTGCCTTGCATCTGTGGACTGAAATTATTTGTCATTCTGCCATTGTGCCACACTGACAGAAATGCAAACAGAAAGGCTTGCATTAGTAGCTACGTATCACACCAACATTTCAGGAGACAGGTTACCTTTTTTGCTGCCTGTTCTTCTTCTACACCATCCCCAATTACAACATATACTACTTTTCTGCCAAACCTTTGCATTATTCGTTCAAAGCAACTTTCTTTTCCTGGAAGATAAATGAGATAAGAGTTCAGAGTGAAGTTACCTGATTAGCTGCATGTTCCTCATCTCGGCCATCTCCAATCACAACATAAGTTATGTTAGTGCCAAATCTGGACACTATACGCTCAAAACAGCTCTCTTTGCCTGAAAAACAATGCACTACTTATTCAAGCTATCAAGTGAGTTACAATGAAGCCCTACAAAGGATTACTGCAGTGGTAAGACATTGTTACTACTGCTTTTTAAAAGTTCCTAGCCTTGGTATTTAGAGCCAAAACTGGTAAGAAGCAATTAATTCCCTTAGCGACACTAACCTGTTTCAGGTAAAACTAAATCTCTTTCTTAAGAGTTACAGGAAAGCCACTAAGATAAAGGAATTAGTAGCACTGCAAAAATGAATAGGTCAGTGAATGAATAATTGAATTTTAATATTTCCCTATAATTGTAGTAACATTTTTTCAAGGAAAGCAGAAATTTTAATTCTAATGTATCTGCAATAACAAGTGATATAGCAATGGAGAAAACTGTTCAAAGAACAATGGACAAACAAGATAAAATTAGACAACAGCTTCCTGGGAGAACTTCATGAAGCCTTTGGCACTTTTGGAGAAATGTGGAAGCAAGCAGGCTAAGCCAGTAACAAAAATGAAGAGGATTGAAAGGGACCAAGCAAAGTCATCTACCAATCTTGTCATTGTATTACAGGTACAGTTTTACCAACAAATGCTTGTGCTATTGATCCTGAAACTGCCCAATAAGATGGTTTCACTGTTTCCACAGGCGATCTCCCTATTTAATTAACCCTTTCCATTAGGAAGTTTCTCTTTGACGTGTGACCTACACGTACCCTATTGCAAAGAAATCATCACCTATCGTCATACCTCCCACCAACACAAAGATTATTTCCTTCCTCTCTGCAATAGCTGTTTGTTATTATGTCTATTTGCACCCCAGATTTTTCATCTCTTCTCCCAAGCTCATGATTTCTAGATCTCTGATTCTTACCGCTCTCCTCTTGCTTTATTTCAGCTGGCCCACAAAAAAGAGCTTATGTTTAGGAAAAGCATTTTGTGTATTAACAGTTGTGTTAGGACCAGACTTCAGTGTGTGCAAGCAACAGCTGCAATTATAGTCCTGTGCTCAGCACAGTGCAGAGATCATTGAGATGAAAAGTAGAGGGAGATCTTGTACCAAACAGAATTTGCTGTGCTCCCGACAGGGGTGTAACAGCAGCCACACTGTTCCCAGAAGGAATTCCTGGTGCAGAATTACTTCGACAGAGCTTCCAGAGACTGTGTTTCACTTCACCACCCCCTTCTGTGCTGTCGGCACTATTTCTTAATGCTCCTTCCTTTGGTCCGAGTGCAATCTCAGTGACTGAATCCAACATGTACAGGCTGTATGACAGATGACAGTCATTCCAGAGGCTGCTTGGTACCATGTGGTATTTGGGATACTCTGTGGCTTGACTTAAGTTTTTTAAGTATTTGAGGCATTTCTGTCTAGAGGAGAGCTACAGCTAATTAAAGGATGACTAAGGTAATTGTTTTTCCTGACACTGTTAGAATACGCATTGTTTTTTCACTTGTGAAAATAATTTAGGAAATATATTGCAATGCTTTTGCCAATGAAGTGTCACACTCCATGTTACATAAGGTGTCATAGGTATAGAAATTAAGCATTCCTGAATTAATAATTGGTAAATCATGAAATCTGCCAAAATTTTCAGTCATTGTAGGCTGTGTCACATTTCACAGGAATTATAACTTGTCTTGGTTTACAAGAAAATTTTGGATGTGATTTTCAAAAATGGTGACTTTCCAAACCGTAATAGAGAAGAGGTATACAGTTTTCAACAGAATAGGGAAGTGCCCTTGTGGCATTCATCAACACAGCTTCTGTTGGTAACAGTTGTCATTACCATCACTGATGTACTAAGCTTCCAGAAAAAGATTGTGAAGTGCTGGCCTAGCTTACATAAAGCTGAAGGTCAGAGCAGAGACTATTTTAACAGAAGTTCTGCTTACATTTCACAGAATCACAGAATGGCAGGGGTTGGAAGGGACCTCTGGAGATCATCTAGTCCAACCCCCCTGCTACAGCAGGTTGCACAGGACTGCAACCAGGTGGGTTTTGAATATCTCCAGAGAAGGAGATTTTCTTCATTCTTTTCTGCACCTTCTATGTTTTCTGCACCATATTTACGAGTTTCTGATGCTTTTAATCAGTCTGGGGACCTTTATTCCTTCAGGCATCATTGAAAATAAGCTGATTTGGAATTTATTGACATAAACACATCTAAATATATGCAATGCCTAAATCTTATACCTAACACTGTAAGTGTCAGGGAAGTGGCTTGAAATCCATCCATTACTGGCAAAAAAATACTGGTAATGCAGTGTAGTGAGAATGGATGAAAGACTAATTTTCTTACCTATTTTGGTTGCACTGTAAATATTTTCAATAGGAAAAGCTCCTCCTAAGCTGTACAGCAGAACTTTTGCAAGTGCTGGGATAAGCTGTGTTGTTGTTACCAACACGTTTACACAGTTACTCCTAAAATGAAAGAAATAGTTTAAGTTTAAATAGTTCAAAACCATTATCCAAATGCTGATGAGGTGAACCAGCTGTGGAGAGCATATTCAGGATTCCTCAACATTTACTTTCACTCACACAGCAGTGCTGCTCAGCACCATCACTTCCAGAAAAATGTACATAACACTCTTGGCAAAATGCTTTAAAAACTATGCAGGCCTGATTTGTAGGAAATATAAACACCAGTTTAGAAAAGACAGGTCCTTGAAGAGGGATTCACTAAAATACAAACACTTAAGATCACCAACTACCTAAAAAAATAGTCATTCTAATGCTTTGAAAACATCATTTTCAAGCTGGCAATTACTTGGCAGTAGCTACCAGCCAAATAAAAGTGTTAGGAGAAAGTGAAAATATCATTTATTATTCCTGTCTTGAGAGGAAATAAACAGCCAATACACATTTCTGCACAATGACATCACTTTCTTCATCCTTCAGGAATAAGAATATTTCTGAGAAGAAGGACAGATAAGAATAATCATGTTAATGAGGTAGCATCGAATGGTGAGAATGAAAACTTGATTGGAGAAGTTCTGCTAGCAGTTACACAACAGAAAACTCAGAGCTAGGCTACTTTAGGCTGGAACAGGAGCATGACCATGTGAACATGGAGCCAAGAGAAAATTGTGATTTTTCCTCCTGGTTCTTCTACAAACTCCAAGCAAGAGCTTAGGCTACTATTTCTGCCTTAACGTATCCCAATTTTCTGTCAGTAACATATAGGTGATGTTTAGCTCCATCACAGGTACCTTCTGAAGATTTATGGCTGTACAGTTATTTGAAGACAAAAGACTACTATTTTATACTCCTGAGTAACTCGTAACAGTTTTCCAGACTCATCCACCAATGCTCAACTGGCCTCCATCACCAAATGTCTTTTTGAAGACTAGCAATTCAGAAAGAAATGCAGAGCTAAACACAATGGCTTACACAAATTTTTAACTTTTTTCTCTCTTAAAGTGCTTAAGACACTGTTAGATAAACAACAATTAAGAGATAAATACATTGCAAATGTTGTTACGTTTAAAATAAGTTTTTCACATCTTTCCAAGTTTGTCCTTTCCACCTGATGCTGAGTCTTTTTCCAGACATGTTCAGAAGGCAAGATGGCTTACATTGTTCTTTTTTATGGTTTAAAACCAGAATTTTTGAGGATTTCTGATAAGATACATATTGCCTGGCTGACTAAGCAGCAGCAGTGTTCACAATTTTATTATTTCAAAGGAACAATATGTTTTACATCTCATTACCGGGAACCCAGACTTTTAACTCAAAACAGGTTTTTGTTCTGAAAACAGATATATTTTTAAGCACACTGATTTGCCTGCAAGGATAAAAGGAAAATGTTTGTGTGTTCTGGGATCTATACAGTATTCAGGTAGCACTGTGAATAGGCACAAACATTGAAGGACAGAACAGACACGTGGAGTTCAGAGGATGCTGGCCAGAACATAATAAATTAAAGTCTGTCTCAGAATTCTACAATATCCTTTCAATGTACGCAGGGACACTCACCACATTTTAGAAGACACTTCATGCTTATTTAGTAAATGCTGGAATCACTGAAAACGAAATCACTTTCCATGGAATTTTTCCTATATCCTACTCAAAAGTTGTACGAGACCTGTTCTGTTCTTTAAAGGCACTAATTTATTGTAACCTAAAATGTCAAAAAATAGCCATTACACATCAAAAATTAAAAACATTTTTACAGTAGACTCAAATACATACCTTGTGCTGATAATTGATAATGATTTAAGTGCATTTGTTAGCCAGGAGTCTGTCAGAGCTTCAATCTCTGCTCTTAATTGCAACCACGCATCTCTCTTAGCGGGACCCAGGAGTCCTTTTATGTAAAATGCAAGAAAAGAAAAAAAAAAAAAACCAACAAATTAAATGCTGTATTAGCTGGAATGTATAGATTTTATGGTCATTGTTTCTGTTTTAAATTCCACTAGAACTTGAAAAAACATCAAAGAGAAAATCTGTTTTCTTCAAGGCTAGGTAAATTGTTCTCTGTTTTTATTTGTGCTCCACTATATCAAGCAATGTCAGTGAGTAGTGCAGATACTAATAATTAGTTGTCTGATTTTTTTTTGGTCTATTCAGGGTCCTCACTATGTTTCAAAGTACACCTTTCAGAAATACGTATTTTTTTAAACCAGCTCCTCGCATACATCTTACTCCCTGATTATCAGAGGCAGAGACAAGGAGATCCATCCCAATGGGATCATAGGCAGAGACAGTCACAAAGGAAAAAACTTTAGAATAAACTTGCCGTTGCAGTATCTGCATATGTTTAAAGCTGTCCTGCTTATGACTCTGTATATAGGTGAACCTGAGGTTACACATATGGAAATATATTTGTTTGCTGATGGCTGTTGTAGTTAGTAATGATAGCTCCTTTTATAGCATTTACAGCCTTGAAACGGCTGTACAACTCATGTTCTCATATCTCAGTTACTCCTTAAAAGCACCTTAAATTTTCCCTTTGGGTATAAATGGTCAGATTTTAAAAAATACCCAGCCTATTGAAAGTTGAGCTGAGTTCTTTGGAACAAAGCTATTTTCAACTTAGATTTGGCCCTGGAAGAGCAGGGAAGCAGGCTTCGTGACCTTTAGTATCCCTTTTCTCTTTCACACCCTGTGTTCCCAAGAAGTGGCGGTGCCTGTCTTCAAAAATCTGAAATGAAGCAATCTAAAAATACCTAGTTTGATCTAGCCTTCTGTTGCCTTCTAACAGCTATTTTGAAATAAATAGACACATATGTGATAAAAAGATTATTAAAAAAGCTAAGAAGTAGAGGATGAATGAAGGAACTTGCCCGCTAAGGATGGAATAAAGCAAGATTTGTGGGAGAGAATAAAAACATTAATACAATGCACCATGTATCTGCAGTCTGCCTTCGCAATGATTGTTCTTGTGCTCTTGGAGTTAAGCTCTTACTAGTGGACAACGGTTTTACAAAATGCAACAGCTTTAGGATCTTAGATGCATCAGGAGATACAAGAAAATCCTGTAAACTTTTGGATAATATTGTTTCAAATATTATTAATATATAAAAGCTCTACTCATGTCACCAATGAAGGGCAAGGCAGGGCAAGTGAAAGCCAACCATCTTCTACCACCCTTTGGTCCTACTGCTTCTTCCTGTGCCAGTAAAGACTTTGAACGACTAAGTGAGAAAATACATACTCCAAATTCACATAATTTGGAAAATTAATAAGGTAATAACTAATTCACTGTCTATATTAGTTGTACTGTTTCCCACTTCTGAGAGACTGCAGGAAGTGCTAAAAGAACACCAAACTGTCTGGTTTTGCTGAAGGTGAGCTTTACTTTGAGTTTCAGGTTCCTTTGAAATAAATTTCAGATGAGTTGAAAAAGCCCATGCTATAGAATGGGAGAGTGTTCACTTGGACTCCTTCCTGGTTGGGTTGGCCTCATTTTATTCTCAGCTGTGGCTGTAGCAATGCTTGAAGCCTTGCAATTATTCCCTGTTCTCACAGTCTCTTCTTGAGGGAGTCAGTTGACACATTCCCTTCCTCAGAAGAGGGTGTCTGCCTCTGCAAGTCACACAGGACTCTCCAGAACAGATTCTTTCAGTTCAGCAGCTTGATTTCCTACAAGCCTGCTGGCGTAGACATGAATGAGTCCATGAATGAAAACAGTAACAGGGAAGATCTCAGCTCAAATGAGACTCGGATTTCTTGCTAACAGAATTGACTGTGTAAACTACACAGTCAACAAAAGGGGCCAGTGGCACAGCAGTGCTAGGGTTTTCTTGCATCCACTGGTGAAAACAGACTAGAAGGTACCCAGCAGAGAGTTAGCAGACAGTGTGTTGTTACCAGCCAGATCACGAAAATGTACGATGAAAACGCTCAGCCACAACCAATCTGTGCTGTGGAAACTGTATAACCTCTTTCCTAGAATAGCAGCGTATTTGGAGTAAGTAGCTCAACCAACCAGTAAGGTAAGTATAGCCGAGCTGGGTCTGAAGGAGAAAAATGGGCTCTGTGGAAGCCAAATGGAAGCCTGCTCTGTTTCCCTGTCTCGAGTTCTCCTGCACAACAGCACAATGTTGGCTCTGCCATTACAGTCAGTAGCTTTCAATAGCCCAAGGTCCAGTCACATCCCTTTCCATTCACTTTGTGGCTTCCAAGGCACATTCCCTCAGCGGGAGTTCATCGCCATGTAGTTTAACCTGATCAGCATTCTAAATTGTTTTTGACAATTAAACTCACCTCCTATGTTGTTCTTGTAAGTATTATACAACTCTTTTACTCTTCTGTAACGGAAAGCCAGCTTCCTCATCCAGTCAACCCCTCCTCTTACACCTGTTGGCAGACAAAGGTTTGCACTACTTGCAGCTGCATGGAAGCCATCAGTTGCAAAACTGTAGGTACTGCAAACACCCAAAATACAGTAAAAATAAATACAATGTATTCCTGTAAATGCTCAATTTATTTAATCTTTGAAGAAAAAAAAAAGAAAAAAATGCTATATCTTACCTTAGGTCTTGTCCATTATCATCAGAAGAAACATCATCTATATGAACTTGATCACACTCCTGTTGAAAAAAAAAAAACCCAACAAATGATAAATTATCTTTTAAGACATATGCTCACCTCATCACACGTTTAGTACAGATGTTGAAGAAATGATAGGTGCAGGCCACTAACTGCACCAGAAGATGGCAGCATAAGTACACCTACAGCTTCCTATCACCATCAATGTCTTTAAAATGCTACCACCTACAAATCCTACACTGTGTAAATTATTAGTTTAGGCCTTTAGAAATGCGATAAATAATTTTACTATGACTTTAAATTCAAATTATTTTAATTTAAAAAAATAAAAAATTGTAAGACTCAAAGTCTCTCTAGCATACCAATATGCCAAAAATCACCGAAACCTTATTTCCCCACTTCTTAAAAGGTAGTGATAATGAACCTCAATGGGCATATAACTTCTGTTAAGTCTCTAGGAGTTTGGATGCTTATCAGTTCTTTTAGTAATTTATCCAGATGCCTTTGGCAGGAAAATCACAGATAATCAAGCAGTCCTGAAGAAGTTCATTATTTCCTGGTTTTGGAAGGGATGTAAGTAACTCCAGGGAACTAGAGGTACACTGGAAAACTGAACTCCCCTCTAAGCTGGTTTTATAATTGCATAGGTATCAAATACCTTTTTCTGCATAGTGGTTATGGCAGAAATGGAGGAAAATGTGGGGGAAATACAAATAAATAAATAAGTCAAGCTGTCATGCAACAGTAAATATAAACAGGCATCGTATTGCTGTTTTCTGTAGTTGCTAGAATTAACATCTTAACCCAAAGACACAACAGAAATCCAGTGTTTGGAGGTTTACTTTCCTGTATTTAAGTAATTTTTTAATATTTAAAATAGCTGTTGTTAACATAATCCTAGTATAATGTATGAAAAAGGTCAAGGATGTATTTAAAAATTACTCCCCAACTAAAGTTTTCCAATAATTTAATCTCATCACTAAGACAAATTGAGGCTGAACTTTCAAAATGCCCAGTTCTGGGCCTCAAATAGAGAGTCATCTGAGTCATCGATGTCAAATAAAGTTGCTGACAAGCAGCACTTAATTCAGACTCTCTGTGACATGCAGGAGTGTGAAGTTCTAAGCTTCCAATTTCAGTCTTGTATCAGTGCTAAGTTGTCTAGATAAAGGATAAATCTGAAGAGGAGTGATTTCCAAATGTGTATGCCACAAGTTCTTAGGGTGTGAATTTGGGGAATCATCATTTCTTTGCTCTGTTTTGTTTGCTTTGCACTGAATAAAAACTTAACAGGCTTTTACCCACATGAAGTAAGTTGTTAAAAAAAAAATACCAATTTTTGTATAAACACATATAATTTCATTTTCAAATACATAATTTCATTGCATCATACAAGCAAGCATAATATAAAATTTTGTGTCAAGACTAAAAGAATGAGTGGCCAAACTCTGTTCATCTGGCTTAATCCATTAAGACAGGCATGAAAGAGCTGTGCTGAATGAACAGAATTGAAACATTCTTCTCCTCACTGGAGAAACAAATTTTTTTGGTTCTGCCTGAAGAGATTATCTTGAGCTGTAAAATATTTTAAAGAAGCTGCTTTTGGATGTAAGTAGAAGATGAAAAGAGAAAGAAAAGGGGAAGTGGCAACTGAAATAATAGATTCATTTCTTTCTTTATTATTTACACTCCTTCACAAAAAAAAAATGCAACTAGACTCCACCCAGTGTAGGGCAGGAACTCAAAAATCAGACAAAAAGCCCACACTGGGACAAATTCTAGCTCTATATTTTGCAATATCTGAGCAATATCTGGCTTTCTAATTACCTTCACAGATTTCCCTGGACCTGGCCAAAGCACAAGATAATTTTAACAGTTTAAAAATCAGTTCCGTGGATTTGAAGGTCTGCTAATTAAATGGAGAGCACACAGAAGCCCTGATGGATAAGAAGGAGTGTCTGCCGCTGTTTGGGTTTTGTTAAGCTTTTCAGCTACGTTGGTCCAGCCTTGAAAATTCCAGATAACTGTTCTGCTGATAATTTCATTATTAAGTTAAAAATGAGTGGGTGGCAAAGGCTCAACGGTTTAGTTTTATCTTTTTATCTCACAGTTTGTTCATTGACTCCAGGAACATGAGATGAGAGAAACATGCAGTTTTCTGATTACTTGCCCATTGTCGCTGCAAGAAGGTTGCTATGTTTGTAAGGGGATCAAACCCAACAGGACTCTCCAGCTTCCTCCTTTCCCACCTTCCTCTTCTCCTCTCAGATCTATGGCTCCCCTCCTCGACTCACTGGCAATACACATTTGCTGAACAACAACAAACTCATGTCCCCACCACTCCTTGCTTCATTTTACTTTGTTTTCTCATTTACTTATCTACTTCAATTAAAATGTTTACATTTTACAAATTCAGTTATGTGATGTGAAAAAAAATTCCAGAAAAGAAGAAAAAACAGATGATTTGAGCAGATTTGAGATAGTTGTCTACTTTTCCCAAAAGAAACAGGAAACTGGTGGCACAACACTACATCTGGGTTTGCTTGTAAAAGATACCAAACAGTTGTAGGGAGAAAGGAAAGCTGTCTGTCACTTTAAATGTTAAGGTAAAATACTTTTCACATCAGCTACTGTACTGTCTATGCTCAAGTCACAGTGGCTCACTGTCAATGCAAGGTTAAAACTAAGAAAGATAAAATATATTTCCTATTATTGAAAATACAGGAAAGGAATCTAGATACAATAACTGGCTTTTGCTTTAAACAACATTAGTTTAAATTGTATCTGAGTGCAGTCAATTCTTTGCAGCAATTTTTAAAGCCTGAAAATTTGACAGTACAGAATCAACAAATCATCCATAAAAATTATCCTCCTGGAATGGACAGTAATTTCATTATCCAGTAAAAACACTGACTCACCACACTAAACACAAAAATCTTATTACTGAGAGGATATTCAGCACTATGCCTTCTCAGGCTATACAGAACAGCCCTTTTTATGTATGTGCTTCAGTGTCTGTTAAAATTAGTTTGACCTGTCTCCCAAATTCTAAGACTTACCTAAATCCTATTTTTTACTTCTCATTTCCATTTCTAATGAGAAAAAAAAATGACAAAATCTTATTTAAAATATGGTAGGATTATCATAAAAATGAAATGTAATTCAGTTTGTTTGAAATACTCTTTTTTCTTTATCATCCTGAGAGTAGAGGGGGATAATGGAGTTGAAAGATTTATGTCCAAATTTCTGCTTGCAATTTGTAGAAATTGGGTTTTTTTGCAAGCATAGTATACACCACCAACACTTCTAAAAGCTGTCTTAAAAATTAATACTGAGATAGGGAGAAAAACTTCATTTTATTCCTTAACTGGTTGAGAACAGAATGCATTAGTCTGGATATTATTACAGAACTGAGTCCCATCTCTAAGCATTGTTTAGGTACATGAACTTTCTAGAGAACCAGACTCTTATTTTCATGGCAAAACACCAACTGCCCTCCCAGGCAATGCTTCTCAAGCTAACTAAAATTTATACACTGAGAATGAAATAGCTGGAGAACAGCCTAGCCTGAAATAAAAGTGCATTTTGGCTGATTAGAACATGGGTTACTGGGTCAGTGGGGAATGTCTCAGCAGATCGGAATTTCTGCATCAGCAATCACTGCAGTGAAACAGATTTGCATAGAGGAAGGAAAACTTTATTTTTGTATGTGATAACTTTCAATAACTTGGTTATTATTACTAGACCCTGGTATGCGGTGTTTGCAATCAAGAAAGACAGGGAAAAAAGAGAGCTTAGAGGATGTAGTGACTGGAGTCCGTACTACAGGAATATAGGTTCATTAGTACATTACAGTTGTCATGTCTGGAGCCACGAGGTTCATTGTGGATAAAGATGAAAGCAAGACAGAAGGTATGGGAACTGATGGCCCTGCATTAAAAAATTAAATGATGAAAGGGTAAGTAATCTGTCTAGTGAATAAAGGCCTATCTCACTTGCTCCAGTAAGAACTGAAGGTCTTGTGAATGATGGCCATGACCATCAACAGCTCAGCAATAACCTCCCCCCTCCTGTGGGAGGATGCAGAGAGGAAGACAGAGAAAGAGAGATGGAAAGAGGGGGAGAGATGAGACAGACCCCAAGTCAGAACTGGGGTATTCTCAGAATTCGTTACACAGTCTATATACTTTGGCACAGGATGCCATGCAGTTTTATCTTATTTGCTAAGAAGATAGAAGATTGTTGGTCTTCTTCCATATGCCAGAATGTGTGCATACAGTTCATTTCAGAACAAGAAGTATGGAATTTTGGTAATCTTATAAGAGAGCTGGTTTTGAAACAAAGATGAATTCTGGGCTAGAAAATACTTAATTGTATATAGAAATTGGTTTTAATCAAATCAAATTGATTGAGTTATGGGATTCTCCAAGAGACTCCCCAAGTAGTATTTTTTGATTTCTCTAAAACTGAAAACTTTTTGCATACTATTCAAGCTCAGGAATGAAGTGGAGTGTGAATTTTTGGACAGGATATTAGAACTACCCTGTGAAGAATATACAAAATGTGATAATCCATTTAGGCAGCTGAACCCGAGATCTACAAAGAAAACAAATAATGAGAGAAAGGAATGAAGATTCAATGGCCATATGCAAGAATAAAGAGGTATGGAAAGAGGGTAAAGCTCCATTTGGCTGAATATTTCCACTGAACTCAGCACAAGATTGGAGAACTCTGGGCATATGCTACCGAATGGCTTAAAGTTCATTGGGTGCCATGTGAAATCTGAACATGCAGGGGCATGCTAAAAAGAAATTTAAGCAATGCTTTGAAAAATTGATTTGGAATCTCCTTGGTAAGGGGCACCAGAGGGAAAACATTCACCCAATGCACTTGCGTTGTCAAGTGATAACTCACTAGGACTGCAATAAAACACTGACTGCCGAAGGCATGTCCAGGGCTTTACCTTCTTACATTTCTGCTGCTGGAAGGAGGAACTGCAGCTGAGGCACAAGGTGAAGTAAATCCCAGTTTCTTGACTTAAAAAGAGCTAAGAATAAATGAGGTCTGCAAGGGATGACAAAGACAACTGCAGCCTGGTACCTTCTGCTTTTCTTATTTGCCTACAGCAGACGAAGGAACAAATGAAGTGCACACTAGAAAACTCAACATCCCAGTGAATGGAAAAAATCTCACGGATCCTCATTTTTTCTATTCATTCATCAGAGACCTTCCTCTGGCATTTTAAACAAAACCTCAAAGTCTTTCAACTGCCACTAGTGGCAAAATATCTGTCCATGGAAGGAACTCTGGGATCCCCTCTGAATAAGAGAACAACTGATTGAGACCACGGGAAGGACTGAAAAGCCCATAGTTTAATTTTAGAACTGTTTTTCACCCCTTGTCTCTTGACACACGTGGTTGTAAGACTGCCACTTTCCACATTAACAGATCTGGACTCCCTGAGTGAAACAAAAAGGTCTGTGAAGCCCAGCTGATGAGCCTGCTTCCCAGACCTCTGTCCCAGTGGCCATTCATCTGTGCGCTTCTGACAGGTGAGCAGTCCACAGCAGTCACTCCCTAGGAAGAGGTCTCCTCCTTTTCTGATCGGGTGCCAAATTGCACACCCTGGGTACAGCATGACGAAACACACAGTCTGCTCGTTACCTTGGGAAGAGACATCACTGATGAGTACATCTATCATAGTCCCAGGTCTCTGATGCTGCAGTCTTTGAGGTCAATGAAGAATAATCTATCTTTGAGCAAGAAAGAGTGGGGCTGTGTCCAAAAGGCTACTCAGGTATGTGAAGAGAAGAACACAGTCTCTTGTGGTCGGATGATGACACCTACTGAAAGTGGATGTTGAAAACTTCAAGAGAAAGAATGGCAGGCACACATGTCCCCCTCCTGGAAATGACTGCAGACAGCTCTAAATCCATGCAAACTGAAAAGGTGGCCATAGGACAAAGAGAGGAAAGGGTAGTTTGCAGATTCCCTCTCTCACCCAGTTTCATGGAAGGACTCTGGTGCCACAGGAAGTCACTGCCACCTGGCTAACCTCTCTCTGATTAGAATATGCCAAACCCAAAGTCCAGATAGGGAGAAAATGTCCCACACAACAAACACTAATGCATAGAAAAACCACTATGTTAAAAACCCAGGAGTATCAGTGTTTATGCTCCTTTGATTCTTACCTCTAAATCATTAAAAAATAAATGTGTGTCAGCAAGATTAAAAATCATTTCTTCCATTCGCAGTCCAAGGGTCACTGCCATTGGTGGATCCTTAAAAAACAGAAAGCAAGGTTAACTACTTAAATATCTTTAAATTATATCAGAATTACTTTAAAAACTCCTGTATACAAAGTCTTTTGAAAAATTAACACTGCAAGAAATTTCTCTAAAATCCTTTCAGTATTAAGCTATTTTAATATAACACTACAAGAAAAGCCTGCTGAACCTGTGTGAGAAAATTTGGGGAGGTGGGGATGTTGAAACATCAAGTCATTTGAAAGGCATTTGCAACCTGGCTAAACTGACAGGGGAAAACCTGGTGGCCACATGTAAACCTGCATAAAAAAGGCTGTAAACAGGGAAGTTCGCACAAAAGATATATGTAAGAAAATCAATATTTATTATTATAAGAATATGTTAAATTTTTCATCCCCGAGCCTTTTCTAAAAATATGTAAGTATCCCACCTGTCAATTTGTGGGCAGAAAAAAACTGAGTCATGGAGCAGTAACTAATTTTTCTGACCCAATGCACTGAGTCAGCAGCAGAGGTAGGAGCAAAGTTATTTCATGTGATATCCAGTCCACTGCACAATTCTTCTGATATCTCGGCTTTTCTTCCCAATTTTTGGGCACACAGAAGTTCTCACCAAGGTCATGATAAACTGGACTAGGAAAGGTAGTCATCTCTACCAAAAGATTACTTCGTAAGCAATTATCCTACACTATGATAGGAAGGTGTGATTTAAGAGGCCTTTTCAATTTCTAATGTCTCTGCTTTATAAAAATACGAAAGGTAGTCTGAACCTATATGCAATTCCCCAAACTGAGTTCCATTTCAGATAAATCATCACTGCCTTGCCTATGCTTAGGTCTACGTCATTTCTTTCCCACACTTTCTGCCGTTCCAGTATGGATCTTCAAACCCTGCACTTGGTCCATCTCTGTCTCCATATTTACCCTTCTTCCAGGCAGACACTCACTGATGAATTTCCAGGCTCTCCTTTATGATTTTATTGCAGATATTCATTCAACAAAGTGCCTGTAAGTGTTCTTCTAAGTGTTCTTCAGTGTGTCTATAGTCTATGGCATGATTCTTTAGTAGGTTCACAGGAATGGGAAAGAATATGTAAGTTTGTTTGTTTGCTACAAATCACCCCTTCATTTCTGATGAAATACAGGATTCCTGTCCCTGGATAAGATTCATTCAAAATGTTGCATCTGTTTGTAGGTCAGCTTTCACACTATCCAATCACTCTACCTCAGCAAGATACCACAAATCTACTGATCTGAAATAACAGTTTATCTGAGAGCATTTAGTGTACAGTAAATGTGAGATATTTATTTTAACTTTGCTAGGCTTGCTAGGAAAGAGGTTAAGCCAATTTATGTTACCTTACATTTGGTTTAGAATAAGAACGTACACGGATAGTTCCTGATGCTCAGCTGACACCTGGTAACCAGTTTTATCATTGCCTTCATCATCTGCCCAAGCTTGTGGGGTTCAGTTAATTTTTTTATGTGTACTGCACTGGACTGTTAAAATAGATGTGATCCTCTTCTCATTAAAATGAGAAAAAAAAATCTTATTATTTCATCACTTAATCTCTGATTGACAACTAGCAAGTTTTCAGAAAATACCTTGAGATTAAAAGCATAGAAGTTTACCAGCATCTGGCAACAGCATCACACAAACCCTCAAATGATCATTTGTTCCTATTAGGAACAAAGGCTTCCCAATCACGATCAGACGTCTGCTACGCCAGGGCTTTGCAACGACAGAATAAAATATGGCTTCTGCCCTCAAGCACTTAAAAACTAATGGTAAAATCTGAAACATAGATGTATTTTGACCCTTGCTCATGAAAAAGTCAGACTTGAAGGGGAGAATAGTGTACAAGAAATTGTAATGTTCCAAAGTTAGACCCAATTCTCTGGCCGTGAAAGGAGATTCTTTTATGTTGACCCTTGAACTGGTCTTGATCACCTTTCAGAAGTAAAAATGAACTGCTGTGCCTAGTAACATAACTTCAACCCCTACGTCTTCTGCAGTCATGTTTATTGGATCTGAAAGTCACGTGGCTGAAGGCAGCAGCAAGTGCAAAGGTCAGTTTTCCAAGGGGATGATTAAGGAACACACGTTAACAGATTTGCAAAAACTCATATAAGATACTTAGACCACAAATCATCAAAATACTCTGGACTCATGAGATTCCTCATCAAGCCATAATGCTTTTATCAAAATGTCATCACATATAAACATGTGTTTCTCTCTCCTTTCTCTTGAATTTTTTTCTGTGCACAGTAAATTACACATTTTTCTTCCTAGATAGAATATAATAAAGAGTATTCGCAGTATGCTTCTTCACTTCAATCCTACCAACACTAAGGCATGTGCATAACTTTATGCACAGGTGGTAACTCATTATTATTTATGTGAGGTAAGTTATTCACTGGAGTGCTTCCAAGACTGGAATCTCAGACTTTTGATTCTCAGCCTCTTTTTTCCCTTTCCTGGGCAGAAGCAGACTGAAATGCGGAAATTTGCTATAACATATTCCATTATAATCCAATTTATTTTTACAGGAACTACCAACTATGTATCACAATTTCCTGTCTTGCCTAGTATAGTTGAAAGACGTAAATGTGACAAAGCTTTTATGATTTTCTTATTAGTAGCATTTTTGTAACCAACTATGCCTGACTTTATTACTGTTAAAAAGAGATTTCCCATGTTCGTGTTTTGACAAAGGCATGTGTAGGATATTGCTAGGTACTATATGTAAAATAAAATAAAGCAAAGGAATTACTTTCAGCTTAGCATGAAATCAGTCTGGGATCTCCCCATAACAACTTCTGCTAAGGAGAGTCACTAGAATTGAATTTTCAAGACATGAACAATTTTTCCTTTAATAAATTGGCTGAAACTTGCACTGCAACTGTTTAACAAGAATTAAACATCATGTTCCAGCTCTTGACATATTAAGTTCATTCCTTCACATACAAAAATAGACAGAGAAAGCAGATCTGTCGGGGTCTTGTGGTTTTATAATGTTTGCACAATGTGGAAGAACATCCCAATCGTCATTTTACTGTCTTTCAACTTGAAGCAGAAGTTGCAGACTGACTCAAGGGGCACAAAGAACAGTGTTGAAAAGAAAGCAAGAAACATGTGCAACTGATACAGATTTGAGCACTGCAAATTGAGAAACTGAATGAGAGGCAGACTGACCTTCTGCCAAAATGGTATTTTCTGCTGCTCTGCATAAGCATACACAAAAGAGGAAACAATAATAAAAAAAACCCTGGAAGTTTTCCCCAGATAATTTGCAAAATAAAGAACAAGTCTTTGGCCCTCAGAGGCATGATTTTAGCCAGATATCATTAGCATGCAAAAGAATCGAATCAAGATCAGCTACAGCAATTCTATATTCCAAAATACAAATTACTTTAGTTACGTGGGTATGAAGGCACTAAACTGGAGCCAGACTGTCTGTCTATGGACTTCTGTACCAGACTGGTCCATCCACTGAAATGCCTCCTGGGAGACGTAGACAAAAATATCCTGAGAGGACCAATATTTAAATGTCTTGACCAAGTGACTGGAATAAAGCCCCAAAAGCTCAGTGTCCAGTAGTGGAAGAAATCTATTTAATATTGTCTTGGAAGGTCAAGTTTCAGCACAAAGAGTTCAAAATCAGTTATTTTCTTAGGAAAAAAAATACAAACACACCAAACTGTTTTTATAAAACCTCAGAAAATAAACAGATAAACAGTCAGGTAGATTCATTGTGACAGGAATTTGTATGCATGAAGCCTTAAAAATAAGCAAGAAAACAATCAAAATATATGAATAATATTATAAAAATTAGATTTTCAATGGGTGGCTGTCCAGAACAGACTTACAACAAAACTGACCTCTGGAAAAAGTGGAAAACCTTAAGTACCAATATTTTTAGCTTTTAGCTTTAGACACTTCCCTGCACTATGTAGGAATCTCAAATTTAAGTCCAGCTTTCACTCTCTCATAGGGGACACTTGTTCCCCGGAGAGCTTCATGTGGGTTGCAATGGAGGAAAAAAATACATCTCTTTTTGATAACCATATCTGGTGGCTGATGAAGGAAAACTCACATACTCCACAGGAAGTTTCTGTTCCATGCTCTCTAGAAGGAGGTAGGAAAATGGACTCGGAGGTCTCAGACAATGAGGGAGTGAATGGAGAGGACAACTGGAGGTCATGAGAGATACAATATTAATACAGGCAGACAAAAGCATATTTATGAAAGAATTTGGGAATGTCATCATGGGTGCTAAAGGTGACAGAGTTTTTCTGTTTAATGACTGGACAAGCAGAGAGTGAGCAATAAAAGCCTTCTGAGCCCTTTCCAGAGAAGCATACAAGGTTAATGTAGCCTCCCTGACAACTTTCTGCCATTGGCAATCCTATCAAAAATGTCCAAATGTGATCATAAATTGTGGATTTGTTTTGATTTTTGCACTTGGAAATCACATTCTCCCCCTCCTAAGGTCACAAGGGACTTCCATTCTTTTTTAACCTGTTGCACCTTGAGTCACAGCATTTATCTGGACATCCCTTCCCTCTGGATTGACCTGGGAGAAATTAACTAAATATAAATGCTCGGAGGTAGACAAAACTCCAGCCTAATCAGCCTTAAATTGGCAAGAATAACTGGAATGCAATGGAACAAAGAATACACACTGTTCACAGGGAGTAAGAATGTACCTCATAAACTTTTAACAGATGATGACATCTCCTAACACATGTCCTGTCACATCAACAAATCCTCACTTAAGAGCTCAGCATTGTAGAAAACTGTATCTGCCAACTGGTGCTCAGCTGCAAAAACCATCATCAGCCACACAAGTCATAAAATAACAACACAAATGCCAACGTTCATAATTTGCTACTGCAGTAAATAATTAAAAATAGAGATGTTCTAGTTTTACGAAGTACAAAGCAGATGAGCAAACAAGCTGTACAAGAGGTACTCTTACTGCTGGAAGGCAGCACCATTTCCCTGAAACCTAACAGAGGTGTAGTGTAGTTTTTATTCTCTTTTTATTCTCTTTATATTCTCTTTTATTCTCTGACTAACCCAATAAAATAACCACTACACTGAACTCAGACAGAAATGCCCACAGGCAGAAAACAGCAAGCCACAGAATATTCCTCTGGATAAGTTTTATGTTTCAAATATCAAAGTGATGCATTGACCAACCTCTGGCCAAATCTCTCCCACTTCAGTGGAGTTTAAATCTGTACTGTACTGGTGCCCAGATAAGAAACAGCAATTTGCCCTGTGTTTTAAATGAGATGCTTACAGCTGCACCCAACAAGTTGAATCTTCCAGTAAATCACTAGTTTTGTTTTTAGCGTGGTTATTATAACAGACCTATATAATTCTGAAATCAAATAATTATCACATCATGCAAAGTGCTGGACAAGCATACACTAAGGAGAGTTTCCATTCTCAACTTCAGAAATCTTCAGGCATAACTCAGAAATCTGTTGTTCTCTTGACAAATACATGACCTGAAACTTGCCTACTGGATCCAGGCCTTCCCATATAACCTCTTGCCAACAAATGCCCCCCATTGCCTATGGGGATACTGGTTTGCCTTTCCTTTTTCTCTTCTACTCCAACCACTTGTTAAACTGTACAAATCTTTTAAAAGAGAAACTGTCTCCTGGTTTGTCTCAAGCGCTCCTGCACTTCATACATTGGTGCCTCCACCTGGCCTCAATAGTGTGACAGCCACCTCCATGTGGTGCACTTCCCCTCACCATATTCCCTGCACAGCAGAGCAGAGAGATTAAAAGACTAATTTCTGAATGTTTTGTTTTCACCTTGTTACTGCAAGAAATAGAGTAAAGAGCTAGTGGAAAAGGAGAATGAAAGTTTACATGCAAGGAGTAGATGGGAAAAACCTGAAGGTGAATATCCTTGCCTGTCTGTATAGTCACACGAGCTCTAAACCCAGCATCTCACCCTGTGAAAGTACGAAGTCAGACCACTTGGTGTAAGAAAATGCTTTTCCTTAAAGCAACGTTCACATTAAAGACTCATTAATCTCATTTAGAATACTTAAAACATGGGGGAAGGGGAAATCTGTGCTTTTCCTGTGCATTTTTTTTATTTTTGTGGTTTCCTTTTTGGGGAGTAACCTGATTATGTTTTACAAAATGGGCTTACAAGATACATATGGAAGAACATAGTGTGCACAGCTGAGTGTCTGTGCAACGTAACACGCCTTTATTTTTTTAAAATCAGACAGCAAATCACCGCAATTAAATAATTTAGTATCACCAATATTTTACACTACCCTGTTTTTTTTTTTTTCATGGTGAAGTAACAATCTTATACCACATTTCCAAGATAAACAGCTCTCTCAAGACTTTGGGAAGAACTATGTGCTCACAGGACTTCCACTAAGAACCTCACAATTCATGGAGTATTTACTCTCATAGCAACACAATTCTCGTAACAATCCAAAATTCAGTCTGGATTAAGACCTTGTTTACAGATGGAAATCATATGCAGAAAAGATAAGGGCCACATCATGCACAGACTGACTGACGTCCAGCTGTGCTATCTTTCCCTTCTCCCATGCCTAACCTCTTAGGCACTTCAGCTCAGACACATCCCATAGTAACTTTAAGCAACACTTCAATGACAGCCCACTTATGATAAGCTCTCACTGTACTTCCTTTCCTACTGCTCCAGCCTCTTTGCGGTCAACAATACATATATTTAGTTTCACTGGCAATTACATTTCCAACGAGTTCTTTATAAGTATGGCAAAGGTAGTCACTGCAGGAAGGAAAAAGTCTGCTACTTTTATTTTACAGTCTCTGTAAATGAACACTTCTGTCTACTTGTAAGGATGCCATCTATCCGTACAGAGTAAAAAAAAAAGGATTATATTTAAGAATTACTCTCCGTTTGCTTCATGGTTGTTCATGACATTTGTTTACTGATGCTGATCTCAGCAGCATAACTACATTGATTTCGCTTGCCCTTGAGATACTCTTGGTTTATATATGACAACTTTATCTGCTGTCAATACTACTGGCAGTTAATAAGCTATTACTGTTTCCAAGGACTCTGTATGAATTCTTAAAGAACAGTGATACTGGGATTTTTTAAAATATCCCTACTCATAACAAAGTGAGAAACCAAGAGGAATTAATTCCTATTTCTGTCTCTAAGACAGTTTTTGAAGTTATCCGTATATGTTTTTGAGCTACAAAATGTGCTCTGATTTTTAAAATTTTGTATTAAATTTCACTTAGACTTTAGTCATATATTATGTGAGATTGCACAGGAGATGTAAACATCCTAAGAGCACAGTCAAAAAAGAATGAAAGGAATGACTGCCTTGCTGGGGCAATTCAGCAAGTTCTGTGGCAGTCTGTGGGCTACACTCAAAAGTGATATAAATGTTCATGTTCACCTAGGTTTCTCTTTTGTTTTGATAACAGTAAGTTAGAAATGATTCTGACAAAGTCACTGTTGTTACAGTGTTTGAAAAACAGCAGAAGAGGCGTTTATGAGAGAGTACTTAAATGTGCATAGATTTGGCACTGTGAAGTCGCAAAACAAGCAATGCTGTTTTTTACAAGACATGAATAGCTACCCTTATCTTAGCATTCCAAAAATTTAGATTTTTGCCTGGGTCTTGTGAGTTTTCCTAATAGCTTTTTCTTTTAATAACCACAAACAGCTGTCTCAAAACATAGAGGACTGGCCCATCTGTGGTTATAATCCACAGATTCTGGCTTTGGACATTTCAAACCCACTGGCTGGAGAGGTGGGTGTGGAAAGTATTTCTCTGATGCACTGTTTCTCACATCCTTTTCTTAAGCATCTGATTCCGCACGGCATAAAGAGGCAGGAAACTTACACTAAACAAGTCCTTTGTCTGACATAGTATGGTCATGGTTATGCTCTTAAAAAGAAATACCTTTGTATCGATTACACTTGAATGGCACAACACTTAGAACACCTACATCCACGTATGTACATACCAACATGCTCCCTGTCCATTTTCTTCCCTTCACACATCTGCCCTAATTTTTTGGTTTCTCCAGGCCTTTAGTTCTACCCGTCCTAGCAGTCTGCTCTTGCTGCTACACAGTGGGCTTCCCACCAGTCCCTTCTCCCCTTGCCTGAGCACCATTCCCTGGGCTCCCACCACCAGCCCAGCGGGTCTGACTGCTGACTCAGCAGGGAAGCTCCTGCAGACTACCACTGCCTCTCTCTGCCTCCCTCGCTTTTCTTCCTGCTTGCTGCACCGTGACCTGAACTTCTTTTGGATCTCATTGGAGGGGAGAGGATGCGTACAACTGTCTGTTGGGGAGAGGGATTCACTCCCCAGCATTACTCACCCCAGAGCCAGCCAAGTGAACCAAAGATTCAATGGAAAAGACGGGGAGTCAAAGAATAACATCTGCAGCTGGTGTTGAAACAGGTCAGTCTCTTACTCATCCTGAATCATCAATTTCCCTGTGAATTCACCCGTCGCTCCAGTTTATTTCTTATTTCTTCCTCTACGCATCCAGATACTGTTACTTATTTCCATTTGCCCACTACATCTATTATCTCCCTGCAATGTCTCTTCCAACATACCTCAGGAACCTCATCCTTGTTCCTCTGTAAACTCTTCCCTCACTTACAGCGTCTGCTTCAGCCCTGCCTCATATATTGTGCTTAGGGTCTGTGTCTAATTTCTCTCCTTGACTTTTTCACATTAACCCTCTAAAAATGGGGTTTACTGTACACTTTCTGTCTAACTTCACCCAAGCCATGATGAACACAGAAGGTGGAAACCACATATATGTGCAGGCCAGATAGCTCTTATACAGTGAATCGACGCAGAATTCATGGCTCACGTACCTTGCCATACTTCTGTGCATAGGATCCTGTAAGTAGCGAATGAAAAACTATGATTGTTTCGTCCAAATCCCAAACAAATACACGCTGAAAACAGAAGTGGGGATAAAATTATTAAATGAATAACATTGAAGTCCCACCATCATCCCACCCAGAGGGACTAACAGTCAACTGAGTTGTAGAGTTTAACCGATCACTTAACCGAGCAGGTTTCCTCTGAAAATCAGCAAGAACAGTGTATCATGCATGGTAAACAGTCAGAAGGAGAGTAACTTTTGAACTCTTCAACCATTTCTTATTTGACCGCTAAAAAGCTTTTCAAAAAAGCTGTATAACACAGATTTTAGAAACATGATGGGGTCAAACACAATTGTAAACTTAAGGATAAATAGTACTCTCAGATACTTCTCTCTTATTGATTCAAGGTGCTTTATTTCTACTGTATAGATAAAATTAAATTTTGGATAAATTGCTATATATCACATATAACGTCATACAAATTTTAAATAATATTGTAGGATAAAATTAATTATTCTAATTAAAACCCCTCCGAAACCTCTTTATACTATAAGGGGTTCATTTTCACTGATAAACTATGAAAAAGATAGGAAAACGGAAACATAGTAAGAGTCTTTGCACTGGAAAAGTTAAATCCTTTAAAAGGCAAAAATATTTAAGTTTCTGTATAAAAGCAATGGTATTTACATTCAGTGCCTAGCACTGCAGCCCACCCTGCCACCTGAGGAGTGGCTGCATGGCCAGCCAAGTCCCAGTAACAGTCTTGTCTTCTGCTGTACCCAGAGCTGGTCAGTGAAGGCAGAGCAGAGGGGCTGGCCAGGGATGCTTGCTCCCAGTGCCGGTCTGGTGGCAGCAGGGAACACACCGCACTGGCGAGGAGCATGCTCCCCTGATGCCTGAACTGGAGTGTTTCACACACACAGGCACTCTGCTTCCTCCTCCTCCTGTCACTGTAAGGCAGTGTACTGCTAACACAGGAGTAATAAGACTATAATTACTCTGTTGCTAAGAGGTCACCTGTGTTTTAAATCATCACCCCATATATTAGGCAGATATATTTCTTCACTAGGGCACTAATCCTGCACATACTGAAGCACAGCCATAACTTCACTGATGTAAGCTGCCTCATTGAAATCCACTGACATTACTTACAAGCACAAGGACAAACCTACATGTAAATATTTAAAAGGCTATGGCTAGATGATATTGCATATTCACACTGCATTCATAAATCATGTAATTAAGCTGAGCAACATAGCTGAGATTTTCTATTCAAAAAAACTAAAAGAAAATGTGACAATTTTGAATATAGAAGCCTCAAAATTTTGCAGTTCTATTGCATGAGAAACTGAAAGACGTGCAATCTTAGATCTAAAAAGTGCAAGGCTGAATCACGTTTACTTTTCTGACTAACTTTGTCATAAAGAACAATAATTTCTCATTGTGCATGTGTGCTAAAATGGCAACTAATATCTGTCACATTCAGTTAGTGAGACCGAGTCCATGATGTTTTCTAAAATGCCTCAAGCTATTTCCACAGCTGTAGTTTTCAGAATTTACTTTTCATCAGAAGAAACCTCCACATTACCACTCATCAATTACTGCAGGCATACCTCCAAGTCACTGTCCGGAGGGGGTGATGGATTATTCTTCCGCCCTCTACCCCGAGACTTTGACCCAGAACTCCTACATGTTCTCTCATCCAGATCTTTGATTGGCGTGGAGGGGCTCTGCACTGTGTCAAACTCCCCTGTAAAGTCAACCATTCACGGCAAAATTAGTGCTGGATTATTAATTAATAAACTCTCTTCTCATAGCTAGACATGTCTGTATGCAGACTAAACCACAAGATGCACCTAAAAAAATCGCGTACAATGAGTGATAACACAGTTTGTCTCACGTAGATGGAATCTGCCAATGCCACATACACTTTTGACTTTACCAAAGAAATGTTATAAACCTTAGCAGAATAACAGAAAGATTAAAATGACATATGCATGTGCAGACATACATACTAATACACATGAGCACATGCAAAATATTGATAGATCCAAGGAAGATGTATTTTAAAAGTCACGCTAATGACTTCTCAAAATATGAAGTGTCTTTTTGTTAAAGTAGTTCATTTCCCATGTTTGAAGTTCTGCTAGACCTATTTTCAAGTTCTGTGTAACTTCTACCAGAAGACCCTTTGGCATATGTCCACGTACCAGAAGAGCCTGTCAGCTTCCTGCTTCATCTCCTCCTCCCACGCTCCCATGTTACCTGCTCTTTAGTAGGGTTCACCTTTTTTTTTTCATCCTAGTCTGCTCATAAATTGGCAGAGAAAAATCATAACATTAAATGCAGTATTCCAGTCGCTACCAGAAAGAGGGTGAAATCATACTTGTATTCTGATCATCTTTCTCTAAGTATCAGCTATCGTCTCATGTCAGAGAGAAGATGTGTTAGAAGGATCTTTGATCTGGCTTGGTACAGTTGCTCTTAACACTCAGGCCTATTCCTGACTTACCCATTTAATCTACTTTGCCTCTGCTGGTAACAAAAGGCTTTAGAAGTGATCACAAAACAGTACCTATGTAAGACAGACAGACTGCAGGAAGGATGGCATGGAACCTCCCCTTACAAAGTACTTTTATGCCACAGGCCAGTAAATAGAAAATATCTTTTCCTTCATAACACAGCACCTTCAGTGCTGTTTTAAAAGTGCTAGCAAGAAATGCAGTTTAGCTAGGTTCCATGCTAAATTACATAAATCCTCCTTCATCATCTATCCTATTAATGATTTGATTTTTCTCTATTAAAGAAGGAAAGGGTACAGCTTAGATCTGACATCTGCTACAGAGTTTGATTCAAGGGAGTCCTTGTGCTACATGTAATTGCGTGTTTCTGGGCCACGTTGGTAATATTTGTTAAAAGTGCTCATGATGGCACATCTGCGGAATAAATTAACACTTGGTACAAACATGTCCGAAGAATCATCTATGCTGCATTTGATTATAAGCTGGAATCTGAATATTATTCACTTTTACAAAGAAGCATCACTAAGGTCACTGAAGTCCACCAGGCAATAGAGAAAGTGGCCAGCAGATCAAGGAGAGTGTTTTTTTTCTGCTCCATTCTGAACTTGCAAGACCATGCCTGGAAAAAATCTCTAGTTTTGGGTCACCAAATACAAGATATTGACAAACCGGAGTTAGTCCAGGTGAGGGGCACCAAGACAGTTAAGGGGCTGAGCACATAGGAGGAAAGGTTGAGTGACTTCACAGAGGTATATAGAGAGAGGACAAGAAGCAATAGACAGAAATCACAGAAAGGGATATTCCTGTTAGATACAAGATAAAAATCCTTCACTGTGAGAATGGTCAGGCCCTGGGACAGGTGCCCAGAGAGGCTGTGCGTTCTCCATCCTTGGAGATACTCAAAACTCAATTGGCCACAACTCTGAGCAACATGATCCAAGTTGGCTCATCCATGAGCGGGTTGGACCAAAAGACCCCTAGAGGTCCTTTCCAATGTGAATGATGGAATGTTTTTATGATCTTCCCTGAGTCACTCACCTCATTCTGCCTCCACAACAAAGAAGAAAACAATTCTAGTCTAGCAGGCTCTAAGAAGAAAAAAAATAGACTGCAGTCTCAATTAAGTCTGTGCGTAATGTAACACAACAGTTAAATTCTTAATCTCTTCCATCATTTATTTATACCTTACAGCGAACCACATACAGAAGAGTATTAAAATAAATATACTGGGAAGATATATTTATATATCTCAATCGGGAAAATACTGTTGTATTTCTTGGAAGAATAAGATTTAAGCCCACAATGTCACATTCCTGAATGGGAGCTCTAGACATTGTGAGGAAAGAATTCAAGATTCAAGGAAAGGGGAGAACAAAAAGAAAGTTTATTCCCAAGTCTATTGATTAGGACATTCACCTGGAGAAGGACATATCTAGGTTCCACTGCCTTCTCCAGGGCATGCTGGTTTATTTGACTGAATGACTGATATTTATGAAGTATAAAGATATATTTTCATGACCAAGAATCCACATCCCTGTACCCTTAAGTGGAAGGTGATGAATCCTCCATGAAACAATAGGAAATCAAATCTGCCTCTCTCACTTCCTGTGAAAGTACACAAATTATTCTGCTGGAAGAATAATTGGAAGAAGATACTACTACTTTTTTCTCAAACTAGGCGATGACTAGTTCTATGTTGCAAAGCCAATGTACTTCTCTGCTTGTGCAGAACAGAGACAGACAGCAGCTAGGAGGAGATTTTCAAAACTACAATTTAAGGATTTATTTCAGATATTATTTTAGGTAGTTCTGTCCTGATTTGGATAAGGATCATATGTATTATATAGTGATTTCTATTCAGCCAAAACTCTTATTTGCCAAGAAATGAGCAGCAATAATAATATCTAACGAATACTGTTCCCATGCTGTTTTTACTTTGTCCCTACAGAACAGAGAGAGAGTTCTTGTTGACTAATCATTTCTATTCCCAGCATGGTGTTGATGTCAGTAAGGACACTGCGGGCAGTGGAGCGATCAATAAGGTCACATTATCTGAGTTCTTTATCCATAAGGAGAACAGCAAAATGTACTTCGGTAACGTACAAATGTACAAAAAGATGCTTCATATCCAGAACCCTCATGCAGCAAAAACCTACACTGACTCCAAAAGACGTTCTGAGTATGCAAGTTCTCTATACGAAAATGTAATTTCGTAGATTTTTCTGACAGAGTGGAAAAAATATCCCAAAACAAAACCCCAGAAATGAAAAGGCAAATATTAAATAAGTGAAGATGAATGTTTACATTCTTACCACAGAAGTCTTAATATTTATAACATTTCAACATTCTACAACAAGATCAAGACTCATTTCTACAGTAATGTATTAGAACATCTGTTTTCAATGACTGTGTTTACTCTAATCGACTCATAATATATAAAAAAACCTCACCCTCTTCTAAACCTTCTCTGAAAGTATCTAAAAACTGAAGTAAATAACTTCTATTTTCATTTAGCATGAGCCACTACCAGTTGCCCCAGGCTTCTGCTTGGGTCAATGCTCTACATGATTGCATAATTATCCATTAATCAGTACTGTAACTAATCATGGTACCTTGTAAGTTCTAGATATTTAAAGACAACTTTATATCATTACGCTAATCTCTAAATCAGAATGAGCAGCTGTCTCTTACTTGAACGCAAGGTATGCATTCTATTTTAGAACTGCAGAAGTCAGTAGTGCATTTTTTTTTGAACAACTGTCGGCTTAATTGCTTGATTTGCTTTTTACCAACAGCAGGCTGAAGGAGCAACTGCATTTTCTTATCCTCCGTTTGCTTTAGAAATGAGGTCAATGCTGATAAAAGGAAAACATTAAAAATTCAGCCATGTAACATAAAAGAATGTGAGAAATTTTAGAACCTGAATACTGAAAACCCTACTCTCATGAAGAGTTCCTACTGCAGCTCCTATTAGACAGTAATTTTTATTGCAATTTTTGAAATTTTTAGCTTTTCCAATAATAAATATACTTCATAGCCTTTTCCCACCGGAACTATGAGCAGCGTCAGAGATCCAATAAAGCAAGAGGAAAATGTTAAAGCCAGAACATGGAACAACCACTTAATCACAGATGTTCATATGCTGGTTCATGTCCAGCATGAATCCTTCCATGCCATGGAGACCTTGCAGCAGCTCCAGTTAGAGTACAGTTACAAAAGAAGGTGGTCTTTCATATCCAGAACATTGCTGCCCACCTGCAGTTTGATGTGAACATCCACTCCTCCCTGTTAAAATACAGTCGTGCCACTTAACCAGGAGAAAAGAGGTGCAGGCACACTCTGCGTACAGACCTTTGTGCTAGTTTCCCTAATGCCATCTCCTGGAGAAGCTGCAAAGGGTGCCTTCACTGTGGGTACCAAATTAAGAGAGACCAAAGTCTGCTGCATCCCAGTAACCTAATTGGAGTGAATATCCTTATCCTACAATATCACCCCACCTAACTCTGGACATATGAAAGTGAGGTGCCTAACACATCAAGCTTTCATCCAGGTTTGCTACAGACCTATTTCTTCTGCTAGAATTTTATCCACTCTATATTAAATGTACTCATGTACTCATCGAATGTACTTGAACGTACTCATCTCCTGAGGCAGAATCCCTTAAGGATTCTTCTGACTTATCTCAATATGAGGTGAAGTGCCCCTGGACACACCTATTTGTCTCGCAGATACTCTGTGGTAATGTGTGCATTTTGAAAAATCTTAATGTAGGGCAGGCACAATACAATCACAGAAGAGAATTCCATGGGAAGGGTAAGGAGCTGAGCCTTACACAGACGTGGGACAGATGAACTTCTGAGCCCCTTCATACTCTCCTTATGGATTGACTTTTGTTACATATCCTCCGCAGAAAGAGCAGCCAGAAGATGGCTCCAACATTACAAACCTCTTTTTTCCTGGCTTGTAACGTATTATTGCTTGTTATGAGTATGAGTAGCAGAAAGAGTAAAGTCTATTTCAATTTTGATCTCATTTGCTTTTCTTGGTCAATAAATAAAATTGTAACTGATATTAACTCTTGATCTGATGGGGCTTTATTATGAAAACAAGAAATTATGTATGTGTGGAGAGTACTAGAGGCTTTGGTTAGTTATTAGAATTAATAGATAGCAGACATGGCAGAACAGTGAAATGTCTTGCTGTGTTTAATTTTAGGTTTTAGTTGGATAAGTCTTAAGGACCGAGCAATAAAGGCCTGTTAGAGAATATGGTGAGTACTGAAGCTCTGCAGTATGATCTACTGTATCTGAAGTGATCTCCAAGACACTGCACCTCACTGATGGAAATTTATTTTTACAGTGACACAGAAGGGCACAGGCATGTCACGTATTCGCAAAGTGGGTGTTGCACTCTCAGCAGAGGGTCGCATGATCAGTGCAACGCTTCACAGAAATAAGGAGTGTGTGGGCTGATTTGTAAGTTCAGCTGCACAACTTACTTAACAGGAAAGCAAATGCATATGCTTAAACAATCCACAAACATGAAAAATCCTTGCTGTTTCATAGATGCGAAGCCTTCAATGTTTTTTCAACCTGCTCAAGCTACGTAAGATTCCTTTCTTTTGTCAATGCTGTTTAATAATAAGGGAGCTTGTATTACATGATAAATTTATACAGCATTTCTAGGAAACACAGATACACAAGCGACAGACAATACGGAAAACACTGTGGTTGTCTCAAAAGTATGGAGGAATAACAAAGGAACAAAGAAGCAGACAGAACATGCATAATTATCAAGGTATAAGCTGTGAATACTCTTCACACTCTTAAAAGTGATTTGTGTCTGTTATAGAAAATAAGAGAAGGAATATGGAAATATGGGATATTAATCCAATAACAGACAGAATATGGAAACTGTTGAAATTTCACTTGATTTCAAGTTACCTCTTAGCTTTTTCTTCCTAAATTTACATTCTGAGACTACTGAATAATGTTTTACACTTTCATCAAAAACCCATGGAATGTGCATCTCGCCATATCCATTCTATATCATACTATATTTTAGCACAGACATGTGTGTGCACACACACACACACACTTTAAAAATCAGCCTGAGGAAAACAGCTGGCGAGGTAAAATACTACTCACACAATTAAAATCCCAACATTTTCAGCAAATTTAAGCAGCTTATATGAAGTATGCAGCCTCACTTATACTTTTCTACACAGTATTACCCTTCCTTTGTACGAATTCATTATTAAAAAACATTAGTTTTTCTACTATACATTTCAGTGAGATGTTAAGTTGTTGGGATGAGAATCAGGAAGATTTATGCAACGAGTTGATTCTGTCATTAAAGCAGATTTCTTCCCTACTCACAGCCTAATCCAAAACTCAGTTTGCTAGTCTTTTTATAAATGCTCACAGTCTGTGAGTAAGGCAGACACTACCCATGCTGCATGAGTGAAGCCTGTGTTCCTGGAAGAGACTGGTATAGCAATGCTGAGCCAGGCAGCTGGCGATTGATAATCTCTCCCATAGATGCTACGCACAGCCCTAGTATGCTACTTAGGTTATGAATATATGACATAATACGGAGCTAGATCTTTAAGAACTCCCTATATAACAGCAACAATACAGAAGAGTGAGCATGAAAAAGCAGGCTCTGTTCACTCAGTAAGGATACACATTCGTCTGACAGTGGCTGTGAGTTCCTAAACTATCCCACCAAGATCTCTATAGCTCTGCACTATACTATGCATAATTTCAAATACATAGTTTTAACTTTTCTTTACTTTAGTCCCATCTATATTAGATGGCAGAAAATAAATTGGTGACATGTTCAGGAACTTATAAAACTAGCATAGAAAAAAAAAGAAATCCATATTAACATTTGTGTTTGCAGAACACATGGAATGGAGCAGGTAAATGACTGTGAATGGGATTATAATGATAATGAGCAAAAATGAAGAGCTGCCATTATCCAGCAGCGGTGCCCTAAGAATAGAACCACGCGACAAAATACTATGTTGTAGTGGATGTGCACAAGAGGGCAGAGTTGGGCAGACAAACTGAGTCTCCTGGGAACATTCTTTCTGCAACTTTGACCACTTCAATGCTATTTTTTTAGAGTCTTGCGCTAATAACCAATTGCTCTGTTCTTAGTTACCTAAATTAGTGAATTAGCAAGCACGGCTTGTATACATTTGATTAAAGCCCATGTACTCTTGCTAGAATGACTGGGGCATAATTAAATGAACAACAGCATCTTGTTTTAAATTCTTTACAACGATACTTCAGAACATGTAGATGGATACAGGAACATTCCATGGTCAGAAATAGGAGAGCTCATTGATTTTTTATTTCAAAATTTACAAAGGTTTGTTACCGTACGGTTGTTTTCGGTACTAACGTCACTACCAGACTGTTGTAAATTTTTTCAGGCCTTCTTCTTCCACAACCATCTGAGCCTGTAAAGAGCTTTATTTAACTAGCAAACAAACTAGACAGGTTTCCTAACTAAACAAAAGAAAGCTTATTTTGGCTGTTTTGCATGATAAAGTTTTCTGAAAGGCATGAGTTTAAAATATCAATATTCAAACAAGGTGGTACAGACATCTTATCTTTATACAAGTACAGAATAAAATAAAAAATGTTGTTTTCACCTGAATGTAGATCTGTACCTGGTTGACTAGTCAGGCCAGGGAGAGAGTCCTGTAACTGGTAGGTTGATGATGATGAAGTGCCATCAGCCGTGTTATTTGAGGTCATATATGCACCATATGTTGATGCTGAGTAATACTGTGCATATTGATTTTGGCCAAAAGCTGTGTATGATGGATAATCCTAAAACACAAAATGCATCAGAGTACTTAATTAAGTAGAGTAATGAGTGATTTTTCCATTAAGTATTTCTAAATGTGTAATCATATGACTTTTGCAAGAGTTGAGGGTTTAGTTTAGATCTTTTTTTTTTTTAATTTAAGGATATTTAACCTTTTAAAATTTAAGGATATTTACTAAAAGACTACAGGGAGGTTGCGGAAGTATTTAAGTACCAAAAGATGCAACTAGGCTTCCACTGGGATTTTGATCACTTTCCACAGAAAATAGCATTGAACCACAGTGAGTCTAATTCAACATAACCATAACAGATCTAAACCAAAATAGCATGCTGTCTTGGAGTTAGATAAACCCTTTCATAACTGACAAACAAAAATGTTAATATCCATACCTGTTGTGAACTACTGAAGTTTGTAGAATTTGAAACAGAATTGTTTGCATATATAGTGGATGACGGTGTAAAACTAGAACCTATAATTAAAAAATACAATTAACTGTGAGAACTTGCTTGTGAATCAAAATAAAATTCTAAATACAATGTTCCTTGTTAAGATATAGACAAATCAGAAGAACAAACAATTTTAATTTCTGTTTAAAAAACCCAAAATATTGTAATGAAACCTTAAAAGAAATTAAATGCTACTTCCACGCATAAAGGCATACATTCCTCTTGACACCATGCAAGGAAGGTGCAGTAAGTCATTACATCAATCAAGAAAGTGTTTTTGAAGTGTCTCACCTCTCCTCAAATATTGTTTTTCTCTTTTGCCTTCATTTCTAAGTTCTAACACTTTAGCATATGTTCACTTATGAAACAAAAAACTTCTCAAAGAATATTTTAACAATTCACGTGTTTTTAATCGATCTTTAATGAGGCATGTCCTTGTTTTCAGTGTCAGATGATTCATATTGTAATTTTTAGTATTTAAAAGATTAACCATTGTATAAGAAGCTTAAAAATTATCCAAATAAAACAGGTTATCAATGATCAAAGCATAATAAATAGGAATTAAGGAGAAATTCTAACAAATTATGTTAATCCAAAGAGAAACAAGTATCAAATTATGTCATACTCAGAAACATGGAAACAAGGAAAAGTGACTTGTGTACGCTAATAAATTCAACAAATGCTTCCAGTCCTGCCATGTGATTTCACCCCATAAAAAAATGAAGATGCCAATAGGGACTGCATTGCATGACCAGATCTAAATTAACAGATGACAAAAACGAATACGTATATGCATTTTAGTTCTGGAAAAAAATACTTAGCTTTAAATTTTAGGGGTAAAAGTAGCTGCCAATGATAAGCGTACTTGCCGGAGTTCACAAAAATGAATGGAAAATATATTATAAATATGAGGGAAGAGATGGCTGTCAGCAGCAGCGGGAGGGGGTGAGCCCTGATGGTGGTGGCTACTCACCTGGCATCTGATAAGAGTAGGGTGTTTGGCCTGGCTGTGGGGTGGAAAACCCTGGGCTGTAACTGAGGCACCCGCTCTGCAGTGGTGACTGGGTCTGCGAGAGCCCACTTTCCGTCTTGATGCCTGGCAACATTACACCCAAATCTGTATAAGAAATTAATTTTCAACTGATTCTTTAAAATATTTTCTTACAATTGGGAAAATAAAATAAGAAAGAAAGCAAAACACATTGACATCAACATTGCTTTTACTTCTATGTAAGGTGAAGTAATAAGAGGTCAAATACCGTAGGTGGGTAAGCTGTACGGCTGTCCTGTCTGTGAGTAGGCTGTATAGACCGCTGGTTGTTGCATTCCTGAATACTGGGTTTGTCCGGCATAGGCAGACATTGTTTGAGCTGCTGGTGTAGAAAGAATGTGTGGATAGGGCCTAAATATCAGGAAAAATAGCATTACTGTGGCAACAAATACTTTGTATGTTGATTCAAGCAATAAAGTAAAGAAAAAGGTTTAAAGATGTCCAAAGGCCGTTCATTACTCTGCCAACTGTTCCTCTTCTGGGATTTATTCCATCCCCCACTGAAATAAGCCGAAAACCACTCTGGCTCACATTCCCCAGGGCATGGTGAGTATTTTGTGCTGTCCCATCGCTACAATTTAATTCTCAAGCTACTGTGTCCAGTAGTGGACAGTGCCACTGCTATACGGCTGTACATGGATTTGACCCCTTTCAGCCTAGATCAGCACACTTAAATCAGAAAAGCCTTCATGCTTTTTTAATCCAGTGGAGGGAAAATTGGAGTACAAGAATAAAGGAAATGCAGAGATGAATATTAAAGCTACTACATTATGTCCTCTGTGTACAACAGACATCTAGCCTCTGGCTTCAACGAGAGAGGGATCGTGCCCATTGAAAGCAGCACGAAAAATATTTACAGTAATACTTTGGTAACCAGATGGGTTTTAAACATTTGGAAAATATGGGCTAGGGAAATGGAATGGAAATAAAAATGGTCTTTTATTTATGAATACTGGGGCTTTACAGAGAGATTGAATAAAATCAAGTTTAAAATTTTTGTCCTCCAGAGTTGCAAAAACATACAGAGAAACATTTGTCTTGGATTGTTTTGTAAGTCAAATAAGACTTTATAGACCAAGAGTTGAATAAACACTCTGCAGAATTACGCTAACTGAAACCTGGCCATTAAAAGCCATGACTAAATTTCAGATTCTAATTATTTTTATTTTTTATTTCTAATTAGTTCAGTACAGTTGGCAGCAGTTACTATCAGAAAAGGATTACTCATTAATTTAGATGCCAATAAATTATAACAGTAGATTAAAAATTTTATTAAACCTTGTAATGTATTTGGCCAAAAGTATCTGATATAGTTTGCCAAAACCTGTTTTAAGTGGAATGAAGGCTGTTCTTAGTTCAGGCACCTACTTTGTCTATCAATAAATATTGGCTACCATGATATGAATGCAAATTTGTTAAAGAAACTTGAAAAAGCCTAATCAGCTACAGTTTCAATGTTCTCTCTGTATCAAAGTCACACAGGTAGCTGTATCAAATACACAGAAGCAAATAGATGGCATACTGGAATCAAGCACCCTTGTGCACAACACTGATCATAGGACAAGAAAACTAATAGACTGTCAACTGCAGCAGTTTCACATAACATCTTCAGTCCTTTTTCCTGAAGTTCCCAGTCCTGGATTCACGTGATTGCCGAAGAGTCTGTTTTCCTCAAAAAAAAAAGTGAAAGAAATCTTCTATTCCTAACAACGCCCACTGGCTTAAAAATAAAGGAAATTTATTTTTTAAAAAAAAAAGATATTAAAAACTAATCCAATTTATTTGATTTTTAAATCTTATTATATCGGAGAAGGAGGAGGAAAGGGCGGTTCATGACTGTGGAATGTTTGGAAGTGTTTGGCAATGCTGGCACTGGGAGGGTCTGTGACAGCGTTCTCGCTCAGTACGCATCTTGCACATGCAATTGTGATTTCTAAATATAAACTGTCTTCTTCAAAATATGTCTGTATACATTGCCAGCACTGTTAGCATGCTGATGTGTGAGAACATAAGAGTCCGATTTTTTCCTTCTGTTGCATGCAGATATTCAAGGGCATTTCTTGTGCAGCAATACTGCACAGAGCAGGATCTTACTCTGCAACCACGTGAGGAAAAAAGTTGGAGAGACAGCTAAAATGGAGTCAGTACTGAGGCTTAAGTACTTTCCTTTCTCTCTGTTTCTTCTGCTGATGAACACTTGTTTGTAACAAATCACAGAACTGCCTACAGCCAAGGTCAATTCCCTATAAAAGACTAGAAGAGGTGCAGACACTAACTTGGAGGGATATATCTGTGGAGAGTACTGGTGCGCTGATCTTGGGCTGTAGCCACTACTTGTTATTACTGCAAAACAGAAAAGAAGAGTACAGCAGTTAGAAACGTCAGGAGACCATTCCATCCAAACAGTCTGAGTACTAATGCAGCAACATCAGCAGAGAAGCTTATTGAAATGGACAGCTTTCCAACAAAGTAGATGTCACCCAAACTGCAACATCTTAATACAAAAATTGAAAAACTCCCAAATCATTCATCATTGTACAGAATGCTTTAGCTGGTATGGCCGTGTTGTGCTTTTTCAGCTTGGCTGACATGTTTCTCAGTATACTGCAGAGGCATGTATTTCACACGTCATCTGTGATCCACACACTGTAGATCTTTTAAATTCGCAAGTTGTATTAAAATTAATAGTTAAAAAGAATCTTGTGATTTAACATATGGTATTGCACGGGATTGAAATAACGTATACATACTTTTAGAGTCTCACATTAACAAGCTTAATTTTAATGCTGGACAGGAAAAATATGTTTTATATGGGCATGGTTAGTTTTAGTCAGCTTAGGTGATGGAAGATACCAGATTGACTACTACAAAACAAATACGACTCCTTATCAACAGGCCGATTAGAACATATCAACTATCAACAATATTTTTATTTCAAAAGTAAGCATAAACAATCCTGTCCAGTATCCATCAAAATTGTGTATGCCTATACTATTCACAGCTGCATTCTTCCAAGAAAGTTAATGGAACAATAGTCACATCCCATTAAAATTTCATTCAGAAGCGGTGCTCGCACTGGATTAATTCCAAGTGTTTGGAAGTTTCTCTTTCCTTTTAGCCATCTGTCTTGACTAAGACAGATGTATTCCAAATATATGTACTCTAAAGTGTTGAACCAATCCCTTCAGAGCAAATCCATTCTGGGCAAACATACACAGTGTCTTTATTAGGCCATCTGCTGTTCATTCACTTTTCAAAAGATTAAAGTAGTACACAACGAAGCACTGGAATTTCTTTAGTCTAATCAATCATAGTTGTACTTCAAAGTGTACTCTCTTCCTGAGTTGTTCGTAATGGTAGTAGAAATGAACTTTCAGAATTATATAAGCGACAAATAGGTTTAGGTTCCTAAGTATTTTATGAAACATGATACATTTCTACATCCAGGCCTAATTGTCTTTGAGATCTACTGCTTTGAACATATGCAGGACTTCATATTTTTACAGCTACTTTCAATGCATTTAGAACATATAGGACTTAAAAGGAAAATACAGTAGAAGAAAAACAATTACCCTCTTTTTCAAATGTGCAGTTTAATAAGGCTTGAAATTAAAGAAGAATTGGATAATAATTTTTGGGACATGTGCCACCAGATTTCATAAAAGAGTTGATAATTGAAAAGATATTGAGGTTTTGCCGTGATCGAAATCTGCTGTATTTAATTTTGTGTGGATATTTTTTTTTTCCAAGAATACCTTTCTGTGATTTAAGCTCAACCCACAGAGCGATCCACTAGGTATGCATACAGCTATTCCCAGAGTTAGACGAACTTACAGATGTATATACCAACATAATCAGTTCACAGAACTCTAAAGGATGATCTCAGTTATTTAAGGCTTGAAGAATAATTAGTCTTCCCTGTTGTATCCCTACGACCTTTCTAAAGACAAGCAACAGCTAACAGAGTGACCTTGGTGATTTTCAGGGCAAGGAACTTTCGTGATCCATTATCGGCTTATCGGATCCTTTTTGCTTGTACTGCTCCACTTTTTGTCTCCTCATTTGCTGGATGACAGCTCACTTGATTAATCAGTTTGTTTAAAGCACATGTGCTGTACCACCATACCTGATGTAAACTACAAAAAATGAATGATGGTTCATTTAAATCACTTGAGCTATCAAAACCTAACGTTTTTCAGCAAAAACTGTACTTCCTACTTTTTTATTCTTTCTGCATATACCTTATTTTATAAATTCAGACAAGAAAACAAAATACTTTTTTAATACCTCTGGTTTTAATTTTTTTTTCCCCCTATTTCCCTGATGATACTACTGGTTCTAGGGAAGAGAGGGGGAAAAAAAAGGCAAGTGCCCCCAAAGTAAATTGTGTACCTTTCAAACTAAAAAGTCTGTTCCTTTCACTCTTTCTCTGGTAGCTTGTCCCATTAATTTGTGAGCTACATTTTAGACTGAGATGTTGAGAAATACATCGTGTAAGACCTACCATAAGAGAATATTATGAGTGAATAGAGCCCGTGGACTATGCCTGTATCTCATAGATTGGATTGGTTCTATTCAGGGTTATCAGACTTAAACAACTTTCACTGCTGGATAGCCTTCTAACTCTGCTTCTGAGGACTGCTGGCAATGGAGAGGATGGTGGAAGCAGGTTGGTATGTTTTTTATAGCAATTCATACGAATGGGGCTAAACGCTGTTTTATATTGCTTATGATAGAAACAAAATCAAAACTGTTTCTTCTCTGAAAAACTCAAATATTTTTAAGACTTCACTACTTGAATTTACCAGAGGAATGCTTTTCAGGGCAGGTATAAGACCCTTAATTTCTCAAGTCTCACTACAGTGCTGAGGGCATATTCCAGTCCCCACTAATGTTGATTCACAGAGGGGACAAGAATCTGACAGCCAGCTCTTACCAGTTACCCTGTTAGCTCAACTGTCTGGGTGGCTGTGGAGAATTTAAATGACCATAAACTGCTCTGATAGCGTGTGTTGGGTTCAGTATATTAACACAGGCTCGAATTTTGTATTTTTTCATTACGCATCTGGAAAATTCTGTGCAAAGAGGTTAGGTTAAAAGGATCTCATTTAAATAACAAATCACAATGTCTACACACAAGGGGGCCAAATGTATGTTGTATAGCAGTGGTGTTTCCTAAGTTTGGCTTTATAGCCTTCAGAAATTGTTATCTATATCCTTGTTGTGTGTAATAAATATTAAGTAAAAAGGATGATGAGAACTTCAAATGTCTCTCTCTCTCCACTCCATTAAAATGATAAACAGTTCTCAAATTAATCCAGTATTGTAAGCAATACAAACACAAAAATGCATGCACTCACAGAACAGCAGCTGCAGCATATTCACAGAAAATGAAAATGCTCAGTTCAAGGTTGTTCTGCAGCTCTCCAGATCCTGTGAATACCCACCCCAATAGAAGTCTGATGCAGGACCACAGAGCTTCAAATCTAGTATACTGGTATTAATTACCAACCATCATTCTTTGAAGAAAAAGGAGGAGGAAGCGGGGTGCGCAACATGACTCTCCACCTGGCTAACCCTTGCTAAGAGGCAGTTTCTCCCAGAGGCAGCTCTGCAGGACAGAGGAACGGAGCCCTGAGCGTGAGCTGCAATGCTTGTGCTGCAGCCCTGAGCAGGAGCTTGCCCAACAACCACTGTGGCAACTGACACTCTAAACTCAAGAGATCTATGTACTTTGTTTTTCAACTTCTTAATCAAGCATTGTGGTTCCTCACAGTTACCTGTGAAGCCTAGTCTGTCTCTCCTGCCCTACACCTCACATAGTCTGTTTGACCACCACTTTCCATGTCACAGCTGGTCGTTAGGGACAGGGCTGGCTACTTTACACCCCACAGGGCTTGTTCAGCCTGCTGCTCAGCTCCAGGACAAGTCACAGGATTTGACAGCCCTTGGAGCACGGAAATCAATTTTAATGGGTAGAATATTTGAAGGGGAGGATTTCTGCATGACTCTCAAATGGGTCTCAGCACTAGGAGTTCTCTTTTCATCCATGTCTCATTCCATAAAATATTTAATAACATACCTAAATCCTTCCCTACTCAACAAAGGATGCTTGAGTCCTGATCTATGTATGTATATGACAGATTTGGTGATAGCCCTGCTAGCAGCCTATATGGCTAGGCATCCTCACTAAATGAGCTCACAGGTGCTCTGAAAGCTGCAAGAAAGTACTGTGTATATATGTTATGTATGTAACTGATTATTAGGAGAAAACAAACTGTTCAGCATTGGGCTTTGTTATGCATTGTTTTCAATTGCAGCTGGTTTGTCTGAAATGACATCTTTCTACTAGTCAGTATTTATTGTCTTTGGCAACTCATTAGACTTTCTAGTGATGAATTTTTATTGTTCTTTAGCACTTCTTCCACAAAACTGAGCCAACCAAATTGTCCTATTTGCAAACACCAGTAAAAGGCAAGTGTGAAAGTTTTATGAAGGCTCAGTACGTTATCAAGGCAGCTCTGTGTCTCGCGCTGATGATGAAGCTGCACGTCACCCAGACAAGCAGACTATTGATTTCTCACTGTGAATGACCATACTCATTTAATACTTGAGTCTGTGGCCTAAACCGAGAATCAGGTTAGTATTTCCTTTGAGTGTGCAGGTGGCTAACAGACAAAAGTAATTGCGTAAAGGCTCAAATTCCTGCCTTTTTTTGGAAGCACCAACTGTTTCCAAAACTCCAAAATGTAGAGATCTCAACACTTCTTTTGAAGTCAGTGGAAGCTAATGGGTGAGTGGCACCTGGGGAAATCAAGCTGTTACTTAGCTATCTAAACCTGAACTGAAGGCTGCAATTTTTGGCACCCCTTCATGAAAATGTTGCCTTAGTGATGTTTTACACATGGAATCCAACTCAGATATCTTAAATACATAGCAGAAGCTAATAAAATTTCACCAACAACGACAAAATCATATCTATGGTTGGACATTTTATAATCTGTAATCATTACTAATAAAAGTTTAGGACAGAGTAACAACCGAGTGAAAAAGAAAAGGTAATTTTTAGCCAAGACTATTAATTTTTTTATGGAACTTGTTAGACTTTAAGTTGATGGCGTTCCTTTCAGTATAATCATAATGAGGCCAATATTTTCATTTTTTTCTAATCAGAAATAGTATACGCTTGCTTTACATCTCACAAAAGACCTTTTCGTCAGGCACTAAATTTGTTATAAATACTTTTCTGAACCACCAACTTTGGAGTATATAGGCATTTACTGACGCCTAAGAAACAATTCCAGAAACATACACTCCATTTTTAAACATTTTCATTACACAGAAAGACTGTGATTTCCAAAGTATTTTAAATAGAGCTAGACTACCTAAGTCTGCCAAAGTAATACTAGTATCAGTGTGGAGTGGCAGTTCCTGGCTTCAGTGACATTTCAGTCAGGCCACCACTGAACTGGTATTTTCAGATGCAAAATTTTTTCTCCCCCCTCTCCTTGTTAACATTATCATCAGCAGGATTCAACTTAATGATCCGAAGGCAGATTATCTGTACTTTTCCACAGTTCATCACCTTTTAATAATTTACAAGAATCTACTTAAAAATTGCTGTTTGTTGAATTTTTTAAGAAGTAGTAACTGAAACTTATGATTATTTAAAGTAAAATATAGACTTTATTTTCACGGAAAGAAAGTAGCTTATGGCAATCTGGTCAGTGTTTAAACTAACACACTGCTCATAGGAATAAAAAGATTAGCACTGAAATATAACCCTTAATATTTTAAATTTTACAAATTAGAATGGCTGTTACAAACACAATCCATTTTTTTCTTCCTAGGATCGTAACACAGAAAGGTCTACAGTACAGTAATAACATTATTACTCTATTAATTTTTGCATACAGTAATCTTAGGCATCATTAAAGCTTCTTTAAGATCATAGCTCATGAAACCTGTAGATATTCATTTACAAAAATGAAAAAGCTATTGTTGTTGTTATTACTACAATGTATTAAAATGTTATTTTATTGTAGTTTTTTTAAGGATTGCTTCCATGAAGTGTAATGTTCATTAGTGAAGGTTATTAAATGCTATATCAATGTCCATCTAACAATATGTGATCTTATTACGGCTTTACCTGACCCAGTAAACGTGTCAAGCGATCCATCTCCAGTTGTTGTTGTTGTTTCACTGCTGTTCATGGGTTCTGTTTTGACTGCAAGAAGAGACACTACATAGAAGAATAAGTAGACATGAGATTTTACTTCTAAATTTATACTGGAGTCCTCATGCCAGTCTCATTAGTGGCAGTCCAGCTAGAACAAGCATGCAGTGCAACGGCTTCATCCTTCGCTCTACCACCGTGTTGAGACAATCTACACTTGCTCTGTCTGGAATGGTCATGCATCTAAATAGCTTTTTATCTATGCATTCATCTATCTATTGGTTTTAGCAACTACAATATCTTCTGGGGAGATTTCAACCTAAATCTAATTGATTCTAACAATTCCCTAAGAGTAGCAGAGAGGAAGGAAACGTTAGCTGTCAAGCGATGTAGCACATAACAAAAATAGTTTTGCCTGACAAGTGAAACAATAATAATACGGTTTCATGCTCATATAGAAGCAAATTACTTTCACAGTGCCAGCATTCTGCCTTTCCCCTTCCCCTTTTACAGAGTCTGTGGGGTTTTTTTTGAGCTAGGTCACGGGCAAGCAATTCTCCATAAATGAATAGAGAAGTTTAAAAGAAAAAAAAAAAAAAAGCAAAAGAACTAAAGCACGACACGAACAATAGCCACGACAAGTCAGCTTCTAACTCAGAGGTTACCAAACATTTGGGTACACTCTGAACTCAAATTATTTCTTATGGATCATCATGCACTCTTACCATCCAAGCTATAACTGAAACCACCACAGAGGCAATCTAGATGTTATAGTTTAATATGTTACCTGAGCAGACCATCTGGCATGGACTTTTGTAACTGAGTTTGGGAACCACCCTTCTAATTAATGTGGTAAGAAACAGTGGTGCAGAATACACTGCAGCTTTTATTAGATGTTCGACTGGCAAATGTGGAAACACTCAATGTATGATCACAATTGCTTTGTGGTCAGTTAGGGCTGTGTGTGAGCATTCATCACATATATATCAGCAACTGGTTTATAGATATCACAGGACCAGTCGCTGCCCAGGGGCGCAAAGTGGCAGTGAGGACTTGCATAAGCCACTATCGCAGTTGTACACCAGCTATCAAAATTTCAAGGACACAGCCTGGGATTTGTGGAGAAGTCTTTGTTGCGATATTCGGGCTGGCAGAGCCCCCCCAGCAGGTCTAACATATGCTAAGCACAGGCATCTTCTGCCAGCTAGTTACCTGACACCTCTGAGGGACATCAGCTATCATCTTTCAACATCACTGCATCCACATTTGAATTCACTGGCAATAGTACGGGGAGGGGAGGAATTTCATGTTCTGAGCTGGCAATGTATTTACAAACTATGGCTCGGTTTCAAGTCACCTAATCCCCTTTATGTTCAGTCAAGAAAGAGAGGTACTTCCAGAGGGTGGTTCAGCCCAAGTACAGCTGGAGCTACCCTTGAGTTCATCATCCCTTAGAGTCTATAGAGGAAAAGGTAGTGGATGAGCTAAATAAAGGATTTGGTTTTCTCATGGGAAAAATGTCCAGAATAACTACAGAACCATACTGCTATTTTTCCTGTGTCTGCGAGCACAACGAGGAGCTCACTGGGAACTGCACAGCTACCAATACAGCCGCCTGTGAAGGGCCCTGCTTGAGTTACCTCTCCTGCAACATCACACCCGACTTCCAGTCACACTGCTTAACAGATCTTACTTCAGTAAGTCACGTGGGATGCTGCAGATGTCTACAATCGCACAAGTGACCTATGCTGAATTCAAAGGGATGCCTACTTAGATCAAGTAAGGAATGTTTGAGAAATTGGATGCAGTCCTGGATGCAGCCCTGTGTAACCTGCTCTGGGTGAACTTGCTATGGCAGGGGGGTTGGATTAGATGATCTCCAGAGGTCCCTTCCAAACCCTGCCATTCTGTGATTCTGTAAATTGGGATGTGTTTGTCTCTGTGACAGGGAGAGCACCCTGCAAAGTTGCTGGTGCCCCAGTGCTAATCAAACCAAGTAGCACTTCTTACACAAGTTATACAGTTGTATCTTGCTATTTACTATGTGAGATTAAAAAATATTTGAATGTCTTTTAAATGTAAACTTCTTTTCATTATCTTTTATCTTTAATAAAACTGCCACACCCATATATTCTCCCTGCAAGCAGCAGGACATTAATTCAATATGAAATCATCAAGGAAGAATTTTAGTCACATTTTTTCAAGCTGTTGTGCACTCCTTGTCATTTTGCTGGCTATTATCTTCCCATTTGAAAAAAAAAAAAGATGTGACAAAAATTACACAAAATTAATAAAGTCATTCATAAGAGTAATTAATCATTGCCATTTCTCTATTTAGATGAGAAATATGTGATTTTATTTTCATCAGATCAATAAAATATACATCAAGAAAAAGCTTAAAGATCATTTGTCACAAAATAATTGCCTTCACTGAACTTCAGGCCTCTGAGTAATGTGCAACATGTATTGTTGCTTGAAGCATGAAAAGTAACTAAATTAATTTGTTTTCTGATTACTACATACAGATGTCTGCATGTACTTCCGTAGGAGAATGAAAAATCATACTAAGTTGGAAAGATCTGTATTTTCCCCTTTGAAGATCTTTGTTCATATTTTACTTCATAAGATGCATGTCCCTTTTCTCTGCAGAGTGTGGACATTTACCTACGTGGAAAAACCTACTTTTGCCCGTACCAAGTTACAAACTTACGTTCAGTATTGCATCCAGAAAGACACTCCGGTATATGCCTAACTGTTTTATTTGACAGAAACTTCAGTAATGAATTTAAATGTTTACTTCAGAGTTGTGTCTAGTTCTGGCTAATGCCAGCTGCACTGCACTTCCATCTGCACCAATAGTAACCATCTTTTTATCTCCCTGTCAAGCAGAAAAGGATCTAAACCAAAAGAAACTCTCTTGTGTACTTAACTTGAAGGAAAACATCGTATCCGCACCGTGTTCTGTTGAAAAATACATGTAGAAAGCAGTTTTGTATGTGCTTGATTTTGAATAGTTCTGCTTTGTTACATTCAGATTTTATCACAGTAAGGAATTCATCAAGGTCTTTCCTCAGTTTAGCTAGAGATCTGGACTGTTGCCTTTCTTTCTTTATATTGCATGTCATTAAACCAAGAGGGGGAAAAAACACAAAGCTAAAAAAAAAAAAAAAATTAACATCAGATCAAACCCCCAGGAACATTTATAGATGAAATCAAAATAAAGGCTGATACCAGTTAAAACCACATGTGAGGTAAAGTGTCATTCTGATACTACTATGGCAACTACTCTAGACATAATGCAAAGACTAATTGTTTGATCCAGTATTTTAGATTAATACTTTAAAGACTATACATTTAATACTCTATTTTTTTAAAATGTGGATTAGCTTTATTTTAATTTTTTTTTTTTACATACTAAATGAGTAAAATAAAATGAAAAGCAATCTCAAGCTGGAAATACAGTTGAGTGTTGCTAATAGTGAAGACTGTGCACGTTAACAAATTAGAGCTACCACAATCATCAGGGACTGGGGCATATGATGTACAATGACAGACAGAAGAAGTTGGGCTTGTTCTGTCCTGGGAAGAGAAGGCTGAGGGAAGAGCTAATTGCTGCCTGCAGCTATCTAATGGGAAGGTGACAAAGAACAAAGGCACACTTCTCAAAAGGTGCCCTGTGAAACAACAGGAGGCAACAGACACAAGCTGCAGCAAGGGAAAAATCCAATTAGATGTAAGAGGAAAATTCTTTGCCGTGGGAGTAGTCAGTCCTTGGGACAGGTGCCCAGAGAGGCTGTGGCACCTCCACCTTGATTCAACACTCAACTAGACACTGCCTCGAGCAACATGATCTAACAGCAAAGTTGGCCTTGCTCTGAGCAGTGGTTGGCCCAACTGACCTCCAGGGATCCCTTCCAAACTTAATCATGCTAAGACAAACTCAGAATATAGCTCCTAAGAGGTAACAGTTTCTACGAGTCCTTTACGTGATGAAAGGACTTAGCAGACCAACATGACTACTACTCTACCAACTTCTTTTTTTTTTCTAAAGAACTTCTCTATGTTAAAGACTAAAAACTAACGCAGAGTTTTAAGGGCAAGAGATGCTACTACTACGTATGAAGCATGACAAGCAATTGCAATAAATATTAGAGCAAACAAGCCTGACTAAAAGCTCACGTAAAACAATAAACCACACAGCTTGTCACAGGAATGATTCGCCTCTTTCTTTTAGCAAGCCTTGAGTGTTTTCCTAGGAATATACTCAACTAAAAGCACAGATCTAAACGTTCTACTGCCTATGGAAAATCAGATTTAATGCCAGCAATGCAAGGACTTTCACATTACATTTCCTCACTACTGATAATTAGTAGTTAAATTATTACCTTCCACATTTATCTGAACATGCTGAACAGTTAACTGAGGTGACAGACTAAGTTAGCTTAGTCCTCCCTTATGCTTAAATTCTTGTAACTGAACAAGAGCATTCACATGGAGTCACTTATTCTAGTGCAAATGATTTGTTGTGTTCAAGTCTGAGCTTTTTTTTTTTGGTAAATTCTCTCTGGATATGTGGCTTACAAATGGCAAGCTAATTCTGAATGTTTTGTTAAAAGGAAAGTTTTCGAGATCCTCCCAACTGTAGTCCAAACCTGCACAGCTTAAGCACCTGTGAAATGGCTCGTAGGGAGTCATGGTGATTCATGTGTATGCCTACAACTAATCCCACGTGCACTGCAACAGTGTCATATATATAATTATTATTAATCATTATAACTCATATAATAATGCATGAGAGGAAACCCATAAATGAAAACAACAGCTTGGAAAATTAGGTCAAATGTTTGTAAAGTGGCAAGTTACATGTAGCAGCACACTAGACATAAACTTTAACAATGAAAGTAGCAGAAATAGTAACAATAATGGCAACTGATTTGTGCTCAGGTAATTACGTAATGTTGTACCTAAAATCAAAAGAAAAATAAATGGGCATCCTGTGGAAAATCCATTAGTCTGACTTCCAGCAATGCTGACTACTGGCAGTTCCCAGCAATGTTGATCACCACGGGGCTCTCCCGATCTCTTGGAGCATGTACACAGTGAAGCTAATTTTAAGTGGGTTAAATTTTCCTTGCGCATCAAAGCGCCTTCAAAGTATGGTAAGAACTATTTATTGCAACTTCCTACCAGTTTTCTGGTTGTGGGAAAGGCCTCTGAGAAACGGTGGAAAAAAAGGGGTGAGAAAAAAAACCTATGGAAATGTCCAAACCGCATAACAAAAGAACAGAGCAAACCAAGAGAGATGTTACACAGCAGTCATGGAGACACACCACCACACACATGCACTGTACCAGGGTCTCTCATACTTGTTGCAGAAGAGGGAGTACTGCAACTCAGCAACCAGTCTGCAGTATTTAACACAGTCATGTTGTCTCCTGAGAACAGGAATGGTATAATGGTTCATTCTCCCAATGGCTGTTCAGTGTACATGAATAGTCTTAAAGGCAAGTAAGTGTTTCTGCCCTTTGAGCCGAGTGTTTTAAACTGCATTGTACTGTTTTTATGTGTATTGTTTTAACTGGTTTATTTATGCAAGTATAATATAGAGCCACCCAGTCACTAGTGTTCTTAAATGGTATGCTTGAAGTTTTCCCTTTATACTGGAATGAGGTTTCTATCTAAAAATATAAATAGGTTGAACCTTAATGGTTCAGCCTGTCTCTGCAGAGCTCTGTTACCCTCACAGGCACATACACTTTTTATGGACATTGACAGATTTTTTTTTTAAATAGTGGTAAGTGAATAAAACGCTTTACATTGCGGCCAGAAAGAACAAACTAAAAAAATTTTCTGGGTGCCAACTGTTAAAATAGGCAGCAACATATAAACTCCAAAAAAGAAGGCTGAAACTCTAGCTTGACTCATATCCATGGTGTCATTCTCATGGACACTAATGGGAACAGGACTCCATCTCAGAACGTGGTACCCTGCCTCCTGCTGCTCCAATTCAGCCATGGCAGAATCTATTATCTGAAAGCATTGGAACATCCGTGTTGTAGCCGCATGGTAGTGCTGTCCCTATGGTAATAGATACAGCAGTAATAACCAGTTACTTTTGATGAAAATCTAAAAATCTCTTTATGGCAAAATTTCATTCCCTGCCAAGAAGTGGATTTAGCATGTTCATCATGTAAAAAAAAATACCTAAGCCTAATTTTGATGCACTTCTTTTGACAGAGATTTTAAATTAAACTAAATGTGTGTAGCTCAGGGTATAAGAGTAAATTATCACTCAGCAATGAAGTATGATGCAGAAAATGCAATCTATTTTGAGTTACCCACAAGTATAACCAAACTGTAACATTTTGTTCAGATCAACCATTCCAAGATTTTCCTTGTTTCACCTTTGCACAGTTCTGCCTCTTACTTCAATTGGTGCAAACTGAAGAAGTGCTGTTGGAAATAGCATATTTACACTGGTATGACTGTCATTTTTTCATAATTCTTGCTGGGTTTATAAATAAGCTTATGCTTATCCTTGAAATTATGCTAAAAAAATACATATGACTAAAAACTAGACAAAACTGTCTATGTACCAGCAGTGTCTTATACTTACCTCCTGTTCCATTTGTTGTAACTGATGTGCTACTGAGATTAGGTTTATCCAGTTTGGAGCTACCCGCCGCATCACTGCTTCCAACAAGATTATGAGGACTGGCTAGATCTTGCATTTCCATAGACCTGTTAAAGAAGAAGGTGACAGTATTTAAACGCATTGTGATACTACCGATAATAATCTGCTTTTTCTATAACAACTTTTTTTACATGGACAGTTTGTAGTGCAGCCAGTTTAAGAACTCAAATCAGGTTCCTTTAAGGTCATCTTTGCTTTTTACCAAATCTAGAAAAGTAGCTAATAATTTGATGTGAACAACAACACCACCAGTATTTTTCACTATTCCTTTAGGTATTGTGAAATAAATGACATAGGCTTATGAAACTGCTCAAAGACCTTGTAAAAGATGTGCATGAGGGAGTGCATATAGACGGACGGACAGATGGAGGGATAAATGCACATATTTCTTAGAAGAAAACAGAGAAATGAAGTGAAAAGTCAGTCATTACACAAAAAGTCAGAATAGGAACTTCTGCCTCCCATTATCTGTATTCAAACCACCAACAGTCACTGCATCCACACTAAATCATAGGAACAGACCATACATGTGAATAAACAGAACTTTCATGTACATCTGGAAGATTCTTCACTCTTACAAATGCATATATACTTACTATCTCACTTGATTTTTTTTTTTCTCTTCTGAGTAATTTCTAGGAAACTTGAAAAATTTCAAGTGGATTTAGACCACAATGTGTTTCAGCATCACAGTTACACTGGGGGACTGTGGAAGGCTTTCATTCAGTGACAACAGATCTGCCTTTCTCAGACAACGCAGACGAAGCAGACAAGGAGCATTTCTTGTTAGACGGGTAATTGCAATCCAATTTGCAGTGTGTGCTCGCCTATTCCTTACTTCATTTATAAATTAATTACACAGATTTTTTTCCCCAAAGAAACATTTTTTCTATGTATAAGCAAAGCAGCCAGCCCATCTGCAGCATGAGAACCGTTTACCATATGTATACTACAAAGGCCAACAGAAAGATTGCCTTACAGAGCTGCAAAAGCCCAATTATATTGTAAAAGACTGAAATGGCTAGGAAAGGGATAAACAGTTGGGATAGTTCAGTAAGAGTAACTGCTTCTGTATATTCATATTCTGACCAGGAAAATCAGAGGCAAATCATTAGGCAAAACCCAGCATCTTCAGTATTTATTGCAAGTTTAACTTCGAAATTGTCTATCTTCCACGCTCCACATGACCTTCTGTGGGGAAAAAAAAACCCACCCAAACAAAAAGCCACTCTTTCCATCAAATATGGGTCTGTTGTCTGAATCTACTTTTTTCCTCCAAGATAAGGAAAAGAAGAAAAACCCACAGAATGAAAATGTCTCCCATTTTGTGCTCCTAATTCTACTGATCTCCTGGATGCTTCAGCTTGCCTCTCATTGTGTTCTTTTAACCGAACACACAGATTCAGAGCTTTCATGTCTTGAATATGTAACAAAAAATGTAGGAAATATCTCAACTGGGAAAACGTACCAAGGCCTTACACAAAAGCCCATGAAGCGAAGAATCTCATTTACTCCAGAAAATGCTCAAATCAAACCTGAGATGCATCGATTCTCCACTGTCAGGGCAGCCTCCCCAGCAGCAGGCTGGATGAGCAGGGGAAAACTGATACTGCAGGAGGCCATGCATCAGCAGGTAAGAATTTTATAGCCATATTCAAGGAAATGCAAAGGCATAAACTGAGATTTGAACTGCCTTGACCTGGATTTCTTCATCTAATTGTATATACATTTCTATACATCTGTCAGCAGTGCATTATATTTATTGTCTACTGGAAATGTGATCAGTGTTAGATGAAATAAAATGAACTCAAATGGTTTACTAGTCCATCAGTTTTTGTTTAGTACTTTCTGTACAAGGACAGCAGCTAAAGGTTAAAAAACGTCTGTGAGTTTCCATCTTGTATGTATTTAAGGGAGCAGGAGAATGCTACAGAAAATAAACAATGTGTGTTTCATTGCATATACAGTCTAATACTCCCCACGTGTTCACTCAGCAGTTTAAGTGTCATGATTTCCTGCTCAAGTATGATCAGCCCACAGATACCTAATGAGCAGTTCTAGCTTAGAAAGTTCACATGTGCTTTTTTTCTTGTTTAGCATGAAAATTATAATAATTTCTTTTCAGCCATGCATATATCCTGGCCACAGATGCAAATGCTTCAGCAATATTTCATAAGCAAAAGCATTGATTTACCTAGCTGCTGTATTTAAGAAGTATCCATCTTAAGCACTTTTCACACTCAAACAAATCAGTTTTTCTTAATCAGAAAACTAAGTCCACTGATTTTCATTTGTCTGGCAGAGAATATAACCAATCAAACTTTATAAAAGGGATAGTTTTTATTCCATACCACTACAAAACCTGTTGTGCAGAAAAGTCTTTTATTTGCCTTCTATTTGTTTTCTATAGCAAATAGCATCCCAGTCCACAGACGTGGCAAGTTAATTAACTAATAGTATGTCAGAAGTAGTGCATTTACAAATAGACATTTTCTCTGCATGAGTAAAAGACATCTTGCACTTATTGGTAGTCTATTAAGGATAAAAAGGATTTCCAAACCAATAAAAAGTTTCACAAATCCATGTGTACACATTACATTTATCCTGGGTGCTCTATCCTGTGTGAACAAGTAAGGGGATTATTTTGATGTATCCCTGTGTGATTTATTTATTGAAGGGCACATGTTATCTTCTGTGTAACAGATGTCATTCAATTCACCTTTAGGATGCATTTAGTTTACCTTTAGCACAAAAAAATTCTCATGAAGATGTAACAGACCTACTAATATCTTACAGTTTCAGTCAATGGAGGATTCAGGAAAAATGCTTAATAAAATGGATGAAATAATTCCAACATCTTGAATTCATTTTGTCAAACTAAATGTTTATCAGAGTCCTGCTTTCACTGACTTAATCAGAAGCAGGTTCAGGTTCAGTATGTGTTTTCCTGCACTAAAAAAAGTAAAAAAGAGTGATCTCCAAAGGACCAATTAATACTTATAAGTTTATGTGTTTATTTATTAAAGACTGTTTTCTAGTAAATGCAGTGTTTCAATTTATACAGAATAAAGCCTATTGTTAAAGATCTTTAAAAAACTACATTGTACTTTACTTTACAAACAGAAGTACAAAACTTCATTTTTTTCAATTTTTGTTTCTCTGCCAGACACGTAACTGTTTGATCTTTAGTCTTCCCCCTCTTGCATTGTCTCAGACTACTTTTTAGAGTAATTAAGTAAAATGCTAAATTTTATCAAAAGATAAATTTTGAAATAGATTACTTGGTAAGAAGATGTTTTTATTTTCTCTTGACTGTTTGTTTGAAGAACAGAAGTGTGATTCCAAGCTCCTGAGTAAAAACCTAAAATCTGGCAACACGGATTTGCCTTTTATTCTGCTTTGGCTACGCTTTCATTCTTTGAGAATTAGTATTTGCACATGCTTAGTGGATCATTTTAGAGGCTTACTGGAAAAGTCTCTAAACCACTCCATTTCACAGAACACCCTCCCAGTTCCTCACAGGCTTTAACTCCAACCTGTATGTGGACAATTATACCGAATTGAAGCGGGTTTGTATCAAAAAGATTTCCATGTATGAATCCTGGGCCTTCCACATTAGAGTGCATTTCATTCCCTGGCTTGAAGTGAGATCTTTTCAAGGGTTAACCTATGTTCAGAAGCAGGTTAAGGAATAGTATCTGAAGAGAGAAATTCCCCCTGCCCCCGTCTTTACAAGGGCAGCTGAACAGAACTTGTCATGCACCCTAGACCTCCGAAGTGCACAGCTCAGCACCATAATCCAACCTTGCATAGGAAGGTTTAAGTATGGCTAATCAAGATTGCCCAATTTGACAAGTATTTTACTGTATTTCTGTATAGCTTTTGCTTGTATTATTTTAAAGGTAAAAAGCTCAAGCCTTGCTTCTAGGGTTGTGTTTTTAAAATGCTTGTATTTTTTTTTCTTTCATTACAATTACAAATCCATTCATGCATTGCTTTTCTTCAGCAGAATTAAAACCTATTTCTGGAAAATCTGGGTTTTGTAACCGTGTTATCCATTTCCATTTACAATTAAACTACTATAAATATGGACTAAGTTCTGGGTCCTTCCACAACTTGAAACTCCATTGATTATTCATGAATTCTACAAGTAGATCATATTTACATAATTTTCTTCCGTAAAGAGATGATGATTTAAAATGTAAACTTTTCGCTACATAATCTACTTTTGCTGTATTTCAAAATTTTTTACTAACAAGATCGAAAGTATGAAATAATTTATCGAAGATTCATAAAAGAATAAATATTCTAATGTGACAACAAAGTACTTCAGATCCTAACCAGAACATTTTACAAATATTAATTGCTCACTGTGCAAAATTTACAGTAAATCCAAAATAAAAGAGAACTAACAGAAGCACTAGCTAAAGGCTATGTAAAATTGAATAATTTCTCTCAGTTTATAAATTAATCAGTACAAAAATTTTTAAAGGATTTAAAAGGATTTTTCTTTTTAAAATTCTTTTCTAGGAAATTACCTACATAATTTTCTTTAGCGTAACCTTTACTAAACATCACTGTGGCAAAAATCCACATTATTTGGGTTTTTTTTGGGGGTAGTTTCCCCCATGCTTTTCTTACACATTTCCAGTTGTAACCCCAGTCCTTACATATCCCAGATTTTCTCACAGAAATCTGAAGCCTTGTCCAATTAATATGTCAGCTACCTTGAAGCTTCTGAAATTAAACAAACAAGTAATTTCCCTTTGTTTAAAGTTAACTATTAGAGCAATATGAAAGTTGGTTAACTTAGCTGTTCAGACTCAGCTAATTCTGTTTCATACTGCTGTCAGCTCAGCTCTCTGACCAACCACACAGTTTTGATGACCAGTGGGGTGGGTTTTTTCCATTTCTCACAGAATTTTTTTTAGCTAGCTGTTTCAGCCCTGTTCTGAACAGGACTAGCAAGCCCACCTCTCTTCCATATGCAGTCTGAACTACCTCATACAAGTCTTTCACTGTAATCAAAAAATTAGAATGGATGCACCTACACTAATGTCATTAGTCCAATAAAATCTACACAAAATCTGCAATAAAGTTCAAAACAATCAATAAGAATAGATACAACATATTTACAGAATTTTTTCTAGGTTTTTGTTTGGTTTCGGGTTTGTTTTTTTTTTTTTTTTTTCCTCCAAAAACTGTATTTTACACATTACATGCACAGTTAGGCCAGGGATTTTTCATGTTTACTTGCACCTACACAAACTGTAAATAATGCAATTAAAAAGAAGTTACATCAACCCTTCAAGAGTCCTCAAAGAACACAGTGGGCAGTAAGAACAAAGGCGGAGAGAGAGAGATCATGGGTGATGGACAGGTTTCCAGGGAATATACACACACATACAAATACGTGTACACTAACACACAGCTATATGCAAACTTAATAATCCTTTGGTGCTAAATATCCACACATACATGTGTATAAGTGTATAAACGTGCAACAAAAAACTTTCCAACATCTTTCCACCAAAGACTTTCACAAATAGTGCAATACAACACACAGCCTAAGAATACTCCTGAAACGAGTAACTTTTCCAATCATTACACTAACCCTAAAATACAGGTTAATAATATTTTCTTTTCCAGGTGTTTTTACCCTGTGTATGGCAGCCTTGGTCATTTTTTGCCACTGCAAAAGATAATGAAGAAACAGTAAAACCGATGAGAGAAATTTGCTCCACTGAGATGACTGCCCCCCTTGTCTTTCGAGGCCCATCAACCCCTCCTGTATATCTTCTCACACTCAATAGATGGCCAAAATAGCAGATCTTTTGCTATTCCAGGCACAATCTTGCAAAAGCATGCCCCTCCATCATGCAAGTTCTGGGAGCTTGCCAGAGAGTTAAAACCAAATAATACCACTGGACACCAGCAAGACCTCCTTTCCACTCTCCTTGAGGCCCCATTTCTTAACTTGTAAAGTGATCTGATACAGTGCTAAGAAGCAGTAAAAAATGTCATGTTATAGGGATAAAACCAGCAAATGCTCTTCAGAATTTTATTTTAATATTACTATTTTTTTTTAACAATCCAGAAAACAAGTACTAAACTTTTTGCAACCATTTGGGGATGGAAGGTGGATTCTAGCTGTATAATTTCTATTTCTCACGGTTTTGTAAGTAGGGTGTCAACTTTCATATTAAAAAAGTAAGAGAAAGAAGTGAAATTAATGCCACATTGATAACCTAAAAAAATACTTCTCCTCTGTCAATCTACAACCAATGTCAGATAGAGGGTATCCAAGGGAGGGAACCTTAGTGAAACAAAGAACTAAAACATTAGAGTTTTTCTACCATGTTAAAAAATACCACATAGGTAATAAATAATAAAAATACTATGAGGTTCAGCTTTGTAGAACTGTAAGTGTACAGTAAGGACTGTAGTAGACTCCTTATGAACATGGATGATTCATTAAAAGCTTGAATATCATCATGCAGCTTCCCAGTGCATGAGTTCAAGCTCACAGAAAAATATCCTCTACCCAGGGACTGCAATAAACACACTGTGGAGAGGGCCCTTCTAGTACAAAGTGACAATAATTTGAGGAAAACTCAAAACTTCCTGATTTTGTTGAATAGACTTTTCGATCTCAACAACACTGCTTACCTTGCAGAGGATGGGACTCCTTAGGGGATCCTTTGGGGCATAAAGAGGCATTGATTGTGATTGTATCTCAGTTTTGCTTTCACACCTATTGTCCTTCTCTTGGATATTCAAGCTTTAATTCCAGGAGGAAAAAACCCTCATGCAGACAGTATTACTTTACAGGCAGGCAGTGTCAGTGCTTGGGACGCAATTGGTACAGAGGGCTCAGCTGAGAACGTGGGTAAGCAGGTTCGGTGACAAAGACCAGCATTGTAGTGTGCCTCCCTATGCTGTTCACAGCCAGAGAAAAAGGACATTTCTTTTAACAGCACTGCACCTTCTTCTGCAGCCCCCTTCCCATTTCCCCATTTTTGCTGTCACCCTCCCTTTTTGACCCTGTGCTACCTTGAAGAGTCTCCGTGCTTCCTGACAACTAGGTGTCAGAATTTTTTGTCTTCATTAAATCTATGCTTTCTGCTTTTCTCACCGCAAGAGCAAACACCAAAAGCCATAGCTTTTGTTAATCTAGCATATGGCTATTTCTATAGTAATAAGCAGATATTGTTTTACTGAAAGGGATATATGGATTTCTTTGTGGGTCTAGTGAGAAAATATAACTAAATACTATAAAGAAGAATTGCTTACTAATTCAAGTTTATTTTTGCTGGAAAAGAAAAACTGACATTTTCTTTTCCTGCCTGAGGAATAAAACGAAGGTGAAAAGGTTAGGTTTGCTCTGGTGATGACTAAACACAGCAATGAATTTAGAAGGCTTAGATTGTCATGCTGTATAATTGCTGAAAACTATTATTTGCTTAAAAGTCAGTAACTGTATGGTTTCCCTGGTTTCTGATCGACTGGGACATTTTATTTCAGTTTTATGTCATTTAATGTGGTTTCCAGAAAACCACAGAAAACTGTCTATTCTAGTGCAGTGCAGTTGGCCACAAATCCACATCACATCATTTTCTCACTGCTTTCTGACTTTTACTGGGAATTAATGTCATTTCCCTGACACAATTAAAAGACAACGTAAAATTAGTTTGGATTTCCACACTTGTGGATTAAACATAGAATAATTTCTAGGAATCATTTCTGGATTCTTCTGTTGGACACGTAGTCCATTTGTCCAAAGCCAACAAGTATTAAGATGAACAGATGAGAATCAAGACAAATTGGGGCAAGGTGGGACATATTAAATTATTTACCTCAGCATAAACTTCCAGCTCAGCCTCTCTATGCTCAGGAGATTTCTTCAGTTACAGAATTCAGGTCTACACTAGCGAAATGAGCAGGCTGTCACTGAAAAGGTAGATAGGTAGATAAAGGGAAGCCTTTTCTTTTTCATACGGCTCCCTTTCCACCTCACTTCCCCACCCTGCAGTTTGGGATTGACTTGATTTGATGAAGGCAAACGATAGTTTTATATGGGAAACTATCATATTCTGATGTGATAAACTGATGCACAGACAAAAAGCAAGGCTATGCTGAGCAATACCTTCTGACCAGCTGGATCCCAGTGTTTGAGACCTCCTTTCTGGGCTATCCAAATGTGACAGCCATGGGTTTGATGTGATATGATTTTAGTTCAGGGTCTACGCTCCAGGCACTGGAGGAAGTATCTGGAAAGAGGCAATGTGGTGTCTGAACAGGTATTTCCCATCTTGCCAAAGAAGAGGGGAGATGGTTGAAGAAAACCACTCCACAGAGCCATAGAGAACATCTAAACTATAAGCGGTGAGGACCAGGGACTGATGCAATAGCAGAGAGAACAGTATAGAGCTCAATTCTCTTTGTCTATGTACAGGCTGGCCCACCCTGAACCTGGTACATGCCAGCTGGCACACACCAAACCCATGCCTAGCACAGTCCCAACAGCAGCAATGATGCCACAGCTCAGGCTCAGGCAGGAGCATGTTTCACATGCTGCCACAAGCCCAGCCACACAGCCCACAGGCTGCATTACACAATTCCTGATCCTGGTGTGAACAGAAAATACGTAAAGGTACAGAGGAGGTTAAACTCATGTTTAACCCACTACTTAAAAAAAGGTGGCTAAAGTAGGTTTTGAAGTCATTATGTGAGCATTTAAATAAATCAAAAGCAATAATGACACTGCAGTTCCACAGGGAGCTGTCAAGGGCCCAACTTACATGAAATACGGACTACCGGTTTACAGACACGTAAGATCTAAACGCAAGTCTTTGGATCACAGGGCCACATTTTCAAAGCATAGTTCACCCAACAGCTCCCATTTCCACTTCTGATCACTTCCAGATGTGATTGGCACTTGCGAATTCTGTGGTTCTTACAACATGATGAGCTGTGTCATAAACAAATAACAAACACTTCTGTGGAGATGGCTGAAACACAAACTGCAAGCCTGTGGCCTTCCCTCCTACGCCACAACTTCTGCAGAACAAATGCTCAGAGTCACATCTGAAAAATCTGCTGGGAATTTCAGAGTTCTTTATGCATCTCTGACAGGTGATCTGGTGGGAAGTAAGGAACAGGTAACAAACCCAATGACTGGAGAATCTCACTAAGTCTTTCTTTGGTGCTTTTAAGTCTCATTTGATCAACAATGACTGTTTCTCATATATACAGAGGAATGTAGAGATGATCAGCTCTGCCAGTTACTAGCCTGTTGCTAATCTGTCCTTTGTAAAACATTGCCTTCGAAGCCACACTTTCGAAGCTTTCTGTACAGGATTTCAAAACATACCAGAGAAAACACAAGGCAGTGTTCCTCATGGCATGACAGTCTGATTTTAAGTGGAACAATGAGAGGAGTTTTGAAAGGGCTGTTTGAAGCCCTAATTTCCTATGGACAATGAATAGGGGATGCTCTAGCACCTCTGCTCTTTAATGAGAGGAAATGCCTTCTTCCAAACGACATGTTAATGGCAGACTGCAATGCGAAGAAGCATCAAAGCACAGAAGGTCCTCAAAATTCCTAGTACTCATGCACACACGATAAAGAAGAATCTCTAGGGATAACTTTGTCACTACTATCTTCCCACTACCTTTTTCAGAGAGAAACTGACATAATTCCTCATACTCTTTTCCTATGGTGCTGGAGACTTGCTTTTGCAATGGGGTAGCTCTTCCATTTAGATCTGATGTACCTCTCAAGTACCCTTCATTCTGGGCTTGTCTGTGCAGTAGCTGGAGGTAAGCTTTCAGCATGGGGGCACATACTTCCTTCCCTTGACCTGCCACATAAATACCACCCCCAATGAAGATGGGACAGCTGGGTGCCTGACCCATATCTACATTATTAATTCACATATAGTAATAACATTATTAATTTCAATACAATAATGCCAACTTTATTCAGGTAAGACAATATTTAAGCAAATCTAAAATTGGGAAATCAGGGATGAAAGGCTGGGAATTTTGCTGTTGGCTTCAATGGAGCCTTGACTGCATGACATTAAGTATGAACTCACATTTTCATAACGAGAGCAGAGGATGGGTTGTGTCTGAACTGAATTGAAATGTCTGCTCTATTTCAAACTAGTTATTGAAACACGGTTCTTCTTCATCAGGGATTGCCCAAGGGAAAAGAAGCTCTTTCAGGTTTGCTATACTAGTGTGACCATACCTCATTTCAATGCAGCTTCTTTAGCCACCAGTACAGGGACTTTGCAAGAACTTCATCCACCTCCAGAAAGGATGAGTTAAGATGACAGACCAGGCAGAACACAGGAGTTGCCAAAACCTTACAGTATTCATGCTCCATTCAAGCTTCACATTTCAATGCAAACTTTCTGAATCTTCTCTGGGTTATTTTTTTTTTAAATATAAAATACAGAAAATTACTGGCAAGCAGTCTTAACATGGGAAACATTAACGCATCTCACTTTTAACAGTGAAGATCCCCTTAAACCTGATCTGAACCTTGGCTCCCAAGACAAATATTCTGTAGTTTGCCTCAAGTGGAGCACATTATGTTTGGCTCCAAAACAGTTTATGTCAAAAGTAATTATTTCTGTTCTCTAATCACAGTCACAACAATGAGCTATGTTTAGAATATAAAATAAATACATGCAACTTTCTGACTGCCTGATGCTTTAACTGCTTCAGCATCTGATCATTCCTGTTAAGTCCAGGAGACTTTATTACCTGTACACTGAAAGAAAGGGGAGACCATTGCATTCACTTTTAGTAACTAAATACATTCAAAACAATTTCTATTATTCTAAGCAAGAGAGAGAATGATACCCTAATAAATGTGCACGTGCTGGCTGCCCTTTACAATTGATATCAAATGATTACATTTCATTTTGCTTTGCTGTTTGATTTCCCCAAGTCATTTTATAATTTGAGACTGAATGCATACACACAGTTTTTATGTACCTTTTTAATTTGGGGTGAAGTAGGTGATTTTTCTAGGAGTCAATAAATACATTTTGCTGAGGACTCTGGGGCACAATCCCACCCTGAATTACCCCCTTGAGCACCAAGAAGGGGCAGGTACCAAAAGGCTGCAAATCTGTAACACCTCCAGTCCCAGCTCAGCCTGCATGCAATATCCCAGCCCGGCAGGGGGATACCTGCCCGCCTGGGCAGAGACGCAGGAGCAGGGCATGGGCAGAGCCATGGCTCCAGCCCCTCGCTGCCTCCAACCCCTGCAGCAGCACCACTGGAAACCAGCCTGTCCAGTGGAAACTGCCCTTATAGCTCCCTCTGCTAAAAAATGGTCTTAAACCAAATGATTTGACCTTGCTATGACTTCTGACATACTGTCTGCCTTTAAAAATCATTAAATATTCACTTCTGTTCAAGTCCTGAGGAAAAAGCAGGGCAGAAGGAAACAAACCCTACAGTGTTGTTGGTTTTTATGTTCACACACATCTATATCGCGGACTTAAGACTATAACTTTACTCCATTTAGCCCCATTCCCTAGTGGTTAAGAACCTGGTTTGTGAGACAGGGCACTAGGGTAGGAGATGCTGATATCATGACTGCTTTTTAGAATTAAGTTATTTTTGTTTCTCAGCAAATCCTGAAATAAAACTGTTGTGAAACATGGTATAATAATGAAACACTAAAGGGGATGAATATGCTTCTCTAGTACTACTTTGAGAAAGTCATGAAAGGCACTGCATCTTTGAGAGCACAGGGTTGGGTTTTTTTCTGTTTAATTTAATCTACATAATTAGAAGGAAAATAAGACATAAGCCTGAAATAACATAGGAATAAAACATGATCTTGTGTCTAGTCACCTGCCAATTACTTCTACACTGAAAAGCAAATAAAATCCCAAAACCCCTTAAAAATTAAAGTGACAGAGATTCAGTTGTAAATTGAAACAGAACTAAAATGAAATTCACCAAACAGGATGTTCTCCCTCTCTGCCCTCTTCTGCGTTCATGTCAAACAATAAATAATCCTGCTAAAAAGTCAATCCACAGAATTGCTTTATTTATTTGGGCACTGCATATGCCTTTCTCCATGGATTTGTGAAACATACCTTCCCTCAGACTGTCTGCTTCAGTCCTGGGCCTCTTTTAAATGGCAGACAAGAATCCTCTATGAATTAGACTGAGACCATCATATTCATTTTCACATTTAACCAAATCCAGCTTTGAACTTAGGTTTTCAAAGGTGAACGGCTAGTAGAAGGCAAGTATATTTCATGCTTCAAGGGGAGGTAAAGTTACCTCTGCTCTACAAATGACATAAAGTAATTGCCAAAGAAATTTGACAATAATACAGACTCAGATCACAGTAAATTATACCACTTGGCAGCTAAACTGGAGAACTTAAGTCCAGAATTGCCAACAAAACTCAAGACACACGTTTGGATATATGGAAAGCTTTGTGATTTCTAACAGAAAGGACCCTGCAGAGGCATCTTATGAGACCCATAAAGAACCTTATCAGCTGGAAAGGAGTGTGTAAATTCTGAGGATCAGATGAAAGTTTTTTGCCTTTTTTTTTTTTTTTTTTTTAAGTAAAAGCATTCAAAAGGAGAAGATAGAACAGACAGACCATCTGCAATGTAACCACATAAAAGACCCCTGGGCAAATCTAAACCCATTAGCAGAAGTGCTTGACAAATCTGCCAAAGAGCCAGATGCTGCTTATGGAGGAGTCTCTTTCCCTACTTGTCATCTGGATAGTCTGACTTCTGTTCCCAGAGGAGGACAACGATGACTGGTGCTCAGACTGAGCTGCATGTCGAGAGAGCTGAGGCACAGAGTCACCCTCTGATAAGGCTACCTTAAAATAAAGAGAGGAGACAAAATCTGAAATACTAAAAGTAAACCAGTTTTAATACACGTGTGTAACGTGGAAGATGCAGATGACAGAAAACAGAGAGCAAACTTGCAATTAGTTTATTCGCATGTAGTCTCTTTTTCTATGGAATGTTTGGTTCATTCTATTCTTGTTTCTTACTTTTTTTTTTCCTAATCACTAATCAGGATCTAGTAGGATGGCAAAGAGGTGTTTTTTGGCATGTTAACTACTAGCACAGCATACTAACTGCATGGTGTTAGTTAAATGCTTACTGAGTACATAGATTGACTCATGGTATTTAAAATGTGTCTGAAAGGGCTCTGAAATATCTACCCAAGAACTTAAAAATATTTCAGGGGAAAAAGCAATTAATTTAAAAAGTAACCTATACCAATCTCAGAATAGGGGATTTGAATCTAAATGGTCAGGTTTTTTAATGTCTGCATTCTTCCAGGAATCTATTCAACTGGATTTGAAGTGCAAAGTAGGTGGAACCAAATACTTTTACTATTCAGACTCACCAATGGTAAAATATATTTGGAGTATCCAAGAGGTCAAAGAAGCTGGAACAGAGTCTGAATTAGTTCTCCTGTGTACTGCTGTAATGTGATATGACAGAGCAAAAAATAGACCAAGGGAGAAAGAAAGAAACAGAGCTCCTTCTCATTGTGATTACATGTGCTGCACTTGAAGAACCAACACTGTCATTTTATGTCTCAAAATCCAGTTCAATTTTAGGATAAGGCTCTAACAAACTACTGGATTAAGTAAAAACACTTGCAGGTATAATCTTAGATTATCTTCTTTTACTCAAAAATAGCATCTACCCAATCCTAAGACATTTCTGGAGGTTCAAAAATATTAAATTCTTATTTCTACACCAATTAATACAGAAATACATGCACTCCTTTTCCCTCTCTTTGAAATGCAGGAAGACTAGGCGTACCAAAAAGTACCATGACTTAGCAGATCAACAGATTCAGTATAAACTAGTCAAAATGGTGGTGGGTGTGTAGGGAAGAAGAACAGAGAGGGAAAGGGAAGTATAATGAATGCTCGTCTTTTAAAGGTCAATCACTTGGACCTTGCCCATCCACTTTGCAGAGCAGCAACACACTCACCTTACACAGAAATTAATTTCAGCCAGCCAGTGACTGCCAGGCTGACATCTTGGAACTGCTGGCAATCCAAGGGCACTTCGCAGCGAGCTAACGAACGCTGGCTGCTCTATAATGCACCATGAAGAACAGACAGAAAAGTGAACTTAAATACTATCTATGCAGCTGGTTATAGCTCAGGCTACACATTGGGCTACCAGTGCCCACACTATGATCTGACAGAAGCAAGCTGTGTCACAGGCAGGCGGGGAGGACACTGGCCCACTCACCCACACTGGTATCTGATCCATCGAAAACACATGAGTAACAACGAAGTGCACGCAAATCCCCTGGGATGGCTTCAGTCCTGCTCCCCCCATACACCTACAGCTTCAGCTAGAGAAAGTGGGTGGCGGAGAGTGACAACAGCCTTGCAAATGGACTCAAAATTGCATTTAACTTCTGCCATAAGCATATATGTTACATTGTGCCATCTGTTTATCCAGCAGCAAAGGCAGTCGAACACACATTGTTATCATTTCTGCCTGCTGTAAAAATAGATGCTGTAGTTGCCCAAGTTAATGCTGTGCAACAGCACCCATGTATAAAAGGGAGGATAAAGGGGATGGGAGATAACTAATGGAAGAACTGCACTGTGCACTGCTGTACCTGTGCTTCCTAACAAGTTCTGAAATGCTGACTAATGGACTACATTGATTATTTCAATGTGCTTTCAAGAATCTTTGATTATATCATGCATGATAAATTGCGTACATTTTTGCTTATAGGCTGCCATTTCTGGCTGAAAGTCATTACTATGAGCAAGTTATTTTTGATGTGCTTCTTATACATGAAATTTTGGAAATTTTTGGTGTATTCTTTTCAGTTCTTCAGTAGTCCCTTTTCTGTTTTAAGTAGTTCAGCTTTTCTTGGTACTGGATTGCCATTAATACTTATTTATTGACACAGCTCCAGAGCTTCATTTTCGCACACTTTTCCCAGACCTTATGAAGTGCAGCGACACGCATTTAGGTTGCAGAGCACTCACCATTCCATTGCCTATGATGGCAGAATATATACAACAGTAGTTCAGCATGTGTGAGAGTGGTTTCATGGCTGGGGCCTGCTAAATAACTTGCACTCTTGAGGACGCTCAAAAATCACAAGACACTTTGGAAGTCACAATTATGTCAAAATTATCAGTTATAGAATATACAGGGTCGTTCCAATTCTTCTCACAATTAACCACGAACATTCATATAAGAAAAATTCCTTTCTCTGAAGAAGGACATGTGGAAGAAAGAATGATAAGAAGAGTTTAAAACAGAGATGAGTACACAGCAATATCCTGGGAGTTGCTACCTTTGTTCATATAATAGTAGAGGGTAAGCTAGCAATTACTCAAGATGGTGGAAAATTTTCACACAGGTCAGTCTGGGATAGCAAAAGGGACTAGATTTATTTGTGCTGGTTACAGGATACCTTGGTTCAAATGCCCACTCCAAGAAATATGTAGTACTTGCACCAAGTGGAATGGCTTCCATAACAGCCTAATGTTTACGGCACTTACTTAACATATTTAAGACATAACGCTAAATACAGTGGATAAATATATAAAATATCAACTACTTTTAAATGTATATTTTTTTAATATGTTGAGGAAAATAAGCAGACATTAAATATTTGAAGAGCATGTGGTTCAAGCCATTATCCAATAGGTTTCTAACCATTTTCAAAATACACCTAAGCAAACAGGAATGACAGCACATTTCTAAGGGGACGGCACATAAAATAAATTCTTTAAATTTAAATTGGTGCCTTCCAGTATGCACTTGCACAGTATTTTGTATTACCTACTCTATTTCATAAATAGGACATATTCCTAACAAGAGATAATGGTAAACTCATAACTGTCAGAAAAGCATGCTTCTCTCTTTCTCAGAGAACTTTATCTTACTTCCAGATGTATTAGATTTTTTCTATTTTTAAAATAGCTTTTAAATCATTAGCAGTGTTTGGTTCTTGTGTTCCAGTAGCACAAATCCATTCTAGAAAGCTCTTATCTTTCATTGTATGTGACATTAGACAAAAAGACTAAGTACCTGCACTTAAGGCTAAGTCCAAAATCTCCAAATTACCTCCACTAACACTTTTCTTAAAATCTTGTTTATCCATTTATTTTTTTTTTCAATAAGGTGATACAAATTTCCAAAAAGTGTTCAACTGAAGTGTTCTTTGGTTTTGTTGCTTTCATTTATTCCAAAGTCTGACCCACCACTTATTCAGATTAATGGAATTCTTAACACTGACATGATCTGGCTTGGGATCACATAGAGAAATTGTTACTAATATAACAGAAATTACACTATACCCGATTTTAACAAAAAATCAGGAATTTGCAACAGACCTGAAATATAAAAAAATACATTCTTTTTATTGTTAAAACTACAGGGATCTGTTAATACAAACCATTCAAATACTTCCCTGTGATGTCATCAGTTACCATGTGTTTGCACTCTAAATAGATTGTTGTAATTTCTGTAAACACATCATATATATTTTTAGAACTCCTTGGGGGTTTGATCCAGAGCCAAAAAAAACCATGGGCAGACACTGACCAGTTTCAGTAGGCCTCAGGTAATCAGAAGACTGAATTCCTAAAGTTAACGAACGAGAACATCAGCGTACAACAAGCAGAGAGATACCACACAGACTGCTCTAAAAATAGGAAAGAATTGTTCTGCCTGAAAGCTACAAGCCTGAAAACACAACATCCATAGCAAGGCAACATACTCCTTGCAGCAACTGCTGTGCAATAGTCGTGGAGGCTGTATGTCGTTCAGTCATATGTATCTGCACAGTCATCTCACTAACCACGTTATTTTGGTTATATCTGACACTAACCGCCTAAGCGGCGCGCAGACTAAAATATGTGCACCAGACCTTTAATAAGTAACAGATTTGTATAAAACATTCTCTCGACTGCAAGATAAGCCTGTGTGTCCCAGAATGTAGCCTTTATGAGAAAGCTTATTCCACAATGTAGTTATTTTAAAATTGGAAAACTGTCATATGTTTTTTGCCAGCCACTGTCCTGACTGAGAAGTCTGGGCTTGATCCTGTCAAACATTTCTCTTAGGTGAAGTGTTTAAAACTATAGTGGCCTCACTGACATGAATGCTATATTCTGACAGACATACACTATCCTGTTGACTGGACTTTTTCTTCCAGTTCCCAAAATTACTTGTGGCAATCTTTCAATTTCAACTTTATTTATTCTGTCTTTTCATAGTAAATTTTTGTTGCTGTATCTGTTCCTCTTTACACTTTATCCCCAAACCCAAGAAATACTAGCAGCTACTCACAGGTTTTTTTCCTGGCTAAAGAATAATCTTATTTTTCAATGTATTCCCTTCTGGAACTGAACTTTTTTTTTTTGCAGAAAAGCAGAATCTTTACAATCAAAATAAATTATTTCATTGCCTTTGCTCATATTGTGTATCTAGGTAGTCTTCTTGTAACAAATCAGCAGTGCAACAGGTGATTGCTGGTGGATTCTACACGGTTCCTCAGGAGAAGAGGGATACAGTAAGTAAGCTGTCTTCACAGACAATAGAAAGAAGGTCAGATAAGTGTCATCTCAGAAGAGTCTACCTTACACATGTACTTCAGGGTGAGAAACTCACCCTCAGAGTCTAAATCAAACAGATTCTCTCAATATCCTGTTTCCTCAGATGAAGCTCATTTATCACATCATCATGATCTACAGATTATTCAGCGTGAGATACAGTGGAACTACACTACTCCTGACTCAGAAAAGTATTTAAATTACCCTCTAGCCAAGATAAGCTACATATGGTTCACAGACAGCAAACCCTTGCTTTCCAAAAAAAACTTGGACAAAAAAAGACATGGATGAGAAGAAAATCAGGGCGTGTAACATGGCTAAACAACATATATGAGAGCTTGGTAGTCTAAGCTTGCCGATTTTTACTGCACAACTAATACTCTTTACTTTTCCTGTTATAATTGCTGAAACTTTAATGACAATTTCCATAGCTATTGTTGGCTTTTTTTTGCTTGGCAGATCAATTGTAAAGCTCTTCTTCACCATGTAACAGTAAACATTTGCTGTTCATCTCTTGAACTGCAAATGAATGGGAAGGTAGTGCTGGTCTCACTCTCCTAGGAACTGGTATGCAGAGGATCAACTGTCTTCAAACAGTCATGGGAAAGGCATAACAGCTTCAACACAGAATCTGTCAGATGCCTATAAAGCTTGGATTTGGGTGGAGGAGTTACAATGTTAGATCTGGTAAATATGGGCAGTTACATGGTATTAAAATAAAGCAAATACCCAACTGAAAGAATCAACCATCATCATCATCCTGAGATAAGGCTGTGGAGGGCTTCTTGAGAGAATTAGTCATTGAACAAGAAATCTCAAGTGTATTTTACACAGTCCAAACTGCTGAGAATTAAACAAAATTTAAAAAATTTTAAAATTTCATGATCTGTTTGTCCAGAATAAGATGCAGAAGATACATGTTAGTTTACTTTTATTTTTTGTTAATGATATTTTTGTTAAATATACAGATAGCCGTGGAAACACTGTTCAGTAATGCTTTCAAGCAGTATTAGCATAGCTCAGATATAGATAAGTAAGCAGTGAATATCATATTCACAACAGTGCCCCCAAATTGCAGAGGAAACAAACCTTGGTTAAGTGAGCTGAACGTGAAAACTGTGGTAGCTCTCACTGGCATTCGACACTATCTGTTTACTTGCAACTGCATTAATGAGAGTAATTGTGTCTGGACATATACATGCATTCTACATCCCAACCAAAAAGAAACCATGAGTAGGTATCAAAATGAGATCAGTAAGAAAACATGAATGTCTATTTCTCATTCAGAAGTTTTATGAGAGACATTTAAGATGAAGAAACAGGAACAGGAATTTGTATCTTTTAAAGCTTACTATGTGATGCACTTTAAAGCAGTGTGGGTGTGGAAGAACAAAACAGCAATCATCTGATGAACAGCTGCAATGTATGCTAAGAGCCTCACTGAAACTCATATTAAACTGAAATATTGGAGACCTTTTTTAAACACAGTAAAAAATCCCTCTATGCTTTTCTGGACAGCTTGTTTATATGGTAACTCTGTCTGTGCATACGATTCAATATGTACCAGCAATCATCATTGTTGAATTTGTAGTTCAGTAATACACAGGAATGAACTTTGTCTAGCTGGTACTGATGCAATAGCTATAACGCCTCTGATTACACTCTTACACTCTGATTACACTCTTGTTACGCTCTTATTACTAACTCCTGTTCTTACCTCTGCTGTCAGAGTGGTTCCAAAGAATGTTTATCAATATGGTGATAGGCGCTTTATATAAACATAAACATAAACATAAACATAAACATAAACACAAACATAAACATATAAATATAAAATAAACATGATGAAGTTTTAAAAGGGAGGATTTGCCTAAGAGTGGCTTCTTTTCCCTTTCTTTTGCTTTTAGAAATGAAAAAAAAAAAGTATATAAAGGAAAAGGCAAGTCAGGAAGAACAGATATAGCTTGAGATATTGGATCCACAGGTCAGTCGTAGAAATTATTCAACAAGAATGGAGGGCTTTGTACTCCATAGGGCTTAGATTTAACTTAGCAATACAAAGATCCATTGCCCTTTTGTGAATACATGAGTAATGTCTATTTGACACTGCTATGTATTTTCACACATTAATTTGTCAGCTAACTTTCATCCCAAGCTTACAAAACTACTTGTCAAAATCTTGAAGTTTTCCCCTTTTTCCCCATAGATACCATCTTCACAATAAAGATCATGGTTTAAAGAGGAAAAGTACATGAAATATATGGCAATTTTCCTTTACACTTCCAGGAAAAAAAAAACCTGTGTTTCAGCTGTCAGAAAAATCTCCTTATTCTGTAGACTCTTCTATCCTCTCCAGAAAGTAAAATAGCTTGATTTTTTTTTTCTTGTAATCAGTGGACTTTGAGGAAGCAGCAGAGGATCCTGCTAAATTTCCATTTGCCGGGACTTCCTCCCCCTCCCCTCATTTCTCTCCTCCCTATTTCATTCTATAGCTCAGAAAACTCAAGATTTGTTGTCAAATCTCAATTCCTGATGTCACTTTGGTCTTACAGTGGGATTTCTGGCAGGCCTGGTGGGAAAGGAAGGAGGATTTGGGGGTAGCAGGGGTGTGTTCATCAAGCAGTTTCTTATCTCAAAGAAAGATGCCATCCTGGGATGTGCGGCCACGCTGAATGTGCTGTAGATGAGTGTAAGTAGGAGTCTGGGACTTGGTATTTATGATTCTGACAGACTTCAGAATCACACATATTCTAGTGATTAATCTCATTTCCAACAGTAAGGTCTGGGGGTATAAGGCTGTAAGCGTAGCTTACAAGTTTTAAGGCAACAAAGTCATCCCTTATTAGAATTAAAATGGCTTATTTGATTATCAGTGTAAAAAGGGAGCTCGTTAATAACTGCAAACAAGTTAACTTTCATGCACTGCACTAGACTTCAGCGATTCTTGTATGACATTAAATCTAATGTAGGAGCTGTTCAGCATGCTCATGATTTGTACCATTTTAAATTATACCCACCACATAAGAAAATTAAAAGCAATGTATGTTTATGGGCTCTGAATATAGGACTTCTCTTCCTAAACTTGCTAGTGAATTCGATACAGGACTAGCGTACTGGAGTTTCACCCAAGCATGTTAATTCTATCTCATCCAGACCTGCAGTACAACAGTTGGCAAGTCCTAACCATTTACTGCCTGTCTCACACACAAACGGCTCCAGGAATAAGCATTTTGCATGACTGGATGGCTATCCAGACTTGCAGGGTGAACTTGATTTCTATCACAAAATTACGAAGAAAATGCCATAATAGTGATACAGCCACACTACCACCATGATTAGGTATAATACCACAATTTAGGTATAATATCTAAACATTTTGGGGTAAAAGGAAGTATTCACAACCAGTTCATAAGGGTTTGGCAAAACAAGAAACTTTCACGGAATTTGTAAGACAAAGTCATTTGCAAATCAAAATTCATGACAGAGATACTGAAGAGTCCTGCATGTTTGCTTTTGTGTTCACAATCCACCGCGACTTCAACTCTTAACTAGAGCTCCCTCTCCATCTGTGCAGTTTACCTGTCTGTCAAGATAACAACCATTTTCTACAAACAAATGCTGTCATGGTTGATTTTTACTGCATGTATAGCTGGGTACTTCTGGAAAACATTTTTTGATACGCTGCATAGGTTCATAAATTCCCTTAAAAAATTTACTAGTCACATCTGCAGCTTGAATGTTTCTTTCTAAAAGACAAACCAAGGCCAAGCAAGACAAAGAATCTGCTGATACACACATGTCACTCCAAGAATTCCCCTGACAAAGTTCCCACACCCAATTTAATTACTTCCCTACTGTAAAAACACTTTCCATCTGCATTTATTGTAATAGTTTCAAATCCAAAACCAACAGACTATAAAGCTAGCTAAATAAATGAATGATATTGGCCTTAGGTCCCAAGCCAGGAGCTACTCTGTAAGGCTGTGTGTCTCCAGCATTCATTTTTATGCTGATGTTTCATTTTATGTGCAATGTTTTCACTTAAGCCTTGTTTAGAGAAGAATTACCTTGCTCCAGGCTTTAAAGTTTATGCGCTGCGCGGTGCCCTCTAGCGCCGCTCCAGCCAAAGGTCTGTCAGAGATTCCCCTGCAAGACCAAAGTTGCATCGCGAATCGAGATCTGACCAAAGAACCCCACTCCAGGCTGTATACACAGCACTGCACACGCTCAGGCCAAGAACATTCATTCCAACTGTATCTGACATATCCTCAAACTGAGGCTTCAGAGCTCAAAATGAAAAGCATTTTTGTTTGAAAATCCACCTTAAAAAATTGAAACTACCAAATTTAGCCTCCAGATCGACTATTTGTAATATGGGTTCCCTTTTGCACTTGGGAGAAAAAAAGTATCCTATTCCTCAGACTTGGTATGAAGAACTTAACTACAGCCTTATAAGAAATTTCCTCACGTACGGAGGTAATGACAGTACCTTGTATTCTGGGTCCCCAGGTTTGTTGCAATATCATACACTGATGAAGCAACATCAGACTATGGACTTCTTCATAATTTTTAAAGACTTGAGATATAACAGTCTCATTTGGACAAGCAAGACACTTAAAACTATGCACATACACAAGTGCTCTGCTAAATTGGGATTCTCCATGCTGTCAAAGTACTTGGAAAGAGCTTGACCTTTATAAAAAAATTTGATCCAAAGCAGCAGCACAGCAGATACATTTTTCATTTAGAAGTTATCAAACAAGGACTGAAGGGCAAAACATGCCTCCACTGAAATTTGGGTAGAACTGCTACTGACTCACTGGAAACATATTTGGACATTGAATTTTGTATTCCCTTTTGTATTCAGTTCTTACCAAACTAAATGAAAGGATGTATTAATAACTGACATGAGCTAACAAAAGATATTCAGAAGGTGCACAGCACAGCTCAAGCCACAGATATTATATTGGCTTTGGACATTGCAGATGACCCCCTGAGGATCCTGCTGCAAGAGTAACACAAAGACATAGTTACGGATCGGACTGAGGGGCAAACCTTGAATTTCTTCACTGCTTTTCTGAGTATTAATCACAATGTTAGTGTGACACCAGGTTTGTTTTGTGGCTCTCCCCTCACAATTAAAGCTTCTGAGGTTTTGTGAAACTGAAATAGATCTTCTAAACAGAAGCAAGACAAAGATAGACCAAAAGCACTGCAAACCACCAAAGAGTGAAGAAAATCATCCACTGTAGCTCAACAGCTAACTAAACAACAGGAAGACGCATGCTTAATGGCACATCTAAAACAATTACTACTTTATCTGCTCAAAATCATCCATACACATACATACACGTGCAAAACATAGAATTTAAATCCACTTCCTTTTTCCCAGGTACATGAAATTAGAAAAGACTGTGTTTGAAAAGATTCTTTTTAAAGAATGTATGGCCTCTTCCCAACTTATGAACACAGTGGCATGTTTTTCTTACATGAAAACAAAGAAGTTTGATAAAAGTGAATCTTCCCAAATAAAGACTTAGTTGCCCACACTGGAAATAAAATATATTATTAATAAACTTCAAGACTCAGGTATGCAGAAAACAGATAAATGAAGAAAGTGAGATTGATTACACAGATTTTCCTACACTATTTAATAGTTTAGGTTTTTTAAATTGAGGATAACAACTCAGTGTTATGACACCATCTAAATGCAACAACCTAGACGCCAGCCCACACCTTTAATCGGGAAAAGAGAAAAAACCCTTTCCAGAGTGAAAACCATTAAAATCGATCCAACCATTTGTTCTTTGCAAAACGTGTCTCTTGCGCTCTGATGCTAAGTATCTGCAGCACAGCTCTGCCTCGCGCTCCTCCACCGCGCTGCAGGCAGTCAGCGTTTGCTCTCCGGTACTGTACCTGGGATTCTGCGGCTCTGAACCATCTGACTCCGTACACGTTTTCTTTACCTGCAAAAGCAAGTAAGTGCCAGTTACTCTCACTTGAAACACAACTTCCTTGCTCATAGTTCACACACTCACAGCACTTAAAGTGGATCCAGCTCTGCTCACCATGATCTCTATAAAATACTTCCCCCATTTTACAGCAGTAGTATGCAGTACTAAACAGTGTGTTTCATTATTATCCCATGAACAGCTGCCAACTGCACCTCCCCAGGCTCCATTAGTATGTAAAATGTTCGGCTAAAATAGCTCGGGAGTAGTCTAACTAGGAACAAAGAAACCAAAGAACCAAGTTCTCCACTTGGAAACGAGAAAGCCATACTGTTCTCGGCTCGGTAAAGAAATGTTTTCCCAATTGATGCTGCTTCTGTTTCCTGCTAAAGCTCACAATAATAAACAACAGATTCCGGGGCAATGCACAGTGTTATCTAAATAATTCTTACATTACTTTTCATTTTGTGAATCTGCTAACTGCATGTTAACTGTATTTTCCTAATGCATCGGGGAACACATGCACCGTTTTCACTTATATTTGCAATATATAATTTCATAAAAGGTATTCCAACTTCCAATCTAATCTTCGCAATACATTGCTGTAGGCTAACGAAAGGCAAAAAAAATCCATTACTTTCATATAAAAACAGAAAACTGTTCTCTTGCAGACTAGGTATCTCCTTGGGATCTTCAAGATTTCCTGCAAAAATTTAATTGTACCTTCTGGTAATCTAAATTTCTTGTACTTTCAGCAGAGAAAAAGCCATTTTGCTCACTTGTGTGCTAATGCAGAATCCAGGGCTGTGTGGGAGGTTTCAGAACTCCGTTTTTAAAGACACTTAGAAACATCATAGTCAGACTTACTTGATGCGACTGACACAATACAAAAAACATTCCCATTATAACTAGCAAGTGTTCAATGAGAATTTTCAGGAATACCTTGCATCAAGAGATTCTTCTACACTTTTTTGCTACCTTAAAAGCATTTCAGAGAAAAAAAAATGTGGCTGTGACCCACTTCTACTGGCCAAAATACCCACCAACTCCAAAGAGAAAGGATTAGGCTAATGCTAAGTATTTTCTCTAAATAACTCAACTGAATGCCATGCAACATCACTCATGGATGTCTGAGTATAAGCATGGTTCTATAGAACCATGTCATTCTTCATCTGCATTCTAGATACTGAAAAAACAGTATAGTTGCATACATGGTTATACATGGTTATTCATAGAAATCAGTTTTCAATAGCAATGATGAAAATTTCCCCATGATGATAACTTTGAACTGTCTTTATTACGCCAACAGGTGTCATCCAAAACACTAAAAAAGTAGCAAACACAAAGGATCTTTTAATTATGTTTTGCTTGGTTTTTACTACAAAACCTTTTTCAATCTATCCAGTCATTCACTTTCATCACCACTAATCTTCCTCCTCTTGGATTGTTTCTTCACTGTTCCTACTGTGCTACTCCATGGACTTGGTTGTTGCAATGGGCCACGGAGAGATGGGACAGTGCAGCAGCTCAGCAGGAGAGACAGTGAAGGCTCACATAAACCCAAAACTCACAGGCAGTATTTCATAAACATTCAGATGCAAACATCATTGCTATAGTTTTATGTTCACTACATTGTTATTAAATAATGTTAGATCTGAAATACAGTAAAATACCTGAGATATACACACGTGATTGAGTACCAAGAAAAACGCCTATAGTGTGCGTTAATATACAAACAAGAGAAATATTCATTCAAATTAGTGTATTGAGTGTCATCATCACAGGCAGCTGTTTAAAAACTAAATTCAAAATCATTCAAAGACTCTGAAACTGAAATAGCCCTTCCTTGAGAGGAAGTGTGTACTTTCAGAAGCAGATTGTCTCAACTGAGTTACAGAGGGACTTGGCCAGAAAAAGAATATTTTCATTTTACATTTTAAAATACAATTTAAAATAATTAAAATATAATGTATTTAGAACTATAAAGTATAATTATAAAATATAATAACATAATTCAAATTAATTAAAAATAAATAAAATATAAATGAATCTAATTTATTTAAATTCTAGTAAATCTCTTTTTAATTTGTCCCATTAGCATATACTCACTTCCAAGCTATTTTTGCTATCTCCTTGCTGTTAAATTTACTGGCATTTATATATTCCCTTCCAATTTCTTTGCCATTCATGTGGTTGCCACCAGTAGCACTGTCTGTCACATTTGCACTGGGACTCAGATCTCACTCCCCCGGTCAGCAGAGTTCAGCCACTGACTTTAACCGGTTGCTGGAGTCAGTCACCCAGCACGTCCCAACACCCTGATTTTGCAAAGTGATGGCAGGTCCTGCGGTGGGCAATTCCCCCGGAAGCTCAAAGATAATCCAAACATACACAAATGCTATCTGAGCACTTTTAACATGCACAATATATTAAGAGCCCTGCTTTTGCTGGGCAGGGATGAGAAGTGCTTCTTCTCCCAGTCAAGCAATAGCTGGGTACTCACAGATGAGTTGTCCTACCCCTGCTCACACTACTAGCATCTTGCTTTGACCAACACTACAAAGTAATTGAAATGGCTGAAAGCTTATGCTTTAACTGTATGGTGAACATAAAAAAAAAGAAAAAAAAAAAAGACAAGTTTTGGTATATACAGAAAAGCCACAGATCAATTGTATCAAAAAAGACTAACCTCCTGTGAGATGCAACAAACTTGGGGGAAAAACAGTGAGTATTTTGTATGCAAGAATACTGCAATGAAAACAAAGTCTTTTTAAAAATAGGACTATTTCTGGTTTTCAGCTTGGTATACAGATGATGCAGTTCATCTACGATCGTTCTCTGAGGAAACGTGCAGCATAAGCACATGGTATAGACTTGTCTTTTCCTTTGAGACAAAATGAAAACTTCATTGTGTATTTTAGTATCCCTATTTGAGAAAAAACATTTAATAAATAAAAATGTTATTTCTTAAAGAAGGAACAGGCATGTGATTTTCTTTCAAGTGGCCATATGGAATGAACACCATTTCTCTTTAAGGCTACTCAAGTAGCAAAACACATTTTGTTATTCATAAAATTATGCCACCCTTGAAAGTGAACAGACAATCACTGTGAAAACTTTTGATCAAAGACTAAATATTGTTTCCTTTGTCTTCAGCTGCACTGTTTTTCCTCTTAATCTGCCTTGCTGACTGTTTTCAAAATAATTAACTTTCACTAACACCACATTTATTTACATTCTCAGGTGTTAAATGCTATAAAAAGAACCTTATTCTGTACTCCTGCTTTGTTTTCTTTTTTTTTTTCCTCTGTTTACACAAGTTTTCCCACTATTTTAGTTATATGCATGTTAAGAATCACTCACAAGAATGGTAAGGTACCAGTTTCAATTGGGTTTTAATTTTGTCAAACTGTGCTGAAATCTCCTACCCTGGCTGCCTACTACAAAACATTAGAAATGTTTCAGCTAAAAATCCTTAAATCTGAATTTTTGAGAAAACATGCTGTTGTGTTCGTATTTTAAAAGTCATGCCACCACGCTGCTGAGCAGCTTTAGTGCCTGCAAGTTGGAGGCAAAATACCAAAACTGGAAGTGGGGGGAGTCCAAGGTGTACTGGTACCACGAATCATCATTTCTGTGAAATGGTGCCCAAATTTGGTTCTGTTTATAAGCTTCTAAAAGCCCTGTTTTCACACTGTTAGTGGACTCCTGTTGTAGCCTCGGTCCTGCATTCAATCTGCATTGAATAGCCTCCATCTCAAAGATGCTGGGACTGAAAAGACTTTGGATTACTTCTCCTGAGTGCTGGGACTCCCCGTGACATCAGGAAAGGGACTGACATCACCAAAACTGTCCCTTTTTGCTTTGCTAGTCCCATCTCTCACTGTGCAGGCAATACCCTGAAACAGGAAAACCCTGTAGACCCAAATACAGGGAGGCACAGGGGAACAGAGGAAAACCAGGAACAGAAATCGGGGGACAAAATAATGGATTCTGCAGGGGGCAAAATTAGAGACCAGAAGCCAGGTGAAAAAAACATGGCAGACATAGGGGTGAGGTGTGGACAGTGGAAGAGTACTGGGGCTGGTTGGGATGGGATAGCACAACACAGTTTACTCTTCTCTCCTCTAATTAGTTTTGGGACTAACACCACAAACACAAGCCTAAGCATTCATCAAATATCTGTGAAATTGACTAGTAAAGCCTTTAGTGACCAGTCTGCCCAGAGTAATAGGCTAGTTCTGCTATGCCAGCTGCACTGCAGACCTGATTAATGATCCAAGCTGGGAAACTATACTTGGAATTTATAAGATGGTGTACAACTATCATGTTTACCCAGAAAAATGAAGGTCTAATTTGACTCAAATTGGGGAAAAAATAGTCAACATTTTGTACAATTTCTGTCTTCATCTCTGCCTTGGTTCATCAGATTTCAAATATGAACACTGTTTTAAGTGTCTGATACTAGGAGGGCACTGTGAAAAGAGGTGCATTTATTAAACACTGAAGAACTTTGATGCAGGTATATGATAAATATTTACATGACAAATGATTTTATATTAAGTATGGACTTTCGATGCTTCGTGTTTAACAAATATAGACTGAGGAACATAAAAAGAGAAATCTAACTACACATTCACTGAAAAAAGGAGATATCCCCTGGACAGTCTAGTATATCATGTAATAAGAGCTGCACCATAATGCATAAGAGACTGGATTTCCACAGGCCATATTAATTCTGGCATTTCCTTGCTTCTGATGTTTTTCTTTGCAACATTAACATCCTTTTAACATGATTTTATTGGACCTCATTACAGTAGATGTTAAACCAGGAACTGGTGCTGCTCTATGAGGTGTTCTCACACACACACTCATGGCATTAATCTCATAATGCAACACAGGTGAGAAATCCCTTCTAAAACTTACAATAAGCACAGCTGAAAAATCTTGCAACATCAGCAGTAAATTATTCTGGCAATGAATCTGCTGGGGTCCCTCATCTACTGCATCAACTATGGCCTTGAGCACCCCGCCTAAATTGGTAGGTGCGCAATGGGGCTGAGTAGAGCCTGCAACACTCTGGGTCGGGAGCAAGCAGGTCTGCATGGTGGAGCTATGGAAGCCCTAACATCAAGGAGACAAGAATGAAGAGGGCAAAGTACACTTTGCAGATCCAAAGACATCTCAAAGCACATCTTTGTGCTTGCTCAGCCTGTGCTAATGCCACTTTTGACCAGTCTGGAGTGTGGGCAGAGCAAGCGGACTTCAACTGCCTGAATACTTCCATATAGCAAAGTACCCTGGTGAAAGCTCACCAGCTTCTACTCATCGTTCAGGGAAAGGGACCATGTCTGTGGAATGGCCCCAGGAGGATGAGGCACTCAGGGGAACAGTTTGATGGAAATATATGAGAAGAGTATTGTGCAGGATGTCTGTGACACAGCTATGAGAATGAATAGTGAAGAAAAGTAGCTTCTCCTTCAAATATTTTTTAGATGCTGACTTTAACGCTATTTACATATAGCTTTATAACCATCTTGGCATCAAAATCATTAGCACAGAGACTGTCTGTACAATGCCCAACATAACAAAGATTTGCTACCATGACAGCCTTTATTGCTACCATAAAACAAATAACGACATTTTCTTGATCTACAAAAAGAGGGCAAGGTCCAGCTTAAAGATACATTGCTAGGATTTAGTAACAAATTATAACCATTCTGAACATGTATATGCTTTCCAACAATTTTAAGAAAACATACAAATACTATTGAGAAAGAAGCAGGTTTTTGGTGGCTAAATTCAAATAATACTATAGCTATGCATATCTTGTGAAGACAAAATCTCAGTGAAGCTTCTGCGAAAACAAACAGAAATGATGAAGATCTGAAAAGTATTCTAAATAACCTCAAATTCTCAACTGAATTTTTCACAGTAAATCACTGTTATGCTACACTGCTATAGGTCTCATAAGGGTTTCAGTTACTTAAGCCTAATAATAATAAAATTACATAATATAAATATATTTAATAGTTTATATGAAAATGTAATATGAAATGAACATGTATGAAAATGTAATAGTATATAGTTATGCACCATCAAGCTTTAAGTAGGGTTCTGACTTATTTAAAAAACCAAACACTGATGCTAATGTGGAGTGAAAGAATGTGATTTTTTTCCCTGCTTTTTCACAATGCAGGCACTATACATAGCTGTATTTTAACTGAATCACATCCTGAAGTAAATTTATCGTATCTCAGCAAACCTGAAAGTAGTTCTAGTCACAATGGAAGAATGAGGAAAACTGTGCTATATGAATCAACTTAATTTCAAGGAGAAATCAACAGCAATTCACTACAGTGAATTTAATTCACTATTAAAGTATTATTTTTAAAAAAAAATATTAAAGGCTATATGAGCTAGTCCTTAGTGAAAACGAGTTCATATTTAAAGACATCAGACACATTTCCATGTCTTTAAAAGGTGGGAGGAATAAGGACACTGTGGATAGTGTGTGGGAGCTTCAAACGTGTAGCACAGCACAGACGTGAGAGGAAGGGGTGGGAACAAGGGAAACCACTGCTGTTCCACTATTGCTTCTGTTTTCCATGCAAACTTTCCTAAGATAGACATGTTCATGATGAAACGTATCATTGCTACCCTTCTGTCTCCTCCACCTCTCCCCAGACTAACATAATAGTAACTCTGATCTACAACACTATATGGTGTACATCTAACTTGCAATGAAAAATAATCCAGAGGGGATACATCTAGTATCAAATACCTTCAGTTTAGGCATTTAAAATCTATCTAGGCTTGTCACCCCAGGCTTCCTTTACTTTTAACAGAAAGATACAGATGTATTTCACCTGACGTAGAGTAGTCATCTATTTCAGACAGAGAGGAATTACGCCAAGATTAACTGTGAATAATGGCTGCTACTCTCTGCTGACTGATGAAGAGGATAGGTAGTGGGGAACACATCAAGGAAATGGAATGGTGCTGCCAGAGAGTGAGGGAGTGCTCACTGTCCCCATGCAGCCTGTACGTCTCATTATATCTTCCATGAAATCCTCTTTGTCTGCAACACTGACTACAGCAACGAAGAGAGATGGCTCCTGCTAAAGTTTAATGCTTTAGAGCCTCAGCTTCTTTGAACCGGTCATCGACTCTAATCATTTTAAGAAGGAGCTAACACTTACAAAGCATATACTAATCTGCTAAATGTTTTCCCTTTTTGGAACACTCTTCACCACTCCCACATCTTAGATTTTCTGTATTAACCCATCAATAGAATAGTGTGGATGAAACTTCAACAGGAACCAGCCTACAGACAGCACTGTGTTTCCCCTACATTTTATTTCACCAGGCTGGAATGATGAGCAGTGACATACTAGAGCCCTTGCTGGTGTGCACAGTACATAGATAGTAAAGTAAATAGGGATTTAATCAATCCAGGTAAATGCCTTTTTCATATTTACAGGGAGACCATAATGATTGTTTCTTTCAGGAACATTGCACAGTCTTATCATTGACACAAGCCTTTGTGCTACTTGAATCAGAAAGATTTGCTCAATATAAAACTGTGTTTCTATTGAAAAGCTTTGTAGAAGGAAGTGTCATTAAGGTGTATTTATGACATAAATTGACAATTTTAACTCCTTCATTTTCTCATTCATATGCTACCTTTGGGGTCAAAACTTTCCTTCCTTGGTACTTTCTTGCTAGTGGAAGGGTTTCCTACATGTTTGTTTTTGCAACCTGATTAATGGGTTCACTCAGTTCAGAGCTCTAAGCTTCTTTCAAGTCTTTTATACCTGCAAACATTTTTAAAACACATTTTAAATTGCCTTTGGCACAAATATACTTCAAAAATATCAGAGGGTGTGACGGTCAAGTCATAATGTAAGCGATTGGAACTTGTAAAAGACTATCTTCTACATTTTGAAATGCATTTATACACACATTCTGCAAAAAAAAAAAAAACTGGCCTTTTTTTCCTTTTGTTTGTTTGTGTAAGATGAAAGAAGGAAATATGCCTTCCCTTAACTGGTGGGGCAGGCAGGGCAAATGCCATACCACAATAGCACTTTTTGTTTCAGCCTGGGTTACCTAATAGCTGAGAGCTCACAGAACACTTTCCCCTGCCCTGCTGGGAGGATGGGCCATGGGGCTGGCTCTCTTCCCAGAAAGAAAGAAACAAAAGGAGCTAGCTCCCCATTCAGCAGTTGCAAAGGCAGGGAAACTCCACCAGTCTGGAGCTCATTTATTGTCCAAGTCAGATTCAGGAAGAAATACTAAAGCACTAGCACTGGAAATCTCTCATTCTGTTTTTTCTCTCTTATATTCCTTCTCTTTCTCTCTCTCTCTCTCCTTCCCCCCCCCCCCCCCCCCCCCCCCCTTTAAAAAACCGCTAAAGACAAGCCTATGGCCTTTTTTTTTTTTTGCCTTTTCAAATCAGCAGGATGTGTCAGTGCAGCTGAATATGCAAGTACACCTTTAGTGCCTCCCTGGTATCTCCAAACTGGAAATCAGTTAGAAGATGCTGTTCTTAACCTAGACATGGAAAAATGCTTCCTGTTTTTACTCCAGTTATGGTCCCATGATCTCCTCCAGATTTGTTGCAACCATACCATTTTTGTTAGTTTCAAGTATTTGCTTTTTAAATCTCAGCATTCCCAGATACCATTGATCTCTTTTCAGGAGAAAAAACATACTGAGATGCAAGAAAAAAGCCATGCTGTGCAATGCTTTCTAGATTCAAACTTGTGATTCCTCACCTCCACAGAAACATCATAAGCAAACTAGGTGTATCAAAGCTGCTTTGGAATTACCATCTAATATTCAAAGGAGCAGCAAGTCATCTCCCACTATATGCATAAAATTCAGTGCCCCCTTGGAAAACCTGAACTTATTTTCTTTCCTCCCGCTTTTCAAAACTAACCAGGGCCAACAAATGCAAAGGAAAAAAAGTAAACTTTGAAGCTGAAATTTAAAGCAATGAAAGTCAGGAAGTTCAAAAGTTAATGTTCCTATGGCTGTGTTAACTTGGCCATGTTGCAAATACATCATGCAAATACTTCAAGCTATTTTGTTAAAGGCATATAGTACTGTGCCATAAAGTGTAATAAAACATGCTGTTTTCTTTACATGTGGAAACCATCTTGTATGAGCAACAGTACAGAGTATTTCTACTGCTAATGCCGATTTCTCTACCACAAGTCAAGTACCTCTGCCACAAGGTGCTTCTCTGTTCTGAAGATGCTGGTGCCTCATTAGGACCTAACTTCAGGTCCCCCAAAAGCTTACATACTGATCTCCCCAGTAACAAAGGCCAGCTCCTCTCCTGAGTCTTTTTGCCTTACCAGAAAACAATGTCTTTCCCCTTTAAGATCAAAGAACACTCGTCACAGCTTTTGCACCCCTCGCTTCAAGGAAATTTAAACAAATGGCCTTGTAGATCATCATCTCCTTTCTGTTCTTCACTATCCTGGTTTCTACCTAGAAGCATACTGATACCCAAGTGCAATAGACAACATGATCACACATCTGTTAAATACTCATCCTCACCACAGATGATGAAACACATATATATAAAATATTCTGATTTAGACAAGCCTATGGCCTTTTTTTTTTTTGCCTTTTCAAAGGCAAAGTCAGTTAGAAGATGCTGTTCTTAACCTAGACATGGAAAAATGCTTCCTGTTTTTACTCCAGTTATGGTCCCATGATCTCCTCCAGATTTTTCTTTCAAAGTCCTTTTTCTCTCTCTGTACTCTTTTTTTGTCTTCTGTATTTGTAATATACACATTTCTATGTATAGGAGATCAGCCACCAAAATTGGACAACAATCTTATGTTTCTTAGCTCCACTGAGAGTTCACTCACTAGTGGGTCAGCACTGACTAAGAAATATCTACACCACCACCAGCTTCACCATCCTCTCTGTTTCAAAGAAGCATACTCACTAACTGCACTCTTCAACCTAGAGATAAAGGGACTTTAAAGACAAGGATTGTGGTCTTCAACTGTATTCAAAAAGTTCAGGAAATGTCATTTAGTGGAAAAGAAAGACAGATCTAATGTGTTCACAGTTCCCTGATTTGATGTGACCTTTGTACTAATTAGTTTTCAAGCACCAAAGTCTTCATAAAAGTCCATCCCATTTAAGAATGAATGAATACTTGACTCATATCATAAATCATTAGGTTGGAAGAGACCTCTGAGACCATCAGGTCCAACCATTGACTTAATACCACCATGCCCACTAAACCATGTCTACAAGTGCCACAGCAACACATTTTTTGGACACCTACAGGGATGGTGACTCCACCACTTCCCTGGGCAGCCTATTCCAATGTTTGACCACTCTTTTGGTAAAGAAATTTTTCCTAATGTCCAATCAAAACCTCCCCTGGCTCAACCTGAGGCCATTTCCTCTTGTCCTATCACTTGTTACTTGAGAGAAGAGACTGGCCCGCACCTCACTACAACCTCCTTTCAGGTAGTTGTAGAGAGCCATAAGGTCTCCCCTCAGCCTCCTCTTCTCCAGACTAAACAGCCCCAGTTCCCTCAGCTGCTCCTCATAAGACCTGGTCTCCAGGCCCTTCACCAGCTTCGTTGCCCTTCTCTGGACACGCTCCAGCACCTCAGCATCCTTCTTGCAGTGAGGGGTCCAAAACCGCACACAGGGTTCGAGCTGCGGCCTCACCAGTGCTGAGTACAGGGGCACAATCACCTCTCTGCTCCTGCTGGCCACACTATTTCTGACACAGGCCAGGATGCTGTTGGCCTTCTTGGCCACCTGGGCACACCGCCGCTCATGTTCAGCCGGCTGTCAACCAGTACCCCCAGGTCCTTTTCTGCCAGGGAGCATGGTGAAATGAATGGTCCAATAGAATGGGATGGAATGTTTGGGGTACATTGAAAGCATTGTTTGTGGATTCAGCTACATGACAACTTGTTTTATTGACAGTCCAAAGAAAGTTCCTAGGCTGAGACTTGAATTATTCAGGATAACACGGTAGACACAAGCTCTTCCAAGTATAGCCACTAGTTCACCAGGACCATTTTTACTCTTGCTGAGATATACTTTCAGCCAACTTTTCTTCACTGTTGGTCTTACTCCAAGCTTATATAGCTATAGCTATATGAGTCAGATGTAATGGTAGGAGATCAGCGTATTATCTGCAGTGTCTGACATCACAATCCATATTGTGTGACCAGTCCAGCACATTCATGTCATACAGAATCAGAAGAAATGTTGGTCCTTGTAGAAATGAGAAAAGGAGTAAAACTAGTGATGTACTGCAGCTTTTCATTACGTTTTTTAGTGTATATCTACTAAGAAGAACTCAAGACTGTGTCTTCTGGATCCCTCTTCATCTCTCAAGACAGATAACTCTATTCAGTGGACAGTGTCATATGGGACAGAGAGTACCAGAAAGATGAGAAAATGTAACTGACCATTACTTACAGATCAAAACTGACTGACTGCTTTAATAAAGCAATTCAGTTGCACATTGTGACCTGAATTCAGACTGTTCGTGGTCTAAAATGCCAATTAAATGATCTTGCAACTGGCCATCAGACAGTTTTGTTGTGATCAGAAAGAGGAGGCTTAACTGTAGCTGCAGGCAAAGATCACTCCAGACTGTTGGCTTCTTCAGCTCCAGCTGAATGCCAGAAAGTTTGATAGAAAAAAAGGAAAATTCCTGCTCTAAATGTTGTCAGGACAATTTTTCCCTTTCTGACAAAAATAATGAATATTTGTTGACTCTAAACAGTTGTTCACTGCTCTCCTTCACAACTCTGAAAGGCAGGAGTACCTCCATGTTGAATACATGTACTGAGATCTGGGAATGCAAACAGGCTGTTCATGACTAACCACAGTAACTGCAGAAAATGACTCAGTCTTGCCTAGGTTTGTATGGGCTGCCACTGGTGCCTTCACCTCACTTCAACAGCAGTGAGGGTAACAGATGCTATGTTGTATTAAGTCCTTTAGCAAAAGGCATTGCCTGAGCTAGAGAATTGTAAAGCTTGGGACAAAGACTTAAGCTGAAGTCTAAACAGAAACATGGTGGTTAGGCCCATTATCTTCAATGAAATGATTCAGAATAAAGAAGATAAGTATGTGAATACGCTTTTGCAGGATGGGAGACTTAATTAATGCCAAAAAGCAACAGGTGGACAGAGCAAGAAGACAGGTTGGAGGGAGGATGAACAAGGTAATATGAGCAGGTAATATGAACACGATTTTAGCTCAGCACCTGCCTACCCATTATCAGCTGGCAGAGTCCTGTAGGCATTGTTGAAGACGGGAATTAGATGGAGACCACGTTAAAACAGTATTAAAATAAAATAAAATCTAAAAAAAAAAAAACAAACCCATGAACAAAAACGAGAATTAGATGGAGACCATGATAAAACAGTATTAAAATAAAATAAAATCAAAAAAAAAAAACCCCAAACCCACTAACAAAAACCTGTTCCTCTGTTCCATGTTAGTTTCTCTCATGGTAGTAGGTTGAAGATACCCGCCATAAATACTGACTTTTCAACAGATAGTATGTATGAATTTGAACATGAACAAATAATTCGGTCTATGAAAATAGCTGAAGCTGAAGCTATCAGCTAATTGTACAATATTAATAATTTTTGTACAATGCACTGAGGCTATTCCAACTAAAACCAGATACTTCAAATGTCTACAAATGACTACATTACAAATTTAAAACAAAAGTGTTTTCAAAACTGGAAAAAAGAAGAAGTAGAAGGAGAAAGGTAATAAGCATTTGCACATTCCATTCACCTTGAAAATTACCAAGTAAATCGCCTGTACATTTACAGTGAACAGCTGTCCTATTTATTCAGTCTCATACATTTCTGGTCTTCCTCATTACTGAAGCTAATTTGTTTAGCATTGTAGCAATAATTTCTAGCAGCTGTTGTAACATTAATAAACTACACTAGATAACCAAAAACTTTGGCAACCCACTTCTATTAGAGTAAGGATGTAAAGAATTTTTTCTAGCTCAAACTACTTGCTGGTCAAAATAACATAATCTGTACTTTATGGCCCATATGTTTTCTAACTCGTGAAAAAATAATTTGTCAGAGGAAAGATAAAATGACACACAGTGTTGCAGTATAAAATCTCACAGACAAGTGGATGTAATCTAAAGACCTATTCATATGCATTTGTATCGTTGTGCAAGCAAATTTATTTTATTTCTGGTAAGTTTAGTTTTCAGTGTGCCTAGAACACATCAATAAAAGTAAAGAAAGTGCTGCTAAGAAATGAGTCTTTTCTCTTTAAAGGGTAGAAAAAACCCCAATAATTTATGCGAGGCAAACTACAGATAAAGTAATTTCTAACAAATACACAAGAAAATATAATACACGTAATGCACACATAGCTAAAATCCTATTCAGTGAGACTACTTTTTACATAAATATCATTTACATTTAATTATTCAAGTAGTAATAAACAGGTAAACTCCAGGAACATTTACAACACAACATTCATTAAAAATCTGATTAATATCATCATGTTAAAGCATCATTCAGGGAAGTTAATCATAAAGCGATAAATTATTAATTTTTTCTATACACGTGGACACCACATATGCTTGCTTGTATACTGGTAACAACAACAGCCACAATTAGAAAGCACACTGAAAATATTTACCATTCTTTTTTTTCATTTGCTTTATGTTATAGTTCTTAACACCAGCCAGGATAGCTGTATTTACAGTATAAAACATGTAAATAAATCTCAAACCATTATCTAAGAATATATGGGGACAATATCTGAGGTAGCAGAGCTCTTAAAATGCCACAAGAAAGAACCACTTGATAGATCATATGTCAGCTCACTATAAGTCACTTTTACCTCTTTATACAGGTTTTGAAAATTTGACTGGTTTATAGAAGTACACGATTTTAGCACATCCAAATAATTTTTCAGATTTTTCATTAATACTGCTATATTGAAAAACATAGTTAAAATATTTAAATGTATGTTTTACTTTTTAAAATATTCTATAAACAAAGTAGTTAAACTAGCTTTCCAGAAGCAATTAATTTACTGGTTGTGTTGGGTTTTTTTAAACTCATACTATTTTGTTTATATTTGCAGTCCTCCAGTAAATTCTTTAACCAACAGGAAAATAATTGGGACAAGGAGTTCTTCCAATTTATTTTGGATGGTTTTATACACACATCCCAAGCATTAAGTAAAAATCCTTTTTAGTTTAGGTAAATATAACGACCAAGATTCTCTAAAATCTGAAAGCATTCAAAACACAAATAAAAAGAGACAGTTTCATAGGGAAGGATGAATTTCATATACCAAGGTCAACGGTCAGAAATAACAATAAAGGATATTGCAACCCATCTGCAGTACTTTCTCCCACACGAGTCTGTGCGTTCACCCCTATTTCAGACAATCAAGCAAGTGTCCTTTGTCTCCAACTTTAATGGGCCAAGTCTCCCGCATCTTTCGACCCCCCTCCCTTCTCTCCTGTCTCCCCAACCTGATCCTGGAATGTTTTGGCCATGAGGTTAAGAAAGATTCCCCCATTTATCACAACCTGCCAAGCACAACAGGGTCACAGTCCCAGCCCCAGCCCTACCGCTTAACTAATCCAGCCTCAGCACAGGCATGAAACTTCAAAGATTTTTTGCCACAGGCAAAAATTAGTCCTTATTTGCTTTAAGATCCAAGTATCAATCAAGTTAAACTGTGCTTCAGTGGAGTTAACATTTTGAACGTTCAGAGCAACATGTACGTTTGGTTCTTAGCTATGAATCTAATTGAATGCAGAGCTCACCTGGAATAGCACTACAAATACTTTAAGTACAGCAAAAATGTAATCATGAGATAATTCATTTTATCCAGGAGAAAATCCTTGCTAAAAAAACCTGTTCAAACATGCATGCAAACACAGAAAAATTTTTTTTGGTGCATGTGTGCAAATAAAGATATAGAATACATGCAGAATCTCTGTTTATGTGGAATCAGATTATTTTACCCTTCAAAGGTTTTATTATCAGTTATGCCAGATGATCAGGCACAGTTACATAACTGTAAATCTCAGCTGATGACTTTTAAGTATTTCTGAAATTAATTTTGAAGAACAATGAGAATCATAGAATCATAGAATCATAGAATCATAGAATCATTTTTGTTGGAAAAGACCTTTAAGATCACCAGGTCAGAGAACTTTGCTTCAATATTTAGGAAGGAAATTCTCAATTAACTTTAGCAAAAATAATATGTAAATACTACTGTTCTACAATACTGCTTACCACATTCTGTTCAATCCAAAACAAACAATAAAATAATCATGCTTTTTAAATCAATCCAGGTTCTCTGATACATATTTTTAACGGCATCCTTTTGGGGCTAAAACAGGATTAATTTTAAAGTTAGCTTTTAAAAAAATCTTCACATTTCTTTCAGATCTTTACTTACAACTGAATACTGTTTAATCATGTATTAATTCAGGGCAATGATTAAATATTGCATAGAGTAGAGAAATAAACCACATAGATATTACATTTTCTGTTTAGCTATTACAGAAAGGTGTATTTTTTTTTTCAGAAATATAATTGAAAAGAGAGCTCATAAAATAAAATATAAAAAGTAAATAATTAGCATATTAACTAGAGCATTAAATTCTACAAACTGCTTACATACCTTTTATACATAAATATAATACTGCCATGCTCTCCTTTTATTTAAAAATACTGAAATGATATATCTCGTTAAAATTTTAATCCCTTGTAAATAACATTTACTAAATAAATTTTACAATTCAAAGTTTAAAACTGAATAAAGTGCTAACTTATTTCCTACATTCTCCAAAAATAAATGCAACTTCAATAACATTTAAGTATAGCCACTTGCAAAGAAAACAACAGAAAACAAAAGATTCAAAAGATAGGTAAGCATGCGAATGAGACAGTGTAGTTTTTCACTTGCTCCCTCTATTTTACAGTACACTTCAACATTTTATCAAACCACAATCTGTTTAAGTTCAGAAAATAACCTCCACTTCTAATTCATGTAACAGATGAATTAAATTCCCTGTATGCGCAGTCCAACATGCGTATTCAGGCTTGTATGATCACACAAATATACAGATATTTCCCCAAAGCCAAATTCAAGTTCTTTTGCTTGATATTATCCACATTCATACCAGGTTGATGTTACTTGATTCACTCTACCATTTAACAAGCTATACTAAGCACTTTAACAAATCTAAAATTATCTTGGAAAAATGCTTTGGCAAGAACTATATTTTTAATTCAGCAATTTAAATTATTACTTGCTTTATACACCTTTTTCGAATTTACATTTTATTTACTTTAGAAGAAATTATAATGGCGCAAAAGGTAGCGCGACAGTTAAAAGCTGTTTGTTTAGCTGAAAAGCATTTCAGAAAATAGTGAACAGTCCAAGAAAAGAAACATGTAACTGGATCCTGCTGCTTGCTGCTCACCAGACCCCAGGCACAAAATCGAAGGACTTATTGGATGTAATAGTTTATCATACCTTTCTTCCAAACAGGTTCCCTACACATTACAGTTCCCTATAGCAGTAAATGGTTGTTTACAGCTGGACCAAGCTGGGTTGCTCACTCTTCCCTGGGACTTTGCTTGCTGCACTAGGAGGATAAAACAGCACTCCCAGAGCAAACCCCTCTCGCATTTCCCTGAATGAAATGGACATTCAAGAAGCAGCAATCATCATGCCAACTCCCATCGTGGCCCTCTGAAGGCAGCACGGCAGCAGCACTGCTGCGCTTGCCTGCTACACCAACCCCGAGGCAGAGAAAAGCATCTGAATGTGGCAGCAGCACATGTGCACAACTCCCTGAAGAAGTAAGGTTTTAATCATAATTTATTCTCAAAAAATGGGCTGTGCAATTGCAAAATGCATTAAAAAGTTTGAAACAAATTCACAATGAAGTAAGACTCAAATCCAAACTCATGGTGCTAACTGACAAGTAACATTATAGAGAAAGTTAAAGCCAACTTTGAGGGTGTACGACTGATGCTTTAGCGTAATTACACTTTAGCGTTATTTGTTCCAAAATAACGTCTAATCAACTTAGAAATGGACTATATGGGCTTGAATGAAGTATTAGTAAATTAAATTCACTTTATTTGTATCCACAGTTTTTGTCGTTTAGGGCTGATTAATTTGAACTCAATTTACGTCTAGACACCTGTCTCAGCATACCAGCCTTTAAGTGTCCCTTACAAAAATGGTATTAAATAACACACCAACAAACTGCTCACAGATTTTACAAAATGTGGCATTCGCAGCATATTAAAAAATGACACATTTTATTTCTTACAGTACTTAACCAGTAACCTCCTGTGGTAAGAAAAAGCTGCTCCTGAAAGAACTTGACAGATCCAGTCCTGCGACCTACCTAAACTCCTGTACTCTAGAGCCACTATGACCAAATACATTGTTCCAAAAACAAGTTTGAAACTGCTATTATAGAAATGAAACCCAAATCTCCTTTTCAGAATAGAATCTGACTGTGGAATTCATACCCACTTACATTTACCATTTTATCACTAACGACATGTGCATCAATATTCCAAATTAAAATCCAAAACCTTACCTCACAACCTTCAGTTGTCTCTGAAGAACAGAAATGAATTCCTCAAATATGCAAAGTCAGTTTCCAGGACAAAAAAAAAAAAGAGAGTATCTGTTATGTTTCACACTAATTAACTTCCACTGTACAGCAGCTAAGGTGTGCAGACAGATCTTCAGGAACAAAAAACTTTTGCACTGGTCAGCTAGGATATTTTAAACTCAGAAACACTGAAGACACTTTGTTCTTCCTTGAATTGTCACACTGAGCCTAGCACAGCCCGGTTACTTAAGTTAACTAAGAGGAGATCTGGATAGTAAACAAGCTTGGCTCTGTCCAATGGCTTTCCACACCCTTCTGTTTATAGTAAGATGACTTGCATTCAGAGGTCACCCCATCAACAGCTCCTGTCTTTCAGTAGGTATCTAATGTGCTGCATTTATCCCAAGGCTCTTTTAATGAAATCACCTTCCTGGTCCCTGCTCGCCTGCTGTCGCTATGACACATCTGCTCCTTATTGTGCAAAGTCCTATGAAGGGTTAAAATATTTAGAAAAGATGTACCTGGTCATACGTTCTGCAAATAGTACGGATATTTATAAGCACTAATCTTGCCTGTGAATACTGACAAAATAAAAGATCAAAGAAAAAATTTTGCCAGCAATATTCATCTTGTGAATAAAAGAAATTCAGGGGGAAGGAAGATGGATGCCGTTGTTTGATCTGGACTCTAAAACTTTTACAAATACTCCCCCAAAGGCTAATGTGTGTGCCTGTGCCAGATAATATTTACTTGAATATGTTAACATGCTGGAAACAAGAGATGAGGAGTGTCCTCAGCTACAAAATGACACAGAGCCAAGAAAAACAAGGGTCAAGTGCCAGGACCCCAATGCAAACACCAAGTCAATTCTGGGCTGAAAGAATACATGGAATTGATGGCTCTTACAAAACACAGTACATACGCAGCAGCGTACAGACTCCTAGCTCTCATTTTTTATGTATACAATGTGCTACTGGTTACAAGGGGTTTGTTATCCAACTGGCAATTGGTATTTTCTTCATACAGCATTGCAAACCAAAAGGACAAAGTCCAACCTTACTCTTCTTTACTCTACTGGAAACTACTCATCACAACGGACATATCTAAATTAACTATATCTTAAAATGAGGACAAGAACATGATATTTATCATTTTTCTTCATAAGTCCAAAGCCTTATAAAAATAAGAATTGAGAGCCCTTTCCAGATTTCCACCAATACTCTTTTCCTCACTTCTTAGCCATTGGGCAGCACTAGAAATTTCAGACTTGTTTCACATGGAGATGTGAAACTGAAGATGGCACTCTCTCCCCACGCAAACACAAACTTGACTGCTGCTCAGAAATGCTCTTTGAGTGAAAGTTACACCTGCAGCACATTTTCGGCACCAGTTTTTGTCACCACTACAGCATCGAAATGACAGATAGCAGCTTGGCTCTGTTAAAGCTAATAAAACATGATTGATGAACTGGGCTAGAGAGCCATGTCAGTTTGGATTAGGGTATTTGTGCCATCATTTGACAGGTCCCACACTTTATTATTAGAATGGATTGTCAGGACTCTAAGGGCCGCTAATAAATACATCTAACCTGATGCCATTTTTTGTACTTAAACCTATTTATGAAGTTTAAGTACAAAAGGTTTTTTTATATGAAATCTCACGTAATTTTTATAAAATACTTGTGCTTAGAAATACAATATACTAGCTTAAACAGGTGCCTGTCAGCTGCTATTATCTCATGCACTGAAATCCAAGTAATCCTCATTTTACTGCATTATGTGGCATAATAAAGGCCCATCTCTTCAACAATGAAAACCCATTGGAGCATATATAAAGTACTGGGGAGAACATAATCAGCTTTCAGATGTTGTTTTCAACATTAGCATTGGGCAAAACCTCATTCTTAACTGCTGAAACAACTAGTACATCAGATGTGAAAGGTTGCTAATGGAAGATTGCTTACAAGCAATTGGGGTTTTTTTGCCATCAAAAAAAGGGAAACAAAAGGAAAAAGCTATCATGGAAAAGGTGCCAAGGAAGACTGAAAGCCATGGTACATATATGAACAGTGAGCTCTAAGACTCAAATACTTAGACACTGCTCAATGAACTGTAGAGAGGCTTCACAGTAGCAGATGAATGAGGAACAAAATTTGTCTCTTCTTCTACCAGGCATCAGGCAGAGGAAAACCAGCCTGGTTTTAGTCTCCACAAGCAGTCAAGCAGCATCGCCCCCTTTGCACACCTCCGTGTGCAGGAGGTCTTCACTCAGCAGCTCTAAAACAGAGCAGACTCCACTCCCTGCCACCACTTCACCACTGTCCTCCTGTCTTCTGCCACAGACTAACACATTTCTGCTCACAAGGATGCAAGGACCAAAGAAACAACCATCAACCTTCCTCCTTTTCTCAGTAAAACAAGATGGTTTTATCATTTCTCAGGCCTGGAAACCTGGAGGCAAGTACATTCCCATACAGTTTTAAAAGTGTTTATTGCATAGTGGCGATAAAAAAAAATTCTATGCCATAATTCTGTGCACACAGCAGTAGTGTCAAGAGACGATCAGAGAAAATTATTACATTTACAGCATGAGCTCCTTTCTCAGACTACCAGGGGAAACCACTGTCCCAGCACCCCTGTGACTGATGAACTGTTCTGTCTGCAAATTGAGATTACCAAGGAGAAGGTGTTTTCTATGGACACGTAAATCGGATGTTTCTTCACACCCTTTACTTACACCACCATCCTAAGGACATAAATGTGACAGAAAGGAAAACAGCAGACATTAGCAAATACAAATTGTACTCATCTGAGAAAACAGGAAACACTAAATGTTAAATATTGTGAATTTCTTAATTAGTTCTGCAACCAAAAGTGTTTGTTTCAGGGCCACAGTAGTGAAAATTACTTCAGACATTACTTTTCCCGTTCTACAGTTTACTTGCCTGCAATACAGAGAATGTCAAAACAAAAAAGAAAAGCTTACCAGCACACCTTTACACTTTAAGTAACATCACAAACTAACAAACTATGCAGGACCCCATAAGCTTCAGTTAGTGTTACATCCACAGCTTTGCAGACTAATAAAAATAGCAGTGGAGGTATGAAAGATTTCTCTATTTTCTTTTTCCTCTAGGTAGAGAAATTGGAGAGAAGGAAAACGCTCTATTTATATAAGGGGTAATCTCTTTTTAAGATACATATGCTTCCCTTGAATGCATTTTTGCAGTTGCTATGTTTTCAGTATTCCTTCAGATTTCATCATATGACATGAAGTACTTTCTCAAGGTACATCAGAGGGAAAAACACATATAAGCAGCAGATTTTGTTGCTGTCAAATAATCTTGCCTAATACATTCTGAGAGCCACCACAACCACACCCCATTTTGCATCAATATTTTTTTTAAGCAATACAGTGATAAAACTGACAAAAAATCTGAATGTAAGCAGTAGAGACACTTTTTGAGAAAGGGCTGCCTGTGAGATTTTGGGTTGGTCCAAAATTTCATAACTGGAGATCAAATTCAATGCCAAATAAATATTTTAGTGGACTCCGATCTTGCATTCAAAGAGGGTTTGAAGGTGCTTTGATCAAGAGAACTGCGCCAGCCCCTGGCTCTCCCTGCCTCGGGGCCTCTCCGCATTGCCCTGTGTGGCTGACTGGCTCTGGCGGGTCATGGCAGGCCCTGGGGATGTCAACCTTTATACATATGATGGATAATGGTATGATGGTGCCTCCAACCAACCCAGCTTTGTCAAAAAAATAGCTCGCTCAATTGCTTTTACTTTTTGTTAGTTCGTGTTTTTTCTTACAAACTGTCAGAGAAAGAATAAATTCTCAGATCTGAACTGCTGTACTTTTTCAAGAAATCAAACTTAAATTTAAATTTACAACCCCCTCTAAGATGGCTTTGTTTTGTATTTTTTATTTTGTTTGTTTTCTCTGAGCTGTATCTGTGACAATCCCATAGACCTTACGGGAAGACAAACTATCCTTTCAATTGCACTTCATGACTGTCTCCTACCTGCTCCATGGCTCGTCTGTAAAATCAAGTGAGACACATCATTACTATTGTAATACTTCTATCAATACGCAACGCTGTGTTTACTAGAGGCTCCAGCCACTGTGTTATGTTCTGCCTGGGAACTCACCAGGCTGCAGCTCCTTAAAGCAAAGTCTGCAGTTTCATCATAGTCCCCATCACCTTCCCCTCTCCTTACTCCCCTCAGCCATGAAGAGCTCGGCTTCTCAGATAAAGAGGAGAAAAATAACTGAACAGCGGATGCCAGTTGGATTTCAAAACGTGCTATCTTCATTACTGCCACCAAAATCTAAAATATGTTTGATAAAATCTCAAAAAAAGTATCAAAAAACAGATGGAAGCTAGCTAAATTCTGAGTCCAAAGAAAAAAACAGACATTTGCGTGTATCAGAATTTCAGTCATAACTGAAAAAGTTTATAAACATAAATAGGAATTACACATTGTAAACATAAATTAATAACAGCAACAAACTGTACATATTTACAAATCACATTCCTGAAAGAGATTTAAAACCTCAGGTTTTTTAAAAAAAAGTTTTGAGGTTGTCTTAATTTGCCTTATGTTTTCTCAGCACTCGCATTTTCCATTTCTGCAGTCTTACATGTCACTGTAAAATGCAAGCATACATCTTCATGCCTTTAAGCTGAAATACTAAGCTTTCAACTTAAAACATTAATGCCATAAACACAACAAAATGGTCGTAACTGGCAACACAGGTATGTTGTTTTGCCTCAATATCTCCCACTGGGTTCAGTAATTTTTTTTCCAAAAAATACTCATTTACATCTCATTTCCACTGCCATTTTATGTGTCTCTGATACTAATTCTGGTTTAAACAAAGGAAGTAACAAAATCCTGAACTTTTCAAACTGCATGTCAAGTTCAAGGTACAAACTTTGTGAAAAGTTTTCATATAATTACTCCTAAAAGTAAATTGTCATGTAACATCTTATCTTTCAAAGGCATCCAAGGTAAAAATAATTTATAAAGTATTAATTCAAGAACTCACTAATTATTATGTGGGTTTATTACCACATTTTGTAGGGCTCCAATCAGGATGAGTAACGTGTCAGTGATCAGTGCTGGGCTCAAATATGATCTCAACACTGAAAGCTTAAAATCTAGTCTTACGGCTCTAGAGAGTCAACTGCAGCATAACCTTCCAAGTTTATTTATGGCCAAATAAAAGGTTTATTTAAATAAGTACAGGAGAGAATTACAGTTATGTGAAAGTTGGGAAGGAGTTTAAATTTTTGAAGCAGACCCTGAAAGCTGCAAAGGAAAGAAGAGGTCGAAATTTTGGAAGGTTTTGACTGGAACAGCAGGCTACTTTTTAACCATTATGTGTTCAAAGACACTCAGTAAGAGCTTTTGAGTATCTGATTGCTCTTAGCCAAGCCTTCTATTCTAGCTAACATCCAGTTTGTGTATAAACAATACGCTGTCCATTTATAACTCCCATTTTTTCCGACGGGTACGATACTCTCCACTGCTTGTACTGAGCACTTGTTTCAGCTTTTGTTCTGCTTCTGCGACAGACCCAACCTCCTCCCTCTTCTCCCCTCCCTCAGTATACATGTGGCTACTTCATAGTACATAATCAGAAATGATGGTTTGAGGAATGGCATGATAGATTTTTCATATAAAACAAGGGCTCTATCCTTGCTTTAACTTACTGTTTATTTTGAATGCTGACTGGCACCTCTGTAATTACCACAGACCTCCTCACCAGAAAGCTATAGCAATATCAGGCCCAGGACAACCAAAGCAGGGATTCCTAAGCTGTGGTATGCAAACCACTTCAAGGCACTAGTTTTGTGCTGGGGCAGCTGCAACAGATCCTGACCTTTCTGGGCACAGTACTAGGACTCACACTGTTTATTTGTGCCTGGAGCAAAGCCTAGCATGGTAGGGGAAGTGCTTTTTGCATGAATGAAAAGATAGTGTTTAGGTTCTGACTTGGGACACATGGAAATTCAGGCATGGCTGACTCACCCTGAAAAAGATCATCCATATATGACTCTCCTCTAACAAATAATCTCTTTTAGGCTATCACTTTAAGGGATTAACAAAACCATCAGTTTAACTCAGGTCACCTCCCTTACTAAGACTTATACATAAGTATGTGAAAAAAATTCCATTGTCTTTTTTTTAAATATAAAATTTCAATGCAACATGATAAATTTTATACATGCACTAAAAATAAACTGGCACAAATAAGAAATTACAAAAGTAAAAAGAAATTACAAAGTCTGTAAATTTGTAACTGCCTGTACAGTAATTCCCTTAAACGAAAATAAATTAAAAGCCCTGGCTGAGAGTGAATGAAGCTTATCTTTCATAAATCTAGGGAAGTCAGCCACTATATACAGAAATGGTTTTCACTGCATAAAAACCTTAAGTAAAAATTAATGGCATACATGAGTTACATAGGATATTATGGTGCAAATTCTTGGTCTCCTCCATGTCTGGTTATTGATATTTCAGGGAGATACCTAGCTTACCTGGACCAGTTAACTTGGTCTTTACTGGAAACAGCTATTCTCGGACAATTATGAGACATATTAAATGAGAAATTATTAAATTTCGTACATAGTTTCTTGATTTTGGTGAGATCTCTGTCCATTTTCCATAATGCTTACAAAAATTTTGTATCAAACATGGTGCTGATAAATCTGTTCCTTTGAACTTGTATGTTCTACTCCTCAAATGAGGACTTGAATGGAAGTTTCCATTTTTTTCCTTTGTTTGTGTTGGCAGCTTTACCAATGGGAATTACAAAGAATTTCACAGCCTGGCAAAGGGAGGAAGTGACATATCTATATCCCCAAATTATCCAGCTTTCAGCAGCTCACTCCTTTTTCTGCTGTGCTACACTATGGGCTTTTATTCTTTTTTCCTCCAGTGACGGCTTACTGCTTAACTAAACCACAATCCGCCCTCTTTATAATTTTATTAATTCCACCTTTTGCTTTAAGCTATTGTATCTTGAAGCCTAAGTTAAGTTTTTAGTCGTCTGCAATACAGAAAAACATAGGGGCATATTCTGTTCTCTAGAGGCGTTCATCAATTATTTGTGGAATGCACCACAATAATCAAGAGCAGAATGTGGGTTTTGACTTCCACAGATAGTTTTGCCAAAATACCATTGTATTAAACTGATCACTTACCAGAGTCCACAAGCTTTTTAAATTTTTAAAACAGCTTAAAATTCTACATTGCTTCATATGCAAGAATCCTTCAGTATTTTTCAAACATGCAGATTTACAATTGGAAATACAATGATTTTAATGTCCACTTATGACAACACTCTCCTCCACTGCTGCTTCAATCTAAAACTATCCATGACATAGTAGCAAAATTTGAGCTTTGTTGTATTTTTTTACCTAGTATTTCTATGTACAAAGTTTCAATTCACCGCATCCGGTTTTCTTCTCATCACGTGCAATTCTGCTACAGTCAATGTGGTTGCACTACTGTAAGTGAGAGCAAAATTTGGATCAGGATACAGGTTTCAACATCACCCTACTCAAAAATATAGTGTTTCAGGGGTTTTACCACAACTTCAAAGGTGGATCATCTTACAAGTGACTAGTGCTGGAGAGCAGACATCCTCCATCATCATAACCAATTTCTCAGCATCAGCACAATCATTTGGAAGAATTACTTAGTCTACATCATGAGCAGTATTTCGGGACACAAGGACAGAAATGCAGATAAGCTGCTTTTACATCCTAGTTAGATTTGCATATATCAATAAAAAAAAAAAGTCATCACAAATCATAATATTTCATAAAATGATTCAGAAGGTTTAATAAAATCAGGTTTCTGTCACTGTCATGCAACATTAGTTATAAAATGCTTCTAAACAGTTAACAAAAAAAGCAATAATTTAAAAGCCTACAGTGAGGGTTTTTTCTTGTATACCTACAAATTCATTTTCCTAAACCAGACCTCTAAAAATTTGCATTATGTCCTAAACAGGGAACTTTGTATTCTGCTTCTCCAGCTGGGCTTTTGATAATTTCCAGTAATCAAACAGTACCTTCTCAAGACTGAGAATAAAATGTAGATGTTTCAATGCTTTTTCTGTGGAGAAAGAAATGAACTGAAACACACACAAAATGAAAGAATTTGAAGAAAATCTGATAACTTTTGCAAGTGAATAAAATTTTTGTCTGAACTGAGAACAAGCACCAAACCTTAACGGAATACAGACAAAAAACATTAATGGTATTTCCTTGTAGTATGCCAGAGTGATTCTTCTCAGCTTTGAAGGACGTGTAGTGATTTTGGTCATTAGTCCTACAAAATAAGTACAGATAAATCACCTTCTTCTCTCTCAGACGGACACAACGGTATGTTGGTAATTTTTAGAATACAAGAAAAAGTGTTTTGGAGACACACATTTAAGCAAGTTATTTCTTTCAAAATATTGGTTTCTATGACAATAAGAGTATTCAACATAATGTATTTCTTCATATTTGAATTGTTTCACTGGCTGTAGTAAGAGTTTAATACACAGTGTGCAGTTAGGCATATGTGTAAATCGCCACACAAATGGAACCTGAACTGAAGAAGTGTTATTAAGTTTCTGCCAGGGATTTCGGATCTGTTCTCTTTTCCAGATTTGTAATACTTCATGGTTTTCAACAAAAAAGACATCACACTGTAATATGTGCAATTAGAAATGAGACTTACTCCTCACACATATTTCTAGATATCAAATAACACCTTGAGATATTACTAGAAAAATTATACAGTGCACGAAAATGTTTCTTCAGAGATTTGAAACAATTCAAGCACACATGTATTAATTCAAAATGAATCTCCTATAAATATCTCCAGTTTTAGCAACAGTTCAAGGGAATATCAGAAAATACTAAGGAACATTTTAAACACCTTGAGGCACACAGCAGAGAGAGGAAATACGCAAGCTGGTAACTAAAATATCTAGCTAAAATGAAGTACAACTATTTCACTACAAGAAAAATTGTATCACATGTTCAGAGTACATGGCATTACTGACCAGCAAAGCCATGTATGCAAGGTTTATGCTGCTTTGGCCCAAAACTGTTACATCTGGACAGAGGCAGGGTGGAACTCTAACTAGCACCATGTTACTACATGTAACTGCAGTTCCGCCTTCTGTCTCTGCTGTGAGCATACGAGTGCTGTATTAAAAGCACTGAGGGATAAAAGGAAGTTTCAAACAACCTCCCAGCTGTATTTTAAAAAAGTAAATAAATGCCTGGCTGTGCCTGCACAGGAGGGCAGGATAGAAAGAGAATCACAAGTGAAGTCCTTCTGACAAGACTGCCTGTTTGAGAGGGGTGCAAGGACAACTGGCAGGAGGAGAGGGAATCATGTTTTTTTTCCCCAGTGAGTGCTGCAGTCCAGAACTGGCTGAGTGCTCAGTTTAGAAGATATCAACCTGGTATCTCTGCCTTCAGTCTCTACTACGAATTAGATTACCAGATTAGATCTTTGTGTTACACAGGATACAATAACACATTTATGAAAGTGGACATTACTGGTGTATTTTAAAGTAAATGAAAGAGTCACTCCACTGTCCAGTGAAGTTATGCAACAACCTGCCAGGACAGGGAGTTCAGTCTTACCTCTATACTATATGGATTTGTTAGTGTATGAAATACAAATATTTCTACCTGACAAAAGCAAAAGTAGTTAATATTTGTGAATGGTCTTATTTTTCATTAAATAGTTTCAGTCATAGAGTCATCCGTGTTCTCTAGTGGCAATGAATTCCAAATCTTTATTATGTGTTGGTAGACAAATATTCCTTTTATTAGTTTGAAATATATTTCAATTTCTCTTTATACTCCCTAAATTGCAGCACTTGACTTACAGTCTCTATTCTAGTCATTATTGTCTATGCATTAATGCACTCATCTGTCAACTATATTTGTCACAGTCCATAAAGGAGGGTTGGTGTTTTGAATGTCTTTATTAATTTCCATTTCCCACAACCGAATTCTGTAATTCTTCCAAATCCATAGCAGGTTGAGCAAACGGAACGGAACATAGAGCATGGATTGCCCTCCCTTACTCCATGCTTTCCTGTGGCAGCACAGAAAGATTAAGACTCAAAACTGACCACTGGGTACTTACTGTAGATTTTGTGTGAGGTTTATTTATGCTGTCCTCTAGAATACCAACACTCCTACTTATCTAAGTAGTATCAGGGAAGGAGGGTGGCAGGGCAGAGGAGTCTACTTACATTATAGTGAACTAAAACAACTATAACAGCTAAACAACTCTATTCCACTAATTTTTCTGAACAGCCCACTTTTCAGTTTAGTCCTGAGACCCTTCCAGCATGAGATTCAGCAAACCAAGACCTGGTTCACTATTGCAGAGGCCACATCTCCTCATTGACTGACTTCTAACTTGGGTTCCTCAATGGGAAGTTATATTTAAGTTGGAGCAACCCGATTTTTGATTCACTAAACTCCTATGTAAAGTTAGGTGCCTGAAGCAGTTGTGTGAACATTCCTTTTATCATATTTAAAGAAAGAGTTTTATAGCGTAACCAAATCTACACTTCTGGTTTCTATAATAAGATTTACCATATAGACAAGGGAGTGACGACCACAGATTACTAGGTTAGTTTTGCAACCTCGAGGGACACATTGTCTCAGAGTTGCTTATTGAGAAAGGAACACAAATAGGACTTGGAGGTGCACCAAGTTTAAGAATAAACTAAGCAGCTCAAAGAGGAATCCTGGGGGGACAAGTAGCTTGAAACAGCTACCATCTCAACGAAATGCAGGAAATCAAATATAAAAGGACTGTTTCAGAAGAACATGTGCGAATGAACAATTAACCCTGAGCGTTTGGAAAACATTAACTAATGCCTTCCATTTAACACTATGTGAAAAGATCATATAGCTTCCTACTGCATGAAACAAACTCCGTCTTGCTTTTTCTGAATCTTAATCCCATGAACCTCATCAGCATAGATAAAGATGAAATCAGGGGTCCTTCAAGTTGAAGACAGAAAATGGACTTTTTCATTACATCTCTATTTTTATGATAAAATGCTACACTGAATATTAGATATCATAGGTTCAATAAATAAATCAGCTGAGGAGTTCTTCAGCAAAATTAAGTTAAATAGAAGCCATTTTCTGAAGGTCAGAGAGCAAATTCAGATGGCTAATTCAACGCAAAGGGAGCAAAAAATGAGAATTAATAAAACCAGGAGCTGTTCTAAGAGTAAAAAGGCAGAAAATAGATATTACAAAAATATTATAGGCTGCAAGGTTTTTAAAATTTACCTAGGAATTCTGGGCACTAAATCATATAGTTCTTTGAAATTTCAGTCACTAAAACAGAGTTTTCATAGTCACTGCTAGGTGAAATAAAAGGACATACAATTAATTTCTTCTACATGAAAGAATTAGCACTGAAGAGTGTGACTTAAAAAAAACCCCAAAGTTAAATATTTTGACAGAATACAATTTAAATTCACTAAGCATAAATCAGGACAATCATTATGTCATACAACCGATTACCCAGCAGCATATTTCAGATTTTGTCTTGATGTTTAAGATGTACAAGTTACGAAGAGCTGATTCATAAGCTGATTTACGTGATTCAGGGCCCCTCCAACTTTAAGATGATGGTGTGAAAGTCTACCAGGGTTAAGACTCAAAATTCCAGTAAGGCAGAAAGGAGGCCCGCTACCACTCATGCAAACTATCCAAATGGCTATCTTTCTAACAGATTGTCTTGCTAAAGATGGCCAGTTTCTTTAAAGGGCTATTATAGTATCTGGAAAGATAGCAGAAATAATTAAAGGTACCAAAACATTCCAAAAGGTGTGTGTCCATCATATGGAAAACCTCTCAGAGAAGCCACATTTTAAAGGATGGGTATTTTCTACTATTTAAATAATATGTATTGATTTTTAAGCATTTTTAAATTATATTTGTAATTGATTCTATACTAACCCCAAAACATCCTAGAATTATTAAGTGAATAGGATTCTTTAAAAATAGTGTTATTGAGTTATTAATAAATGTATAAACACAAACTTCTATTTTAATCTCAGACACAAATAGGAAGAAAACCTTCTAACTCAAGATTAAAAAGTAAATTACAAATTCACACTATACCAAATAGGTAAATGGTTTACAACATATAAAATGTTGGCAATTACATGTTTTTCAGATAAATATTTTGTCTTCACCTGCACAGAAATGAGTTTTCCTAGACACTTTAAGTTTCAAGGGAAATGAAGTTATTCTACCTTTAACATAAAGGAATTCAATTAAGATATGCAAAAGCAGGAAATTTTCTCTTTTCCAATCCATATAACAAATAAAACAACAGAAGCTGAGCTTTATTAGTTAAACTAATTTATGAAGTTTTCTGGGAGACAGAACTTCAAAGGTGTCTAACCAGGACAAAACTTAATTGTCAATTCAAACCCATTTTTTTCAGAGGTCAGCAATTAATTTCATTTGTAACACATAAAAATCCTCCTGTACACCTTTCAACACCTTTATACATCCAGATGGCTTTGAAAATCTTTTCCAGTGTAATGACTTGTCCACTTAGTAACTGTGATTAATAATTCTCTTGTATAACAAAACCTTTAGACTTGAATGAAAATATTTTTATTATATGTTCAAACTATTTAAGGCTGTTTTATTTCAATAAAATAAATTAAACCTTATTTTTCTGCATTTGGGTCAAATTCTGATTTGCATCCAAACTGCACGTTGATCCAAATAATGAATTCAAATTTAAATGTCTACAAAGTAACAAACGTGGTATCCTTATTTTTAACAAATTACAAACTGACATTCAGAAGGTGAGTAAGCCCATAAAATTACTTAGTTTTCAGGTGACACGCAAGACAAGTCCACATTTCATGGTTATGCTGTCAATGACAAGATTGCTGAAAAAACCCTCAACTTTAAAATACTCATAAAAAGCAAAATAAAGACTTTTTTATCAGATGGGTGGCTCAAATCATGGTTAGAATTGGTGTTTAAAACACTTGGACTGAAACTAGGCAACCTGAGAAGTAGAATGACTTGAATTAATTCCAAGAAATTTTAAACAAGAGCAAGAAGACTATTACTTTGAAGGTCTGGTCTTTCACCACTGAAGTCAAGAGTAGGTCTACTACGGATCTCATAGGCCAGACCTAGAATGCTCTGAAGAGTCTAGGGCATGCTTTTCCTTGTTAGCTTCACTTTTAGTCTCTTGACTCTTGGGATGGCAAAACAGGCCTTAAAACTGAAATGAGTGAACCTAGAATCATAAAATAAGAAAACGTATATCCACACTCATTCACAAATTTCAAATGTCATCTTTATATGTATTCTCTCTGAATTCAAATTATTAAATATGTTTGAGTTTATAAAGGTGTTGACGATACACTGAATGGTCAGGAGAGAGGTTAAACAGGTACTACAACTAAAAGGAGCACACATTAATAAGTTAGTTATCGACTCGTATAGTAACTTACACCTTCTCCTGGCTCTTTGGTATGTAAATTAAAGTGACTGAAACCAATTTACATTCACATGTATACATCAGAAAGTGGGTGGAAATCTAGATTGGCTGAACTTACAAATTCCAATTTCTTGGCAAGTTAGATATCTCACCTATAATCTCCTTATCCATTTATACATTAGGAAATGTGGACAAACCAATATGGAACAGACACAAACCCAATAAGATCAAAAGCAGATCAGTATGCAAGGGTGATAAGACTAATGAAAACATGGTTTCAAATGGCATATTTTAAACTCAGTAGGAGCCAGCTGGGACTTCTGAACATGGAAAAAAGTATATGGAGACAAGTCCAAATGCACAGAGTTTACATCCATGTGCAAACTGTGGGGAGCAGACACTTCCCAGCAGTTAAGGAAAGGCTAAGTTGATGGCATGGGGATTGTTTTCACTTTGAGCCAAGGCAATTAGGGGACTGCACAATATTATGGCTGTCCAGCCCAAGAAGACTACCAGAATGTTCTACAGAGCTGTGCTCCTCCAAGCAGATCATGTCCAACTGGCCAAGGTTTAATTTTGCAACTTAACAACGATATTAAACATTTGTCCAGATCCCAGTATGTGCTTGAAGAAATAATGGGATGGAGTGCTAAATATATAAAGACTAGCCAATATTACCCTCAAATCTGTCATCTGTTGAATGCATCTGGGAGAAGCTGGACAGAAAACTAAAACCTCTAAAATAAATCCACAGATCACTGAAATCTTGCAGTAATTCTCCCCAACAGCTAGAAATTAATTGGATCAGCAGACAACTTTGCAAGCACATACACACCCAGGTGTGGTTGCACACCCACCCTCAGAAAACAGATTTCCTAACATCTGCCAGGCCACCATGCCAGAAGTGAGCTTTCTCTTTTCTGACTGCATAGTATTATTTTTATGTGCAGCTGTTGAACAAAATATTCTCTATAGCCCTTGGATAATAAATCCTTTGAACACATCTAAGTGTGTGTATATGCTTGTGTGAAATAGCAACTCTTCTTTGAATGTTTCCAGCCTGTATTGTAATACTCAACTTGTTCCAAAGCCTACAGCAGTCACTTGGAAGACTCCTCTATGCATCAGTGCACTTTGGATCAGCTCCTGGGGAACAAAGCCAACTTGAAGTTTGATTGCAATGCAGAGATGTTATGCAGGAACCCACCAAATGCAGACTAATAAACTTGGCTGCTAACACACAGTGCAAATCCTGAATTTTAACAGAACACAGTGACAAAAGGGCCGACTGGCCAGTACCAGAGAGGTTATAGCACTGAGTTCAGTGGCTCCAAACCAAGTGAAATGTGCCCCCCTATTGAGGCACAAGGTATTCTCTTTGGAGGTACATGCAGATCCGAGGCACAAAGTATTCTGTTGCAGGCACGTGCAGGTCCCAGATGAATACACCCTGTGCCAGCAGAGTGGGTCACACTCTTTTCCTAGAACCTGTGGTCTCCCTTCAGTCTGCCTGCCCAACTGCACTATGCCCAAGGAGCTGCTCAGACAGATACAAGTTAACATAAATTTTTCTACAGTCAACAACTGTCTGCTTAAGAACAAAATAAAAAAATGCATTGAGCCCATTATCCCACCTTCAGCAGATGCTGAAAATGTGTAAGAACAGGGAAATCACATAGTGATACTTGTCCAAAACATTCACTAACCCTGCCACCTTTAAATGTTAACTTTTTTAACTGACATTTAAAAAAAAAAAAAAAAAAAGTATTTTTTTTCCATTATGTCATCCAATCCCTTTTGATAATTTCACTCCTTGCTTCTTATTTTCTGACTAGAACTTTATCGATGTGAGGACCTACCCTCTCCTCCCAAGCCTGTCAAATGTCCTCAAAAGCAGTTCCATGCAAAACGCTACTGCATGCCTTTTGGAAATGCATGAAGAGCTGATCAGCCAGATCTCCGTCTCCTGCAAGAATTCTAAAACAACAGTGAGGCATGTGAACCCTTTACTGTCTTGCTTACCATTGCATAAAAGAGGAATTCAGGGGGACTAAGATCCTCACTGGATGAAAAGTTCACTTTGAATTATATACACCAAAGCAGATACTATATGTCACATATACTGAGAAATTGGTAAAATTATGATACAGCAAATTTCAATCTTCCGATTTTAGTTAAAAAATAGAAAAGAAATGTATCAAGAATTCGGCGTGCTTCAAGCTTTGGTGATTTTTCCCCAGTATTTTTAGGACTTTTAAATGACTCAAAGAACCCTTTTAGGCTGAGATATGTTTCTCTCTTTAATTAACATCTTACAAAAATTTACTGAGTCACATTGTATATTGTGCTTACCTAAAGCATAATATAATTATCCTGTATAATACTTAGAATTACTTCTATCATATAGCATAGGCTCTACAGAACTAACAGTCCAGACACCATTGTATTATGCAAACAACGATGTCCATTAAGAACCTACGGAAAGTTGACACAGAGTGAAAACTGCCCTTTCTGAAATCCTCATCACCTGAGAATACTACAGGGCACAGACAAGAAAGTCTCTGGCATGCAAACAGTTCCCATTAGAAATAATTTTCAACTGAGCTAAAACTGACAGTAAGTCATTTCAGTCGATAATTTCTAGATATATCTGCTCTTACCACTGTTTATTACAAGTGATATGATGCCATTATAAGGTCCAACTGCTGTAACTGTACATTTATGTGTGTTTGGGAGAGATGAAGAAACAAAGCCACTTCCCATCACATAACTAGGAGCATATAGAACTTGACTACAACTTCCTCCAGCCTTTCTAGGAAAGCCACATAGTTATCATGTAACTGTGCAGTTTTATAGGAAGGAAAATTTACAGAAAGCTGGCACTGGGATTCCCCACCTTCTCCAGTCACCACTGTTGATAAACCTGTGAAATGCCTGGGGACAACTGCTGTACGCCACTGAAGAAGACGATTGCTGCTAGAAGTGCAGAGTTTTGGCTTGACAAGAGACACAACTTTTTTGGGGCATCAGAGCTTAAATTTGGGCTCTGCTGAAACAGGTGGCAAATTCCTATCAGTTTCACTGGAGGTAAGATCTCGCTTTGAAGGTTTTTTGGTTTTCCATACCTTTTATTCCTACCTCCAATGCAAGTGGCTTCTCTTCAGCACCTAAGGGCGACAAAGTACTGCAAAGCTCCTTTACCAGTACATCTAGTCTGAGCTGGAAAAAGACAAGCTATTCTTCTGAAAAGGACCTTAAGACCAACCCATGATGGCTGCAGAAGAAGGGATTCCCTCAGCTTGGAGAGAGGAGTCTGTTCATGTGCTTACTCATTCTCTCATCTCTCATCTAATGAGGCCCAAACGTGGGCTATGCTATCTGGCCAAGAGACTAATGGTAGCCTATAAAAACTGATTTCGTTCAGGAACTCACTTATGTGGCAAGTTGTTAAAAACACTCCTCAGCATCAACAGCTCTTTTTCTAACTTTAATCTTTGTATTCTTTCTGAAGTAAAATGATGTTTCAATGACAGACAATGAAGGGAAACCAAATATTCATGGAATGCTGGACAGTTCCTTCGAAACAAATACAGATGGCAGGCAATGTGCACAGCCCAGGAGGTCAAAGAAATAATCACTCTGTGAGCAGCAAATAATCAGCTCCAGCCTTGTGGAACCAGTTTGCATTTGGCAAGTGAGAGCACAGTGGTGTTCTGCTCGTTAATAGAGGTAAAGGTAAAAGGGTTCACCCCTCATGTAAGATGATCATGACAAGGCTCAGGGAGCATTTGTGGCTGGTACCCATAGGGATCATTTCTCCTATGCCAACCATGCTTCCCAGATAAACTTATATTATGCCCAAGCCTCAAAAGTCCTTATAAGCAGCATTCACAATACAAACACTAATGTAATCCACATGTACATGGACATTGCAGCAGAACATGGGAGAAGCTGCACGAGTCTGAGCATATGTATGCAGATAAACACAGCCTTGCACACTTTGGGCATGGCCTCAATAAATTAATGCTTACATCACTTAGCTCTAAAATATGGGAGTTAACTATTATGCATGAAAACAACACTAGAATTTATTTATGGAATAATGAAAGCGACTTGTTATATAATGACTGAATCACATGAAGTATTAAAACATCAACAGTTATTCATCAAAAGCAACAATACTAGTATTTTGCTTTAAAGTTTGAAACAGAAACCAAACTCAACAAAATACATATCATGATAGCACAAAAAAATCCAACACAGCTTCATGAAAAGCACTGCTCTTCTAAAGTAGGTCCTTCCTTCGAAATAGAGCAGACACAGCTTCCATTTATTATTTATGATGCCTTGTGCCCATGTCAGCTCCTGATTAATAATTAAAATTAATCTCATTAAGGCAGATTTCATTACAGGACAATTTAATTAAATGATGAATTGGCTCCCAGATGTCACTATTTGTGCTGTCTTTTAGAAGATGATGATGATGACACAGATTTACAAGGTTTTAGTCCTAACCTAAAAAGATATATTATTTAACAGATTTATAGCAATTTTTCACAAGCAAGGCACACACCTGAAATACAATTCAGGTAAGGTGAGACAGGCACTTCCAAGTATAAACAGAGATATATCTACATTTCTGTATGGTATAAGGAAGGATGAGAAGGACAGCTTCAAATTTGTGAAAAAGAACTCATAACTTCAATACTTGTGAGGATCCTACGTATCAGCAGTTTAAGCAACTTCTTCCTTGTAGCACACAGCAACTGAGACAGCTACAAAAAGTTATTTCAGAGAGGTTTACAGAAAATTACTTTGAATTTCCAAATTCAGTGTCTCAAGACTTAAAAGAACCAGAGGAGACAGATGAATGAAAAAAAGAAATGTCAATGGTAGCAGGAGGAGATGAACCTGGCTGTACCATACTTCCCACTACCCTTTTCATAATGCTATGTAAGATTTCTCTTGGTAGTTAACTACAAAAAAACCCCCGTGGAATATCAGCTGCTAGTGAATCAGTATTATTAGAACATACCAGAAAGAAAGAGCTAATGAGGGTATTTCATAAGCCATAGAGCAAACAAAACAAAGAGCAGAGACAACGCCAAGTAGTGACACAAAACACTGTGACAAAAAGGTTGAAAATATTGGAAAGGCATTTTCTCTAATATTTCTCCAGTGTACCATATCTCACAGTGACAGATTACATTCCATAAAACCTCACAGACCTTTTTAAGAGACTTCAGCACAAGGAAAAATGAAAAAAGTGTGAAACTGAATTATAAGAATACATCATGCCAATATGCGCATTTGCGGGCTAATGGTGCTATTTTTAGGCAGCTACATTTGCCTAAGGCATGACCAGCAACCTGCTCTCGATCTGCTGCATATTACTACTTTCCCAAAACACAGTTTACTGTATGAAAAGCATACATAGGTACGCTACGATGAAGATCATGATCACCAAATGTTCTTTGAATGTATCAGAGTGAAGAAGGCACAGCCAAAGTCCCCACTTCAAGCAGTATTTTGTTCACACTAGAGACTGGTCCAAATAAAGATGCAAGTTCTCCCAGTATGGAAAAGCTTTAGTACTGATACTTTTGATTAAAATAATACAGAAACATTCAGAATACTTTGAATGTTGAAGCTGCACCTCCCTTAGGTGTCCCTGACCCTTTCAAACCATCCAAACTCTGCCACAGGAGTGCTGTAAAGAAAGCCCTCAGTGGAAGGAAGACCATTGTTCTGTTTCTGTTTGGTAACAAGCAAGGTAGCACTCGCTTATGAATGATAAATCTAGTGGCTGTTTTGATCACCAGGTACCAAGGTCTAAATCTAGAAGAACGAATTTAGGTATTTAGGACTAAAAAGAATCTTGAGTCCTACTTTACTTCTGGGGCTCCACATACAATACACAGAGGGAGAAAGGTAGTGCCAAAGAAGTCAGCATGCTGTAATTGTCTACCCAGTTGGAAATGCTGAACAGAGGAAACGGGCTTTATTGTTAACCTGCTATTTACCAGTTAGATCAGTGATCCACCACTCCGTGACTTGGCTTCTCAACTATGAGCCGCCTGGCCCAGCTAGGTGCCTAGGCAAGATTGACTTTTTTTTTTTTTTTTTTTTTTTTTATGACTGGGAGTGTGTTCTCCAATAAAAGAGTAAAAGGATGGCTTGCAATACACATAATAGATATACACATACTTAAGTTCTCAGTCTGTCTGATATGCAGCAAGAGATTTAACACAAAGGGTGCTCAATTCCCATGTCCCAGAGGAATGAAAAAAACGCACAGATGGACACACATACACACATACTCCCCAGATGTCTTAACTCCTTATGTCTTGTGAAGTCATACAAGACTTTATTGTCAGAAACTTAGTGCTGAGGACAACACGCAAAAGAGAGGTATCTATGGTGAGACTGGAGTAGTACATGTCAAGAACTAAAACTGCACTCCTCAAAACCCCTCCTTATTAGCTGTAATTCTTCTTGATGTTGTATCTCTGCTTCTGCACAAAGCCAGAAATATTTTACACTGACAACTTTTATCTTTTATCTCCATGGACCATCATGGAACGGTGCATCTTTAGTATTCTTGCAAATATCACAGATTCTGCTTCATTCCTTATACAAACTGTAGAAAATATGTAACTGCTCCTTTTTTTTAAAAAAAAAAAAAGTAAATGATGACATTACTGTGCAATTTAGGAAACTGGTTATATACACAATGTTCTACTTCATAGAACATCTGTATGAATTTTTAAAGCATTCATATATAATTTATCTTTAAAGACTACAGAAATAAATATCTTTGTTCTATAAATCTGTTCTAACCCTCTCCTACCATTTGCAAAATTAATGTCAGTCCTTCAACACCCTATGACTAGGCTTCCAGCAACAAACTACTACCTGAAATGTGAAAGACAAAGTCATTGTTTATTTTTATCAGCCCCATGGTTCCACTGAACATTGTAACACCTTTTCCTAGAATTACATTTTAATTATCATGAAGCATTGGTTTCACTTACATTAAGTTAATTAATAGCTCATCATCAAAAATTGTATTTTGTGATGAGTTTAGAACAGCTAGAATTTAGGTATGTGTATATATATACACTTTAAGGGACAATTCAACAGTATTTCCATGCATATATGCCATAGGTTATCACAAAACTCAGATTTAGCATCAGTGCTGGTTGTACACATCTACAGGAAGAAACTTATCTCCTTTCCCTAACGTCTGACTTGCTCCTGATCCCTCCTCTACACCAGACAGTAGAGAAGGCCAGAGGGAAAGAGGAAAAGATATCTCCTTCAGTAGCTGTTTTGCTCTGCTTCCAAATCTGTGCAGATTATCTGAAAAATTATAGCGAAAGCGCTAACTGATTTGTATCCTTTTAAAAGGAATGGGAGTTATGTGGGTAAAAATGTACAATGTCATGCTGTAATTAAAAATTTTAATATAATGTAGAAGCTATATTCTTTCACTGCTTTTCTACCACGATCTGTGATTTCTGGGGAAGCTACAGCCCCAAATAATACACTAAAATGTAACATGTTATTTTAATGATATTAGGGAAAATTTCAGAAAAAGCAAGCCTCTGCACATAAAATCCTTCCTCAAGATAGCTATGGTCTTTGTAACCCATCCTCTTTTGAGCAGTGTAATATGTACCTCCTCATCAAAACTAGAATTTCTCTGCTAAGAAAACCACCCACAAAAAATGTGGGCAAAAAGTCAGATATGTTCTTATTTTCTGGAATTCCATGGCTCTATTCCTCTGAAAAATGAGAGGGGAAAAATATGCCTCCTAACTGTTCTTCTCGTTTCAGTATTTTTATTGACATTTTTATTAGTAGTTTTATAGAAAAAAAACCCATATCATATCATTTTATGGGATTTCCCACACTGTTTACCTGGTGGCTAAACCTGCTCTTGGTGTCTCCAGTCTCCTGCTCTATCTGCCTTTCCACACATCTCACCAGGCTGGGCTCACCAATATGCTGACGTTCTAGGTTGATAGCAAACCCAGACAGAAAAAAAGTATCAATTACGGAGCAGTTGAAAATAAAGGTATATACGTATAATGCACAGATAAGTGATTTCCTACATCTTATTGCTGACTCTAACGTAATATACTAGGGATCAGATTAAACTCTATTCTTTCTTTTCTTTCTTCTTGGGCTTTAGCAAAGTTCTTTTGTACTTGCCAGATACACACCCTCTGGCTTTCCTCAGGCATAGTAGGAAAAAAAATACTAAAATGCGATGTATAGTTGGGTGCTCAGTACTACGACTTCCTATTTTCTTGAAGAATTACAGAGTGTTCCCTCTGATGATTTAACACCATCACCTTACACTAAGCTGAGAAGACATTTTGAAGCATTATCATGGAGTTTTAAACATGATGCTTCCTCCAACTTAACTGCTGTACAGGTAGGGGAAAACACATCAATCCCATCGATTTTGCCTACCATCTCAAACTGTGTACTGGTGGTTTAAGAGAGCAGCAATTACTAATTTAGTCAATCCTACTATTATTCTGGATTAAAATGGATGTACATCATTAGTGCAACTGTGTATCAGAAATTATGCTCTGGTCACTAAACTAAGGTGGAGAAGGGCTGAATTTGCTTTCTCTCACGCACATCTCCTTCACTCTTGATTCCATCTATACTTGTGTTCTGATGGAAAAGCCTTTTCTCCGCCAAGAAATTAGTGCAACTGAACATATGCAGAAAGTATGCAAAGACACAGGGAGAAGACCTAGAGAGGCAACAGCCACCCTGCCTTCAAATAGATAACTGCAATTACTGCTGTCTCTTCCACAGAAACCATCATATACTAATAACAGAAAAATCCAAAGGAAGAGAGATGTTACATCTTAGTGGTTAGACGCCACACCTTAGATGCCACACTTGAGTGGTTTCTTGGACAAGTGATGCCTGGTATTTCAGGTTGTTTTACCTGAGTAACTTTACTCTGTTACTCATTGCCTGGCCTTACCCACTTTGAGGCAAGACAGCAACGCTCACCAGTGACATCAAACAATGCTCTTACAGAAATGAGATATACAGCTGTTTTCCATCAGTTTACTGACAGACCCATGAACTCGAAAGGACAGAGACGCAAGGGGAAGAGCAAAAAGACTGAGCAGGAAGGGGAAGCATTTGCTTCTGTAATTTTGCCCTGAGCTCTCAAACCTCTATTTAAAAAAGAATAGCTTATTTTACCTATGTTAGGAGCTTTCAATCTACTAAGGACATTGATTATAATTGCTTTTGATTGACTTCCTGGAACTAATTTTATTTTGTGCTATACATAGTTATGGGAACACCACTAAAAATAGACTGGCTTCTTAGCTTTGAATGACTTTCTTGAAGATTATCAATTCAGCAAATAAGTGAAATTCTCTTAAAGCAAATTATATCCTCATCGAATTGTACAAATTACCTCAATTCACCAGTAGGCCAGGAAATTAATGGATATTTACTAGACATATCATCTTAAAGGCAAAACATAGCCCAGCATCGACTGGATACAAAGTGAAACAATAATACATTTACATTTTGAGGTAAGTATTCTTCCCTCAACACACATTTTTTCTTGCATCTATTGAATAAGACCAGCATTTTCATTAACAGTCTTTTTGTTAGTTATTTAGCAATGTTCTACAAAAGATCTAAACACTTAATTATTCATTAAGAGTTTGAAGTACTTTAGGGTAACACTGATAATCCAAAGACTTAAAAAATTACAAACATATTAATTTAAGAATCTTTTAGTAAAATATATGCTGCCACAAATATATGCTATTTTGTAAGGGTGAACTTACAGAAGAGTAAGCCTGAAAACTTAATTCAAGAACCACTACAGCTCTTTGGGAAGTTTTTGTCCCAAAAATGTGGTTTTCAGTCAGGGTCTTTCCAACAAACCCTTGTCAGTTTTACAGGAATTAGGTGAATGGGTACGGCTTTTTCCCTTTTTTTTTTTGCTCAGCTGGGAACTTAGGCAATACTTCTCCATTACCACAGTCTGATTCTAAAGCTACTTTAATTCTTAATGCCTTAATCACTCGTGCTTATTAAATTATTTAAAATGTGCTCTAAACAACAAAGAAAAGAAGGATCTTCCTTTGCAGCTAATGAAGCAAAGGAAAGTTCTGGTTTCGCAGAAACTGTAGGGTTGAACGGGCAGCTGAGGAAAGATGCCCTTGAAAGTTTTGTTTTATGCCTTTTGCCTTATTTTTCTACTTACAGAAGAGGGAAATAAAAAATGGGTGAAATAGTAGCAGTGGAATTGCCATCTTGTTACAAATTTCTTCCCAACAGGAAATCCCTATTTTTCCTGGTTCTGTTCATAATGTCTCATGCTCATCTTCATATTCAGTAATTCTTACACCTCAAGATGTAGGTTACAAAACTGAGGCTACTGCTTCAGTGTCATCACAGCATCACATGCCCTAAAGGTTGTATAGGGAATCTGCATCTTCTCTACAGTTACCTCTTCATGAAAAGCTGTGAAACAGACTGTGGGTGGAAATACCACAAAAATGGAGGAATCCAAAGCCCCTTCTTTGGTACCAGGTACATAAGTTACCAAATGGTGGTGTCTAGCAAGGGATAAACGTAAATATGAAAAGAAAGAGTCAGCGATCATACAGGTGTGGTACATGGGCACGGCAGGCAGACCGGTGATTGTGTCAACCCACTGAATGACCTGTTTTCCACAGGGTTGGAAAGCAGTGTCCAAACTCATATATTAACAGCTGCTAACTAGGGGAAGGATATACTCCATCTTACCTGCCAGAAATGCTCTTTAATGAGACTAAGCACAGAGATGGTACTGTTCAACCAGCCTTCACAGAGAATGTCCCATGTGATCACACAGAACACAGGGGTTTGTGGGTGGGGTTTTGGTCACTCTCTTTTTTATATTTTTCTCTTCTGCTCCCAGGCTATTTCTCTCCTAAGAGAATCGATTTATCAAGGCTGATGAAGTATTAAGCATTCTTCAAGAAAAAACAAGCCTACAATGTTAGTATCTGTCTGTTTGAGCAATGCAATAGTTTAAAAGGTTATTCACTGTGCAACTGAAAGACACTTTGGAAGAAATGGTACAACCATGAAATGAGCATAACCACAGAAGACCACAAAACAGCTTTAAAAAAAGAAAAGTTAAATTACTTTACCAAAACAAAAAGACAACTTTTTTCCACTCACACAAAGATCCTTTTTGATATATGTATTTTGTAATACTTTATTACATTGCCAAGAATAAAGAATATTTTGTGTTTCATGAATACAGAGACAAAGCTTCTTGATTCCTGTGCATTTTTTCTATTAAATACTCAATAGAGACCTCAAAGGAAACACTGGAACCCACTAGAATTCACAGAAGTGACAAATAACATGCAAGCTGCAGAGTTTATGTTATTTGAATAACCTCTCAAAAGTAGACACCAAAAAAATCTTGGAATGTATTTGAATTTTATGTATGTACAGCTACTTAGGTGTGGTAAATATAATAAAATTTGTGATTTTGTGATTTGTGACCTTTTTTTTCCTTAGTAGAAAGGCAACAACACTAAATCAGCAATACATTATTACTACACATTATAGATATTATCAAGGGTGAAATCAAATTTATTGCAGCTGTAACACTTTCAAAAGAGAACAGGCATCTGGGTCTGTGCCAAAGAACACACTTTGGGCAGTCGATCACATGATCTTCAAAAAAACTAAATTAATTTTGTTGCAAAAATAAAAACTAAACCCCACTAAATATCTAAACCAAAGGGTACAAAAGTGATTTCCAGATTGAGAAGAAGGCTTTCTTTAATTTCTTTAACAGCTGCCATGGCATCTAGCTTTCTAACATGAAATGCAAATATACTTTCTATCAGTTACAACCTGTTTTTACTCAAAACAAAGGGATTTAAGTGATGAATAGCATAAATACAAAGCCTGATTCAGCTCACAGATGAATGCACCTTATCAAAAACTGAAATCATCTAATGCAATAGCCTTCCAGAAAGCAGGGGTAGCAGAAAAATCCTAGTTTGTCTTCTAATATCCACCCCCATAACGTCCCAGGCAGGAGATTACAGCCCACATGCCAGTTACTCTTACAGGCCCCATTTCAGAAAAGCATACCTATTCAGGAAAGCATTTAATTAAGCACATGCTTATATGCTTTTCTGAATCAGGTCCATGGTACCATAGGAAATGGGTATAACAGACATAAAATGCATGAGTAAAAGGAACTGAGAACTTAACTCCATAGCACAAGCTTTCATTTATGTACTTTTGTACTTTTAAGATATGATGCACTGCTTAAAACAGCACAGCTAAGCACACTCAATTGTAAAATGCCGCATGGCCAAAACGAGAGCCAAGTACAACCGTATCCCAGGACCCATTCAGTATCTCACATGCAAAAAGTGCTGCAAAGTACTCTTTTTTTTGCATTATTTAATTTTCCAGCAGATGAGCAGCTTTTGGCATATTGATATGACGGGGATAAAAGGCAGGCGGCCAAAGAGCTGTTCATATTAGTTGTTTGGAGCTACAGATATGTACCTAGTTAGAGTCAGTAAAAATAGAGAAAGAAAGGAAAGAACTCTGTACATGTTAATCATGCACAGGAAAGATGACTACAAGAAGGTCATGCCTTCTTTTTCACTAGCAGCACTGCAGAGCAAAAATTTTGTATTGTCCCCTCCATTCAATGCTGCTTTCTACAAGAAATCTGAAGCCGAAAAAGAAGGTGGCCACCAGCAAGCATGGTTGCCCAGTGGCTGATTTGAGTGAAGCAGGAAGCTGACCGAGGGCACACATGGGCCAGATGGATTAACAGCCATTGACAACGTCTGCAAAATATCGAGTTTTGATATGCTGTCATATCTGCATTGGATTATCAGCCAGCAGGAAAACTCTGCGGTCTGCACTAGAGAAAACCAAGTCTAAGAATGGTAATTGCATGTATGTATGGGAAAACCAGACCCCTTACTTTGCTTTAAATAACTGCTTTGCTAAACAAGGTTATTTTTTTCACCTAGTTCATGTTGATTTTCTATGACTTAAAAATAATACTGAGCTGAATGAAAGTATATAATAGCAGAACCGTTTAGAACATTACACTGAAAACCACAAAGTTTAAAAATACTCTTCTGCCCATAAGGGGTTTGATCAAAGAGATAAAGGCTGTATTTGGAATCTCCCTCACTGCAAGAAAACTATAATTTTAATATAGGAAAATGAAATAAAAAGCTGCAGTTTCATTCCTTGGCAGTTTTTACTTGGCAATTTTTATTAACACTGGAAACCTGCAGAAACTTTAGTAAGTACCAACCACTCTAAATTTTGGATTTAACAAACCAGAAGCTACACGAACTCACAACATTACTAACATATTTTGCAATCAGCCAACCTGTCAAAATACAGAGGTTTCTGTACAATTCAATTACAGAGTTATTAAACATAGTTATATGCAATAATCTTGAAAGCTAAAATAGCCAGCCGAATGAGATACTATTTTCTACTTATGCTTACTAAAGCATAACATCATGCAATTGAACCAACAGAATAGTTTTCGAATAGGCAGCATTTATAAACTGAGAACCTGCTGCTCAACCCAACCCTATGTAATGGAAAGGTGTATACTGAGCGTACTAACAGGGCTGCAGAGGTATTTCAGGGAGGGAAGCAAGGTTCTTTTCAAGTTACAGCAACATGACAAATAAGTCAGACAGAAACAGCAGAGGGTTGCAAATTCTGCATACCAATTAATGCATTGCTTCCATAGACTGACTTAACAGTTTCCAAAGGCTTTGCTTTTCTTCACGTGACAATCATTGAAGGATGTCCAAGGCATCATGTATCAAATCACAAAACCATGCATTCATGCAGCAGTTTCTTTACTGTGTGCCTTTAGTATGCCAAATAAGGATGTGGGAGTTCATCTTTGAGTATGAAGACAAAATATGCCATCACAGGCTGTTTCTTTCCACAGCCCTCAAAACCCATGACTTCCTATAGTCATAGTAATTACAAACAGTCTACAGAATTAGCTGGGTGGGATTTTATTTTTTCTTCATGATTCTCTATAACTTATTTTTTGTATCAGTTTCTCTTAATAGCTGATATACACAGCAGGAATTTACAGATATAAGCGGGGCACACACACCCCCCTCATTACAACTCAAACAAGTTTGATCAAATCTCCAAAAATTTGCCAGATTTTCTCTCATCCTTAGACTGAACTTGCTCAAATGACAAACATTTCCAGTATGAACTACAAAACACTTGTACATCAACTGCACACACCTGTTAATCTCACTGCATAATACAGTGGAGGGTCTGTAGGGTTGTTTTGGTTACCATGTATTTTTTCTTTGTTTACTGTTGTTTTGAGAGTGAAGAATTTTCTGCTGAATTAGCAGATGTTTACCAAAATCCAATATTGAAAATATTAACATATTTTAGTAATTAAATAGTAATATTTTTTTCTTTTGCTGGAGATGTTTAAACTGACTTATTAAAAAAATAAATCTTCAAACCATTTTCACTAAATTTTATACATTAAAATATTTATACTGACAGCAAGTGTGAAAGTATATTTCTTCATGTAATACAAGGAGTTTCTAATTCTCAAAGCAGCTCTTCCCTTGCATACAAGCAAACAATATTAAGTTACATGTAAATGGAGCAGATGACTCCAAGAAAGGGTAGGATCTACCACAAAACTGTGGTGGTCCTAATTTTAATCTATGATTTCTTTCTTTTAAAGAGAGTTTGCAAATTACTGAAGTCTCAGGGAAGCAATAACTCTTAAGTCAAAAAGTAATACTGGTCTTAGGCACCTAGTCTGCTATTCAACATACACAGTAATAACATTTTAATAAAGATGACTACAACTACTATTCAAAATAGTCTAGCGTCATAGGAATGGGGGAGGTCTTTAACTGATGGTAAAAAATTGTATACAATATTTCCTTCTAAAACCACACAAGCATTTCAAATTGTATATATCACATAATAAGTAGGATAGTTTTAAATTCTAGAAGTTCAATCATTTAAAATGTACAATACTGTACTAGGCAGTGTAAAATAGTTCATAATATATGGCCAATTATATACATAATGACGGCCACTGCTGTCACAACTAGAAGACCTCTGCTGGCATAACAGTTACGCTTCCCACTTAATACGCATTTCCTGTTAACTAAAAATGTTTGTTTTGCTCATATTTAATACATGTAAAGGCTTAAGTCATTTATCCAAAATATTTTAAAAATGGACTGCACATTTTAATGAAATCTAAGTCTTTAGAGTATCTAAATGTTGCCAAAATTCAAGGACTTGATACTTTATGAGGGAAGAAAATGGATGTCATGATCTACTGAAATTGTACTATAAATCTTTTGGTAGTAAGACAGATGTTGGATGTTTTTCAAAATGTACCGACTGGAGACAGGATCCAGGATATGCAGGCATACAATGAGACTACTAATGAACCTTAGACTGCTATTCATCATAAACTAGATTCTGGAAAAATTTTTGCCTTTTCCCAAGAGATTTACTCAAATATATTTCAAGCAAAGTGAGCTTGTACTGAATGAAGAGAAAAAAAAATAAAAAAGGAAAAACACATCCCCACTAGCCTAAATGCATTACTAAAGAAATTTAATTTTTATTTCCATGTACATGACTTTATTCTATTCTCTTAAGGTAGATGGGGATAGAAACACAGTTGGCTGGAGTAGATACAGTATTTCATAGAATCACAGAATCACAGAATAGTTTGGGTTGGAAGGGACCTCAAAGATCATCTAATTCCAATCCCCTGCCATGGCAGTGACGCCTCCAGGGACACTAGACCAGGTCGCTTGAGGCTCCATCCAGCCTGGTGTTGAACACTTCCAGGGATGGAGCATCCACAGCTTCCTTAGGCAACCTCTTCCAGTGTCTCGCCACCCTCAGGGTGAAGAAGTTCTTCCTTATATCTAATCTAAACCTGCCCTCTTCCAGGGCATAATTTCACACACTTTCATATTATTACAACAGAACCCTTTAGTGCTAGTTGTACCACGCTGATTTACATTTCTCTGCACCAAAATGACACGTCTCTTTTGCTACACGTCACTTGTGTGGGTGCTGGGTAGTGCAAGCACAGCATTTATCTCTTGTGTTCTAGTACATTCCACCATTAAAACAATGTGTAATTAATAGCTTCCTTCAAGCAACTAAGAGAGTACAACATGCACAAAAAAGCTGAAGGATGGTTGCAAGCCCATAGGGCATCCACCCACTTAGGTTTCCTTTCAGTCGAAAACAGTGCCAAATACTAAACACTGTACAATACCTTTATTATACTTTATTACATTTTTAGCATTTACTTTTTATTAATGCATTATAGTCTTGTCAGCTACAGAAATGAGAGAATGATTTATTCCATCATTTTCTTTCCATTTGGAGGGCATCTACAGTTCCTCTGTTTCTAAGATGAATCTTTTCTCCATTTCCCCCCTTTAATCTGACATCATTAAGTTTATGACTTACAGGGCATTATAACCTCACAGTATGTACAATATGATGTCAAACGGGAAGCCCTGGGAATGAAGCCAAGTTCCAGTGGAGCTCATGCATGTCAAACTAAGCATACCTTAGTTTGGACTTCGGTAATTCACTCATTGAGTCTCTAATTTAAATGGAGGTGTTTTCTTCTGATAAAGCAGAAAAGTTGCACATGCAAACTTACCAGGTGACATTATTAACATTTATAGATAAGAACACAGCTTAGTCTTTTCCCCAAGCTGGACTAAGCCTACTGTAGACCACGAAATGGAAGACAATGGCAGAAACATGGTTTTGGTCTTCACATAACAGTAACCTCTTTATGTAGCTAAGGTCTCATCTCTGTAGCAGTAGTCATAACAAAGACAGTATTACCTCAGAGATCTTCACCACCATCATAAAAAAAATCTTATTCTTATAGACAAATTTACAGACAAACCCTTGCTGCCTGCTTTGTACTGTGGCATCTGCTAAAGACCATTTTCCAAATGCAAATTTCAAGAGAAACTATTTACACTCCCCTGGGAGAAGAGTCTTACAAACCACAAGGAAGGATAGAAAAAAAAAAATTAAAATAAAACAGCTGGAGGTATTCCCTGCACAACGTAATCTGTGCCCCTAATGAGCTTCAAGACTTTTGTAATGGACTGATTGTCTTAAATAATTTTTTTTGTTAATATTAAGCTCAAAAGCTACCACTGAGCAGCAGCAGAATAGCAGGGACCGATTCTATCATTCTCTCCCAGCAACCAGTAGTAAAGGATGGGTGAACACCAGGAACAGACCAGGTTAGCTTCAAACATCAAGAGGATGTTCCATGAGCCTCTCCTAGACATTTGTTTCATTTTTCAAGTAGTAGTCAGTCATGGCACTTTGATGTTTTGTTACAGCAGCAGCACTGAGCAGTATAAAGCATGAAAAGCCAACACAGTGGCTTAGCAAAACCAACAGCCAGGGAGCTGTGTCTGCATTATTCACCCCAGCAGGCAGCCACGCTGCATTTCACATTTCTACATTACTGTACAGACTTGGTTGAAGCATCCTCACAGTTGTCATTTACACATTTGGTTACTCTTTTCCCCCAAGGATGCTATTTTCCATCTTTTGCCCTCTTTCAGCATTAGAAATTTGCGAGAAAATCACTCATAACCTACACATTCCTATGTATACCCTCCATTGAAAATTTCCTCAGTGAAAATGTAAATCTTTCAAAAGAGCTGAGCTAGGTATTACAGATGGTATGAGTACTATATGTTAAAAAAAATAGGGAAAAGGGTTCACCTTTCACCTATGTAACTTAGCCATGTTCTATGTCTCAATGTAATTCATGAAGAAAGAACATTGTGTCTCAACAGTACAGTGTATAGAATATTTGTCATACACAAATAGGGTACAGACAACACTTTAAATACCTCCTGTATGTTGAGAAAAAACTGTCAATGCTAGTGTCATTCTCCTGCACTTCAGATATTGTTTCTGTTCTGTCCACTGCAATCTTTTTCTTTATAGGAATTAACATGTGCTGTTGCTACTAAAGCCTTGCTACTAAAGAGAAGGTAAGAAAAAGTTACAGTACTTCAAAGCTGTCATAGTATTTCAGTAAAATAAACAACCTTCTTGCTGTTTTCCATTTTAGCTAAGAGTTACAGAACAGCCTTGCCTAGAAAGAATTTTAAAATTCCATGCTTAAGCAGTGAAGGCCCCAGTTAAATCCTCCTTGTCCAAGGGGCCAGTTAACTAGCGCTGCATAGACATAGAAAGGAAACCGTGCAATTCATGCGCAGTCAAAACTCATAAACTGAGCCTCTTCATTTGAACAATAGCTTAAAATACTGCTGATGAAGAAAAATAAATTTTACTGTATTTTCTTCCTCGCACTACCCAGGGAATGGCTCAACTGGAGGAAGACAAAGAAGGATACTAGCTGAAAGGATGCTGGCTATGATGGCAATGAAGTTTTGAACTCCAAAAAGGAAAATGTCCATTTCCATAGAATAATAAAGGGGACATTTCCAGTGGGGTTTGTCGGCTGTGTCTGTCTTTCTTTCTTTCTTTCTTTTTTTTTTCTTTTCCTGAGTTTTATGGTGTACTCATTATGGATAATTTTTTTTTTTTAAATACACTCTTAATTAGACTGGATTGTGAATGTCGATATTTTCTCTTATCTTTTTCTGAAACTATGCTAGTAGTAAGTATAATTTTTGAACCTAAAATTTGAAATGTTTTTAAATACTACATCATTCCTACTTAGACACTGCATCCTGTATTCACTAAAGGCCTCAAGAGCGTCCCTTGAGACTGCTGGAAATCGGAGGAGGTCAGCTAATAGGTCAACTCCTGCTCTTAGGACATGCCACATGGATTTCTGTAATTGGTGATTTTAAACAAGCCATGCTCCAGCCCTTTTACAACCAGCTGACATCCTTCCTCTTCAATGCCTGTCATGTCAGGTGAACCCGGACAGCAAAGAATAAGCCACTGCCCATAGGATAATTACAGTTATTCATTAGCTCCACACTCTTACAGGTAAACTGTGTGAATTTTGCATCATGATTTGCAGATCCACAGCCAGGTCATTCTCACAGCATTGACTGATTATTATTGCAAGATAAGTTATAAACAGAAGTACATTTAGACATAAAATTTTACAGAAGTCTTTCTGATGCACAGTAGGCTCTTCATAAACATGAGAAATTCATTCATCCATGAAGAAAGATGTAGTATAAGTTCACTGACCATTACAGTCTGCTTTTTATCATTATGTATTTTAGTATGTAGACCACACCAAGATTTCCTTGTCTGACAAAATAAACAATTTCCCACTCACCACAGAACATACACTCATAGAATCATAGAATCATTAGGTTGGAATAGACCTCTAAGATCATCGAGTCCAACCGTTGACCTAACATCACCATGCTCACTAAACCATGTCCCGAAGTGCCACAGCAACACATTTTTTGAACGCCTCCAGGGATGACTCCATTACTTCCCTGGGCAGCCTGTTCCAATGTTTGACCACTCTTTTGGTAAAGAAATTTTTCCTAATGTCCAATCTAAACCTCCGTTGGCTCAACCTGAGGCCATTTTCCCTTGTTCTACCACCAGTTACTTGGGAGAAGAGACCAACCCACACCTCACTACAACCTCCTTTCAGGTAGCTGTAGAAAGCAATAAGGTCTCCCCTCAGCCTCCTCTTCTCCAGACTAAACAACTCCAGTTCCCTCAGCCGCTCCTCATAAGACCTGTTCTCTAGACAGTTCTCTTCACCAGCTTCGTTGCCCTTCCCTGGACACACTCCAGCACCTCAGTAGCAATGAAAGTAACAATTAGTACAATCTAAACATACCTCTTCTCTCCTGTCTTAGTAACTCTGCTTGACACCCTACTGATAGGCTTTCAACAACTGGTGAATTTTACAGCAGCATGATGCAGAAAAAATTATGTTGGGATCAGGCTGTATATACACATTCAATTTTTGTAGACATAAAAAAAACATCAACAGGTTCACTATGGCTGCATGGCCACACAATGAGTAAAACGTCAATATTCTAACTAATTCTAAGTCTTCTTTTATTAATACACAGACATTTGGATAAAAATATATAAAAAATATAAAAATATAAAGCAGGTCTGTAGACTTTCCAAACGTATCAACTACAGACAAATAAGTCACTTTTTCAAACCTGATTACCTTTGTCAGAATGTCCTGTTAGGCAATTATTCAGAGCCTTACTTATCACAGCTAAACACCAGGACTTTCAACAGAACTCTTTATAAGTTAACGTCCAAAACAGACGACATCCAACAGTATCTGAAAGCAGCTGAAGTATACCGTTATTATTGTAATACATCTGCTGTCATAGGCATACTCTAAAATACAGTTTAAATTACATGAACTTAGAGATTTTCAGTAAATAGTTCAGGATAAGGTTCTTAAAATGTTAGCTAATTCTACTCAGTTTAAATTAAAATCAGGTATTATTTCAAGCTGGAAAGTTCAGGACAATGTTGACTCTTCAGGGAAGTCTTATCAGTACATGTTTGCTTTTGTCACAATTAAGTACTATTGAACTCTAGTACTAACAAGAAAGAACTGAGTAGTTAATGAACGATCTAGCAATGGTGCATCACATAACTGCCCTTAGTCCTACAAAGACTATTTGCTCTACTGCTAATTTCATTTTGCAGTTATCTCCTGATGAAATTTAGCATCTTGCAAGAAAAATGTAAAAATTTCCTTCAATTAATTAAACTCTGGATTCATTGACTTAAAAGCAAGTCATGCATAAAACCCAGTACGATATCAACTCCTTGAAAGCCTATGGGTTTCACTTGTGATGTCCTGAAGGGTATAGTTTAAGTTGTCATTTACTACATTTATTAATAAACACATAAATGCATTCCATTTGAAATAATAAACTGATGATATGAGGCCACTTGCACCTTCAAAGCAAGGGTGAAAAGGGGATAAAATTAGTCTCATTTTTATGAATCTTCTGGATACAGGTGCCACCTTACAGAGGCTACAGGTTAATTCTTACTTTTATAATGAAGTATTAAAAAACCACAAAAACTCATTATCAAAGCTATTTACTTTGGGCAATGAATTTGAGAACATGATAGACAAGCAGTTAGACAATAGGATAAAGAGCAGGATGTCCAGATGACTGTAGCCCATCAAAGCTCTAGCACCACTACAACAACCACTACAACTACATGGAAGAAAATGTACAGAGAAAGAAACGAACAAATACAGTTCTTAACATTATTTAGTATAAATTGAAGATGTGAATGTGCTAGCAACTTGTCACTTGAGCTTAGTCCAAGTATTTAATCACTTGAAAAGTAGATAATAGATATGTAATGGAAGATGATAATCAGTAGCTCAATGTATGACTCAGTGTACAAGAAACTGATTAAACATATATAAAAGGAAACCGTGGTTGGATTCAAGCTACTGAACAGTTAGACCCCTGCATATAGGTTCTGGCAGACAGTATACAGCATTCATGCTTGCTATCTCCTGTACTTCCCTGAGAACAGAGACTCCTGTGTCCAATGCAGTGAAGGCTGAGTGAATCTGATTCCTGAAATAGGTGAGATTAAATGCATCCTGGAACAGCCCATGGTGACCAGCTGGTAAGGAAGTGAAGTCCATGAAGGCCCATAATGGGTCGGGGTCCTTCAAGGCCAATACCTGCCAGGCAGTTTAAATAAATGCAAAAATGATGTAAAACAGTATAACAAGATCACGAACTCTGTTGCGCATAGAACACATTGCTCCCTCTCATGGTAAAACCCACTGAAAGGACAGAAATACTCCACATATTTCATTGCAGAATGACTTTAATTTCATTGTTTGAAAAATTGTCATACTATCAAGTTTACTCCATATCTGAACTAAAACAAGCTAAAAAGGAGGAGAGAAAATGACAACCCATTCCACTCAAGCAAATGCCTGAACTGCTGGGAAGCAACATGCTGTACTCAAAGGACAGGCTATTGGAAGAATTTTAACAGCAGAGTAAGAATCTTTCAATGGGTGGAAAAAAGAGCAAGTGGAGGTTTTTCTAACTGCTCGAGAGCCACTATGAGGATCACCATTTAGTAAGCAAATTCTTTCTCACATTTAATCCTACCTTTTATTTCAGAAATAAGTGAGGTTTGCTTTAGCTCCTTCCCTTGTATACTTTGAATAAATCACATAAACAAAAATTTCACGTAAGAACACAGATGATAATGCTGACCTGCATACACTTGAGCTTAGCAATGAGTCCAAGCAGGATGCCTAAAAGATAAAACCACCATGTTCAGTCCCCCCTTTGAAATCTGTTTTGCAGCAGATTCTCTTCCATTTGATGCTACCAAATTCTACCTTCAGCAGGTGTTTTCACAAGAAAAAAGTAAATGCCCCACATATACTCCATTAACATTAAAAAAGTGTGTCAGTTGGCACTGGAAAGTAGTATCTTATAAACTTCTTTCAGAAATTGTTCAGGAAAGCCATACAGCATACTGAGCACACTAAAAGTATTACATTGGCAATACATACATAATACCATATGCTGGGCCTTGTTACACACCTATTTTTATTCCAGTTAAACAGTTAAAAAAAAAAATTATTTTACGGTTGCTATTTGCTGTAAAGTTGTTTGGTTTTTTTTTTTTTTCCCAGCACATACCAATGACAATTCATGTTATAAAGAACATCTGACTGCAAGATTGTTCAGATTTCTGTATACAGCCTTTTCTTTCACCACAGGAAAGCACACTAAACTTTTCAGATTAGAATTTCTATCAGTCTTAAACAGAGAAAGAAATGTCTTCTCTGCCTATTTCCCAGATAGAGCTCTATCACCTACTGGTGTCAGTAAAAGAACACACTCGCATCAACTAGCAAGTCCTATGCATTTGAGACTCAGGATTATCTAAAGGCACCTGTGCACACCACTGGACTTGCCCCCCACCCTTTTTTTTTTCTCTTTTCTTTTGCTTTAGGCAATGCACCTGGAAAATGAGAAAAAACCTCTTGACTCCACTGAAAAACAAAAAATTTACTAAAGGTGGCCTAGGTTTTCTAGGATAAGTATATTTTCTGTAAAAAAACTTCATTTTCAGGTACAGGTTCTTAAACACTACAGGATTACAGATTTTTTCAGAGTATTTCTCAGCCTTACTGTTAATTGACAAATGACAAACAGCTTATTAGAGGCTCTGTTCAACAACATTCTGGTCTGGTTTTGCCTTAAATATCATGAAACCAGTGTCAGAATGCAGTTAACATATGTACACAGCGAGAGATGATAAATTAGGTCTGTTTCCTTATTTAAGGAAAGGCTTGTTCAGTCAGCTCTGGTCTTGGATGAAATAAATTTAATTTCTCACATAGAAGTTACCTTTATAAGAGTAACACTCCAACACAAAACTAATTTTACTAATTAATTACAACTATTTTACTAATTAAAAAATAATAAACTAACCAACACAAGTTTTACATTGTTTCTTTAATGGGATCCCCTGGGACAAGTTCTGCCTTAAGTTATATGATGGCAAAACTCTTTCCATTCACTGTAGCCATAACATCTCAACACTTTTAATTTTTCTTCTTTAAGCTGCTAGAAATTTAACCTAATATAAAAGAGGACAAGGATGTGACTGACTGTGGTTTAATGGGTCTGCATGTGCTCAATGTGTTTAAGACACATTTTCTAAAATATTAAATTAGATTCTTCATCTAGTGTCATTTTATTATTTAAAAATGTAACACTTCTCCCTGTCATTCTTCTCCTTTTTAATAGGAGTTGACTTGCAAGTCAGCCACTCAGATACTGAGGTAGAGCTCAGAGAAAAGTTACTACGGTGACAAGAAAGAAACCATGACCGTTATATGATGCTGAACAAATATTAGCCATAGCCACAAATCATTCAGAAGTATTTGCTAATGAAATATTTCTGAAATTATTGCTTTTATTTTGTACTGTATTTCCAAGTTTTTTCCAGAAAAATATTTAAGCACATGCCTAACTTAAAGCACATGAGAAATCCCATTGAGTTCAGTGGGCTTAATCACATCCCTTAAGTCCCACACATTCTTCAGCACACTGCTGCATCTGGACTTTTTACAATAATCAAATGAGAATAAACCAAATGTATGTTCAGTGTAATCCATACTTTTCATGTGAAAATGTAGACACAGTCATTTAATAGACATGAAAGCACAAGGCTTTTAGCCTTACAAAATGAAAAGGCTAGAAAGAAGATTGATTCATTGTCATATTGTCAAATATTTTGTGTGCATTACAGAACTCCGACCCTTTTTTACTGAAGAAGAAAGTATTTCTGGACATGCTAACGTCACCTGGACACTGTCAAAATCAGAAGCCTAAGCTGAGATACAATCACCATCCTAAGGAAATCACTATATTTTCATTTTGCATTCATAGATAGGACTGACATGGACACCCTTGGAAATTTCATGAGTCATTCTAAGTTAAACTACAATATTAAAATCAATTAAAAGTATAGCATTTATAAATTTGGTATTTTAAATGCTTGAATAAGTATCACATCTTACAAGTAAAATCCATCCACAGAGCTTGAAATGTGTCTGTCAAATTCTGATGATTCAATACAAAGAAGCACTATCTATACGGAGAGGCAATATCTTTTATTAGACTGGCTCATATGTTCTAAATCCTAGGCACACATGCATATACACAAACTTTTTCTTAGGTGAATAAACCCTTGTTAAAGTTCCAAAGAAGGTCTAAGTCGGCCCAGTTTTCACGCTTTGAAAAGAAGTTTTTGCACCTGCAATTTTTTTCCATTTTCTTTTTCTAGTGCTAGCTGTTATAATACAACAGAAGTTGCCCGATATCCCTATAGCATCAGAGCTATAACATCACTATACATACATAATTCCATGCTCCAGGAACCCTAAAGCCCTCTATGCAGAAGGTGGTATCTACCTTGAGGGAAGTTCATGTAGCTTATGGAAGCAGCAATTTTCCCAAGCAGCTTTACCCCTAAAATTCCAGTCTGGGGCCTCTCTGGAGCCAGGAATACCAGTCATAACAAACTATATAGTAGCTGTGTGTCAGTGCTCCAAGGACAGTATGTGACAACAGAACATATATTGGTTTCCCTTGTTATTAAACGCAGTCCATACAATGCCTTTCCATTTAAATCTCTGATACTGAGTAAGCAACATCTTCCAAGAGACAGGTGGAGAGCTGAACCAAAGAAGACATGACAGTGCCAATGACAGGAACATTTCTGTTTGTTTGCCAACCCCTCTTCTCACCTCATCTTGCAAGTTACAACCATAGACGTTATTCTGTCACATTCTCTTAGACATTTTTTGAAAAGATTGTCAATTTAGCTTTTAAAGAAAAGTACTTTCAATTTTAATTAACTCAGACACACACATTTCTATTACATGTGTGTCAACAGTGAACAGCCAGAGAGACGGAGAAAGGAAAAACCGCGACAGGCTCCAAGACAGAGAAGAAGGAATTTCAAAAAGGAAGGGACTGGAAGCCACACAGAGAGAAATCGAGAAAGGGAAGATGGAAACGAGCCATAGGGCAGCAAGGGAAGAATTTAAAGGTACAGACAGGGAGACGGATGGAAAACAATGTATCTTTGACCAACGCCAAACTGTATTTCTCCAATGATATGCAACTCATATGAAACACGAATCAGCTCAGTTTATTCCACAAGTCAAAATGCGTCATCGGCTACTGAGTGTTGTCTCATTTCGTCTGTCCCATTTGGTAAATGGGAAAAATAAAACACACACACAACCACCAATGTAGTTTGGATAAAGCACCTTCTTTAATGCTGCTGGATTATGGTATAGAAATGACAGAATGCTGAAGTGGTAGAGGACAAAGTAATCAGAAAAACAGAATTTATGTGTTTGCAGAGGTTGTTTTGCCGTATGTAGAGGTCTTGCAGCAGGGAGAGAACTACAGTAAAGTTTCTGCTTCAAATTCCTATTAGATTATAGACAAGGAATTATGGTATTACACTTTATTCTTGATCTACTGTAATTCAAAGTGAGTTATAATTTTGGATCATCTATGGCAAGCCATCTCTCTGTGCCAGTTATTATGTCTAAAGAAAGGGGGTAACAAAATACCAAAGCAACTCTCAAAAATCCAAATATACCTTGGAAAAGACACACTGGTTTTCTTTTACTTCAGCTGACTCCAAGTCATGGCATTTTTCTTCAGTGATTACTTTTAGTTAAAAGCAAATAATCATTCATTAAGGCAACTATTTTTTGCTTGCTAAACTGTAATTTCTTCAGAAGGTACTCACTTACTGATATTTAATATAGTTCATTACACTGCTTTCATAACAGTGAAATATTTGTGCATACTGCCAGCATCTCATGACCAGAAGCTAGACTAGATAACTTCCAGGGGTCTTTTTCAACCAACACCACTAATTTGACAAGATTAATTACCCATAATATTCCAAGTCCTACAAATATTGGTATCACAGAAATAAGAATCATAACATGCTATGCTGCAACATAGAACACTCTTCTAAAGCATGTCTGACATTTAAAACTCAGTAAAAAGAGTTTAAACTATTTTTCATTTCATTGAAACGAGCTGCAGATGAAGTTCCCAGGGCGCAAGCAGGCTGCCCACCCTGGAAGGGGGAAGACTAAACGCTGCAGGCACAGGGCTCATGCGACAGAGAAGTAGCTACAGCTGAAAACGGTTCTGCAAGGGGATCACATCTGACACCTTCACACATTAAAACAAAACAAAAACGGGGAAACAACACAGTCTGAAAAGGTCACCAGGGATTGTCCAACTGCAAGTAGGGCACAAATGCAAGTAACAGATATGACAGTCTGTATAATCTGATGAAGAACAAATAACTTACCCAGGGCACAATGGGGATGATTGTCCAAATGTCACAAAAATGAAAACCTTTTCATTCAGGTTTAGCCTCACATCTGCTAGTATCCCTGTGCTACAGCACTGCAATCTATTGTTTAATTCTAGCTTAAAATGAAGTAATCTAAATATGCATGCTGTTATATAAAAGGGCCAGGGGATGAAATTACACCAGTTTCTAATAAGGCCCTTTGAAACCCTAAACTAGCAAGTTAGCAGCCAAATTATTTTTCTTCTACTAATACAGACTGAGCAGCAAATAATGACTAGAGGAAGATGACATAAAGAGTGTAAAACTGTAGTTCGCAAAATCTTATGTGCGTTTGCTATACCAAGGCATAACAGAGGACTATTTAGGTGCTAAACATTTATCATTTTATTAAGCGTCTCCAAGACCAGTCTTAAAAAACTTTTGTCTTCTAATTGCTAGATTCTTCATAAATATAAGATCTGCAAAGTTTCCTTCTCTCCCATTTCAAAACTAAATAGAAGAATTTTTAACATGCAGCTTTTGAAAAAAGTATTTCTAGTTAGAATTTAGTAAAAATCAGCATATTTATTTTGAAGGATAGCAATAATAGTAATATAAAACCTAATGTATTTTATTTATTTTTTTATTTAGTGTGTATAAAGTGTATGGCAACCACAGTTATTAAAACTACATTTTTATCTAGGTACATCTGTCTGCATAAAACCAATTTATGTGGCTTTAAGTATTCTTTTACTTAATACATAGAAGCCTGCACATGGTGACAGACATCACAGCAGAATATAAAAAGGACTGTTTGGTTATTTTCTGATGTCTGTGAAATACGTATCTTACTATTGTCTTCTTTTGCGTTCAGAATACTGTAAACTGAAGCTTTCTATCAACGAACAGAAAATTTCCTTCCTATGTATGGATGTAGGAGCATCTGAACTGGAAAGAAAAAGAGAGTTTTGAGCTCTTTAGGACACACACTCGCCCCAGAAGTACAGTAGCACCATGATAAGCCCCAGCCCAGACCGTTCTGTGCCAGCTGCAGGAATCTGCTGGATCTCAGCTGCACCTGATGGATCCGAGCTCTCCTCTGTCAGGTAGTAACTTGCACCATTTTCCTGCTGATCTTTACAATATAGCTATTCACCTATGCAGTTGCCGTGTAAACACAGGAAAACCAAAGTATAATAAACTCTGCTCTGATTCTGACACTTTTTTTATCACTGTATGATCTAGATGGAAGACTCGAATCCCCCATCTCTGCCACACAGGACTGGGAGTGAGAAGGCAAAGGAAAGGGAGGACAACAGATTTCTCAGTACAGAAACTCTATGGTACAACAAGCAAACAAGGAGACTGACTCCTGGTCAGTCAGTGCATAAGGATTTAAAATGTAGCAGAGGCAAGGAATTTACTAGAAATAAAAATAGGAAAAATAAATAAATTACTGACATAATGCAATAAATGGTGTATATATTACATCTAATCAAGCCGGCATCTCAGAAAACACAGCAGCTGCTCAATTCAGTCAAATGTAATTCTTTAAAGGCTCAGAGAACAGGGGTGCACTTAGATTTCTGAAGCAGCATGTGGTCATGCAGTAACTGCTCTGAAACAAAAGTGAAAGAGATTATTTCTTATATGGCAACAGGGATGCTGTGGAATTGCTCCTAGCTATGATCATACAAGTTTCACCTGACTGTGATGCAGTTTAAGGGTAGGAATCATAGAACCAATTGTTTCTTATTAATGTATTTTAAAAGAATAGAAGACAAAGTAAACAACAAAAACTTGAGTTAGAACAATAACAGTGATCTCAGAATTTTGGAGAAGACTGTCAGAATAAAATACACTACAGTCCATCACACTTCAGGAGGATAACCTACTTGCAGAAATTAGCATAAATTCTTTTCTTTAAAACAGAACTTAAAAATTAACCTTATTAATTGTCCCAAGTAACTGTGCTTGTCCCGGGGATGAAAGGCTCTTAACAGACTGCCCAAGGAAATGAATTCAATAAAGGAATCTCTCTATTCTGAAAACTCAACTGCCCATCCAACAGCAAGCACTTCTAACCCATCTCAGCTGCAGAAACAGGCAGTCTTTCAAGTAACCAAGGACTAGAATATTTGGGGCAAGGTGCCAGTGCAAGTTTGAGCACAGGTCATGCATTCATGCTTATTCACACAATTTAATACGCTCCCAGCAGCGGCTAGATCCTTAGGCTCCTTGAATTTCCATGATCGAAACCTTACGCACCCAGCTCCCAGAGAGGAATCCTGAAGACAGAATGAAGTACCTAGGCTCCTTGAACATGTCAAGAACCAAAAACCCTGCATGATAAGAGAAAGAGCCTAGAGCTAACCAGTACAAAACACATTAACCACTACAAAACACCAGGGCAGTACAAGCAGAAGGGCTGTAGGATATATATCTGATATTTTCCTAGAGCTTAAACCACCAAAGCCTCGTCTAGAGAATGCCCCTTTCTACCTGGGATCTCTAGCCCATAGTCCTGCCCTGTGGCTTTTAAAGAACTAAGTCAGAAACACTATTTGCTTTCTTAAAACTTGGCTGAGAGAGGAGTTTAACCACGTCATAATAGCGAAAAGGCTTTGAAGCGGGGAAATGAAGGTTCAGTATCTGCTCTAGGCAGATAGGCCTCACACCACACATCCTTTTCCCAGGATACTGCCCAAAACCTTGGTGAGATCTTAGTGTGGGTGCACATCTGGATAAAGGGACTGATGAAAGGGGACTCTTCCCACCCATTACGTCGAAGTTCTGCCACTGTTCAGCAAAGAGTAAGAAGAGTAAACTCTCATCTTGAATCTCATTTTTCTGTGACATTAAGAATAGTTTAAGGACAGCAAACCCTATCTCCGTATGCCACATAGCACAGCTTTCACCTCAATTTGTAATCTGCAAGACTGTTCTCACATACTAGCATAAAGCTATGCAGTAACTATGAAAAATACTACAGAAATCAGACTACGACAAGGTAGCAAAATGGCTACTAAAGTATGCATTTATCAGGCATCCTGTGGTATAAAACATTTTAACAACTATGAAAACACACTTTTGCAGTAAGCTAAACTGGCTCGTCTACTTTCTATTAATAACCACACTATGTATACTGTATAGAATTATTGTTTCACAGACTATGAGAGAAGAACTTCTGCTTAATCTTTTACGACCTTTATAAAACTTTATTAAATTATGAAGCCATGTAGCTTTTACATGCTTTAAAGTTTTGGTTGGGAACAGTTTAAATACATAAACACGTGCAGCTGTCCCAAGTAGTGCCCCCATGGTGACTTAAGACACTGTTAAGACTCTCCAGTTCTGTGCCATTTTAAATCAGCAATAAAACTCCAGTCCAACATAAAGTCTCAGATAGGAGCTATCCAGTCAGGAGCAAAGTACTCCTTATTAAAGAAAATTACTGACATTTTAAAAAAACATGCAACTCTTCTCAGTTCCTTGCACTTGTGTTACCTATAAATGTCCCTGCTATAAAAAAATATATTAAAACTAGTTTATTACATGGATAACCTCTTTCAGCATGTCAGAAATAGAAATATGAAATCCCTTTATTGATCCTTAGCATACTAAGCCCAAGCTGAGACTCACAGGGATCATGGTACTTCACAAAATCTGCCAGTACTGTGACCACTAGAAATTAAGATGTAAAAAAAAAGCCAATACTCTGGATGACAAGCCCTGCCAACTTTAAATTTCATTGGAGCATGCTGCCTCCTCAGAATTGCAGCCTGGTGATAATGAAGTCTGGAGACCACATCCTCAAAGGAAAGGAAAAATTAGAAAGGAAGAAGGAGAAGAAATGTCCACCTCATTTTTCCCAGCTATTTCATCAACGACAAAGGGAATTTCCCTCTGACATGGGACTGGGAGATATACTGCCAATTCTCACCATCCCATTGAAATCCAAGAGTCCTGAAACAATTCATGTACATTGTCTGACATGGTCTGACCATCTGAAATGTCTTGGTTTCGTTTTTGGTAACTCTGGCTTTGGCAAAACTGACAAACCGCTATGGATAAACATTTTGATACAATTATTTGAACAAGGCATACCCCTGTGCAAGTGTTAACATTCTATTCTTCTGGTATACCTTAATTATATCCATCAGTCCTCCAACAATTCTAGTTCTGCAAAATCCTGTATAACTGTGATATTTTACCTTTCAACAGGTGAAAAAGATTAAAACCATTCACTTCACGTATGAACTAAGAACAGGTTTGAAATTAGAAGCTCAGAAGCTTTCCCGAGATCTCACAATAATTCTCAAATCCGAATTAAAATCCCTTCAAAAACAACTTGTACAGAGTTCAATTTATTCCATTCAGTTTAGCAACATCTGTACTTACTGACTGTTCACTTAGATCCTGAGAGTCTTCCATGGAGGTTATTCAACTTTCTTTTCCCCCACAAGCAGAAATTATCTTTCCTTCAGTTTACAGGTCAGTAGTCTAAATTAAAAAGAAGAGAAAAAATTACCATGTTAGTCTGTGGTCCTCATTTCTAAGGCAAACCTGCAATAAACAAACACCCTAACTGAGGCTGTTGTTTCACTAAAACCTGCAGCAAAGTTCGCATTGACTTTTATGAAGCCTAATTTTATATAAAATGTGTCAACAACTCCAATATTATCTCAGAAAGCTATCTAAAATACACCAACAGGAACATGCTTAAGTAGTAATTCTTCAACTCCTGCAAGAAAAAATAGTCATGAAAACAAACCAATAAAAAAGCTAAAATGTTTAATACAGGCAACTGTTTAAGTAGACAACAAAAGATAACCCTTGGGACAACGTATTAGAAAGACAATTATAGAATGTCGAACAAAACTGCTTAATACACATTTAATGATAACCTCTTAGTCATTGTCTGGCAAAAAAACATTATTATGCAATTATCAGCATGAAGTCCCCTCTCTAAGGTCCATTAAATTCCTTTAGGATTAAATAAAATACACAAAGTGGTTTACAACAAGCAGCTCCCTACAAAGTGCTAAACGACAGACATTACCCTAATTATCTGCTATGTCTATCACTCTCATCAAATATTGAGATCTTCAATAGGAAAATTCTATTTCCTAAGAGTGCTGCATACAAATGATTACGGTAACCTTAGCTACAAAGCCACACAATTGTATTATGATCTCCATTCTCAGAAGAGTCCCACTTTGGAGTTATGCAAATTTGCATAATTTAGAACAAAACAAGTGCCAGGGATATTTCATATATGCGATAATCATAGTATTTACAACCAATCCTAAAATGTTCCATTAATAACTTAAACACAAAATCTGCTTTAATTAAATTAAGAGTTTGAAGAGTGTGCATGTTATTCCATTAGTAAGATTGCCTGCAGAAAGAAATGGTCAAGCACTTAGTAGTAAACCCTTCACTTTCTGTGTGAAACTCAATTACAACTCAATATCACAACTATGGAGCCATACCATAACAGACAGACCCACATTCATGTTTCTTTCTATATTGATCATGATCTTAACCAAAGCACACTTAAATCAAAAGATGGATGTCACATTTTTCCTAAAAAAATAGTGTATCAATATTTTAAATACATCCTGACCATGTAAGTCCAACCGGAGTTTTACTATTAAGAACTGCCTATGACTCACCCACAATATGTCTATTATGTCCCAAAATTCAGGAGGATGTAGCCACTGGAACACATTATTAAATATGCCCCTTGAACTAGTCGTCTTCTAGAAAAGGCTGACCTTCACGAATTTTTAAACTTACTTTACTAAATTGCAAGACAAAGCTTTGCAGAAATACATGTGTTAAACATATCCTTTGCACGAACATGCTAAATTATGATTGTTTCTAGGGCTCTGTGGTTCATCTTCACACTGCCTGAAAATTTGAATACTCTTACTGGAAAGGAAGCTTTTTAAAATAAAATTCAGAATTAATATTTTATCAGTATTCTACCCATCAACCACTAAATCCTGCTACATTTTGAGCCCAGCTAAAGTGGTTGATTATAACCAACTGCTAACACAATGATTTTTATAATGGTAGTTATGCCAATTGCACTTAGACCAAATCCTTTAGGGTTTAGTTTTATAAATTTGTAAAAGAGGAGAAAAACCATTAGAGAAGTCAGTGATTTAAATAAGACCAACATTACTCCCTAATAAAGATATAAAATTAAAGGATAATAGTAACCTCGTGCTGTTTTATGAGGCAATAATCCAGTTACCAATTCAACCTTGTAGTTTATCCCATCAAGAGAACCAGATTAAAAACAGAGGGAGGGAGGGCACTCTTATCCCTACTATATTGCAAGTGTTTCTAACTGGGTTTAAAATATTTTTAAAACTGTTGTTAAAAGTCTTAAACTCGCAGACAAGCCAGAATGAAGAAAAATGCCTGCTTCTGCTCTTGATCCAGTCCTTACAGATGTGGCTTTAAAACTGATGAAGTGTTTTATGCTCCCAGATAAAAATTTTACCTTTCTAAGAAATGTCTTAATTAGGAGTATTCCTGACTTTCCTCATCAACAAATGCATTTAAATCTAATTATTTATTTCTTTATTTTTATCTGGGGGAATAAAACACTTCATCAAATTTAAACTGCAACTTCCAGGCCTCAACCATGAGGAGAAACATGTGTTTCCTCCCAGAGATACACCCGTACATTAAAAACAAAACAAAACAAAACAAAAACAACTACTTGAGTATCTGCTGCATACACTTTGTAAATGACTGGAAACATAAGACCGCAAGAACATGATCTCTCCCCTCGCAATGATTTCTTCAGAAAATTAGGATTGCCACAAATAAGCAACTGACTGAGAGTTTCATTTTCTATGGGATGTCCGATAAGATCCTGTGCTGCAGCTTTCACAAGCTCAAGACAGAATGTGAAGCTTAGGGATTCATGGTAAAAAACAGCCTTAAAGCACTTGACATTTCCCAAGAGTATTTCAAAGGCTGCTTTAGGCCCTCCACTCAGCCAGATGGAGAGATGGAGCTCCAAGAAGAATCCATCATCTAGAAGAGGAGTTTGGCCATCAGACAAAGATTTTCCTCCCTTTCACTTCAACCCAAAAACTTAGGAAGGAAGTCCTCTCTTGGTCCACTAGGAGTTGGTTTACTTAAATGAAATTACGGGGGGGGGGGTCCTCAGTTTCTACCACAACAATTTTTTTTTTTCACGTGATAATCCCCTCGGGCACATTGTCAGGTTCTTTTTATTTTGTTTCATCTAAAGAACACATACTTCTACTGAGGTTACATCATGGTGATGCTCTGGCAATATAGTACAGAAGCTGCAAGATCCCAATCAAATTTAATATATTGTTGTTTACATTTTGAAGTGTGTCGATAAGAAGCCTAAAGAATAAACAGAAAGGATGCTACTGTGGTTAGCACAGTTAACCCACAGCCACAAAGAAGAATTCATTTCTATCACAGCCACAAGTTGAGAGTCAAAATGTTAAGTGAGAATTGGTCACAAATAGAGCAATTTCTCATTTTCTAGTGCTCTACTTCAGAAACCTGTGATAGTAGAAGTACTTAGCGCTTATAAAACTGCAACTGAACATATGCAGGACATGCAGCAGTAAGGTGCCAATAAATGAGGACAGGATCCAGGGTCTGAACTCCCCTAGCCTCAGGCAAACCTCTGTCTGGGTTTGCACCATGCCCACAGAACATCTGAGGAGAGTGAAGCACATCTGAGGCACTGTGAAAGGTTATGGAGGGGAGGTAATGAGAAAATTAATTGCTCCAAAATCAGTGCAAGGAACTAGTGCATATGCACTGCAATTTCACTAAATTAGATTATTTCATGCTAGTTGTTTCCCATGGAACTCATTTCTTTGAAGAAACAGGCATCGCCTAACATTCAATCATTTCTTACGTAGGAAAACATTCTTCTGGCTGGCTGCATGCATATCACATACAGTCTCATGTGAAAAAGATAAAATTTAACCTAAAATAAAATAAAAGGAAACCAAATGCTGATATATTAGAATTTCAACTTAGCCTGTACCTACAGTCAAAAAGGGTATTTTGGATAGTAAAAACATGCTGCTTTCTCAGTCCCTAATAGCCTCACATTTGGAAAAGAAGATCCATGCCCCAGATAAGGGATAGGATTGATGTGCTTTATAACCTAGCTTTCTTCAAAACTCAAGTGAAACTATTTGCAGGCAAGTCAATAAGAAAAACATACTAATTTAACACTTTTAAAATAAACAAAATTATAATCACAGATTTTCCTAGAAACTGGACATCATTGTCTGCCTGTGCTTTGGGGGAAAAAGAAGACGTCAGCTTTCTCATCTTATGTTGTAAGGCAAAATGAAAACCCAGCTCTCAATATAATCTCAGAAAAGCTATTGCTTGATATATTTCTAACTAATTTTAGAACTAATTTATATCAACTAATTTTTAGCTTTGTTGGCTTTGTGTTTTCTCTTATACAAGTGCTGTGTTTTCTTGAAAGGAGTGTCAACCCTAATAAAAACAATTATTTTTTAGTGGAAAAAAAAGTAAGAAACATTATTAACTAACTCCAAGGGACAGCAAATGACTAACAAATTTTAAATACCATAAACATAATAAACAGTTAAAAAGGAAAGCAAAGCCATCCTGAAAGTATGACCTAGTCAGGGACACGTACTGCTTTCCTGAGGAAAACTGGCAGGTAGAGAGAAATATACAGAATTCCTAAATTTTTGTAGCTCTCAAATTTTTCTTTTTATGTGTATTTTAATCAGAAGGACTCTTGCAGGAATTAGGAGTGACCTGGTAATCTTGCATGCGTACTTAGGCTTAGCTGAGGTAACTGGTGTCTACCTCCTGACATCAAGACAAGTCAAATGAACCTCCTGAAAACAGACAACATCTGTAGAAACAATGTAAAAACTCCACAGACAAAAGAATTAAGGGGAATATGGAATAACCATCTTTCCCTTCCTCCTCTTCTAAATACTTTTTTTTCCTTAGGCCCTCATCTTTAGAGGCTTAGATATGGCTTTCTATGGATCAGTTTGGTTGCAGTACACCTTTAGCTTGTTGAGGATGAGAATCTCACCCTTAGGGAAGTTTTAGAGCTTTCTGGAACCCTTTGCAGCACACCGGGGACCCACTTCTCCATCTATTAGTGACCTCCAAAATGCTGGGCTCCTTCCTTAGCCAGAGAGCACCTGGTCTTCAGCTGAGAGGACAGCACACCATGCCACCCACACTGTACAGCTTACTTTAGTTCTGAGCATGTCCTGCAGCCCCCAGCAGAGGGAAAGCATCTTCACTGGATCTTACGCTCTGCTAACCATGTGCCTGCATCAATTTGCATTTGCAGATGGATTGTTTAAAAAGAGAAGATACATTATTCCTTATTTTGAATGATCAGACTTACTCTAGGAGTACATAAAATAGAACATAAATACAACAATTCAAGCAACTTCTGAGAACAGATGAATTTCCTGCCTACTGCAACCACACACACTCTCCTGCTACTCATTTACAGGGAAGGAATACAGTAGGAATTTCCAGGATATGTTGAAAAGCAAACGGACCTAGCTGCTTCCTCTATAAACAAGAGCCCTTAGTCTCACAGCAAATACATGGGTGACAGCATACCAGCTAGATGGAGGCAGCTGTGCGGGGCACACTTCAGGACCCACTCAGCCTTCTCATCCCAGCCCAGTATCTGGCACAGCTGTGCCTAAGAACATATACATGTCTAAGCTGGGTATACAGTATATATTCTAATGTATATAGAAATTATGCTTCTGAAATTAGTAAGTTTCAAGGTGCAATGTCAGACGTTATCAGTACAAAAACAAAAATAGGAATTAAAAATAAAATTCTGATATTCTATCATCAGAACACTGATAACCCCGATGCACAGATTCACAGAAGATTTATGGTCTTACTATGATCCCTGCTGGAGATGAAAGAGTGTCTGTAACACAGTTAGGCCATTTCCACATCTTGAGACAACAGAATTATCCATACTGGGTTATGATGTACGTTAACAACAGAGAAGGGATCTTCAACACCCGTCATGCATTTACAGTTCTGTGCTCATCTAGTTTCCTTTTACCTCCTCCCTCCCTTGAAAAATTACACATCTGTAACTGGGACATTATTTCCATCTTCCTTTCTGAGCATGTGAATTCATGCAAGACATGAAACACAGCAACCAAAACAGACATGATTCATGCCACCAAACTGTAACACACTGAAAACTTCTCAAAATTAAAGTCAAATAATTGGCTTTTACGCCAGTCACTATACATTTGTTACACACAGTCTTACAAATTCTGCATGGTCTTTGGTGAACACTTGTATAATTATCAGTTTAGTGCAGTTTGATTCCTTGAACTGAGTTTCCTGAAGGGTGGCTTTGCTCATGTGGTATTTGTGGACATTTTATTCAAGAAAAATTAAGATGATATTCCCCTCCTGCATCAGGTACTTCTAACTTAGAAACACCACCACAAAACCATTCAGTACATGTCAAAAGCAGGCATCAAGACAAAAAAGCAGATCAACACAGACCATAACGTCTCTGCATCAGTTAGCTATGTAAAACAGGTAAGAAATGTAAAGGTCTATGATAACAGATCTGCCTGCTGTCCCATTATCATCATACAACAAAACAAGTGGGAAAACAGAAAGACTTCTTGGCAAATGGTAAACAACTGCAAGCACTGCATCTGATTTACTTCAGGTAAAATAATACTTCAGTGCAGTAGTTATCTCTTGCAAAACTCAGTACCAATCTTACAGGTACCCAAATATTGCTAAAACTGACTCCCTTACTCTTCCTACCACTCCCATCCCATACCTGTGCAACAAATAAGAAGGATTAGCTTTAAGAATTTCAGAGTACAGAATTATAAACTCAGCAATTCCCCCTTTATCCTAATATTGCACAATATGCCATGAAATTGCCGAGATTGAAACCAGAGCTGCGAATCCACTGATGCTTGGGGGCTTCCCAACTGCAAGGGACCTCTTCATTCATGCTTAGATAAGGCATGCAACTACACAGACCTCTTCTGACTCATTCCAGATTAATCAATTACAGATTATTCCAGCCAGAAAAAAAAAAAAAAAAAAAAAAAAAAAAAAATGCTGAGACTGTTTCTGGCTTGGATTTATAAACAAATCTAATCTAGAATCCCACTGTGTTCCCTTAAAAATAAAGGGAAATTGATTTGCAAAAAAATCAAAGGCAGTGTTTTTAAACTCATGACTGATCAAACCCACACAACCCTTACCAAAAAGGACAGTTCCCAAAGGGGTGGAAATTAATGCAAAGATGACACAGACAGAAGCATACTCTTTTAGAATTTTAATTAAAAAAATTATTTTTATTTTCCTACTAGCTGGCCATTTCAAGGTTTTGAACAACCAGATTTTTTTCAGGGGGAAGGATTACTACATGGCATATTTTGGCTAATTTCTGAGACATTTTCCTTCTCTTTTTTGTAGAAAATAGCTGAAAACAAACCAAATATAACATTTCAGTTCTTTATAAACAAGCCACTGAAAACAGAAAGAAAAAGGCTATGCTTGGTTAGCCAGAATATTTAAAGAGACAGTGTCAACCTGAAAATATTAATTATTATTTCCTCTCCCCAGAAAACATGTCAAATTTACCTTTCACTCATAAAAAAAAATCAGCTTGTGACACAAAAATAGCATAAGGTAACAATAAAGGTTACTTCTAAAACAGAAACCCTACTTCTCACTTTAGGGTATAGAAGAACCTAAAAACAAGCACATCCTCCAGGTAAAAGCAAAACAGCAGTTTTACAAGGCTGGATAAACTAACCCAACTAATCCAATCACATGTTAAAATGAAAGCCATGACAGCATCGTATCTATACATCCTGTTTTAAAAAGCCATGCCACAGTCTGAAGAGTGTATTCAGCAGTATGAGTATGCAATGATAGTTCCTGAAGAAGTTCAAATACTCACTGAGATTCCTAGAAACATCCTGATAAAGGAGAAAGCTTGCAGCTTGTCCTTCCTTTTCAGCTGTCAGTGTCATTGCCCATCCCTGGCTGGCAGCTGCCATTCCTGTTACTGCAAGTGTTTCACATACAGTTCTTCAATGGAACATTTTGAAATGCCAGAGAGAAATACAAAAGTAAAGCCACCAAAATAAAGATGGGTACTTTGGTTCTGATTTGGTAGAAGAAATGTAACCTTTTTCTTAATTAAAGCCGACAGGAACGCCTAAATAGTGCATTTGAGGAACTGTTCCATTCTCAAGGAATTACTGAATAATGGGAAACAAAGAAAAGTGAATGCAAAACTGTGCCAGAATAAGGAACTCCTGCTAGTGCCAGCATGGTTTCTGACAGAATGGAAGGACAATTATTGCTCATCAAACCTAATACTGCTGCATCGTGGCCTTCAAGTCAAACTGAAACCATCAGAATACATCAAATGAAAAGCAGTGAAATTCCTATGTTACAACTTTGTCCAGCACAAAGAAAATGCTAAATCCTGTATTAGAAGTGCCATGCAGAAGTGCTACATTTTTCATGCTGCTGATCCTCACAAGAGCTGTCTGCACTCATTTCAGTTCCCGGCCCATCAGCAGTTCCCATACACGACTGAAATGTTGTGACATCCATGGAACAGATCACCATCCTACAGATGAGTCTCTTTCACTGAGAGCCAGCACCAAGTGCGCAACACAAAGTAATTCTGAAAAACAAGTATTCCCAGATTTTAATTGTAACAACTGCTTTGACAATGGATTCTTTACCAGATTTTCTTTCCCCCATTTAGATATTTATTAGCTATGGTCAAACTATGCTACATTGTCCTTTGGTAAACTAAAAGCTGCTCATCCCCTAGAAGAAACGTTTTCCAATTGTTTAATTATTCCTCTGGTCTTATATCTGAAACTTCTCCAATTTTTCAAGTTTCCTTTCTACAGCTGAAAGAAGGCAGAACTTTCCAGCAGTAGCTGTGCCCATACTATCTACATAGGTAATGTAACCTCTCTTACTCTGCCTAGTTTAAATTTCTACTCCTTTTTTGGCCATGATACCATCCCGATCATTTGCTATGGCCTCCAGTTGTTTTGTTTGGGTTTGTTTTTTTTTTTTTTTTTTAAATAAACCACTGCCTTGTAGTGAAGCACATACTGTTTGCTTGCTCCCAGTTTGCTCAACAAGCCAGACTACTCTTAGCAATCTGCTCTTTTCCTTATTTACTCTTCCTTCAGTCTTTGTAGTAGCAGTATTGTAGGCATTATAGTCTAACAACAGTACAAAGTAACTGTACAAACTTACAAAAGTAACTAAAAAGTAACAAAAAAAAGTACAAAAAAGTTTGTAAGTAGAAAGATCTTTTTTATTAGGTCAGCAATTGATCTAATCAAAGGTCTACTTCTTATAGAACTTAACAACTTTGTGTCACAGGTAAAATAATAAATAGCTTTTGATTTGATGACTAGCCCCTGAAAAACCCTTTGTAACAGTGTCCTCTTTAATTGTAATAGTGTCCTCTTTAAAGACTCATTAACAAGTATTTCTGAAATTTATGCTTTAGTTTGCTGTTTAATCCAGTTCAATTGTGCCAAGTTGATTTTGTATCCTTCAAGTTTATTAATCAAAAAGTCACATCAACTCAAAACCCCTACAGAACTTTATCACATCACTACTCTTACCTCTAGAAATCTAACTGGTACTCACATCAAAAATAATATCTCTAGTCTGACATCGAGTGTCCATAAACCCCCTATGTGGTACAGCATGCATATTTCAGTGTTATATGGGAACAACATACAAAAGGCATTTGGAATGTGATAGCATGTAAGTTAATACTTTGTGACAGTGGGGACTTAATAAAAAATAGTTGCCATAAATTAAGCACTTGTCTACATCGACAGCTAAGTAATGGCCACTTTTGAGAAATTATTCCACTACTTTCCCCAGGAATAGGGGTAAAAGAATGCAGCCCATCATAAGCACTGCAGTCCTTGGCGATGACATTCTCATTCTAGTGCAGTTACGCTCTGCCTGTCCCTTGCGAGCCCAGCTTTCGGACAGCAGTGCACAGAGCTGGAAAAGTTCTATCGTCTGGTATCACATCTGAACTCTGGCCTTCCTTTGAGGACATCATAGCTGTCCCCTCCAACGGTACCATAACTTACCCTATTGTTTTAACCTGCATGTATATCTGCAAATTACTTGCAGCGACTTTAGTTTTAGATAAAAAAAAAAAAAAAAAAAAAAAAAACACATCAAAAAAATCTTTTGGTTAAAGATCTAGGGATCATTTTTGTAGACAATGTTTTCGTTCTGAAAAATTCCACCTATCCCGCAGACTTGACCCTGCACTTCAGTTAATAGAGGTGGCAGATTAGGTAACGGAGACTGTGGTTCCACAGCTATTTCTGCAGTGCCGGTGCCAGGCTCAGCAGCGCGGGTGCTGCCACTCATTCCGACCTTTGCCTTGTGCCAACACAGCTGTTTGTGAACCACAGCAAGGAACAGATTCAGCTTAAATGAGTGGCCAGCAGAGGAGGGGTGAGGGCTGCTTAAGAAGCCCTGCCACCAAACGTGAAACCATAGCTTCACGTTCTTCCGTCCTCTGCCACAGAAAATGGATGGATGTAGGAACTTCAGATTCTATTTGTCACACACAGCAATGAGTCACACACGGATTACTGCTTATATGGACCAATACCCGTAGCAAACTATGTAAAAACAGAGCAAAATGATGGCCCTCTTCCTACAGACCTTAAACTGCTGCAGGCTTAATCCTAACCTGACAGCATCTCTACAGCTGCAGTCCTAATCTTGGACTTCCTTCAATGCAGAGATAAGCAAGACTCCAAAACATTGGGTAGTTTCACAACTATCAAGGAGTAACTCCTTCCAGTTCATTTGTCTTAAGCCAAAAATCTGACTACCCAGCTAACCCTTGGAGAAATTAGACCGTAGTTTAATCAGCAAGTTGGAAAAAAAGCTCAATCATAGCTAAACAGCTACCAGAAATTACTATGAAACACATCAGGTAGCCATTTTAGCTGAGACCCTACTCCTATTATTGCAGGTGACTGCCAGCCATACTGCTGCACAGTGAGCTCAGCACTTCGATGGTGCTTTAAACACAAAGCCTGCTTCTCTGGAGGAGCAAACAACTAACCAAATTAATGTGAACATTACACCAGCTCCTTGTATCATACCAGGTTAGAATAAACACAAAAATAGGGAAACCTACCACAGTTCCAAATCTTGCCTTGGGGTAACCTGGAAATTTTATTTTGGAGACCCTTTCTCAGAATATAATTATTCTGTTTGTAAAACGTCAATACCATTCAGACCTATTAGTTTCCAGCTCCCTAGTTCTCTGCATTAAAAAGACCAGAACAGGAACGTGAGGTTGAGTCTGAGTTGCGTTGCCAGAACTTGGCAGAGGAAATGTGCATAATCTGCCTGAGCTGTGCCTGGTTTTGTGAAACCATGTCTATGCTGGAACACTCAGGAGAGCTGGAAGAAAGACCTCACATACAGCGTGATGTCAGGATGCATAAACCAGAGTGTATACAGGCTGGTTTATTTGCTCTCACTTGGGAGTAAGGTGAACTTCATTTTCTGTGATTCTCTGGGAATATACTACAGTAAACGGAAAGGAACATCCAGGAGGGATTTAATGTGATAAACGGACTTCACGCCTTTCATTGAATAGGCTTGGCATTCACGAAATGTCCCTGAGTAAACACAACTGGACTATTCACGTCCATGAGCAACAACGTTGCCTGAAAGGAATTAAAAGAATATACTCAATTAACAATATTTCTAACTGCATCATTTTCAGGAATACAATCACTGTAAAAGGCATTTAGGTGGTCATTTATAAAATGCTATTAAAAAAAAAAAAAAAAGATACATTCCAACCTAGGAAAATGAGCATGTCTTTAAAATGGAAGAAAAATATAATTTGGACCATTTTGGATACTTCACCCTACTTTGTTTTCTTCTAAGTATTGCAGGATCACTCTTCTGTGCATGTGATCTAACACATATAAGGTAGACTACAATACCCTCCCCCTAAAAAAAAGCCAGACTGCACCAAGAATAGAAGACTAGATACTCATCTGGCATAATGTGAGACCACTCCAGTAATTTCAACATTCCTACTCCAATTTGCAACAGCTAAGGATCTGGCACAAAACATCAAGTTAAGTTTCCAATTACCTCATGCACCAGCATTGATTTCAATAGTTATATACACATAGTCATAGAGGAGAATTATTTGAAAAGTTGCAAACTCAGCTCTGTATTTCTTTTATTTTTGTGGTCTAAATCAGACCCTTCATGGCATTTCAGTGTAGGTTTTTGTGGTTTAATTATATATGTGTCATGAGTAGACTAGTTACTTCGTGCAACTACCCAATTAAAAAAAAAGGCAGCAGTAATTCTTTACATTGCTAACAATGTCAACTTATACCGGATCATGTCACAATAGTAAAAAATTTTAATGTTGCCAAAAAATCTAGTGCCTATTAGCTTCAATACGTAAGTAAAAAGTTATCACCTATATGAAAATCCGTCTTCTGTATGTGAATATTTTGCAGGTTGTCTAAAGACACAGTATTGAGTCAGCCCAGACAGACTGAGTTTTTCAGAGACAACACTTAAATTACTTCCAGTTAAGCAGCCCTACACAGTCCTGCAACATTACTCGCTACCCTGCACTTCTATGGACAGTTGCTTAATGAAAAATTGCCATGATTTTATTTAATTTTTTAATTCTAGGAAAAGGACAGAGACCTCCAAAGGAATTTAGGCACAGAAAACCTCCAAAATCCTTCTTTTCAAATTCATGGTAATAGCAGTCTAAATCAAAGTTTAGTGTCTAGTACCTGAGCCTAATAGCTTAAGACCAAATATATACTAGTCTCACTGGTATACAGACCTTCGATTATCTTCAGAAGTTCTGAAGATAATCACTCCTCACTATAGTCTTCTGTTATCATGAGGAAAATTTAAGCAAAATGAAAATAATATGCTTAAATTTTATTATTCCTCAGACAGCCATTAGCATGTCTTTTTGCTCAAAAGTCTGACAACTAGCCTATATACAATCCTGTGAGTGAGGCTGCCCAGTGATGCATTTTGATATAAGGTAATCAATCATCAAAATAATTTTACTGTTTAACATTAAAGCAAAAGGTGGGCCAGCTATTCGACACATTTCTCAGGCTTAGAGACAAAAAGAAGAAACTGCTTTAAAATAGTTTTCACCAAGGTCCTGTATTACAGGCATCCCAAAAGAAATCCTCTGGCAGCATTACAACTTACAATGTGGACTAAAAATATAAGTTTTATTGCCTTTTCAAATAAACTTTATTCTTTACTTGACAGATAAGCACTCTTCATATCTGAGCTTTCTCACTGCAAAGTGCATCCAAGCTCCTTTAAGCTCTGCTGATTTAATGACAGATTTAGTAACATTGCAACACAGAAGTGTGGACTTGGCCAAAACAATAATTTCATAAAAATCTGATTTCTGTACAGCAACACGTAAAATGTCACCTAATACATACAAGTAAAGCAGAAAGTTTTTCATATATATTGTAAAGCCTGGGGCTTTGATAGGTAAAACATCCACTGACTTTAAAAGACCATAAATATAATTTACTTTTAATAACCATTTTTATTTAATTTTGAAATGAGTAGCAGTTTATGCCTTCAGTAGAACCATGCCCTGAAATCTCAGGGGTGATTAAAGGGCCATGCCAAAGCTGAAAGGTTTCAAATATCAAACTATACTATTATGTCAGGGCCAGCAAGATCAATTAGCGCTTTTCAATGACAGAAAAGGTTAAGTTGGACAGGCATTTACACAATATTTAAATCCAAAAAAGAAAAATAGCACATACTAAGTTTACTTATAAACCTCTCAATCGATGACCAAATATCAAAACTCTTCTTCCACTTGTACAACATAAACACTGCTTTTCTAACACAAAATGGCAAGATTATTGATGCATTAGTAGAACTAACATTGGCTTCTCAAGTACAAAGTAAAAACCAAAGACATCTGAGTGTTTCTGCTCCCAGAATCGGTTTAGCACTGAACTTTCAAAAAACCTTTAAAAATACTTGATCAACTTGACAGATGTCTGTCAGTCTGATGCCCCCATGTTTGCATTTTTCTTGCAAACCCTGACAATGTTAATGATAATGAGCAAATAAACCTATTTCTATGTTCAACTAAAAGACAAATATAAAACTACCACACAACAAAAGAACACAAATTAAAAATACTAATCTGTAAATTAGCTCATCTTAAACCTGGAAGAAAGCAAGTGTATACCTTCTGCAATTAAAAGCCATACAGCAGCACACACATCAGGAAGCAAGGGAATTTACATTTCAGTTCTTAGTATCAGACAAATACTCACTGGAAGTACAAGTATGTCAGACGTTAATTCGACACCTGTTAATACAAGCGTTGCCGCAGTAAACATAGCTTGAACAAAGTACCAGGTTATGATATCAAATAAAGTCAGTATAAAATCACAATAAAAGTGCAGGAGATGACGAAAACCTAAGGAAAAAGCACACTGTTGAAACCAGTGATTTAGACTGGAACTGCCTTATTTTGAGTAAAAGCAAAGCAAGATTTCTTTTGTTCAATGATATATTTCAAAATGTCTTCTTTTTTAAAGCGCATTTCTCTATTTCTTCAAGGAGTGATTTGAAATATTTACTACCAGACAGTACCTAATTTTAGGTTTTAAGTGCTTTAACAGCTCTATGAAATATGATCAGCAGCTGCAATATAGAAGTATGCTGAATAAACTCTCCTTATAAAAAGGGAGACCTGTTTTACCCTGAGTTCATAAAATCCCTACTTTTAAGAAAGAAAAAGATAACACAGGAAAAATTAGTAGTTGCGTCCTAGAGCGTTTGACAGAAATTCCAGGAATTTCTTTCTTCTTTCTGTATTAACTTTCACACTTAACAGAGGAAAAAGCAGTTTAAATGTTAACACTGGGGGATTGCTTTGAACATCGTGCAATACCACTAGGTCATCATGGAAGCAGACAGGTACCTTTCCCATACCAAATGTCAGCATTTAACATTGATTAATTCTAGGACTGAAAGGTAAAGTTGCATAAAGTCTAAAGAGTAGCTCTCAAAGCTTGCATCACAGGCTAAAAATATGCAACAGGACACTATCTATAGATCTATTTCTAGTTGCCCTGTTTGAAACATTTTAACTGGAAGCTGGAATTAACTGGGAACCCACCGGTTTTGTACTCATTAAATTTAGAATTTATCTAAATTCTAAATTAACGCCCCATTGGCGTTATCCACACAGCAGAATAAATTCCTATGGCAAAGCGCTGTGAAGCCATTAATAAATACAAATCCAGTAAGAGTGATCGTCAACTAAATTTATTAGCAGTACAACCATACACACATTACAATTTATAACCGCATATGAATTATCTGAACAAAGATACAGAAAAGATTAGTCAACATAGTCCTCTCTCATTTTTATTAAATTTGACTTAAGAATATTTGGTAACATGAATACCAGAATTTTCAAAAGAAAGCAAGAAGAGCTGCTTCAGACGTAGCCCAGCTAATGTTAGATGTCAAACATACAGGAAGAATCACAGGAAGAGAGAGAAATGTCAGTCTGTATTTCCACTTTACTCACAGTATGATAGATACCGTAGGCATGCAAATATTTGTTATTCGGAAGCATTTTCAGAAATACTAGGAGAAAAAGTCAAACCCACAGCAATTTTACGACACTTTTGAGTGTTAAGGAAATGAAACATTGATATAACCTGAGCTTTAATGCAAAGTACACTCTTCAAATAACAAATAAACACCGAGCTCAGATCAAAAAAAAATATTTACCATACAGAAAAGGTGCTTGTTTTGTGTACTTCACTCTAAATCTAAACTGCTGATTAGTTTAGCTCAGATACGCTCTCTAGTCTCATCAAGTGAAACACGTAGAACAACACTCAGAAAACTGAAAATACTGGTTTCTTACTGTTCTAGCATGACTTCATGCTTAAACTCGAACCGGCCAAGGCGCTCCCTTGTCTGGTACAGCGTGCCTCCCAGGATTTTTGTAAATACCAGCTCTTTCACATCGCCACTCGCCAGATAGACGCGTACCCCCGGGGGCTGCGCTTTAAATCCTGCCCGCGGGATAACGGGAAGGCAGCACCGTACCTACTTGGCTCTTAGCGGCAGTTTCATAAACGTAAATGAAACTTTAGCTGCCAATTACCGATTGGCAGCGGCGCTGCCGTGGGATCCCGCTCCCGCAGCCCCGGGGCTGCTCCCCCGCCGGTGGGTGCCGGGCGGCGGCCCTGGGGCACCCCCCGCCCCCCAGGCACGGCGCGGAGCCCTCGCGGCACGGGGAGAACCGTCGCCGGAGGCGTGTGAAACCCAGCCGCCGGTTTTCCGGGGATATCTGATTTTGGAAGTGTCTGTAATGACAGCCGGAGAGGCAAATTAATGGCCAACAGCCCACTGGGTTTGAACACGGAGAATCCTGTTACCTCCTCACGGATCAAGTACACACACACACACGCACACACACACAGAGGCTTCCCCACGTGGAAACACTTTCAAACCAAAACACAAGACCCCCGCATCGCCGGCGGGAAGGGGAGCGGGACCCCCTGCGTCCCGGCTGTCCGGTGCCTCTGTCCTCCGGCGCAGCGGCAGGAGGCGGGGGCGAGGTGGGACAACCCGAACACGCACCGATTTGTCTTTAAACCACTAGAAAAAAACAAGCCGGGGCGGGGGAGGGGAAGGGCAGGAGGGATCCCTCAGGGAGAGGAAGCGGCGAGGAACACAAGCAAGGGGCAGCTCCGTCCCCGCTCGCCTCGGGCACCGTGAAAGCCGGCTGCAGGAGCCGCAGCGGCGGCTGCCGGCCGGGAGGCAGCCTGCCCCCTCCGCCGGCACCCCGAACGCCGCACGCCCGCGGCGCTCCGCCCTGACGGAGGAAGGCAGCGGAGACCCCCCGGGCGCTGCCGGCGGCTGGGGCACAGCGGGGCCGAGGGCCGCCGCCGCCTGCGGGTCCCGGCCGAGCCGCCTCCCCGCCCACCCCCGAGCTGGTCAAACCCGAGCCTCGCTGGCAGAAACGGGTGTTTCGGGAAGGGGCTCGCTACCATCCCTGCGTGTTTTCACGCCGCTCTGGCCGGAGCGACTCCCCGCCGCCAATAATCTTGTTGCGTCCCAACCTCCGGCCGAGCAGCCCGCCGCCAGCCCCGGCCCTCCCAGGCGCGGTCGGGCAGCGGGGCGGCCCGTCTTGCCGGCAGAGCCCCCCGGCCCGGCCTGCCTCCCGCCTCGCCCGGGCGGGCCGACATCCCGCCGGCTGCTCGCGGGGCGCAGGCCGGGCCCCCCGTTTCCGCCGCTACCGGGGTGGGCGGGAGGCGCAAGAGGGGAACAATGCGATGGCAGCCGGCACGGCTTGCGCCTGTCTCGGGGCTCACCCCAGCAGCCACGATAACAGCCAGGGGTGAGGGCGAGAAGGCAGGGACTGACACCTGGAGAGAGGTAGAAAGTCCGGCTGGATGGGCAAAAAGTCATCCCGTCCGCACCGGAGACCAAGTTTTTTGCAACTAAACTCGCGGGGGGCCGGGGGCGAAAGCCCGTCTCTGCCCTGCGATGGACGGCTCCGCTGCTCCTTCCCATCAGGTTCGTTTTATAGCAACTTTTGTCATCGGACCAAGACGAAAACAATGCTAAATAAACCCTAAACACCAGCACACGCACACACCCATCCCCACGGACACATGCACATGCAACACGGAACCGGTTTCCTCCACCTCCGAGCAAGAGGGGTGGGAGGGAGGCTCGGCGACGGGGAAGTCAGAGAGACACTCACCTTCTCGCTGCCGGGATATGCCGCTACCTTTATTTTAGGGCTGCTCCTTATTTATTTATTCTCGTCCCTTCTCCCAGCCGAGGTTCCCCTTTTGCACTGTTCCTCTGGCAAAACCAGGACATCCCCTCTACAAGCCCCCCCCCCCCCTTCTCCACACACAACTCGGGAGTAAAACGGGAGGGGAGACTTGGGGCGGGGGGTAGATGGAGGAGGAGGCTGGTGCGGGAGAAGCCAAACACTCCTCGCACTTCAGCGAGTGCAACTAGTTGCCTCTCGCGTACAGGCACGTAGGAAGTTTCCCTGGCAAGGGACGGGGCTTTGCTAAGACAAGGTAACCCCCTCCCTCCCAAAAGGGCCGTCCCGGGAGCGGGGAGGTAAGGGGGCGAGGAGCGCGGGAGCCAGCGCAGCCCCGGGGCGCCGCTTTGCACTTGTGCCGGGAGGGGCGGCCGGGGCTGCGCCCTGTGCCGGCCCCTGCTCGGCGCGGGACCCGGCCTGCCCCCGCCGCCTCCCCGGGCTGCCCCCGCCGCCTCCCCGGGCCGCCCGCTCAGCACGCCTGCGCTGCCGCCGCTCCCCGGCGGGCACGGCCCGCGGCCTCCCCGCGGCCCCCCGGCTGGCCCGGCCGTCACGCACCTCCGAAGTGCCCCTGCCCCGCCGGCCGCCCGGCCCGCCGCCCCCGGCCTCGCAGCCCGAGGCCTGGACCCTCCACCTTCGCTGCTCCCTGGCAGCTACAGCCGGTAGCGGTGGGAGCACCGCAGGAGAGGGCCCTGGGGCACACGGGTCGCGAGTCAGCCCGCGGCTGGGCAGCGCTGGTCCGCTCGAGTACGGGTACCAAAGCCCACACTTCACTTTTTCCTTTTGGTTCTTCTACAATAATCCAACACTGTAAAGTAATGCTGACTTTTGTGGAAGCATATGAACGATCAAGTATGATCACACACTACACGACGGGACCTGTCGCTGTACCCTTTTATAGGATGCGTTTGTCTCGTTCCTCTCAAGCTGGCCAGTGCAGATGGAGACAAAGTTCTTTCCTGCTTTGAAACGGAATGCTCTTTTCTGCGGGAAATTCAGCAGCTGTGTTTGGTCCCCTTTGCTACCTAGTGTGGGGAAGCGGAAGAAAATCCCTAATTGCTTAGTCACGTTTCATACTCTTATCTTTCACCTTGTATTATCTCCTGAGTATTATTTCACTGAGTGGATTGGGTGACTCTTGTTCAACCAGCTGCATCACCTCCTTTCTATTGAGTTAACCTCACTCTCCAAAGGGGGTAACTCAAAAATTCAAAAGAGGAGGCAAAAGTTAGGCCCTGTAAGCTGGAGAGAGATGTGAGAGGAGTGTCTTGGTTTTCAGAAGTACTGAAAGTCAGAAGCTTTTGAGGTCAGCAAATCACATGAAAAGAGGGGGAAAAAAGTACAGATTTGTGAAGATTCTTTTCTACCTGCCTTCCGTTTGCTTACTTTGCATCTGATGACACTGTTTAAAGCATAACTTTGCTCCGGCTGTCTGCTTCTGAATTTCATAATTTACATTCAACAAATTGTACTATCATGGTCATCTTTCTCCTAAATAATTTCAGACTTAAGATGACTAAAAGTTCATGAAAGCGAGTCTATAAAAACCCTGTACTTGCTGTCTTGGGAGAGTTGCCACTCAGAAAGAGAACAGACTTGGAAAACTCTTTTGACCTACACAAATACAGCTAGAAAAACATTTAAACTTAAAAAGCCCCCAAAAACCAGCCCTCAAATTGGCATAGTGTAGGACAAGCCAGAAATATGAAGTGAATTTTGAAACTGAGAGTTTAGAGAGTAACTGGCAGGGCGAAAAACTCAGATTTGCAGGAAATAATTGCGATTGACAACCCTGCTGCAGAGTAACAGTCATGACTAACGCCAGCACTCATCTTGCTAACAGGCTCCTTCTGTAAGGAAACGTGCTAACAACTCCTTGCTTTCGAGAGGCTTTTTGTGAACGGCCGTGGTCTAATGTGAGGTACTGGAACACAATAATGAAGGTTTTCTGAAGTCTGGTTTCCTTCCACTTTACTTCAATGAAGAAAATTCCTGTTAAGGGGAACAGTCCCCTAGTAATATGGGTATCACTTTAAAGCAAGCTTTTACCCATCTGTTGCACCCTCTCTTAAAATGTTAAGATACAGCTGACTTGAAAAGATTAGGTATGATCTTTGTGTGATGTAACATGTTACAAATTGAGGGATGGGAGAATCACACTGCTGTTACATAGTACAGACCCAAGCCAAGTCTCACATTAAGGGAGACTTGGCCTTGCTCTCATTGAACCACGTTGCTAGCTTGCTATTGATTTTGGTGAGAGTGGGCAGGGTCATGCACAAAACTAATGAACATTTGGCCTGGGTCACGTGTACCCAAGGAAGTCCTACAGCGACTGATTTCATAATCAAACACTGATTTTTCACAGTGATTTATGGTATATGTGACTTTCACAGGTAGGTATTAAATGATGATTTTGGTTAAATCGGTGTCTTTGGGCTGAAGAAAATTCCAGTGTGGTCGGTAGAAATGATTTCAGAAGGTGGCAAATCCAAAATCTAGTACAGTATACTGAGTCATATAAATGACTCTATCTGACCATGCAGAGCCCTGCATAGAGAAGGTCATGCTAGAAATAGTCCTAACAGAGCCCAAGGAAGGGATGTAAGATCCACTTTTACACAAGAATAGAAGAATAATACCTTATCCATTTAAAGCAACAGGGGAATGTAAGTAGGCAGGATGTAATTATCTAGATTGGTGTTTGGCCAGGCACTCCTACACTTGCGAAAACTACCATAGGGTGTTTAATCACCGCAAGTGCTTGGTATCCTTGGTTTTACCTCTTAGATAAAGGCAGCGCTTGTGATCATATAATTTATGTTGGTTCTATACTGACTCAGCAGAAGAATGTTGACCTGCACAAACACCAGTTCATACAATAACTTGGAATTTTTTTGGAGGTCTTCCATGCAAATACTATAGATCCAACCCTACTTACCTTGTGAAATCTAATGAGATTACAGCCATAAGTAGTATGGTACCAGATAATCGTGTTTGCATATGTTACTACAAAAATATGGGCTTCAGAATCTTTATGAATAATTTTGAAATGAAACCAATATAATTTTACATTACATCTCAGTGACAAAGTGGTTGTTGTTGTTGTTGTTTAAGCAAAGGGATTATACTCAGTTATTCTGAGAAAATCTAGTGACAGACAGCTACTATTTTGGCAATGTATCATTATTATGATTTATTGAAGTGCCTACCATATGCCGCATCCAGCCTAGGTACGTGTTGTAAATTTTGTTTTACAAAAGCAGGGCTTTGAAATCTGGTTTCTTATTTTCAGGTTCAAGTATGAAATCCAAAAGTGTGTTAATTAGGCGAAGTTTGTTGATCTGTATACTTAAGGTTATTATTGGTGCTTCATGGCTTTATAATCATAAAATGAAAGAATGAATGGGGGTTCTTTTGCCCTGGTTATCAGATTTCAGGTTTAAAAAGAAGGTGACCCACCCTTTTCAGTAATTCGACATGCAGGCTTCAGCTGTGGGTTCAAAAGCAGGTTACAACTGGCTAGTCATTGTGATCCTGAAGTGCCAACTGTGCCTTTAAGTATGTTATATAACCTATTTTTTGGTTTCAGTTTTCAAGTATGCCTTCATTTTGGTGATATTTAGATTTCCATATATTTTTTTAATCCAAACAAATCTGACCTCAATCATAAGGTTCCATGGCTCCAAATAGCTGAGCTTTTCTAATATTTTATTTTGAGTGCCTACATTCAATACTTCATCCCATAGATATGTGCTGCGGACAGTGCCAAACACGGTGCCAGGGGTGTCCTCAATTATCTTCAGTGCTTACCAGGAGAGGGCTCTGTTCTGCATCCCGCACACAGGCAAAAGTGCGGCTGAAATTGGTGCAGGTTTTGTCTTTAAAGATTGCTTGGAGCGAAGCTAAGTGCAAAGGAAAACTTACATTTTTCAACTGGCTGTGCAGGCAGAATGAGGTGTGCTTGATAATTTTAATTCCCATCCTGCAATTATACCAGGATTTTTTTTTTTTTTTTTCTCCCTGGAGGCACCCACTCTGCTTCCAGCAAGGTACCATTCCTTCATGTTTCATGGGAGTTTCATGAAGCTGCATTTAAGTAATATTATAGAACCTACCCAGAGAAAATGCTGGGTAATGCATTTTTTTTTTGATGAGCCATGTGTTCCCTGTCACTGTGGGGTACAACAACTGTGTCTGCACTGATCAGGGCTATCACACGGATCTATTAGCTTACTTCTTGGCATGGTTTTGCTCTCACCAGTTAGTGTTCTCCTAAAAAATGCCCTGGTGCAGTTCAGGGTGTGGTATGGGCCAAGGCCCATTCCTGGTGCTTTGTCTGGTCCAGCCATCTTCTGCTGGAGAATAAGAGTTGATAATGAGAGTTGTAGCCTTACAGAAGCACTGCTCTGGCAGATGGCCTCAAGACAGAGGAGCAATGTCCAGACCATTTCCTATTGCAGGTGTAGCCTGAAAGTCAGATCTGTTCCAGAGACAACATTGGGTCAGGTTGTTAGGGAGGTGGGAGGGATGTCAGGGCTGGTGTTACCTCACCTCCAGAGCCTCTGCCACTGGGGGAGGGCTGAGGCTGTGCCCCGCATCCATCCATGTTTATTCTGGCCATAGAACCTTGTTTCAGATTTTATTTCATCACAAATAAAATAAAGAGCAATCCTTGGGTGATTTATAAAAATGTGAACATTTAAATCTGTTTCATTAAACATTAGTTCTGCTGCTTAGTGTAATTCCCTTGTATTTGCTTTTTAATCAGTTTCACATTAAATGTAGTTTACTCACTTTCTGATTACTTCTAGGAATTTCAGCCATCTTTTAAGACTTCTCTCTGCTTATTTATATCCATTTATAACCAATGTTCTTCGATAGAATATCTTTGCCATGGCCACCATACTATTTCTATAAGTCTATTTAAAGCATCCTCAAATTCTGTGAGACATAAACCACAGCATTTTGAAAATAGTTTTTGGTTACATATATAGGTAGCATAAACCAAAGACATGATATAATCATTTTACTGTCACTGATCAGAAATGGTCTGTGTAAGAGAGTACTTGTGTTTATTCGTCAGCTATCAGGCATGTTGAGGTTTCCAGTGAAACCAATGGCAAAGCATTCATCAATGTCGTTGTCAGCAGGATTGAGCTCGTTATGCAATAAACTCAAATACCGATTCATGCCAAGAACTTTTTACTACACTGTAACATCATATTGTTGCTGTGTTGCATTATGATATAATAACATATATTCAGTAAAGAATAATTGGCCATGAGCTTTTTCACATCTTTTATAGAAGTAAGAATGTCATTGCCAAATGACGCTTCAGATGACATTATATAGTATCATTATACTAAAAATAACTTTGTTTCTTCCAGAAGCATGATTGAATTCAATTCTCCTAGTAGTATAAGATTAAATGAAGCTCAGGCAATTTCTTTAATTTATTTGCAGGTGGTGTGCAAACCAGGAAGGAAACACAGAAAAACTATAAAATTAAAAGCAGAGATTCCAAAAAAATATGTCAAAGAGTGTTTTCAGAAAACCTGTTTTATTTCAAAGTACAAGTTCCTTTCTCTTGTTAAAATGTTCTATTCAAAGACTTCAGACATTTCTGAACTTGTAAATTACAGCTCCAAAAGTATATATAGATTTAAGATGCTAGTTGCAGCACTCTAAGTATGCTAATAGGCAGAAAGCTGGGCATAGCATTTAGGGGTGATTATCCTTCATTTTCAGAAAGCATTGCGATGTTGTCTCATGTTGGGCTATTCCTGACCAGGGTCTTCAGGTGTTAGTTTCTGTGAGGACCTCATCCTTAATCTCAGAGATATCGATTAGAAATAAACTGTTTAGGTTACTTTAAAGACATTTAAACAGCAGTTGTAGAGGTCTGGTTTGTACGTGCCTGTGAGTTAATCCTGAGGGCAAACGCCTTATTAAATCATTCTTTATGCACTGAAATCTTAAGACATCCAGCAAGAGGTAGGTTTGTCCCTTCTGGCTGTGAAGTAGTAAATGTACTCTGAAAGAATCATTAAAGTTCCTGGCTTCTGCATTCTTCCGATGGGTCTAGCCTGTTTATGTGATATTAGTTATTAATGTAGTTACTATATTTACATTTGGTTACTTACTAACGTTTACTCACAATTTATATGTTCTGCTTGGAGGACTTGTTGCACTGTAAACACAGAGGCAGGCACGGTCCCTGCCCCTGGGATCTTACCAGCTAGCCCCATGTAGTCCACACAAAGAAATTACTGATTTCCTCTGGCATGGTTATCCACTGGTTGAAGTCAATGGAAAAGAGCACTTCAGTTTTAGTGTTAAGTGGAACATACCTTGATGCGTATCTGTAACTTTCTTGTGGACATCATTATTGTTGTGGGAATTATTACTGTAATCACACCAGACTGACTATATGATGGAATATGACTTTCACCAGAGAAGCAGCTAATAGTTTGATGTACTTTGTGAAACCACCAGCTCCAAATTATAAGCAAGATAAGATGCTAATATGAAACTATTTAAGGCCATGTAGCCTTATTTCAGCTAACTGAACAATGTTGATACATCGAGAGCTGTGAGAACAACCTGGGCAGCAGTCAGCTGGTTTTCCCAAATCAGATAAGTAGAGATTGTGTGTCTTCTCAGTTCCATTTTTCGTGGAGAAGAGCTTATCAGACAGATTGCTATGTGCGATTGAGTATCGATGCAATGGTACCTGCACATCTTTCCATTAGTTTGCAGCTGAGCAACAGCTGTTCTGGAACAGGAAAAGGACGTTTTTGACAGCAGTCTCCAAAGCAGTCCTGAGTAGGTTAAAACAGGAGGCAGAGGGTCATCAACATAAGTGTACTCTCTTGAACGTTTATCCTTCCTCACTCTCTCCCATTAGATTACTTTTTTTCCTAGTAACAAATACTTTAAATTTTTTTAAAGAAATAAACCCAAATGGTGTAGGTTTTGCCATGGCTTCTAAGTTGTTCTGATACCTACAACTAACTACTTGTTTTCAGACCATCTTTGCTGTTAGAGTGAAAAACAGAGAGTGGAGGAAAGGGATCCAATGGATGGGGACCGCAGATGAGAACAAAGCAATTAATGTAAATCTCCACTCTTTGCCCTATGGTACACCTCCTCATTACAAGACATAGGAAGTTCTCTTCACCTTTTGCATTAGTTGACTACACTTGGGATTGGCTGTGAATGTGAGCACCTTATTAGCGTTTGAAGGACCCATACTGCTGTGTAAATGAGACTGAAGATTGAACTTCATGTCAAAAGAAAAAAAAAAAAGCTATCCTAAAAGGTGGCAGCCTGTGTTTCATTTTCCCTGCCCCATATCCTGTTCTGGGAAAACTTTTCTCCACTTCTGACTTAATAAAAGTGTATACACATTCTGAGCTTTATGTGTGTGTATATATATATATTATTCATACTTTTGAAGCACAGAGAGGGACCAATTTAAAAGGCCTAAAATCTGGGGGGAGTTTTGCTCTGGAAACAATTATTTTTGTTGAGAACTATTGATGAGGTGATTACCTAAGAATTCAGTGGTAGGAAATTGAAGAGGAGGCAATTTCTGAGTTTTGAAAGATCATCAATAACAAGTGAAAACAAGTCAGGTTTCTCCATGGATTGTTTACACAAGAGTGGTTGTTGATAAATGAACTTCAGATTGAGTATTAGAGGAACATAGTGTGCAAAGTGTAATAACAGTTTTACTGCTCAGTGCTTGTGAAGACTGCATAATTTACAGGCACTTTACTCAGCCTTTGCAAACAAATAGTAAAATCCTTCCACTAGTCTTCATCGTCATGTATCCTGTTAATAATGTTTTTCTTTTTTTTTTTTTTTAAATGTTTATCAATTTTCCTTAGGTTTTGTTTTTGCAAACAGGCAACAACTTTGAAAATAACTTCACTCTGTTATGGATGGATTTTAATATTACCTACTAGGCGAGAAGAGGTTAATAAATAAACAGTTCCATCTTTTCAGTAATATAAATCACAGTTCTGATGCTCAGATATGTGGTATCATGGCTTTGCTCTAAGAGTGTAGTAGTTAAAGCATGATATTACCATAGCTGGCAGCAAGAGGAGATGCTGTGTCCATTTTGTAAATATGCAGTTAGTTATGCAAAAAGTCAGAAATTAGTTGACTTTGATGAATTGGTAAGGAAGAGGGGCACCGGTGCTGAAACCCTTTCCCCAATCCAGGTTCCGGGTGACGTAGCAGGGATGTTTTCCCACATTCCTTCCTCGTGCCTTCACTTCTGAAGATGGATGGTACGGGCATTTACGTCAGAGTGCCAGGACAAAAGCAGGAATGTTCTTCTATCAGATTTGCTTCTTAAAACCAGAAAGGTTTGAGTCGAGGTTTGTTTCAGTAATCTGGAACAATCTGGAAAAGCAAAGCAAAATTGCCCTGACAGACAGACAAGTGACAGCCAGGAAGGATGAGCGTTGCTAGTTCCCTATAGAGAAGATAGATTTCCTCCATCAGAAAAAAAAAAAACAACAAAACAAAACAAAACCCCCAAAAACACAAAAAGAAGTTTCTCAGCTTGTATAGGTAGAAATGTGGTGGGTTTTTTTTCCCCTAATGTCACTAATCTTTTGATTAGAGTAAGGAAAAGTAATTTCTGTAATTTTGATTCTGGGAAGTACTTGGCAATTAAAATTCTTAAAGAGTTTAATGGTGGAGAAACAGGCCTAAAGAACAGACTTAAATGAGATCTTCAGTGGGAGATAGTTCTTGGTTTGAATTCTTCTGCAGTTCTGTAGTAGTTGCAGCCTGTATTATTTTCCACAAGAAATGCCCATGGAAGGAGGAATTACACTTTTGTAACAGCTGAGTTTGGTGACATGTATAATGTCGACATAACAAGGTGTTGACGTTGGCCTGTACTTTTTCCCCTTGTGATCATGTTCTGTTTGAAGTGACTCAATACATATCATATTTGTATTGCAAATACATTGGTAGTTTGTACACAAAAGGTTGAGAGATTTACTGTCCATATTATATTTAATTTTCTAAGTGATATGTATATTTACAGTTAAATTAGAATATTGAGGCAGTTTAGTAAGATTAATAGATAGCTTAATAATACTTCACATTTAGTAGAGTTTCATTTAAGATTAAGGCACTGTTCTTTATGCCTTAATTTAGTCTCCTGAGAACTGCCAATTCGTTTTCTGTTGTGTTTCTCTGGATTTTTTCTGTTTTAGTTCTGGCATCTTCTACTCATACTGTAAATTAATTCCGTTGGTATTGTCATAATGTAGAAGCCACATCTTATTGAAAGAATGCTGTCCTGGTTTGGCTGGGACAGAATCACAGCCCAGCCATGGCAAGCAGCCATCAGCAGTTTCAAGCCAGCCAGGGCAGCTGACCTGAGTCAGCTACAGGTGTAGCCTGTACCGTAATGTCATGGTCATTGTAAAGGGGGAAGGATTGCTGAGGAGTGAGAGCTCCTGTGGGGTTTCTGCTGGGGTTCCTTCTGATCCTCTTCTGGCTTCTCCTTGCTTCTGAGGACTGCTCTCCTGTCAGTTATGACTGCTGCGTGTTCATTTGCCTGAGTATAACTTTGTGTACCTTTGTTAGTATTAGTGCTATTTCATTAAATCTGTTTTCACTTCAACCCCTGGATTTGCTCTTCTTTTCCCAACTCCCCTCCCTGGCTTCTGAGGGGTCATTGGGTGATAGAGCAACCATTACAGTTTAGCCCTGGATACAGGCTAAATGTAGACAAATACTTACCAGGTTTTTGGGATTTCCCTGGCATTCAGTCGTATATTGGTGATGTAAAGTTTGCTCCTTGTAACTTGCACAAATATTTCTAGCACTATTTTACAGAAAACAAGGAAATAAAGCATGAATGATTCTTTTTGGGGAACCATACAAAGTCTGAGTTTGACAGAACTTGCAGCAGTTACTTGCAGCAGAGCTTTGGTTACCCAGGTACCATAAGGCTGTAAACAAATCCTCTGTCTATAGAAGAAGCAGGTGGTGAATGTCGTCAGTGAAACTTCTTCCACCTCCACAGAAGTCCTAAGCTAGTATTTGCCCTGCTGCTTGGACAAACTGTAAATACTAAATAAATTTAAAAAAACCACACTTGCCAAAAGTCAAGAAAAGAGGAAGAATAAATCCACAGATATGTGAAAGAAAATAATCTTTTAAACATCTACAGTTTTAGTGGTTGTTTTGCTCTGTACATTGATTATAGTTACACTAAAATTACTGTGAGAGGAGGGTAAGTTTGCAGCAAATCTCTAATTAAAAAAAAAAAAAATCCATCAGCTGTAATACTGGCTTTGTGACCTCATGGTGGTTATCATCTGAGAATATTATTCTGGAAAACAGACATTGATTGCTACCCTCAGATCCCATCTCACGTGCCCTGTAGTAGCTGGGGTTGGGGAACCTGTGGGAAGAATACGTGGCTGTCACTTAGCAGTGGTGTTTCTGACTAATTAAAGAGGAGCACTGACAAGCTCTGAGAAGAATCCTGTCAGCCCCCATCAATTAGAACAATGCAAGATATTACATGAGTCCTGAGGAAAGGTTTTTAAAGAAAGAAAAAGCAAAGGTGTGCAAGTAAAGTCCCCACAGCAATAGTGGGATGATCCTGCAGAGGCAGCTAAAGTGATGCTAAACATGATGCTGTCTTTCCATAGCTTCCGTATCAAAGCTTCATGTGCATCAGAGAGATTTATACAATTCAAATTAACACTGCTGTGGGAAAGCAATAGAGACTTCCAGATTTATTCTTGCTTTGGGAAATAAAATGCATGTCAGTCCAGGATGGGGCTCTGTTATATTGGGTGTTATATCGTAGAATCACAGAATGTCAGGGATTGGAAGGGACCTTGAAAGATCGTCTAGTCCAACCCCGTTGCCTGAGCAGAACCACTTAGAGCAGGTCACACAGGAACACGTCCAGGTGGGTTTTGAATGTCTCCAGAGACGAAGACTCCACAACCTCTCTGGGCAGCCTGTTCCAGTGCTGTCACCCTCACAGTGAAAAAGTTTTTCCTTATGTTAATGTGGAACATTATGATATGACCATCTAATGAAAAGGAAAGAACCTTCCTGCAGAGCTTCAAATTTAAGGGTGTAGGAAAACAAACGTAGACTAGTTAAAGTACTTCACCAGGGTGAAACAATTCCTCCATACCAGTAGCTGGAATGGAACCCATGCCTCCTGTCAAGCCATAACTGGCCCTGTGATACATCCTGCACCTTAAGTGTGAGAAATATAATAAGGAGGCATTTTTTTTCTCAAATTATTAGGTTATTTTTTTACTAATTTTCAGAGTTACAGAATAAGCTGGATCCCCCCTCTACCCAAATGCAAAATCATCTTCTGTTCTGTATTCCCTTTTGAAGTGTTATGGGCCTCCAGGCATCCTTGCTGTTACAATTGCCATTAACTATTAGCATAGGCTAGGATGAGGCTACGCTTGGGGTAGAAGAAAACAAGGACCATTTATGATGTAACTACAGCAGCTCTGTCAAAATAAATAAACTATCATCATGTTAGCAAGCAAAATGGAAGGACTCAGTCATGTAACCTTTTTGCTACAAGTAGTTGCTGTAGCCTTGTATAAATATGTATTAACTGGTTTAACAAATCACAAGGCTAAAAATATTGTAATTCATGTAGATGAACCAGCTGGCACTTCATGGCTTGAGCCACAGTATACTTCAGTGTTAAGAGAGGTGGATTGCTCCTATGATAGATCTCCATTTCTGCTGAAAGCACATAACTAAAGAAACCACTACAAATTATAAAAAGCTTCTTTGTTATTCTTCTCACATACCTCGTTTGAGGTACCTACCCCCTTTCTAGGTCAGAGCGGAGACCAATGGCACAGCTCATAAAATGATAAACTGTCTATATTTAAGAGAGGCCTCATAAAACTTAGGGAAGTTGGCTCCATTCATCTTGTAATTCTGCTTGAATGATGGAGGAAAGAAAGTAGAGGATTAAACAAAGTAGCGGGAGTAAAAATATAACTACCCTGGGTTAATTTATGACTAGAGTATGTTTGTTTGCTAGTTTTTTGAAAGCGCTATCAACTTGCCCAAGAAGCTCGAATGGTCAAGACAGCTTCTATAGTCAACAGTGCACAAGAGACTTAGGAGCTGGTGAGAATTGGCTCCTGAGCCCGACTGACAAGGTACCTATTTGCCTTGGTTAACTGAAAGATTGTTTCCAGCGTAATTTAAACTCATGCTTCTGGAATTGCAGCAAAATAACTTTACCACCCTGCTGGAAAGCTTGTCTAAACAGCTGCTTCTATTGGAAATCTTGGCTGGAGTCTTTAGTTACGTTGTCCCTACCTCCCCATTATTGCTAGTATCAAGTTATTTTGTTTTCTGTAATACTCATGTTGATTCTGATTGAAAATTAATTTTTTATCCCAAACACCATAGTTCTTAACATCTAGACTGCACTAAGAAAGGCTATATTTGATTCCTCTATGTACAGTAATTTATACTTTGATACATCTTCTAATCTTCTTATTGAAGCTGAGCTTTCAACCATTAAAGTTGCCTTAAACAGTCTCATTAAAAATCCTTTTAAAGCCAGCATCACATAATTTTTCATGTGGAAAAAACCTCTTGAAAGCATACAGTCCTAATTGTTGGTTTAATCTAATTTTTCATGTGGTGAATTAATAATTTGTCGTTTTATGCATACCAAAGGTTCAGGGTGTTTTTCAGCCTCCATAAAAGTCTTCATTTTGTTTCTTTGAAATATAGCAAAGATGATTTACTACTAGGGCTGTTCAGCCTTTTGTTTTATTTCTGTTTGCATCTCCGCAGCACATCTTTTCATTTTGCCCTTCAACACAAAAAGCTGTTTAATTTCCATCCATGCACTGAAAAGTCTAACTGGAAAAGATTTTTATAAATTCTTGTGCTTCTCCTTTTTTCTTCCTTATTTTAAAGAAAATACAAATCGAAAGTCACCATGGATTGTTTAAATATGACTAAAAACCATTTTGCTCACTTACATTTCACTTTTATGTAAAAAGTGTATGCCATCTTTAAACAACAGAGAACTTGAAAGCATTACTTGCTCACTGTTGATGGTGTAAATAGCTGTAAATATATACAAGTTTGCAGTCAGCAAAGAACTGTGGAAGCCTACAGAGCATATATTAGCTAGTCTCCTGTTTAACTAACAGCCTCTGCTATTATTTTTATATGTATAAACTCACTATTAGCTTCGTGTTTTGCCATTATTTCTCAGAAAAAAAAGATGAAACCAAAGACAAAGGATTTGTTTGATAAGGGAAAATAATGGAGATAGTTTCTTTAAAATAATACTTTAATGCATAGTATACCTTATACTGTGGCTCTTGAAGTACTTAGATATTGAAGTGTTTCTGAAAGAGCTCTGTAACGTAGAAAAGAGTGGTCCTTTTATTGGGTTGAGTATGAGTAGCAACCAAAAATTTGTGTGATTAAAGGCATGACTGTGCTAAGAACTTTTCTTAGATGTCTTTCTTCACCCATTAAGTAACTTGGTAAAAATGTTGCATAAGCAGTGCCCTCCCAGTGTTCAGCTCTCCTGGAATTAGATCACTTTCATCTCATATTGCAGTGGTCCTTACACTAGGGCTTGGCATTATACTTTCTGTTCCCAGAAACCACCTTCACCAGGCCCCAGGATGCAGGAGGAGTATGTCTGGCAAAAGGTTCAGCAAGATCAGGAGGTCTGAAAGGGTCTGGTACCTTTCTGGAGCAAGGGACAGAGCTACTGCCCTGATAACCATACAGAGATGGTCAGTCATCTTTTGCCAGCTATTTGAAGAAGAGAGTACTTGGGAGCTGCAAGACAACAGTGGACTGTGCGTTTGGAAGATGCGAAGATGCTGATCAATAAGACAGCCTGATCTTCAACCAAACCCCAGGCCAGAATGTTTGATAGCTTTAGCTACATTAGCTCTTTTTCTGTGAACAGTCCCCTAGATTTCAGTGGATCTCCTTAGACTGTCTTACAGAAGTGTAACAGAATCTGGCATAGGAGAAAATTTCTTTGAAATCTCCACTTTATTCCTAAATTCTTTTCTTATTGGAGTATGTTAACACTATGGGACTACATATATATTAAGGGAAGCTTCGTGCCACAATGGAGCTGTGAAAACAAACTTCAGAGGTATATCCTTGGTCTTGCAAAGGTTCACCACTGATGGATTGCTCTTCTTTCTAGTAAGCAAGTCTGAAACTCCTTTCATCCTCTTATCTGAGTGACGTGTTTGTACTCTGAAGAACAAGAGACCACTCAAAGCCTATCAGAGAGGTTGTGGAGTCTCCTTCTCTGGAGACATTCAAACCCCTCCTGGACGCGTTCCTATGTGACCTGCTCTAGGTGTTCCTGCTCTGGCAGGAGGGGTTGGACTAGATGATCTTTCAAGGTCCCTTCCAACCCCTAACATTCTGTGATTCTGTGATTATTGTGGGGTATCTTAAGTACACTTCCATGCTAGGTGAAGTGGAGGAGGACTACCTGCAAACACAACACTCAGATAAGATGATGAAATGCCTCAAAGGGGACCTCCACTTTAAGGAGGACCTCCTTCTCAAAAAGGACCTCACTTTGCCTGAAATGGAAATGTACTTAAGATAGCCCACAATGATGACTGGTTTTATAAGAAGAACAAATGGTAAAAGTGGGCAACAGCTTAACATAAGATCTCCACTGAGGCAACTGTGAGTTTTGCCGTTTCCATTCAGTTTAGCACAGGGCTGGAAAAAATACAAGAGTATGAAAAGCTTTAGCCATAAAACTGTAGGTATCTTACTGTAGTGGACTATTAGAGTATTGTAATGTGCAAATATCCTATCATTCATTAACACCTGAACTACTAAATCATAGCAAATATTTGTAATGTTGCACAGAAATCCTCTGTGACTATATAAAACTGGGTTTAAACACACTGCTGTATAAATAAACCTATTAATGGAATATGTTTGCTATGAGTTTATATACTGCGACCAATAGGCAAGTGACAGAAGAATAGAACTAATAAAAATGTGCCAGTTAACTTCTTTGCACCTCCTACTTTTGCCAGATTTTGCCTATATTTTATCTGCTTGGAGAGCAGTACTGCAAATACTTTTGTGTGTGTGTAGTTACAAATTATCAGGGTTTGCAGGCTAAGGCCCTTTGGCTGTGAATTGTTGGCAGGGGGTAGGGTTGACTTCGGATTCCATGAGCTACCATGCAGGCTGCTGGCTCAGTATGTATCACAAGCTCTGCTGCCTTCCTCTTTCTTCCCCAGATCTGCCTATCCAGTGCTGTAACATGTTTGCCACTCTAGTGTAAACAGGTCATGTGAGTGTGTTTAGCCCATGAATTAATCACAATATGGAGCAAAAATCAGAAAGAAGGATTTTTAAAAATAAAATCACCGTGAAGTACTTACCATCTATTAGAGACGCACATGGTGAACATTCCACTGTATTTCAATACCGGTGTTACATCTCAAGAACAATCACACTAATAGGAAACCCCATTAAAATATTTTCCCACCACACAACCCTCCAGCCGGAGACTGTTTCAGACAATGGTCTCACTTTTTTAGTAATGATATTCTTAGCAGTCCCATTGTTCTAAACTGGTCCCACAGATATCTAATTTTTAGTAGGATAACACACATTATTACAACAGATCAGAATTTTTAACCAGAAAATTTCACTCCGACTTTACAGACTTAAGGGCACTATGTCACCATATGTGGTTTCTTGCATTTTTCTGACTACTGTATTCTAGAACTAAACAAACTTTGTCACACCAGCATTATCCGTGACAGATTTTCACTGCCTGGGGGTGTTTATGGACAAGAAATAAGCAGTCTGTTTTAACTCATCAGAAAGTGAGCCTAATGAATAGGCTTAAAGCCTCATCTGTTTACTAGTGTTTTATTATTTGTTAAACTGTCTCGTGGTCATTCTTACTATAGCAGTGCCATTCTCATCATTGTACTTAGCTAATGGCCTATCAACATTTCCGTTGGAAACTCGGAAACTTTGAGAAGTCGGTGACTTAGCTGTGAAAATTTACAATAGCAGTGACGACCCAGAATACTAGTTCCCAGATGTGGTTTGAGTATTTTTATTACATTTTTAATACAAATTCGTGTATATGAATGCTAGTGAGGAATGTTAATAGCCTTATATAAACCAGATAGGCATTGGACAAGTTTCATCTCCCTGTTGCTTAGCTGGTGCACCTCGGGCTTCACAGGCAACACTTCTATTATTTCAGTTGCCAGGTTCTTTTAAACAGCGAGGTGCCTTAAATCAAAAACCAGGGATCTACTATCCACTTGAAACTGGGCCCAAGTATGCTCACAAGGTTCATGAACATCATGACGGGCCAGTTCAGACAGCGCTGCCAAATTTGCAGCCGTTGGGGACTTCCTGATGTTTATTAGTCATATTCCAGTGTCATGCGGTGTGCAATATGAGCTGCTTCTTGCTGACTGCAAACTCCAAAGTGGCGTCATGAGCCCTCTGGGGAACACAGACATCATTTGTTTTATTAAGGACCTGGCTGGGACCCATCACACATTCTGTCCACTTCTTATTTAAGAAGAAATATCTGTGTGCTCTCTCTTTCCCTCTTTCTTTAAAAATTAAGTATGGTAATCAGTTCTGAATACTTTCCTCCTACTACCAAAAACAGCCTCTCAGAAAACTTCTTCAACATTTATAGGAGCAGAAATGTTTAGGAAAATAATATTGAACAGCAATCATAATGGTCCAGTCTGACTGGAGGGCTGTACAGATGTATTACAGCGACTGCATCACAAAGCGGAGGCAGCTGGCGCTAACAGGAGTATAAGAGTAAAACCCCTTTGATGTCCCTTCACTGAGTTAATCTGCATCTACTGAACACTTCAGTACAAACAAATGGTTTTGAACATATAGGTTTTCATGAAGCTGCTAGGAAAGCCCTGTCCTAGAGATACCATGATGTTCTTCCCAAACATGCCCTGACATAATCCAAGCATGAGCTACCACGGGTCAAACCCATGCCAAGTAGCCTGCTAGTATTGGGCAACGGCTGAGCAATGCCTAGGCCTGTACTCTGCCACTGCGTCTTGCAAATGTGGCTCCTGAGCTCCAGCTCAGCAGGTTAGGAGATGGCCCCCTGAAACAACGAGCAATGACTGCTCTCAGCAGCAAAGCACACGGGACTGGCTCCCGAGAGGTTGGCTTTGCTGACTTCTGCAGGGCACTCAGACCCTCTCTGGGTGGTACTTTTGTGAGTTTATTCTCGGAATTTTCATGGAAATAATCGCCTCCACACCGAGTTTTGGTACGTTGTTGAAAATGGCTCAGTCTGGTTTATGCTGATAATTAAATCGTCTTTAGCACTGCCTAAATTGCTTGTATAGTCAAAAATCCATTGATAACAACATATGACTGTCTTAGATGGCAGATTATACCTGGGGCCACTAAATACCAGAGTTAGGCCTCAGGTGCAAAACATGCGATGTGCAATCATCTTTCTTGATATGTTGTCTATGATGTATACAATTTGTGCTGCTTAATAAAATTTGACAAAGAAATAAAATGGGATTAATTATTATATCTAAAGCAGATTAAAAATATATCAACATGCAGATAAAGAATGAATTTGAATCTCTATTTTAAAAACATATTGCTCTAAAATGCACTATCTCAAACTATTAATTTCAAAATGAGAGTCAAGCAAGCATAAAGCTGCAATCCCCCTTTCTTGCTTGAATTTGGTATAACCTTCAAGCTGAATATGCTGCATTACTGATAGTATTTACGAGCATCGAAAGATAATCTAATCTAAATCTAAAGGCACTCAGACTATTCAATTGCTATACACTTGTAAAACAAAATATAAATAAGCACTGGAGTCAAATAAGAAATAAAATTTGTGTTTCATGCAGTAGTATTTCAATAAAGAACTAAAATTTTATAAATTGTTCCAATAAAAAACTTTCCAAATGAAATTTTGCTGTACGTAACAGAAATTTCAGATTTGAGAAATCAAATATTGTAATGAGAATTAAATGACCTCATTTTAACACAAAAGAAACTTAAAAATTGTGCTAGAAGAGACTCCATGAAGTCATCTAATCCAATAAGTGTAGATTTACATAAGTGCACATGGGGCCAGAAGCTGCTGTTAAAAGGCTCAATCCATCTCCCCTTAAAGTCAATAGAAAGACTCATTTGAATAGGAGTTGAAATGTGCCCTAGAGCTAGCTACCGTAAGGTGGTAAAGACTTACTATAACATTCTGGCCATATTTGAATCATACAGACCCGTCTTTTAGGAGAGGCCACTTTGGAGAGTAAATTAATCCAGTGAGAAAGCCTTTCGTTCATTCAGCTCTAAATACCTACATGTAATATTCTGGTATGCACTTTTTTATGACCTCACATTTTTCCCTCTAGAAGGATTGTCTGAGTTGACTAAAGGAGTTAAAAAAACATCTATGATGGTGTATGGTTTCATGGCTGAATGCGAAGATCATTCATTACTGCATATTTTATTTTTTTTCAATCTTGGGTTAGAAAACAGCGTAAGCTCATTCAAAGTTAATACTCCAAGTTCGTTCGTTTGGGGTTTTTTTTGAGATGTCTTTTCTGTGATATTTAACAGTTATATTTTTATTATATCTTTAGTTGCTGCTGTGTAGGTGTTTAAATGTATTTCAGTAATTCTCAATATGTGGCTTTTGCTGATGTGAGGACTACTAAATGAGTTGTTCATTTAGTTCCTCATTCAATTAGGTAAACCATGGCTCAGCAAAACAGTGTTCCTATGAAGGCACAGTGACACCTCAAACCTTTTCTCCTGAAAAGAGCAGCTTTAGTAGGGCCATTGCTTAATGTTAGCTGGCTGAGCCCTGACTCTGGTCCCAAGATCACAGAGATGATGAAAGCCTAGGCAGCAAGTAAGGTAACATCAGGGGACGTGAAAGTAAACTGCACTTGATGTTTCTTCAGGTACTCCTTGTCATGTCAAGTTACATGAAAGGGAGAGCCCATGATGCTGTTTGGGAATTTGCCTTTATCAAGCCCCTTTTAGTACGGGGTCTCATCTAGGCAATGTGTCCCTACTATATAGCTCAGTATTCCATCTTCTCGATGACCCTGTTTCCCAAGTGCAAATAGGAAGCAAATCATAGCTGAAAGCCAGCCAGGGGTGTCAGGAACATGGGTCTTAGAGGCAGATAGGTTCTCCCATGCTGCTTTGTGCCTACATAATATACAGGTGATTCAGAAAGTAGAAGCTGTTATATGGTCCAACAAAAGAAAAATTAGTATTAGCAGGAAACTAAAGGAGACGAAAGAAAAACAGGGTCAGTTAAAAAAGCTAATTGAATAAATAGATAAAATAACTGCTGAGTTAAAGGACTAACTTTAGCTCTCAAAAGATGAGAGAAGTTGAAGTGCTCCATTATGGCAGGCTTGCTTGGACACCTTTCCTGTTTGAGGCAGCCACACAGGAGGAGTTGTGGTCTCACCCTGAAAGCGCAGCGACCACATACTCGATTCCTGAGCGAGCGTTGCGCAATACTCCAACAGCAAGCATTGGGAGCCCATGCGAGTCATGGGCCCACATTTTGTAATCCCAGTTCACAAGCTATAAATAAACATGTAATTGATCCTTCTTCACAGAACAAACTGGATGCCTTCTGGTGTCAGCTTTATGCCAGGTATAAGTTTTTCATTTTCTTCCCGAATATTCAAGAGTACTTGACCAATTTTAATTAATTATGAATAAATGGAGAATGGAGCTTAATAATGATTGCACAGGCTTGTTTGCAGTATTTTTCTACTCTTTATTTTTTTATTACTCATAAAATTCAAGATATGAATTCCTATTAGGTTGTGGCTTTTTGGCCCTCCTGCTTGCTTGCTTTTCAAATCTTAGAGCTGGTTTGTTATCCTTTACTGCATGCGAGGCATTTTCTGCAGGAGCCTTGGACTTTGGCACAGTCTGAATTAGCTGGAAACAGATCTCCTTCCAGGTACATAGCAGAAAACCCAATGGTTTTTAGCATTTGTGGAGACCACTGATGATGTGCTTCATACTGTCAATGTTCAATGCCTGGGCACTTTACAGGGACAAATAAGAAGTACTAGATACCTGCTGCATCTAGTAGGAAAAAAAATATCAGTAGAAAGAACAAATGGGTAAAATTTAAAGCCACTGAAATTGAAACCCACATATTTTCAAATGTAAGGGATGTTTGTCACTGGAACAAATTCCCACAGGAAGTAATACCTGCATCATCTCCTTATCTTTCTAAACAAGACAGATGCTGTAGTAAAAAATATTATTTTGATTATGAATTATAACTACTGGAATTATATAATTTGTATCCTTTGGGGATCATCATCCCTTATCGTCCCTGTCAGATTTAAAGTCTATAAATCTTGCAGATTTGTGATAATGTAGGTAATAATAATTTGATGGTTTACTGACTGGATAGATTCCTGTGAGAATGAAAATTTTAATACACCTAGGGTTTTGGGTTTGGTTTAGTTTGGTTTTATTGGAGGCACCAATTATTCATCCTGAATTTATTTAAATAAAATAAATAGGTTGTTTTTAATGCTTTTATTACTTACTCAGCTAGCATTTCTCCACAACTTTGCAAGTAGCCTGAACATAATTTAGACAGAAATGATAACTGACTACTGGGTGTGGGATGTACCTAGCAGAATCTTTCTAAAGAGGAGGGAAGGCTTTACGCCTGGGTCTGTACCACCTGGATTTTGGACGTGCAATGCAACCACAGTGGAATACTGACAGGGTTTTCAGCGTAAAATGAAGTTCTGAGCCCAACAGACCTTGCAATGATCAGATAATGTTCTGAGAAAGATTTTCATTGCAGGTCTGAAGATTAATCCCTAATACTATAACTCTCAAAGGACGAGGCATGCATAAATAGGTAGAAAATGGAGTGTTCTTCTCCCTTTACAAAAGGGGAGTAGAAGCACCAAGAGCAGTGCATATGGGCATTCAGTAGTGAACTACGAGCAGAATCCACTCCATGTCTTAATGACAACCCTATTAACCAGCATTATTGTTACTCTTTCTGTTATTACAAACAATTAGAGCAGGTCTGGGAAGAAAATGAAGGGAAAACAAACTATCACATTTATCAGTCTGTTTTATCTATTTCAGTATAATTGCTACTACAATGTACAAACTCTGAACAGTACATAAAATGTTTTAATAATAAGGGCGGAGGGTTACTAGCTAAAGGACATTTTAATAATAAGGGCGGAGGGTTACTAGCTAAAGGACAATTAAGCCATTACCTCCTAAGTCACTTGTTATACATTCACATCTGGAGGGAAATTGTACTCTAAAGCCTAAGCCTGCAAAGGGCTCTTTGGCAACACTGGGCAGTGCTCTGCCTAATCTCAAGCATCCTAGGGCCAAAGCCAAAAACCAAACTTTGGCCTTGTAATTCCTTCCAGGGCAGTGCCTGTGAGGCAGGCACCTCACTCCAGAAGAGCAACGCGCCCGCCTGCCTCAGTGCCCGGAGGAATTCACAGCCGCCGGCGTGCTGAGTGGGGATGGGGGCAAGCCTTGAGGACATGGTGTGTCTTAGATGTCAGTACTTTCTGGGCACAGAAGCCTTACACTAGCTGCAGGGCAGCAGGATTCGCAGCCTCCCCTCCTAGAGTGAGGTGCTTATGTATTTTCTCTTTTTTCTTTTTTGACAATCAAGTATTAGTTGTTTCATCCTTCCCGAAGATTTCATAGAAGGAGCTGGTGGTACTCCCTGTGTTTTAGGAATCCAAAAACCTGGCAATAGGCTGGGAGGAGCAAGATATTTGCCCTCAGAGCTGTGTTTGTGTTCGAGCTTCTTTCTTACATCTGTTGCCATTACTGGTGAGGAGCCCGCAAAGGCTTTGCACGGTCACTTTCAGAGGCTGTGTGTGGCAGGATCTGCAGACTTGGGAAAAAACATATACAAGGAAGATCCACAATGTGTGACATTTAGTGACTAGAAACCTCTCTGAGATTTAAGAATGTGTATTAGGCTTTCTGAAGTGGAATGGTTTGAGGCTGAAATCAAAATACAACAGAGTGAAGTGAGAGTCACTGATACCACGTTTATATTAAATGAACCAGGGCAGCTGTGGGAAGGGAGAGCAGAAGAGGACAAGTACCCAAAACTTGACCCAGAAGCACCTCTATGAAACTTCACTATCTTGCTCCTTAACCAAGTGCACACTGTGAAAATTACAGATGAAATAAACTGAAGTAACTGAAGAGGCATTTCAATAAGTACAGGCTTAGAGCTGATGGGTATCATGCATCTCATTCCTTCTGTTATTAGGCACTCAGTGGTCTGTCACTAGGCAGTCAATGGTTTGAACAGTCCCCACTCTGGGTTCAGCATCTTCCCTTGCATCCTCAGGAAAATGTTTCAACAGCCAGACCAGAGGCTGTACTGCAAGAGAAAAAGAGATATTTTAATTTACTGGTCTAAAGAAAAGGAAAGTGTGAGTACAACCAGAGATGATGGCAGGCCACTTGAGATAAGGAAGGAAGGCCTGGATTCCAGTCTTACTACTAGTGATGGCTTAGTATGAAGACGGGAGCTGTTTCAACTGGAGGGAATTAGATATTCCAGGATAGCCAATAGTGTTGTCATCTGAGATAGGCCAACAAAGGATAAAACTAAAGTTGCATAACTATTTTAACCACCACTAACCTATTTGGTGGCCATAGTTGTGCAAGGCTTGAATATTTAGGGTATTAAAAAACTGTCTACCAGAGCTAAACTCATTTGAGAATTCAGTGATGCAACAACTAATTTGCAAATCCCATTGAGCCTCAAGAATGAGTAAGTTACCAAAAAAGGTTCTGGGCACATCCAACAGCAGATTTTTGGCTGTTTAGAAATTTTAACATAAAACATTTAGATGAGATTAGGCAAAAGCTGAGCAGAGGGTTGAGAATCTCTGTGGCAGACTGGGGTCCTGGAGGGTGCAGGTAGCCATCAATTCCTTCATGGATGTGGCTGTAGCTCTAAAGTGGCTCTGTGGCACTACCTGTGAATTTCTCACATCCGTACTTAAATCTGAAAGTTGGACATGTTTAGATCTGAGTTTTTCAGAATAAAGAGAATAAGTTCCAAACTCTCCCCTGCCCATTCCAAATAAAACATGAAAGGTTTAAATGTGTTAGTAAATATTTAGCCAGGATTACCAGTTCTGGGCATTGAAAAATCTGTATTCAAACAACCAAAATCATGAAGTCCCTTTAGAAATCCTTAATTAAGAAAAAATATAACAAGTAATGGGGTCTTTTCATTACTCCTTTGCTTTAGGTGTTGGGGGTTTTTTTACCTGCATTTAATGCCTACTTCATTTACGCTGTCAGACTCTTCTTGGCAAAGAAAGAGGAGCTAGAAAAGCACATTATTGATTGAAAAAGGAGAGATCCTCTCAAACTTGCATGGTTTTAGAGCTTAGGGTCCCCAGAACTCTGAATACAGTACAAATAGTGATGTAAAACTATTTTATCTCCTAAGGGTTAAGGCTGGCCCTTCTTTCTCAGGGGAAAGCAGAAAGTTGCTATGAATTCAGGTAAAATTGCCATTGCTGTGGAAGCACTGAGAATGCTTTCTCCTGACCACAGTGATGGAAGAAATCACCCTGGAGCAGACAAGAAGACCAGCATCACTTTTCTTCCTTTCTTGGACACTGCGCCAGCCAAGCTGTCTGTGTACACAGGCAGTGTGCCTTCCCAGGGCAGAGTATGGCACAGAACTGCGTGTCTTGTCTTAACCAGATTGCTCCCTGGGTTGGGAATACATGCCCTAGGAAACTCCTTGAGCCGCTTCCTTGCTTAGATTGAGGCCCTGCAGTACCCTAAATCAGTCAAAACCTGTAAGGTACCAGCTGGCCTTGAGTGTTATATTACAAAAAAGGCACAACAATATTCTTTCAGAAGGGACATCCTCCTTTCTGTAGCTGTGTAATTCCTTCTGCTATTAATGGGAGCTTCTAAAGAGAGAGGATAAATCTCAGAAAACAGTGACTACAGCATGACGCATGTGCTTAGTTTGGGGTGTGAGGCGTATGAAGTGTGCTTTCGCTCTCTTTAAGGGCCATAAGACAGTTGAGGGAGACATTATTATTTCCTAGGGTAATCAGAAGTGAATCCAAAGGTCCAGCAAACATTTTCTTTTCGCTGTGTACTTGTCTCGCTACCAACTGTTGTGAATTTTTAGTGCAGTGTCTCTAAAAACCTGAAAGGGAAAATACTCTGGCCATTATTGCTATTATAAATTATCAGTGATGTGAAGGTGGAAGGTAAGCCATACTGGCAGTAGTAAGCATCATGTTTTTCACCTGTAATAAAAGAATTCAATGGTTTTAAATTTTCATGGAACAAATGAGAAATTTAAATTTTTTTTTTTTTTTTCGTCCCATGGAAAAGTATTCAGGGGAATGGAAACTTCCCGTAGGAACACACCACTTCAGTGCAATATTTTAGGTCTCTCTCTAATCCAAAACTTGATTTCTTAATCAAAACTAGAGAGAAACTAGAGGAAATGATGGGAAGAGAAAGTGATAGAAACCCCAGAATAGCAAAGAGCAACTGAATCAGACACTGACTTGGACAGAGAAAGACACAGATTTTTTTCCCCTCCATTTAGTATTTACTTATTACATAAATGTAGAAAGTGGCAGCTGGAAAGGCTTCTTATGAAATAAGTAGTGGCCTATTCTTTAGGGCTGTTCACTTTCAGATAAAGAGGATGGCATAAAAGGAACTGAAATTGTCTCTCATGCATCTCAAACAGTATACTGCTATGATGGGTTGCTTTTGATTGCCTTTCTTTACCTGATTTTATGAATAGAGCTTCAAAGAATATTGATTTCATGGCGGGAACATTTATGGAAACTTGACAAGTTTCGTGGGACAAGAAATATGTTTCCTGCCCAACTCTACAGCAGGTGTTTATTCTTTAAATTGGGAATTTATTGCAGTGTGATAGTCTGCAGTATGACATTCTTCTCCTAATATTAAAACCAAAAGTTTCCCTAAAAAAAAAAAAAAAAAAGCTAAGTGAGCCTTATCAGAAACCAGGACTGTCATAATTATGATTGTCAGGATCCTCAAAATTAATTACAACTTCAAGCTGTGACAGAGCCTAAAATAGCAAGAGCTGCTGGTGATCCAAAAATCACTCACAGCATGTCCAAGCTAGTATTTGGCAGAGAGCATATGCAACTTAAAAAAAGAACATAACCCTTTAGGCCCATGCAGGCAATTAAGCTCTTTGTGGAAATGTCAGGCCATAAGTATGAAAAGACCTTTCAATTGTTTACATACAGTTTTCCTCTAATTAGTAAGAACTGATTTTAATTTTTCCCCCTTCATTTTTCAAATAAGACCAGATGGGCTTAAGTTTGGAGGGCAGCTGTTCTGTTCAAAAACAAAAAAAAAAAAAAAGAAAAAAGAAAAAAGAAGTAATTCTTGCTAAGTCAGACCCCATGATTCTTACAGTGAGGGGGGTACAAGTAAATGCCAATCAGCTTAGCAGCATTTAAAGATACGTAAGGAACTTAGCCTGGGAGCTCTGCTGACGACGTAAAACAAGAAGACATTTCCAGAAGTGTCTGTCAAACAAAGTATAAAAATAATCAGAGACTGATGGCACAAGTTACTGACACTCTAGCTGATGTACAAGTGGGTGAAATCCAACAGCACTGTGCTAACTTTAATTTTATTGTTGCAGTGCTTCTTGCTAGTGTTCTAAATGCAGTGATCAGTGGGTTAAAAATACATGATATGTCCATGTTTGATCAGAGCTACCTCAAAATGCTACCAGGGAGGCTTTTTCTTTTGTCATACAAACTATTAAATCACTGCTGTCATATTAACTTGTGCCATCTGTGCCATCTCTCTGCTGCTCTATCTTTTATCTGAGAGACAATGACTTATTCCTCTGTCTCCATCCACTCTTCCTGCTCCTCTGAGCCTACAGCAATGTGCTTTAAGTCATGAGCATGATGACCCTAACAGTGTCTAACTGCAAAATAGGTCAGTAGAATGCAAGGCAAATGTCACCTAGCTAATAGTTAAGACTGCATATCTTAGCTCCTCGAGTCTTGCCTTGGCTTGGATTTGTTAGGAAATTCTAAGTCAGTTCCTTGACTTTCTGTGTTTCAATCTGTACATTGAGAACAGTATTTATCCCTACCATTGGAGAATGGGGAGGCTACGCTAAATAGTAGTTGTCTGAAATACTTAAGTAAGAAAATGCTTATATAAATGCCAAGACATAGACAGTCCATTTATAAAAGGAAATAAATAACCTAAAATATTGTGAGTTTTTTTCTTATTTGCTTTTATTCTCAATGGCTTTCAAACACCTTCATGCAGTCCTACTAAAAAAAGCCCAAATGTAGGAACTTATTTAGAGTTTTCATTATAAATATGGATCATCAGATCTTATTATGTTAGTCTGAGCTCTTTTTAGAATTTAGATGAGTTAACTTTGTTCACATTGCTTCTGTTTTTCCTTGTATCTGTGGTCTGTATTATCTATTTGGATTGGAAGCTCTTTGCAGCAAGGACTATTGTAAGGTGTCTGTGGTACCTAATGAGTCAATCTTATTTTGGCCCTGTTGGCTCTGCCATAACACATAGTGCTAAAATTTAATCAATTTAGTGTTTAGATTTACAACTACAGTCTGATGGAAACTTACAGTCAGAGAGACAAATGATATCCTCTTACACTGGCAGAGCCTGCAGAAAAGTGTTCCACTTACTAGGTCAAAGCAAGAAAAAAAAGTGAGGGAATGTGGGTAATGTCAGTGCTGCTGCAATATAAAGCTGTGGCAGAAGTATACATCTCCAAGAAACAAGCAATAAACGAACACTGAGAACATCGAAGTAGATCCCATTGGATCGCTGTGTTGATTGTAGTTGTGAGCATAACCACTAAGTGCTACCTTTCTCTTCAACTCCCACTGAATTTTACTCCCTGTTCCCATTTCTTCCTATCATGTTGCTTGCTGTATCTTTCTTTTTATATATAAGAATAAGCAATGTTGCTGAATATTAAAATCAATCCAGAACACACACACTGGTATTGGTATTCGGCTGACGACATAAAAGGTTAGTCCCTGTGAGGGACTAACCACAAAAATATTCAGCATTCACACAGGCATGGGTGATGGTCAGGTCTCAGAGGTTATTCATTTGCCTTAAAAATTCAAAGACATGCAAATTCATAACAGTGATGAGAAGCTGGACAGATGAAGAAGAAAACCGGTGGTTATCCTAAATGAAAGAATGGATGGTAAGGCTGTGTTTGAAATACCAGAGCCAATGATATAGCAAAGAGTGAAAACTTGGTTTGTTCTTGTGGCAGATGGATATAGCTGTGAATGCAAATATCTATCAGTCTGGAAAGTCTCTTCATTCATGTTTACATTTAAAATGTAGTAGTGCAGGAGGCAGTAGCACAAGTTGAGATTCATTCCACCAACTTCAGCAGTTTGGGGCTGCTCTGGAAAACATGTCTCACCAAAGACAGGAAGGTGTTAAAGCACTGGCTTGTAGAGTATCTCCACTCTGCTTGGTGAGGCTCAGAGGGAATAAGGAGACTGTTTAGTTTGCCTCCTCCTTGGTTTGTCTGCATAGCTTTCAAATGAAGGGTGTCCAAACCAAGCCCATTTCACACAGATAGCTGAGAAGCAACTGGATGGCAATGACTTCCACTTGCTAGCACCAGCCTGGCCTGGGGCTGACCCAGCAAGCCAAACGCAGAAAGCTCTGTATCCCATTACCAAAACCCTGAACTGTCCAACTCATTTGACTTCTCATTGTTTAGACTATAAATAACTTCATTCCAGACATTGCCAGGTGGTGCAACAGGGTGAACGCCACGACAAAGGAGAGTGTGCTCTCCTCAAACCTGTATCCAAAAGCTTACTTTCAACTTTTACTTCCAGTATTTTACCTTGAAGGCCACCTGCCAGAGGTGGTGTTTTGCTGGCATGCCAATGGACGCTGGCTCTTTTTTGACTAGGGAACTGTGTTTCCCTCAGGCTTCTGAGGGAAACAATGACATACCCTCCCAAGGATTAGGAAAGCCAGGGGGCTAAGCAATAGCGTACAAGTGCCAAGGAGCTGACTTTGATGTATTGGTTATGACTCCACAGGAATTCCAAGGCCAAATCCCGTGGATCCTGGTGCTGGCACGAAGAGGAAGCTTTCCCTCCAGTTTCCTTACTACTCTCAACCTCTTTTTGCAGAGGGAGCACAGGCCACAAGGTTCTTGGGCTGCCCTTGGATCCAGGCCAGCACCTGCATGCTGAGCCCTGAGCTGGAGGTAGCAGACCACAAAAGGCTTGCTAAAGCTGCTCCCAGCATAACTAACACATTATTTACTCTGAACTTTCATTCCCAGGAAAGCCGTGGTCTCGCTGCTGAGTGCATTTGTTTATTGACGCTTCCTCTCGCTAGTGGGCTCCACCTTCAGAGTGGCCCAGGCTCCTGCATATGTAGCTGCACCAATTTGTCTACTTTGCCCTGCTTGTTGCCCTCTCTGGAGCCACAGCTAAGGCAATGGATGTCGGTGGGAGGACATCTCCTAAAGCCATCTTTCCCATTTGCAAAACCTGCAGTCTTCCCGAGGCACATTTCCTTGCAATTTATTTCCTTCATGGTAGGGTTACTTTAAATTCCCCACCATGGGGTCTGGTGCCTTGTGCTCTCAGGGTGCTGCAGAGCAGCTTAGGACGCTGCTTTCTTTGTTGAAAGTGAGAAGAGCTGGACTGATGTTGCATTTTATTTTCTATTATTTTCATGCAAAAAGGAAAATAAATGTTGTTGTAGTGGCTTGGATCATTTAGATGAACACACATTGTTCCTATGGAAGCTGTGTAGCTGCCCAATAAAGAGAGGGTGATTCAGGAGGCTGTATTTTAAGGTTAGTAAAGGCTAAATTATAGCAGTGGTTTACAGTTGTGTCTGCTTTCTGTCTCAGTAGTGAGGTACCTAGAGGACATGACTAAGATTAGAAGATGAGAAAAAAAATACAGAGAATTAATATAGACATACATTCAAAAATAAAGTATTGCAGTATTAGCAGAGCAAGTCCCGCTTAGGAAGGCTTTTAACAGTTATCAACAATTCTTTAGAAAACAGACACAGTTTACATGTGCAGCCGGTTGCTTTCTAATTGCTACAGCAGGCTACCACTGGGAAGAACAAAGGAAATATTTAGCACATCGTAAATTCTTCTGCAGCCCTGCCGAGTGGCTGGAGTTCAGATTACACGTTTATAACCAACATTTGAGAGCAATTTCTCCTCCACTTTGAGAAAGTGGGTGGGGAAGCTGTTCAACACTTTCTTCAAATGCCTGAAGTAATGTGTGTCTGAAAGAAACTCGGGTTCAAAATTCTCTTCCACTTGTCTTTTGATTCAGGCCTGTAACGTACTGTAGTATATTGAAAGGCTAGAAAAAACTTTGTTAAAAATCAGATGTATGTGCCATTGTTGTTGCTGTATTATAACTACTAGCTTCCAACTTTACCGCTATTGCGGAAGATTTGCTCAAATCTTGCAAGCTGATCAGTATTTGCTTCCACTAATGCTAAGGATCTTGTAAATGCTGCAGGGGAGTGTGCTGGTAATTAGATGGGAGGTATTAGTCTTACTGAGTCGGTACTTAATCATGTCCGTGTCCTGTGAATGAGGTGTTGAGGCTCTGACAATTGTAAAGATTTCATGATCTAGCAGAAAATATGCTAGTGCCCTGGCCAGCTGAAGGCCCGCTTTAGTTTCAGTTCTAGGTGAATTCAGATGTTGCTCAAGTTTCTCTTAGCTTCACACTGATAAAATTTTCTCCCTTAAATGTTCTTAATGAGAAAGCAATATGACTGTCTACTCAGCAGCTGCCAGTAATGCACAAGAGATGTAAGCAAGGGAATCTTCTGTGTTACAGTTATTCACTGTTTGTAAGCAGTTTTGGTGCTAACCCGTACCTTTTATGAACTTTCCTTTGTCTTAGAACTTAAATCATGCTAGATGTTTGTCTATATCTACTTTGACATGCTATGTTTTGGGTGGTGGTTCGGGGGTGGGTGTCAATACTCCAGCCTGTCAGCCATTGTTATGGCTCCAAAGGGACAAGGACAGCTGTTTGCCCCCCTTTTTTTTTCCCAAAAAAAATTGACTTAAAAATTCAGCACAGTCAAACCTGAAAAATTGAGACCCCTGAAGCACTTGTAGCCAAATTAGAAAAGAAAATAGAAAAATGAAGGCTTAAGTATAATTTTTTAAAAATCATATTTCACTGTTCTTGATGGTACTGAGTCTACATCCTTTGCAACATGTAATGTATTTTTTACATCGCCGGTCTGACAAAAAATTCAGCAAACATTCACATAGTCTATCTAAACAGCTTAGTATTGATGCAACAGAGACACTGTCTGTGAAAAAGGAACAATGCATTTGTCTACAAAAAGTCCTCCACCAAGCTCCAAATATATAGCTCTAGAATACTAATGTATTTACAAAGCCTACTGTCAGTCACTTGTATAACAATTCTCTGGGAATGTATTCCTATGTGAATAAGAGCAGCTGAAGTAATCATACTAAAATCTGTAGAAGATACAGGAATGCAAGGGAAGCAGTGCATCTGTAATGGAGGGAACAAAGACAAAAGATGATGTTGTAGATGTTGCTAGAAGAGCACAGGACGAAATCATAGTTCCTGCCACATAGTTACCTTAACTTCTGTGTTATCTGATCATGGTGGGCTTAGGTATAAAATGTTATAGTCACGCTAATGCATTAGCTGAGAATCAACTGTTTATCCAACTTTATTCAAAGTGAAAATCATTAACTAAGTGTATCCTTCAAAAAAATCTGTAAGTATCACAAAATTATGAAGTCTGCTAATTGCATTAAAATAACGTGTTCAAATTATTCCCTGTCAGCCCTTTAAAACTAAAATGGGGATAGCTAATGGAAAACAGTCCAGAGAATGAAGACAAACTAAGACAGTATTCCCTAGTAACTATAATGTACAGCAATTGTTCTAGAACCTATGAAAAGAAGTTGCTAAATAGTTTAAGCCCTGCCTTTAACTTCAAGAAATCTCAGTGTTCCACTTCTGAAGGACATTTTTTTCTGGGATAACATCTATAAAGACCAGAGCAAAGCGCTGCATACAAACACAGCAAAAGGCTAGGTGATACTGTGACTGATCTGCATCGACAGGAACTTGGGTCTCTAACTAAAAGCAGCCACTGGTTTAGCATAGTCTGGCACAATCACTCCTACTCCATAAAAATTAAGTAAGATTAGGTAAACATTTAAAAATAGTTTAGTGGCAGGAGATATAGCAAGCCTGCATCATTAGAGCAGAAATCCCAGCACCCGCCCATTACTGGGAGTTTTACACGCTTGAAGCCGCAATACAATGGAATGGCTGAGGTGCTCCATAGATGTCTGTTTCTATTTATGTCTTTCTATCATCAGCTTTGCACTCTCCACCCCCACACACATTACTCCTCTTCCACTGAATAAATGGAATATTTCACCCATGAATAACAATGTTCTTTCACTAACCTAAAAGTGCCACACAATGCCTTCACACCTGCAGCATTTATAAATTGCGGGTCCTGTGGTCATGAAAGGAACTTAATAAGCACACTTCACAGGTGAGATGGCTGTAGGTTAGAAGTTAAATGTTACGCTAAAACCTGCTGGATTTTATCATTACAAAGCGCGTAGTTTCTCCAGCCTTACGCTCCTACAGCCCACAGTCAGAGCAAAAATATTTCCATGGCAGTAAAGCTATCTAGAGGGCATGTTGTAAATGCATTTACTTTTATAGTTTGTTGCCAGTTTGGTAATCCATGTTTATAAGAAATTGCGGAAGTGGTTTTAAAGGTTACAGAAATATGCAGACTAGAGAACTGGACATGGAGGGGCTGCCCCCACCTTCTACCATTAAATGAAATGACAGATGGATGAGACTTCATATCATGAATATAACTGGTACTTCAAAACTGATGTTATTGCCACTCTTTTTCCATTCATGCTTCATCTGAACTTTTCCCCTTCTTCCTTGTCTCTCCTCAGTAGTTACTTGTTGTGAGCACTTGGATCTCCATTGGGACACCCAATCCTGCGAATACTTCAGGTATATGAAATACGTGTTTTTAATGCGGGTTAACATCGTGGTATCTACTTGCCTGAGTAAGGAAAGCAAATTGAGACTGTGCTGATGACCTGCTTTTGCTGGTCTTATCAGTCCTACTGTTTTAATCTGAATTTCATGTAAAGAAAAGTATGAGTCTCATGCAAAGCAAGATAACATTGGCTCCTTTTCTTATGTTCAAGGGGTGACACAAGACAGTAGTAAAACCACTCAAAAGCTCTTCAATCGCTTCTTTTCATTTTCTCAGCTGACCCTACATTTCTTCTGCCTTGTCTATTCCGGCCTTTGTAGCTGTGACCATACGATTTTTCCACCATTGTGAGGCATAAGGGTGAGAGGCAGGGAGTCACAAAGAGGAAAAGATGTGGCTCGGTTAAGAGATGCCAAGCCCTCTTGAGGACTCGTCTGTGTAGAAGATAATCTCCCATTATGAATAGGAATTGGGGCCTGACGGTTTAAAACTGAATGAGGAGACCAGTAGCCACCCACGTGCAGATGTGTGCTCTGCAAGTGTGTGAATGTATGAATGGGCACGCAAAATGGAGAATAGATATATTAATTAATGGATAGAATAGATACAATATGCATCCTTAAATGTTTGGATTTTTGTCCATAACCACACAATATTTCGGTCTATGTAAAATGTACATTACATTTGGAAAATAATTGCCTACTTTCCTTAGTTTTTAACTATTATGCTACATCCCAGCTTCCATGCTACATGGAAGATATGATCTTGCCATGGTGAGTTGCAAGGGCCATGCATAGTGACTGCCTAAACCCATACAGAGCCTTAAGATGTGAGGAATTTGGATACCAAATCAGGAAGCGCCTTAAATAGCAATATTGTAAGAAAGATGAGACCTGCTGATGCATTAATGGAAAAGAGGTAAAAAAAGCAGTGTCTTTGCTTTATGTTATTGCTGGTTTGCCTCTTGGCACACTATTCCAGCTAACCATTGTATGCACCAGCAGACTTTGAGTTTTTTCCTCCCAGGAGTTGCTGTGCAAAGTGAGTAACGGACATAAACCAGTCAGTCGGTATACAAAGAGACGAAGCACAGCCCGGTGAGAGTTGCAAAAGACTTGTGCAGGAAGGGAATTTACTACCCTCTGGGCTCTACTAGAGCTTATGAAGGTACATCTGCTGATAAGAATCCAGGATAGTCTTGCAGCTGGTTAAAGGGTCAGATGCTTTTGTGTCATGTGGGATTTTTGGAAGCATCGGGTCCTAAATGATCGTGTAACTTTCAGAGGCCTGAAGTCACCACCATCTGCATGTCAGCTCCCTTTTGCTGTTGCCGTTCCTCCAAAACAAACCTCATATTAAATGCTTTGAGTCTTGGCATAACACAGATCCCCAGACCACACTTATCCCATGACCAGTGATGAGTGTGCAGTTCTATTGTTAGAAGCAAACCACTTCAAAATACCAAAACATAAGTTTTACACATATTTTCAACTCTCTTCTATGTGAACAGCAAACTCTTGTTTTGCCTTTTTTCCCCCGTTCCTTCTTTTTCTAAGTTTTTAAGATCTCCACAGTGAGATCTTGGGTAGTTTTTATCTTAGAGATGAGTACATTTTACACAAGTAAGTGTGTTTTGACATCAGTTCTTTCTCTTGCCAGATCTAGGAGTTCTGGGTGCAGTGTGCTCCCTGAATTAGTTATGATGTCACTGGCACCTAAAAATGGGCATTTTTCTGCCCTAGTTTAGGTGTCAATGACATCATCATCTGCTGAAGTGGAAACAAACTCCTAAAATTTTAAGCCTGGGTATGTAAATTGAGGAGTAGCTGGTTTTTGAAATATTTTGCTTTAAAAAGTAATATTTAGTCTAGACACAGATTCTGTTAATGATTTGGGACCATGAATGTTCTGTGTACAGCAGAATTGCTGTTAACCTTTAAGAGAAAAGAGAAAAATATTTAAGGTCATAAAATGCTTTTACATACCTGAAAACAAGAACTGCTTCTTAAATAAATAGGAGTGTAGTTGGTTGCAGAAAATGCTGACTAGCTGCCTCATAGGGCAGACTAATCTGATTTGCTTTATTCAAGTTTATCAAGGAAATATGAACCAAAATTACCTGAAAATCTTTAGAATTTATAACTGCGACCTCTGAAACAATTGGAGCTATGGCAAAACAAAATGCATGAACATGAACAATTGGATTCTATCTCCTGAAAGTTGTGTTTCCAAAATACACTTGGGTTAAGACTAATCGAGCCTCACACCTTGATCTAAGTGACCATAACAACTTTGGAAAAATCCTAAACTGATTTAAAAAAAATCATCATATTAACAACTATGCTAACTTGCAATATTTATGGACTAAATTGATGCTACTTATTTAGCATGCTTTCTTTTCAGTTTTTTTTATAAAAATACTTAGTTAATTTTTGGTTCATCTGCCTGCAGGGCACAATCTAGTACACATTATTCCCAATTAAAAAAAAAAAAAACAGAAACATAAACCCAGCAAAATAACTAGATGATGCCAGTTCAAGACAAAATCATCTCTTAGGTTGCCAATGGAGCAAGTAGCCCTCATCAGAATCAGGATTCTAGATCTGAAAAGCAGCTATTTTCATCTGGGGCACCAAAACTGTAAAATCCAATCACTTTTTCAGTCTCATATGACCTAAACAGGACTACAGTAGTTTAAGTACAAAAACGTGGGCTTCCATTTTGTGTGACAGGGCTTTTATGTCTGCTTTGATCATAGATTCCTGAAAGCGTGTTTAAAGAGATTAAAGGCAATTCCATAGTTTTCAGTAGAACATGCAGTGAAATAGATACTGTCCCCACATGGATGCTGCTGTTGTGTTTCTCTTGGTTCCTGTGCTCAGACTGCTAATTTATCCCAGAAGAGTTTAATGTAATGTACATACATAAACCTTTCTCCAGGTGGAAGGCAGCAACCTGATGGATAAAGAGTCAAGTTAGGAAGTGGGAAACAGGGATTAAAATCTTGCAAGAGAAAGCCAGGAACTGAACCTTGATCACAGATTTCTTTGGTCAGCGCTCAGACCACAGTGTTACAGTATAAAGGGAACATGAGAGTGGTAGAAGGCCTCCTCCAGCTATTCTAAAGAAGTACCGAAAGTGCTGCTACATTTTATGGGTGACTGTTCGTTACTGCTGTGCTTTAGGAGTGACTTTATGCAATGTATTGTAATGAGCTCCTCAAGGAATGTAGCAGAGGGTTCCTAGATGCCAGGCTTAAGTGTGAAGATGGAAGTGAGCAGCTCGCTCAGAGGGAGTTTTTAGAATCCCGGTATTGCATGCAGTTATCTACATTTTTGCCCAAGTCCCTCTTTAAGTTACTCAAGTCCTTGTGTGGACAAGCACAGATTGAGGCACCACTGATTGAACACCAACCTCATTTTTGACAATGCTTGTTTTAACTTGGTGCAAAGTGACACCTACTGTCCCTGTATATTTGTAGTATTATCTGGAATTTATTTGTGGTGGGTTTATTTTTGTTTAACAGTAAAGCCTATACTTGTCATGAAGCATCTTGAAAGTAAAAAATAAAGACAAGACCATCTCAAAAACATCTGTGCACATTAGCCATTAGTATTATCATTGCTCATGGATATCCTCACAGCAACTGCATGCCTTAAAGGTTCTGGAAGTTGATTGATTGTTCCCAAACTACTACATAGTTTTAGTTGATTAACCACATATATTTTTTGCCAATATGTCTGGCTACCTTTTAGAAGTTAGTGCATTGCTGGCCGTATTACAGAAACAGATTTTTTTAAGGATTGGAATCAGATTTGGCAGTAAAGGGTTCAGTTGCAAATTCATAGGTGATCTCAAAATTTCATTTGACATAAAAGAGAACTCTTCGCAATGGAAAAATAAGAGCCTGGATTCTATTTAAAATGACATCTCCACTTGCAAACTTGTTTTTTTTTTTAAGCATTAACATAAGCCCTCTCAGGGACAGTGCTTACTGAAATTTCTGGTATTTTCCCTGTTCATTTGAGATTGTCTTCCTAGGAATGAGGTAACATCCTGTCTTTTTAAAAGCAGAAAAATATCTGTTCAAAACGTCTTCTCATTAAAAGCTCTTTTGTCCTTTCTTTGGCTTTTTCAGTTTTTAATGAGTTGTTTATGTATCTCAATGGTTTGAAAAGACAGATGTATTTTATGTAATCTTCCATGTAAGCTTTTTTCATTTCACTTATAAATTGCTTTTCCATATTTTAAGATGTAGTTGTGTTTTCGTTGAAAAAATCACAAAAAAAATTGCGAGCAGCCATTTGTTACCCACCATGAACTTCCAGATAAAATGGGTATAAATTGCAGTAGGTAATAAAATCCCAACTTATAAATAAGCCACAATTTTATTGTAGAAATAGCAATTAAAACTGTGTTGTTCTGTTTTATTTTTACTCTAAGACTGTAATATACGAGTTTCATTTGAGTAACAGTTTAATAGTTAACAGCATGTGCTCTGTTTTGCTCAAAGGGCAACTCTACGTACCAGAGCTGGAGACGCCATGCTGCCCAGAGATACAATGATGAACGGCCTCCTTACAGTGAAGGGCTTCCAGAGCCTACCAGGAAAGGCTGTAACCTATACATTATAAACTCATAAGGAACAGTGAAAGCCAGAGACACCAAAACTGTGAAACTTGTAACTGAATAACAATAATTTAAGCCCATATGCCAGGCTGTATATCATAGATTTCTGCATCCTGAATCACAAGTGGTGACACTGAAATAGTGTCCCATTTTTTCATCTTTATAAACCTAGCCTTAGTTTACTGTCAGATACACTTTTAACTCTTATAGGTTTTGCAGTTCAAGGACAAAGCCTTAACTGCATCCTGAGCCTTAGTCTGAAAGCAAACAAAAGACAAAACAATTGTTTTGGTCGTTTAAGAAAATGTGTACTTTGTCTGTTGATTTGGAGTACCAAGAAATGTGAAAGCTGTTTGACCTGTTGCAGGTCCCAAATCTGACTTTAAAATCACCAGTGTCACTTGGCATTTCTTCACTGAAACAGGTGTTTCATACCAGAGAAATATCTTTGTTGTTATGACTTGATATAGAAGTGATGTCCATAAATACCCTAAGTATGCACTTAAGAAAAGAACATATACATAGTCCTAGTTGGGAAAAATCAAAGCCTGATGTCTGTGAAGCTCCCAAAGCAAGACACAAAGCGAACCAAGGACAGACTTGCTACTGTGTTCTCTCTGGTGGCTGTGGTTAGAAGTTGTGAGATGTTTATGTTTTTGCTGACTCTTCCTCTGTTCAAATCCTGCTCTTGTTCACATTATTGTTTTTGAATCAGATGTAGTCAAATAACTACCATAACTGACAGTGCTTCTGTCTGTATAAGGCTCAAGTACTGGTTAGGTTTTATTGTCATCCTCCACACAGAGCTGCCTGTCACCAGGCAGACCAAAAGTTATGTTTCTAGGACTGCAGAGCTAGTGTTGCCTTTACTATAAAGTCACAGGAAAAAAGAGGAAGAAAGGGAAGGGAAGGGAAGGGAAGGGAAGGGAAGGGAAGGGAAGGGAAGGGAAGGGAAGGGAAGGGAAGGGAAGGGAAGGGAAGGGAAGGGAAGGGAAGGGAAGGGAAGGGAAGGGAAGGGAAGGGAAGGGAAGGGAAGGGAAGGGAAGGGAAGGGAAGGGAAGGGAAGGGAAGGGAAGGGAAGGGAAGGGAAGGGAAGGGAAGGGAAGGGAAGGGAAGGGAAGGGAAGGGAAGGGAAGGGAAGGGAAGGGAAGGGAAGGGAAGGGAAGGGAAGGGAAGGGAAGGGAAGGGAAGGGAAGGGAAGGGAAGGGAAGGGAAGGGAAGGGAAGGGGAAAAAAGTAAGAAATGAGACAAAAAAAGCAAAAGAGAGATTGGATTATCTAGTGGGGGCTGGATTTATTTAAAAATAAATTTATTTTTATTAAATTTAAGCTGATATAATTTGCTGAAAACTCTTCCCAATTATCCCATTGCATTGATTTCCATACAGTCATATGAAGTGACTGAATTTCCTCCAGTATACTACAGTATACAGAAGCAGAACTAATCTACACACAAATAAATCATGAAAGTCTACAGTTAATTTGTATTTGTAGAAACACTCTTTTTTTATTTAGCAAAATTGTTTTCAGTTAGAACAGCTCTCTTGTGCTCATGTATTTTGGAAGTAATCCCAAGTTTTCAAACCGTCACCTAGCCATAAGGAAGCTGTTGAGAAAAAGAGCCAGGCAATACACTACACTGTAGTGAGATAAGTTCTAATATCACTGCCACTTTATAAAAGTATCTAATGAAAAGATCACATAGTATGAGGTCAAGAGACCTCTTTGATTCTCTGGCACATGTATTAAAAGATATATTGGTATGCTATAAAATCCTACAAGAAATACCTTGTACAGTTCTATCCTTTAAGCGTATAAAAATATTTTATAGTTCAGAGTATGCTGACCGTGTATGACATTTCACATACATATTATTAAATTAGCAAAGTGCTTTTGTTTTAATGTGTACCTACTTTATGATTTTTGTTGTCAAGGAGACACAGAGGTTAGATTCTGCTCTTGACTATTCAGTTTTTCCATGGTCATCTATCCGTTAGTGTATCCTGAAGAAGATCTTAGTTCTCTGTATGCAAGTGATAATGAAAAATGTTAATGAAATTTCAAGTAAGATAAAATACAGCATAATGGTCATGATCTTTTTTTTTTATTCTACTGTACTTGTGAGAAATGGACAAATTTAATAGGAGCCGTTCTGCAGAAAAGCAGTTTGCAACTTCATGATGGAATTTTCAGTTTTCCTTACTGAAGTTAATGATTTTGAAAAGAAAAATGTGTGTTTGAATCCTAATGTATGACTTCTGTTCACTGAAATGGTCCCCAGGGCTAATCCTGCATGATCAGTATGGATCTGGGGGCGGGGGGGGGGGGGGGGGCAGTGGGGAGGCCCATCTGGAGGAAACTGGCCAGCTCTCCTAGAGGAGATTGGAGCTCTGGAATATAGCAAGGCCATATATTACATTCACGTTGCTTAATTGAAACTTAGTTCCACAGGGCTGTGATAGAGAAGAGAAGGAGAAATACAGCTTCCTTTACTGGTCATGTCTTCACAGCCATCACAGATAGTAGCAAATTTCTGAGCTTCTAATCCTGATTGTCCAGATGTGATCCTACTCTTGTCCTCAAGCCACGCAGTCATGACAGTGTGGCATGGTGCCTGAATTGATAATCTCTGTCTTAGCATTTGGCCCATAGCGAGAGGATAAAGTGTAGAAGTGATGCAGAATTGGAAAGGGTAGCCACCTTTGTTTTTACTTACCCAACACTGTGGAAATACACTGAGCTGTTTTGACTTTCTCATGAGAAAATATGAATCAATTACTTGTTTGTTTGTTTTTGATATCTCAATGACAGAGTCAAAGGTTTGGGTTGAGGATGGTTTTGGTGGTGGCAGGGTTGTTGCCTCTGAAGATCTGAGGAACAAAGCTGAAAAAGCATCAAGCTATGGCTTCCAGGAATTTTGAGGACAGAATTTGGAGGGATATTGCACTTAAAATGTGAATTATGCTGTAAACATAGTGAATCCATTACTTTTTAAAACACAGAAGATTCAGGAACAGATTCCTTAGAGGCCACTAGAGCTGTAGAATCATATAAGAATATGTTATTGACTGCTGTTGACTGCTATACTTGGTCACATGCTAATCAGACTATGTGTATTTTAAAGCCTGTCTGTAGTTTAATTTATGACCAACTACACTACTTGTATGGTATTTAAAGGTGTCACAGACAGTTTGGATGTAATCCAAAAAGCAAGCAAAGTTTTATTCTTTCTCTAAGAATCAAGCAATGCACTTTTCTTTCCTTGATGAAAGATTCTGGCTCAGCAGGCTGAGCTGCCTCACAAAATATATATATGTCTGAAACATAAGAAGCTTGCATTGACAAAGGAAAAGCCAAAAATAAAATAAAGAAAAGAGAGCTAGCTTGATGACAAGCTGGCATGTTCAAATTTGAAGCTCAGATTCAATGTGAATCACAACCATGTGAATCTTACTCTGTTTCAGAACTGAAGCAGAGCTCAGATCTTGCAAACAGAATGATTCTGCCTCGATTTACGTATGTACGTAGACCTTCTCCAGTCCATGGGATTGCTTGCTCATGTGCAGAGCTACATATGGAGTGGATTATCTGGATAATGCCCTGGAAAAGAGTTCTGATTCTTTTTTTTTTCCTGATGGGTTACTGTCATGACACTTTTCCATCTCTCGGAAAGGCTACCAACAGGAAGGACTGTTGGATATAATGAAAAATATTCCTATGAAAATAAAAGCTGGATAGATTTTTCAGCAACATACCAGGACTATTTTTACAACCCTTGAAAAATGCACAGTTGTTTCAAAAGATTTGAGAGAAGGGTTTCACTAGAAATAGGGCATCCGTGGTTTCAATGTCAACTGATCTGGGAGTTGGTGGGGGGTGTGGGGGCAAGGAGAGGGAGAGGTGGGAACAGATTGTACTAATAAAGCCACACAATAGTATTACACATGGAGTTTAACATTAAATAAAGATTGCCCAAATTCCTACCTGCGAATGCTTAGCCTGGTGTTTGTTACACTTCCAAGTGTGAAAGAAAAGCCACAAACATTTATCATGATTGTCACTGAGGCCCCCTTCCGCACCTCTCCCATGCTCTCCACTCCTTTCTCTGTGTTTCAGAGCTGTCAACATCCATGCGTGCTCAAGCCTCCGTTTCTGGCCATTAGTGCGTTATGGGATTGTTTTCCATGGCCTGCCTAAGAAGCAACAGCCTAATTTGAGCAGGCAGGGAAGGGCTTTTAGGAGCTGGGAACAGTCTGAGCCCTGGCAGCATTCAAGATATCCTCCCTGAGGCTCATACCTGTTGAATTACCCCAGCACATGCTGAGCCTTTTGCATGCAGCAGCCTCTACCAAGCACTGCCATTTTGGAGAATGCTAGTCTCTGGTGGCTAGCAGCATGCTGCAGGGATCCTAAGCTGCAGAAATTGCCCTGCACTGAAGTCACAGATCCCTTTTTCTCCTAACTGAGGAATGTGAGAAACTTCTCTCATCTCTTAGCAAATTCTTGATATGATTATTCTGTATTTATGTCTTCCTATCATGTTCTTCGCTTTTTTTTTCTTGGGATTCAGTCCCTTTTCTTTGTCTTATTTTATTCCCCTTCAGATTAACAAGGTTTTTTTCAGTGACCATTCTTACGTTTTCCTACATCTTATCATAAATTTATAGTACGCTTCTTTCAGTATCTATCGGTAGGGGGAGTGCTTTAGGAATAAAATTATTAATCCTCATTATTTTTAACCCAAATGCCAGGCATTTACACAGAGAAGGTGCCTTTTGAGTGTCTGAAAATGCTGCACTGGGGAAGGTGGGGTTTTATGTCATGTGGACACAGTTGAGGTGGGCCTAACTCTGGAGGAAAAGAGGAGGTCTGTGGAAAGGCTTTTAGCTGCATACAGGGATGATGAGGACTCACCTGGATTCCGTCTTATTGAAATGAAATGAAATGAAAAAGAAAGCCAGCGGTGAAGGTGCATTTGGCTTCTCCCTTATTTCTGAGGAGTGCACGTTCCCCAGTTCCCTTTCTCTTTCTGAAATGGCAGCCATGAGGAGTGGTGCTGTGCCAAGGTGACCCACACTCTGGCTCACAGTCACCCCTTGGCAGCTTGAGCTCCCCATGGTGCCAGGCGCTGGCTTGGTACTCCTGTAGGGTCACCCTGTCCCACCCTGCTGCTCATGCCCTAACAGGGGCACTACAGCCACGTGACGCCAGCCAAAATCAGGTCTCCAGCGTGATGAAGCTCAGCCCAGCACTTGCTGGGTGGAGCTTCTGCCAGCGGCGCTATGCATTGAGGGGCTTAGTGTTGCGCTAAAGACTTCCAAATAAATCCCACAAACCTTTAAGGAACCTTCTGGTCTTTCCTGGAGCAGTATAGTAGATAGTAGTACAGTGACAGCATCTCCTATTCATGCATTTCAGTTTCTAGCTCAAGGAATATGCTGTGTGGAATCTGCTTTTGCACTTAATTCTTGGCAGCACCTGTGAATGAACGGAGGAGCTAGTTAACACTTGGTTGTGACTTTTGTGATGGAGCTAGGAGAGGAATCATGTGGTTAGGATTATGAAGAGTTAATGACATGATGTCTTCAGTCATTGTCAAATTGGACCGCATTCAGAGGCAAGCATGAAGGGATTTCTTGTTTTCTTAACCACAGAAGCTACTCTGAGGAATCTATTGCCAATCTATTTTTAATTATGGTAATTACTAATAAATTATTTCACTAGCACTCCTGGTTCTTGTATTTGCCACTGTTGATATTTCATAGCTTTAATTTATGCTTCTTCACTGCCATTGGCTTTGTTTGGTAATTACACAAATAAAAAGCACACCTTCATCTTCCTGTGTGCTTTGTCTCGTCAGCGCACAATAGCAGCCATTGTCCACATTTTGAAGAAGATCTGATGCAGAAATTTGCTATAAAGAGTAGCCAGTATTTCAGACATTGAAATGGATATCTCCTAGTTGCACAAAGACAACTAAATGAGATATCCTAGGGTTATATAAGCGATTTTTTGTAGCTGTCAATAACTTATCAGTTTAAGACTCAGGCACTCACTGCTGAACTCTGTTGTGGTTTCCTTTCAATGTCTGACCTTAAACTGTATGATGATAAGTACTTTTATATTTGATAACCACTGCAATTTTTAAAATAATCAGACTGTGTAGACACTCTTCCACATATACAAACATGTCCCTTAAATATTAACAACCTTATTTTATTCTGCACCTCTGCTCAGTTTTCTATAAAATTTTAAAATGTACTGTAGGCTGTTAAGTATCTTCAATAGCTCTTTAAACTGTGCAGATAAGCTGTGAAACCTGTACGTGCCACCTCCAACTCTGACTGTGACATGTATTGTGGTCTCACAGAAAAGTAAGCTGCAAGTTATTGTGGTACAGATTAAATTCTTTATTTGTCAGGGAGGACTCACAGATATCCATGCATTTATACTTCTTCAGTGGTAGTATTTTACAACAGGGGAAGTTTTACTGTCATTTCCCTTCCCACTCTAGGAGTTTGTAGGTGTTATCTCCTGCCTTCATGTGCCCTCAGTGAAGAAAGAAAATTAAAAATGTGAGAGTCAGCTCAGATTCCCAGAGAAATCTACTATGGGACTGCCAACCCACCAGTGAAGTTTGGTTCAGATTAAACGGAATCGTTTTATACCAATCTGTCTGTAACAAAACTTTCCCAGATGCTGTAAAATGGTATCATGATGCTTCTGCTTCTGAGCTTCTGAAAAAGAAGAGTTATATCATTTTGCATGCAGATTTTTGGAGGATAGTTACTGAGGCTTCTCTCTAGTTCCTATTTATACAGATAAATGATGTGCTCTTTCTGGAGTCTGGTCCTTAATGCCTTCCAGGGACTACTTGTATTGAGTAGGAACTAAAATGAGACTTCCTCCAGAGCAAGAACTTTGAGGTATGAGGGTCTTGATAATCAGAAATGAGGTGAGATAGGTGAAATAATTTTTTGCACATTTTTGCGCTCTTCAAAGGAAACTCACAGTAAGGCAGACACAAGTGTCTCCTCTGCAGCATTTCTAGCCTAGGCACCTTGTGAAACGTTGAGTCCCAGAGATACAATTCTGGTGGTGGTGACAAGACACACTGACGCTGACACTGACATGACGCAAAGACATGCACATTTAGAAAGGTTTTCGAAATAGTTCCATCTGACTCCCTGTTCCTTATTTCCTTCCTGGCTTTCTTTTATCATGTTTGCATTTTGCTCCTAATGTAATGTTTCTTCTCTGTGTTTTCCCAAATGTCCCACCCTGCTCTGGAAGATCACTTCTTTCTGAGCTAAAAATGAATATTCTTATCATATGGAAACAGATTAGTGAAGGAAAACTTGGATTTTTCATGTAACTTTCAAAAATGTCTCAGTCCTTTGTTTCAATGCTGATACCACTGAAAGTTAAAAAAAAAAAAAAAAAAAAAAAAAAAAGAAAAGTATCTTTGTTCAAGATGACCAAACCTCCTCCCTTCTTATACAGGGAAGCCAATGTAAGGTGGCCAGCCCTAGTGATACAACACAACTGTAATTATCTGTGTGGAGGCTGCATAGAGATATGGAAGTGATTTTCATCAGCTATACCTCTAGTGAAGTTCTGCAGGCGTAAAGTCAGGGAATTAACTGACTGAATGTCCAGAACCTGAATTTAGCCCAAATTGCATGGGGAGGCCGCTTCTGCTACAGCCAGTCTAGCAAAGTAGGAATAGCGGTCATGTCTGGAAAGTCTGGGGCCACAGTCTCTGGTGTGTGTCTGTCTCTTGGTTATGTATCACAGAGTTACCTTCAGCCAAGCCAGTCTGGTGATTTTCATTCCCCTGCACGAGTATTGAATATTGTAAGTTTAAACATGGTTTTATGGTTAATAAGTACTCTTCACGCTGCTGGTAAGGGCCCCCCAGGGCCTAACAAAGATCATTCTTTGTTTTAAAAGAATCTCATAAAAGTAGATTGGTCGTTCTGATCACGCAGACAGATGTGTGCTGTCCGAACGCTCCCTACCCCCTGCAGTCCGCAGCGTGCACTTGAGGAGTTCAATAATATGAACCTCACTAATCATTGCAGTGTCGGTTCAGGTCACACTACCACAGACTGAATGAGGCGTCCCTGCATTAGATACGCAATGGAGTCCCATCATACTCTGAAGTACAAAAGAACCATGCTGTTCTGCAACAGCAGAGGCAGAAAGCTAACCCTGAAAGACACCATGCCTTTTAGGACAGCAGTGATAGAGCCTTAACATCTTGAAGGGTGAAGCCATTTATCCCCTATTTCTCTTGTCACCCTTACCTGAAAGTTTCAAATTAGCTGCTCCGTTGCAAGTTTCAGCTTTAATTTTTAATTTGCGCCACTTAGAAATGCATGCAGTTTTCAAAGTAAAATATGCCAGGGTTCTGGAAATCAGATGCTGTGTTTAGGCATCAAATAGCCCAGAGGACTCTGCTTAAGTGGAGTCAACTAATGTATTTTTCCCATCTCCCTGTAATTCCAGTGAGTGCCTGATCCGAGACCCCTTTGTTTTACCTTCCCACAGTCTTCCCAGATAAAAATTTGCCACTCAGAACGGCTGAATCACTCCATCACCTCCTCTAGCTCTTCACTGCCTAAACTTCCCATTGAGATCATTCATTCATCAGCTGCAAAAATCTTCTGTTGTCTTTCTGCTTACAAGCATCTAGATTCATCTTTGCCTGCAAAACCTGATGTAACTCATACCCCTAAGCATACAGGTCCCCTCTCAGCTATAAACCACCCAGGGGTACTCTTCTGCCCCCTATTGCCAGCTCTTCAGTCCCTCTTTCTCCATCCACACAGAACCATTCTTTCCTCTTTGATCTCTATTTGACTACATGAGTCTGATAGATGTTAACCTTTTGTTTTCAAAGTCTTAAGCAGATTTCTGTAGCCACCCGTTGTTTCTCTACTACTCTTGCCAGCAGCTCACATTTTAACTTTACTTTTCCAGCAATCTCCAAAAGAAGCAAATTGTGCATGGCCAGTGACAAGTGGAGAATGGTGGTGTTTTAAAAAAACCTCAGACAGTATTATGCTCTGAACTGTCTCTTCCATTTTCAGCGATTCTGCTTACTTTTGTATCGCTGCTTTTGAGCTGAGGTGTGTACAAGGCAGTCCCTTTATTATTTGCTGTAATATTTTCTAAAGATTTCTTACACAGCTTGAAAAACAGTGACAGTAAATCCTTCTCTAATACACCAAGACCACTACAAAGAATGCTCTGCTCATTAGGCAGACACCTAGGCTGAACTCAACAAGGCATTTGGCTAAAAATGCTCACTATGGACACATCTGCTTTATCCATCTGTTGTGGGAAAGAGAGGCAGAAGGAGTTGTGGAGGAGATATATATATACATATATATGTGGGGGAGATATATAAAAAAACCCAGCACCTCAAATTATTATTTCAATTTATTTGTGTTGATGTGAATGTAGAAGACTAGCTGACTTTCTGGAATCACTGCATCAAAATGACTGTGATGTATGAGATGAAAAAAGCTTTCTAACACACAGAGAGACTCTATTTCTTCTTTTGCTGCAATGCTGTGTGCAACAGAGAGACACTCAAGATTCGTACTTTTATTTTTATTCTTTCACTGCTCTGTTCATACTCAGGGAATGGAGTACTTTCTCCAGCCTGAAGCCTATTTAAAAACAGACAGCGCTGGTTTTTGACTTGCGTGTCAATTCAGATGCCTAAAAAAACTCTTCCAAATGTAATGCTCTTAAACATAAAGAATTCTGTTTAAAAACAAGAAAAAATAAGTTTTAAATCCACATGGTTAAAAAATGCTAGAAGGGCAGTACTAGAAACTGATGGTGTTTTTTCTGACTTGAAGGCAAAATACATTTTAAAGGCAAACTATAGTAAACTATTCTGACTTACATAAAAGCAAGGAAATGAGAAATATTTGCCATGTGTCATCTTGCTCCTGAGAGTACTCACTGGTTGTGTTCAATTCACATTTTATGAAAGGCTTTCTGTATGATGCTGTTGCAAAGGACAGTGATTTGCTCTCCTGAGAGCCCACATGACGGGAAGTATATAGCATATGGTGCAGTAGGCAAGGATGTCAATGGGAGCTCTTCAAACTTGCAAATCTTGATATTCCACTTCACTCATGAGAATGTTTTGGCAGTAAAGAAATCTGATGAAAGCTGATGGTGATCAAATTTCCTAGTATCTTTCCCTTAAAAGTCTCACCTGCAAGACAGGCTTTATCATGCAATGTCTTAGGAAGCTCATGAGAACTTGCTCTCAAGGCTGTTGAAGCCAGATGGATTTCCACAGGCTTTGGATCAGCCTGTTTACTGGATAGAAAGGATCCTTTCATACATGCATGTTCTTATTGTTAGTCAGGATCTTGACCTGACGACTAAATCTCATGGTGCTAGATGACATGCCCATGTTGGTTCCTCTGGATACCTCCAGCTCTGGTGACAGCTCATATTTTTCTATTTGGCTTGTCAGTAGACAGGGAGAAGAAAATTAATGACTTATACAAATTCTTAGACAACTTTGCATCAAAAATTAGTTTGGGACAGCACCTCTTTCCTTTTTGTCGCTTTGATGCCTGTTAAAGTAACTCAGAACAAGATTTTTTAAGATTTATTGTAGTCATTGGTGTTGCTTTTTTGAATCTGTATCAAGCACTCAAACACGTATCAATTCATGATAGTAGCTTCAAGACTGTGTAATTGATGTAGTAATTTTCAACTTATTTCACAGAATCACAGAATGTTAGGGGTTGGAAGGGACCTTGCAGAAGAAACCATTTGGGGGAAGAAAAAATAATGTTTAGCAAATAGATTAAACTCTTTAAACAAGATGGGTTTGAGTCAGAACTTCTCTGCAATAAAATACAGTTCTACCATTTACGAGACTTGTAAATATAGATCTTGGCTTATTTATCCCCATTAAATACGGTAAAAAAGTTAACAATGCAGAGGCAGTGACATAAGCTTGGTGAATATGGGCCTTTACTTGAAGTTGCCATAGTGTTTGTGGTTGAGCCTATCAGTAATAGCCCATAACAATTTCTTAAAAAGAGATGGCAAGACAGCAGTAAGAACTGTGCTGGACACCACTAAAACTCTGTCCATGTAAGCAGAAGCTCCACTTGTTAGCTCAAGTTGAAGGCACTGAAAATCTGGAAAAGAAAAAAGGCTAACCTTAAAATTTACATCAACCTATAGTTTTAAAAGAGGGATGATACATGCCCTTCTCTTCCAGGGTTGTGTGTGTAGCCTTTTACACTCACTTTCTTTCATTTATCTCTTTGTGAGAGGAATTTACAAGGATTTGCATCATTTCAGAGCATATAGCTGGTGCTCACCTAGTGTCTATTCCTTTAACACAGCTCTCTCTCTCTCTTTCTGTCTCTTGCTAAATACATAGATGTATATCTGTATATGTTTATATGTATATACAGGTCTTCATATACATTTGGAGAGAAAGAGTAGAACAGAGATTTCATTCAGGACTACTTTTTAATTACTGCATCTGTTTTCTGCATTGAAAATATAAAACACATAAATTTCATAAGCAATTTCCAGGTAGGCCAGTTTACTAACCAGAAATAGTATTATGTGAAACAATGGGAAGAAGGTCAGGGTTGTCCTTTTATTCAACCATAAAAGGATTCAGTCTCCAGTAGTATTAAGAAGTAATTGTCACAATAGTTTCCAAATATTGTGGCTGGGACCTGACCAGCTGCTTTGGGGTATGCAGTCCTGAACATATCACAAATGATTAATTCTCATCAGATTTGAGACTCTGCCCATAACTAAGGTGACACCACCTTGGATTTCTGACTCCAAATGCTCAAGAAATGCAGCACTAGCACTTCAGAGGAAGAGGTAGTTGTCTTGCAATGCTAACTGTAAAATAAGCCATGTACTGGAGATGTTTCTCCCTAACCTTGCGCAGAAGTTATTACCCAGATTATATCCTGAAGCATAAAGGATTTCCCCTTTATAAAAGTTTTATCTCATCTAATGTAACTGTGTTAATTACGTATGCTCTTCTCACTCAACTGTATATTTCCCTTTTGAAGCTGATTTAATTTTTTTATTTGCTCTATTCAAAAACATTTTGATTAACTTTTGTTTCATTCCAGTCTTCATTTCAAAGATAACACACTTTCACTTGACACCTTTGTTCCCACAGAACTCTTTTTGTGACAATTTTGGGAGAGAAAACACTATTTTCATTGTTTTATCTAAGTTTCATTTGTCATGTTGTCAAAAAAGCAATCTTTTAAAATATATTAATCCAATTTTATCTGAGAAACAAAGACTGTAAAGTATAATATCTGAAAGTTTAAAGTATAATATCTGAAAGTGCTTTGTCATTTCTTCACTTGATTCTTCTCAGTGAAAGAAGTGTTAGGGGCAAAGTGTGTTTCACTACATGCTCTTTTACCATAAGCGCAGTAATGTTTTACGAGGTATCCCTCAGAGTAACAGGGAAACAGAGCGCCAGCTCTACTCCCAGTGAACAGAACGATAAAACATGCCTTTTTAGTGCTAGAAGAATCAGCCCTTTTCTCCTTCAGCACCTTTTAGTTTCACAATGTGTCTCCTTGTGTTGTACCATCTTGAGAACAGATATATAGGTTTTTCTGACTTACTTCTCTTCTGTAGTCGTTACATTGTAAATCTTTAGTGTGATTCCTCTTGAGCAGTCATAAACTTTTAGTCTCTTGTTATGCAAAACAGTTTCTGTATCTGTAGTTATCTTCGCTTGCCATTTATAACTGTTGCGTACTTGTAGATCCTTTTTGAATGGCATGCCCAGCACTGACCATGATTTTTTAAAAGATTTTAGGACTTTAATGACTATGCCAAAGGTCAAAAAGGCTAATTTGAACAACAGTTTCATTCTGTATTATCTCTCAAGCTGAGTAAAAGTGTCATGTATTAAAAGTGTAGTCAAAACTGTTATGATGGGAAGCATGCTTATGAGAATGTGTTAGTGGCAGAGTATCACATGCCTTGGTATATTGATATTAGCCCCAGTGGTAGTATAACACCTTCTAAGTGTTTTCTCTGGAGGAAGCTTCTTCCTTACCCTGACTGTAAGAGCTCAGTGACACAGCTGGCTCACCATGAACAGAATGGGGCAGTAGATCCCTATGGCCCATACATTTGTCAGTGAGGTCCAAGAGCGGTCGTACAATCAACATTTAGGTACAACAGGTTAATGATACTTGGCCATGGTACATTTTTCCTTATGGCGTGACATATCAAAGACATATTGGAATGGGTCCAATACCTGTATGACATCCTTTGGACTTCATTATATTGACAAACATGACATACTCAAAAGCCCACCTCAGTTTCGGGTACAAAATAGGCAATATTTTGCGTTTGTTCAGACCTGGAACTATGAAGAAAGTCAAACAGAAGAGTAATGCTTTGAAAGCAGTTTCAAAATAAGTTCCTCTCATGGCACTTTTCTGTCCATTGTCTCTCCTGGGTGTTATGGTGATGAGAGAATGATGAGTTGCATTTAGATGGCTGGTTGTCTTTGCCAGGATGGCCCTTGTTCTTTCTGTATGGGGAGATGATGAATACATCCAGACTCTTTCAGCTGGCAGATATTGAGTTCTAACATAGGCGGTCACCTTAGGCTGAATTAATCTCTGTCACCTTTAGCAGTACTCTGTGTTGAGATCTCGGACAAACAAGAATTTTGTGCAACAGCTTTTTCTCTGTTCTCTTTTTTCCCCAGCAAAAAGGACTGCAAAGAGTGGATCATTCCACACGGCATTCTCTGCTGTCCTGCCAGAAGAAAGTCCTGCAGAAGAACTGCAATGAGATTTATACGAGTGGAAGCTTGCACACATGGGAAGCTGCAGGAGTTAGTTGGAGATATGCCCCCTAAGAGAAGCTCAGGTGGATGGAATGGCTTTCCAGGATCTGGGATTTACTGTTTCAGAGATAGTTGCATGCACATGTTATACTGGTTCAAATTTAGAAGCTATTTTTGAAAATAAGGCCCTTAACAATGTTAATTACATATATATAATCCTTGAAATTATATTAGTGGTAGGAATTTGAACATTACTCACAGAACTCACTTAATAGAATTATGACATTAACATTCCTTTTGCGCTGTTGAACTGTCACTGCACTTTAAGAGGGATGATATGTTTTTTAAAAGCCACTGGAAACATGCAAATCAAAGTAAGCATTGAGGTGCTTAACACTGAGGGAACAGTGCCTAGAAAGACTAAAAGAGATAACATTTCCTTCATAAATTGATTTCGTAACTGTATGATTTTTAACCACTCATCACTATTTCCTTTTTCTTAAGTTTAAAGGAGCTGTTCGTCCTGAGAAGATCCGAAGTATAAAGGAGAAACCACAAGGTGGACAGGTGCAAATGGCAATCAACATAACCTTCATCAATGTCCTTTTTCATTAGTTTGCAAAACCATTAGAAACATGTTGTAAAATTCCCATGCTGAGCTGCCATGTTGGCACAGTTCATTGGCTAACACTTTTAAATCACAGCAAATCCAATAGGTTATTGCATCCTGATACTCTTCATTAGCAAAATCCAACAGTCTGATCCTGTCCAATGGATCTTCTAAAAATTGCTAAGCCAGTTTTATACCCAGCAAAAGGAATCTGAGGAGCTCTGCTTATAAGATTCATACAGACAATGCTGCAGGTTCAGCTAATGGTTGTCACACGGTAATAAAAAAGCAGTAATAAAGCTGATTATATAGAGACACTAAAAATCATATTTTGTCAGCTGCTTTGACTTTTTTGCATCATAATGTTAGTAGTATTTGGAGCAATGGAGAGTGATAGCATTACAGCCATAACAATCATTACAGATCTCAGTTAAGAAAAAACAGGTCATATGTCACGAGAGTTGTTTCTACATATTCAAGCACTTCTCCTTTGTAGACTATCTTTTTCTCACTTCTTGAGCCTTATCTTCAGGAAATGCTAATTAACTTGCCTTTCCATAGACTTTCCTTTTAGTAGAATCACTGGAGAACTGTTTTTCTTGTTGCAATTACTGTCATTCCTACTGGTTTTTGGATTTTAGTAACATGGTCACAGAGTTGAGAGTAATACCATGGCCCACATACTGTGAAGTCCTGCAGGCTGTACAGTTTAGCCTGATAGAATGATTGTAGCATAGACACCAGTTCACTGTGTAGCCTTGAAATTATTTCCAGTCTTGGTTTGCACAGGGATGCATGGAACATGTTTCGGCTCCTCTGGTGGAACAGGCTGTTCCCACAGCAGTGCAAGCCCATTTTCCCTGCTGGCCACACAGATCTATATGAGAGCATTCATTAGCTCAATATATGTCTCCTGTACAATATAGAAACAAGACTATTAGCATATGATGACCTGGTGATGATCATCATCATTGTTATTGCCTTTAATCACATGATTCCATAGGTATCCCTAACTAAGCCGTGTATATTACAAGGCCATTTTAAGAGCATACAGATGGATATGAGTTCCATGGTTTGGTTTTTTTTTCCTGCAGTTTAATATCTCAGTAAGCATTAGAACAGACATGTTTACCTATATTGTCTTTTGTCCTGCAAGCTTTGTTTGGGAAAGGCTCATATGTCTCCAGACTGGCCAGTCTATCCCTGACCCACAAACAGGTGTTTTTACAACTTCCAAGCACTTGCAGTTCTGCACTGTGAATGGTGCATGTGAACAATCATGCAGCTTTTGCCACTTTTTAGGCAGTTCTGCTATGACAAGAAAATTTTTGTAAGCTCTCATTCGTTTGAGTGATTTCATCAGTGCAGATTTAATTTCTAAGATTCACCTCCAGTGAGTGTCATGTATCAACATACTGGATAGTTTATTAAAAAAAAAAAAAAAAAAAAAAAAAAGGCATGATCATATTTGTGGTTATATGGCCTGACCAAAACTATTTGGAACTAATTTTTTTTTTTTCTTGAATTGCTTTTATGAAGCAATGAGTGTGCTCATAGTCTATCTATGAATATTCTGTGAATTTTCATTGCCTCTATGAGAATAACTTTGCAAATTTATCATCAGTTTTAACACATATGTGCTTTAAAAATGTGTGTCCTCTAAATCTAGGAAGGCCGTCTAGAAGAACCACTACGCTGCCTTCTAAACTGCAAAATCATTGGTGAACTGAGAAACTGAAGTTCTTTCTGCCTACATTCAGTTCCTTTTGTGGCAAAGCAACAGAAGAATCGGATCAGACAATGATCTTCTAAAACAATCCACCATGTCATCTTGTCTACCTGAAATGAATTCTATATAAAGATGTGCTTGGTTGCAGAACCCAAAACTTCACAGGTTTCACATTATTTTCTCTTAATAATAATAATCTTTCCAATTGAGTTTTGATTGACTCCATTTGTACTCACAGATATTTTTAAATGAAGGCATGCTTAGCATTACAGGCTGTGACTGACGAGCAGGGTATTTAGAATTTGCCTAACTTTAAGCCCATGAGCAGTGGTTTTTATTTTGAAATGATCCAAGCTTAAAAAAAGAAAAAGAAGGAATGACTTCAGCTGTGAGACTATCCTACTCTCTTTGTTTGAAATCTATCGAATTGGGGCAATCAGGAATATATTGTGTGAAATCCCAGTCCCAGAGAGCTCACTGACTTCAACGTTATTTGTTTTTTATCAACCACTTTCTAAAAACAGTCTGGGTCTTCTTATTATGCAGGTGATATACATTGACATGTATCTATACAATACAAGTCCTTATACCAACTGCCTGTGAAAAAAGCCACTTGTTTTCTTCCCGTTAAGCCATTTAAGGCTACTATAAACATACTGTTCAGTCTTGAAACTGGGGAGTAGGGCTATAAATTTGAGGTTTAAAGTTGGTGCAACTATATTATAATATGTATTTCCACCAAATCTTTTCTTCTTTACATTAAGTGCAGATATGTGATCTATATGAAAAACAAAACCACTGAGCTTGTTTCATTGAATTTGTTTCACCGTGGCCATGTTGAAGTGATACATATATATTACTTTACTTTAGCTCATCAGAAAGATTTGATAGTAGCAGAGATTTTTTGATCTAGTGTAGATTCAGGTACTGTATAAATTTATGACAAGGCCTGTTTATGGAAATGGCACTTTGATGACCTTAAAACATGTATCTTGGAACAGTTGTTAAGAAAAGAATGGTTATGTGTTCAAAATTATTGAGAGAAATGGGGTTTTTCCCTCTTTAGGGTTGAAGTCCCATACTGCATCAGGTGAGAAGCAGATGCTGTTGATATAGCGTTATTTCATAGGTGTGTGCAGTAAAGTACCGTATTAGTACGAAACAAACCCAGAGAGTCTTAAAAAAAATAGTTGCAGGGGAAAGAGAGCAGACAAATGACCCATTTCATCATGCTCCTCTCTCATTTAATGCTATGTTTTGTAACTACTGAATGAAAGCAACTGGAGACTATGTTAACAGGCACACAGCTGTAAACCCCACAGAGCTTTAAAACAGGCTGCATCAGAGCAACTTAACTTTATTTTGGGAGGTTATGGGATAAGTCAAAACCTGATCTCTATTACAGCTAGATTCCAGAGATATGATCTATTTCAGTGAGGGCTCAGAGCAGCCATATTATTGGAAGTGGGTGAAAATCCACCTGGATTTGGTGCTTCAGACATGCCTAATTAGAATTCTTTAAAAGCTGTAATGATTTTTAGAGGACTACAGATAGACACTAATAGTGTAATGATTCTGTATCTGTTCCTGGAAACTGCATGTGAATTCTCACAAGATTACTGTATCATTTGTATGTTCCATACCCCTCTCAATTTCAAAAAGAAAATTAAGAAAATCCAGGGAAAACCAGGAAAGACTGCATTAAATTGCTGAATTTCTGCTTTGGAAAATGATGAGCAAGAACCTGTAGATATTCATAGTGGAGGATCACCGTTAGCAAAAGTTTGTCTTGCCAAACTGGAATTTGAAAAACATAGCTCAACTTCTGTTTCTGCCCTGGACCTTCTATGAGATTGACTTTCTTAAGCAAGTCATCAGGACTCAGATCCATCTCACCTAACTTTACCTTCTAGAAGTTCTGCTCTAAGCTAGTTGCTTAGGCTTTGTCCTTCATTATGCTACAGGTAGAAGACATTTCACTTTCCTGTCTAGATTCTGCATGGACTAAATGTCCTCTAGCTGTATGTCTCTGGTAGTCTATTCTGCATAGGTGCCAATTTTCTCCCAGGCTCCTTCCAAGGCAAAACCTGAGCATGAATGAAGAGAGAGCTTTGCCTCAGGGTCCGCTCCACTCAAGAGGTATGGGCCACACCAGCAACCTTTGCTAGTTTTGTGGAGACATGATTACAGAAGAGCCTAGACCTTGGTCTTGGACTAAATGTCCAACTTTGAGATAGCTAATATTAGATGTGATGAATTCTAACACTGTATCTCTACATGTTTCTCGTGTAAAATAGTAATAACAATAAGCTTTTCTCTGTCTCAAATTATTAGCATTCGACTCTGACCTTTAAGGGCTCCTGTGTTAGAACTGTGCAGTTCTGTGCAATGACATTAATACCAATTAAATAAAATTTTACATATATTTCGTCTGAATCACAGAATCATAGAATGGTTGAGGCTGGAAGACACCTCTGGAGGTCATCTGATCCAACTCCCCTGCTCAAGCAGGGCCACCTAGAGCAGGTTGCACAGGACTATGTCCAGATGTGTTTTGAATAGCTGAGATCCACTGCTATTGTTTTTCATATCACTGGTTAAACACAGTTGTTCACGTAATATTTATTTTAAGTTACCAAGACTTCTTTTTTCTTAAAAAAAAAAAAAAAAAAAATGTACAGAAACTTTAGCTAAGAACATTCTTTTTTGTGGTGAAAAAAAGAATTTTATTTGCTAAACATAGCAAGCAGATAGTAGATCTGGATACAGATAACAGACTTGAAGTCCATGATGATATTGCCTTGCCAGCTCCTTCAGTAGTCCTTAAAAGCTTGTTTTATCTGTCACAATTTCCTTCACATGAGCAGTCTTTTGTTTTGTTGTTGCAATGGGGTGGATTAGCCTTTCTCTGACAGTTTTTTGAGGGTAGTTTCAAAATGGCTCAGAGGGGAAAAAAGAACTAGGAGATTTGAACCAAATTTACGCAGTAGTTTGTTGGTACCCTTCTGAGTGCGCTCATAGCGCGCTGGCTGCTGGCTTGATTAAATGCAGTACAAACCGTTCTGCGCAGCTTATTGCAGCACTGAGGCAGGTGTCCAAGTCGCTATGTTAATTAAATGCCACTGATAGCTGTGGAAAGTTTTGTGCCTCTGGTTACAGAAGTGACGAACACAGGGAAACTTAGAGAAACCATCATGCATTTTATGGAATGAACAGAAACCTCATTAGCAAAACACTGATTTCCCATGTTTTCCCATGAGATCTGGTGGGTGAAAGATGCATCGAACAGCTGGCAGTTTTATTTTGGGAAGAAGATCACTGTTTTCTCTGTATGGTTCAGCATCTAATGGACAGTCACAAATTTTTATTCCCCTGAAATCTACAGAATCTGGGAATTGGGAGCTACTCATGTGGTTCTTTCCAAGCAGCTCATGCCTGCAAACACAAAACGAATGTAACATTTCTTGCACGGTGGGGAAAAAAAAAACACAAAAGGGGAGTCAAGAAAGAGTGGGGGGGGGGGGGGGGGGGGGGGAGGAAAGCAGCATACACACACCACTGCCACTTCACTGCGCTCCCAAGATTCAGATTCCAGTCTGGCCGGAGATGAAATTGATAGCTCTGCAGGAGGAATGTGGGAATAATGGGCTACGGACACTATGAATGAATTATGTACTGCAGGCACGAGGCTCTTCAGCGCATCACTGTCCGAAATTTTATTTTTATGTGGCACATATTTAGAAAATTGAGGAGCGCCTTGGAAAGTTGGGACAGCTGCTGAGCGCGTGCTGGGTGTCGGGGGAATGCCGGGGTTCTGCCAGCAGCCTCTGGCCAAGCAGGTCTCCAACACGCCTGCCAGCCCACCGCCCCAGGAGCAACCCCCCTCTGCTGGGGCTGGACAGATGCTATGAAAGGGCTGGCATTAAGCAGCTTTTGCAGGATATTAAACCGGCATCCTAACTGGTAAAAAAAATGAATTGTCACTGACATTATGTCGTCTGCTTGGAGCCCTCTCTGCTACTTTCTGCAGTCTGGTAACCATTACGCACAAGAGATCAATATTCTCCTCAGCGCTGGAATTTAAGTAATGATTTCCAATAAAACCTATTTCAGACTGTTCTGTCTAGAGGACAGAGACAAGCCACAAAACATAATGCACATAAAGCCTTTCTTTTCTCATCTTTTCTTTCCTTCTTTCTTCCTTCCTTCCTTTTTTTTTTTTTTTTTAAAGACTTGAATAATGGAAGCAAGATCTAGCGATAAGACACATCCATGAACACAAAAAGGAGGCATTTTGGTCCAGGCCAATCTGCTTAGCTAATGGCTGTAAACTGACACCCGTAATGAAATAAAAATGTCTCAGTGCAAGCGCATGGCTGCGCAATTGCTACCAACACCCACCCGGGCAGCCCCAGTGATGGGTGCTGGGGAACACACCCTTTCACATCCACTTTTTTCACTTCTCCCTGTTTTGCAGCAAATAAGAGGTAAGTTTCCAAACTGGAATGAAGTAAATACTTCATGATTTTGAGCTGCAGAGTCTGATGTCTTTAGACATGAACAGCTCCAGCTCCCAGTAACTGTAATTGACACTCCAGGTGCTCAGCACTTCTGCAAATCAGGTTTCTAGTACTGTTCCAGTTGTTGGTGTTTTTTTTTTTCTACTTGAAAGCTTTTTTTTTTTTTTTTCTTTCTTCTGGTCTTCATGAAAAAATTTGAAGGGTGTAAGAAGATGACTGGTACTTGAGGAATGAAATTTCTGATCTATTATCTGTTCGTGAAGGAAATAATTTACAGAGGTGAGATAGATAGAGATGTACACATATATCTTCCAAGTTGTCATAGTTTCATATTTTGCCTTTAGTCTCACTGTACTGCCTAGTTTCTTTGTGCCCCACAGTGCAGACTTCAGACAGAGGACAGACCCTGTCCAAGTGTGCTAAGACTGGACTACTGTGGTTAAAATGGTTTCCCCTGGATCTCCCTCACAGCTTGCAGTTGTCTGATTTCAATCAGTGGCAGTTCTCTCCACATGTCTAGCCATCAATCTTCTGCTGCTCCTGGATGAGTGTGTCACAGCATGGTGCATGTTCCAGTTAAAAAATAGACTGCACCTCAGCTTTCCCTCCTCAGTCATTGATAAGTATTCCTTTGATATTTTTATTAAAAAAAAGAAAGAAAACACATTATGATATATGTTTCTAAAAAAAAAAAAAAGAAGAAAGCCCGAAGCACACTACAGCCCTGGAGGCTGCAGGAACGGCAGGAAGCAGGGAGGGATTTTGGGGTTATGTGGTTATGATGAAGCTATTGCTTGGTAAGTTACAATTTGTGTAAGAGTTGAGGATTTCAGTCTTTATTGCTTTCCACCCTGCACTCCTCCAGCAATAAAGCTTCTCTGGACATAGTGTGAATCTCCGGTGTTCATCTACTTCACACCCTTTCCTTCCCCCGCAGTGAATAATAATTGCTATTTGAAAACAGAGATGAAGGGGGTTTTGTACAAAAACTAAACCAAGCGTGTCATAGTTCCTTGCTCTCACATTTGGACCTTCTGGAAAGGGAAATAAATGGCTGTTTCTCTGTTCTAATTCCTCTTTTAGATTACAGACTGGTCTGCCAGTCTCCTAAACCAGCTTTCCTCTGTGTGGCTGAGGTACATGCACAGGAGCATCCAGAAGGTGCCTGCTAGAGGATGGAGTGACATGTCTCCAGATAGGTGACCTTACCCAAAGTAAACTCTCCTTCTGAAAAGACTGAAGCTACAAAGGGTCTGCATAATAAAGCTGCTTCCAACAAAGCACTTTTCCATGAAAGAACTCAAAGCACTTTATAAAAGAAGGTAAGATTATTATTCTTGTTTTATAAATTGAAAATTCAGACAGGAGGAAAAGCAAACTGTGCAAGGAAGCAAGTGACTTGGGGGACTATAAAACTCCTTTCTCTCAAGTGTCAGGGTTGTATTTAGGAGGCGCTCTACTTAATATCTCACCCAGTAATAAGCTTTTACTGTTCATATATCGAAGCCGACGAGATTCAGCAGTTAAAGAAAGATTGCATGAATAGGCTTGAGTCAGTCAGGCTTGAGCCTGTTTTTCTCATATGATGTAAAAGTCCGTTTCATTTCTCGTGCTGATAATTCTAATTTAGAAAGAAAGTAAAAGGGGAAAGCAGCCAGCTGGGAAATAATCACACATAAGAATGGCAATTAAAAACTAATCACTTGTGACATAGTTATTTCTTAAGCTACAATTAATCTCTTGCTGTTACATTGTCACATTGTCTCTTTTCAATCAGCAATCTGCAGTGAAATCAATTGATTCTCAAATCTCCACATATTTTTAAGAGCCCTTCTCATGATATTAACTAAAGCCCCTAAATCTGGAAAACTCAGCCATAATCACAGAATTCACTTTCTCATGGAAAACCATGTGATGAAAGTCATAGGAAATAGTTACTGTTAAAGCAGTTCACATGAATAACTAACTTCAGGATGAAAAAAATGCCACCAACACTATCAATTAATAAGCAAGAGTTTTTATGGTCTATTTTACTTTTCATTCTGTATTTTGTTGGCTCATTCTTTTACACTGGGGACTAGTCAATTTTATTTCTACACAAAACAGTATCACATGTATTATTCTCTCTTCCTCCCCTCCGGTAGGCAACGCATCTCAAAGAAATGCATATACATAATAACTAATGATTAAATAGGCACATTGCTAGCTTATATTTGTTGATTAATACAATTCATCTCTTTAAAAGGATATAGAAGAAATGCATATACATAATAACTAATGATTAAATAGGTGCATTTCTAGCATATATTTGTTGATCAATACAATTCATTTCTTTAAAAGGGTATAGAAAAATATACAAAATCATTGCAAATGTCACCAAAATTGGTAGTTATGAGTAATGATGAAGACATACCAGTACTGCACAGAAATCTGCACTGATTAATAAGTTAGCTTCACCTGTATCACTACTAAATGCCACAGGAGATGGTCAATTAAGACCTCTCATTAAGAATAAAAAATATGGATTAGTTTTAAAGAGTGGTCGACAGTCTTTAGGAACAAAGTGACTCAGAAAAAGATTTAGTAGTTTTGCTGTGCAAACAGATGAGCAAGAGCTCCCAGGGCAACACAGAGGCTGAACAAACAAATGCTGTCCTGGATGTATGTATGGGAGAAGACTACAAGATAGAAACAAAGGAGCTTTACTACTACAGATTACTGACAATTAGTAAGATCATTACTGGGATGTATCTGTCCACTTCTGATATACACGTTTAAGTAGGATGTTGACAATTCATAAAATATTCAGAAAAGAGCTACAAACACAACTTCAGTAACAGAAGTGAGAGAAAAAAGCAACTTAAATTAGTCACTACAACAGGCAGATTAAGAAGTGATATAATGATGACCTGAGGATACTCCTCTAGAAAGAAAACTGGAGAATCTCACTTTTTAACTTAACAGAAAAGGTCATTATGCACAAAAGATGGATCTCAGCAAAGTCAGATTAGCATTCAAGCACACAGCTCTTTTGAATGAAGGATCTTAACTGCTGAAAGAAAAATCTTATCTAGGAATACAATGGATTCTCTCTCCTGTGAAGTCTCTAAATCAAAGCTGGCTGTCTTTTTGAAAGCACAGTTACAATTCAGGCAGCAGCAGTGGATTTTATATTGGGAACACTTGGCAAAATTCTTTGGTCCTATGTTATGAAAGAGGTCAGGCTACATGATTATTATCATTCTTCCTGGCCTTAAATGCTATCAATCTACAAGACATGGACTTAAAAGTCTTACTCTAAATCATTTTACATTCATTTGACTTCAGTAGAGCCATTTAACATGGTTGAAGTTAAGCATGTGCTCAAGAGCATTGCTGAGTAGAGGAGGACTTGCCCTCTTATAACTGACCAAATGCCAAAGTGCTTTGTTGAAATGGTGTCACAAATCTTTGGAGGTCATCAAAGATGCAAATAAGAAAATCCCTCAAGTTTGGTTTTTTCACAGTTTTGAGTTCAGAAGCTACTCTTTTGCTTACAGTTCTTTTTTCCCCCACGTAAATCATCATGTACTGTGCAATGGAGCTGTCTCTTCCTGGCCTGTTTTCCTGCTCCAGGATTTAAGGACAAGTCTGCATCCTACATGAATCAGCAGAAGTAATCCCAGATACATTAGAGGTTTGTATGGACGGGCCATTTCTGTGACAGCGGAAAGGCTTTTACCTTCTGGGAGGCAAGCCACTGCTTTAGGAGGCGTGATTAGCTCAGCCTAACCTACTTGAACAAAGTATTAACAAAGCTACAGCTTTTATTAGTGTAAACTGTAAGAGACTGAATCAGATCAAATTCATGCTGCATGCCGTGATTGTAGAGGGCTTTTCCATCAGAAATAATAACATTTCAAGCACTAAAACGATAGTTTTATAATATCCTCATTCACACAGATTGGTTCTTCATTTCTTCAGTTCAAAAGGAATTCAGAGGATACAAAATTATATTTAATATAAGGACTTCCTGACCTAAAACAAACAAAGAAAAAAATCAGGCCTCAATTTTCAGTGTGTGTTGTGTTTTTTCCACTTTGGTAGCCATATTTTTATGTAGCATTTATTTAATTTCAGTCAAGTAAAAAAAAAAAAAACACCCCATGCCTTTACTTTCAAAAGGCACCAAAACTCACAAATTCTATGATAAATCTTGTTGTGCTTCTTTAAAGGGTAGCTCAATTTTTTAAAAAATGTGGTGAGGTGTATTAGTCAAGTCCTGAATTTCACGTCAAAAACAAATAAATCACCAGTGAAAAGCAATCAAGTATTTGGTACTGAAAAGACTTACTGTAATGCAAAAATGAAATACAGCTTGTGAAATACTACAGGAAGTGCTTGTAAAGTTCATTATCACTTTTCATATTTTCAGCAATTTCAAAAGCCAGAGAGAATGAATATACTTACTTTTTATCTCAATCTTTCACTTTGCTTTACAGTTCCTGCCAGGCAACTTGATCCGTAAGGCTGAACTGTAGAGGCATTCCTATTAATTTAGTTATTCATCTCAGCTACAGTGTGCAGCGTTGATTCCTTCTTAGGCTGAATGGTTAAAGTGAGTGTTTGCAGCTTTGATTTACATCTCGCAAATTGTATTATTTATAGAAGTTTTGCCCTAAAATGGCTAGCTAGCAGAGTTCAGCAAAAGTTAAAATGACTTAAGCCTAATGTTAGATTATGCATGCTATAGAGCGCTGACTTTTGTCTCTGGAGAGCTTGGTTCCATATTTACAACAGAGACCACAAAGAAGTGCAAGCCAGAATTCAGCCCCAGTTAAAGTAACCCACAAACATCTCATTAAGTCATTCAACACACAATATCAAAAGCTCAAAATATGGCTACACACTTGCATTTTCCTGCTCCCTGCACAATTTTAGCTCTGAAATGGTTTTCTACTGTTTCAGGAAGTGAAGGCACATTGTGTCTTTGATACCCAGGTCAAACAGATCCTCAAAAAATGTAAGAGCAGGGGATGACTAGAGTCAAGTACTGCTCAGTAAACATGAAAATTAAGAGCTGCTTTTTAACTAATATCACCTCACTGATCCAATTTTACAGCACAGCCCCACAAACTGAAAGAGGACAGGGAAAGTTGGAAACTGGAAAACTGTAGAAATTCCTTAAAGGGAACAGTTTTATGCCAGCTTCACCATTAAAGGGAATGTAGTCAGCTCTAATCATATTAGGATTTTCATTCAGCCCCAGGATGATCTCTAATTTCTGTGACAGTCTTGTGCTGGGCTTCACCACAGAGGTGCTGAATAAGTGAGAGTCTCCTCAGCACTCTCTCATCCTGAAAGGAAAGAAATGAAAGGAAAGAATACCTTATATGCCAAGTCAGCTGCCTGGAGACACAAAGTAAGATTTTCGCTGTCTTGGATAATTACATATAATTATGTTTTTCCACCTCAATGTTTCATTTCAGACTTGGCCATGAGAGAAAGTTCCATATTTCATTGCTGCCTTTCTTCAATTAACAATAATAAAATAAGGTTTGGAAATGTCTCCTCATTCTGGATTTACAAAGTCAGTATGGAACCAGGCTAAATTATTTGAGTCGAAGAGAGGGTTCTCTCCTTAAAGTTATGCTTGCAAAAAGAAGACTGGTTCATTGCACAGTGTGCTTGCCAATGACTTGTTAGACCTGAATTACTTTCCTAACCTGATCAACGTGTAACTTCTTACAGGTCTAGTGAGATTAATCACATGGTGACAGACATAGAGTTGTCCCTTGCAGGATATCCTATAGGTGAGGTGGAAAGGACTTGACCTTCCATAGGGGGTTCCTAGGGGAGGATGGCAAAACACATTTACAAGAACTTTCCTCCTGCCACTAGATCTCTTAACAGCTGATTACGTATTTTCATCTTAGCCTTTTTAAGAGTATATCATAATTCACCCTTTCTTCATAGCAGATCATTTCCCTAATTGACCCAAACTTTTTACTGTGGCCTGCAGACTTCTCTCAGCACAGATGAGCACAAAAAACTGTCTGTTGGGGGATCAGGCGCTTTTTCTGTGGACACTCATACGACATTTTTACTCCATGGGCTATTCGTAGTTCAAGAACATAGGAAAGCACAATGCCCTTTTTTCTGAAGGGAACGGTGCTTCTTTGGCATATTTTGCACATTACCAAGCTACTGGGCATACATTCCAAGTGAGTTCGAATGTCAGAGCTACTACATCTAAAGGGCCACATTAAAGAGATCCAAAATCAGCCCAGTCTTTTTATATAAAGAGCAATAAAAGCTCTCCAACTTAACCTAATAAATTACTGTTATAAAAACAGTTTTATGTAATGTGCAGAAGTCTAAGAAAAACTGTTTTAATGGTTATATAAAAGTAAGATTTGCAAATCTGTGAATATAAGTTAATGTTACGCATTTTTCAAGTAAAGGGGAAAAAAAGAGTGACTAAAAATTGCCAAAGTAAAATGCAGAATAATGGACTCTCAGTTTCATTTTCATTCAATTAATTACCTTGAAAATGAAAAGTCTGTTCTACGAAGTTTGTTTTAAAAGTTGGATTAGTTTAACTTTGGAAGTCGAGTACTAGGAGTCAAGTGCTGCGCCTGCACGTTCCATGACCAGCTGAAGGAGATGAGAACAGACAATGATTGAGCAGAGCTCTCATGAGTAGCTCACCACACACACACACAAAATTTTGACTATGTTGCTGTCAATGGGGATTTGGCTGCTGACTTAAATGAGGTCAGGGTTTCCTAAAAAACTCTAAGTCAAATTTGTGAGAAAATAAATCTAAATAATCATCAGAAAAAAATGAAGTTTTGGGGGCTGAGTTTGTTTGAGATTTAATTCCATTAATAGTTTTTGGCTGAAAAAGTAGGAATTTGTTTAAAAATTGTAAAGTATTGAATTAGCTTCAAACCCCACTTTTTCTGCTCAGAATGAATGAAGGTTAAATAATGAATAAAATTGCCCATCTGAAGATGTTTCACTGTGGTTTGTGAAATCTTTGTGTTTACACAAATGATGATTTATTTAATTTCCTTGTTTGTCATTTTACCCCCAAATTTCTCTTTCAGTTTGACAGAAATTGGCAATCTCCTTTTCTTTTTGATGATAAGACTGAGAAGTCCTTTGTCACAGAACTTCACATAACTCATATATGATAACACACATGCACCTAGAAACACATTTTTTCAGCTTAGTGCTGAAAATTGCGAAAACTGACTCCTAAAGTCAAATATTTGATTAAGACAAAATAAGATATTCAGTAACAAACCCATGAAATAACAATAAGAAGGAGGTTCAGAATTAATAGGTATGTGGCTTAAGCCTGAATATGCATGGTAAGTCACAGTGAAGAGAAGGTGACCTTCTATGCCTAGGCACTACGGTGTGTGCACATGCAAACACATCATACCTAAAAACCCGGAGCTGGCTTGCCTACCTCTTTTGAAAAGCAACACCTTTTCAAAACATCCTCAACCCAGCCTCCACTTTGTGTTCTAAACATTTCTGGAAGCACTTTTTTTTTTCTGTGTTGCCATTTTTGCACCTAATTTTCAGCCACTTTTTAATAAAATGTAGTGTACAGCCTATATAGACATGTTCTGTAATTCTGCGTACAGAGCTCAGTGCAGCAGCGTTCCTGTAACTGACTGGCATCTTGGCCAGGGTGCAATGCAAATATTAAACAATATTAGATGGCTGGGTTAGCTATTGCTGTGATTATCCTGTGATCTAGACACCTTCTCACCGTCCAAACTTTTAAAAAAGTTTCCATTCTTCATGGTGCTACGTATATTTTAAACACCTGCTGTGCCTATTACCTTCTATCAGGAATTATATTTGTAGGTGTTAACCAAGCCCGTGCAGGCCACCAGTTATAAAAATACTGCACATTGTTATCTTGTTTTCCCTTCTCTGGTGGAAAACAGCTTTAGTCTCTTAAATGTTTCCCAAGCATTGTCCTATCTCCAGAGCAATGGTATACTTTCTGTGAGGAGACCCAAAGTGTCCAGTTTTACAGAGGAAATGGAGCTAGCACCTCATACAGTCTCCGAACACTGGAACTAATTTGGATTTCTCTCCTCATTCATACACTCAGTCTTCTCCCCCCACTCTGCTCCACCTGTTTTCCCTTTCTACTGAAGTCATACAATGAACTGATGACTGAAAATTTTCCTATCCACAATCCTTGCAATTTCTTTCCAAGTCAGGGCACAGCATGATAGCTGCACTTAACTGTATTTTGATTTTTGGCCCAAATTCAGCATGGTACCACCCTGTACAATCCACCAGAGTCAGTGAGATTACACAAAGAGGAATTCAGTCCACTACTACAAAGGCTTCAACTTCTTTTCCCAAGTCAGAATGAACACTAATTGCCTAGAAAACTTTCATTTCATTTGTAGTATCTGGCAACTTTAACTCTCTCTTTCCTTATTTTGCCTGTTTGGTGTCTCCACCCGCTGTGCAGTGCTGCTTCAGTTCCTGAATCATCTTCAGCGTCATTCAATACCTTCAACGTGTTGGACACTCACAACTTCATTCCCTTCCCTTCCCTTCCCTTCCCTTCCCTTCCCTTCCCTTCCCTTCCCTTCCCTTCCCTTCCCTTCCCTTCCCTTCCCTTCCCTTCCCTTCCCTTCCCTTCCCTTCCCTTCCCTTCCCTTCCCTTCCCTTCCCTTCCCTTCCCTTCCCTTCCCTTCCCTTCCCTTCCCTTCCCTTCCCTTATCAGCTCACCAGTTCACTTCCCCATACATAATCTAGTTACCTCCAGGCAGTGTCTCCCCACTGGGGACCTCTCTGCACTCCCATAGCTGGGAATCCTCCTCTTCTGTCTTTCCCTGTGCCCAGCTAAAAACTACCAGGGTATCCTTAAAGTACCTCTCCAACTCACTGGCCACTCTGAAAACCCAAGGTGTCTCCTGTATCCCGAACAGTGATTTCTTAAAACATGACGCTCTCCTCCTACCGGCTTTAATGACCAAAACCATTTCTGGCTCATGCATCCCTTTGTAGGCACTTAACCCTCTTAGTGTGAGAATCCCAGCAGCACCAGGAAGCCCCAGTGTGCCTGGTGTTTCACACAGAAAATCTGATGTGGAACTTAGCAGGAGAGAGTGCCTTGCCCCGAAGGACATACAGTACAGTCTCTAGAAGGGGTGGGAAAAAAAAAACCAAACTCAACAACAATGGAACCAAGACGATGGCTGAGAAGAAAGACCAAAATACAGGGAGGTGATGTATCCCAGAGGGTAATGACAGAGGCAACCTTTCTGGGGCCTAGGTCCTCGCTTCTCCAGCTGAACCGCAAGTATCAATAAATAAGATTCACTTGCATGTGACTAAAAAAACAATCAAGCCACAAAACTCACAAGCCAAGCTCTTTACAGCTGAATTTGTGTTTGGATGGCATTGAGCTGGGGCAGTGCCCCACACATTGCTCAGGAGTAAGGTAAGTGCTGAGGATGGGCCGAATTCAACATGTGCCACATCTGTTATTTGCCAAGGAGAGGCTGCTGCATCTGTGGTTTTGCCACCAGCTCCTCAGAGCAAACACGTTCACTGCAATATTCCCCTGAGCAGCAGCTGCAAGAGGATCACTTAAAATTGCATAAAGCATTAATCTGAACTCTGAGACAAGTTTGGTACCGCACAGCTGGACATAAGCCAAAGTGTCCCATGTAGTAAAGGGGAAGGGGGGAGGGAAGAAGAGAAAGAAAGGAAAAAAGAAAAGACAGTCCTGTCAGTGGTTTTAAGCTGCCACATTTTTTTTTTTTAAATGGAAAAATTGTTACAAATGGGTTCTTCAACATATGTTATTAATTTCATTGTACTGGCTTCTTGCCGGTTAAGCATCAGTCCTGGTTTCTTTGCTTTCAGTTTTAACTAGCAAAACTCATGAGGTCATTAACGAAAATGGACATGAACTTTTTTTTTTCTTGCACACAACTGTTATGGAGCAACTGACTCTTCTGAAGGCTTTTATTTAATAAAACTTCAGCTTCTTTTTTTTAATAGGGAGATGTGCTCCTTAGCAAAACCTGGTGTTTCTACTATAAACAAGGCAACATGTGAAGGTCTTCAAACACATTTACTGGTACTGGCAAGAGTAACAAAATCAGAAACTTTAAAAAACACTCATAAATGTTAAGTAACATTTCATAAAGCTACACTGTGATTTATTTTGCTCAATATGTATACGTGCGAGAGACCAAAGCTGTACTGAAAAATAACAATGAAAGAGAATGTGATTTGATAAAAATATCTACATATGGAAATGTTGATTGAATGTTATTAATGTTTGATTTGGCTTGCAGAGAACTGCAAAATCCACTTGAATAAAGAATGCCATTTCATGGATTTCTGTGCAAAGCAGCATCTCCCACATTGCGAGAGCTGCGCTGAGCCCTTAATCCAGCGTGTACACTTGCTGTAGGTGCAGGCAGGGAACACAGGCTCATTTGATGAAAGAACTGGTTTATTTTGCAAGTGGAAACTGGCATTATTCACCCCAAGGAGTGGAAACAGAGATTTGGAGCTGCCATGAAAATGGTGCTCTTACTGGTCTCTAAGGGTGCTAGTGGCACTGTGCTGTTGCACCCCAAATGCCTGCAGTCTCCACTCCCTGTCTGCTTTCCAGCCAGCCCGTGACAGCCAAGCCCATTGTGAAGTCCTCTGCAACCACTGCTCCCAGTACCCATCTCCAGGACTAAGCTGAAGCCTGTGCTTCGTAACAGCAAATGAGAGGAGAAAAAGTCCCCCCTAAAGGCTTGGCCACACTGCCTCCTGCTTCCCATCTGCCACATACATGTTGGATGGTGGGCGTTGGACCAGCCTTGGTAGAGGAAGCCAGAACCAATGTCCAGCAAACCTTACGTATCGTACCTATCTACTTCATTTTACCTGTAAAGAAACTGTCCTTTAGGAAAGGAAAAATAAGTCTTGCAACAGCAGGCATAGCCTCTATGGGTTATTAGTACATATGACAAATTGAGTACTAAATAAATAAATTAATAATATTCATATTCATCAGAGCTGCCAATATGCACAAAAAACAAGGCTGGAGAAATGCATGCTCTTATTACTTTTATGCTTGTCCTTAATTCCCCTCCTTCTCCCCTGTTGTTTAGTACATGCTCCTATTACATCATGTCTAAAATTAGATTGCAGGATCAGGCTTTCTTTGAATTATTTAGTGCTACTTTCTTTAGGCGAGACCAGGAATTCTGCACGAAATGCCTTTTTTCACTACTTTTTATGTCTTAGCCTGATCCTGCTGCTGCCGAATGAAAGAATGTCTTTTTCTTGGCTTCAGAGAATCTTGGGCTGGGCCAGGCGGCCAGAGACCACAACATGGCATACTTGTTAGATAAAGGAAAATGTATGTGTGCATGTATAAATAGCTGATCTGCCTGCTAGAGAAGATGAAATCATGCTCAGACATTTCCTTTCTAATTAAAAAATTATGATTCAAATGGAACCAAAGTTCTCCTATGCCTGAGCACCCCTGCAAATTACACTAGAAAGAGATAAAAGAGTACATCTTCCTACTCTAAAGACACAGATAGTTAAGGATATGCAGATGTAATCTAATAGCCACGGCTCTTGTTACACACAGCTATGCATGCATACACACAAATGTATGCACAGTTTCCAAGAAAGTCTCTGGCAGTATAGGCTTAGAAAGTACAGTTTGGCCAGATAAAGGCTGGAGATCACTACCTTAACCGTCTACCTCTTCCAACAAACTATTTCCATAGCTTCTCTGTAAGTACATTAAAATGTTTTATTTGGTGGAGAAGGATGAATGAGAAATTAAAACTTCTACTTAAGGGTTTATGTAACTTCAGCTTGAATCCATGTTTTACTCAGAGATTCCTCTGTGCCTTAAATTAGATGCCCATGTTCCATACATATTTATAAATGTAAATTTTCCCCTCCCCTCAGATGATTTGTGAGAACAGGTACTTTGAAGTATAATGGGGCATTTCTAATAGATTCCTATCATTGCATGCTCTGTTCAATTCCTGGTTGCTTTTCTTTCGCCCTCAGGAATATTGCTGGTCTTGAAAGTCTCCCCAAAAGTATCTGGCTTCTAGATCCCCTCAGCTGATCATGGCAAGGACAGGCCAAAGTAACAGGTGAAAAGGTGGTTCTCTCTCACTTTAGTTTTGATTGTCTCAAAATGCATCCATGAGAAGACAGATGTTTAGGTGAGGTTCGAATTTCTATTAGTTGATCAAGATTTACCTCATGTAACTTTAGGCACTGAAAGTTGATTGGCTAAGGCTGTGCCTACATCAGCATTTCGGTTGCAGGCAGCAGCATGGTTCTGAAGTGAATCCTCGGATCATCGCCCCTTAGTGCACATTGGTTAGGTTTGCAGAGCAGTTTCAGTGGGTTGAAGTTGGATTCCTCTGGAGAGAAATGAGACCAGAAGCTCTGCTTCTAAGAGCAAAACGGTTTCCAACTCCTAGCAGGGACATAAGGGTACTAACCCCAGACTGGTCCTTTGGACAGCTCTGAACCACAAGCAGGAGCTCAAGCAATGCATGCAGTGCTGGTGCTGCGGCATATGCACCAAAGCTGCTTTGGTCTCCTGGTCTGTTGCTATTTCATTGAGATACGTGCTAATCTGACACAGCCCAGCTCTCAGCTGGCCACGTCAAACCTCCTCTGTGGGCAGTAGAAATAAATAAGCAGAGGCAAATCATCATCCTTAACTGCAACAGATACCTCATAGAATCATAGAATCACAGAACGGTTTGGGTTGGAATGGACCTCAGAGATCATCTAGTTCCAACCCCCCTGCCATGGCAGGGACACCTTCCACTAGACCAGGTTGCTCAAGGCTCCATCCAACCTGGTCTTGAACACTTCAAGGGAGGGGGCAGCCACAGCCTCTCTGGGCAGCCTGTTCCAGTGCCTCGCCACCCTCAGGGTGAAGAACTTCTTATATCTAGTCTCAGGACAAGATAAATGGAAGGGATAAACAGCTTAGACGTACACAGTGAACTTTGGTGTTGTGAATGAAGACAGTCAATGCATGGCCCACATGCACAATTCTAGATATACTCAGCAACAGGTGAGGCACCAGCTGCAGACCACTCACATGTGGTGCACAGAAGGAATGATGATGCAGCCCTACATGAAAGGAGGGGACATGACTCTCAGGGGAACCTGTGCTCAGGGTCTGATCCTGGGACCCCACACACAACTGTGATACAAGTTTGGAGCAGGACTTGTAGAGCTAAATTCACCCAGGAACAAGAAAGGACTTCTCTGTCTCTAGCATTGTAAAGGATCTGCCCATTCTTGACGCCTCCTGCACACTTGACCCTTGTAAGCCTCAGAGGAAGTACTGCACTTCTCTCTCCAAGTTCCTTACAGCTGTCAACATTTTACTGAAAAGAGAAAAAAAACCCTCAAAGGAACAAACATTTTATCTAATTAAGCACATATAGAACCTATTTGCATAGATAGAACCTATATCATAGAAGTTATATAAAACCTACCCTATATGAATATTATAACATACAGAATAAAAATTCTCTTTTCTTTTTTATTTAAATTTAGCTGCTGTGTTTCAAATTTAGAGAAGTAGTTTTATAGTTTAATTTATCCTATGACTAGTTATGTTCTGTTTGAGAGGTTCTACATTATCTATTTTCTGGAGCTTTAACAACTCAACCTAGCCGTTGCCAAGTATGTAAATATTGCAGCAATTACACTTTCATTACCCGTGAAAAACAGCTTTGTAAGGTTTTGAATGGATGCAGTTCTTTGCTGCTGAAAGTATTTTTTAAAACCCAGGAAAATATTTTTTGTTATCCCTTACTGTAGTAGTGGTTAATATGCACTCTAAACATTAAAGTTTAATAGAAAAAAATGACAATATATTTGATTGATTATTTTATCAAAACATTCCTTTTCTGATCTCAGAGGAAGAGTGAAACCAATTAGAAATACACCAATGATTTCATCATCTATCAAAGATTTATTAGATAACATATTTCACAAAGAAAATCTATTTGTCACATATGCTTGACTAATCTATTAAACAGGCATGACTTCAAAGGATACATAGGTGCAATAACCCGTTCACACAGAACCAGTGGTAGGACTGGGATGTAAAACTTGCAAAGTTAAAGAAAGTGGCACAAACATATGCTACAGAAAGGAGAAATATCTACATATGTGGCAAAAGGCGAAGTCAACTGAATTTGTATTCTGGCTATGCATAGTTACATACTGGTTCTGGCTATAAATTTTTTAATAGATGTGCTGCTCCTTCAAGATCAAAAGTTTCTGAGGAATGTCCTGATTTTAAAAACATTTTATTTCCCAAGGGAATGACAAGATACATTTGCTTTTGAGTTTTGCCACAAAAATACATCTTTGATTTTACATGTTATATACTGGAATATAAAGATTAATATCTGAAACAGAAGGAATTGAAATCTACAGTTTCCTTGACCTACAGATGTTTTTAACAGCTTGGTTTACAGGATATATTTTAATTTTCATTCTGACTTGAATCAAAATTAATTTAATTATATTCAAATTTTGCAGATTTAAATTCTGACAGGTTTGGTTACTCAGGCATTAAAGCACTTCTGTTTTAATAGTGTCCTTTCCTCATCCCTAGGTGGTGTGTAGTCAAGAAGCAAAATGAGAAAGCATTGGCCTAGGTGGTACCATTTTGTTTCTGACTTCAAAATACAGCAAACATGACAAATACACTTTCTTCTCTGTTATGGGAGGGTATGTCCTATGATATGCACTTTCAAATTGTACGTGGTACTATTGTTCTAACTCACAGTCATGATATCGGGTATGATAAAGTGGCCTAATAACTCATGCATTGTACCTGGGACAATATTTAAACACTTGAAAACTAAATTATTCCTGTTCACATTGTCACTTGGTCTCTTGCATGTTTAAATACTTTGCTGTTGAAACGCTTTCTGTCATATTTTGGACTGTACCTCATCTAATCTAGGACACTGAGCACTGAGAAATACATTGTCCTTTCACCTTTGAACACTTGGAGTGAAAAGCAGAAAAGTGAATTACTCTCGCCCTAACAGGAAGTATATTAGCGTTGCCTACACAATGTGTCATTTGTCTGTGCAGAAGGAGGATCACAGTGAGGACAGTGAGGCACAGTAGCTTAATCTCTTGAGCTAACAGCACAACTTTCATGCACCTTGACATTATCCTTTCTGGCCTGAGAAGGAACGGTTCAAAATTAAATGAAACAAATGAAAATACTCAGGCTCCAAAATCTGTATAGATTTCCTGTTCAATAACACAGTGTGAGTGAGTGATCAATACTTTAATTTGCTCATTTGTGAAAATGTTCCTTTTTAGATACTGGGATCTGTGAGTATATTCATAGACACCTTTGACAATAAAAGTCTCTCTGGTATTCACTGCATAGATAAGTATACTGAGAAAAAAAGGGAAGATCCTGACAAGCTATATGTATATAGGGTGTTCTAGTGCCATGATTTCAGCTCATCTACATTTCCACTCAGGAGAGCTGGTGATGATTGAGAATGTCTGAAGCCAAAGAAGCACCAGCACCTGAGAGAGCGAGCTTGGTCAGGCTGTGAAGGGCTCTTACAGGACATGGCATCAGCAGCAAGGAGGTTGCACTGTCAGAGGACTGGATTTAGAGTGTGGGCATGTTCCCACCGTGCTCCTGTTGCAAGAATCAGTTTGCAGATTGCCTCCTGGAGATCATCAGGTTTTCACTGGAAGATACTGAAATACATGGTCAGATTTTGTTTGGGAACCAGACGCCACTGACTTCAGGATCCTAGATCTCATTTACCCTTTTGGAAATGCTAACCTGCCTCTTTAGCTCCTAACATGGAGTCCAGCTTCTGCAGAGCTCAGCAAACAGGGCTGGAAACCAGGAATAATCTAGAAAACATACGTGAAATCTGAAAGAGAAAATGTGGCCTTCAGCAGAGAGGGACTGCCCTGCGATCGCTTGTTACATTTTGCTTTTCACTCTCTTCTAAAGATGCATTACTTTCCCAATGTTCAAAATAAAGAGATATTTAAATTAATCCAAGTAATAATTTTTAATTCCCATTCATGGCAGTGAATGGGTGAAAAGAGAGTTAAGTAGTTTCAAACTTCCCTGCAGCTCAGCCTAGCTAGAAGTCTTCATATGCCTCCTGCTCCTGCAGACATCCCTGGTTTTTACGCCTCCTGGAAAACTTTCACTGGCATGGGATGCTGTAAATGCTCATTTCAGTGCTGGAGGCCTGATGCCTGTCCCTGGAGAAAATGTCCTGACTCATCTTGGCCAGGGTTTGAACACACAGCTTTTGGACAGGAGCTTGAGCAGATTAAAGCATTAATTTGTCTAACTGCCCCAGCTGCTGGGCTTGAAACCTTAGGGCATCAGCTTAGTTTACTAGGCATAGCATCTCTATGTACTTTTATTTCACTGCTGTTTTATAGCAGGGTATTGTCTTGTACAGTTCTCCTTATCTACACTTTTAATGGGTGTTTATAGTTTGTGGCAAGCAAATAAATAAAACACCCTTTTAGAATTAGAAGACTGAAATGTAATACATATAAACCAATCAAGGCAATCCTACAATCTGACAATGATTAACCACAGCAGCAGCAAAGCAAACTGCTTGTATGTATTGGAATTAAAAAAAACCCCAAACAAACAACAAAAAACAAAAACAAACCAAAAGCCCTTCCAACACTCTTTTTCATACATTAGTAATCAAAACTACTAAATATACCATGTGTTAGATTAAGCTGATTGTCAACAATCAAACAGATTTCATTTGCATGAACTTCGAAGTGACTTTATGTTGACGGCGCAGCGTATGCGTGTAGTCCTGAGGCCCTTCGGCAGGACTATGCCACTAGCTTGCCTGGGTGTGCTGCCTGAGCACTCGCTCAGCTTTGCCTGGAATGCTGTGGGTTTGCAGTCCAGATGTATATGTTGTTAGTGGTTTGGGGATTTTTTTCTTTTTTAAGTGAATGGGGCTCAGGGAAAGCAAAATAAATATAGTGTTTGCATGTAAAACCATGGGAGATTTTGAAGTAGAGTAAGATCATTAAAGTAAGAACAACTTTTCCACCTCCAGTTCTCTTAATTGACTGGCTCAATATTTTCTGTCTGAAAATGATTTATCAACAATGAGATCCTTCACAAAAATGTGCCAATTACCATGAAAACTTGTTGAGAAAACAATTGGGTCAGTTCTGCTAATTTTCCCTGTTAAAATGACTCATCAACAGGATTGTTCAAAAGTTACTGGTTAGCAGTTTTTCTAGTTTGGAGAGAAGGAGGCTGAAGGGCAATCTCATTGCTCTCTATGCCTTCCTGAGGAGGGGACGTGGAGAGGAAGGTGCTGATCTCTTTTTGGTACCTAGTGATAGGATGCATATGAATGGTTCAAAGCTGTGCCAGGGCAGGATTACAGTGGAGATGAGGAAGCATTTCTTTACAGAGAGGGTGATCAAACACTGGAATAAGCTTCCTAGAGAGGTGGTCAATGCCCTGAGCCTGTCAACGTTTAAGAGGCATTTGGACAATGCCCTGAATAACATGCTTTAACTTTTGGACAGCCCTGAATTGGTCAGGCAGTTGGACTAGATAGATGATCATTGTAGGTCCCTTCCAACAGAACTATTCTATTCTATTCTATTCTATTCTATTCTATTCTATTCTATTCTATTCTATTCTATTCTATTCTATTCCAGCATAAAATAAAACTAAAATCAGGATGGAATATGTTATTTAGAATTTTATTTTCAAGTGAATATCACATTCAGTAGAGTTGAAGAAGCTGAATAATAAATGGACATCCAGATCAATATGCTGAACATTTTTACTTCAGGGCATTTCCACCTTCAAAACTTTCCCACTTGTGCCCAACTTTAGGCAGGCTGGTAATTCTGACTTACCTACGTCCTTGGCTATGGGCAAACCTTTAGATGTGTCATGGAAGGTTGTAAAAGTATTTTCTGTTCCTACGGCTATTAACGCTGCTCTGCCTTCTGGTTGTAGTGGGCCCTGCCTTTGCAGATCAGAGATTTCCAAATAATATTAGTCACATTTCCAGGCCTCGCCAGAGGCAGAAATTTCTGGAAAACTCAAAATGTGTTATTAAGCACATTCCAACTCTGCTTAACACGTCAGGAGTGTGGATAGGCACCATGCTTTTCACTGAGCTCCAGAATATCCTTGGGTTTGTCTGTCATCATTACGGGCCCTGCAGTCACCAGCAGGAGCCTGGGGGAACAGGTGCAGGGACTCTGCACCAGACCACGGTATGGAAAGCTGATGTGCTCTCTGCCATACAGAGCACTTTCCATTAGCAATTTGAAAATCTCATAATTACTTCTTACTATCTGCACTGATTTTCAAAGTCTTTTCAAACCAAATTTACGTGTGCATCTTTCATAAAATAAAAAATACGTTACTCCTGTGTTCTCAGGTGCAGTCCCCAAAGCATATGTTCTCCTGCCCTTGTGCCTCTCAAGTCCAGACACTAACACTGTGGACTGTCTCTCACATGTGCTCTTTCCCTATACACTGTTTTTTCATTTCCAACATCTGCCTCTGCTCTCTTTGCTCACTTCCCCACACTAGGCAAAACTCAGAGTAGCAGAGGGTTGGGCTGGCTTGGAGAATGACAAAGCTGGGACCCACTAGCAGCTTGCTCCCACTGGGGTCCCTCAGCTCCAAGTCCATGAATGGTCCAGAGGGGGCAGACCCTGGGACACAGAAAGACTGAGGAAATGGCAGAGAAACAAGCGTCCTTGTTAGGAATAGGCAGTCACTCTTCCTAGAGAAAAAGGAGATGGAAAAAGGAGAAAAAAAGCTGTCCCTGCTTGTAATGCATTGTGGGATTTTCCATGTGGTTGATGATGGGGAGTGCTACCTCTGCTAGGTATAATATACTTGTGAAAAAGAAGTTTACCCTTGCAAGTCAGCACAAATTTACTTGGGTGACTTAATCAGTCTTTCTTCACTATATTGGTTTCAATGCATTTAACTTCTAAGCCATTTAAATTGCAAAATGAGTGAGACTGTCCGAGCTGCCAGCTGTATGTGTCATTAAGTACCACAGGGTCATTGTTCAAAGAACCTTTGAGTGGAAAGTTATATTTGTGATATGGGGCAATAGATAGGGTAAATAACTTTTTTTTTTTTTTTGAATTTAATTGGCTAGAATATTTACCGAACGTGGGTATGGTCAAACCGAAAGTGACACATGAACGGTCTTTAATAGGAATCTCGATCTTAGAGAACATCTGTTGGTTTCATAAAGTTTTGGGTGTACAACAAAGGAATAAATAAATTCACATATGTACAGCTACAGATATAGATAGATAGATAGATAGATAGATAGATGGATATATATATGCATATCACCATGTAAGTTCTACATAGTGAATATATAGAATTGTAATTCGGCCAGAGGAGAACAAGGAAAGTATGGTGGTGAATGTTTTTGATAGCAAATGGTTTTCACATCTTCCCACTCTTGCCAACATTTTGCTGCTCTTAAGGCATAGGACTTACTCAGTTTTTATTTAATGCTTACATCACTAGAGTCCCATTCAGGAGAACATCTGCATTGAGTATCTTTACTATGAGTCTCAAGCATGTTAACTAGTCAGTTTTGTTGCAATGTGAACATGCAGAGGATCAGATACAGTCAGGAAGTTTAGTAGCAGATTTTAAAAAATGCAGTTCCCAACAGTCTGGCATTAAGTTGTTCCCCAAAATGGGCAGCCTCCCCACTTTCTGACAGTACTATTTGGTGCTCACAAAGGGCTTTTACAGTTGGTTTCTGAAAGTTGGAGGAGTGACTACAAACAAGCTTTTCCTGCTTTTGGGGGTTCATTGCTCTCATGCAGCTGTTGTTTTAGCCTCTTGTAGAAATAAATTTTAAAAATAGGCACTTCCTTACATATAACTGTTCACAGTATCTGGAATGACAGGGTGGGCACATTACAGTAAATGGTGTTTAGAAAGAAATGTTGTGAAAACAAAGAAAGCCACATAGGAAAACACTGACAAAACCATACAAATATGTGGCTTATCTATTTTGACTATTTGCTTTCTTTATGTTTTGGAGGTTTTCACAGAACGCATGTGACCCTCACTTTCAGGCACACAGTAAGTAGTTTCAGGATTCCCCAAATGGAGAGAGTAGTCTGAAAAACTGTGAATATAATTAGATATGGAATACTTTTAACAGCTGGAGGGATTTCACACTTACAGTCCAATTTACAAAACTTTGGGCTTGGCACAGTTTCAACACTAGCACTGGAAGTAATAATTTTGCTGGCATTTTTTTGGCTCCTGAAATTATTTATGTCTACACATATATCATTTTAAAATCACACACACACAAAAAGAATACTTCTACCTGGTTAGTGATAAATGAGCAACTTTAGAAGCAGTGTCAGAAAGAAGTCAGGAAAAAACAATCCCACACAAGGCCCATACTTAAAAATTACAGCTAATTTCTCTCCCTGTTTATAAAAGGTCTTGTGGAAGTTTCCTGTGTTACTGAAAGTGTTTCAAACGTTCTTCTGATACTATAATGAGTTAATTTGTATGAGATTTACAAGGAAAAAATATAGCAAGTAGCCAGCACATCAAATACAGTAGCTAGGAAAGCAGATTTATCAAGTATGTGAACCAGATACCATTTCTGAAATGAGTTCTAAAAGAAACGAGAACAATAACAACACAACGAACAGATGGTTATACTGGTTATGTTCATGTCTCTTCTTGTTCATGTTTTATTAGCAGAATAAGAAGTCTATACAGGCTCTGAATTATCTTGTAAGCTGCCATCTCAGTTGTTCTTGTTCTTATAGCTCCCGTGCACATTTTCCTTTCACTTTTGAGGCTCTAGAAGCTAAAAAGTTCACCTTATCAGAGTACGTTAAATATCAGTGTTCCTCTCAAAGGGAGAGGGTTATAGCTTATAGCTCTCCCTAAAACAATATCTTACTGAATTGGAGTAATGACTGTGTAGCATCCCATGGCTGTTAAGTCTCAGTTATAAGAAAAATACCTGTTTACTTCTTTGACAGTCCGTAGATCACTAATACTGATGAAGAAAAATTAGAGTGAGCCAATGACTCTGTGATAATACCCATAACAGCGCTTTTCAAAACATGTGCCATTCCTGGAAAAATATACCATGTAATGTCCTGACAGTTGTGCACACTCACATTTTGCATTACATAGATAAATATTTCCAAAATAGTTTTTACAGAGATACAAATGTATGTTCTATTTGCAGCCAGTGAAAGAGGAAGATATTCACATCCTTCTTCTAAGGTTTGCAGAATAGGTTTCTGGCTGCAGACTTCTAAGGTACAGACCTAGTCTCCTCTTGAAGGCTGTGGAATAGGCACTTGAAAAGAGGGACTTCTTGTGTTGTACAACCTCCTGCAGGTACATGGTTATGCACTCAGAATCAGTCTCCTGGAAATAAGTGACTTAACGAATGGTTTAATGCATTTACAGTGATTTTTTTTTTTTTTTTTTTTACTTTATTTCCCACCTGCTTTACATTGCTGGTAACTCACACACTGCCTGCTATTTGGAGGAAGAGGGGCTCACTTGCTCCATCCACTAGGGTCTAGCCTGGAGCCTGTGGGATTTAGCTTTTTACCAAACGTGCCAATAAGAGGCATGATTTTGGTGATTCAGACAGCTACCACAAGGAATCAGTGTTGCTGCAGGTCATTTAGTGCCACACACAAAGTAACCATCCCATAGTGAAATCTCTGGCTTCACCAAGCCTAGGTGGGCTTCATATTGTCAATGAAGTGCTGAGAGGACTGAGATGCCTTCAGCAGTGCCCCAGGATGCACGCTGCCTGGGCTTTGTTCATCCTTTCAGAGAATGCTGACCTCTTATCAAGCTTTCAGCTGCGATGGATTTCATTAAACTATTGCATTACGAACAAAATTAGGTTTTCCCCTAAAGACACAAGCATATTTCTGCTTCTCTCCCCATTCCATCCCTCCGGAAACTTTTAAATTTTGCAAAACTGAATGCTGTAATGAAAAAACCTTACTATTCCAATACTTTCCTCTATACTGCCAAAACATCTAAGTCTACTATTAATCACCAGGAGGGCTTGCCCCAAATTCCAGTTAATTACAGCAACAAACATGGGCTGTAAGCATTCATTAACACCTTAGGTAGACAGGAAGGAGGACATAAGGACAAATTCCTTGTTGATCCATATGTTTAATATATAGCTGGTATGTTATGTTAAGAATTACATCTTAACACTGTGGTATGTTTCAAAAACAAAAACAATTTGGGTAGTCTGAAAAGAGTTGCATTTGAACACATATTGACAGCAGGACAGTTTTATTGCTAGAGAAAAGTTACTACCAAAAAAAAAAAAAAATCCATAAAGAGTTATTTGGGTAAAATAGATATAGGAGTAGGAATTTCACAGTTCTGCAAAAATAAAATAAAAAAAAAAAGAAAAAAGCATATATTTGTAAATTTATGTCTGTCACATTTGGATTATTGAAACATTCATGCACCTGATACAAAGTCCTCTAAAACCAATCTCTCCCCAACCTCTGGATAAAGTGTGTAAAATCAAACACACAGATAGCTCTTTACCAGATTGGGTTGTAAATAACTAGACTACCCGCTCCTCCCCATATCAGATAGCTTTAGTCTCTTTCCATGGGCCTTTGCAGACTTCATCTTAAAAAGACACTTCTAGCAACTCCAACAGGCAGTTGAAAAGGAGCCTCCAAGGGCTGTAATCTTACTACAGCAGCTTGAATTTGGGAGTCCCCTCACCTGCATCCCCCCTAGCATCTACCAGCTCCAGGTACCCACCCTGACTGTGCCTCTGTGCACTTGGCACAGAAAATCAAGCCAACCTTGCCAAGTTTTCTCACCTCTTAGCACAGACACCCTTGTAAACACTACCTCTCCCTTTCTGTTTTTATTTTAGCACCTGTAAGGGGGGAGGCGAAATACAAGATTTTCCCATGCCAAACAAAGGATGGATTGGGTGTCAGCTGACAATCGTCTCTACTAAGGAGGCACCATCAGGAGCTGGCGAGATCAAACACTGGGAGGAAATATGGTTGCAATATTAATAAACACCTGTCTGGTATTACTGTACCTGCTGGACTTCTCTCAGCAAGATAATCAATCACCTAAACCTGGCAAAACAACCTCCTAAGCCCCATCACCATATGCATTACAAGGTCAGTCTGAACCTGTTCCAAAACCTGTGCTGGAGACCCTGCAAACTCTAGACATGGGCTTTTGAGGCAAGGAGAGATGGCAGTTCCTGTCCCTCCCTGCGACCTGGGTCAAGACAGAAGCACACGGGAGGGTGTGAGGCTTACAGGGCACAGGTGCTGCCCTGCCCTCCACTGCATCGGGGAGGCAGGGGCGCAGGCCTGGGGAGGTGCCTGGCACCAGGCGCTGGAAAGGCTCATCCCCTCGTTTGTGTGCATTGTGGTCCAAGGTGTCTGGAGTGCTAAAACTCACTGGGAAATGTCATGGACACCCTCCAGTTCCTTGGGGGAACTCTGGGATTACTTCAAACACATTATTTTGCAGGATCAGGGCCTGACTTGGCCATCCACTCCCCTTTGTATAAAAAGGTCACTCTCTTGACCTGGCTGCAGCCCCTGTGCGAACCTAGTGCTGCCAAAACATGCTGCCCTCCCACTTTTATCTCACTGTGTGGACAAACCCTGATTTGCTTACAGAAATAATACTGGCCCATTAGAAACCCTTCAGTCGTTAAAAATCTTGATTCAGTGTTTAAGCCTGAGATCAGGATGAGGCCTAATGCGTGTGGAGTGGAGATTATCCCACATCTGCCAACCGTGGTACGCCAGCATCTGCTGTGCACCTGGTGGGGGTTATGGTCAGATCCACCCTACACATCCAGTACAGCAATTCCTATATTCCCTTCTCTTACTCAAGTGGCAGAACGTCATCAAATATATATTTCTAAGACAGATTGGCCCCTAATTTGATAGCATGCACGGCAGCCCCAGCTGAAGACAGTATGTTAGAAAAAGCAACTGTGACAGGCTCCCGCAGCCCACATGCAGGGCTGCTGCTGCTGGAGGTGCAAAGCCTTGGTCCGAGCTGTACCACCCAAATACACGTGCCCGGGTGAGGGTGTGTGCATGGAGCGTAAATAGTCTTTTGCATTGGCCTGATGTGCAGGCTTATTGTCTCTTGAGAAATGGCATGAAGAGGCATCTGCAGGAACTGAAACTAGCAAAGGACATAGGTTAAGATACAATTGTTTCACCAGATCCCAGACTTTATCCATTATCCATATTTCTATCCATATCCATACTGTCTATGTCACTCAAATGAGCCCTCTGTTAGCCCTTCCTTCTTCAGCTGCACACAGGAGTAGTGCAGTAGCCCCATGGCAGAATATTCATTAACACAGAACTAGTGTCCTTTGTTTCCCTGCGTGTGCTGAGCATTTTTGTTTCATTTGCACGTGTGGTCTTCCAGGCTTCTTTCTGCAGGTTCAAGCCCGCAATAACTAACTCCCCTTCATCTGCAGTATAGTAGGCTGCAGCTATTGTAATAAAATAGCTGTGATCTTCAGCAACTGCAATAGAACATTGTCTTGAGATCAATTTCCTTTTACAATAAAGTCTTGGCTTTGCCTCAGCATTTATGAAGTGGTGGGAGGCCGTTATCCATTGAAATTATCTCTTTCATATACTATACCATAAAAATATGGCCCTCTATGTGTAGTGTTATAAAGGTATTTGACTGACTGACTGACTTTAACCACCCAAGAAGAGTAATAAGTTCAGTAATCCTCTGGAAATGCACAGCCTGGAGTACGTTATTGCAGCTAGTATGCAGCGTACTCTACAAAAACAAATCACAAAAACAATTAGATTTGTGCATTTACAATCCTTGATTGATACAGCCTTGACATAAATCACAGAGTCAGAAAAATACACTGCTGGATTAGCAAACCACATTATAACAGTGTGGCTTGCAATGTTATTTTGCTGAGATATTTATGATACCAACAAAATCAATGACAGTCTGAAGCAAGTTACTGTTGTTACAGGGTGCTATGAATAGACTGTGCATCTAAATTTTTAGTGTGTAGAAAACAAACACAACCAGGTTATAACTTGGAAAGGTATCTCAGCACAGATTCTTGGACCTGTGTCCAAGAATGGCTAGCCCAATGAGGCCTAAAATTGCACTTGAAGAGAAGACTTTTATCAACGCGCTATAGGTGTATTCTGGTGCCAGTAATGGACCGAGGAGGGACACAGAAAAAGATCTTCTTCAAGCATGTAGCTTCACAGAAATGGTGTAAAATGCAGAAACTGGTGGAAGTCCCAGCAGACTTCACAGTATGTAGCCAGACTGCTTTGAAGTTTGACCACGGTTCACATCATTACATAGTCAACTCAGCAACAGAGGCATTATCCATCGGGAAGCATTTCTACATAGCATTACTGTTAGTCCTCCTTCACACTGCAACTCCCGTTGCCCACAGCACAGTATCTTTATTGTATCCCTGCATCTCTACAGAAGTGAGCAATCAGCAGGAATGCAGACTGAAAGCCTTTCTAGACCCACAATTCTCCTTGAGGCCATCATACCTAGAGAGCAAACATTAACAACAATACTGACTGAAGGAGTAGATATCTTCCAAAATAATAATACTACTTTTATTATCATTTATATCAACCCAAAACTGCAGTGTGCCATATCAGCCATCTTAAGGCCGTGAGAAGACATCAGGAAGGAGGGGAGCAGATGCATTGTATGTTGGTTTCAGAGTGCTTTGTAATTACATGAGAATATTTTAAGACACAAGTTGTTAAAAAAAATCAGAGAGCTTATCCTGTCCAAGTCACAAATTATCCAGTAGTCAGAAGGCTAGTGTATCCAGGGGGTTGCTACTTTCAGCATCAGCTGTGTGAGCCAAAGTTTTACAGGAGGAGACAAAGCAATTGCTGGAAGAAATGTTCAGAAGAAAAATCACAAGTGGATATTTGGAAGTTGGTAAGTTACATGGGTGAGTAAGCAGGACACAATGCCAGTCCATCCAAGGCCACATCATCTAGTTTATACATAGCCTTTAAAACTGTCCAGATGGTTTACAGTTCCCAATAAGCATCTCCTGTATTTAAGATCAGTCACAGCTTTTGACTCCTGGTTTTGAGAGCAAATAAATGGTAGTCTGCATTGAGGGTGAATTAGACAGGGACTATGTGAGATAAGAGGTTGGCTGTGTTTCTGCTGTTGTGGACTACAGCCAAAGAAGGAAGGATTATCACTACTAATACAGCATGGGACTTTGAGATGGTCTATCAGCTGGAGCAGAAGAAAATGTAATCCAAACTCAAAATGCTGAAGGGTGGTAACTAACATGGCCTGACTTTGACAGTGTCTGAGCAGGGGTTCTGCTGGAGATCACCCTTTCAAGTCCATGCTAAACTGCTCTTTCTCCACAATTTATGCTTCAGCAGCAGGAAATGAACATTTGAAATTTGGCCTGCAGTTCGAGGTAAATAATGCACTTTCCTCCCTTTCTTTTGCTTCTGCCAGAATACAGAACCCTGAGGAAGAGGAAGGATTTTACTAGCAATATTTATTATTGAGTCAAATCTCTTCATATTTTTACACTTTGAGGCCAGCTCCATAGCCAGCATAAATCAACATAGTTCCTTCAGGGTTGCATTGTTTTGCTCTGCTGATGAACCAGTCCAACAAGAATAGAAGAAGAATAAAAATAGAGATTCCTGATTGCCAGGAATAGAAGAAAGTTAGAGTAAAAAAGGCCAGGAAAATAGAAAGTGTTGCTTATGAAGTTTGTGTATTTTCTCAGTATTTGCTTGTTACAGTAGAAGCCCTGCAGGTCAGCTTTGAGTAATTGAGAAGCTGCAGCATGGGATCAATTAATCTAGTACTGTATTTCAGGAAATAGTTTATCCATCAGTTTCTTTACAAAACAGCCTGACAGCTATTTTATATTCTACTCATTCCACTGAATCTGCGTAGAATTGAAATCCTGCAGCCATCTCTGTTAATTTTAATCCCCTGGCTTCACTAGACTGGTTATAAAGCTGATGACTGTAACGTGTCAGTGTAATCAAGAGTGAGGACTTGGTTCTTGCTGAAGAAGGTATTCTTAATATGATTTGATAGTCTCAACATTTTTGTTTCTGGACAATTTTATTATGTGAAAATGATCTACTCTGTAATAGGTGTGGTCAGCTGAACTGCATGTGGAGAAGATGCTCTACATGGTGCCTGAACGCCAGCGCACAGATGATGGAGATTCTCTCTCCATCCTCCACACACAGATGTGCCTGAGGCTGTTTTAAGAGAGAGCAGTTTGGTTAAGGATGGAATACAGCCATTTCCCATAATGTAATACAGTCAGAAAGATCCCCCCAAACAATTTTTTATCTCCCTTTTTTATAGAGGTTTGGCCCGGCTGCTTTAGCGAGGTTTCATTTGCAGAGCATTTTTCTCTTAATGACAGTCCCCAGAGTAGCTTCAGCTGTCTCAGCAGTATTGCGTCAGGAATTGTGAAGGAGCTTCCAAATTTTGTGGAGACTTAGGCCATGAGTCCCTCAGAACCATGGGCTCTGGCAGTTTTCCAAAGAGCTATAAACATAACACATCTCTGGCTACACAATCAGTGATTTTCAGGGCTGTGTACAGAGGACTGGATCTCATGATGTGATGGCTTCTGAGCTGCTCCTGTGTGTGGCAGCAGTGGCTTGGCCGCGGTGTTTAGCACTCCATGGATCCAAATGGGGTGGGAGCATTCTCCATCCTAAAGAAGCTATGTAAAGCTAAGCAGGGGTGTTTGTGCAGGTTGTAATCACTGTGATATTCTTCAGAGCCATTGCCCAAGAACTGTGCTAGAAATAAACCTTGAGTGCACACGTTGCACAAAATCCTACTTTATCCACTACTACTATACTGAAATATCTTCTCTTGACCTTTGATGGGAGATATTTCCCATTTTGCTCATCATCTTTGAGCTAACTTGAGATCTGTGGTCAGATATGCCTTAGACCAGGTTGGTAAATCTACTTGGTTCTTTCAGAACTTGAAGAGGTACTACTACTGTACACTAATGACATGCATCTCTACAGATACGTCACTCACTGTGTCTATAAATTAATAAGTTCCTATTTACCTGTTCATGTAAAGGGAAGAGCTCAGATAATAACAATTTGCAATCAGTTTTCGGGATTTGATTACCAGGTGTTGATACTTGCTAAAAAAATTAAGTAGATAAATGAAACAATGGATTTTGACAACATAAACTTTCATTGAGGGGCACTGCAGTGCCCAGATGTAGGCACTTCACTGCTAAAGGAAGAATAAATTTTAGATAGTCTTTTATTACACGAGGCAAACAGCTTTACTTTCTCCGTTTAGCACATATACGCAAAGTCTGCCTTTGTACCACAATGCTACCACTCTCTTGGCAGCAATATTAAAGAGGTCCCCCTGTTTTGTTGGATATTAGTACCAGGCTGAACTCTGAAATGTGATTTTAAAAATAGAAAGAAAGTTAATTATTGCTGGGAAATTTTAATTGAGGCTGATTAAAGGAAGCAACAAAATATATTGACTACTAAACCTCACTTCGTGTTTTAAGTGTGACCTGTAATGGACTCCCCCAAATCATTACGTGGTCCCTCTAAGCATTCCAGGTTTTTCATTTGAAATTCATTAAATGTTTGTGTGTCTGATTTTTGGGGGGTTTTCTGAAAAGTTTTATAGTCACAGCTGCACTAGTTATGGATAGTTTTATAGTGCCTTGCCCATCAACTGGCCCACATGTCCAGTCCACTTTGTTTGATACCCTACCTTTCACAAGCATTCAGCAGTTCTGGAGGTGTTCTTATAAAGCTGCCAGTAAATGTGCCAGCTGGACTCATTTATGTACATGAGCAGCCTCATTCCGGCTGCCTTACAAAGAGCCAGTGGCAGTAAATCTGTGGTCAGTCCATATATGTACTTTAAAGTATTTTTTTACACTTCTGAAAAGAAAATAATAAAATATTGCTAAGCTTTTTAGTAAGTTATATGTGGTCTTCAGAAGAACTTGAATACTCCGTGGTGAAAAACAACCTTCTGAGAGTCCCTTTTTCTTTGCAGTAAATTCTTTATGCTATGCAATTAAAGCCGTTAGAAAAGTCTGCTCTTAGAAGCACACTGATGGACTGCATTTTTGTAGAAAATCATGTGAACAAATTGCTCATTATTTCCTTTTGTGACTGGTGCAGGTGCAACATGAATAAAGGACTTCTTGAAGGCTGCAAACACCTTCTTCACATTGCCCAGGGAGGTTTGGCAGTAAACAGGGCTGGTTTAAAAGGTTCAGATGAGCGGCAGAATGAGAAGGTGCACACAAGCCACCATGAATAATACATGCAACAGTAACCTCGACAAAAATTAGCACAGGTGAAAGGACTTACAAAGGAAGGAAGAAAAAAAAAAAAAAGAAATAATAAGAAGGAACATTTTTTTCAGCATCTTCAGATTTACTCTGAGACATTCTCAGTGTAATGACAGCATGTCAAGAAAGGGAACCGCTTCTCGCTGACCCCACTGGCCCACCTGCCAGCATCACATGACTCAGAAGAGACTCTTTCCTCTCTTTTCCCATCCTTTTTCTGGATCTATTCACAGTTCTTCTTTGCTGTGTGGGAATGTCTCAGTGCTGACTTCATTTAGTGCAAGGATTTATTAATGTTTACAAATAGAGATTCCAGTCAATCCCATCCAAGAAGCTTCCTGCTATGAGGGAATTTACTTCAGCACTTCTAGTTAAAGCAAAGTTGCCGTGATTTCCATTTCTTTAGGTTAATGAGAGCTTTCAGCTAACCAACTGTGTTATTGCTATAACTCACTGGTGTTTTTTACCAGAGCTAGTTTTCAAATTAATTCTCTGACAACAAGCCTACTGAACACAATTTATAGCTTCATGGCAACAGTGGACTTTCCTGCTTTGTGTTTTACCACAGGAATATTTACAGCATGTGTCACTGTCTCCTCTATTACCCTACAGACCAGTCTTTGTAGCTTTTCCTATGAGATAAGTAAGTGGGTTCAAGCTTCAGCAAGGAATATAGCTGGGATCTTACCAGGACAGCTATCATGGCCATCCTTTTCCAGTCATAGTTCTGTGCAATAAAAAGATACTAATACGCATTATTGGTGTCCGTGCCCTATTGCAGTCCTAGGACACTTCTGCTTTCTGACAGCGTACCTTGGTGTCTTCCTCCTCAGTCTAGAACTTGTTTTGATGGTTACTACCAACTAAAAATAAAATGGTTACAACCGCCATATGGTATACTGCAAAACATAAGAAGCATTAAGAAATGAAACTCAGAATTTCCTAAAGCAACCTAATACTCACTTTGGTTTGGGGATGTATTTTTGACTTTGTTAAAATGTATTTTCTGCAAGCAGCTGTCCTGTGTTCTGGGAGCCCTTTCCAATGCTTCAAATTTCATAGCAATTAACAGTTGCAGGGAACAGTCAAAATACAGTGCTGTCAACCCGTACAATCGTAAGTCTTTCCTAACCCCATAGCTTGTAAGTCATGGAAATTCATGCTCTAGGAAGCTTGGAGCCAAGCTGACCTGAGGGCATGGAAGCAACCAGCTGTGCTGCCAGCAAAGTGACCTGAGTCAGGAGCTATGGCCAAGCCTACAGATCCTCAAGCCTCTTCACTGACGGTCATGCTTCATGGTTAATCCAGGCATCAGTAGCCTTCTGCTCATCACTTGCACGTCCAGGGACAAAGTCTTTTTCCCCAGCTTTCCAAAGGAAGGAAAGAAATACTTCAGTCTGGCAAATTGAACAATTCTCATTTCTTAAATAGCACCAGTAAATCTGTATCAGTTCAAAGTTTTGTTACACGGTCCCTTCATTAAAAGTGTAAGAGAGGTGACAGAGAATTGTTTTTCTTTGTCAACAGTTTCCTCCCAGCATCAGAAATTACTTGGCAACCTGTTTCATCAGGTGGAGAATTCATAGCCTACACATCGTACTCAGATTGTGCCGTAACAGTTCAAAACCACTTCCAAAATCACTCCTCTCCTATGGTTATTTACTGCAGAGATAATGAATAGGTTCTCACTCTCTCTTACTTTCTTAAATCAAGCTAGTTGGTTTTAACATTAACTCCCTTTTATTTACCTTTCTGCCAAATTTAAAAGATTTGACCTGAGGTGTGGAGCTAGACTTTTCATATCTTCTTACTAGTGCAATGTTGTTTGGGGACTAGTTACATTATCATAAAGAAATGCAATAGAAACTTTGTGTGTATGATATTAAGGGTGCAATGTCTAGACAGAGATCGGGTGCCTCTAGACCTGTGTCTACTATAGGGATTGATAGAAAAATGAAATCTCTTAGTAAAGCTTTCCTAGAAAACCACGTAAGCATTAATGGCTTTATTTATGGTGCTAGTATTTTAAGCATAATATAATTGTGACTTCAGCCATTTAGAATAGCAAATGAGTCAGGGCCTGATGCATGACTCCTACAAGAAAATGCAATAGATTGTCTTGTTGGTATTTTGGGGCGCAGGCGGGGAGGCTTTCTTTAAAAGAATACCTCTTAATCTGCTTATGTTATTAATAGAAAGGTCATCAACTATGCCTAGTACTGATATTTTATTCCTAGTTTAACTGGAAATTTTAAATGCTTATGTAGTGTGCCAATTAGCTGCTGAAGAGCAGCCAGGAGTGGCAGGTGAACATGGCAGGGCATGTCAGAAGTGACTGAATTTTGGAAATGGGACGGCTTTCTTAAAATAGATCAACAACATGAGTCATAAAGAGGTTTCAGGGAAACTCTAACTCCTACTGTTACACCATGAGGTAGAAACCTCTGTAGGGTCCCAAGGCTGAATCCAGGAAACAGCAAGGTTGTGAGTATTGGAAAAAGCCAGTGGAATAGACTGTCAATGGTTTTGTACTTTTTACATTGCTGTGCTTTATCAGAGTATATGAAAATACTTTGTGTAGATCAAGTAAAACATATTGTATTGATTTACGTGCCTCATGTTTGGGAGGACAAATTCTGAGCAGCCAAAGAAACTATGCTGTATTTGAACAGTTTTGGTTTGTATGGAAGTGTGGACACCAAAAAAAAATTGGAAATTTGAGGAACCTGAAAAATGCCCTAGAGCACATATTTATGTTTGGAAATATTGCAAGAACATAGCAGGGAGCTGCCTGTCCAGAGGCCAGGTCTTACAGAAGAAAAACAAAAAATATTTACAAAAGCTTAATGTGAATATGATGACTCCCCTAAAAGCCTAATATGAATAAGATGCAAGGGACAACTTGCTCTGGGGTCAGCATGGCTTTAACTTAAATGTCAGTGTAGTAAAATCTATGGCTGACATTTTCAGAAGGGGTCATTGGTTTGGGGTGTCTTCAGAGCATTACCTTGGTACCCAAATTCAGCATCTCAGTGTGTGGCATCCCAAACCAGCAGCTGCATTTGAATCATGTTCTTATTCTTCTTTCAAAAAAATTCATTGCAGTGTAGGGGCTGTTAGATCATAGTTCTGTTCGTCATTATTGCTGACTTGCTAACATTTCTCTCATGCAACTTCTGCTGCAGTGGATCTAAGGTTTATTATTATGACATAACCTGGAAAACATTTTAGCTTTTTTTCTTCTCTTGGCAAGAAAATGCTCCCATTCTGGGATGAAAAGATAACACAAATGAAACAAGACAAGGATCATTTCATTTGCTAATCTGAAGTGAGAGATTAATGTTGTACTGTGGACCAGTTCTAAAAAAATGCAGGGTTTTACTCTGTTTTCAGAACAACACCTGCATCTGCTGAAGTGTGGGGAGAGGGAAAGGATCAACACTGATTTTCCAGTCTCTTTTATGGAATAAAGGTAGTGCTGTCATGTTTTGCAGCTTAATGACTGTAGGATTTGCATGTCACTACATCTTGTCCACTGTCACTTTGTTAAAATCAGAGTGGAAGAAAGCAAGAGAGAGCCCATTAATTGCTTCAGCTTATTGGTAGTAGACATGCCTTTGATTTTAACTTTTTATTTAAAAACTTTAAACAAAGTTACTAACTTTTGCTAAACTGTAAGGACAAAGGGTTTCTTCTCACTCTGGCGAGCAAGGGAGCAGTGAAATATATTGAGCCAGTGTTCTCTCTGTTACATTACTCATTACTACTGGGTCCAACCAGTTATTGAGCCCAGCAGCTGATAAACTGAGATGAGTTCAAGGCCAGGCATGAGTGCTTGCTCAGACACTACTCTTCAGCTTTGTTGTCCAGAATATATGATGGGCCTTTCTGAAGCAGAGGTTTACAATTCAAAGGTGCTCTTGGGACCCAGCATGCTCCTCACTGCCATGCTGTTTGTAAAAGATGTGTTGTCTGGTGCTGAGCATTGCAGATGAAACTCCCACCTGGAATCTTGCATTATTAGTGCCTAAATTAAGCTTTGTGACAGGAGATTATCACACAATAGCACAGCACTAGCTCTAGGTCTTGGGTGACCCTAGACCTGGGAATGGGAACTGCAAGGATGGACCAGAAAGGGAATGTGATAGTTGTAGCATGCCAGCCTCGCCCCAAATCAGCTCTCACAGCAAAAACACTAAGGTGAATGAAATATATTGCAAGCCAAAAAAAAAAACCACCCCCCCCCAAAAAAAAAAAAAAAAAAAAAACCAAACAAAACCACTACTACCAAAAAACCCTAGAACAGTTCTTTTACTTAGAGAGAGAACAACCTGTATAGCTACCAAAACTTTAAATCAGATCCAGTGGGCACTTCCTGAAAATGCAGTTTCCCAACTGGCTTAAACTGATCAAAGTGAGTTTTGCTGCTGGAAAGGGTGTTACTGCCATTTCGCCTGACTCTGCTCACATACTTCCACAGCCGCCATGCAAGGCTGTCTTCAGGTTACCACATTCTTTCTGAGGCTACGTTGAGATTTGACATGTATAACTCCCATTCCTGTCTTTGAAGCTTCATAAATTAGATATTTTTAAAAAATGACTAATTTTAATGCATCTTCCCATGAATTACCTACTGTCTTCCATCTTACCTTCAGAAGGCTAATATATTGAAGCTATAACTCAGATGAGACATTAACTTGTAAGATAAAACAAAGCACACCAGCTACGTCTAATATTCAACTCAGCTCAAAGTCAATTTTTTATTCACTGTGAAGAAAATGCTCTCTGTTATCTGAGTTCCAGCTTCAGTGTGTAAATTGCTATACACTGAAAATCATATATTCAGTTTAGACCAGGCTCTGGTCTTACTTCCTTCTAAAAGCAAGGCTATCTTCAAAGTTGGATTGCTCAGGTCTGTGTCTAGTTTTGTTCTGAATATTTCTAAGAACAGAGACTCCACAGCCTCTCTGGGCACCGGTCCCAGTGCCTGGCCACTCTCATGGTGATATCTAATTCTTACTTTCATCTAAGTGGAATAGCCTTTGTGGCAACTTGTGCCCATTACCTCGTGACCTTGCGGAGGTGCTCTTCTGAGAAAAGCATGGATCCATCTTCTGTATAGTGCCCTATAGGTTGCTGCAGGCAGTATTTAGAGACCTGAGGCTTCTCCAAGCTAGACAGACTCAGGCTCTCACCCTTTCCTTACTCATTGTGTGCCACAGCCCCCCAACCACACATGTAAGTGATCAGCTGCACTTTGTGCAAATACTTGAAAAACATCAGGTGGTTCATTACTAGCTCTTGAATGAGACTTGACACAGAAGGAAGTAAAGAGCCTTGGATTCAGGGTGAACATTGCCAGACAGAGGGACATGTGATAATGTGAAGGGGGAGAGTGCTCCAAAATATCACAGAGTCACAAAATCACAGAATGTTAGGAGTTGGAAGGGACCTCGAAAGATCATCTAGTCCAATCCCCCTGCCAAAGCAGAACCACCTAAGAATAGGTCACACAGGAATGTGTCCAGGTGGGTTTTGAATGTCTCCAGAGAAGGAGACTCCACAACCTCTCTGGGCAGCCTGTTCCAGTACTCTGGCACCCTCACCATGAAAAAGTTTTTCCTTATGTTCATGTGGAACCTCCTATGCTCCAGCTTGCACCCGTTGCCCCTTGTCCTGTCATTGGACATCACCGAGAAGAGCCCGGCTTCATCCTCCTGACACTCGCCCTTTATGTATTCATAAACATTGATGAGGTCACCTCTCAGTCTCCTCTTCTCCAAGCTAAAGAGACCCAGCTCCCTCAGCCTTTCATCATCAGGGAGATGTTCCACCCCCTTCATCATCTTTGTGGCTCTGCACTGGACTCTTTCAAGCAGTTCCCTGCCCTTCTTGAACTGAGGGGCCCAGAACTGGACACAACATTCCAGATGGGGTCTCACCAGGGCAGAGTAGAGGGGGAGGAGAACCTCTCTCGACCTACTGACCCACACCCCTTCTAATATACCCCAGGCCTTCTTGGCCACAAGGGCATTGCTGACTCGCGGTCATCTTGCTGTCCACCAGGACCCCCAGGTCCCTTTCCCCTGTGCTGCTGTCCAACAGGTCAGTCCCCAGCCTATACTGGGACATGGGGTTGTTCTTGGGTATGTTATGCAAGTTCTCTTGTCTTGTGCCAACCTGGGCCCTCTGCCGTTGTCACTGCTTCCTACAGCACCTCACAACTGCAGGAAGAAATTTTTGCATCTGTGGTGCAGTATGGCAGTTGCCAATGTGGATTTACACAGGATGAGACAGACTAGACACAGAACTGCTGGCAATCTAAAGTTTTGCTGTGAACAAGCAGGGATCTCCTGTCTATAACCTCATTTAACCTCACAGGAACATTAAATATTAGAGAACTGGGAAATCCTGAACATCCCCATAAGTGTTTCACCTTTAACCTGTTGGTGGGTCTGATTTTATTCAATCTTAAATAAGACCAGGTTTGCCTTATATGAGGAGCTAATACGATAACTAAGCGCATTTTCAGCACAAAGGTGCAAATATCTTTTTCATTGTTCCCTCCAAGTCTTCCAGAAGAACCACACTGGGCAAGAGGCATTCAATGTCAGCATTTCAGGGGTTCACCGTTAACAATCATGGCTGTAGATAAAAGACTGGTTGGCAAGTGACACCCTGTCACCCACTGCTGTGTCATATCCAATATCTTACATTAAGGAGGCTTTAGGGGAAATAATAATAATTCTGAGGGGAAAAAAATTAATAGAAGTAGAGGTTTGGCAAAAATAAATGTTTTATCAGAAACAGCCCTTGCCAAGCATAACATTTTCTCAGGAGCCAATCTTGGCAAAATGAATGTTTTATCAGGAGCAGAAGTTTGGAAAAAGTAACATTTTATCAGAAGTGGAGACTTAACAGAAAATGCCTTTTTATCAGGAGTGAGGACCATGGCAATTTAAGGAGAAAGGCTTGCTGAAAGTGGAGTTTTATCAGGAGTTTTGCTTAAGGAAAATAGTGTTTCATGAAGGGCAGGAATTTCCAAAAATAATGTTTTATTAGGGGGAGGAGATGGGTGAAAATAACATTTTATCAAAAAGAAGGGGGGAGGGATGGATTCAGTGAAAGTAGTGTGCTAACAGCTTCTACTTTCCAATATGGGCAGCTTTGCTCCTGGAAAAACATTATTTGCACACTGAGTGCTTGTCCTAGCTAAAATGCTGGTTTTGACAAGCTGTGCTGCTGATAAAATGTTATTTTTGGCAAACCCACCTCTCAAAAGATGTTTTTAGAAAGCTCTCTTCAGAGAGAAGATGTGCAAATTGACTACAATACCTGCAGCAGAGCCAGGTACCTCTGTGAGACAGATTTTCATCTGTTTATTAAATCTCCATGGCTTCCCTTCCACCTTTTGCTTTACAACGATGATGTTGATGCACAGCACTTTGGATCCTGAAACACTGTTCTCCTTCCAAATGTAGACCTCCTGCATCATTTTGTTTCCCTCGGCTGCTCACTGACTCAGACTAGTTGACTCTTCTCCAAGTGTGTGTTATGCATTCTTTCCCACTGGGGCTCTCTCCCCACACCTGGAAGATTGCTTATGCCTTATTGCTAACTCCTCCAGTCAGAGTTTGACACAACTGGGCTTTAGATGTCCCTGAATGCAATGAAGGACTCAGTGGCAAAAGCCACATGGAAAGGTCTTCATTGCATCTTTTTCTGGTGGTAAGAGGCCAATCACAAGAGACCAAATCTCCTGCAAAGTGCACTTTCACAAAAAGGGGCAGGAGAGAGGAAGGAAATGACAGGTTGATCACTTAATACATCGTCATACCTCATCACATCTCAAAGCCATGCTGTACAATACATTCATCTGCTCCCTAGTGGAGTTCTGAGCAAGTACCCATGTCAGGAGTCTCCCATACATGTCATCTATAGTTATCAGTACTATAAAGGAACTAGGACCATGCATGAATGTAGGACTACAGCCTCTTAACAATTTGTTGCTTGAATATAAAAGTTGAGATGGCATGTAATACACTGGAAGAGAAGAACATCAATCACTATGACCGGATGGATGGGATTCTCCACAGACATTGCAGGAATTTGCAGGGCATCATCAGAATCACTCACTGTTTGTTTATAGTGTCACTGAGCACCAGTAGGGAACCATGAGAAAGGCTGACTCAAGAGCTATTTTTAAGAAAGGTGACAGGTGTGAGCTGGTTGTCACAGGCCACTCTGTTGTTCTCCCTTCCAGGTACTGTAAGACACTTGCACAAGGAATGAAATGGCTGGCCATTTTGCGAAGAGGGGGCTCTGAAGATGATTTCAATTTGAGCTCTTCTTTCAAAGCTGTAAGAGAAAACGTCCTGTAAGGAACTGGTGAATGAAAACAGAGACGCATATGTGGTGCAGTGTATTAGCTACTTCTGCTGAAAACAGGGTATGGGACATGTGAAGCACATGGAAAATCCCATAGAACCGACCATGAGTACCTTAATATTCTTACTGTCATAATGAAAAAAAGGATGTCCTCCAGTGTTTCAAAACTTTCCCAGTGCGCATCGGCCTTTCATCCAGGTCCCACTGAAGCATTTCCACATATGAATATTGTAAGTTGATGTCATTGCATTAGAGTGATTGTGCTTCATTTTAGCCAAAGTCACCGTGCAATAAGTGGTTGACATATTACTTAGAATCGTAGAATCATAGAACAGTTTCGGTTGGAAGAGACCTTCAAGATCATCAAGTCCAACCTTTGTCCTAGCTCTATCGATACCATTAAACCTTGTCCCTAAGTACAACATCTACCCATCTCTTAAACACCGCCAGGGATGGTGACTCCACCACCTCCCTGGGCAGGCTGTTCCAATGCCTGACAACCATTTTGGTAAAGAAATTCTGCCTAACATCCAGCCTGAACCTCCCCGGGTGCAGCTTAAGGCCATTTCCCCTTGTTCTATCGCTTGTTACTAGGGAGAACAGACCGACACCTGCCTCGCTACAACCTCCTTTCAGGTAGCTGTAGAGAGCAATAAGGTCTCCCCTCAGCCTTCTCTTCTCCAGGCTAAACAGCCCCAGATCCCTCAGCCATTTCTCATATGAGACATGCTCCAAATCCTTTACTAGCTTGGTAGCCTGACTCTGTACTTGTACCATGTTCATCTGTATATTGTTGAGCTACTAATGATTTGTCACTGTATCCCCTGCTGGTTTATACTTGGACTCCACATGTGAGAGAGGAGGAATTGCCTTTTAACAGCAAAAAACTCATGTAAGATTCAGTTTTTCCATGGGTGAATGCATCTAGGTAGTTAAGGCTTTCAGAAGAAACCCTAGATGTTTGAATCCATCTTTTGTGACTACCAACAGCAACTGGAAGAGAAGTTACACACAGAGCAGGGTAAGGTGAGTAACGTCTCCTCTTGGTACTAAGTAGCAGAACAAACTAGGGGATTGGAGGGTATGGGTTGACTAAGGAGGGTTCAGGAAAACTACATCTGGGTCTCCAACTACTGTAGTTCACTTCAGATTCAAATTAATCTCATACTCCAAAGCAACTCTTACCTGAACCCATTGACTAAATTTGGTTTTCAACTTGAAACTCTAGGAAACCACTGTCGTGGAAATCTATTTGTATACGGCTTCCACCAGAAGCAGTAAATTCTTTTCAGTTCATTGGAGATTTTGCCCAGATGATGTTAACCCAAAGTTGCCGCTGTGGCATTTCTGTACACTTGCCCCTGACAGAAAGCTTGGCTTAGTTTTTCTGGACACCCCATTTGTGTCCTATGACTCCCACCAAAGCAGAGCATTCCCCCAAAGGCTCACCTGCAGAGCTGGGCTGTTCCCCGCTAGCATTGTACAGGTATAAGTTGCCCCTGAAGTAAAGTGCCCTGCCAATTTCAGCCTCCATGCTAAAGTGTCTCTAGTGAGCACTCTGCTCCCCCTCTGTGGCTCTGCTCGTAGCAGAGTTTACTCTGCGCTTCCCTTAAACAGGCAAGAGAGCAACAGGTGCAACAGCAAGAGAGCATCTGTCCCGGATTTTTTCTGCTGGGTTTTTCAGTTATTATAAAGAACTTATTAATAACATTAGACTGTTGTTGTTTTTTTCACTTGATTTCCAAAAGGTGATTTGTAATATGGTGAGAGTGATCTAGCCCTGTGCATGTATTGAGAGAGGCTGGAACTATTTGTTTCAGGTTACACGAATACTTTGCTTGAGCAGAACCAAAGCAACATTTTGTCTTGGCTGCAGAACCAAAAATAAAAGAAAGAAAAACCTATTCACCACGTAAACCTAACCCCAATGTCAAGTAGCTTCTGTCAGAAATTGTTCGCGGGGCTCCTTCCTTGCATAGGATCTTTCTGTGCATCCCCAGCTGCAGTCCTATCATAGTCTTCCAGGAAACACCGTGACAGAAGGACCTGCAAGACCTTAGACCTCCCCACCAGAAATGACTCTCAGCCTGATGCTGTGTTTATTATAGTAAGCTATGTCATTGACCTCGGAGGGACAAGGGCTTGGCTCCCTGCTATTGAAATCACCACTGATCTGTGTCTAAGAAGCTGCTGCATTAACAGCTAGGCAGAAGATTTTAACAGCTGCGGAACAATTGAAAGGAGAATTCATAGTAACATTTAAAGAAAAAATGTCGTTACATTTTTTGGAGAACGTAACATTAAAATTCAGCCTTTGCTCACTTTCATCATAATGGTATCTCAGTTGTTTTCAGACTTTTCTAAGTTTCAAATAATAGTACTTCCTCCCTCTCAAACCTTGTATTTCTCAAACTCTTAGTGTTGTAATAACCCACAACGCAAACTTTATATTCTGTTCTCTTCTCCTCCCTCATTCAGGCCTTTTTGTCTTCCCTAAGAAACCGCAACACAAGTAACATTCACGACTTGTTTTTTCTGCCTATAGTTGTCTCCGAAGAAAGTAAAAATGATGCATTTAAACGGCTGATAGAGACCATAAAGCTTGGCCTCTAGCTTTGGAAAGCTTCATCCTCCCTCTTCTGTAAATGCTACTTTCTTCCTGTTTGTTTGTTTGGGTTTTTTTAAAGGAGCTTTAACTGCAAGGAAACTCCTTCAGGAAGGGGCCTACCATTTTCTGAGAAAGTTCAAGCAGTTTCACAGAATCACAGAATGGTTTGAGTTGGAAGGCACCTCAAAGATCATCTAGTTCCAACCCCCCTGCCATGGCAGGGACTCCTCCCACTAGACCAGGTTGCTCAAGGCTCCATGTAACCTGGTCTTGAACACTGCCAGGGATGGAGCATCCACAACTTCCTTAGGCAACCAGTTTCAGTGTCTCACCACCCTCAGGGTGAAGAACTTCTTCCTTGTATCTAGTCTAAACCTGCCCTCTCCCAGCTTCTAACCATTACCCCCTGTCCTGTCACTGCAGACCCTTGTAAAAAATCCCTCCCCACCTTCCCTGTAGGCCCCCTTCAGGTACTGGAAGGCCGCTGTAAGGTCTCCCCGGAGCCTTCTCTTTTCCAGGCTGAACAAGCCCAACTCTCTCAGCCTGTTCTGTTTTCAGCCTAAGGATCTACTGGACATGACTGTTGCACAGTATTTCTGTAATAACCGTAGCACGTTGCTTAGCAGAAAATACCGAAGTGAGCGATACATACATATAAAGATATTTTTTGCTGTAAAAAAAGCTCAGCCTACGGGCGGGATGGTGTTTCCCCTTGAGCTTGCTGCAGGCAGCAGAGCTTGGTGCCCCTGCTCTGCAGTCCCACATCTCCATCCTGGGCAGCAGCCCCACTGCACACTGTGGTGACTACAGATAGGATGGCGTTTTCCCCTCTTCCTTTGAATGTGCCTGGCTTCGGGGCATTAAGTGAGACCATTAGTGTTATTGAACTTAGCATTTGGTGGTTTATATATGATAAAGGGGTTATTACACAGTGATCCCTGTATGTTTAGATCAGCTGTGGCAATCAATCAATGGACACTTTGCCTTTGACAGCACATGCTTCCATAAAAAAATTCTCTGGCAGAGCCCTGTTAGCTAGTAATGACAGAGTAACCTCTGTCAAGTAATATACTTGATAAATTTTGCATGTGCTGTTGACTGACAGAAGCTCCGGCTTCCTGTCTGACCAGCACACACGGGCTTCAAAGAGCACAGAAACCCCTTTCTTCTCCCCGAAAGGAGCGCCTGAAATCCATGCGGGTAGAGTCAGACATGCCTCTGAGGAAGGAATAAAACAATGCCACACAAGGGAGAGACGCTTTTATGCCTTTACGAAGCTAAACTTGCTCTTTCCCCTCTCCTTGCCTTTCCCTGTCACCCACAATTACCCGAGACTTGCCAGCTTCACGTGCTTGGCCATGCAAAACACCCGCCTGGGCAAGTGGTCCGGGCTGAAGGGGTAAGCCTCCCTCCCGGTCCTGCTGGCCAGGACTGCCTATCTCTGGCATCGGTGGGGCTGCAGCCGTCGCCCCTTGTTTAGTCTGGGTGGAGGCGGTAATTGTCTGCAGCTGCGGCTCCGGCTGCCTCGCTTGCCTTGAGTAGCTCCAAAGGTACGTTTGTGATATTGTCGGGTGAACAGGTCTGCTGGGCTTTTACCTTGAAATGCCCTGACCATGTGCAGAGATGCACAAGGGGATTTCTAGCCAGCCACATTCCTGGTGTCTTCTCACCATTGTGTCCAAGCCAGGGAGCCTTTAACCCTTCCTCTGTCAGCTGCTCCTTCAACATCGGTTTGCATTTCACCATAGATACTGATGGCTGCCTTTAGCAGGTTATGAAAAATTAAATTTCCATGTGACCAAGCTCAGCTCACATGAAGGAAGCTTAAACCTGTTTGCTCCCTCACTAACCACGTGTATCTGTTTGTTTTGGAGAGAAGCGGGTTTCATCATTTGCTTCCACAGGGACACAATCTGATTACGTAGGATTAAGCCTGAAAACTACCCTAATGCTAAATTCAGTGATACATAAAGACTGTTAAGTGAGTATGTAATCTCAGCTCCCACACTTGGCTGTATAGGGCAGACCTGTGAGGGAGGAGCTCGCAGCAGCACCCCACTGTCAATTACTGTATGGACTAATTGGAGTGTAATTTAAAGGGATTCCAAAGCCAACTTGTCAACAGGTGTTCTTGAGAGTATACTAATCAAAACAATCCTGTTTATGGAAATGTTATTTAAAACCAACATGTAGGCTGCAATAATAAAGTCACACAGTTTCTTAATTGCAACATCACTTGGTGAAAGCTGGCCAGAATGAGAAAATATAAACCTGGACCCCAACTGCCTCTAAAATGCTCCTTTAGTATTCATATAGATATCTGCTAATAGCAGCAGGAGTTCTTCTGGGACTATCAAAGCCAAACATGTACTGAAATAGAATCTAAAATACTATCTAAATGTGACTTTTCTATGTCTGTATTTTTTATTTGTTATGAGCATACTTTAGGCTTTCAAGCAGAACGCAAAATGATGACACTGGCAGTTAAATAATACTCATCATCCATCTGTCATTCATTTGGTAAAGGACCACTACAGAAATTATGGTATAATAAATCCTAAAACTATATTCCTCCTTTCTTTCCCTCCAACTTAAACTTGGAAATCATATCAGAGAAGTTGCATGTGGAGATTTTAATTATGAACGGAAAATAATATCTCCACAATGAATAACCATAATGAAAAGTGCTAAACTTTGGAAATGTAAACAATATAGGAATTCAAGCCAGCCTTAAAACTTCTGAGACACAGAAGATTTAAAGATGAATATTTCTTCTGGTGGGATGTAGAAATCTTGATGAGATCATTTTATTTGGTGAAGTATGTGGTTGCACAGAAATAGTGCTTCATTTATTCACAATGGGAAACCATTTTCATTCAGGAAATCTAAAAATTGTCATTTCAAAAACATGTGTTTGAGGAATACATTCATAGTCAGGTCAGAAGTAATTTCTGATGGAGACAGATCTTTTGGAAAAGCTCACTTCAATAATTTTCCTTGCTAAGTAAAATATTGAGTGTGTTCATGTGATGACTAATTAGGGACATTTCATCTAAGTATTCATTTTATGGAGCTTGAAACAGTGAGGAAGGATTGTTGTAAGTGAACTTAAACTTTCCCTTAAAATATAGGCTTGGGGGTAAAATTCTGTTTTTTTCTAAAAAGAGTATAAGCAGCATGAATATTTCAACCCATAATTAAAAGTTTACTGTTGAGTACATGCCTATTGTCTCTCCTGCTGCATTTATCATCTTACAGAAAAAATTCAATTTACTACCAAAGTGTCCTCTGCTTTAAACAGTCTTAACATTTTGAGAGAGTTATAAACTGTTTTTCCCCATCTTCAGTCTGCAAATGTGGTTGGAATACAGTTTTAAGCAGGATGAAGAATTAAACAAACAAAAAATAATGAAAAGTCAAAATATGCACACTGCGCAAAAACATGGTCAAATACATTTTGCCTTGTATAAACTTCACCCAGTCTATGTGGGTTTTAACATATTTCCATGACTTTAAATAAGAAAACATCTTAAGCATAGCCCATGGGAAACCCAAGCTTGATTAGTTTTACCTTTTACTACAGCCTGCAGAGTGTAAAACACAGCACATCAGAATTGAATTTGTCATCTCCAGACCTCACAGGAATTTTAGGAACTAAATAGTTAGGAAGCATCCTGGTACTTCTCTTTGCTTTAATCATAGTAGAAGTTTCAATTTAAACATTCAGGAAATCTCCCTTATTTAAAGCAATCAACTCATTGCTGACAGGGTCTGGCTTTACTGTGTTTAATTTTTTGGCATCATGCAAAACTTGATTGGTTACAGCCAGTGTGTGAACAGGTCCTCTCCCTTCTCCTCCTCCCCAGAAAATGTAAGATATCCCCAGATCTTTGCTGTATCATTCTGAGCTCTACGCATCCTAGAATGTGTGCAAACCAATGAGATATCAGTGCAAAACCTCAAATGGAAAATGCACATAATAACTGATACAGCCAAGGAAAACCTTATTGCCAAATAGCTCTCCTACATCTTTTGGCTGCAAAGGCTTAGAATCCATTTTGTGGTCCAGTTATTTAACTTTTTTGACCTTTATTTTGCATATGCCTCTTCTCATCTGATTAGTCGTAGATTCACAACACATTTCTGAGATTGCAGCCTACTCTGTATGAAAGAAGAAAGTACTCACCTTCCTTGCATCTTTGAGCTATGGTGTTGGCATTCACACAAATTAGGTTGCACTCTTAAAGAAGGAACCCCTGGTGAGCCCTGAGACTGTATCAGGTCCAACAATTTAGGATAGGCATTGATGTTTGACTACAAGGTGAGATGTAACTCCTGATTAAAGACTGTTGGTAGGTTGGGCCATAAGTAGGTTATAGTATGCTATACTACGCTGTTGCAGTTCCCACAAGTACTTCTGCAATATAGATTTTTTTTAAAAAAATGTATTTCCTTATACATTTCCTCAACTTCACCCTCAGATCTAGATCCGAATGCAAAACCTAGGACCAGAAACATGGAAGGTATTGGTCTAACTCTTTGAAAGACTTAAACTTCTATCTGTATCTCTGAAAGCCGTGGAAACTTTCTTCTTCTACAGGCAGGAAATTTCTCACCTTTCAGTTGTAGTGGAATTGTTACAAGTGCTACAACTTATAAATGAATCAACATAATTACAGGTATCAAAGTCAACATGATAAAATATCCATAAAATGCATAAATATTGGTAACTTACACGAATAATAAGACTCTAGACCCTAAATCAGGAAAAGTTTTCAGCATATTGACTACTCAGGCTTATTTCTTCGATACCATTTTCCCAGTTTGAAGTTGGTCTGTCCTCGACACTGCCTTGAATGGGGGACCTGTGTTCATCCAATCACAACTAAGAAGATAATGTGAACTAATCAGAACAGTTCAGAGGAGTTGACATTTCCTAATGTGAAACTCTGCTGCATTTCTCACCTTGCAGTAGTTCTGTAAGTCTTGCTTACAGCTGCAGTGGATTATTTCTTGAGGCCAAAGTCCAGGTAGCTCACAGGCTAACATTTCAGGTCAGCCTGGCTTCACCTGCAGAATTTAACCTTTGCAAATAAGCATCTCTCTTCATTTTTCCTTCTGTTTTTTCCTGTGGTCATGTTCACAGATTCTCACCTTTTGCATTGTTTCTGCACATGCTCTTCAGCTTCTCTTTATATCACCCTAAATGCAAGTTAGCATAGTTCTCTGTTCCCTGTATTGTCCCTGTCTTTGCATTTGGCAAAAGTTTATTAAACAGAACATTACAAATAACACCAGATCATCCTCATCTCCTGCTACCTATGGGACTGACTGTGAGCTCAACACAAGTAGAACGTAAGAGTGGTATAAATCTTAGAATGTGCTTCCTCTCTTGTTACATGGTACCAGGCTGTGAACTCACACATGGCTTGTTCAAGTACTTCTACTCTCTTGTGTGCCTCTTCTCCTCATAGGAGCTAGATGAATTCAGCATTGGTTTGCTTAACTACTTTTTCCAGCTGTTGATGAAAAAGAAACCAGAGTCCCTCCTTCAGGCTAGCTTGAACACCTCAAAAACCAAGGGTAAGCAGCAGTTCTCAGCATGTACCTTGGCAAAGCTGGGCAGAGTAAAGATCAGGACCAGTCTTCTGGGGAAGCGTGAAGACTCGCTGGTACGTCCTCCAGTACGTACTTGACATAGATCAGTACAAAAGAATTGCCTTACAAGTGGGAGGGCAGGGAGACTCCTGATGCATTAGAGGGTCTTGCAGCTTGCATGGGGTGTGAAAAGCAGGCTGCCTGTTCTCTGCAGCCATGCCCTTGCATGAAGGGCAAAGACAGCATCTGTTTTCTTTATGAAGGGTCATCCATTACAGCAGTACTTCCCAAAGCAAAACCAAAATACATTAAAAAAATATTTCAGAGAAGACAAAAGAAAAAAAAATCATTCATGCAGCTTCTAAGACAGATCTGTGTCATGATCTTCATGTGGTTTAAATCAGAAGAGCAAATAACACAGTTAATGATGTTAGGCTGAAGTCTAAATCTGATCAATTGCACCTTGGCTGTGGTGCACCCAGATGAGACATCTAACATGGTATCCCTGTCAGTTTCCCTCAGATACTTAGCACATGCCACTAAAGGTGAAGGAAATGGACATGCTGAGCGAGTATCACTGCATTACTGGCTATCTGCATTTTTTTCCTTTAAAAGTCATGAACAGAGAATGAAACGCGAAGGAGTATAGCCATATAGCAAATAGTAGATGGCTATATTTCCTGAGCGAACATGGCTGGAGCTACTCAGTGCTTCTAGTTCAAGCTTGTGTAGCTTATTTTCCTATTAAGGCTTGATCCAAAGCTGAATGGACTCAATAGAAATATTTCTTTTATTAACTTCAGAGCGTACTAATGCGACTGTGATGATATATGTCTTGGTAAGCACAACAAAGGAGCCCATCCACATGAGACAGCTATCATGGGGCTATTGATGGAGAAAGCCTGTGCAATGACAGGCTCATGTTTGTCACTGGAGATAAACTATGTACTAAACATCTTGGCAGAACCTATATGAAAGTTTTGGCCAGAGATAGATTCATGTCTATTAAAATAGAATTAGTATTATGTATCCTAAGTCCTTTCACACTTTTGGAGTAGAGATGAACCTCCTGCTTTATGACTCTGCTGACCAGTTTTGCATAAAATGTCCAAAAATTAATTTAGGTTCCTGTTTCCAAGAGGCTTAGCCTCAACTTCTGCATTCAACAACTCGGTAGCTTGTTATTCTTTGTTCTGAACCAGTAGTATTTGGCTCTCTATCCTATATAGATAATATTGAATTGAAAGGTGTGAATCTGACAGAATAAAAGAAATCTAAGCAGAGGTTAATAAACAGAATATGCATCACACTAGGAATTAAGCCTCTATGGAACAGATTTACAGTATGGTATTTCTATGAAGAAATATATCCATATTAAATAACTTGAGCTTTAGAAAAAGAAAGCTGGAATCTTAATAAAAGCTAAAAAAAACCCTCACATTGTAAAGATGGAAATATCTTAACATGAAGGCTTGTGGGGTAAAATTTCAATGCTCCCAATAATTATTACATAAATCTGGATTAAATTCTCTGAAATCAATGGATTTGCTTTGTTAGTACAACTGGGGAAGAAAATTGGCCCAACGGATAGCCGATGTTAATGCACATCTATCCAGGCAATTTCAAAATAAAAGAAAGGTCTGAGACATTAGATGCAACCTCTTATAATGATTAATACGCAAGTAGATTGGTAGGTGCAAACTTACATCTCAGATATTGCGTTTGGATTCCAGAACAATATCAATAAATTTATTGCAAATACTCAAGATTTAAGAGAATATTGCCCTTAAAGCTGTATAGAGAATAGCAAATAATATTTTTAATTATTTTTGTCATATTCTTTGCTGTACAGAAAAAGATTTTTCACACACTAAATAAGCAACATCAAGACACCATATAGAAAAATTGCAATCTACAATAATCCAGAAGCAAATTATGAAGTAAAGAGAAAGCTGAAAAAGGGTAACACAGGAAACAGGTATATTAAAAGGATCACAGCATAATACTTTTAGATATTTTTTGCCTTTTTACGTTTCCTTAAAAGAAAAATACATATGAATAAACTGATTTTTGTGAGTTACGTAGTAAATAGAATTAAAAAAAATACTAAAAAAAAAATTTTAAACATAAAATAGACTGAACTACTTTAAGCAGTCATTTTTGTAGTTTTCATTTAAGTCTTAAGGGTATAAGCATTTTTTCTTTGTGTACATGGCTGAATGTGCATTTGCTTGCTAAGAGCAGAGAGGAATTAGAAATTCTTCTTGAATATTAGACTTGACTACCTGTGGAATTTATTTCTCAAAGTATTGAGTGCCTGCTAGAATCAAATTCAGAAACAAAACATACTTTCTTTTTTCAGATGTGTATTTCTGTATTTTCAGCCTGTTGTGGGACAGTTAAAGCCAATTTTCATAGGCTTTGTCCAAGTGAGTTAACTTTGTGGAACTTCCCACTGACTTCATGTTGTATCACTCAACACCTCCAAAATGCAGGCTCTGAGGATCTTGCCTGAAATAAGCTCTCTCCAACAGTCAGGCATGCAAACTCTCTGTATAAAAACAGAGACTTTTAAATGGATTAAGTTAATGAGAAGAATCACCATCAGTAACTGAGTTTCTCAGTTCCCTTCAATGTCAGCAGCAGTAAAAGAGGTCCTGAAATCCCAGGATATCAGGGAGTAAAGCATTTTTTGTAAGGAGCTGTAAAGCTGCCTGCTGAGAACCTGGTCAGAAACAAAGAAAATGGCAGATGGACAGAGAGATTTGTGGGAACAAAGCTGGGCTGGGCACCACTTTGGTCTAAAGGACAAACCCAAAAAGGGCTGCACCTTGTGTCTCTGGGGATGGCAATTCCCAAAAAGATTAAACTTCCTCAAAGGCGTCTTTCCTGCCACCGCTTTGGCCACAAGCTGTACAGTTTACCCTCTGTGTTGAACTGAGAATACAAAGAACTCAAAAGATGGGGGCAACTGAAAAATGTGGGTCACATTCCTCTGAGCTCCAACCTTTGCCCATGAGGTCCATATACTAATAATTCACTTTGTAGTAAGACATCTTTATTAAGGTCAAAATAACACTGGAAAAAATACATAAATCATTCTTAAACTGAAGAATAATGTCAAGCAGGGGAATAAATATAAATTGACACATAAATTACAACCACAATATATGTATAAAATCAGCAATACAATGTGATTTATGACAATACAGCCTGTGATCCCACGATTCAAGATGCTAGTAGGTCCAACAAGCATATATAATTATAATAAAGCCAGGTTTTCCAGAATGACCTCTTTGGAAAACATATTGTTATTATTAGGTTGCTAGTACATTCACTGGATGTAAATCAATCTGTTCACTGTAGGTGCTGACAGTGGCAGTTCTGGACATGACAAAATTTTATGATACCAGAGCATCAGCAGTCCCACCTGCAGTATTCATTTATTATTTGTATGTTTGGGGTTTTTGACCAAGGCAACTCCCAAAGATGGTAACTTTCTGCATTCTTAGTGCGGCCTTCCCCTTATTATACAGCCTTTTCCTTTACCCCTCGCTCAGTATTAACTACCTGCTGCTTTGCATGTCATTAACTTGGATTCTTCTATATGAGTCAAAATCGCAGTCAGGTTAAAAAGACATTTAGTCTTCTTTTTATTACTGGCTGGAGAGGTTACAGTGTCATTAGCTGACTTCAAGGCAATGAAACATATAGCCCTGATATTTTATTACAGTGAGACCTTATGGTATATTTGAGAACGGCTTTGGGAAGACCTGTGCCAACAGTCTTCTAAGTCAATGATGCAATTTGTTGCTAGAAGGCTTCCTTTCACCAGGGCACAAACACTTATCAAGGACTAAAGTTTAGCCCATTCCAACAACCCAGCTCTCTGGGAGAGGCGTCCTTGGCTTGCCAGTGTTATGAAGCTTAGGCATGGGTTGTGCAAAAGTGGAGGCTATGGGGACATCTTTTTGTGGCTCACTTTTATAGATGGAGTTTGCAGGGGGGATGATCAACCCAAATACACATCAGTTGGAGGGATGAGGCTGATAAGCAATTTAGCTGTCACTGGCCTCAGTCCCATCTACGCTAAAATTTTTTTAAATTGCTCTGAATGCTTGCCTAGTGCTGGCATGTGAAACAACACTGTGTACACGGCCCAGGGGATCAGTCACGTCACCTGTGTCACACCAGTGTCACACAGAGGGCAAAGGAGGCAAGATTGTCTGCAGCAACATCCAGGCAGGGTGTCTTAAGTATCCCCGCTCTAACCTGAGAAAGTAGCAGTAGATAATCTCCCCTCTTGGCTTTCCAGAACCCTTTGGGTAGGCCATAGTTAATTTGGCATGGCTGGAGGAAGGACTCGCATGCTGTGAAGCTGGCTTTCCCTCCCCTACTTATATGTCCCAAAATGCACCCACACGCTTGTGGTGTCTCTTTGCTCCCTTCAATAGGAGGGAGTTCCTGGGCTTGTGCTGGTGACTCCCAATGAGTTCAATGATTCAAACTGGGAAACAAAAGAATTAGAAAGGTCAGTCAGTATTACCACCATCTTTATTCTCCCGAGTATCCAGAGTTGTTATTGTCTTCATGTGCTATGGTAAATGGACTCAGTAAATAACTTAGGCCATGCCCTAATGAGTACTTCCAAAGGAGCCCAATTTAATTAAATTACAAGACAAAGACATAAAGGGAACACCATCCTGCTCTAATTCAGAACAGTTATGAATTTCATTAGTGAATTCTAGAATGGCTTACAATTCTGCACTTTGGTTTTGGAGTTCTGGACAATATCCAAAGTAAAAAATAAAAACCATTTTCTTGTCTAAATACACCCTCATCCTAGCTTCCAACTACACATCAAAAGATCCCATGATTTTCTTTTCAAAAAATTAAGGTCTTAGATGTACAAAACATCCCTCCCTGCGTTCCCATAATCCTCTTGCTGCCTGCTCTGTGGCAGGTTTCACTGCCCGCCCAGTACTGGGGTCAGCTAAGCAAAGCAGGTCAAAATACAGCAGCTTGACTTCAGGGACTTTGACAGTGACCTGAAGGGTTCATTTGCATTTTGGGGGGTTCTTTTAATTTTCTTATAGGCTGTAGTGAATCTCTTTCTTATAGCTGTTATTTTGGGAAAAAGGAGTTGCATTTTTGTTTTTCCTGAAAAGTTTCACTAGTAAAATGCACGAAAACAGAGTGAATGAAGCTGTAGATAGAGCAAATTAATAAAGAAAACCCTGCTATGGCCTTGAAAAACTTCATTTGCTCCCCCACTCCCTCTTTTTTTCTTGTTTCATCAAATAAAAGAAGTTATTTCTTTCTTCCTTGTTCCTACTTTAGAGTTGTTTTTTTTTTTTTCAAGGACAGCTGTTTGTCATGCTCTGAAGGTTAAAGTTGGACTTAAGCAGCTTACCCTGCAGAATGAAATGTAAAGTGAGGATTTTTTCAGCACATAGACAAGTATTTTATATACTGTGATTTTGTTAGGAGGTTATTTTTTTTAAACAGTTCATAAAGTGACTGTGTTGTGACCGGAAATTATTTCTAGAAGTCAAATACTAGCTACTTTTTCCCTCCTGTTCTCATTTATACTTTCTTTATAAGTTTAGTGAAATAAATACTACTGAAAAAACCATCTTTTTGGCTTCACTAATAGGAACATAAGAACAAATTAACTGAAAGTTAGTGAAGTTTCACTGCGTTACCCGTGGCTGTGTCGATCTTTCTGGTCTTTGGGTTTTTTTTAATTTCATTGTGGATATTGTGATTTTCTTTCCCTTGTCTTTTAAAACTTTTTTTTTCCAGCAACACAAACTGAAGGCAAAGGTACAAATCTTTGAATTCCCTGTGAAAAAAGTAATCTGGTTTCCATCTTTCTTTTCCTTCCTAATGATGATGATGATCTTACTCCTTTTCTGTAGTTGAAAACCACATTCGTGGCTACCAATCAGTTGCAGGCTTTCAGCCAAGAGTCACTCGTGTCTTCAGCCTTCTATGCCACTAATGATCCCTAAAATCCCTTTGGGGTTACAATATTTACACCTTCACCCCTAGATAGCTAAGGAAAAATAAAGTGGGCAGAGCCTGCTCAATTATTTTGGCATTTAAACTACTTTCCCGCACTGAGAGTGCAGGCATATCAGTTCCACTTATAGGAAAGTTAGTCAGTAATGAAGTCATCAGTGTCTCATGTCAGTGTAACGCACTGAGCTGTCAGAAGTTGTCTGGTGGCTCTTGCTCCTCTCTGTTTTCCTCTGTCACTATTCTATTCCGTCTTCCAACTTCCCTTCCACTCTGACTGTCAGGGAAACTCAAGCTAAAGGCTGTTTCACAAACTCCAGCTGTGCTACTGAGATGTTTAACATCTTCTGTCATCCCAGGCATTGACATGAATGAATAAAAACATGGTCTTACAGCAGAGAGAAGTAAGGGAAAAACTTGTGGAAGCGTAACAATTTTTAAGGCTTACCAGCCTTAGTGCATAATTCTCATTTAGTCAAAACCTGGTCTAGAGCAGGCATACGTCCTATGATATTTTGTAATGCACAAAGGCACAGCTGAAATTATCTCTATCAACACAATCTTAAATTTCTCTTATTTAGAGCAAAGTAAAGCAACACATTTGCACGACTTCACATCATCCTCTGTGCAGGCATTCTAAGGACCTAATTAAGATTAACAGGAAATTTTGAGAAACAGCCAACAGAAAACAAAGCACCAAGATTTAAAAAAAAAAAACAAAAAACACAACAATTAAAAAAGAAAAAGATGAGGGGGAAAATAAAGGATTTTTGTCACTCTGGAGTAATTTAACAGCAGCAAAACCAATTCTGTTCAGTAATTTTTAGACTTGGAGAGTTACTGTGTTTTGCGAGATGGGAAGCAAAAGAAATGACAAAATCATGTGCTTAAAATGGTGTAAAAATAAGTGAGTAAGTGTTGAAATGAGAAAGACTCACTTTCTACCTGCCACATCCATTGTGACTCCCTAGCTATTCTCTTCTGAGAAGGAATCAAAATGCCCATGGTGACTTACTGTCATAAAAAAAAAAAAAAAAAAAAGATAATCTGACAGATAGATACTTTGCTGTTTCCATTATATCATTAAATCAATTTGGAGCTGCTGCAACCCGCTTTGCCCAAGGAAGGATATATTTCTCTGCAAGTCTTGTTTCCTAGCTTTATTAAACTGTGAATACAAGAATCACGCATGACCTGCAAAGGGTATAAGGTCAGCTGGGTTACATCACTATTGGTATGTGAAACAGCTGTCAAAAGTCCAATAACAATACACTCTGGGAGATTATGGAGCTGGAGGACTCTAACATATGCAAAGCACAGAGGGTGATTTTTCAAAAAGAAGTGTGTACTGTCATCAACATTGGAGAGTGGAGTAACTAAATTCCTTCAGTGAGTTTTCAAAATGTACCTTGTAGCACTAAGATGAAAGCAACGGTCTTAATTCAGACTTCTTTTTATTTAAAAAACGCAATTTTTGTAGGAAATTATTGACAGTTTCAACTTTGTAAGTAGCTGAGTCCTGGTAAACAAGTTATCAGTGCTTTTAATGTCCTATTAAGCACTATCTCCAGGCTATTCAGAAGTCTGTACTACTTCTGCAACTCCAATACTGTGAAACAAACAGTCAACTTTCACTGCTAGTTCACCCAAATTTTGTGACAATTTGTGATGCGTTTGCAAACGAAGTGTTCTGATCAATCGTACAAAGACCACGTAACTAAAGTAAGAAAATTTCCCCATATTAATAAATAATTCAATGTAGTAATAATAATTATACCATAGTGGAGAGTTCAGTGAAAATTAGAAGCAAAAAATAGACAGTAGATATATTAATTAAGCCAGAACAGCAAAGGCCCATCATACAACGTCAGTCGCTAGCTTTCGCTGAGGAAACTGTTCAAAGTGGCTGATGAAATTTCAAGACGACTTTTCAGAGTTCTGTGTAAGTCTTTGCAATGTGATTTTGCTACACATTAACCATTGCATCAAAATTGGTGGTGTTACTCATGCCCTTAATTACCCTCTGAGAAAGCGGCTTTCATTTCTTAATTGCCAGCAGAATCCTAATTCAACGTTCTTAGAGAAGGTTGTCATTTTCCTTTCATTTGTAATCTGCTTTATCAAGCTCTTGTCTTCTGTCTTTCTCTTTGTAAATACAGTAACAGTAAAGACACCATACAGTATACCTTAAAGTGTTATCCAAAGTCTATTGAAATCCTGATCCTTTAGGCCAGTGTATTTCCCGTACACACACATATCTCACCAGCAGCTGTTCCCAAATATATTGAAGTCTCTTATTTTCAGGTTTTTCCCACTGCTTTCCCATGCCTTTCTTTTTTTCCTACTGACAACCATGTCACATAAAAATGTTGTCAGATTAGCTTCTAACAGCTTTGAAATGTATCGTGAGACTGGAAAAAGGCATTTCAGGAGACGACTTGTTGCTTATGTTAGCCTGGTACTTTCTGGCAAACAAGTTATGAAAAAAAACAACCATTAATCTTTGATTTTTTTGTTGTATGAGTGACACACATACAAACCTCTAAAAGAGGTACAAACTTTTTTTTTTAATATTTTTGCTATGAAATGGAGGAAGACTGTGTGTCTAAACTAAAACTTTTAATAAGAATGTGCATCTTATCAGAGTATTCCGTTTAGAAACAGCGTAAAGCAATAAATGAACATTGTTGCTACATTAATGATTTTTAGCTACAAAAGGTGCAGTAGGAAAATAAATACAAAGTACTTTACCTACATTAACTTGCTAGAAATTCCAGGTCCTCTGTTTGAGCAGCAATGAATGAATGATAATAAAATGCAAGGCACTTACCATATCAAATAGTTTGTAAATACCATGTAGAATCAATTGCTGGAAACTCTTTGGTAAATATTATAAACAAGAAACATATTTGTAGAGATTAGGCTGACTTACTGGCAGAAAGATGGGTTACATTTGTAGGTATCCTTTGCAAAGAATCATTCAACCAGCTGTACCATGTATATATTAAATATTAATATATATCACTAATGCTTACATATAGCAATGAGATGTTCTCTGGGGAGAAATGAAATTTTACAACACATTTGTCATTTATTTTTCTTTGTCAAATTACTAAATGTGATTCACCCATTTTAAGCTCCAGCTTTTCCAGTAGAAATGTGTGAATTTATGTGGCCTATTTCCCTACAATAGCAATTTTCAGACGAGGATTTGGGAGAATGTAAAAGGTATCTAAGAAAAGCAAATCTAATGGCAGAAGAGTTAATTTTACTGTGCAGAAATTCTGTCTTGGAAGGTTTTGAGAAAAGATCCAGGTAACAGAAAACAGTAAGATTACTATTTCTGTATCAGTAAGACAGAAAATTTATCCAGGTCATAGTGCTGTTTATCATGAAAGTACAAGGTTAATTTTAGACACTCAAGATGGATACTTTCACAACAGAACAATGGAGACTTTTCTTCCAAGTAACATAACTCAAAGATATTTTCCTTACAAACTGAATTATACTTTTCTTATTTTCATCTTATTCTTCCTGATTGTTCTCTCTTTCATCATCACAGTATCCCCACTTTCTTTAGTGTTATCACTTTTCCAGCATTTGCAATGTGTTATCATGTCCCCTCATTAATCATCACCTAGACATGCTACACACTGGTAGCTGTTTTAAGAGTCCACTCACTGTAGGAATACTCCCAGCCTCTTTCACCAAGAAAAACTCTTCAGGTCTTAACTCTGGACTTTCAAAGCCACTTGCCTTGTCCCAAGTTTCAGCAGTGCAAATACCTATGATAAATACTGTCATTATTCATAATGATAAAAAATTGAAGTTTTTAAACAGAGATTTTCAGACTGGCTTCCATCCTACATGACTCAGAGAATATTTTTCGGCAGACAATAATTTCAGTGAAATATGCCAGATTTTTTGTGTGATGAGGAGATGATTAGTATCAAATTATGAGACTGCTTTTGGCCAAAATATTGGGAAAAATAGAACATGTTAAAGTACTGAAAAGTTTTCTTCAGTATTTTTATTTTCAGAATTGTCCCAATATTTAAAAGGAACTGCAAGGAAGTAGAAAGAAGATTAAATTATTCTGAAAATTATACAGCAGGGGCTGAAAAAAACTTCTAAGATTTCTGATTTGAGTCATGTGAGACACATTCCCTGGCCTAGCTCATACTTATATATGTCTTACACCTGAGTGCCTCAGCAGCAGGATGTGTTGATCCTCAAATGTCCTGTAGGGAAGAGGAGTATTACTGCCCCATTTTACAGATGGGATGGTGGAGCAGAGGGGGACAATGCCTCCTGGTTCACAAACGCTGCCACTGATGGAAAAGCATCAGTCCTTCCTTCCTTTCATCTCACCCCAGCATTGCCCTTTTCTGTGTGCCAGCAGAAGCATTTGTGCCGCCACCAATCAAATCCTAAAACGGAATACTTCCTGTGTTAAAAATGTAATATTTTCCTTTTTTTGTGGAGTGGAAGATAGCTGGGACATGCCCTGCCTTGAGTCCTCATGTAGCACCTCCACCGACTGCACTGTTGCTTTTGATGGCAGCCCTGGTCCTCCTTACCACAGAAAAACATGTGGGAAAGCCTGTATGGGACTTTATCCCATGTGCTTTAAGCAAAGATGTCTCTGGTAAAGCAAGAAAACTGCAGCTGCACCTCCCAGACTTAAGGTAGTAACTAATGGTTGGATCAGCCTTCCCCTCAGTGCTGAGCTGGGAACCTCACTAGCTTAAAGGTTAAGTTTCTAAAGCTACAGAGCACCCAGAGGTAGCCAGCAAAAATTTATTAAGTGCATAGGTAATATGAGCAATCTTATTAACATCCTTCCAGGACTAACTCTAGCATTACTAAATTTACTGTATGCCAATAATATTTAAACAAAGATACTCAGATGATCTGTCTTTTATTTTGTTAGTGAAAGTCAAAAACAAAGGATAAAGGGAAAAACTGAACCCTTTATAGGAAACATAACTGGAATTGTTTAAGAATAATTGAATGTGTAGCTGTGGGTGTAGTCTATAATGTAAAGTAGCAGCAGTTGTAACATTTCATCTCTCTAGGGCAGAAAGAAGGGTGGGTTAGAAAGAAGGCAATAGGTGCATGACAGCATTTTGCTGGCACATACATACACAGAGACACCTCTTCTATCTTGTGTTGAAACTGTGGACATTTGGGGACAGTGACTCAGGCATATAACAGCCCCGTGTCAGAGTGGAGTTATTTTTTTCACAGAATCACGCAGAATGTTAGGGGTTGGAAGGGACCTCAAAAGATCATCTAGTCCAACCCCCCTGCCAGAGCAGGACCACCTAGAGTAGATCACACAGGAGCATGTCCAGGCGGGTTTTGAATGTCTCCAGAGAAGGAGACTCCACAACCTCTCTGGGCAGCCTGTTCCAGGGCTCTGGCACCCTTAGAGTGAAAAAGTTTTTCCTTATGTTTATGTGGAACCTCCTGTGCTCCACCTTGCACCTCCTGACACTCACCCTTTACGTATTTATAAACATTGATGAGGTTACCCCTCAGTCTCCTCTTCTTCAATCTGAAGAGACCCAGCTCCCTCAGCCTTTCATCATCAGGGAGATGTTCCACCCCCTTCATCATCTTTGTGGCTCTGCACTGGAATCTTTCAACTCTGCATTTTACTCCATTCACCTTGTCCACACCAAAATGCTGATGTCACTCTCTGTGGGATGATGAGGTTGAAAAGAGAGGTTTGCGACAGCTTTTCACCTTCATTCAGCTTTCTCATTTTCGCAGTTTACTGGTGAAGACCTAGCTCACAGGCACAGAGGTTTTCAGAAAGAGCTGGGGTCCATGAAAGCATCACGCTTGTTCCTCAGCCATTGGTTAGCGATCTTCAGCTAGGGGACCCCTCTCCAAAGGCATGCCATGAACATCACTACCCACTATTTGTTGCTACAGAGCCAGATTACTTCGTTTGAAGTGATTACGGTTAGGCTATGTGGCTCAGCTATTCAAAGGTGCTCAGTTCATCCCAGCACCCCTCACCTGCTGCTTCCCTCCTTGTGCCCAAAGACACTGTTGCCACAAAGAGTTAGGTTTGGAACAACTCCACTTACTGCAGCAAGAAAAGATTAAGGGACGTGCCCTGCGAAGACCAACACAAATATCTGGGGGAGGACCAAGCTAATGAGGATTCATTAGCCCGGCATAGCTTGGCAGCCTGGCTCCTTGCACCTCATCTCGACTAAAGCTGGTACTCAAAGCCAAGGGCCAATATACTGCCTGACTCTGCAGTGAAGACATACTTAATGGGGCTATTACATTTTCCACATAAGGGAAATCCACCACTATTTATATCCAGCTTAGTACTTCAGATTCAGGCAGAATACTTCTGAAACTACATCCATCCAATATTAATAGCATCTGTCTTGCAGATTAACTATCACATTGTGTTTTTATTTAAACATCATCACTGAGCAATCACTCACTAAATTATTTAAAGGAAACAACAAAAAATTGTTTTAAGGTCACAAGAAGGATGTCAGCGGGCCAGTATTACTAAGCATTTTAAAACCTGGAAGATTTCATTTTAAGGAACTGTAATAATGCCTTTCTTTGGCATATGTAATTTTATATTTTATATTTATGAAGATGGACATTTCTGAAGTGTTTAATGAGCAGCAATATAGTTGCTCAGTTAAAATGCAGAGCCTTATACCATTTTTAATATTATCCAGTAAGTAACTCAGTGCCATATGCTTCTGTAGTTTGACTGCCAAAGAATGCAGCAAGTTGCTTCAGAGGCTGCCTCTGAACTCCACAGCCCAGCCAAAACCATGTCTGTGGTACAGAGCTATTGATGTCCTACCAGCGTGGAACATAAAAATGGCCCCACAGAGAAGTTACACAGAGGCTCTGCTAACTCCATTGAAGGGGATGTGGCTTGGAGCAATGTATGGAATCAGGGAAAAGCTTAAATACTAGACATGCTACACTGGAAAAAAACAGTACGATTTTGCAAACAGTGAGGTGCTTACTCCTCTTGGTTGCCAGACGACCTCTGCTCCCCAAAGCATAAGCCACATACTAAACTCTCCTGTATTGTCTTAGGGTACATTAAATGTTTGGCCTGGGAAATGGTGAGACAGCCATTCCAGTTTTAACTACTGCTACCTACTTCTCATCTCGGCAGGTATAGGTGACTGAGCTAGAAATGGATGCATGAAGGGTAGAGAATGGGAAAAGAAAGAAGAAATTATCAGCAATAAAGGGGGAACATGAACAGAAATGGAAGAGATCTATTAACTGTACACGTGCATCTATTTTTACTTGCTTTGCACTGTAGAGGTTATTTTGTACAATGTTTATCTGTTAGGTACAGTATTTAAGTCTTTACTTTTTAATTGTTTATCATACTGGGGCAAGATTAAGCTCCCATTTTGCACTGTCTGAATTGCTTCCATAAGTTGCAACCACTAAGCACTTCTATTCCCTTATTTTTTTAGCACCGTGCAAAATAGTTCCGTTGTTCAGTAATCGTGAGAAGCCAAATAACATTCCACTGTTTTCATTCAGCGTTTGGGTGCTCATTGATCAGCCCTACACTAATGGGAGCCCCAGTTTAATCTAAAAACCAGGCCCAAAGATGCGTACCAGGACCTCCTTAAGGTGCAGTTCCCACAGTGCTGTCATCCAGCTAGGACTGCAGTAATCAAGAAACTCATTACAATAAGAAATTGTTTACTTTATAAGTCAGTTCATTTTGCTGTAGTAGTGTGGATTTGATGGTAGAAGTGTGATGTGATGAGGGCTCTGAGCTCAAGCCTTGTTGTTTTTCTGGCTGCAATAGCTGGTCTATGAAAGACAGAGCCTTTCTACAGGCTTTGCTTTGTTAAACGAAGACAGATAAAAATCTTCTCTGTCCTGTCAACAAAGCAGCTGAACCTCCTGTGCTTAATATGATAGAAAACAACAATTAAAATAAAATTTACCTCACACATACACCAGTCTTAGCCTATCTGGACATTTTCTATACAATTTAACATTTTTGGCCTAAAAACAATAATGGTTGAGAAGGGACATAAATGGAAACAAAGGAGCAACAAATCTGAAACAGATGTTAGGAAGCACTCCCAGTACAGGAGAGCTGATGTGCTGAAAAGCTACCTGGGGGCAGGACATTAAAAGACGCCTCTCAAGAAAGCCTGTGAGGAAGAGCAGAACAACGGAGGAAGGCTTGATCCAGATACCTCCTCGTCCTCCACACCTCTCACTTCACCACCTCAGGGGATTCTGCTTTTATTACACAACACAATTCTGTGGCCCATTCAAGCCCACTTTAGAACAGACGTAAAAATGTGAGGGAAAAATTCTGAGTGAATTTCAGATGAAAAGGGTAAGAAGGAATAAAAGCACTGTTGTGTTCTTCTCCCCTTTAACAGAAACAGGCAAGTGTGGCCCAGGACAGGACTCTGAGGGCATTAGAATCCACCATCCAGTATCCATCCATTCCATTAACACTTTGTTCATTGAGCAGGTAATTTTCACAGTCTGGAAGATGCATGGGAAACAAATCTTTAACCAGTGCTGATGACTATGTCTGTTGATGGCTATGCAATTTATAATGTGCTTTTTAGGATTGTCTCTAAAATACCAAAATTACTACCTGTTGAATAGGGAACCCACTATGATTAGCCCACTCAGCTCATTCAGTTATCCTTAATGTTTAATACTTAAAGAAAATATTTTGCAATTATTGACTTAATCCTTCAAAACCAGGGGAAAGACAACCCTAGCAAGGGGGAAAATTAGTCAGAAGGTAACATGGATTTCTTTGTCAGGGACCTCAGGGCTCAGTCCTGGATTACCACCCTCAGTCTGTTATGGCTACCTTCTTAAACAGGGAATTCACATGTTTCTGTCTCTTTTTAAATGCAGACAGGAGCACATAGGGGAATTCATTCCTTCAGGAAACCGGGGGGTCTGTACTGAGTGGTTCAGGGGAGGACTTTCAATGCTCCACACTCCTAAATTCTGTGGCTGCTCCTCAGACCCTGTTTGTTAATCCTCATGGACCATGTGCTAAGGACAGCTGTGATGAGCGGCTGGGCGGTGAGCTCTGCATTGCTGAGCCTGGAGGCAGTCTGACCAACTAATTACACTATAGTGCTTGTGAAACATGAGTGACTAAAAACCAGAGCTTTAGCAGCAGTATTCTTGATCATCAGCTCCAGAAGACAAAACTCAGGCAACCCCAACTTACTGACATTTCTAGAGCAACCAGTTCTAGTCCACCCTCCCAGCTAGTAGCAGGAAAGAGTTGTGCTTGTTTGGTGTGGAGTTTTAACCAGTTCCTGGCCAGAGGCTGTTCAGCATTTTTTCATGCCTTCATGGGACATGGGGCAAAATGCAGAACCGATCACTTACTTCTCTTTTGCGAAGACTTATTAAATATTCCACCTGCCATTGAGAATGGGGTAATTCAAGGAAGAGGTGATTTGGCAGGCAGAAGTGGATATCACGTTTGCAACGACTTCTCTTTCTGTCCGGTAGATGGGTTCACGTGGCTTTAGACCAGACAAAGATGGTTAGTGTGCACTACTTTTTTTCCATGCATCACACTCTCCAGCTTTCCGATGCAACATGGCAATCTGCCACAAGAGAAGGCACCAATGGCAAGTGTGGCTTGACTAGCATTTTCTCCCCTCTGCCAACAGCATGGGCTAACACTGTGGGTGCTTTGATAACACATGGTGGATCATGGTCACCCAGTCTCTTCCCTTCATACTAGGGCTACGTTCTCTCCTAATTAACAGTTATTTTGTTGTTTGTGTTCTAACTTGTTTCTCACTTCATGTTTGCCATTACTTCTCACTAAGGGATCAGGCAGTAAAGAAATGGTAGGGGAATAAAATACAAGAGTTTCTAAAAAGTAGCTAGTTATTGACCTGAAGCCTCCAGTGTGTAGCAGCTTCATACATGCAATTTTGCAGAGGGTCTGAGTACTAGATGTGATAGTGTGTTGATACTTTGTCATTAGTATGGTAATACTCTGTCTTTATAGTGATTATTAATATAGATGTGATTTTCATTTTTCCAAAGCTTTACCTACTTTTATCTAGGTAGAAATATTTCTACTTTCTTCCTGACCCATAAATACTCTTGTCTAAACTACAAAATTCTGTGCTACAGAAGAAAAACAACATCAGAATTCAAAGCCAAAAAATTCCGTGTCCACTGAGAAACCCATTTATTTTCTTGTTGAGCTCAGTCCACTAAACAAAACATTTGCATTACTTACAAATCAGCAAGCAGCCAACATGCTTAGAAATAAACGTAGCTGTGTCAAACCCTTCTTCACATCCTTCCTTTGTGCCTGTCACTGCAATGAAAATCCTTTGCAGCTGTCATATGAGTGGGTGACACAAATGATGCCTGGAGGGGATATGCTCTAATTATGAAATGTTAACTTTTTGTGACAGATAACACACATGTAGCCAGTCAAGTAACAAGGGTGTGTCAAAGCAGGTTTTGCATATACACTATATGATCCCCCTTCAGTAACTAAATTCTGGATAACAAAATAACAAAGTCCTAGTTTCTAAAAATAAACTCTCTTCTTATTAGGAGAATTATTTGCAGAGGTACTGTGTGTGCGCTGCTGGCACTTTGTCAGGGCGTGTTCAGACTGACTTCTTCCTACCTCCTTCAGACTCTTCCTTCTGATAGTTCATGCACCTCCTTTGAAATCTCATGCAAGTTCCTACTTCTTTGGTGTTACCAGTTTTCTTTGTTGTCTTGTCTTCTGAGACAGCATATGCTGCCTTGTGGGGCAGTAAGAGGTTATTAGGCCACAGTTCTTTGCAGGAATATGTTTTTACTGCTGTCCTGGCATGGCCTGTTAATCTCAGGATCATCACACATTCTGCTCTTCAGGCCAATCTCTCCTGTTCTTTGGAGAGATTGCTTTGGTAGAGGTTTGCTTTGTGTTTGCTGCTGCCTTCATTTGTTGGATGCTTTTCTGCTGAGCCTCTCTGTTGTTCATATGCTTTGCTTCCTCTAACTCCCCTACATGGAGCAGCTGCCAGTTGAGCCACTTGTTATATTTGGATAAGGAATTGGCTGGATGGTTGCATCCAGAGGGCAGTGATCAATGGTTTGATGTCCAGATGGAGACGGGTGATGAGTGATGTCCCTCAGGGGTCCGTGCTGGGACCAGTGCTGTTTAATATCTTCATCAATGATATAGACAGTGGGATCGAGTGCAACCTCAGCAAGTTTGCAGATGACACCAAGCTGAGTGGTGCAGTCATAGAATAGAATCATAGACCAGTTTCGGTTGGAAGAGACCTTCAAGATCATCGAGTCCAACCTTTGTCCTAGCCCTGTCAACGCCACTAAACCTTGTCCCTAAGTACAACATCTACCCATCTCTTAAACACCTCCAGGGATGGTGACTCCACCACCTCCCTGGGCAGGCTGTTCCAATGCCTGACAACCCTTTCGGTAAAGAAATTCTGCCTAACATCCAGCCTGAACCTCCCCGGGTGCAGCTTAAGGCCATTTCCTCTTGTTCTATCGCTTGTTACTAGGGAGAACAGACCAACCCCCACCTCGCTACAACCTCCTTTCAGGTGGTTGTAGAGAGCAATAAGGTCTCCCCTCAGCCTTCTCTTCTCCAGGCTAAACAGCCCAGATCCCTCAGCCGTTCCTCATATGAGACATGCTCCAAATCCTTTACTAGCTTGGTAGCCCCCTCTGTACCCTTTCCAGCACCTCAGTGTCCTTCTTGTAGAGAGGGGCCCAAAACTGGACGTAGTACTCGAGGTGCAGCCTCACCAAAGCCAAGCACAGGGGCACGATCACCTCCCTGCTCCTGCTGACAACACTATTCCTGACACAGGCCAGGATGCCATTGGCCACCTTGGCCACCTGGACACACCGCTGGCTCATGTTCAGCCGGCTGTCAATCAACACTCCCAGGTTCCTCTCTGCCTGGCAGCTCTCCAGCCACTCCTCCCCAAGCCTGTAGCGCTGCTGGGGGCTGTTGTGGGCAAAGTGCAGGACCCGGCACTTGGCCTTACTGAAACTCATGGAATTGGCCTTGGCCCAGAGATCCAGCCTATCCAGATCCCTCTGTAGAGCTTCCCTGCCCTCAAGCAGATTGACACTTCTACCCAGCTTGGTGTCATCTGCAAACTTACTAAGGGTGTACTCCATCCCCTTGTCCAAATTGTTGATAAAAATGTTAAACAGGAGTGGCCCCAGTACTGAGCCCTAGGGGACACCACTCGTGACCGGCCGCCAACTGGATTTGACTCCATTGACCACAACTTTCTGGACTCAGCCATCCAGCCAGTTTTTCACCCAGTAAAGTGTATGCCCATCTAAGCCAAGAGCTGCCAACTTCTGTAAGAGAATACCATGGGAAACAGTGTCAAATGCTTTACCAAAGTCGAGGTGGATGACATCCACAGCCTTTCCCTCGTCCGACAAGCAGGTCACCTTGTCATAGAAGGAGATCAGGTTTGTTAAACAGGACCTACCCTTCATAAACCCATGCTGACTGGGCCTGATCACCTGGTTGTCCTGCATGTGCTGCATAATGGAACTCAGGATGATCTGTTCCATCAGCTTCCCTGGCACTGAAGTCAAACTGCCAGGCCTGTAATTTCCCGGATCATCCTTCTGTCCCTTCTTGTATATGGGCGTTATATTGGCTGACTTCCAATCTGCTGGGACCTCCCCAGTCAGCCAGGACTGCTGATAAATGATGGACAGTGGCTTGGTGAGCACCCCTGCCAGTTCTCTCAGCACTCTAGGATGTACCCCATCCGGCCCCATAGGTTTATGTACATCAATGCGGAGCAGCAGGTCACTGACCATCTCCTCCTGGATTGTTTTGCTCCTGGCCCCTGTCTCTTGGCTTGGGGGGCTGACTTTCCCCGGTACAAGTGTTCCTATTACTGAAGACTGAGGCAAAGAAGGCATTAAGCACCTCGGCCTTATCCTCGTCTGTTATTACCATATTACTTCCTGGATCTAGTAGGGGAGATCCTCAAGTCTTACTTGTGTGTTTTCCAGATAGTTCAGCTTCCAGGCACTGAAGTGGTAAATGGCTATAAATTTGCAGCCCTTGAAAGTGAGCCATGAGGATCTGTGCAGGGCACAGCAATCGCTCCAGGCAAGGGACATGGAGGGAAGGATGTACCCCATGATGAAATTATGTGGTTTATGCCAATACACGAGTGAGTTAGAGCTATCGCTCTGTCACAGTTCATAAAAAGGTGTTAAAGAAAAAAATGTAGAGCTGGATTTCACTGGTATAAAATTTATGCATGCAAGTTAGGTTTTAGGCCAGTTCTTTACTGAAACTAACTATGGAAAAGACAATTTATTCACCATACCTGGGATGGAATAAGGGTACCCAGAGCTCCCTTCCTTGCCTGCACAAGCTACCTAAATCACCTTGTGAATCACCAGCAAACCTGGCAGGCTGCTTCTCCTTCCTCTAGAGTAGGCAGAGGCAGAGGTTCACAAAAGCAGAGTGGGAAATGATCTGCTGCTCATGCTTACGGATATCCAGCCTCTGTAGCTTCAGGAAGCTGTGGAGCCACTTGGTCCTTTGTTTTTTCTTTTTGTAGGAAAGCTGTGTGCTGGCCTTTCCCCCCATAGAATCAAGGCTGCCGTCTAACCATAAATTGATAAGTATTTTCAGTATGTCCCAAACTCTGTCAAGGTACCCCAAAACATAGTGAAGGTGTGGAGAAGGATGAGGGAGGGAATGGAATAAGTCCCAAATAAACAAGCAAATAAGCAAGCCAAGAAGCCTATCAAAGGAAAAAACAAGTTAATGCACAATGCCCTAAATCCACTCTCTAGAGCAGGTTGATCAGTGGTCTCCAATTTTTTGTGTTCAGTGCCACATGGTGTATGCAAGCCATGACAAGACTCTGAGGAATCAGGGAAGCTGGAGTCTGGCTGGCATATGAAATCATTCCTGAAGTGCCACTGCCTGTGACACGAGGGATCGTTCCAACATCTTTGCTTGCCTTCAGGACTTTTTTGTAACAGGTGCAGCAGATGAACTTCTCTTACAGCCTTCCTTGCGAGTACGAGACCAACCCGCCGCCAGTCCAGGATGCCAGATGCCAGACGAAGGTGGCTTTGCTCATACTAGCAGGACTCAGGGCATTCTTGTGAATGAGCAGTGGGGACCTACTCTTCTGCAGAAGAAAATGTTGAATTTCTGATTTACTGTCACTGTGGGACTGGGAGCATGAAAGGCTTGGGCTTCCCAGCAGCTCTGTCCTGGCCTATGAACTCCACAGCATCCTCCAGGCTGAGAAGCACCCTGAATTGCAAGGCAAAATGCTATAGCTGGGACTGGAAATCTGCTGCAGCTCTGGAGTGTTTTATGTGCTCCAAACCCTGCAGTGACCTGACTGATTAAAACAGTGGGGAAGGATTAGCTCCAGCTCAAATCACATCTCCCATGGGAAGAGGCAGAAAGGCTGCTGAGGCAGGTCAGTCAGGGCGGTTGGAGTCACGTCGCAGGCTCTGGTCTCAGGTGGGTGGCAGGGAGCCAGTACCAGCCTGCAGGACTGTCACTCCTCTCCTCCTCCCCAGTTTCCAGCTCTCAACCCAGAAAGGAGCAGATGTCCTGCTGGTCTCTGAGAGCAGCCAAGGCAAGTCGGACCGTGGAGAACAGGCTTGGGTAATTGTACACAGAAACGATTCACAGTTCAGCTATTTAAAAGGCTGAAGTAAAAGGGATAAAGATGTAACTCTCCAAAGGACAGATACTAGCACTCCATAATATGTCCTGTGGTTGGTTTAATAAATGGTTTATCTGGTTTTCAGATTCTGTTAGCTGCTGGAGTTACATGACTTATAAAAAAAAAAATCCATAAAACATGGACAACTATTTTGTCACTTGCTTTTTTGACAAAGACCTAAAAATAAGGATTTTGTTTGGAAAGACAGAATGGTGGTGAAGATTTGTTCATTTAGGTTTCCCCTTAAAAATCAATTTCACTAGAAGCAGAAGAGGAAGGTAAACTGCCTACATTTCCTAACTAGGAATAATATTCATAACAGAATAATAATAATAATATCCATACAGAAGAAATCCAGAAACAAGAGTTTGGGCCTCAGCAGCCTAAAAACCACTTACCATTCTTTCATCACAACTTCAGCACTTCTTGGACGTAAGAAGTAACATTCGTTATTTGAATGTTGTGTAGCATTTGATAGACTTAAGGGCTTATTTTCCCCTGTCCTTCCTGATAGTCTTCTGAGTTAGAATAATGGCCTATTATTTGGGCAGAGAAGCATTCCTGAAAAGTGTTTTCTTTGCTTTTGCACATGAATTACTCATGGAAATTAACAGCTGGCATTTTAAGTCACCCTGGTACTCGGGGGGGGGGGGGGTGGGGGGGGTGGGGGGGGTGGGGGGGGGTGGGAGGGTGAAGATAAGATGCCTTCACCTTCAACTTTAAGATCTGTAATCTAAACGGGTCTTTAGAAAGAGCTTGGCTTTTCTCTCTACAGTTACATGCCAACCTTGGTTCAGTCTTCAACTACATCTATCCTTTGGGAACAATCCGCACTGAAAAAAAAAGAACGACAGATAAGCCAACAATATTGTATTATATGGTTACAATATATTTTTGTTTTCATAATTGTTTAAACATGGCTTCATACTGTAGCATGGACTAGAGCAAACCTGACTGTAGTTTTGAGGCTACGTTTGGACGTCTTTGTTACAGTAAAATACTGAACTTACGCTTTATTCATACTACAGAGATAGTAGCTGCATTAAAATATACGTGTGTCCTTGTTTAAAGACCAAACAGGTTTTATTCATGTGCCAGATGTTGTGGAATTTTTTGGTGAGCTTATGCAAGCCTAGAGCATGCATATTCTTTTTAGTTCTGACAGTATTTGATGCTGGTGCTATAATTTGGCATTTTTTTTTTTAGAAGGAGTGAGTTTTTGATGGACCACAAAGGAGGCATAGTGAGACTGAACTCACAGCCTGAAGATAAAGCTAAAACTGTACACACCACCATTTTCAAAACTACTTTTTCTTTTCCTCAGTACTGCTGAAATTCAGTAAATGACTCCTCATTAGCAGACATTAAGAACTGTTAGAAAGGTTACAATCATCTGATAATACTGACAAATATCTTGTTGAGCCATCAAATAGCACTGAAGTAGGTCTCGTTTATAACAGCAGAGTGCAGATCAGAAGTAAGTTGTTGTGACAAAGGATTTAACTCTTTGAAGTGTCTCATCTCCCTCTGTCCAAAAATGAGCATGGAATTTGAATGATCCCAAATTCACTACTGTTTATGATGGAACAGATTTGGAAAAATTCTGAAAGTTGGTGTTTTTTTGGTTTTAACCCTTGCTTTTATCACAAGTTCGTATTTCCCGTACTGAGATTTAGTCATTCTGCTACAAAATGAGACATCATGGTAAAGAAAGAGGAAAGGGAAGAAAGAAAGAAAAAAAAAGGTTTCCTGAACTTGAGGAGTATTCCCAGATGACATCTCGGCATCAACTGGAAAGTTTCACAAGCTGTCCGTGAACATCAGAGAGTAAAGGCTCATTTGGGCTGTTGCTTTGGTGAGTCAATCTGCTCACACTTCATCAGGAGTGTCAGGGGATCCTGATAAAATGATAACGATGCTGTGCACTGGGTAGAGGAGAACATAAATAAGCTACTTAATTCCATTTCTTTTAGCATTTCTTTATATCCATATGCTCGAATCATATCACACTAGCCCAGCTTTTGTACTCAGAGAGTTCCTCTGAATTGGATTAGGTAATATATTGAAAGCTGTATTTCTTGTAGTGCCTTTGGGTTTTGTGCGTGTGTGTGCACTATTTCCCTATGAGTGTGTTTTTGTATATGCAGAAAACAATTAAAAGGTGCTTCTCCCAGTTATTTTGCTAGAAATCAAGGTCATCCCCTGGGACTCATTTGCTATAAAAGCTTGTGATTAACAGATGAATTTATGTGTAAAACTCCAAGAGTATTACGGAAGAGCTATTAATTACCCTTTTGTTTTAATGCAACAGACAGTGCTGAATAAGCAGTCGGCAGGCAGAGCACTGATTTCCCCACTGAGAGCTCCATGTTAAAGTAAAGCTTTGCGATATCTCTCCTTTCCCACTGGAAAGGATGCTACTGACAGCCACCAGCCCCTGCACTGCTCCAGGCTGCTGAGCAGAGGGCAGCAAGGGAAGCACAACGTATCTCTGAGCACACAGGAGACCACTGATGCACCTTGCTTCAGTTTCAGATAAAGGCATCCTATTTCATTTGGCTCACCCAGATGACAAACATTAAAGGCAAAAAACCTAACTAGCCTGAAGAACACTACCCCAGGGAAAGAGTGGGTCCTGCAGCATCATGAGCCATGCTCCTCTTACCCTGCATAGGACAGCAGGTGTAGTGCTCAGTAGTACACTGAATATGTGAGCTTGTCAGGGAAGGCCTGTTTGTCTGAGATATCTGTAAAGTACCTGGTGTTCTTCCAGTACGTGCTGGTGAATTAATAATAGTAATTTTGATGAATTAATAATAGTAATTTTGAATTCCTTCTCTTTACTGCTTGTCACCAAGATGCTTGCATACAGACTGGTACGATACTGTGTACCCAGATGGCTTGTATACTAGATAAATATCTGTAGACCCAATACCCTGCGCATTGTTTACTGCTCTCATTTAATTAGCACAAGTTTTTGTATGTATTATTTCATAAATGTATATTACACAACTGCCAGCTCCACAGCTCTGGCCCATGCCTTTGCTACATCCCAGTGAGCAGCTCTTGCATACCCAAGCAGGGCAGTCAATGAGAGGAAACCAGGGTCAGGCATATTGCCCTTGGTCCATGTACTTGGAACTGGAACTGACCTTGAAAAACAGAGGAAAGAAAAAATTAGGAAGTTTTTTTGTCCTCCCTATGAGTTGTTCCATAATTGTACGGTTGCTAGATCTGATGCAAAGGGGAGTTCAGAAAATGCAGTTGGGGATCCCAGAGAAAATGGGGCCATCCCTTTTGGGTAGCAGCCCACAGTTAGATCAAATTATGCTGATCATGAAACTGTATCCTTAGACAGGAACCCACAGCTGCAATTGCAGAGAGAGTTCTGGAGCATGCGCGAAGCAAGCAGAATATTCTGGAAATGCAACCAGGAAAATTCAGGAGTTCACAGCTGAGCATATGCAGTCAAAGGTCTGCAAGTTGGCATCACTTGGGGAGATTTTCGTGCAGATGCCAAAAGGCAGCACACTGCTGAGACAAAGAACCTTATCCGTACCATGTTTCAAACTCCTGTTTCAAAGTATGGGACAATATATTGGACAAAGAGAAGGATGCAAAAATATATATCAGTGTATATTTTGCTTGAAGAATAGCTGAAGAAAAACTGAATTTTTCTACTGCTGCTTCCCAGGAACACTCATTCTCATGTCAGCTCTCACATGGGAAAATTCAGTTTAGGCAACAAAGTTATATGACTGGAGAGAGAAGTGGTGGCCTGACTGCATGCTTTCAGGTTTCAGATGCCACCTGCCCCCTCTGCTGTGGTTTCTGGTTACCCCTGGCTTGGCATGCTCCTGCTTGAGCTGCTGTTGACCACCAGCTTCCAGAGGTGATCACTTCCACCATGTCCTGGACTCCAAAAACCTCAATGGGGCCAGCACATTACCCTAGCAAGTCATCCCCTCCCAGTTCAGGTGATGAAGCAAGTCTCACAGCAGGTCAGCTTTTGTCAGACTTTACATTTGTGGCAGTTACATTTTTCCTCATCCCTCTTAGTTCGTCATGTCATGCTTCTCCACTCATCATCCTCTAAAGCACTGGGGCTAATATTATTTGATCCTGACCACGCAGATCAATAGTGATGGAATCAAAGAATCATAGAATTATTTAGGTAGGAAAAGATCTTTAAGACCACCCAGTCCAACCACAAACCTAACACTGCCAAGTCCATCACTACACCATGTCCCTAAGTGCCACATTTACACATCTTTTAAGTACCTCCAGCGATGGTGACTCAACCACTTCCCTGGGCAGCCTGTTCCAATGCTTGACAACATTTTAGTGAAGAAATTTTTCCTAATATCCAATCTAAACTTCCCCTGGCACAACTTGAGGATCTTTCCTCTTATTCTATTGCTTGTTACTTGGGAGAAGAGACCGACCCCCACCTCACTACAACCTCCTTTCAGGTAGTTGTAGAGAGCAATAAGGTCTCCCCTCAGCCTTCTCTTCTCCAGATTAAACAACCCCAGTTCCCTCAGCCACTCCTCACAAGACCTGTTCTCCAGACCCCTCACCAGCTTCGTTGCCCTTCTCTGGACACGCTCCAGCACCTCAATGTCCTTCTCGTAGTGAGGGGCCCAACACTGCACACAGGATTCAAGGTGCGGCCTCACCAGCACTGAGTACAGGGGCACAGTCACTTCCCTGCTCCTGCTGGCCACACTACAGGCCAGGATGCTGTTGGCCGCCTTGGCCACGTGGGCACACTGCTGGCTTATGTTCAGCGACCTGTCCCAGGTCCTTTTCCACCGGGCAGCTCTCCAGCCACTCTTCCTCAAGCCTGTAGTGCTGCAAGGGGTTGTTGTGACCCAAGTGCAAACCCAGCACTTGGCCTTGTTGAACCAAGTATTGCCTTTTAACACAGTTAATATTATCTTAATTAAAGAGAGTAAAACACTCCACAAAGATCTATACATTGATTCTTTGAAAGATTGGACGTTTTAGTAATTTTCATTGAAATAGTAGTATGGAGCCTCTTGCCTTCCTTTCGCTCACAGAACGTGATTAATTTCCCACTGACCCTCTTACTTTCCCTATCTCATTATCACACTGTATTTATTTCATGAGCAACAGTTACAGCTGTTCACTTTATGCTCCAGGTATCCATCCCACAGGCTAGGACATACAAAATAATCACAGAGACCTCCCCTACAGTATAAACATGCTGAAATGGAATCCCTGCTCAGTGGGAGGAAAAAGAAAAGAAAGACAAAGAGTGGACTTTTCCACTTTTCCAGAAGTTCAATAAACGTTGGCCATGTCTGACCAAGGAAGCATGGTAGGACCAAAACAGGGAGAGAGATCTTTCTTCCCAGCTCCTCTCTCCCTCCATACTGCAGTCCTTGCCTCAACACACTCTCCTAGACCTGTATGACTCAAATATTTCGCTGTCGTAATAACACAAAGAAAATCGTTCTGATTTGTGGGGTTTTCTTCTAGTCTGAACTGAGCAATGTAAAAGGGAGCTCAGTAAACGAAATCCAGAAACAAGGTGATGAACCATCACAAAATGCCTGACTGTCTTGCTCTCACTTACAGTAGAATCCCTTTACACTATCCTGCATGTAGAGTGAATGCATTTGTGCAGAGAAAAGAGGTGTCATGGGAACAGAATTCAGGTGATTGTTCCTCATATTTTCGCTAAAGCATGGTTGAATCACATGTTAACCCAGACTCTTATATGGCTATTCAGATAAGTACTAAGGAACTGATATAAATGACTAGGAGTGTACCCTTTCACCTCTTATCTGGTTCAAGGAAAACAAAAGGTACATTTTTTAAAAGCCATTTCTCACTGTATCAAAGGGCTCTGTGGCTGGGTTGTCACAGAACTCTGTGGCAACAGGCTTCATGATACAAATCTAGATGAAAAAATACACAGCAGGGGGATAGAGGAATTAAATGCATTGCAAGAATAGTGTGGATGAATGCTATGTCTACAGAAAACATGACAGGTGAATTTGTCTTAATTAATGATAAAGTAGAAATGGAGAGTGAGCCAACATCAGCAGTTGCTAAGTTCCTAAACATACAATAAATTTCTTTGGAAGACAAAAAACCTTAAAATTCAGTGCTTATTCTGCTGTTGGAATGATGAAAGGCTGTGAAATATGAGCATGCAGACTTTAGCATGTCTGTAGGTACTGTTGTGGTTTGAACACCCTGGTGCGGAGTATATCAAAATCCCCATGGAGGTCTATAACGGTCCTTCCACATATTGCACGTCTAGTATCTGTAGTACTCGGCAAATTTAGCACTGGTGTATCCCTAGCATGCAGGCTGAGGTTTCAAATTACTGGTGAGGCCTTCTGCTTCTTTAAATGTGGTATTAAGAGTACCTTAGAGTTCTGAGCAATATCACCCTTTTTTAGATCTGTCCATTCATCATAATATTGTGCCAGGGTTTGTTAGGTAAACTTGATTGACAGACACCCATCTTTATCCTCTACACGGCTGGAGGTCAGCACTGGTGGAAGGTAATGCTTTTTTAATTAGCTGCTAGGGTATTAAATTTCCTTTGTGTGGATTGCACGTTGCATTCCTGTGAGTCACTATCTGAACAGACTGTCTTTGCATTCAGTATTCAGTATAATACAGACAAGTGGAGAAGAGTCATAAAAGATTCATATCAAAGATGTTTATGAAATGTAGATCTTGAATCTAAACAACCCCCAGGTTTTCCAGCAGTGACTGTAAGACAAGAAAAACAACAGCTTTAAAATTATGATAAAATCCAATTCAAAGACACACTTTACACTCTGCACCAGGAATCAAAAAGCCAAAATGTACTGGCTATAAATTACGGGCATCATCTCAAGTCCTCTATAGATCCTGATTATTCAGCTAGAATCAAAAGGATCAAAAAATTTGTTTGCAGTTAGGGACAACAAATCAAGTGTTCAAGATGACAGTAATCTGTAGAATACCATTGGAACTAGATTTCTCTTTACCTAAAATCACCCAGTGCATAAATAGTTTGTGGCAAGTGGTCTAAAAATTTCCAACAATCCTCTAACGTGGTAGGGGTATTTGTTTGAGGAAAAGACAATACATATGAAAATTTATATAAGATTGATAAACTCACAGTAGAATAAAGATGAAGAGAAATTGCAGAAGAAATGGAACAACAGGGTGTTCATGAAGGTTCTGCACAGGTGGGCAACAGGTTCTCCATGCTCTTGAAACTTAAATAGAGTCATTTATCATTGTGCAAAATATAAATATGTGAAGCACTGCTACCAGGACTAAGCTAGACCTATGATAAAAGTTCACGTGAGACTGTAAAACTCAAGGACTTCCTTAGTAGTAGTCAGTCAACTGCGGCTTAAGGAGAAATAGCACGGTCACTGCTAGGCAGCTAGCACTGAAGATCCTCTTCAAAATGGGGTTTACTAGAACCACACGATGTACTTACTTAATATATGAATGCAATGGTGAATTTTTGGAAAAATGTCCCCTTTCTTTTTTGGTTATCATAACAAGTACCTGCTCCTGCAACTAATTCAATAAAGCTACAACTCAGGCAGGGACTCATTTACACTTAGATTATCCCTGCAATTCAGAAAAAGTTGAACCAAATGAGGCCATACATTCTGTGCATATAAACAGTGAAATCTGGCCTCGGTCCAGGTGGTGTTATATCCCTTAGCATGTAGAAGTATGTGCATATGTTATGGGCAAACATTCATAAATATACTTCAGCTTTCCCTTCAATAAGCTGACTCCGTAAGTATTTTCACTTGAACTGGGGAACTGCTACTTAGAATAACACTTCCTAAGATAATGTCCCAGTGAGAGAGAGAGGCATAGGCTCATGATAAATCTTGCTTGCACAAAAATTAGTCTGTCTGTAAGGGAAAGGGCACTGCAGACAGGACTGGAAACACTCTGATCTCCAGCTAGGTCCAGGTGGTCTTAGCCAACTTGTTAGCTACGGTGCAGAAAACTAAATAAAAAATGCGTAATAATGTCCGGGATAATCAAATAACATTGCAAATAGGTTATTTTGAGTCGAACTACAGGCTGTTCAGAGAAGTTTGTAAATGACTGTGTGTTTCCCTAAGCATTTTCTGTGTGTAAAATGTCATGCACTATGTGTCATGTGTGAAAAACTTCTGTAAAATATTCCAAAATTTTTTCTGAAGTTGAATGTGTTGCCTCACTTTTTTTCTCTTTTCACAAAAACATACACAGAGTCTTAATGCTTATTAATAGAAACTATGTGCAAAATTCTAAGTTTAACAAGTTACTTTTGTTTGTATGTGCATATGATAATGGGAGAGGAAGATACAAAGAGGGCAATAATATTTATGGGTGATTGTTCAATTTTTAAAACATATGGATAATATAGTTTTCCAAACAAGAATTAGTTTCTTATGCAAAAGGAAAACAATGAGCAGAACCATTACCTAAGCCTCAGCTTCCCTATTGTTTTTATCAGATATTTTAGAATTTTTAATTTCTTTGTGATGGTTTCAGAAGTTCATTTAATTGATTTTTCTACAACACACTTTTCCTACCCTGTCTGCTTTTGTATAGCATCATGGCAAGTAATATCTGTCATACAAGTGCGCAATGATTTCTGGATCCTTGTTCATTCTGAGTACATGTTTATAGTGTAAAAAATGTGGTGTTCGCATCTCAAATATATTATACACTTCTTTGTTTGAAGATGAACACGGACTCCAAGATTGAAGGCAGCATGTCAGTCATAGGGCAGCATATTCACTGGATTTTTTTACCTGCTCTTTCTGTAGCAATTCTAATTTGGGAGAGAAGAAAAAGAAAAGTTGTCTTTACTTTTCCATCACATTTAATTGGCCTGTGGAAAATGCAGGAGTCTCACTCAAGATTTATAAACAAATACACCATTATGTTTCTCATTAGTTCAAAGAATACCTGTATAAGTGGCAGTTGTCAGATACAATATGTGCCCCCCTCCTTTTTTGCTTATATAATAATCCCAGCATTCAAAAGACTAATCACTACAAACTGATCTACAAAGCATCTTATTTCCTCATCAAATTTCCCTGCTGGGCTTAGCCATGCTTGTCAACTTCCCAGATCCCCCTTTCAATAACTGGTTTATTCTTAGCATCTTGCCAAAATGCATTCCTAGGAGTAAACCATGGAAGAATGAAGTTCTAATTTCTTTATCTCATTCAAGAAGAGGTTTCTACCTATGCTCCTGGGAAAGGTCACAGGTAATTTTGGCTGCAGGTTCCCTTGAAAGAAGCAGGCGTGTACAGCACATTGGAGCCCTTTGTCTATAAATACAGATGAGCATCAAAGATGACAGAGGACAAAAAAAAAAAGAGGAGAGGAGAGGAGAGGAGAGGAGAGGAGAGGAGAGGAGAGGAGAGGAGAGGAGAGGAGAGGAGAGGAGAGGAGAGGAGAGGAGAGGAGAGGAGAGGAGAGGAGAGGAGAGGAGAGGAGAGGAGAGGAGAGGAGAGGAGAGGAGAGGAGAGGAGAGGAGAGGAGAGGAGAGGAGAGGAGAGGAGAGGAGAGGAGAGGAGAGGAGAGGAGAGGAAGGGAAGGGAAAAGGAAAGGGAAAGGGAAAGGGAAAGGGAAAGGGAAAGGGAAAGGGAAAGGGAAAGGGAAAGGGAAAGGGAAAGGGAAAGGGAAAGGGAAAGGGAAAGGGAAAGGGAAAGGGAAAGGGAAAGGAAGAGGAAGAGGAAGAGGAAGAGGAAAAGGAAAAGGAAAAGGAAAAGGAAAAGGAAAAGGAAAAGGAAAAGGAAAAGGAAAAGGAAAAGGAAAAGGAAAAGGAAAAGGAAAAGGAAAAGGAGAAGGAGAAGGAAAAGGAGAAGGAAAAGGAGAAGGAAAAGGAAAAGGAAAAGGAGGGGAGGGGAATTGATCAAGCAACAACATGATCTCTATGTTAGCATTAATATCAGCGACAGCTCATAGGTAGTTCCAAACTGAAGTTCAAAATGGAAATTGCCCTGTCCTCTAACTCTCACCTGTGCTCTCCTAGTTAAAGCTGAACCTCCCCTGTCATCCTGGACAGGGAACAAAGGTGGACACTGACATGCCCAGCTCACACCCAACACGATGTACAAGGCCAGGCAGCTACACACAAATGGTCATGGTTTGTGTGTTCTTTGGATAAATGTGGCTTGCAGGTTCTAATGCAGCAATAAAGCACTGTTGCCCCGCTCTGTACACTTCTGCAAGTCTAAACAAATCTCCATTGAGTTGAATGAGTACTTCCCTATGGAGCAAGAGCCGAAAACGAGCATTTACTGACTTTCTAAGTGTTGACTAGGTGCATTAGGGATGGATTATTAGATTCACTTAATGAGAGTCTTACTTGTCCTTTCTTGTAAAGACTAAGCTTATTGATTTCACAATTGATTTTACCTATTCTTTTCTGACGTTTTATTCATTACTAAAATACTCATTTATTATATTCGCATATGTGAAGTGTCACTGAAACAGAACAGCAAATGGAAGGAAAAGCTACAGCTTTTCAATATTGTTTCACCTCCTACTTGATGTCTGTCATGGGTTTCACACAAGTTTAGCATCGGTTGGACAACCTGAAGCACAGCCCTTAGCAAGGTAATCTCGGGTGCCTTCCTTCCCCATAAATACATCTGTGGTAGTTCCAGCGCACACATTTTCCAGGCACATTTTAAACACAATGCATGAGTAGACAACTCCTATACGAAAAATACTATTTTCTCCAGAGGACAGCATATGAAAGAGAAAAGATATTGTGCTGCTGTATTTTTTTGCTTCTCTAATTTTGACTTTTAACTTATTTGTTTGTCCTAAATTCCTGGGCAGGTCCTGTATACTATTCTAGTATATCAGAAACTAATTTTCTCCAATGGCAAAAAACCAGCCATTCTCTGCAGCTCTGCATTAAACCTATCAAAGGAAAAGGAGTTCTTTTCATTAAGCCAAATAATCCTTTGGATCGGAACTTACCTGTTTTACTCAGTGTGAATCAAAACTATATTCACCATATAACCAATGATCTGCTTAGAAAATGAAGATGACAGGTTTTTTATGACCAGAGATTTGTGGTTTCCTTTATAAAAATTGCTCGCAAATCTTGACATGTTCTTCTTCAGTAGGATGAGTCTAGCTCTACAGAGAGCAAGGAGGAAAAAAAAACAGGTTTAATTCACAGTGTTTAGACTACGTATGTGTGGATAATGCTTCTGGCTGCCAATCCATTTTAAAAGGAGGAGACAAGATACAAAGGCTGCTTCACTGTTGTTGAGGTTGGACAAAAGAGCAGTGCAGAGACAGAACACCTCCTTCACAGCTAAAGAGCATTCTCGATTCTCTCTCTCTCTCTTGTTCTTATCTCCCTCTCAGGTTACTGCATTTTCTGTTCCCCTCATGCCATTGCAGTAGCGATGAGGACAAGTGAGATAATGCTTGGCCCAAATCCAGGCAATCATTTTGGAGTAATTAGTTTAGGTACTGCACACCCAACCCATACTTTTTTTTTCAGGTGGGTATCAAGTGGCTCACGTTACCTGATTACCTGCCTGTGTTTGGATGGCCAGCCCCAAGGTTCAGTTAAAGCCCGTCCTCAGGTAGCAAGTGAGGGCTTAACTGAATGTGTCAGTTTGTTCTGGGAAATCTGGCTCCACTGCAATGAGTTATTTCTCCTCCTGCTGCTGTATGCGATCTCCCTTTTGTTGTTCTTCTTCTTTGGCACTTTCAGGCCAAGAACAAAGTCTATGCTGTGATGACCTTGGAGCTGCTGTTAATTCTGATATTTTGCTGCTTTTTTTCTTTCATTTAGTTGGAGAGCTGGGGAAGAGCAATGTGTACTATGAGGGCTGAGCAATTCTTCACCCTGAGAAACTATGTGCACAAGTCCACTGATTTTCACAGAAATTGGGCAGTTGTGAGTCAGAAACACATGCCTCTTGCATCGAGCCTTCACATGAGAAATGCCATACAGGGACAGAAGATGACTTCTGTTGACACACATCATATGCAGACTGCTTTCTTGCTAGGGCAATACTGGTTTTGCACTTTTTACTCTTCCCTGCCCCCTCCAGTGCTTTCTGACCAATCCTTTGCCACCCCTCCTCATTCATCCCTCTAGCCCAGGGTATCTCTCAGCCAAACTCCTCTCCTGAGTGGATGTTAACCAGGAATGGTGTCTTTCCCACACCCCTTCTTATGCACCTTCTCCTTGACCGTGGGGGACCCTTCTAAGGGCAGGAAGGACCTGCGTCTCCACTTCGTCCTCACCTTGCCTCACTCCTGTGAATGTGAGCGAGGCTGCAGCTTTATGCCAGCTGTGAAGGTAGCCTCGTGCTGTGGATGTATTTCCACCTGAAATTGGGCTGAGGCCGCTAACAGCTTCATTAAGACAAGAAAAGAGCTGTTGGATGCTAAAGGCTTCCAGCCAGTACTAGCCTGGATCAGATACAGATTGGCAGCCTTGACGTGCATGGCTCCAATTTCCCATTACCAATTCCCCTGAGCTGCTCAGTCTCCCATGGTGAAAGCTCTAATTTAGGAGAGATCCTGTAGGGCTGCGTTGTTCTTGTCCTCTGCTTTGTTTCTAATTTTTAGGAATAAGTCCATGAAGTCTTGCAGCCAGATGCCCGCTGGCTGTCGGGTAAATATAAGCATTCATCCTGAGAATAGTTCAGCTCAAGAACTAAAGCTGTGGTCATTATTTATATTCCTAGAAATCAGAGCAAATAGCAGTATTTCAGTCCCATTTCACCTAGCTGATTAGCTTTGCAATCAGTGCATGAAAGAATTTGAACTCATCAGCTACTCAGAACTTTGAATAGCATAACCTAAGCAATGGGAATAAAACAGTGGAAAGAAAATTATATTTCTTTATACAACTGATTGCAAGGAAAAAAAATCAAATATCTTTGCAGTTAGAATTTGATTCAAATTTGGGCTAAGAGACGCAAGCTATTCTTGCAAGCAAAGGTAACTATGTTAAGACAATGTTGTTCAAGAGGGACCTTGGTGATTTCAGCACTACTTGATTTCTTTAGAAGAAGACCAGATTCTGGACTGGCATGAATAGATTGTTTCCTTCGAAGCTGGCAGAGCCGTAATGATTGCAACAGCTGAAAGTCTTGCTCTGCACTGCATCAGTGCTATTATAATCACAGTTTTCATCCCATAAAACTAAGTAGATCAACACAGTCACGGCTGGCTCCAAGTTTTTCAGCAGCGTAGGAGAAATTGGATATCATGCTCCTGTGGATGAGGGTCCAGGGACAGGTTCCTTCTGCCAACGGAAAGACAGTAGGAGGAGAAAGTCATGCTTAAGATGGATAAATGTGGGGAGCTGGGCTTCCTGCAGCACTCAGAGGAATAAAGGGGAAGGGGCAGGGCTGTTTTGGAAGCGACTGTCCTGTCCTCACAGCTGGTGGTACCTGCCCCCACACCCTTACCCCACGCCAGCCCCAGGCAGGCAAGTCCTGGGGGAGGGCTGCGTGAGCCCAGGCAGCCCCTCCAAGCTATCACTCCCACTGCCTATGGCCCAGCACCAGCTAGAGTAGCACACTGGGAAAACATTAACACCATGTCTAGGGGTGCTTTTATGCCACCGCATACCAGGTGTGACATGAACCTGCCTGCTGTTGGCGAAGCACCAGCACCCTTCCCTGCCAAAGGAGCCCCCACGTCTCCCCCAGGAAGCTCTGCCTTCCTCACCCTGCTGTCTCTCCAAACATCCTCCAGCAGCCCAGCAATGTGCCCGCCAGTGCCGGCGTCCTTGCTGCAGTCTTTGTGCAGAGGACAATTACCAACATTGTGCCCCAAAAGCTTAGTGGCATGAAGTGAAAACAGCACAGTGTGAAACCAAAACGGGGAACATATGGTCGCCATACAGGATTACCTGATTTGAAAGCACCTCTTCCTTCATTCAGTAGCAGCCTTTATATTAACGATGGGCAAAACCCCAAGGTTCACATCTGCTTAAGGAGAGGGAAGGTCCTAAGTTTAAAACGAAAAATTTCAGCTTGATGCCTGTTGGGTTTTCTGGGCTTTCTCTAGAGTTGAGGGACAAGAGCGAAACAGGCTCCTGATATGACAAGTAAGGTCTCGATTTCATGGCTTTTTCTAGCAAAATAAATGCTGATGTTTTCTTTATTCCTTTGTCTCTTTTCTGAGCTCTTTCAATTATTTTAAGAATTCATACAAATTCCTGTTATCTGTTTTTGATGGATGTGTTTTCTGGCAAAATGTTAAAAAGATAAATAAGACAATTACTCGTTTCTCAAATCATGGTGCTATATCTGAAGCATAACCAAGTAACTATAAGATAAGATTGCATCAGTTGATGAAAAAATCTGGAAAAGCACAAGGACATGTGTAACAGTGGATCAATCACCTTGTCATCTAACTCATTACATGACATGATGGCAAGTTAAATTAGCTAGAAAGGAATGACCAGGATTTGTAGTTTAAACAAACAGAATTAGCTATGGATAGTCCAAATTTTGCCAGTGACATTAAGAAAACCATCAATAGGAATATTGCTCTTTCTCACCAAAAATAGTGTCAGACTGTGGGGAAGATATACTTCTTGACAAATAACCTGAATGTGACAAAGACATAATCTAGCCATTATTTTGGCCACATAAGACATTAAAATTAATGACAGTTTTTGCACTGCTTTTAAGGGCGTGGTCTTATAACTGAATTAGTATTTGCAGCAAGTTTGACAGTCCAACATGGCATATTATATGTACTTTATTTTTGCTAACCTACTATTCAATGGAGAGATTAGAAGAGGATGTAAAAACCATCAGGCAGAAGGTCTGACAAACCATTCATCTCAACACCCTGTAAAGATAATTCTCAGCCATTTAAGATGGATATTGAAGAGGTTCTGGCAGATAAACAGACTGGCAATAAAAATCTCTAGGGAAACATTGATTTCCCATCATTTCTAAAGAAAGAATGGATTACAGAAAACAACTGGCTACACAGGTGTACCGTCTTCAGTACACCATTTCAATCTCTACATTGCTCCTGAAAAGAAAGGATTCTGTTATTCTGCAACAAGGGAAATCATAGACAAGCGTAGGTTTGGTCAGGAAAGAGCTAAATAAAAACAAATTTTTGATTTTGGAACCAGACACAAGAATCCATTAGCAATTTTCCTGTGGGCTGGAAATGTTCAAAACATATTTGAAAATGAGAAGAACTGTGAATAGACAGACTTACTCTGAGGTACTGTTAATCATTGATATCTTCATTTAATAGTCATGATGGGTTTGTCTGCAGCTGCACTGTATACCTGGTGAGGAGATATATTATGCAGCATGAGGAGCTGTATGGATGGGAAATTTTGACCTTGAGAGCTACAGTTCCTTCTGTGTGTTTTCTGTTTGCTGGAAGACGGACCTCAGAGTTACTTGCTTATGGTCCACTTTTTGAAGACGGGATAGGGAAGGAAGCTTTGTCATCTCCTGCCCATTTGCTGTGTTGGAAAACAGCAGCTTCATAATGCACTATCTACTGCACTCCTGCCTCTACTCACTCGTCTGGACCTATATAACTCATATAGGGACTATGAAGGGGTTTCCTTTAAGCACAACTTTTAGCACAAAATCTACCTATATTTAGAAAAGAAAACAAAACTTTTTTATCCATGTGTGTGCGGCAGGGAGTTTTTGGTCACTTTTCAGTCTCAGCTCAGTTTTAAAAAGTTTGGAATTAATCAGCAAACCTGGGAAAAAACAAAATTTGAATGCTTTGGAGTTAACACAGTCATCACTTTGACAACCAAGAAGTGCCTGGTCTGACAGCTTCTACTCCTCCTGTCCTGAATATTTTGTCTACTGCCTTTTCCTCAAACAAGTCATCTCATTTCATCAGTCCAATATAAACACAACTCCTTTCCTCCACACTAGGTCAGAGGGAAGTATTTAACATGCTGGAACTCAAGAGCACCAGTTACTTTTGTCTTGACAGCAACAATTTTGACAGAAGAGAGAAATGGAGGAATCCCATGAATGTGTCGAGCCATTAAACGTACACCCGAGCACCCTCATAGCTACTGTTACCAATTAACAAAACCCTGGCAGAGTATTGAGGATACTTGCAATCCAATTCCGTAAATACTTATGAATGTGAGAAGGGCTGTGCAGCTAAGTGGCCTCAGTGAGTTTACTACCAATGCCCATGTGCATAAAAAGTTCCCTACATGCTTAAGCGTTTGCAGGAATCCTAATTTTTGCCTGTGCTGTTCATAAGTGTCTGATATGAAGAACAGTTCTGAGACTTTTCATCACTTGTCATATTTTCGTAAATTATCTTAAGCATTTTTAAATGTTCATTATTCCGGTGGTTACTGTGTTTACACATAGCCACACCAGATAGGTCATGGTATTTGACTCCGGACTTCTTTTTTAATTAGTTTTGCTGACCAGGGACCCACTGTTGTTGAAACAGATGTTGCAGCCCAATAATAGCTCTCAGCTGCCAACAGCAAACTGTGGAACTCAGCCCTCGCCATGCAGAACAAATGAGTGTAATAAGGGGCCAGTGAGCTCCAGACAACAGGGACAGTCCACAACATGTGTGTTTACCAGCTCCATCTTAAGGCACATAAAATTTTAAACACATTTCTTTGTCTCATCTAAAATATAACAACTGAGCAACTATTACTCAAAAATGCATGTAATGACACAGAATAAATGCATTCTTTTAGCTCCTCTATCCTGCATACTTGTTTAACTATCTTATTTTTGCTATGAGCCATATGCAGCAGGGATCAGATGTGCTCTTCCAGACTTGAAAAGACAGCCTAGTGAAACTCAACATGAGGACTCAAAAGAAGCCTCCAACAACTCATGTCCTGTTCAGACTGGTACAGAAGGGAACTATAACACTTCCTCTATAAGGCAAGAATGAATTCAGTCTCCTGTGAACACTTGTTGGTTCTTCTTTAGAAGGACTGAGATTCTGAGCCGAGGTGCTGTTCATCCTAAATCCATATCTTCTCCTGTATGATAAATCCTTTATTAAGATTTAAAGGCATATATCTAATTTTTTTTATCCAAGTATTACTCTTTTTCACCTACTTCTATGTCATTAAATATCTAAGATGCAGATTATTTAAGACCAGACTTCATTTCTTCTGTCTTGTATATTAAATTCGTATTATCCAGTGTTTCTTTATAAACTTCCCAAGTCTTTTAGGCCACTTCCTTCATCTTACAGAGAGTTCTTTAGTACTATTACTCCTTGTTATGTATAACTCATTTTATAATGTTAATAAAAACATTACATAGGTAAGGCACAGTGTTGATCTCCGGACATGTCTTTGTACCTGTTTTTCTTTCAAAAAGGACATTAATATCTTTCTTAGGTTAAACGGTACATTAATTTACTAGCAGACACATTGATAGTGTAAAAATAATGCATTTCTGTAAAGACTTCTAACCCATGTACAAAAGTAAAGTATCGGTAGGCATTTCTATTCAATAACAGGCAAAAGCACTCTTGAAAAGCGATGATGCATATGCAGTGCTGGTGGTGAGCAAATTAGATAACAGCTTGTGGTGTAATATGGTGTAAAATTAAAAATCCCAAGAACCCATAATTCACATGGTTACAAAAACATGGAGCCATGAAGTCTCATGTAGAGTTACCATGAAGCTCAACTTAGGAAACTGTTAATTGTTTAATATTTTAATACCACAAAAAGGCCAACAAGTTACAAAGGATTCAGGAAAAAAAAAAAAAAAAAAAAAAAGTTAAAAGAAAGCTAGAAGGGTAGCTGAGGAATGGAGGAGTCTTGGATTGACCTGGCATCAGTGGTGCAGGTGTTGCTACATGACAGAGGCAAACAGGGCACCCAACCGAAATATAGGGGACAGGATGCCATTCTGCAAATAATACGATTTGGCTAAGCTATATTTTCTACCCCATCAAGGGTTTTTCCAGCACCATCAGTGAGATTTCCAAATCTGTTCTGCCACTTCAGAGTGCAGCTCACTTTGAATGACACTGTGATTCACCACAAAACCACTCCTGGGATCCAAACATTATTATTTACAGCTATCAGAAGGGTTTAAAGCAGAAGTAGATAAACATCAGGGTGAAGAAAGGCCACTCAACACAGACCAGGCTGCTACAAAAAGGGGTAAATCTATCCTCCCACCATCTCTCCCCACCCCAGCTCTTGTACCCATGCAACCACACCATGAATGGCTGCTTACAAATGGTTCAGGTGGACCACCGGTGTACCCTGGCTTACCCAAAGACCACCTGATTTCTGGAGAGAGCACAAAGGGAGCACAGAGCACAGGCAGCTGAAGGAACCAGGCATGGGGACACCTTTCACTGCCAGTGTGCCCTTAGCGTTGAGCAGCGACAGGAATGAGCCAATTGGAACTCAGCTGAATGAGGATTCTGCTGTTTTCTCACATCCTCTGTAGCTGTAACAGGGTGGCAGTAATATTCGGGTATCCACTAGATCTGCAAGATCCTGATTTTAACAGGCTTTTGTGAGTATAGTAAAAATGAAACGTAAAGGGAAGGATTTAGAACAAATACTAGCTCAGGAACGTTTTTCTAACACATATACAAAATATAAATCTGTCTAGTAGAGCGAGTACCATGCAGATTAAAAGGCTTGTTCAGTCCTGGACTGAATGAAGCACAGTAGACCACGGAAGCCACAGCATTTCCTCTCTTCCTGACAAACACAGTTTTCCTTGCTCACGGTGATTGAGAATGCCGCTCCAAAGATCATTTCCCAGACTCGCTGTTTTGATCGTGTTACAGCTCACTCTGTTTGCCTCGTCTCTGCTTCATCAAACATAGATTCATTTCGCAGCCCACTCTTGTCAGGGAGTCAGCACCAAGAGATAAACTGCCCCTCTAATCTGTTTGTAAGCAACCACATCTGTGTGACTCCTCGCGCTGGGAAGAGTTTGCTGTAAACATCCACAAAGTCAGCTGTTTTTCATACCTTTTCTTCCTTTGCCTTTATGCTCAGGAAAGAAACCAGTAAGACTTCTGATGAGCTGAGACCTCTGCTCGTCTGGCTGACAGACTGTGCCTCTGCTTGTACTTCTCTGCAGCAGATTTCGCCTGTGGTCCTTCGCTCTGTTTTTAGGCTTGATACCACAGTCTTGCCTTGGTGGCAAAGCCAACCAAAGGTGTTCCTGCTTCTCCCCCCAGACTTAAGCAGAAATGAGTTTAAGATTAGCCAAATTATTTAGTTTGTCTAATTTATAGTAGCTTCCCAGGCAGTAGGTGCCTATGACACCCTACAAACCAGATCTCTTTCAGGTAGCCCTATTTGTAGTTCCCAAAATATAAGGCATTCCCTTGTGAGTACATTGGCATTTAAAGGACATTTTGAGACACTAACGAGGAAGCAATTCCCACTCAAAACTTTAGAATGAAGAGCTTTAGAATGAACTGTAGAATTTGCAACTCATGCAATGACTTTCCCTACTCTTCTACAAAAAACCAGAAAACTCCTTTTGCTTGGGAAGGACTGCATATAAACACACAAGAGAAAAAAAGAAGTGAGAGGGGGAAAGAAAGAAAGAAGGAAAGAGGAGGGAGAGAGGTAAAGAAAGAAAAAGACGAATGAGGGCATCTTGCTTGTATCTGAACTACAGGAAAGCATCTGGCTCATGTCTGTAACAGAGAGAAGAAGGATCACATTCCCAGAGACACATAAACGCCACTTCTAAGACAGAAAGTATGATTCATTTTTCTATCCTAAAAGGAAAGGTATCATTTGGCCTCCCTGCCAGCAAAGTAGACAAAATGTATTGCAGACGCGTATGAGCAAAAGAGATTTCTCCTGCGCTTTTATTTTGCTGTCAGTCGCCAGTGCGTGCGCGGCACTGACTCCCTGAGCAGCCTGGCAGGCTGGTTGCAGCAGCTCCCGGAGCGGCCCAGCACAGCCAGCTCACCGTCGCACGCCAAGGATGAGAGTTGGACCGTCGTGCGGAGGAATTGTGAGCACGTTTAACGCTGTAATCTTAGTCTACTGATAATTGTCCTACTGCTGGGGAAGTCTGACACAGATACCCGCCTCTGCGGGGGCATGTCTCCAGGTTAAAAAGTGGCAAAGGATATCAAATGGAGCATAATGGAGTAAGATGGGAATGGGAATCAGTGTAAAATATGGGGGCAATGCACACTTACTCATTTTAGATTTTTTCTGTTTAATACATAGAGCTGTAGCAGCTTTTAAAGGTATGTCATTTATTTCTGCATATGCATGCTTTTAAGTGCAATGTATGCTCTTTATACACATGTATGAGCAGTTGACTTATAAAATTCATGCATCCTTGTGTGTCTTGCATATTAAAAGTGGTTTAGAAATGAACCAAGCTTTCCTGCTTTGAGTATAAGACGGTAACTAACTGAAGGTGACGATGAAGAATTCTCCTTTATTGGCAAACTTCTCCTTTAATGTTTTCCTTGAGGTTTTTGTTTTTCAGAGGTGTATTTTTGCCTTCTTCTGGAGCATCTGGAGGAGGTCAGCCCAGAGACAGATTTCAGTCTGGAGAGTAGCGCAAGCCTTTTCCAAGAAGGCAGTTCCTGTGGTCCTCAGAGAATTGACCAGACTTTATGGGTTTGTCTACATTCTTCTCTGCTACAGCTAGGTGTGCAGTAAGGCATTTTTATCATGCTTCCTTGGCAGGGTACTACAGCACTTTTGCATTTTTATATTTTGAAATCCATCCTGCTTCCCTGGTGCTGTTCCATTCCAGTTGCTGGCAGTCATAAGTACATGTGATACAACCCAGGAGATGTTTTCAAGGACACTTGGTTTTCTTTCCCAAACTGCACCCTCCCAATTGTAAAACCTTCCTTTTCCCTCCTGGCACCACAGTGCTTTCACAATACAGAAAGAAAACAGCAATACAAATGCATCTTTTCATTCCAGCATTTTCTCTGCACTTTGTACTGCGGCTGGCCAGCTCAGAAGCCCAAACATTGAGTTTTTCCAGCAGAAGTAAGCTCCGTGATCACTCTAAACTGCAGTGGGACTGAGCAGGAGGAAAAGCACCATTTCCACTGGAACTGAAATCCCTCAATTAGGTTAGAGGGGCATTTTCTCAAGGAGTTTTGGGGAAGGTTATCTTGTAGGCACACTAACTAGGAAATTAAACAAATCATCAAGAATATTCTTTGGGCTTTTTTTTTTTTTTCCCAGTGCCCATCAAGGAAATTTTTTACTTTTATATCAACTTACTTTTTCCTATTAAAAGTGATTTGATCATGTAGGCCTTGGGCAATACAGAGTTATGTGAAAGCTGATATTAGAAAGGGAGGGAAAAGAAAGAATTAAAAGCAAGATGAGGAAAATAGATAGGACGCCAACTGCTTATGTTGTGCGCCCAGTGGAAACCAATGGGTCTTTCAACGTGCATCTCAACTACTTTTATTGGATTTTAGAATGAAATTAAACAAGTTACGTTTTGTTTTGGGGAAGTCACACTGAACTTACTATCTCCACCATACCAGCAGAACTAATCACAACTAAAACTTAAACAAGAGAGAAGGTCTGATACTAATTCTTGAAGGAATGTTGTGCAGCTTTCCCTTCTGAAAAATGAAAGTGTGGTACCCACGTCTATAGCTAAGTTTCTATTGCACAGAAACACAACGCAGCAAAGGCGCTTCCTTTTTGTCTCCCACAGATGTCCCACAACAGCCTGTCTAGCAGCTCCACGGCCGTCACCCTGCGGTGTTGTCCCGCCGTTACGTCCATGCTCGGCCATCATCCTGCATAAGCCCATCATGTGGGGAATAATGCCGCGAATCAATAACGCCGTCTGGGAAAAGGCTTAGAATAAAATACGACAGGAGGGTGCAAACCTCACCCGAGAGGGGGTTTCAGTGCTGGTTGCCCGTGGCTGCTTGGGCTCCCGGCAGCAGTGGGAGCCGAGGGGTGCTGGCCCGTCCGCTGCCCTGGGCTGCCCTCTGAAGGCTGAAGTCAAACCCACAGCGCCGGGTGAAAAGCGCTTCTCTGCCTCCCCAGCAAATTACAACACAGTTTTGCTGCTGGGGAAAAGGTTACCAAGCCAAAAAAAAAAAGAGCCCGAAGGGGGCTGTACGTGGGGCAGCGGCTCCCTGCCCCCACAGAACAAGGGCCTCGCCCCACTCAAGGCCACTGGAATAGCGAAAACTGTTTGCCTGACTTTTAAAAAAATGATTGTAGGAATTGGGAAAATTAGGAGCACTTTAACGCAAGTGTCGGCACCGATCGTTTGAATAAGTTAAGCTGTGCCTCTCTGCTTTTTGTCTGCTTGAGGCTAAGAACGAGTTGGCGCTTTATAAAAGAAATATGGCCCGTATTGCGCTGACCCTGTCCTTACGTACGACTGCATTGCAGAGAGCCATGAACTGTCCACCCTACAGCAGATGCAGTCCTTTTTGCCCCTATCTACCTGAACCTCTCTATAGCAAGCTTTTGTATAGACTAATCATGTTAGAATCATAGAATCATTAGAATGTTTATTCATTCTGCCCATTCATATTTTTCTTCATTCACATTTCTCCTTATTCACGTTTGTAAAAATAAAGCATTTCAGCAACAGACAGTTTGCCCATCATGTGGAGGGAAAACAAAAGCACATATGTTTCAGTAGGTATCACACAGATTTATTCCCAGCTCACATTGCTGACTAGCTATTCTACACTATTAGAAATGTGATTGAAACCATTAGCTATATTTTAATGAACTCCACGTGCCATTTCAGTTTTTTCGCCTGGAAAAAAATTTCTTATTATATAATTCTCCACACACATAATTGAGATAAATCTCTATTTGGGCCATTTCTCAAAAGTTTGGTTTAGGAGAATCCTTTTTAAAGAGACATTTGTGAAAAATAAACACAATTACATATACATGATTGGTTCTGCTTATTGCTTCCGCTAGGCATTAGGAAATGTGTGTGCACGTGTGTTCATTTACACAATGATGCTCACAGCTCCAGTGAATTACGGCATGTTACAGCCATGAGCGTACTCTGAACCAAACTGCTTTTTCAGCCTGATTTCCCAAAGAAATTAGTCTTATGCCTAACACGAGAAACTCCAGTAACTTCTGAACCCTTTGGCCTATTTCAGCTAAATTTGACAAAGGTGGTAGAGATCTCAAAGATAGCAATGCTCACACTGGCATGGGAAAACAGGTGGCAAGCTAAAAGGAAATCCCATTAATGCCCACACCCTGGGTATGCTGCAGCATGACCTTGCTCCTTATTAGACTTCAGAGAATCCACAAGGGAGCCCAAACCCTGGGTGAGGGACCCAGCCCTACTAGAAAACCAGACTTGAATTTTGTGAACTACCTGATTTTGTTTAAAAATAAACAATCAAATACCTTCTTCACTGATGTGCTCTATAACAAAGTAATTTCTTCCTCCTTTAATTTGTCTTCTGAAACAAGATTTCTACAGTTTACTTGTAACTCTCTTGCGCAGTGTGTAGGATTAAACTAGTACTTCTCTTTCTGCACTATGAAGATGAAACTGAGGCGCAGAGAGGTTAAATGAGTCCCCCTGAAGCTTCTCGTTGTTGACACAGGAACTGGATCACAGGCAATATCTTTATTCTGCCTCTTATAAGGACTTAGGTATAATTGCTGTTTTCTGAATCTGATGGGGGGCAGGGGGGCGGGGGGAGCTTTAGAAAAACCTCAAAGGTTTCTGGTTTGCAGGAATTAGTGTTTGTCCATGAGGATTACTTCCTCTGTAGTCCCATCAACTCTATTATAACCCACACTACACAAAACCAAACTGTTTGAAATAGGTTTTTTCTGTACTTTCAGATGAAGGGTCTAGCTACACAGTGGTCTATACTACCAGTGAGCTAAACTCTCTTGTTTTCACCCTAAAAAACACCAGCAGAGATGGACAAGAGCCTATTATGCTTTCTGGGGCTGACAGGTTGTTCCCCACCCAGATCCCAAGGTAGGAGAGACTTGTTCAGAGGAACAATATTGCAGCTGGCATGTAGGAAACACGAAATAGAATCCCGCATATTCTCTGCCGACCATCATTTTGTGCACTGGTATGGGGTCCTAACATTCCTAGCCCCAAAAGTGTGTCAAAAATAACAGAGTTTAACTCAGTTATGAGGCATGGAGTCTGTATGACAATATGAAGCCTAGTGGAAGTTAAAGGCAAGTCTCTTTCCATGGTGTATGGATCTTGATCTGAATGCCTAAATACAGCAAACTTGGATTTCCCTTAGTTTTCAACAGGATATTCTTTTTCCCATTCTCCATTACAGAGAAGAGTAACTGCAAAAGGAAACTATGTAGAGATAGCAGAGTCTTTACTAACAGCAGAGCAAGGAGAAAGGCCTCTAACTCTCTCAGTGGCCTACAGGTATCATCTTTACCATGTGAGAGCAAAGATGAGTTCAGCTGCACATACAGCTTATCCCTTAGTTAAGGCACATCGTTTAGAAAGCACCACTCTCTGACCAAAACTATGCACTTGTCAGCTGGGCATCTTGAATTAAAGGACTTAAAAAAATATTTAACCAGCAGAAGAGAATCTGACAGAAAGCTGTTATAATGCATTATTTAACCTATTTTTGTAATTACTAGGGCTTGAATTACAGTAACTCCAGCTGAGATGGGGCCCAGATGCCAGGCACTGTACAAACACCTAATAAGAAACTGCGGCTGCTCTGAGTCACTTACACCCCGATCCTGCAAATGTTTAGGAATGTGTTTAACTTTACTACTGTCAGTATTAATGGAGCTGCTCAGAGAACTACAGGTAAAGAGATGAGACCAACGAGAGCCAGAGATTTTGAGACTGAAGTGTTTAGGTGTCTGATTCCCACTGGTCTCAAGATGTTAATTCGATCTGGCCTTATATGACTTACTGACATTTACACAGCAAATCTTAAGCAGACCCAAGGCAAGTGCACGCATTCACATCATTTGCCTTCCATACCAGTGCAAGGCTATTTCCAAAATGCCCTTCTTCGGTGTCTCCTCATTAAATGACACGGGCATATTTTAATGGAAACGCCAAAACTATCTTAATATTTGGGTGCTGTGCTTTTCAGCTTCTCAGGGCACAGCGCATATTGCCCCTAGTGCCATTTGCTCAGCCCTCTGTGCCCTGAGAGCTGCCGGCTATCCGGAGGAAATACCTTGGTTGCACTGAGGCAGCAGGCAGGGGAGAGGCTCTCCCTTGCTACAGCCGCTGCCTGTACCCTAAATGGCAGTATTTAAAAAATCGTTGCAGATTAAGGAAGTGGAGAGATTTCTTTCTCTTCTCCTTTTCCCATTGCCCCCTCTCCCTTCTGGTGAGGCTGAAGGCTGAAGTCCCCCTCCCCACCACCTTCTCCCCCTGTTTGCTCCCTCCCTTCTCCCACTTTTTTAAAAATACAGTTTTCTTTCAAGTCCTCTACAGTTACAGTGTTTCGGCCATCAAAGTCCCCTCCCAGCCATTTTCATTTACCTTGTGACTCTGACCCTTTGTAAGGCTGAGGATTTTCAGAGTAAACTGATCCTCAAGGTCCCCAAGGATGTTATTCTCATTTATTCACTCAGCCCTTTGAATGGAGCAGCCTGGGGTTGGCAGCGGTTCAGCAGCTTGCATTCAGAGAGCACACAATCCTTTTTCTTTCAAGGGCCTTTCAAAATAAGGCCTGAGGTTTGCCGAGGAGCTTGAAGGGCTGTCAGTCATGTGGCAAGTTACGTTTCACCCCCAGACACCACCGAAAGTGATGAGCAGAGGAGGGGTAAGAGCAAGGAGCAGGCAGTAATTGCAAAGAATGATCTCTCTGGGCCATGCCTTCTTCACCAGCATGGCATGCTCTGGAGATGTCCGTGTCGACCCCCTCCCCCAACCTGGCAAGGATCTCGAGCCCCAGAACAGAGCGCAGAGCATGGCCTCTACAGGAACAGCTGTGCAATGGACAACCCCTTTCTTCAGGTGCGTGGTGGGCCGAGCGAGCACCCCTAGTGCCATCTGCATGTCCACGGGCAGTCATTACCTCTGACAGCTGGCCCTCCTTTGCGGGAGGGAAAAGGCCCCTCCTTCGCATTTTCATTGCAAGATGTTTGGGAACGGTCCCCTGGGACTGATAAGACAGAGACATGTCTGTGAGTGTCCCAGAGGGAGGGAAGGCTGTAGGAAAAGGCTCATGGTTATGTACCACTGTACCTGCCAACTGGTGTGTCACAAAAGGCTAAAATTACCAGCCAGTCAATTATCTGATTAAAGAGAGCCTTTCATTTGAGATTAAAAAAAAAAAAAAAAAAAAAAAAAAAAAAAAAAAAAAGAAGAAAAAGGAAAGAAAAAGAAAATCCTGGCTGAAAGCAATACCTCTACTAGGTTACCAAACTTACTAGACATTGCGTTCTTCGCTTTTTACTTTTGGCAGTGATGAAGTGAATCTTTAAAAAATCAAGAAACATGGGGAGAATAAACATTTTGCATTAATCAAACATTTTTCTACATTTCTTTCCTCTAGCGCAACATGATCTCATTTATCTCCCTTCTCACAAAAAGGCCCTATTTTTTAAAAGAATGAACGACTGCCCATTTTACATATTTCCATTTTTGTTCAACTGATTAAATAAGGAACCTTCTCCAGGAAAGCTATTCAGGTTTCATTAGTTTACAGTTGCCTTGCAATCCCTTTGAATTACAGCGAGCATAAATTATCATTCTGTCAGCTAACATCAGAAATACCTCCTTAAGGCTCCTGGACTCAACAACGGCTGCTAAGGTTTGGGAATAAATGTACGATGTGCCGGGGCTTCACCAGCTGGTTAATGACCTGCCGCAGTAGTTATAGGGCCCAAGACGAAGCTGAGGAAGATTAACTAATCTGGCCAGTCACTAGTGTGCTGGCTCTGAGCTCCGAGCAGCGTGGAGTGCGTGATTGTAAACTTTATTTTCTGATCTCTGCTGAATTAGGAGTTGGGTTTTTTAGGGGAGTTAATGTTTTATTAATAATGTTTCCAGTGTTTATCCTTTCCTGTTTGAGCAACTGAAAAGGTAATTTCCAAACACAGGAGTCAGCAAAGTTGGATTTCTTTCAAAAAATGCTGTGTTCTCTACACACAAGTCAAACAAACATGGTTCAAGCTGAAAATTATTCCTGCATTGCAACAGACAAAACTGGGGCCAATTGTAGTTTTTCTTCTTCGTTCCTGTCCATTCACATAATCCATCCTTCAGTTGCTAAACACCAAGCTACAGATTAAAACTTCCACAAAGTGATACTTCTGCAAGCCATGAGCTCCAAAACCCCTCAAAGCTCAATAAAATCTGAAACTTTTCTGGTCTCACCCATCTCTGTTGCATTTGATTTCCTATCCAGGTAGTGTGAAAGAGTAACAGGAAAGGAGAGTGTTCATACAAGATTGGCATGGCTAAGAAAAAAAATAGGTTATGTTACTGTAGTTACAGTGCAGCAAAAATGAACTACCTTTTAACACATCTTAAATCCTTTCACTTTTATGCAACTGTTTACTCTGCTACCCAACGAACGACATACAGACAATATCTCTTAAGTATGAAATATTTTTATAATGAAACACTCATCTTCTGGATTTCTTCATATGAAGGGAAAAAGTATGTCTGATGCTAAACATTTTTTCATAGTTGGTTTCTCGGACAGAGTTGGACAGAGGAAAAGAATTGGAAGAAAATATATTACCTTTTTGATGTTTTTCAAATTGCTACAAAGCAATTCAGCCAGACTGAATGAGATCAGGAAATCCTGTCTCCTGTCTCTCCCATGGTACTGGCCAGTACCAGCTTGGGTGGGCATCTGTGGGGTGGCCCACCTAATGGAGAAATTTCCTCCTGGAGTTTGACTGCACAGATGAAACTTCAAAGCATTTATAAACCTCCAAAAGCTCTTTCATTGAGATCTTCTGTTTGAACTGGATGTTCCCACTAACACTTGAAATCTCATTTCTTTTTTTTTTTCAATTCTTCTAAACTATTTATCGTATGTTAAAGAATTTCACAATCTCCATGAAATACTGAAGTAAATAAACTCACAGTGAAGTGTCTCTGAGTCACATTCAGCTGCCTCCTTATGCTGGAAGGATGAGGCTCAAATTTTAAACTTTTTAGTGCCTGCTGCTGGCAGATACATGCTCTGCCCTTCATCCCCAGGGCCCAACATCATCTTGATGTTCTCTGCAGCCCAGCAATGGCTTAAACAAACCGTGAAGAGGTACGCCCACCGGCACGTGTGTCATGGACAATGGATGGACCACTCTCTGGGCATATGGAGGACCTGGATTCAATCCAGTCTCCAGAAGCCAAGATCCCATTTGCCTTCACCGTGATGTCCTTTTGTGAAAGGCTGCTCATCTGCTGTACCTCCATTCTTTCTGTGAGAAGGGAAGTGTTTTGGTGTTAATTACACAAGAAGGTTCCTTTCCATGCAAAGTGAGTGGAGAAATGTACTTAGTTCTCAAGAGCCCTTGCTTGACGTTTCCTACTTGTTAGCCTAAGTGGTTTTCCACTCCAAATGCAGACCTTGGTGAAGTTTATTCTTTACTGCTTTATTCTGCCTCTGTGCTAGTCTCTGGGCTGAGCCTCAAAGTGGACTTTGTTAGACTGGCTTTTGCCAAGGTGCCTGAATACTGCTGTGAAGGTCAACAGCAGGAACTTGCCAGAATACTGTCCTGCAGCTGGGTAAGCCTGAAAATTACTCTACTACTAGCAGCTGTATAAGGTATTATAATATCACTAGCTAGAGAAAACTTAAGAAATTGCAGGGTTTTTTTTTCCTTATCCCATTCAGGATATTATATTTGGGGTCAGATGTGACTCCAGACAACAAGGATCAGAAGTGCTGTGGATGGATGCAACTCATGCATTTTGTCTCTTCTAACCTGGAAAAAGGCGCACCACCCATCTAATTCTCACAGCTCTCTCTGTGTTAAGAAATGACTGTCAGAGAGTTGTTGTTCCACTTTTGCTTAAAACATAAGGCTGTCTTGTTACTGCATAGACCCAGACCAGAGTTTGGGAGGGATTACTTTGTTGTGCAATGAGAGGTTTAGGATCTTGGGCACTTAAGGGGAAGGGCAAAGGGTGTTTGCATGGTGGAGAAAAGGAGCAAAGGAGAGAGAACATGAGAGGATCACAGCCACACTGGGGAGAGGTGAAACATGTAGTCTCTGCTGCTGCCGGGAAAACAAAAGAAACTCTAGGGCAGTGGGAAAGAGAGTGTGAGCCCTTGGGAGAGGAACCAGACCAATGGAGATGGGGACCTGGAGTGGAAAGTTACAGAGTCTGACAGTCAGAGATGTGCTATGGGCAGGGGACAGCTCCAGGTTAGGTGAAAGCGGGGCGACACAAGTAGGGCAATGGGCAGCACCATTCCCCTTCCCACTCCTCCCACATGCAGCTAGAGAGAGGCAGGGTAATGGCACTTGGAGACTCAAAAGAGTCACGTGTTTATCTAACAAGCAGAAAATGGGGCTGAGATGGCAAAAAGACACCCTGCCTTTCCCTGTTATGCCTATATTAAACCCTGATCCTCCTTTGCCTCATCTTGACTTTTTTCCTAGCATGTCCCTTTAAAAACTACTCACAGAGCCCTGTCTGAAGCTGAACTGGCTTTAGGGAACTGAGACAGCCAGCCATAGAGATGTTATAAAATCCCCTTAGTGACAATTTATTAATGCTAATGAGACTTGTGTATGTTCAGAATAGATATATTGCTACAAGGGAGGCCTTCATGCAGCCAGAATCAGCCCTGATGGCTCCACTGAGATGTAATCTACCAGTAAAAGCACTGCTTGAAAAAACATTTTTATTGTAGGGCAGGTTTCCCCCCTTCCTGTACAGCAGTGCTTTCCACCCAGACACCCATGGGCAGACCTGGAAAATCATTGACACTTGGCAGTATTTAGAGTTGTTGTTTTCTAAAACAAAACCTAACCTCGCTTGTGATGCAATCAGCTGAAGCATGACATGCAGCATCCCTAGACATGTTGCCATGCCGTGCTGGTGCATGCCACAGCATGCCCAGCCACGTCCTGCAGCCTGGTTGGTGCGACACAGTGTGTGCTAGCAGCAAAGGGTGTCAGGCACAGGAGGGGGGGTCTCGCAGGAGGGCAGAGACTCAGTGCAGTGCTGCAGGTCATTTCACAGTGCAGTGAGGCCTCTTGGCTCTTTCAGCTATGACAGGACCTCCAAAGCAGCCCGAGATCGAGAGAAAGCAGCCGTGGCAGTGTGACATGTACATCCCGGCCCTCTCATAGATGCACACGTCAACAAAGAGTCATTTCTGGCCCAAAGCAACTCCCCAGGAGCTTTGCCTTGTAAATCAAAATTATTTTGAACTTCCCCACTGGTAGTCAGTCCCATTCCCCACCCCATCTTAGAACCATGAGTTAGTGACAAAAGAAAAACTGAAGCTCACTGAAAGAAAAAATAATGGCCTGGGAGAGGCCAGTCAGCTTATAAGACTTAAAGATCTTACACACGGGAGTGCATTGCCAATTTTTCAAAGACCCCATGAAAAAGAGCAGGGCTTTAGTAAAAGCGTTCCCTTATAGTAAAACACACTGTCCAGCAACCCAGATCCTCTGGTTATTTCTTTCAGTGGCTCCCTGAGCCAAGCAGAGGTAGGAAATCCGTTCCAGAGGTGGACATCTGCTCCATAGGTGGACTTCCATGCTCACAAACTGGGCTGTAGGATCAGGGCCTTTGCATGTCTCAGCTCCTCCTGAGTCCAAGCATTTTGATGTTTCCTCATAAATCTCTTGAGTTTAAGACTAAAAGAAGGCCCAAAAATTTTGCTGCCTACATTTGACTTGAACTCAGTGACCTGATTATGACTATTATACATCTCCCAGAAAGACATCCAGGCTTAATCTGAAGTAGGCAAGATAGCAAACTCTTCTTTCTCTTCATAGCTTGTGTCAGTGGTCCACTTCCACCTCCCTTGAAAATCTCCTCTTGTTTCTACATTGGATTTGTTTGGCCACAGCCTCTCCCCATCAAGATGCTCCAGAGCACCCCGAGGCACTCTTGGGTAGGCAGTGGGTGCTGTGCAGCCGGGAGGGCTCAGCCCCACGCTCCTGAGGGCAGCCAGTGCTGCTTGAAGGACCGGAAGGGCCCAAGCAGAGCTGGTAAAGTGTGTAAATAACAAGCTGACCCATGCCCCGCCAGCCATGGCTTTGCTGCATAGGCCTTTCAAGGCATATGTCTTGTAAAACCACTTGTAAGTTCATGTAGTGACTCACCTCAGTGAAATGCACTGCATTTTGTGTAACCTAAAAAAAGAAATATCTTAAAAATGTGACTGTCCACTTGTTCTCAGCCCTATGTGTGTTTGGATGGTAAGGTAAGGTCAGGTTTGTAAATAGAAATATGTCTTTTCTTAGGCAAATTTCTGTAATTGGAAATTGCTGACAAGCCCCTCTTTAGTCCAAAATAGAAGCAACAATCTTTAAAACAAAATACAAGTTGAAAATGATCATCCTGAGTGCAGCAGGAGTTCAGAAGTCCTTATACATGTGGGAAGGCCACTTTTTCATATGTGTCTTCTTTTAAATATGGGGAAAATATGGAGTAAAGTAGAATTATGTTACTACAGCCCTCCCCAGTAGCCTTGCAAAGCCAGAGACCAGGAAAGCCTCTACCTTCAGTGCAGTCCTGCAGCCAGCTGTGATGCTGGGATTTGTCATAATGTCAAACAAAACATAACTGCACGCCTTTCAAATGCATTTCAGGGGGACCTTCAAGTCTCAGTGGCACAGCCACATCCAAACAGGGTGTTTTGCAGGTGAAATAGCTGACAGGTTTCAACTAGGGCACAATGCTGCAGAGCTGATACGCCATACAGCTACAGGTATCTATCATGTAACATACTAGTATGGGATTAGAGTTAATATGTTTCTTCTCTCTATGTTTCTTCTAGAGCAGCCTCAGGATTGTGACCAAAGCAGAGGAGACAACAGAGAAAGGGAAGATTTGGGAGAGCTTGATAGGCAGAAGGGTGGTGGGTTCACCACAGGAAAAGGCAGACTTTCAGTGATGCTTTTGAATATCTTGCCCACAAGAGCAAATGCTGTAAAACCATGTGCTTGCAAGGAACTTGGCACATGCAAATAAGTCCACTGAACTCAGTGATTTTCCATCATAAATACATTTAAGATTGGTGTCATGGTAACCAGCACCATAGTAAGGAGATTGATCATTATGTTCTTATGTATTTTATGTAAAGCAAGTTAAAATAAATACCAATAATCAAACATTCACACCAAGAACATACAAACATCAGTTTCCTGGCCTTTATTCATTTGAAAAAGTCTAAGGAAAATTAACATACTGATACAAATACTGTTAGCAACTCTGCTTTCCTGATGAAATCAGAACTGAGAAGCTTTAATTCTCTGAGATTTTTATTTGTTGATTTCTTTGGTTTTTTATTTTATTTTTATTTTACTAACCTCCCTCAGCTGCCACAATTCACGACAACCTTAGCAGAAATTCAAGTGTAACTGAAGACCCAGCCAAATTTCTGTCTGCTGGTCTCACTGTCAGCATGTCATATTTCACTTACTTTTTATCTGATGCAACTGGTGGAAAAGACAAAGGAAATCTCTAGCACAGAAGTTCTCTGACAGGAAGTATCAAACTGCTTTTTTTTTCAGGAGAAACTAACACATACTGTAGATAAATGAAAGAGAAATATTGTCATGTTAATTTATCCTAACAGAATCCAACGAATTTTCCTCCTAGGTGGATTTTTTTTTCTGCATGCAGCATACCAAGCAAAACCAGACTTCTGATACTATCTTAACCTGCTATGACTGCAGCTGTAGAGAGGGCTTATGATCCAAGGTAGTTGCATTGCTGCAGCACAAAACACAGCTGAAAATGGCAACTGATTTCTCTGTGAGCTCTTGTCATGCAGCAGAGATAAAGTGACTCAACCAGCCACAGAAAAATTTGGGACAATAACAAGTAACTCCCTCCATTGTTTTTCTTCATTGGTTTGCATTGTTTTAACCCACAGAAAGAATATAAACTTCCAATACTGCTCCACAAAAGTTGCATGAACAGACCAAGGTAAGAATGATCTGCTGAGGTCTATCATAACCTCTGATGACAGTCTCCAAATAATAATCTTCAAACTTAGCTTCACTGCCAGAGAAGTTGCATGCAAAGTCCACACCTTGCTAACATTTGTCTTCTGTGGACTAATACTAGAAATGAGGCTGGACTCAAGAGCTTACCTATTTCCCCTCTCCTTGGTTATTAGGTAAACTAAGGTCTGAATTTAGAAGCTGTTACTTTGACTGAGTCAAGGGAACCTTGGGAGGTTTGGATATGGATCAAGACTTTGTGGCTCAGGCTCTTTCCCCAAAAAATGGAGTGCCAAGTAATTTTGCACAAATCTCCTTTTTCTCTTATCCATTCCAGCAAAATACACTTTAACAGTCAAAGGTAATGTTTTATAATTACACGTTGATTAAAGAGTTTTTCCTATAAATAAATCAGTGAATATCATCAGCATTGTTTCAGTTTACAAGGGAAGTGCGGATTCTCATACCATTGGATGAATCCACTACTCTCCCAAAAAATAAGAATACGGTTCATTAATTCTAGCTGTACTTCTTATTACCAAGGCTTTTACTACCTTTGAGAAGGTGGAATCTGTCCTCATAAAGATGTGTCCTTAAATGTCCCCTACTTTACACTTCAAAGGTATGCAATGACTCTTGTTAGGCACTTGCAGTATAAAGCAGCCAAGATGCTCTTGTGTCCCAGCCACTATTGCACCTGTGTCAGGAAGGTACCTTGAAATTACAAGGTCCTAGAGAGGTGCCATTCAATCTGGGCTCCATTTCACAGTCTTACTCCCTGATCAATGTTCAGCTTCTAAAGACAGCTGACTCCAGCCATGACACTAAACCACATGTGATTATGACTTGCTAAAATGTATGATATGCAAGGTTTTAGCACAGTGTTTTAAGGGGCTTTTAATAGAAGAAGGAAGGTAGAAGCCAGTAACATGTTATAAAGAACACAATGAATAAGTGAACCACTCTCAGGCAGGAGGAGGGAAAGAAATGGCCCAGTCCCCTGCAAATAAACTACTTAGCAAACAAAGCTGGATCACTCCTTTTTATGTAGAGAGGGATCATGGAAGCAGATGTTTTAGGTTGTTCCACCGTTAATAACAGTAGCAGGAACAATGTCACTAAAATCTTCCCAACTCCAGAAGCTTCCTGAAAAATCGGAGCGACTAAGGGGGATCATTACTGTCAAACACAATCGCAGTCAGGTAGGGATAAAGTTGGCACTAGCTCATCAGACACACACACATGTGCACATGCATGCATGCTCTCACTTTGTCTCCCTTGGGAAGGGAGAAGCCAGTCTCCCAGTCGGGGCTGTTAAACAGTGATGGGGGCTCAGGGCTGCCAGGAACCTGAGCGGAGGCCATGCCAAGTCTAACGCAGAAATTGCCAGGCAAGCTGTCTCTCCCAGCAAGCAATAGCCAAAGTCCCTCTGACAAGAAGCATCCAGTGCAGAGAGCACCTGAGATACAGGGCTTGCCTCAAGCTGCCATTATCGTGCATAACGGAGGTGATGTGTTGATACAAGTTTCTGACAGAAGGGGCAGTGTATACAGGGGAATCAAAGTCTGAATTAATTCATCTTTTGGATCCGTCATTCCCCCACAGTTGCAAGTCAGTACAAGTTAGGACAACAAATGAAACTGAAGGTTTGACCTCATAAGATGTTAAAATTCTTAGGGTGCTTTCAGTCCAGTCCCTCCTGCAGCCTCTGGGTACAATCTTTCCTCTTAAGCTGCCGTGCTGGTCTTGATCCTTAGGGGGCTGCCAGGCTCCACCTCAGAGCCAGCTTGAGCTCTATGGTGATGCAGTGATTTTTAGTATAACTAAAAATTTTAGCACAACTGAAAATCGGTCATTTACTTTGGAAAGGAAAATTCTTTGGAATAAAATATGTAACAGCAGCACTAAACATAAAATACTGGTAATATAGTTACACTTACCTTAGATAACTAGCCAAATGACTGACAGAAAGCTGTGCCACTTGGTAGAAAAGGTGTCCTGGTATTCAACAGAGCTGAATGAATAACTGAATTTTTGTTTGTCTGAAGTCCTAAATAAAACACTGCTGAAAAGGAGAGGACAGTGAGAAAGGGCAATATTTTTCTTCAAATGAAATTAATTTTTAGGAGGTTCTTGCTAGTCTGAAAAACTCAAAATATTTCCATTCCAGTTTAGGTCTTTTGAACAGAAACAAGGCAATTGAAATAAAGGGCAACATTTTGGGACCATGCATAAGCATACTATTTTTTTTCTTAATAGCACAGAGATGAAGACAGCAGCTTCCAAACTAGAGTGTATTAAGAAAATTTATAGGTGAGGTTGGAAGCCCTCAGAAATTAAGTCCCAAAGGAAAAAGGTGGCAGCTCTTGTGTCCAGGGCACTCACTGTGGGCATTTTGGGCTCGATTCTTGTCCTTCACTGAGAGAACAAGAACCAGCATCTCCCACCCCACCTCCTCAAGTGTGTGGGGAGTTCTCCATAGCAAAAGAGAAACTGCCCTAAAAATCACTGCCTCTCCAAACATCATTACCATGAAGTTGGATACCAAGGGACTTCTTTGAATAAAACTGTTTAGCAAACTCAAATTAATGGCAACAGAGTGACTGAAACACCTTTTGTTATTGCTAACAAAAGCAGAGCCTGCCCGAGGCAGCAGGAGCTCCAAAGGTGTTGTGAGATGATCTCTTCAGGCAGGTATCATCAAGTACAAACATAATTATCCAAGGTGTATTTGTTACACATCTGTTACAAACGGTACTAACTCCAGTATGCTTAGTGCATCCCAGAAGGCCCAAGGAATTGTTTCTGGAGGCAGCTGCCGAGGCATGCACAGTGCGACTTGCCTCGCAGTAGATCGGTTCACCCACACTCTCCTTTGTGCTTTGTCTGACCAGCCCACACTGTGCCATGCTCTCCAGGCTCCTCCTCTTCTCCAGGCTCCTCTGCTCCTCTTATAGTGTTAATGGGACATGAGAAAACTGTTTAAAAAGCCAGTACTAAATAGGAAATTTTATTTTGGAGGTTATTTCCAGGCATCATGAGTGTGTACACAACAACTAGAAGGTGATACAGCAGTAAAGAGATTTAAGTTTGTCTTTTGATTTGGTCTCATTGGGAGAGTTATTAAGGGCACAAGCCAGAAGGATTGTTGCTTTTACTGTGTAGCGATCAGTCAGCTAGGCAGTAAATATGGGCAAATAGCTCATTTTATATTGGCAGCAAATGAAACAGTGGCTCCATTTTGATTATATGGATGTAAAATACCTTTAGTGTGGCACATTTGATTTGTAAATGAAGTGAATAAAAAACAAAGTAAGCTCAATATTAAAATTAAGCAAGTTATTTTATTTGGACGAGAGTTAAATTCAATGTGGAAATGCTTCCCATAATATAGCAAAATATAAAAGGAATTTTATATAGCAACATATCTTTTATATGTATACACACAAAAGTATACCCACAAACACACATGAAGAAGTATATGTGCATATATGTTAAGTGACAGCAGTAACATAAAAATGGAAACAACATTGAATTCTTAATGAACTTTTAAAAATGCACTTTTGTACAAATATAATTGCATCTACAATGGACAGCTTCGAACACAAAATCTACTTTCTAACATGGATCTCTGTTCTTGCCAATTAAAATGAGAAATCTTCTTTTGAAGAGTATCCATTTACATCCTGAGTTGCTAAGCTACGGAACAGAAGGGTACTGTTATCACATCTTGTTTTCAGAGGCCACATCTCTGCATTCAAGGACACCAGCACATATTGGTTTAGTTGTTGCCTTTGAGAGCAAGTCCTTTACTGAAACCCTTGAAATTCTGGCCCTGCAATGCGAATTTTGCTATTTGAAAGAAAGAAGGAAAGAAGGAAAGAAGGAAAGAAAGGAAGAAAGGAAGAAAGGAAGAAAGAAAGGAAGGAAGAAAGGAAGAAAGAAAGGAAGAAAGGAAGAAAGGAAGGAAGAAAGGAAGGAAGGAAGAAAGGAAGGAAGAAAGGAAGGAAGGAAGAAAGGAAGAAAGGAAGAAAGAAAGGAAGAAAGGAAGGAAGAAAGGAAGGAAGAAAGGAAGGAAGGAAGAAAGGAAGACAGGAAGAAAGGAAGGAAGAAAGGAAGGAAGAAAGGAAGAAAGGAAGAAAGGAAGAAAGGAAGAAAGGAAGAAAGGAAGAAAGGAAGAAAGGAAGAAAGGAAGAAAGAAAGAAAGAAAGAAAGAAAGAAAGAAAGAAAGAAAGAAAGAAAGAAAGAAAGAAAGAAAGAAAGAAAGAAAGAAAGAAAGAAAGAAAGAAAGAAAGAAAGAAAGAAAGAGAAAGAAAGAAAGAAAGAAAGAAAGAAAGAAAGAAAAGAGAGAAAAAGAGAAAGAAATAAAGAAAAGGAAAGATTTTATTCATAATCTATACTGTATATTGACTATGACCTCATTTTATCCTTGCAAAACGTAAAGGTAGAAAACTGCAAGTGTCTTTTGCCATGATTTTTTTCCTACACAGGCTGGCAAAGTGTTCTACCACACTGGTCCCATTCTTTTTGTTTCCTCAGAGCACTTCTGCACAGTTCGCTCCTACAGAATGGTTGGCCCAGTGGACTGCGGCCCTCTTGCTAGGTCTTCCAAATGGAACCAGAAATGCACACCTACCCTACCAACATCTCTCTTAGCAAGCCCCATATGAGAAAAACATGAGATACCCATGGTTTCAACAGTAATGCATGGACATCCCTCAGCTATAGTCCTTGCAGAATGGTTATGCAACTGTCTCCATAGCTTTTACTGCGCATATTATTCAGAGCCACAGCAATCTATGGGGCTTTTCCAAGTTTCACCCATAACCTGGAAATAGGTCTACATAGACGAGGACTAGCAGATTTCACTCTAACACAGTAGCACTGACTTAATCTAGAAATTGCAGCAACATGGTAGTGTGTGATTCCCTTTATCTTTGCTGCTTGCAGTAAGGCAGACATATAATTTCTAGGCTAGAGCTACCTTATGCGCCAGCTTGGAGGGAGGCAAAGTCAGGTTAGCCCTCTACAATACAATAACAGATTGCATGTACTGGATCCATGGTCCCTGGGTGCTATGTAACAGAGCTGCTTGAACTGTGGTCCACACACCACTGATGACTGCAGAATATCTGCATGGGTGATGCTCACAGCAATGTGTGTCAAGGTGCTGCTTTAACCTCTGTGTTTGCAGCTGCTAAACAGCAGGAGAAATCTGATAAATACGCAACAGATTTCTTTGTGCTATATTTTCACTTGCTTTACTTGCTATAGAAGCAGTAGGTGATGAAAAGGACAGGATGAAAAGTGATGTGTATGGCTGTTAAAGAGAGAGAAAAATACAGCTGGGCATCTCTAATGAGGTGCAGTCCAGTTTATGAAAAAAAAATAAAAATGGTTGGGCTGAGTGCCCTAGTGCAGCACAGGCCCAGATTCTTTGCAAACAGGAACTAATTGCTATAAAGCTCTCCAGAGGATTTTTTTTTTTCATTCCTTTCAGCTAGCATTGGCAAAGAGGTAGAAATTTCATCAAGAGGAATGATGTCTTATAAGTCCTTTCTTAAATATTTTTTCCCTCTTTACTGATGTGAGGATTGGCATAATTTAAGCAACTTCTTTCATCTTTGAACATGGATGTTCTGAAATTGGTTTAACAATTTAATCCATTTAGCTGAAGTCCAATCCAGTCAAATCCACTCAAGAATTGCATGGAACAGACCCTCAGTGTTTTACCCAAACCACTACTCCGTTAGCAAGAAGAGTAAGAACGACAACTTCAGTCAACAAGCTCATGTTGCTCCTTCTTCTGGTAACGCACCCTGACACCTTTGGCTGAGTCCTGGAAGACTTAGGAGGCCTTGCAAATTGTTTTTCAGTGAGAGAGAAATCAATGTCTGTGAGGTTGGCTGTGACTCTACAGGTATGCCGGCTTTATTTACACCTACATGAAAGCTGTTAAAAAAGAGGCAATTGCGTATGGCCTCTACAAAATCTCTGTAGCTTAGGGTCTTAACTAGCACAGCAATATCTTCAATCCAAAAAGTAATGTTCCTTCAGAGCTGTCCTCAAATATCATCAATATTGCAGGCAGTGATCTGCTAGGGCTTTTATTTTTCCAAGGGATTTTTCAAGTAGCAGCAAAGATGAGCGTCAACCTAGTGTTTTGCCACATGCTAAACATTTGCTCCTAACTGAAGAAAAGGATGGTAAGTCATCTGGCGCCTCCTGCCACACCACACAGCTGAGCGCTGGAAGGCTTAATTGTTTTGTATGCCTATGTTATAAGGAAGCCAAAAGAATTGAATTTACAAGCCTGCTAACATTTCGACCAGTTGGCCAGCGGCACTCTGGGAGCTTTGCTGGGCGCTGAGGCATGCGGGAAAGCCCATTGTCACCAGCACAGCATAGGACCAGGCCGACCCATCGGCTCTTCCTGTCTGCCCGTTCCAGTCTGCAGCTTGCAAATTACAGGCTGTGCTCCCGCTGTAAAACACACACACTCCCGTCCCCAAATTCGTTATGTTATTTTTATATTCATGAAAACATTAAAGTCAGGGTAAAAGGGACAAATAGTCCAGATTTGAAGATTTTCCAGCTAGACCAAAAAATGCTGCATGGCATGTGTGTTTAGCATTAGCAGGAAAATAAATGTGCTGTTTTCAAATTTTTGCTTCAGGGTCAGCCAACATCAGTCTACCATGTAACAGCTTTGAGGGGGGAAAAAAAGCTTCACTTAAGGATATATCTGCCAGAGTAAACAGTGCCTCAAACCAGGGAAATCTAAAGCACATGCCTTATTGTCAAGTTTGGTTTAACTTGTTTTACAAATCAAAACAGCAGCTCAGTTTTTAAAATCTATTTTAAAGTCCACTAGTGTTTTATCAAAGAGGTTAAAGACCTACATTAGTGTTTCAGTCCCTGCATTTTAAATCAAATATGATGTACCAATTTCTCTTCCGTGAGTTAATGTCTTATCCCATTCTTACGTGTAGCTCTTCCTACCTCTTCATCATGTCTCATAAATCAGAGGGTAGGACTCTCTATTTTAACTGTCCTGATACACCCTGCACTCTCTGGGCAGTCTTTACGTAGCCACTGGGGCTTCTTATGAAATATGTTAGTGCTCCCTGTAGGGTGAGAGCAACTGGTCCCCAGTACACATTCAAAGCATACAAAATTTTGTTCTCCTTTGTGTGAAGAGGAGGAAGCTTGTGTTCAGAATTTACTTCTCCTTAGGAAACAAAGCACATGTACAAAAAGAAACCTCCTGCACTTAGGCTATGTGCAGATAATTCTTCTGATTAATGTGGGAGTTTTTGCATGCATGTCTGAGGGAAGAATTTGGCTCTTCGCTGTTTAAATAAAACACTGAAAAGTATTTAAGGAACAAAACCAAACCTGGAATGTTTTTAAGACATTTCCAAGAAACTCCAAGAAAGGAAAAAGTCTTTGCCAAACATAGACAAACCTCATCAAACCCTATAGCTTACTTTCAACTTTTATTGTTGCTGTTCCCCCACAAACCAAGCCTCAGCAGGTAATTCTGCTTGCTTGACTGCGGCTGAAGTTCCATGATTATTTTATTCCAGAAGTCTGAACTGTGTTGAAAGGAGGTGGGTGGGGTGTTCCCTTCCTCCTTCTTCATCTATCCAAAGCTACTTGTGCCCTTGCGGCTACATGTAATTTTTTTTGTTCTGCAGGGAGCGGGATCAGGGAACTGATCCAGCTGAAATCCAGCTTTCCCTCACCCAGCTCCTCATCGCGCCTTGCTCCTCCAGCACTGCACGGCTGGATGAGCAGTAATGTGAGCACAAGAAAGGATGGGGATATGCGACCAGATGAACAACAGAAAGGAGGAGCTGGGGTTTCCATCACAGCCCCCACACAACACCAGCTGAAGCAAACATACAACTTTGATGTGAATCTAAGGGTGGTGTGCTGGTATCAGTCTCACTCAAGAAGTGTTCCAAGATGAGTGGTGATTAAACACTCTGCATGTTGTCATTGAACAGAATGAAGATCCTTTTCTTTAAAAAGACCTTAGAAATTAATTTTAAGTTTAAACATTCCATTTCTCATATGTCAACAACAAACGTTTTCATCAGAAGGGAAGAGCCATTTCTCTGAGACTGTATACAGCATGCAAAACTGTTTCAATATGTGGCACATAACCATGCATACTGTTTATTGCAGTCTGTGTTGTTGCATCAGCTATGTGCAACATTGCTTAGTATATCTATTGTGAAAGACTGGTTTAGTGACATCAAATAAGATTTTCTCATCTTTAGTGTCAATTTTTGCATTCGTTGATTTTTTTGTGAGTGAAATAGGCTTAGTTATCAGGGAGTTTACTTCCCTGTCACTGAGGCTTTTGGGGTACTGGGCAAGCTTTGAATGCCACTGTATAATAAAAATTCAGTTTTAAAAAATCTCTAGATACCAAGTATTTACTATAAAATGTGATCTAGATCAAGCAAACATAGGAGATGTCCCATTTTATACGGAAACCTATTAAAAACAAAGCCAGTCTCTAGAATATTCAAAGCATTACTCAATCGACATCTGTTCAAAAGGTAAAGAGGTTAAATTGATGCTTAATGGCCAAATGTTGAAGTTCATTCAAATCTGTGAGCCATTACTTACTCCAATAGGACTGGTTATGTGTGTGTAACTGCTCACCGATATCAATATGTGTTCAATAGATCCTGTATCTTTTAATAAATCTGTGGTAGATGCAGTCATTCAGGTGTGAAGCTAGAGTGAGATCAGAATTTGGCTTCAGCCGGTACATTAGCAAGAGTTGTAACAGAAGTATTGACTCTAGCATGCAGTTGGATTCAATGAACAAAGGAAATAAAACACATATGATTCCTGTCCAACATTATCCAGATTGCTCTGAGATGGGCTGAAATTTAACTTTTTAGAAGGATCAGTGTTTGAAGTGCTGCTTCCCTCTTGAGCAGCAAGAAGGACTGATTCAGCTTCCAGGTATCCTGTGAAAATTGCTTAAATGGCACTTGCCAAGGCCTCCCATGCAGAAGCTCATGAAGCTACATAACTCTCCAGGAGCACTCAGGAATGACAACGCCTTGCCAGGCAGGCGCAGGCGTTTAAACAAAAGGCTTTACACAGACATGACTTTACAGGAAGGAAAGGGGAGGTGGGGGACACAATAAAATAGCAGCTTGGAAGGGGTGAATGCTCCGCAGTAGGGGAGACCACCACCTCCTGGGCAGCTCTCGGCTCAGCATTCCTGTGGCTGGCTGTGAGGTTGCCATCACAGGCTTTTCTTGCCCCTGCTGATCTCCAGACTGAAGGTGGTGTTGGGTGGCCGCAGCTGGGGAGGGAAATCCCGCTTGGCTTCTTGAGGAGGCACTCGGCAGTCTGCACGAAGGATGGGGCTGGGCCCTGCCCAAACACCTCTGAGGTGGCCCAGCCATCACTCCCTGTCACCGCTACTTAGCATTTGTGTATGTTTGGATGCCCAGCCACGTTGACCATCTCTGAGAGCTGTCCTGGGAGAACTTCTATGTATGCTTTCTGTTTGGATCTTGTACCTCAGTCCCACAAGCTGCATCCTGCCTAGAGTCACCCTCCACCCCACGCATGGGTGACATGGATGGTGGACACAGATGGTAGTTTTGCCCTATTATTTAGCAGCTGTAAAAGGAAAAATTACCTCAGTCAGTTGCCTGCATACAAATGGCCTCAGTCTACCCACACAGTTCCTTTTATTCACTAAAGATATTGGCAAAGAGCCGCTTCCCCAGCAAGTCTCCATCCATCTGGAGGCCTGGGCTGCCCATACACCTGGTGTCGACAGCAAGCGCCTTGGTCTTTCAAGGTTTCAGGCCATGAGGACCGCAAAGAAGTAGAAATTACTTTCAGGGCAGACTCACTCGTGTCTGTCCAAGAACAACACAAATCAGGCGTGGATCAGATCAGTCACACACATCCCTGTAGTGATGTTGTCATATGCAAACAGCTTATCCAAATCTACTCGTTGACTGCAGTCTTCTTCTATCACGTTTGTGGATGAGGCTTTGGAGGACTTGGACAAATGTCTCACAGCAGTGCCTTGTGGAATAGGATAGCTGAGAAACCATCCTGGTTGGATCACTGTGCAGAAAGCCTTTGTTGCCAAGAGCCAACATCTTTAACTTTGCTTCAGGCTCAAATTTAGCATGCAGACGTTCAGCTCAGAGGAAAACTTTTTACAGCAGTTTGCCATTTTAATTACAGAAGGAATATAAACAATAAATTTCTAATATTAGATACATTTCTCACAGTCCTTGTTACTGAAAATAATGTCTTAGGGCCATATCCAAGGCCCACTGAATCAGTGGAAAGCATCGCACTGACCTCATTGTCATTGGATCAGGGCCTTGGTTTCTTAAAATAAAATTTTACAAGGTGCAGGCTAATCCTATTCCACATATTTTTAGTAAAATGGCTGAAAGGGTTTTTTTCTCCGCATGAAGATCCATAAGAAACCAAGACACATTCACAATAACCTCTTGGCACCAAACATTTCATAGGGAATTTAAATATAAATGGGAGGAGGGGTGTGAGACTGTTTTACACATAAGATTCAAAATGGCTGGCTCAGAGCACAGGTCCCAGGAGCAGCAGCGAGGGCCCACCACAACCGGCAGCGCTGCGTTCCCTCTGCAGTGCCCTGAGAGCAAGGGGTGGTCAGCCTTTCCCCGGAAAACAAGCAGTGAGCCAAGCACAAAGCTGCAGGCAGCACCAGCCACTCTACAGCGCTTGCCGAATTCCACCAATATTTCATTTATTTAATTTTTGATGTGTAGCCAGGCTCTAGACGGCTGAAAGGAGCTAGAGCTACCAAAACACTGCGTGACAAGCCGTGCCTGCGGTATGTCCAGCCACACCAAGCCCAGAAAGCAGTAAAGCACTCCCAAGAACATCTGATTTTGTGATTTTTCCAGCCTATCTTCCAGCCCATAAAGTTTCAGATAAGCCTTAGATAAGCAAATGGGGGGCAGGGTGGGTATCCAAATGAAAATATCAACCTGCTCCCTTTATTCTACCCCCAGCCACTGGTGCAAACTGAAAAGGAAATGTCTTGAAAAGAGCAAGGAGGTTAGGAGCAAGCGGAGTCGCGTGCAAGCAGAGGTTACGTCTCCTGCACCCAGAGGAAATCCCCATCTTTGGCACTGCAGGAGCAGCCAGGCCAGCAATCAGAGACTCCCGGCACTAATACCTACAGCATGGGAAAAGGTGTCATTTTCAGAAGATTTAAAAACTATAGAGGAAAGAGGAGAGAAAGCAGACAGCATGAAAAAAAAATAAGCATGAACGTGTAAAAATATAGGTGACACAAAGAGAAAGGTAATGTTCCCAACACACCCACTGTCTGACAGTTATTGCCATGATATTTCTGGTGTTGCTTTTAGTTTTACCTCTATGAGCTGCATGTTACCTCTCATGAATTTTAAGGACCCTGTTTCTAGCTGTCTGAAAAGCCTGTATCACCCTCCTGGCCGGTCTGGTGAGCCCTTTGCACACCAAAGCAGAATAAAAGCCGGGACACAAACGGTGCTGGGGCACAAATGGTACCGTGCCGCAAACCAGAACTGACCCAATCAATGCCATCTGCACAAGGCCTGATATAACACCCGACAAAATTTGTGTATTTTAAAAGAGATCTGGATGTGGAGTTCAGCTAAAACGCATACAGCCTGTGTTGCAATTAAAGTGCACTCACAACCTGACACATTCAAAGAGCATTTTGACACGTCGGCGTGCAGATATGAATGCCACAGGTCAGATGAAAGAGAAGGAGCTAGAAAAACACCAGGAAGACAAAATGAATCCATGACAGCACCATCCAATTTCACCATCAGGAATAATGTATTTATTTTATGCCTGAGCCAAGGTTTAAATTGCCAACAGCTTTGTCATTATACCCTTTCACCCCTGGCTCACTTTTGCGTACAGCATATCACAAGACACAACAATTCATTTTCTCCCGTCTCGCTTCCTGTCAAACCCTCCTGCACGTTGCACAGGGATTTCTTGCCCCACAACTGGGGATTAAACAGTCAAGTGATCCAACAGTGCAGCCTAATGCACACTTTGTTTGACATTTCCAGCTTGCGTTAGCCCGGTCTTGCTCCCTTCCTTGGCCCTCTGAACACATGTTCATATTTTAAAATTAATTTTAACTTTAAAAATATTTTTCCCTAAGCTAAAGAAGATCTGAATGGCTGGTCCTCAGCTAGGAGCCTCTTCGAAAAGCAAGTAAGTCTGCCTGTGGAGCCCTCCAAGCATGGAATGCTCATGATCCTTCTCCTCTGAAATATTGGAGTTGTCCAGACCCAGCAGAGCTGAACAGAGGTGGGAAGAGCCTATTGTTGCCACTTAGGTCCCCAGACCCTCCTCAGCAGCACCGAGGCAGCCCCTAGCCCTCATCCTGACATCTGCCTCTCCAAAGCAACTTAGGCAAAAAACCGTAAGAACAACACGAGGGCTAGAAAAATGTGCTTTAAAATAAGATACATAAAGAACACATTTTATTGTGATCAAAAAGAAGGTTAAGGATGACTCTTGTAAGCTGATGCATCAATGTGCCATGTCAATATCTACATAAGGATTCAAAGGCTTGAAGACAGAACAGATTTTATGATCGCCTTGTCTAATCTCAATATATGTACTGCCAAATTTAACCCAGTGGCCCCTCAAATTAATCCTGACTTTGTGCAGATCAAATGTTACTATTTCCAAGCTTATTTGGGTGACCAGTTTGTATTGAGCAACTTGGCAAACAAATTTAATCAGATTTATTCTTGGCACATAGTCAAAGGTTTATTCAATGGTCACGAATTTGTGCTTTCAGTAGAGCAACTGGTCACTCAATTTACACTGTGTTGCCCCAGTTCTTGGACTACATGACTTAACCATTCTTAAACTTCTTATCCATGTGCCTGAAATCATTTCATTTGGTCAACAAATATATGTTGTTATGCAAAAGAAACATGTTCGCTACTCTACTAAAACTGACCCTCCAAAAGATTTGTGCAACTACAACTTGCATTTACAGAAAAGTGCACAGTAAGCAAATGAAGATGCTTGGAAACACAGCCAGTGGAAAAGGTTTCTCGATGTCGTTGAAATGCCTATAAATAAGTTTTCTCACTACTTACCCTAGTGGTTTAGCAATCCAGACTGCGGGTAACTTTTTATGTCAGTGTAAACTATACCGTTTCCATTGGCTTCAGAGGGGATGTGACACTGAACCCAATGCTAAATTTTGCATTTTTGTGTTTGCAATTTGCAGACACGAGAACAGACAGCTATTTGTAGTTGTACCCTAGTCACTTTTAACAACAATGTGCAGAAAAGTTCAGCCATCCTTATTCATCAGCAAGAGGAAACGCCTCATAAACTCAAAATGCTACACTAAGGACTCTTTCAGTTTTACTTCTCTCTTTATTTCCTTAAAGAGTGCTTTGTTTCCACTGCTGTCTTGTTCCCATTCAACTCTGAGAAATACAACCTGCACACTTTACCAGTCTGCCCACCCCCAGATTCGCTTACGGCCAAATATTGCTTCCCCTTCACTTTTTAAAACAAACATCCTCTTGCTGCTCCCCCCTTACTGCTCAGAAGACCCTACAGAAGCGGCCAGGATACTTTGCAGATATTTGACAGCTGGCACAGCAGTGACGTGTTTTTTTCAGAGGAGAAACTGCAGAAGGCTGAAATGTGCTTGACAAAGGGGCACCCAGCAGGATGGTGCGCCTCACCAGTCCCAAGGGCCACCCTGGGAGAAGGGTCTTCTGAGGCTGGAGACCCTGGGGCTCTCCTGAGCCCACTCCTGACCGGCTACGAGGGGAGCAGCGGGGAAGGACAGTGCTTCCCAAGGCACTTTGATGCCACAGTCAGTAGCGGTTTCTGCTGGGAAGGGATGAGGTGGACAGGGCTGACAGCCACCACGCTGTGGATAGGCAGTCTGGGTCACCAGGGTTAGGCTCAGGACAAACTAATGAGTTCCCTTCCCCCCTTAAAAACAGCTTGGTTTTCTGCTGTTTACTTTCCATGACCACACAAGCTTCTAGTTCTGTGAAATAAGGACTTCACACCCTTTCGTCTAGTACGGCAAGCAAGAGCAGAAGCCAGTCCTCTGGTCACACACTCATCAAAACCATTCCCCTGTACCAGCTTGGGTTTTATGCTTCTTGAGGTATTTCAGGTTTGCATGCAGCAATTGCCAACCCTATTTGTCATATCAAGATGCCATTTTTCAGCCCAAGAGCTGAGTTGCTCACACATGGCAATTTAGTTATCAGCCTTAGAAGTGCTTTAAAATATAAAGATTAAATTTAGAAACAGTAAACATTAAACCAAACTATGGATGACCTCTCCATGAGACGTATGCTAACCCTGCTTATTGTCCTAGTCACTCTGGCTGCAGTGCCCAACAAGGGATGCATTCCTAGAGGCACAAGTTATACCCAAAGGGCACTCAAAGGTCAGTGTTCAGACAACATAGGCCACCAGAGCTTATAAAGGTCATATTTTTATTCAAAGGATGGTATTTCTTCTCTTTGAGGTCTTGCAGCTAAAATTTTCATGACTTCATTCTCTGAAGTCCCGTCTTCAACAACATCTAAAAAATGGACTCTGAAGATATGCAAGTGCCAAAGCTGCACGAGTACTGGAATTTAAAAAGCAACAGTACAGGCTTGATCATATGGTGCTTTTGACACAGTCTTTTGCTCCTGAGACTGTTCTTGAGAAGACTACCCAAAAATTTCTTTGTCTTAATCACTAAAATACATTTTTCTATCAGTACTGCAGAGAGAGTTGAATGGGTGGGTTCTCCACATCCAGGACACCTAAATCATTCAGTTTGATTGCATCATTGATGTAAGTGTTAAGCTGTTATTTTCTAATTTGCCTCCAGGCTCTCCATAGCTACCACTCCAGATGACAGGAGGAACAAGTACAAGAATGATAAGCACCTGACACTGTCGGAAACCCCCATACATATCAGATCTCACAGGGCACATACCACTTACCACTGTAAATACAACCATTACCCAGGGTCACAGCTTTAGAGAAGTAACCAACTATACGTGGCAGCTAGCAGTAAATGCTGCCTTGTAAATGGTGCCTGTTATACGTAAAACTGAATGATACGTACAGCATTTTTTCTTCCTTGAAAACTAAGCAGAAAGTTTTTTCCTCATTTAAATAGTTATTGAAACACTACTAATAACTGATGCTTTCTCTGATCTACCTCTAAAGAGAACAGTGTGTCCTGGTTTGGCTTGGACAGAACCACAGCCCAGCCATGCCAGGCAGGCCATTAGCAGTTTCAAGCCAGCCAGTCATTCACACCAATATAGCATACAGGGGAGTCCTGTGTCCAGACATGGGCTCCTGAGTAAGAGATAGGCACCGACATACTTGCACAAGGCCAGCAGAGAGCCAGCAGGCTGATCAGGGCTGGAGCCCCTGGTGCAGGAGGACAGGAAGGGAGCTGGCCTTGTCCAGCCTGGAGATAGCCATGGGGCATTTACTGCTGGCTTCAGCTACCTAATGGGAGGATGCAAAGAAGACCTCTCATTGGAGGTGCTCAGCAGTAAGGCAGGGGACAAACAGCACTTGTTGTAATATGAAAAAAGATCCAATTAGATACTAGGAAAATATTTTTGCCATGAGGGTGGTCAAACACTGAAACAGTGGCCCAGAGAGGGTGTGGGATTTTTGATCCTGGAGATAGCAAAACTTGACCGGATAAAGTCCTGAGCAACACGATCTAAGTTGGCACCGCTTTGAGCCAGGGGTCTGAACCAGGCGATCTCTGGAGGTCCCTTCCAACCTAAATTATTCAGTGATTCAATGAGAATGTGTCTAAGCTATACCAGCAGAGCTGTGTCTCCTCTATTAATTGTCAGCAATTTTAACTGTTACATGAGAGTTTGGAATTAACTGGATATATAATCGGCACAGGAAATTAGATTTTCTCCTTTAAATTAAACTGTCATGGTAGGAAGGAACATAAGCAGGGATTGATAGTGCTGTGCAGTATGTTGTATAAAATCAACAGCCTTTGCTACTTTTTCATTGCTGGGTAGGATTTTACCTTCCCAAGTACAAAAAAAAAAAATTAAAGCAAACAGATAAGCACTTGTCTTTTCTTTGCTTTTATGCCTCATAGCTCTGCCGCCTTCTATACACTGTTTTGGTTTGTATCACATGGAGCTACGAACTGTTGTCACTGCTTCTCAAGTTGCTTTATCATCGTTTTGGTTTTTTTTCACTGCCCTGGTTCCTGGACCTTTCTTTTCCACTCCTTTGCAAATGTTAATAGCTCCCTTCAGCTGTGCCTGATCTGCAGATAGCAGAAGAGACAGAGGCTAATCTTGCTTCCTTCAAGTCGAAGGAATTAAACTCATTTTCTGTATGACTAGCTAGAAATAATGGCAGTCAGTGTTCTAGACAAGATCACTAGGGCCTGGCCAAAACAAAAGCCATGCTGCAGAAGGGATCTGGGACTTGGGCTCAAGCTTGGTCTCAGACTTGGAATCAAATTGTAATTTGGGAACCAGGAGAATACTTCCTGGCAAAATGGCTGTTTGTGAGGGGCAGAGAAGCATTTGTGACAGTCAAATGTTTGGGGTCCAGTGGAAAGACAGTCCTACAAACTGCTTGCAAGGAAATTGTCTGTTGCCATTTAATTTTCTTATACTCCTCAAAACAGGATTTGCATGCATTCCTTGTTAACACACTGAATTGACACATCAGTTTCTCCTCCTAATGGAAATAGCCTGACAAGCCCATGGGTGTTAGCTAAAACCCTGCATCAGCATGGCGACAGCACAAGTAACCAACACAGAAAGCGTGTTTGACCTCTGAGACAAACCTTTCCTGCAGCCAAAGATAAAAATAGCAAAACATCAGTGTTTAATATTTAGCAGGTACAAATGGAGTAAATCTGAACCTCGGTGTGATAAATCTATCCTGAGAGTCTTCTCTATATACTTATATCTTCATCACTTCTATGGATCTTAGACAACTACGTTAAGCTGAATGCAAAATTGAAAGTATATAGGCATATACTGGAATTAAAAGTTTCATTTTTTTATGAAGCCAGTAAATACAGCATTGCATTTAGACTCAAAAGCCATCTCTACCTTTTAAGGTATGGAAATAATCAAACAATAGCACTAAGGAATTAAAATTCATCTGTGAGGAATGGTTGGGTTCACCTTTGATATCATAGTGAAATAATTTATTAACATGAGCTACTAACCATAATTCTATGACAAGATCACTAGTGACGCCTTGCTTAAAATCAGTTTCATGCAAGGTTTACTTGTCTACAATTTCACCTGTGTGTATAGGCACATACACAATAAATGTGTGTAGTGTCAACTGGTTTGAAAGTATCTGTGTTCCAGGAAAGCAAAGATAAATTTTGCACTTCTTAAGGGACTAAATCAATGAACTAATCTGAGATTTAATTTTAAAATCTCAAAACATCAAATAATGCTCTACAAGAAGAAAGACTCTGAGCGCTAAAAGGATACCGGTTGTGTACAATGTGTTTGAAGGAAAAATTTAAATCTGCTTTCATTGCCAAAGGCCTGTTAAAATCTGATGGGGTTCTAGAAACTGGTCTTTACTTGTCTTAGATTAGGGTAGTGAATTACCATGTGGCTTTCGAGTGCTGAAGAACTGAAGAATAAATCCAATGCTGTGAAATGTGAACTCCCTAACATGGAGCTGTTGGTGAGGAAATGACATCCTCATGTACCATATTCAATTTATATAGCGTCTGTATTATAACGCTAATACTGACCTAAAAAGTGCGAAGTACCAACACAGTTGTCAGGAAACAGCCGTGTTTGAGTGGCATTTCTGATTCAGTCTTGTGATCCAAGGTGATAACAGAAGTTGGTGAAGAAGCTGTGGTGAGGGCTCCAGCTTACTGACACAGCTCATTGTTCTGTGAGCAGTGCGGGATGGAGAACAAGAGTCTCCAACAAAACCAGCAGCTTGTGAACCAGATTCTTTGCAGGTACAAAGAACAGTTTCCTCAGCCTCAACACCATACACTAAACACACCTTTATCTTATACTTAGCATTACAATCAGCACTAACTTTGGGCATGGCAGAAGACTGCCTTGCCACTGTTTCTTTGATGTTTACAGGTGTTCCCCTGCCTGCTGTTCAGCTGTTGTTGCTGTAAGCATCATATGCCAAAGACAAATGCATACAAAAATCATTTGCATTTCTAGCAGATCCACAGAGGAAACTCTTCCATTGGCTTTGCAAGTAGGAATGTTTGGCCATTTTGCCATAAATTCTTCCTCCTAAGAACTCAATAACAGATTATTTCTGGGTTTGAAGTGGTGAAATAGCTGCACTTAAACAGACACTTCTCATTTGGTGGCATGTATAAGAGTAAGGACTTTTTAAGTGGATTGCTGTGATTTCCTATTTAAAAAAGTTGGGTTCACCAGAATTGGGGAAAAAAGTAATCTCTGGCTATTGCAAAACAGTGGGTTTAATACACGGTACAAAGCTCTTGCTCCTCACCCAAGATACTACAGTTAATATTTCATAGAATACCAGGTTGGAAGGGACCTCAAGGATCATCTAGTCCAACCTTTCTTGGCAAAAGCACTGTCTAGACAAGATGGCCCAGCACCCTGTCCAGCTGCATCTTAAAAGTGTCCAATGCTGTGGACTCCACCATTTCCCTGGGGAGATTATTCCAATGGCTGGTTGTTCTTGTTGTGAAAAATTTCCCTGTTGTATCCAATTGGCATGTCCCCAGGATTAACTTCTACCCATTACCCCTCATCTTTTCTATGTATCTCCTTGTAAAAATGGAGTCTTCATCATCTTTGTAGCCACCCTTTAAATATTGCTGCCCCAAGCTATTGCAATGCAGATTAAACAGGTTAGCTGGAGCTGTCAGTGCTGGGTATGGGGATGCACCCTTTTCTTGGAATTGCAAGGGAAAAGGAGCAGAGTTGTAGGAACTGCAGCACCTCAGCTAGACACTGGATGTTCATAAAATGCACTATCACATGGACTTGAATAAGCAGGGCTTAAATTTGGAAAGCTTTCAAAGAAAAGTCAGTGTGACAAATCTGAAGCAAAACTTAATTTCCAGAATGGAAAATTCATCTCAGGAAAACTCAGTAAGAAAAGATCCCTGCTTTTACAAAACTCACTCTGTGTGCATGCATGCACGTGTGTGGTTCCTGTGGTTATGGTATAGCAGGCCATTGAATTATCAAACCAGTAATTTTGCCATTAGTTTTTCAGTTTGCTTCTTGCATGCATATTCTGTGGTCAAATCCATTAGTAAGTTATAGTGATAAACACCTGGAGTCTATCAAAAACAAAGAAAGTTTTATTCTGTAGGTACAACCAGCCTGGTGAACATAACAAGCAGAGGCTAACTGCATAATATAGAACTCAAACAGGAATATGTTTTTTATGATGTGCCAGCATAAGGGAGATCAAAGACTAAAGCCAAATAAACAGCAACTGGGTACCAGCAAAGGAAACATATTTAGACCTTAAAGTAATCAGAAACAAACCCAGTGTATGCCAACACCCTCTGAATTCAAAGTTAACATTTTCGTCCTTTTCATAAAAGGTTCAAGAGCTGGCAGATTTTGTTTTCGTTTTAAATCTACTGTTTTTATGACTGCGAGGGAATTTTTGTTTCTCACAGACAATGGAACATAAAAGGCAAGAATCATCCTTTCACCCCATCATCCACTTCTTTCTGGTGGTTTTAGGGAGTTACACCCCCTGCTGCCCTCTGATTGAATTTTCCTTGGCTGCTTTGTGGAATTTGCCAGCTTAGATTAACCATTTATTGAGCTCGACTCCTTATCTGGAACATCACCTGGCAAACTGCAACAATCTGTCTGGCACCTGGGGACTGGGAGAGCAAATTTTTCCAGGTGGTACAAGCAGACACCCAGACAAAACACTGTTTTGTGAGACAATTTGATCAAAAGGAAAAAGCCTAAATGACTAATGTTCAGTGTCATGTTTACTACCTGCAATGTATCTACATAAACATTTTCAAATGACTACTAGTACCAAAAAACACTTGCAGGGGCGGGGGGATGATGGGGGGGGGGGGGTGAGCAGGGGAAAGATACAAGGGTGGCAGTGAATTGACAGGCTGAGCCTGGGGGCAAACAGTTACATCTGTGCTTGATTTGTCAGGGATTTACATTAGTGAAACTTTAACTCTGCAGATGATAAGTAAGATTACACTTACAGAACAAGTTTATGCAAATAAAGCTTAGTCTACAGAGTGTGTGAGTCCAGACACAGTGGATTTGGCAGGTTTCACTGAGGCTGGTGGCTGGGTTTAATAAGTTCATTTACATAAAGGATTAGGACATCTGGAAAAGTAGCATGGCAGTTTACTGAAATATAAATAACATTAATTGAGAGGCCTCAGGTATGCAAGACACTCCATGCATGCAAAAGAAAATAATGGAAAATGAAGGGGCTGTGACTTGCATCTTGCTCTTGGTTACATCAAGCGAAGCTGTAGGTACTAGCTGTCCCATGCCTTTCTAAATGCCACTCCTGATTTTAGCTCCCATTACAGAACCCTATTTCATGACAGGTATGCACATAAACAGTCCCTTTTTCTTAAAAAAAAAACCCAAACCCAAAATCAGTGGTTCATACCCACTAGCATCAGCGACAGCCAGAATTCAAAGAATCTGTAGGAAATCACTGAAAAACTGATCTAAATAAGCAACGGGGTAGATAATTCAATCTTACCCCAAAGACAGATAACCTGTTCCCATGGCAACAACATCTCTTTTCAGCAGCAGAAACAAAGTTCTGAACACAGAAAAGTATGTTTACACCTAATTCCAAGTTGCTTTACAAGTTCTGAGGTACATACTTGTTGCTTACACAGTTAAAAATAGCTTACTTTGAGTTTTATCCTTTTTCCAAGATTTTTTATGAGCTTTGCTTATTTCTGTCCCTTCTCCAAGATATTAAGTACATGTAAACAACAGATTTGTCCACGTGCATACTCATTTAGACATAGCACTGTACACATGCCACATTGAGATGTACACTGAAACAACAATGATAAACTTGTCTGAAGTAATATACTGCTCTCTGACCTGGTTGTGTGAAGTGACTTGGCTTTAACTCTTACCTGAGATACAGAATCTGTTAGAATTGCAAAATACACTGAAGAAATATATATGCACAAAGCAAAATATTTCAACCACCTGGCCTTAAAACAGTCAGTTTTGCTCTTGTGCAATCCAATTATATCATTGCTATATTCAGATGGAGTGGGAATCTGGTTGAAATATGGGGCAGGAGCAGCTGCGCTTATGTAGTCAGTGGGAATGTTGTTGCTGTACATGTTGACCTTACCCAAGCAATTCAATATGTAAAATTAAAAGCCAAGACATATAAGCATGAGGTATGAACATATCAGCAGCCATGTTCAAAAGGGATTAGCTTTTGGAAGGGCCAGTTCAGCTGTGTGCTGCTGCTGGCATCTGTTAAGAGCAGGGGAAAACACTCTTCATGTCTTGGTCCATGAGCCAGATCTATCACTTCATTCATCCTTGCGGTGGGATGTTGATAACATCTGAAAGCAAACAAAGGTGATGATTTGGAGTGGCTGCTAGTAGGCACTTACAGGTCTCTTTCCACTTATCATGCTCTGCTTTGGTTGGATCATTTCCCCGACAGACAAGATTATAACTTGGCTTAGAAAAGCGGCCATGTTCACTAATGATTAAAAACTGTGGTCTCAGTTCAAAAGTAGATGAGGCTACAGCATCCCAAGAAATACAGCCCAGCTAAATTAATGGGGGTTGTACAATCTTGACTCTGTTTTTGAACTTCTCACCTAAGGAAATACATGCCCAAGTAATCTCTTCCTCCAGTGTTTATGGTAGTCAAATGCCAGCAACCTTCACCTGTTTGGTTCTGCCTGGACTAGTTAGCTCCAGCCCATCACTGGCACAGGCTGAAGGGAGAGAGCTTCTAGCTTCTGCTGCTCCTCCTTGGCATTCAAGCCATTACCTGCTCCCAAGTCAGCTAGCGTTGTAAAGTCAGAGTTCAATTTCATGCTCATTGAGCAAAATTACAAACATTATTTTCCATTTACTGTAAACCTCTACATCAAATTCCAGTAACTGTCAACCTATTAAATCTATTTTTAGTCCTTACTACAGAATATTCATGTCTAAAAGAATTATTTTAATAAACTGCTTACTAAGTATCCAGTAGTTTACAGGTAAAATTGCCCTAGAACAGCCCCAGACCTAAGCTAGAGAGGTATTGTTGCAGAGGACAGAGTACCTCACACCACCGTGAGTCACTCTGGTTAGTGCTGCCCAGCGTACAAACTTTCTCTTTTCCACATCTCATGCAGTTTGTTCCCAGGAACACTTTCTAAAAAGTCTTATTTCCCTTCAAGTGAAGATACAGCATATTCCTAACACAGTATAAAATGTACAGAAAAGCAGCTTATTATTCCAAGTCTCTGACCAAGTTAATTGGATATTAGAATTAGAATCATGTTAAGTAATCTCTGTCAAATCCTATTAGCTCCCTTGCTCTCTTCCAGAGTATCTGCTGAATGATACAAAGCTTGTAGAAGAGTTAATCCTTATATAACTTACGAGCGCAGCTGAAGTATTTTGTGTGTCAAGGTAAAAGAGACCCTCAGGCTTGCCATTGTCCACACCATTCTCCCATGTCACCCTTGGTAGTAACCAAGAACACCAAACTGGAGATACTAACCTCTGCTGCAATCATAATTTTCACAGTTGTTCATGACCTAGGTTGAGAATTTAAATGCAAAAATACACTGAAATCCAAAGCTATAGTTCCCACAGCAGCTATAACTCAGTCATTGGTATTTGGACATATGTTGTGGAGTATAGACACAGTAACGCAGAACACTAAAGCTACCCCTGGTTATAGTTCGCTGGGGGAACCATAACTCTGAGTTTCCTGACTTTTGTGTTAAGATCTCAATCATAAATATTGATTTAATGTAGCTTTGTGCAATAGGTTTACATTGGCATTGGGAGGTGCTCATACGGAAACAGTAGAGAATTAGTGTGGTATGCTTATTAAATGACTAATGCTTTTAGAATAATTCCTGGGGTGAAATCATGGCCTCAGTGAAGTCAACAGAGCCAGGGTTTCACCTCAGAAACATCTTATTTATTCAGGGAAGAAAGCATAAAATGTCTTAGTGGTTTTGATCTTTATTATAAAGGAAAGAATTTCATAACAGCTCCCTCCCTCCAAATCAGGGCTCTAAAGGAGTAATCAATTTATTTTAAAGGAGTGATCAACCCCCCCAACCAGCAAATGGCTGGGGGGAGGTTGCCTCCACAGAAAAGCTTAGAGGTTGTTTTGTTTTGCTTTGTTGTTTTCCACATTAAATACCCCAAAGTGTCTATTTTTTCACAGAAAGTTATTTGCTAACTTAAAAAATTTCTTACTTACTCTAACTTCTCCCTGTTTATCAGTAGGTGACAGCAGTCAATGATCTTGTAGAGTATCGAGCAACTGAAAAAGGGTCCCCATTGAAAAACTTTCAGCAGAAAAGATTCAGCCAATCTTGGTATTAATTTCAGTTGTTCATTTCTGCATGCTTATTTTGAAGGAGGAAGGGACATACCATTATTTTGCCTGCTAGGATGGTAGAGAACATTTCTCCTAGAGGATTGTTCTTTGGCTTATCACTATTTAGCTTGCACAAAACAGCCTACTTCATTATGCAAATGAAAAATAAATGGGCTTGTCACAAGAGGAGAAAAATTTTGTATCTTGCAGTCTGTGACCAGCCAGAGGAATGCTCCCTTTGTGCCAGTCTACCTTGTGTTTTCAGCTGGGAAAGACACCGTGCAAACTGATAGCAGATGGTAGAGCTGAAAATAGGTGCTTTACCTGTTTGATTGAGAGCCAGCATTTTGTAATTTAGTTGTCTCACGTCATTGCGCTCTGTTATGTTGGGCAATCTCGTGTGACATGCCGAAATCAGCCTAACTAGCACAGTATTTTCTGAAACAGGACTCTTGCCCTGATGCAGTGAGCAAGAACTCGGTGTGTGTACTGTTTACTGTTCTTGGAAAGGCTTCCTCCGTCGGAAGCCACCCTCTGAGGAAAATTTCTGCCAGCTTACCCTGATGGGAAGGGCCAGTGGTGGCACTCGGAGAAATGTCTGTTCAAAGACTCTCAGGGGAAGAAATCCAGAGCCCTTGGCAAAGGCTGGTGCAGGGAGGACATCTGTGGAGAGAGAAAGCGTAGTCCCTGCAGAGCAGTCATGAGCCATGCAAATCCAATGCTACCAGCTTGCCTTGTAAAATGAAAATGTTCCAGCTCCCCGCCAAAAACCGTCATGTGGCAGCACATTGACATCCCCTTTTTTTTAGCTGCAAAGGCAGCTATGAGTTCAGTTCTTTCTTTCTTCACTGAAGCAAGGCTCTTAGATTGCTCTGCCATGAGCATGAAACGGTGTGTGTTGGTGAAGACTGAAGCCAGATTCTTCAGGGGCTAAATCTCTGCCTTAGTGAATGGTAACCCTGTTTTAAGCTGTTGAGGTTTTTTATTCGTAAATCTCAAATCTACCCATTTCCATGCTGGTCAGGCAATAGCTCCTCTTCTCCATTACATTTCCTCATCTGAGCAAGAAAAAGGAGGGAAAAGGAAAGGACAGAAGACAAAGATCACTGCATGCAATAATCTATGACAATTTTCTTCCACGAGACTCTTTCCGTCATGCTGCACTTGCCTCTTTCTAGACTTTTTAGAAAGTTCTTAGCATGGCAAAAATACTAATAAAGCTAAGAACAGGAAAACAGGCTTCCAAAATCGCCAGTTAGAAGCTAATGAATGCAGGTCATTAGCTTCATGATACTTTCTAGTTTATGCTTGCTGAGCTTGTCTTGCCTGGGTGTCTCTTCCCTTGGTGATGTTTTACTGAGGTGTGATCTCTCCCTGTTATGCTTTTCAAACTTCCTGCAGTCAGTGGATGCTATTCCCATAATTTCCACATTTACTGGCATTCCCAAACCACATTAGATGTTTTCCTCCCTTTACTGTTGAAAGCTGCACTAGAAATCAAGAAGTACGAAGTTGAGACTGTAACACAAGTCAGGATAAAAAGCCTGACCGCAGTGCTTCAAATGTCTTCCATGAGTTTCTCTTCTAAGTAGACTTGTTTCCTCTAAGGTAAAAGCCAGTGGAAAAACATCCATCAGCTCCAATAGTGTCAGGTGTTAGGACAACACAACACAAAAAAAAAGTAAAGAAATTCTTGTATTCAGTCCATCAAACCCAGTAATCAGTGCCACTACTAGCTCAGTCCTCATGTAACTCCTTCCTTCCTCCTAGCTACTTATTAAAACTGAAAGTAGTTAGAGGAGGAGCAGACAGGTAAGCTGGCTGGTATATTCCCTTTACTGTCACCTTACATAAATAAATGTAAATATTTTGTTTTGATTAAGCATTTTCAGGGAATTACGGCAGCTCAAAGTGTCTGAGGATGTTCGTCCCAAAATGATGAGTAGGAGTCCATATGTACAGGCACACATGCTAAAGAGGATAAAGAAAGCATATTTGGTAGGCTTTGCTTTGGAGAACATATATATTCACAGACATTTAACTTGCAAAATAGGGGAGGCTATGCCTGCTGCATCGCAACTGGAATATAATATTCTCTAGAAACAAAGACTTGATGTTTTCTTAACGGTTTATTAAAATAACAAAAACTGTAAGCAGCAAGATACGGTGATTTAAATTTCCCAGCTGAAAGTTTTTGCCTGCATATCTTTGGTAAACGTTTTGGCTAATTAAAGATATAGAATCAAATTAACCTGAACATAAACCCTTAAGAATATTACCACTGCAAAAATTGTCAGGAAAAGATCCTTGTTTAAAACACTGCAGTCTTCTGTGACATAGGTATTTTTAAAGGGATTTTCACTTTGCATTTGATATGGTTTTACGTTTACAATTTGTTATGCAGTTTTAATTCTGGTTGTTGTAGTACTTAAGGTAGGGTATGGTTTTTGTTTATTTTTTAAACTACACTACTTATTTATTTATTTCTGATAGAACCTGGAAACAAAACAAAAATTAAGGAAGTTTTAAAGACTTGTTTAAAATGTTTGTCAAAATTTTAGGTTAGAAGATGGAAAACATGTTGCACAAATGTTAAAGACAACACATAAATTACCTATGATGTAGAAATGTAAATCCCTCTCTATAGTTCCAAATGGATTTTTCTTAAGCTTTTTGTCCAAATAGTCCATTAGCTTCAGTGGAAGTTTGGAGTGGTACTTCACGGCACGCTCACTCCTTCCTGCTAGCAATTTCTGCAGGGCATGCCCTTATCCGAGAAGCAGGGCCAGCTCAGCCCCTCATGCCCTCAGCTCCCAGGTACCTCACCCTCCACACCTGGAAGGAAGCTGAGAGTCCATGCAAGAGATGGGGCCCTTCTGACAGGCTGCTTCTAACAGCTTTTCAGGCATAGTCTGTGGGGTCCAAAGACCTTATAAGCAAGAGCAAAGAAATGCAAAATTATTTAATAGGTTAAAAGCCAGGCCTTCAATTGAGACATGCATGTAGACCTTCCTCGTAGCATAAATTTTCTTGCAGTCACCAGTTCCCCTTCAATTGGCGTACATTCAGCCATTTGCTATCTGTTCCTTTTCTAACCTTTTGCATTGACATGTACCAATAACTTGTTCAATATCTGTAACTTCCATGGGACAAAGAACTGGTACAGGTCTGTGGAAACTACTGAAATCCAAAGAGCTGTGTCAGACCTGGACAGGTTTGTATGGAAAAGAATTCTTGCCCATACTTCATACAAGAGATCTTTGTTGCTGAAATCTGTGCCATAATTGCAGGTTTGTTTGTTTTTTTCAGCTTTCTTACTGGCAAGTACACCATCCTGACCTCTCTCTTTCTTTCTTTTGGAGGCTTGTTGCATAATAGAGAGGTATTTGGCAGAGGTCTGATTTCTTTCTTTTTTTTTTGAAAGAGCAATGAGCTTTCCCTAGGGCACATTCGGATGCTGAAGCAAATGTAATTCTGAAAACCAACTTGTTTTCTTTTTTTTTAAGGATATTCACAATTTTGATCAAAGACAGGTTTTTATCTAAGAGGATAATTCTTTTAATGCTGAGCTGAAATGACAAATGCATTATTTACTAGGAGGTACCCTATTCTGTACAGAAAAGTAAATTTGCTCTCTATAAAACTGTAGCATAAATAAACCATGCTGTTTAAAGCAAAACAAAACCAGTATCATACATCTGATAAAGGGAAAAATGCAGCTCACATATTGCCAGAGTATTTTTTTTTAATCTCAGCACAGAGCTACTGGTATTCACAGACCTGCCTCTTCTCCTGTTTGCTTCAATATTATAAAATGGGAGATCTCAAATAATATCTTAAAGGTCATCCACAATTTGAAGACCAAACCACTGTGAAAATTAATTTGAACTACACCATTGTCTTGGTGATGTGATGGTTGAGTTATGGTTGGTGGTACTGTTCGGCTACACTGTGCAGGGAAAAAACCTTTCAAAGAAACTACTTGTATTTCTCTGCCATGCACACAGTCTGTAAACTCACAGAGTCGAGTCTGAGGAAAAGGTGAAGTGTGAGATTCAGACTGCTTCCTGCAGTGCACAAATCAGGACCAAAAAGCTTTAAATCCTCCAAAATTTGAGGGAATGATCCAACCAGCTCCAACAGATCTCCAGGACTGGTGGTCCCTACATTTAGTAGACATAGCTCACCTTGGAACACAGAGTTCCTGGTGGCTACGTTTAAGCTCCCAGGCATGCACAGAAGCCCTTTTCAATGGACCACATAGAAAGCTTCTGTGCAAGCAGCATCACTGTTTGAATGTGTGCAGGATGGGGTCCCAACTCAGCCTTATCCTGGCTATCTGGTAGGTGGCCTTGGGCAGAGCTCATGCACTGGAACAGCAGGAAGCACAGAGAAAGCAAAGCAGGCATTGCTGCCTTTGTTCAAAATCACAAAAGAAAAATGTTGATGGTGCTAATCCATGCCTAGAATTTTAAAATATTGTAGAAACTGTCATTTCAAAGCACCTGTAGGTTCCAATTAGTGCTCAGCAACAGTGGGGAACATCAGACCAAGATAAAGGGTGACAAAAAAAGGATTTCAAAACCAGGACACTCAGAGAGTAGAGCTAGATCTGTACCTTCTCTGTTGCCTCTAGAAGAGCCTTAAAGACAAAAGGATCCGGGACAGAACAACAGGCAAGCTCAGGGGCCACCCCATCTCCCCCACACATTGGGATATTTAGTCACATCCCACTCCCTCCCTGGAAGGATGGGAGTGACCCTCAGCAGGCACCTCCAATGGTGGAAATATCAGCAAACATGAAGCTGTGACATACAAATTGCTAATGGTTACTTTCTATTATTTGAGATATCCCTTCAAATAAACTCTCATAACCTCTGGTGTGAAATTCTAAAATTCCGGTGGAGAAATTCTAAATCCAGGAGGGAGGCTGGGGCGAGCACCAATTCAGTCCAAAGCAGATAGTAATTAAGTAATTTTACAAGCAACCTATAAAGAATCCCTTCATTAAGCAGACTGCAGGGGAGTCTGAACAAGCTGACCCAAATGCAACTCCCAAACCTCCTGAACTTCACCTACTGTTGTTAATAACATCCAGAATAGAAAAAAAAAAAAAAAAAAAAAAAGACTTTTAATCCATTAGGTACAGCAACTTGTTCTCACCCTGTCATCTTCTTTTCCTCTATGTGCTTTCCTAACTCGTCATATCTGCATTTAATATCTTCACTTGCCTATTTCACAGAGTACACCAAGTAATGTATATATTTCTCTAAAATGTGATGGAGATAAGAATGCAAAGGCATTGATTCAGATTAATGTCTACCTTTTGACTCTTACACAAAAGGAGGAAACTGAACATCAGGTTCTTCTGGTGCTCCCTGTCGTATCACATCATCATAACACAATGGCAGAGTCTAGAAATGGCATATAATCAAACATTCATAATGTAACAGTTTCACAGCAAGACAAAAAACTGGCAAAGTAGTGAAACACAGTTATAACGAGGTCTGGTTTGCAGCATTCAAACTGGTGTTCACGGAGCTTGGAAAAGAAGGAAAACCTTGCTTTTGACATATTGGAAAAGTGGCACTCTTAAATCAACTCTGGTAGTTTTGTCTGAGGGTTGGCATGGATTTACTCAGATAACTTCATCCAAGTTCTGTTGGTTGGCCAAGGAGATCTTAAAGTTAAAAACCAGATAATCTAGTAAAAGAAAATAACAGGCTTAATTAGTGATGGTAGCTCTGGCCTCATAAGAAAATAATGTGATGGATTTGGAACAGAGATCAGAGCACTAGCTCCACAGAAGTGTTATTCCAGCCACAGAAGGTCTTAAATACACCTTTTAAAATGTATAATATAATGCCAGATGCTTGAGCCACATCTGAGTTTTTCAGGGCATTCAGTATGTGATCAAAGTCAAATAATCACTGAAAGAGAGTAAAGCTGCTAAGGACCTGCCATTATAGTTAATGTGAACACTGATTAATTGATTCTTGATCTTGTTCAGAAAAACTGTCTGTGGGTGGTATTTCTGTGTTAACTGGAATAGCCCAGTTTCAGCTCATGTTTTTCAGCTGAAAATGTTGTTCTTTCTAGTACTTTAATAAAATAAAATTAATATAAAGCAATAGTTTGTCTAACTAATAGCCAAACTTCTGAATTCTCTTGTTATAGACAAAATGACATCTAGCTCTGAATCAAAACCTGGGAAGCTTCACTCTTGAACACAACCAGTCCCTGGCTGGACAGTTTGGCTGCATCCATGTTCTCTTTTGAAATACTTATGTGGGTGGTGGCCAAACTGCTCGAGTTCTCTCATGTAGCACCTATCAATATTGCTGTATTCAATTAACCTGTCATTTACAGGATGAGATTCAACTTTATACTGAGACACATACCTTCAGATATGTGCACACAGGTGTTGAAACGGGCATTGTAGCAAATAGAGATCTACTCAATGCCATCAACGTTGTCTGAATGGCAATTCAATCCAAACTAGATACTTAGGGCATTGTTGATTGTGTTTAGGTGTCCCATGCTATTTGAGATGCTCTAGGGTATCTGAAACACACCAACAGGGAAGGTAAAGGTGACACATGCCCCGCAGGAGACCTGTGATTTCCTGGACTGGCAGCTAGAAGGTCGGGCAGAACACCCTGGAGCATCTTAAATGGTGTGGTTAAATGACACCTGCGCATGATCAGATGAATTCAGTGGCTGGTCAACCAAATCTCTCTTTAGACTCCATGGGATCTACTGATAAGTTCTCCGTTGACCAGATTTGGATTCAGACACGTAGCCCACGTGCAGCCAGACAGCTAAATGTCAAAGCTTTAGTCCTGTAGAAGCCTTGGTCCTACTCACACTGCTAGTCTGCAATGTGTAAAGTCACATTCAGCTCTGACTGCCTAGGAGTTCATGGTCCTTTACATGGGCTACGTGGGTTCTCCATAGGGTCCCAGGTTGTATTATACCCCATATTGGTTCCCTAACAAACAAATCCCACAAACATAGTTGATAAACACAGAGGTGGCAGAGCCAGGTGACAAACAGCTGTCCATCCAAAGGTGAACATCTGCTCAGGCCTGCACTAGGGGATAATGTTGGCTGAGATCCCAGATCCTAACCCTTCCTACAGGCCTTGAAGATAACCTCAGCCCATGTCTGAACATCAAAGTGCACCCATACGGTCTGAAGAGTCTCTACATTGTCTCAAGCCCAAGCCCACTTTTGTTTCCCAAGGTTATTTATTCCTCTGTCCCAGAAAGCCACTGGTCACATGCAGCACTGTGGAGTGGAGAGAAAATTTATGAAAAGCAGACAGGACTACCATGAAATGGGGGTGACCATGGACCATGTCCTTGTTCACCACATCAGTTGTATAAAGGAGGAGGACAGAGTTGTCTGAAAAAACCACAATCACTTAGAGCAGGGATAAGATGAAGACCTTGACAAATAGTTTTATGTTGTCCAAGTTAAAATTGCCAAAACAGTTACCCTGGTATAAAAGTCATGTAAACAACAGGATATAGCACCTACATTTTGCAAGTAACAGTGAAAGGTAACAGGTCCATTAACTAATAGGGATACAGGTATGGATATACCTTTCACAACAACGGCAGAATTTTCCAAGTCACCAGTTTAAAAAAAAAAAAGCAAATGAATGAACTTCTGTCTTCAGGCCTTTATCCTTCCTTGATCATGGGTCAGGAAGGAACTAATGAGAAACCATTATTGGACAAGGAAATAGCTTGACAGTATGTTATTTATTTAGTGCCCCTGCCCCCCCTGCTGTTTAACTTGTAAACAATTGCAAGCACAGGCTGATCAGCAGAGCAGGCACCGAATGTCGACTCCACAGCCCAGAGGCTGGGTATAAATATGTTTAAAAGAGATGTCCAACTAGATCCTCAGCAGGTGTCCTTCACAGCAGCTCCATTAAAGGCCTCGCTAATGCCTAATTAAGCCTCCTTATATTCCTAATCTCGATGTGGACTTGATCAATTGAAGATTTTTCTGGTCTTATCCTGTGAAGTCACAACTTGTTGCAATTCTCTCATACAGCTCTAACATTTTGGTGGTTCATTAGTAGTAAACACAGTTGCTACAGAAGTTATAGCTTAGGGCATGAAAAACATTTTGGGCAGATTATCTGTTTATTTTTCACTCTATTTTTAATGAGATGTTTATACAAGCCCTTAATATTAATTTTCCTCATGACTTCCAGTTTTAAGTCATGCAAATGTGTCAAATATGTGGCTAGGACTTTTTTATTTCTTTCTTTCCTTAATAGAAAACTTAATTTTTATATAAATAGCAATGTACAGTATTCTTAGACTCTGTTTCTTCTCCTAAAAGTCATTTCAACTTTTCACCAGAAACTAAATACTTTAAAAGTCATTCTTATAACATTTGAAAATGTCTTTACATTTTTAGTGAGAAGGAGGAAAAAAGAGGATTTCCTCACACTCTAGCAAATAAAGTTAAGTTGCTTAATTATTAAAGGCTTGAAGTGGCCATGCCTCCCACCCCCAGTAAGATTTCTTAGGTATCTAGATGAGTTGCTCTGGACATGCCTAGAATGTGTTAGCCTCAGCAATGCTGAGCAGCTTGCCACCTGTGTCAGTGACATCAGGACTGCTGCCAAGACTACCCTGCAGGATCTGACCAAATAGATGGTCTCAGAGCACACCTCAGACTGGTCCCTGCACAGCAGAGAGAACCTGGTACAGCTGCTACTTCACCTCTTATCACTTCTGGTTAAAAACCCTGCTTACCTGTGGTACAGGAAAGTTGTTCCAGCTCTCTTTCTCCCAGTCTTATGGTCCTCCCTGTCTATCCTCCTCAAGCTGTAAGACTTTTCATTAACTTAAGTAATCAACTGGCCATTGAAGAAGGGATCAGCAAAGCCCTAGCTTCAAGATCAGTGGTTGGGACAAACAGCTGGGAGAAGGGAGGCCACCATTAGGTCCTCTAATTATTGCATTACAAACACAACAGATTCAACGGGAGGTATTAAAAGAGATCCCCATCAGAATGCTGTTGGGGTGTGGCATTTGGAGAATTTGTCACTGTGGAGGGAAATTCAGCTTTACGTGCACTCCTATGCTGAGGAGGGCCAGGATGGAGGGCGCTTTCTTCCCCTTTGCTGTCATTACCTCCCACTGGGCAGCAGGAGTTCATACTCTCAGCCAGCACCAGAAACAGACATATGCTCCACGCACAGCAGAAAGGACCAAGCCTTTGAGGTCGGAAGTCCCTTCAGAAAGGCGATGTTTCACCATGCTCTCTCCTGGTGGAGCCCCAACCCCAGTCATCATGTGGCGAGGCTGCTCTCACCACACACCAACACTCCAGTTTCCACAGTTGTCCGGTTGTCTTCAAAATGTGTAGGCCTACTGCCAAACTCTTCTCCTGCTTTTCCACAGTCTTCTGCAAGCAGGAGAGCAAACTGGGTGCCATGCTGCAGCTGCTTCAACGACACTCCTGTCAGCTCTGTGCCTCAGTCCATGCAGATGTGTGCTACTTTCTCTGCCCCTCTGGAGAAACCATTTTTCCCTAGTCTAGTGGTACAAGGATGCAGGTCAGCCCGCACCTATATCATCTGCAGCTATCCATTAACATTTTTCTTCCTTAGGGCATTGCAGCATGTTTAATGAAGTCTGCAAACTTGCCAGCTCCCCAAGCCTCCCTAATTAGGCACTTGTGATATGACAAGGTTCTTAACAATATTATTTACTTTTCCTGAGACACAGCAAGGGAAGGTTATGTTTCTCTCCCTGCAGAAACCAGTAGCATGATGGATGAAACTTCAGGAAATATTATATTGGCTGGTTGTTTAAGTTTTAATACAAAACATACTTGTGTCTGGGCTGAACCTGAGGCCAATTCAGCAACCTGAATTCCTGTAACGATATTTTAATTTCCTTCCTTTGATGCAACCAGGTTTTAAAATCTTTCAGCTTTTTTGTTTTGCTAGGAAAGAAAAATCATTTTAATTCACACAGCTCCTTTTGATCTAACACTAAGATGTAAGAGGGGAGCTCTCTCTTCCACTGGTGGTGTTACCTCCAATAGAAGGAAAACCCAAACCAATTCAACTAGCTTGTCAACCACATAGATGAGTGTGCACACAATAGGAGGGGCAGGTACAGAGATGAGGAGACAAACATTCTCAGGGGTGACACCCTCTGCAGTGTATTCCTATGAGGAGTGCAGAAATCCCCCACATCTCCCACCGCACCCTCTCCTGCCCCCAGCCAGAGCCAGAGGATGGTGCTGGCCTCGGGTGCTGGGACCTACCTTGATGGCACTTCCCTCAGCAGCTTAAATTGAGAACAAAAAGTGATGCTTTCTTCAAACTGAGAGAAATGGCGCTTTTCCCTGTAACATGCACTTTTCTTAAGACCTGTTCAGCAAAATGAAACCAAAAGGTGTTTGGAGATTTCCTGGGATGGAGCCAATCAACCTTCACCATTGAGTCCCTGAAATGGAAATAAACACAGATACAGCATCTGAGCCACATCTCCTCAGTAAAGCCTGGGAGTAATGTAGAGCTGCTTCCTGCTTACCAAATTGAGTGTCTCCACCAGTGCCAAAGAAGCTAGCAATACTCTGCCAGACACCTCTGTTACAGCCTTCCCAGGATTTCAAGCATCAAGGGCATCACCATTACCATGCTACTAAGCTGCTGTCAGTACTAACAGCTTCTTCCAATAGTATTTTAAGCTCACCCAAAACAGTAGTCTCAGGGAAAATATATTAAAAAAAAAAGTTTACCACGTTTCTCAAAGCTCAAAAACCCCCCAAATCTTCAGATAATGAACTTCATTTTACACCTGTGGATCAACCTTAAAATCACGAGGTACTGGGAGATGGCTTCTCCTGCATTATTCTGGGGGTGAAGTATTTCCCAACCAGAGACAGATAGATAGATAGACAGACAGATAGATAGGAATTGCAGGGAACCTAACACTTTTCAATACATGCTAATGAACGAGCAGCCAAACCAATTTAGTTATGCAACAATACGTGGTTTCTCCCCTCTGCAGCATCTCATGCCAAGGAAGGATTATAGCAACAGCAATTTGTTTCAGATTTACTCTGTCAGATCAGCTGCTGATAGCTTCAGACCACCCTAATCTGGGAGAGAAAATGAAGCTATCTGTTGACAGAAGAGCCGTTAGTGATTTTCCTGAGGCACTTCATTGTTTATGTAAAACCGTTAAGGAAGCTGGGGGTAATATGAGTTCAAACTCTTTTTTAAAAAGGTAACCAAAAAGACTTCAGATTTACAATTCCATCTCAGTTCTCCTCATGAGATATTGCAATCTTCTTGACTCGGATGAAATGCAAGTCTAAACACCAATTGTGAGCACAGTGCCTGCTACTACAAAATATTTGGATTCTTCTCATAAAACACTAAACAGTGGCTTAGCTTTGGGAGCTGTAAATAAATGAACTGCATTTTGAAACAAACTCCAGAGCTTACATCATCTTAACTATAAACTGTAAATTAGGTGCAATGGAAGTTACATTAGACCTTTATATGCTACTTCGATGTAAGACACTCCAAGATGTCTAAGAAATTTAAATATCCAATTCCTATTAATTTTAATAGAAAGCTACACACAGCTCCCTCAGGTAGTTTCAAAAACTTCATCTTAACAGACTGTGTTAAAAACCCTAAACCTATTAAATCTTTGGAGAGATTCCCACTGAGTTCAGGAGAACTGGATCAGGCTCTTGTCCCCTTTCCAGGCCAGGGATCCCCTCCTTGGGCATCTGGGTCTGCAGCATTGCAGTAGGGCCCCAAATGCCTCCCTAATTGCAATCCTCTAATCTGTCGTTGCAACTTTTTTTTTCCCTAGAAACAGAGTGGAAAAGGCCACTGCTCTGCACAAACTTAGAAAGATCACATACAACTCCTGCACCCACCTAAAGAGTCTGTAAATTTGCAAACTTTCTTGGTTGAGGAAGCCAGCAGCTGCTGCAGCCTCTTCATGTGCCCAGAGGGAGCAAATCCAGAGGAGGGTATCACATTATTCTATATCAAGTTTGGCAAGACTGTCAGACAGCTAACGCCAATGGCAAAACTCCCATTGCCCATGGTGACGCCGGATTTCCCCTGGCCGAAGCACCGGAGCACTGGTGGGGAATTGCAAACCCCAGGGCACCACGATCACCGCATCTTCTTACCATAACTCAGGTCTGAGCAGTGCTGACACACTATAGATGTGTTGCCTCAGGACCTGCACCCCGGGACCAAGCCCTGGCTGAGCAGTGTGTCCATTACCTACGGCACCGTTTGAGGAAACTAGTTAATTCTCTGTCTTTGCAGAAGCGGGCTCTTTTTCCACAGGACTCATTGGAAGCATAAGTTAAACTGAAGTTTCATTCATATACAGGATTTAAGTTTGCTTTTTCATCATAGGAACAATGCTGTTTGAAAGTCCAGATGACATAATGCTGAATATTGCAAAAATGAGAAAATAACCACAGGTAATTTTAAACCAAACACAAAATTATATTAGTTGCACTTGAATTTAAAGCCAAATTTTGGATTAGGGCTCCATTTATTGGCAATTCTGGGAAAAGGTTTCAGTATAATCCCCAGTTAATGAAACCTTTGCTAGTGAATTTCCTTTGTCAACACTGCATTTAATGTGAGAAGTGCTTATACCTGCTAGATCATCAAAACCTGCAAAGCTAATAGACTCAACTGGAATGTGAAAAACAGGGAGGATTTTCATAAAACTTTAATAAAAGGTTTTGGCCTAGAATGGTGTAGGGTGATTCCTTTAAAAACAACTCTACTATTACTATTCTCCAGTTTCCAAATACTTTTTTGCCACGAAAATTGACAGACAGCTATGCTAAAAAAATATATATTGTAAAGTATTTCTTGGAAATGTTGCACAAGTAAAAGAAAAAAATTCAATTGTAAAATCCCTAGAAACCTATCCAAGCTGAGCCTGAGCTTCAGATCCTTTTCGTCGTGTGCAGTGCTTACAGAGTCGGATAGATGCCAAGACCCAAATAAACTGGTCAGAGAGAAAGGCAGTCATGACCACTGCTAGCAAGCAGCTAGAGAAGAGGCTGGTTTAGTTGACTGAAATGCTGAGCTCCCCTGCTGCAGTGCCAGGTTTCCCTCGGTGTTGGACACACAATGACTGACAGGAGTGTGATAGAGAGGAGATCTAATCTGATGTCTGTCCAGCACATCCATCCCACCCCGCCGCAGGGGAAGTCTGGGTTTAGCGGGGTAGGGATATTTGTGTCAGAGACATTTTAGAAAAGCTACCTTTAATGAAAGAGCTGTAGGGTGGTGTTTTCCTGCATATTTTTGTGAGACTTCTGTGCCAAAGGTGAAGTTGTTGATAGTGTTTGCGTGTCACTCAGAAATGCTCAGGGGCTCTCTTGCTGGTAGCATTACTTACGGTATAGGAAAAGTGTTTCCTTTTTCAGGAATTCAGAGTAAAAATGCTTTTGAACACCACTACATGATTCTTTTTCCCCCAACTTGGAAAACTGCAGTTTTGTACTCAGCCCCAACACTACTTTGTTTCCCTTCACGTGATGAAATGCCTCTTGCACTATTGTGTCATTGCCATAACAGCTTATCCACCTGAACCTTAGGTACTTCCTTCCTCCTTCTCCTATATGAAACCATCTGCCACAAGGACCTGGGATCCAACAGCAAGAGAGACTTTTAAAGAATGCTTCCCGCTGCATGTAGCAAGTGCTGAGACAGGACTTTGGAAATTCAATTAATGCTTCCATGAACACAAGTAATGTGTGAACGTGCCTGTGGCTGTGTACTTCCCTATGAAACCTTAGAACTAGGATTAAAGTGACTTTCGGGTCAAGCTGGATGATTGCACTAAAAAAGAAACATTTTATTTTTCCTTTAAAATTTTAAACTCTTCGTTTCAACCATGTTGACTTTATGTTCACAAAAACAGGAATGCTCATGGAAATAGTATTAAAAATATTTTTAAATACTCAGGAAAAGCAAATTTTGAAGTCCTACAAAAAATATTTGCAGTGGAAATCTCATTCCCCTCACCCAGTCAGGAAACAGAAATACACCGTATATACTGTACAGCCATTACAGCTGTTTGAAGTGTGCCAAGAACTACTCATAAATTAACTACAGACATAGAATTTTGTAAATAAGTCTGATGAATAACTAACCAGAATCTTCTCAATGGCAACTCAACTGAAAAGAAGTGGAAACATTTGTTGGAAAATAAGGTATTACAGACTGCATCTCTAGCTTGACTGCCCAGGTATCTGAACAACTGTGTTACTTTCTGCCAAATATATCCCGGCTGACTGGTAAGAAAAACTTTTGCTTTATTTTTCTTCCCTTTCGCTTGCCTTATTGCTAGCTGAGTTTCTCACGACAGTCCTCCCTGAGTGGGATCTATGGGACTGCATAGGGAAAATCCCAGGAAAACAGGAGAACTGCCCTTCATCAAAGACATATCCCTGGGTACAATCCTACACAAGCACACAGACCTCGCTCTGATTTCTTGCAAAATCCACTTCTCACATTTATGCTTGAAGTCTCCATTTTTAAAAACACCTATACTGATGCTTAAATTTCTCTGTGTTTGAGATGAGCCTTAATACGGTGCAGACCTGTGACTGAAGTTAAGCATGTTGTAAGCTTGCTTTTCTATAGAAATGCTTTCCTGACTTTGAGCTTAAGCACCCAGTCACTAGACAGAAAATCAGATTCATAATCTTTTCTGCTTTTATTACAGTTATAATCACAACAATGCTGTATTGTCTAATACTGTGCAACTAATCGTATCCTGAAAAAAAAAATATCATTAGGTTGATATCAAACATTACGTGAGTAGACACTAAAGGCAGAATATCTGCAGTTGGTATTCCACTTGAGCATTACACATCACCCTCGTCTTTATTCTTCTAGCCACGGGTAGAAGAAATGTGAGCAAAACAACAGCTTTCAGTGATAGATGGATAATGTGCACATCAAATTTCATACATACTCCTTGAAATACGGACTCAGCTAAAAGCCCACTGAAGCCAGTTTGATGTCAATGAATCAGGGGGTTCAATTACTCTACAGAAGCAACACTCTCCTGGTCAGTGAGAAGAAATTTGCATACACCTGCCAGCAGCCAGTGCTACTTACGTAAGCAAGGTTAAAGTAAAATTATTATCTATCATCTGAATTGTTCTGAAATCCCAAAGCTTTCTAAGTGCAAAAGTTTTTTTTTCCTTTCCCATGTAAGCAAAGTTTTCTGTGATGTAGTAGCATTCTTTTAGAGATTTTGTACAGGCTGAAAGTTCAGCAGTAGTGTAAACCTCCATTTTGATGTGTGTTCTAGTGAATAAAGGTAAATATGTTACTGGACTAAAAATGGGAAGTTGTCTCAGAACCAGATTACGTTACAGAAACAGATAGAGTTGGTCCATCAGAAAAACCAGCTTTCAAAAGTAAGGAATAAGCAAAACTGGGAGCAGAAGATTAGATGGTAAAACCTGGAAGTGCTTCTTAAAAATAATTTATTACATTATAAGAAAAAGGCCCAAGAGCACTATTGCACAATCAAGGATGACGACTTTGGCTATAAATGCATTTTTGACTCAGTGGCAAAGAGGAAAAAAACAGAAACAGAGTCATAAATAACAAATCCAAGACAAAGATAGAGCAAGAAATACACACTACAAAGTGTGGAAAATTGATAGAGAAAGCCAAAGATGTTCGACTGATCAGGCTGGAAATAGGAAAAAAAATCATAATAAGAGCAAAAGCAAACATAATGTAGAATGAGATGGCAGGGGTTAGAATATGCAATAAAAGTGCCGAAAAAGCAAAATAAATCATTCTTTTCTGTATTTTTAAAGATCCAGAAAGATGTGATACTTTCCAGTGCATTTGTAGCTTGGAACATCTCCTACAGAAGAACATTTTACCCCTTTTCTTAAAGGAGACATTTTAAATGGCCACAAGCGAGTGGGTACATCTGGAAAAAAGGGATGCAGGTCACAGACAGCAACATGGGGGTCGGAGCCCTGAAAGGACCTGATGTTCATGGGAACTGAAGGGTTGATATGGCTGACTCTCTGTGGCTTTCCTTAGAGCCACAACATGAGCCCTCAGCCTGATTTTCTAGCAAAAGGGGTGAATATGGGGGTACAGTATAAATAAAACTACAAAGGAGAGTGTGAACCCACCAAAGCAGGAGGTACAAAGGTGATAGGGAGTAGGAGTAGAGACTCCTGAGCTCTCTCCACAGGCGACTGTGCCCACCAGGACAGTGAGCCAACGTGGAGGCCTCCGTCTCCTACTTCTTCCTGAGGGCAGGGACCTTGGGGGGATGGAGGACACTGGGGCCGGGGAGTCCTCTGCTAGGTGCTGTAACACTTTGCAACAAAGACAGGATGCCTCTCCCATAAAGGTCACAATCCACTCTCCTGATATTTCTTTTAAATACTTACCAGCTAGTCATTTGATTGCATTTCTAGAGCCTATAAATCCAGTTGTACACAAGAGGGATGCCTGGGCACCCGAGTCCTGCTCTCCACTCACCAGTTTCCTCTGCTCCCCCTGAAAGAGGCTCCTCTGGTCCAGTGCCTTTTTGGCTGAGGGGCAGACCCTTTTGATTTACTTTCTGAACACTGGAATTTATTGTGATTTGCAATGATTCAGCCCTCAGCACTTGAAATGTTTATGACATTTTAAAATATTAAGAAATATAATAGTCACAAGTATAACATAAATAAATTTAAATATAATAAACTCCTCTTGCTTCCAGCCAACGCAAACTATGAAATGAGAAACTTGGGGACTGTCTGCCTGAGGAAAAAGAGACTAAATACACGTATACACACACAGAAGCCAAGGGATTTCTCTATCCTGGGAAATGTCTTGAGGCTTAACCCCATACACCAAGAAAACTTTTTTGCTGGTGGTTTAAAGCAATCTTCCTTAGGGCCCTTATTCAGAAGCCCATCACAGATGACCCAACTGAAGGAAAGAACACCCTCAGACAACCCAGCAAATGGCTGCTCAAGGAGGGGGCTTTCCTAAGCCCTAAGTTTTTAAGCCCTGAGGGCTGACCAGCATTTGCCCTACTCTTCTGCTATTCCCCACATTAGCATCTGTCTCCCCATTTTGTGCTCTGTCTGCAAACTGTCCACAGCATCTTCGGCACCTTGGTTTACATTGGCAGCTCACTTAGTGCCATGGGACCATGACCTGGGACCATGCTCTCCAGATGCTGTCCTAAGACTGGAAAGAAGAGTCTGCAGGTATAGTACTGCTACCACCACGTGCAGGCAAGACATATAAAGAACAATGAGTGTATCTTGGATACTGCATATTTCAGAGGCAAACATAAATCACAAATATTTAAAAGAACTGCCATGCCTCTGACTGACAGAAAGAAATTATACAGAAAGATACACAATATTATACCAGTTGATAAGGAAGGGGAACACTAGAGCTAAAATAGGGGGAAAAGAGGATGAGATATTAGGATACCAAAGAATTTTCTAGGGAAATAATATTGCCTTCAGCTTTTAGGCTGTTAAGTACTGTATTGGACAAAACCATTTATAGATATGCAATAACAAACAATTTTGTACTGTCAAAAAATGAATAAATGATGCAGAATTTTCCTCCTCTGGAGCTGATAAGTGTAAACAGCTATCTCCTTTTTCCTTTTCCATATAATGTAATATGATTCTCACTCTCCTTTGAATGTATTAATTCTTCAGAAATATTGTTCAAATAGGCTAGAAGTATTTTCAGCATAAAAGTTGCCTGTTAATGGTTCACATTGACTAATCCATATTCAAAAACTACAAGAAATTTATTTGGTTCTGCTTCTATTTGAGGAAAACATTTTACACTTAGAAAAATAATTAATAAGAAATAATTATTCTTGGTTAGCTAAACACTCCACTAGATTTTTTTATCCTTATATCCATGAAACTGTCAAGAATCATCGACATTTACATAGATACTTTTAAGGTAGAGTTTGACTCAAAGAAATAAGGAAAAGAATCCTGTCTTTTCACATGACATCATTCAGATTTAAATGTACTTTATTTTTTTATTTTCTATAATCATGCGTGTTTCCATCACAGAGAAGTTAAAAAGAACTATCTCAGTAACTGCAGTCACATCAGCAGGACACAGGAAAACAGCATTAAAACACGTATTTTCTGACTTGAATATTGACATTTGATTCTTCTGGATTAAATTTGAATAGTGTACACTTGACTGCAGTTAAATCATTATTAAGCTCTTTTCAAAAAATCTAGTTTTGATGTTTGATGTGAACAATTTCACCATTAGACTAGAAAGCGTTAAGCTTGCCCATGGGCACAGGACTAGTGCAGAGCCTAAATCTTTCACTGGCCTCTGAAATCTTCTGCAAGGGCTAGACTTCTGCACTGCAACCTGCATATCACAGAAATACATTGTAATTGAGTATTTTTTAATTTGCTGGCTTTAAAAAAAAAAAACCAAAGAACAACCCTTTATTACTTTGAAAAATGAAAACTTTTATTATTAAATACCTTCTTAAAGTGCTCAAGACTTTGAGTTCAAGTTCAACAACCTCAACTAACACTCAAAGCTAAGAATGTTCTCGCAAACACCCAAAGAACTGGTTTGTGTCTCTGGTTGCAAAGAACCTATTCAGTAGAATGAAAGCTAAGCCAAATCCTTTTCTTCTCCGTCGAAGACAAGAAAAAATTAATTCTTGCATCCCTTTCTCCCAGAGCACAAAAGTGTGTAAATAAGTTCTCACCATTTTATTTTGCAGAAGTACAAATAATTCTTCCTAGGTGAGTTTCCCATTTATATTCAGACTTGTATAGCAAACCCGTTCTGTTTCATGCAGCTGTTGTCACAATACTGAATCAAGTCATTGTCCACTATTTATCATTTCAGAAAGAGCATTAAATATTGCCCAGTTCTTCTAAATCAGGCTACTCAGCAGAAGTGGCTTAAAATAAAATAAAAAATAAATACAAACAAATCCTGGAAAATATCTCTGTGAAACCTGCAGAATTTCAAGGACACTTCAGAACAAAATATTTTCTTTCTCCTATTGCAGAATTTTTTTAAATCAAAAACCAGGGAGCTTCTAATCTAGAAGCACATTCTCAGCAAAGACAACTTCGCACTACAACAATAGATATATAAAAATATTGATAAAAATGACAATATATTAACAATTGCTACATAAAATTTCATCTTTGTGAAGAAGGGATCTTCAAAAGAAAACAACTCCCATATGAAGTATTTTTAGCTAGCTAAAATAGAAGGTAAAAATGAAGGCACGTTGCACTACAGCTGCTATGCTTATTAAGGGCCAGCCTCTCTGTCACTTTGGTCCCATCAGGTAGTACCCGAATTCCTTAAGTAATCCCACTGTATCCAATGGGAAAGCTCACAGAGTAAGGTACAACTATTGTGATTAACGGTGGCAGAATCTGACCTTAAGGTCATTTTAATAAGCATTCTGGTGACTTGCTATTTCCTAAGGACCCCTTTTCATAATACATTCCATAAAAATAAGCTCTAGAAAGATACGGTTTCTCCTGCTCCAATATTCCAGACATTGAAAATCCTGGTGAGAACAAAATGCTGCCTGCTTTTCACAGTGATGGAAATGCGCAGCAGACCATCTGTATGCTGAGGGCCACGTAAATGACAACGTTAAACTGTCCCCTGTGGGTCTATCCTAGAGCGGCCCTGGCTTTTCACTGCTGACAAACCAAGACCACAGGTCTGACATTGTCCTCCTGGTCTGCACATCATAAAATTCCCTACCTGGTTGGCAGGTACTTGCTGTAGAGAAAAGGGAATGATAAAACCTAAAAGTGAGGAAGCTTTATTAGATCATTTTGTTCACCATCATCCCAGGTATGATTATTCCCTACAGGACATACTTCAGTACTTTTTCTAGTCCGGTTTAAAGCCTCGGTGGCAGGAGGAATATAGGCCAAGACTGAGCAAGCTTGGCAAAACTGCGTGGGGAAACTTACATTATCCCAGCTGCAAGCCAAAGAGTATTAGTCCATCACTTTTAAGAGCACAAAACCTACTGACATTTTAAGCACTAGATTCACTTCAGCTAACATCAGCCCTCAGCACAGCTGCAGCTGCACCAGGGCCATGAATACCACACATACCTTCAGGACCAGAGCTGTGCTGGGGAGCGGCCACACAGACCACAGAGCAGGATTTGCTTTCGTGTGTGCACTGGCACGAAAGACTCAGGTAAAGCCTTTAGAAAAGCACAAAAGAGGTGCTTAATCTTCAAGATCAGGAAGTAAAGAGGACATTAAAATACACAGTTAGCCGCACAAGCTGCATGGTTGTACTACCAAGGTAGTAGGTAGGCTGGCAACCAGAGAAGCGATGCAGCTGCAGCTGCTATGAAGCTCCTCTAAAGCAAGCAAATGCTCGTAGTGCAGAGGCTTACTTCCAGCTCAGTGTTACCTTACCAGGTGGGAAGATATGGCTGATGATGCTGTTGGCTTTGCCAGGGCAAAAAGTTCCCAAGTCTCCAACTTAGGGACTGCTTCAGGGAAAGAACAGCACGATCTCAGAGTAACTTCTGCCCGTGCAGCTTCCCATTGCCGATGGATGGCTCCTGCAGCCAGCAGGCTCTGCTGGATCGCGTACCCACGATGGAGAACACCCACAGGGAGTTAAATACAAGTTTCAAACACAACCAATCCCCTCCAGTATCTTTATTGATGTGTCTAAGCCTGAATGCTGAAATTCTAACTTTTTCCTGGTTATCAAGCTATTTTTTTGCCCAATTTCATGGGTAAGTTTATACTCTGAGATAAAGGTAACACACAAAAACATAAAACTATTCCTTAAGTACCAATTTAAAGTTGTGGCATACCAACAAAAAAGCGCCTTTCAAAGTGTAGAAATGTACACAAAACTTATGTAAACAGAGCTTGTTGATAGTATTTCAACAGCAGTAAAAAAAAATGTGGTCTATGCTCTCTCTGCATTGTCTTCTAGCTGTTGTCTCTGTGCAATAAGAAAATAGCACATGGTTTACGTACTGACCTGTCTAGCATAGAAGAAATGGAAAAGGTACAAATGAATTGGTGCTGTCGCGGAAAAAATACTTCAGGTCTTGAATGCAAACTGTAATATCCTACAGAGATTAATATAAGCATGCCAGGTTTTTGGTTATTCATTATTAAGCTTCTGGGAAAATAGGACAATATATTCTGATAGTTTTAACTATGTATCAGATCCTCTGAGTTGCTGCTGATTATTTAGCCCATATTTCTGGCACCATATTTCAAAATTACCTGAAAGAGAGCATTCTGAATTTGTAAAGTTATAGGAAAATTGGCAAAAATAACTTTTTTAACCTTAAAAAGGACACTTAAATGCTGACCGTAGCAGACTTTTATCAAGAGACCAGTCAGAAAAATGGAAGGCAAGAGCAGGAGACAGCTAACAATAACTTTGAACTGACCCTCAAACGTCAGCTACCAAATGATGCTCTCAGGATCACACAGATTGTATTTCCCATAATGGGAAATAAAAGTCCATCGTGTTCTGCTCAAGTGAATGATTTGCTTTGGTCACAGGACTAAGAAGCTGAATATTTCTAGCAAACATAGGTACTTACAAAGTCCAGTTTTAAACTCTGGTCTTATTTTGGCCTTGGGAGGGCATGAGTAACCTGGCCTGCCCCATGTAAAGTGTAAACTGATCTTCAGTGGGCAGAGAGGAAAGGGTAAATTTATTAGCCAGCTTTTCTTTTGTCTTACAAAGCTTGTCTGTTGAGGTGGGGAGGAGAGGGGGGCTGGAGAAACAAAACAGCCCTTGCATAAGAGCCTTTAGCAATACACTTGAGTAAGTAGGATGCCAGCTGAATTCACGTAAATAGCCCACACACAAACCCTGAGCAGAATTACAGTGCAATTTATGTTAACTGAGATAATTTTTTATGCATATCTGAGGAGCATGTTATGGCCCAGCTTGGATCCACTATCCTGGTAGGTACAGAAAACACTGCTGAGGAGTTCACCATTTCAGCAGGCAAAACAGAGCAAGAGTGAGGGAAAATGAGTGTACAAGACGAATTTTACAACAAAAAAAGAGGATGAGGTAGACCATGGATGGGTGGTTCAGAGGAGGAAAAGGAGACCTACACTGGCACAGGTGATTTCCCAGCACGCTCTCCTCTTGCGCTGTTTGGCCGCAATGGGTTCAGCTGGGGTACCTGAGAGTTAGTCCCTTCTACAGACCCTGGTCTAGTTACTGCTGAAACCCTTTGGGCATGTAACCACCTCTGAAAGCCTGAGCCTGTGCTGCCCACAGACATGGCTGAGGAGAAGAGTGAGGTACAGCCTGGTAACAGCAGCAGTGAAAATGTAAAGATTTCATAAGCTATTGCCTTCGTTGTGAACTCACCCCACCTAGCCTCTCTTCCCTGCTTCCTGAGGAAGATTTATTTGTGATTGCTAAAGAGCTGATGATTATTTCGTTTGCCACACAGTGCAGCTCCCATTGCAACGACACAACCAGCATGTCTCAGTTCTAGTTCTCCGGGGATTCATGCTGTTTTTACAGCTCTGAACCTCTCTGCTCCCTGAAGACAGGACTCCTGAGAAGAACTGTGTGTTTTATACGCAACACTGAGGTTGCTAAAACAATCAGTCCACCCCAGATTTCCTCCTTAATATATGCAGCTCATTAACCATCACAGCTTCAGGTTTATAATTCAGCAATTCTACTGAAAAAAACAACTCAAAACCTGTATTAGATAGAGGACCACACTCTGAACTCAGCTGGTGGAGCACATCCCGTTTTATATCACTGTATCCAAGATCAGAATTTGATTCTAACATTACCTTGAGCTTAAATAAAACCTTGAGGTGGGACCTACCAGTAACAACAGGGGCTGAGAGAAGTAGACCTCACTGGCTGGAATTCCTCCTGCAGCATATCCAGCATCCTTGGTAGGTCCTATGGGGAACCCTATGTTCAGATCTCCATCAACAAACACTCAGATCTTCTGAGTGGCTATTTTATGAGACTTTTTGACAAGTGTTGATGTGCTAGCCCCCAAAGAGCAGAAGACAAAGAAGATGATGAAGATGACAAGGACAATGAAGAAGACAAAGATGAAGAAGAACAAAAAAACAAAGAAGAAAAAAGAAGATGACAATGAAGACAACAAAAACGATGAAGAAGAAGAAGAAGAAGAGAAAGAAGAGGAAGTAGAAAAACAACCCTGAATTTAAAGTTTCTCAAAATTTCAGCGTGGAAATTCCACAGGGGCTAAGGAGTCAGCCCAGGCCCCCCCTTCATCCTCAGCCAGATCTGCAAACAGCATTCCTCTCTATGTTTACAGCTAGGGAGAAATTGAATTACCTACATAGTATTATTTTAGCATAAACGAACAGAAAGACTGCACCAAAATTGATGACCCAGCGGGTGTTGCCCCTCCCTGACTGTACTGTATACACAGAGCTTTCTAGACTCCAATTTATTGGTTTGTCAGAAACTTCAGTTATTTTCATCAAGTTGAGTTTTACATTAAACATTCCTCCACTTAATTGGAACCATGCGGATATATTTGGGCAGCATCCATATTCCTGCTCAAATAAAAGGGGTACTTTGTTACAAATTCAGCATACTTTGCTGCTAAATTATATTTTGCTAGCAATTACAATTAAATATGAAGTTCACACTTAATAGCAGACCTTGTAATCATGTGGGAGTAGTTCTCCTTCCGTGAACATCATGTGTGGGTGGGAGAGGGGAGAGTCCTGCAGCCTCATTTTAATAATGAAATAAACAGTTCTACTGGTGAGTAATTCAGGGATTTTAAAACAGGGTAGTGGCAGGATGGAAATTGTTTAAGAAGCTTATTTAACCCTCTCACCTGCTACTTCTAGCTCGCTCAAGAACTACCCACCACTCAATTGCAGGCAAACAGGAGCCACACCAAGAGATTCAGGAAGGGATCAGGGAGTGGGGCAGGGGGTTGTGTCGCACCTGGTTTTATTCATGCTTCTAGTCTCCTTGTGAAAATTGTGGAGGATAGCAAACTCATATTTGCAGAAAGCTTTTAAAGATCTCTTTTTTTTTCCCCCAATTTAATTCTGAATTATAATAACAACAATTCTCTAAGAATGTTCTGCTTTTCTGGCATTTGTCTTGGAAAACAGGTAATGTTGTTCCGCAAATTGAGATTTCATTTTAAATTTCATTTATGGTTTTGTATTTTTACACGTGTTCCCATTAGCTGTAAGTGTGCCTGTTTATAGAAAGGTATCAAGTGGTTTCATTAGAAGACGAAGAGGAGACTGTGGAGAAGCAGATTTGATGCCTCAGTCAGTACAAAGCAGCCTCAATTTTAAAAACAGAATGTGAAATATTGCAGCTATTACATGTTATGTTGGTACTTCTACTATCCTGAAACATGTTTCTACTGACATGTCATGGAATTATAGAATATAAATTACTATGAAAAATACAAAATATAAACCTTAGAGGAAAACTCTCTCATTCTAAATTCAGGTGGTGAGGTTTTTTCTGAAAACAAAGCTTTAAATTTGCATTTGTACATGAAGAAAACTTATGAAAGAATCTAGAGGACTAGGTCTGAGGACACATTGGGATGAAATCTGCTTTACTAAAACAAAGAAATCCCAAGATCAACCTGATAATTTCAGCTCAAGTGAATTACCTAGTCTTTGCCCTTAAAATTTCTTGCTGTCTTCCAAATGAACCTTATTTCCATGCTGCCGCTTTAGAAGAAACTGGAGTTTGTCCTCCACGTATGGCTGATACTGCCCAGCTACTGTCACCCATCATTCAATCCAAGGCATGCCCTGCTTTCCCTCCGCTCAGCCAAGTTCGGTATGTTTGAAAGACAGCTCCAAGCGTGTCCAACTCAGAAAGAAAGCAAATGATGAGACTGATGCTGTGTCAGCAATTCAAATCAACTGCCCTTGCTGTTGAAAGCAGCTACTTGCCTTCGTGGTCACACATTAGTGCCCAACTGGAGTATTTTTGGTATTTTTGGGTATCATGGGGGGCTGTGGGGGCAGGATTTAGGTCCCCAGACACACAACTTCACACTGAGACTTGCAGCGCATACCGCAGAAATCTGCACCGAGCATCTCCTTGCTGCAGCATGGAATTTAAAGGAGTGTTTTCCTTCTTTAGCCCGCACACATATCCCGTTTATTTCCACCTTTGTCGTTCCTGCACAAAGCACACTCAAGAGAAGCCAGCTCCATGCCAGTATAAGCTTTTCAGTTCTCTGGAATGGGGGAATTAAATAACTCTGAGACCTACAGAAAGCACCATTCTACAATGCTATCACCCTGTTTCTGATATCGCACGGGGGAATTAAACCCACAACAGCACACTGTTCTCACTGGAGAGCCCGTCTTACTGTTTCCCTGACACAAACCGCTGAACTCTTCTGGTCATCCCCAGAGCTGACACCTCTCTTGGGGACTAGTCATCTGCAGAGCTAACATCTCTCCTGGAGGTCCTGAAGGATGGTGAACCGCTTTGCCAGGTCCAGTCTTTTCTGCTTTTACATCTTCTCACTGCCTCTGCAGCCATTATACCTGTAAATACGGGAAAGTCCGTCTATTTCACTTAGAAATGGGTGAACCTTGTGGCATTTGAAGTACCAAAGATCCCTTGAAATACTTTAGAACAGTTTTGGTTGGAAGAGACCTTCAAGATCATCGAGTCCAACCTTTGTCCTAGTTCTACCCACACCACTAAACCATGTCCCTAAGTACAACATCTACCTGTCTCTTAAACACCTCCAGGGATGGTGACTCCACCACCTCCCTGGGCAGGCTGTTCCAATGCCTGACAACCCTTTTGGTAAAGAAATTCTGCCTAACATCCAGCCTGAACCTCCCCGGGTGCAGCTTAAGGCCATTTCCCCTTGTTCTATCGCTTGTTACTAGGGAGAACAGACCGACCCCCGCCTCGCTACAACCTCCTTTCAGGTAGCTGTAGAGAGTGATAAGGTCTCCCCTCAGCCTTCTCTCCTCCAGGCTAAACAGCCCCAGATCCCTCAGCCGTTCTTCATACAAGACATGCTCCAAATCTTTTACTAGCTTTGAGGGTTCCAAGCTAGTCCCATCTCAGAAAACACTTTTACTTGGTATAATTTAGCTCCATGTTTGTCTCATCGCACCGCTTTCCAGATGCAATTTCACTTAAAGCTGGGAAAAAGATCTTTTTTACACTGGGCCTTTTCTAAAAAAATGACAAACATGACTGCACAAACAGCACATCAAACTTCAGAATCTGTGCTGTTTGATTTGTTTTGAAATTTTACAAAAAAATGATCCTTAAAACATCCAAGAAGTGCCTCTGTTATGATGTCCCGATGGGTCCCAAAGGACTTCCCTGGACAGGACCTTGTAGTTTATTTCCAAAATATTCTCAGTGCTGTGCTCCAGCTCATACTTTCTCCAGAGGCTGCCAGATCTCCCCAGAGGCAGACAACGCAAGAAAATTGCAGCTGAAGAGACAATACCAGAAACATTCTGCTGAACCTGAAGCACCGTATTTCTTTCAGAGCTTGAATCCAAGTTCCCATCACCCTGCAAATATGCCTGAAAAGGTATTGCACTGAAAATGACTCTGCTTTGCAGCAATAGATGCCTTCTGCTCTTTAAACAAGTCCCCGTCAACAACACATATTCTCATCTGTGCATTTCTAATAGAAGCATAATTTTTGTCATATGTTATAATGAATAGCATACAACTAAACAGTGCGTATAAGACTGTAATTCCATCTGGGAGTTTGTTGACATTGATAAACCACTCGGGTTTTGCCTTTGTGGTTCATGCCATTACAGCAGCTCAACAGGATTACAGTCCTGTTAGGTATAGCTGGTTATAGGCATTATACCATATGATAATGACTGCATGTTTTATTAAAGAAAAGATTTGAATCTAAATATATAATTGAAAATTCTCATCAATGGTCTGATAATACGCTGTTAAAAACCATCTTTATGTTATTACCTGAGTGGCTTGCTTATTTTATTTAAGATTCCTCATCTCAGGCAATGGGAATACTTTAGTCAGATTTAATTATATCTACACTGAGGGACTGAAGCATTTCCCTTGTAATTTTGTGGCATCACTACTTTTATAGGATATGAAAACCAGAACATTGCACTGCCCATAAAGAAAAGTGAACCAGACAAGTCTAGTAATTTCATAGTCTAAACCAAGTTAAACAGATACACACAAAAGCAGATAAACAGTGAAAACTGTGGTTTTACTTTTTTTCTTTAATTTCCAGGCACTAACAAATGATAGCAGTGGCACTGCTAGGGATTGTTTAAAATATATAATAACATTTTCCTTTAATTCGATTATAGTTAATAGATCAGCCAGTCCATGTGTGCATTTCCCTCAAAATGAAGCTTATGTTAAGACACGTTTCCCTCTTGTCTGCAAGTAAAGCTATGAAACCTGTGTGAACAGGAGCTTTCATTCTTCTGCACTTTACTCCCAGTTTGCCTGGATCACCATAGGTTTTAAAAATTTCGGTCATGCATCCTGTTTCTAGTGTGGCCTCACTCTGCTAATTGCCATTTAGTTCACAGTGAAATAACTGCACTAATGACTTCAGCAAAGTCCAGATGTTCTACGTCGGTCAGAAGGGAGATATTTCTAATCTGAATTTTTCTACTTACAGAAACCACTGGAAACGGCCACCGCTGCCTGACAGAAGACTCGGGGCACTAAGTCTGACGTCCTGCTGTTTGGCTCTGCCCAGTGTGCTCTGTGGAAAGGTTATTATCTGTAACACCCCCTGTATCGGATTTCCAGATTTCACTTTTTGCGCCAAGTAAGCATTTAGCAGCATCAGCAGGAAAATCACTGGGATAGGTCATGGCAGCCCACAGGCATAGGGCACAGAGTACAGCTACACTTCTTCCCCTTCCCATCAGTGTCTTTACTGAGCTGCTGCTTGCCCAACGCCCGCACACCAGCCTCGGGTGCCTCGCCACTGCTCCTGTTCAGCCACAGGAACTCTCATATACTAGGAGAGAGCAGAGGTACCCACATCATCTCCAGTCAGCAAAATTAGGGGAAGAAAGTAAAAGGCAAGACTGCCCAAAGAGCCAGCGGAAGCTATTCTGCTGAAACCTACATGCTCTGGATCATTGTCTGAAGGCTCTGCAGGTGATGAGGAGCTTCCAGGCAGAGGCAACATTCACAAAGCTGCCGTTTAAAGTGTTAGGAGCTATTGGGGTGTATTTGCCCACTTATCCCAATTTCATGCAGTTTCTGACTCCCCTCTAGACAAGAAAAATTGAAACTTCACTTTCAATGTAATGGCACTTCCACCCTGTGTCTAGGGCCTTCTCTGTAGTACAAGATCTTTGCAGACATAGCTTTCACAACAAACTCTCCAAGAGGAGACGTGGTATATACCAGCGAGAGATTTTTGCTAACAGTGTTTATACCAGCTACCCAAATGACATAAGTTAGACCTCTCAATAGAGCTTTTTGCTGGCATAAGAACATTTACCAGAACTGATGATTTGATTAGTGGTATGTTTCTTTTCTTCTCTTCCCATGCTCATAGCTGACAAAGCTGTATATGCCAAACGTTTGAATGCAGACAGACCTATTACTTCTGGGGAAGCTCCACAACGGCCAGCAAACGATTCCAGCATTGATGGGGGAGTGGAGGGGGCTGAAGCAATACAGCCATGACGTGCGGTGAAGCAGCATTCTCGTGGATCCTGGGCAATGTCCAACAGTAACACACAAAAATCTGGGGTGGGATTTAGGGCTGCAGGTTGCTGTTACAGAAGTTCTCCAGAGCCAAGGTGGAAGGAAACAGAAGACAACCACCAATGAAGCTGGTTTCTCAGTGATTTAAGACGACTAAATCCTTTCACTCAACATGGGTACTAAATTCTCATTAGCCTTAACATATCATAATGACCAGAAAACCTTCAGATGGCACCTTCCCACCGAATGCTCTTTGTCATCCAGATATAACCCCTCACTCGACTAACCAACACAGATTTTTCCTCTGTTAACACCCTACAATTGTTAACCTACTGTGAATACTCTTGGGAGGGTGAGATGGAAAGGGAGAAAAAGGCTTGGGGAGGTGGGGATGGGCAGACTCTAGTCTCTCTTGCACATTGTTAATAATGTTAATAATATTGTCAGCTAAATAATTAAATCATCATCATTATAAATGCAACACAAAAAGAACACAACTTGACGCCAGGTGGGATCCGCAACACTGTCAGATTTTAAAAAAGCTGTTTAAAGGAGGCAAATTTGATCCAGAGCCATTGAAAGAATAAATTTGGAAGACCACCAGGTCAATTTTACCGAATCCCTTTTGTAAGCGTAATGGCACTTTAATGGATGTTACACTAAAGACACATATAAACAAGAGAAAATTAGTGTATATCAGTTATGTTAATGTTTTCTGCTGAGTACTGAAAAATTACTGGAAAACCACTTAATAACTACGTAATGTTTTATAATACTGTCAGCTGAGTGATTTCCTGCTCTAAGGGAGACACAGCCCTGCAGTTAATTTCATTGGGTTGCACTTAGGGACTGTTCCTGTGCATACAAGTGCTCTCAGTAGCTACCTTGTTCATGATGACATAAAAGGGGGTACGGAACCCACCTTCTGCTCGGCCAAAACCCAGAGACATGAGATAGTTTTGGTATTATAGGCAGGTGAGAGAAAATGCTGTAAAGAATATTTTGGGTATTTGTTTTTGAAGCTTCAGTTTTACCCTAGGATGAGGGAGCCTCAGCATCTCTGCCACAGCTGAACCAGGAATGCTCCAAGCTTTATTGACAGCATCACTACTGTAATACAGCTGCTAATAACTTGTTTACCTCAGGACTGACAAACTAAATAATTCAGAAGAAATTAATCAGGAAGCAGAAAGTTAAGACTGGGTAACTCAGAAACGAGGGCAGGCATGGCACATCTACCAGAATTTTGGGGTGATTTGCAGTTGGCATCGCCGAGCACAACTAGAAGGTGGTGTCACCTGAAACAGGTACAGGTGGTGTCATCTGAAACAGTTGTGCAGCAAATCCCCTTCAGCTCTTTCCTCCTTCTTCCTTTCACGTAGCTCGCTGTTAGATGAGAGCTGCATCTTCCCCGTACCACGCTGTTCTCAGCACTGATCTGGAGTGAAAAGAATTTAGACCTTATCTGTTCTGCGTTTTGTAGGGTCACTTTGTTTCCTATATTCAGTGAAAGCAAAATTGTGCATCTTTCCTAGGGTTAGACAGGTTTGTGGTTTTCCCTAGATTATATATTGCTATGGTTAGATATAACTCCAAGTCCTAACTGCTGGTTTGTACAAAAAGTGGTCACACAGTTCTGATTCCTTATTACAAAGGGGAGGGGAAACTAAGTGTCCTCTGTATCTTTCAGAGTTTTTCAGAGGGGAGGAAATAACCTAATCATTACTTTTTAAAATGTACCATCCTGACTAAACATGCTGTGGAAGAGGTGCTCAGGATCTTCTGTTGCATTAGGTGTTTTCATTCCAACTAATTTTATTTCTAGGACTAAATAATCTCCAAACCTGATTTAAGAGTTTCCATACCACCTTCCACTGAAGCCAGTGAGGACGAAGGGCTCAACTGTGTACATCTACTTGCTAGTTCTTCCTTTACAAGTAGGGGCAGTTACAGTGTGCTCGCATTTACTGGGATTTATTTAACTGACTTTCAGCATACCTGACTGGCCATGTGGGTTTGCAGTCTCATGGACTGCAACTTGAGCTTTGGGGTATATCCAGCTTGCATGCTGAGAGCAAAACTGCAACTTTGAACAGTTTCTAGGTGGTTGCGGTCAGGGTAAAGCAGCCATTCGGTACTGCGTACACATTAATTTTAAGCACTGACCCCACCTTTGTTCTCCATCCAGTGCCTTCCCCCACATATAGCTCACTAACAGAGAATAAAATACTTCTCTCTCTGTGCCAATTCCTGCTTTTTGTTAGTTTTGGTTTTTTGTTTTTTTTTTAAGGAGGGAGATTCTCCCCATTCTTACCAAATTTGGAGGACAAATATTAGCGGCTGCTTGTCAGACTCCAGCAGAAAAAACATGGAGTAAGAAAACTAAAGGTGGTTCAACTCAGGCTTTTTCTGTAACATATTAACTCAGGGCTACTTAAATGGGGGACTCTGACCCAGACCTGCCCTGAGGTAGGTTTGTTCACAGCACCACAAGAGCCCATGCACCAGAGGTACGCAGACATTTGGGTCAGTCGTCAAAGGCTCCCTTTGCAGTTCTGGAGGAGTGGGTGGTTCATTTCACTCATCATTTTAAATGCCTACTTTAAGATGAGATTAAGTGACACTCACTTTTGTTTTCCATTGGCAATAGGGAGAGTCGGGGGTGATAACTGCGCCTTGTAGATATATAGCTATGATAAACCAGCCTTGAAGTCATAAACAGAGACACCATGGGAGAGATGAGGGACCTTACCAGAAGAAAGTCAATAGCTTTCCTGGTATTCTGTCCCATGGACTGCTTCTGCATTTTACTTTAGAGAGTCACTGAAGAAAAAAAATCAAAGTTCCCAAGAAATTACTTGGACATAAAGGACCAAACTTCTTTCTCCCCATCCCCATCCAGGATTGTATCCACTGAACTACAGATCAGGATCTCTCCTGCCTCCTCTCATTCCCCCAAGACTTTAACATTCCTGGCTGCACAGGTGCACCCTCAGCAGGGCAGGGGCGACACTACCTACATAGAGAGACTGAAACGGCTGGATTAGTCCAGAAGAGAAACCAACAAAAATCGCTACTACAGAAACTTCCTAACACAGGAAACAGCTAATAAAATGGACATTTGTTTGCTAGAATTAATATATACCAAATTAAAGTACTGCACACTTAAAAATTCTTAAGGACTTCAGATTTTTAAGCACAAATGAGTGTGAAATTCTGACATCATTATTATTAAAGTCAAGGAAAAAATGGGTAGAGATAACATGAATATCTGCAAGTACATTACCTCCTTCAAGGAGGGAAACACATGTATATGCACATGTGCACTTGTACATGTGCGAACACATGCAGTGGAGGAGTCAGGAAAGGAACAGATTTTATTTTCCTAGACTCCCCAGGAAAAAGAAATTTAGATTACAGTGTATTTTTCCTTAAATAAACAAATTAAAAGTTGCAAAATTAAAATGTAGAAATTTCTCCTTTGTATCAGCACAAATTTCTGAAGTATTAGACTATAATACATTTTATAATATGATGAATTTGTAAATGTTTTGAAGAGTAAACCAGACTATTTTCTTAATCTAATGGATTTTTTTTTTTTTTGTAAATATAGCTAAAAGAAAACATTAACTGCTTGATGCAAATTGTAGCTGCTGTCTTGCCTTTATGCATTGTACTGGTTTTGGCTGGAATAAAGTTAATTTTCTTCCTAGTAGCTGGCATAGTGCTGTGGTTTGGATTTCGGATGAGAATAATGTTGATAAAACACTGATGTTTTAGTTGTTGTTAAGCAGTATTTATAAGTCAAGGACTTTTCAGTTTCTCATACTGCCTTGCCAGTGGAGGCTGGGGGTACACAAGAAGCTGGGATGGGACACACCCAGAACAGCTGACCCAAACGAGACAAAGGGGTATTTCATACCATATGACGTCATGCCCAGTATATAAACTGGAGGGAGTTGGTCAGGGGACACTGCAGCTCAGGGATTGGCTGGGCATCAGTCAGTGGGTGGTGAGCAGTTGCATCGTGCATCACTTGGTTTGTATATTCTATTATTATTATTATTACTATCACTACTACTTTCTTTTCTGTCCTATTAAACTGTCTGGTTTTTTCCAATTCTTTCCCCCATCCCATTGAGGAGGGGGAGTGAGCAAACGGCTGCGTGGTGCTTAATTGCCAGCTGGGGTTAAATCACAACATGCATACAACAAACCAGCTCATGTTTAAAGCTGTAAGGATTTGTTTGGGCTTCTCATAATCTCTCTGTTTGCCTTAATGTTGTCCTACCATACTATCTTCTAAGTATGGGAAGTTTACTTGGAAACGTTTATTTATATTTTTCAGTTGACCACAATTCCCTGAGATAATTGTTTTAACATTGCCTTTATGGCTGGGCTGTTTCAAGTCTACGTAGCATACCAAAATTATCTTGCGAAAACCTGTTGAATTTCTTTGTGAGTTTTCTCCCAGAATCCAAAACTTTAAAAATGCTATTCTTTTCTTCCCTGAGGTAATTTTCTGATGCTAAGAGCTAGTGGGCTTCCAAGCTTTCTACTCACAGAGTCTTTGAGGCACTGCCTTCCACCCTGTTCTTTGTTCTGTGAATTTTCTCATGGCTACCCAAGTAATTTTCACCAAGGTTCAGTACAAAGTTTCACTAACGACTGCTCAACAACTATTAGTGAGCAGACTCCAGGTTTTACAGGCCATTCAGATGCTGCAAACTGCCTTCAGACCTGGGAACTGCTGCAGCCAGAAACAGCCAGCCCCTCGGAGATGGAGAACTCGAGGGACCACCTAGAGGAATCAGGGAGACATTGCATGGGTAAGACTTGGGTAGGTCTAAAGAAAATTAATTCATTATCCAGTTATAAATCAGCTCAATACCAACATAAACCTGTTCTAGGGAAATGGACTTCGTACGCACTGACACTCTCCCACACATTACAGTAGTCGCATCACAACCATGTATCTCTCGTTAGCATATCATATGACTATCAAAGTACAGGATGACCGTCATTTGTATTTGGGGGGAATTTTATCAAATATTCATAGATTAAACTTCTTTTACTACCAGTAGACCGTGACTTTGTGTACAAAGATTGGGACCCATGATACGTACACCTAACACAACACAGCCTATGTCCTAAAGCTAAGCAGATGAAACACACAGCAGAAGTAAAAAGCCACACTTCCCTCACTCTTTGTAGCTGGTGAGCTGAGGGACAGATTTGCTCTAAGTTTCGCAGCAATCACTGGCAAAGCTGGGAAACAATTCAAGACCTGTGTTCTAACCATAAAACCATGCTTGCTCTCCTGGCATAGAGAGAAACAGGAACATGCCAGAGATGCAAAGCAAACACCAAGTTGTAGGATGGGCCCCTAAAGTATTTTATACCCTGGAGAGAGATTAAAGTCTTGCAGTACATATAAACACCTGCCTAATGATGACAGAATTTAATTTATTGCTTCATGCAGCAAAAATGCCTCAGAAATAAGATACTAGACGTACTATTGAGATCATCCAAAACATAACACGTGTTGTAGTTATCACAAACTTCAGGTGATCAGCCTAAAACATCTGCAGCACATGTACTATCTGGTGAACACCAAGGCACAGCTCGTAGAAGCTCTGCCCAGGACTCTCCAGAGATTGTAAAGTAGCTGAGACATGATAGACTCGAAAGAACACCTCACTTCATGAACCTCCACCACTACCCCAGCACAGCAGCTCCACTGGAAGCGCTGCCAAATGCCTAAGCTATGCGCCTTCTCCTTCAGCTTATCACACTCTTAGATTAGTGAAAACACATTTCTGAGGCTGGGATAATAAGCTTGAACAGAGACCTTAATACAGAACTGCTGCACCTCTTCCTTTGGGAATCAACTATCTTCTATAAGCACTTAAGCCACAAAGTATTTCTAAAAGAAGAAAACTGGGCTTCAAAAATGTTAATCAAATGCAACATTTGAAACAAATCTTTCTAATCCCTCTTGATACATCCACATAGTCGAAAAACAAACCTCTATCATAACCAGCATCCATTGGAACAAGTTGTATCATGCTCACACAAAAAAGCTTTCCAGCTCTACTGGGTTTAAAGTTGGTATGAGCAAAGGCAAATTCCATTAAACTAAATCTGACAGTGATGTTAAAGGTGAGATACTGTAATTTATATATTGGCTGTAATATGGTCAAAATCCTGGTACAAATGGCAAAACAATCTACACTGCAGTCATCTGATATTGTTGGATTTATTTTCTCATATTAAAAAAAAAAAGTTTTCATGGCTTTTTATTGATAGAAGACGTAATCAAAATGGTCAGTCTTGACTGAAGAGTTAATCATGCAGGTTGAGGAAGAACCATATTTGCAGATCATAAATTAGGTGAAAAAGATCCATGTTTATTTATTTTCATTTCTTCTCCTCTGGACAAAAATCCCTATTTTATTATCCAGAGCAACTGGCAAATATTTCAAAATACAGTCCTTACAAATTACAAATTTAGCTTCACTCCTCAGATCTCAGGCCAACAGCAGCTAAGAGAAAGAAAAAAACAAATAAATCCTTGCCCCCACTCACCCTTTCACCACCTTCACGATTCTGTTCCTCTCAGAAAAACTTAAAGAGAACTGGTGAACTTTGCAGTGTGCCAGAGAAGCTGGTGCACATGGGCTATTTTAGATCAAAGGGAGAAATGCCTTCTGAAGTGCCAAGAGCTCCCTCACTATTATACCAAAAAAGTGACAGTTCACCTTTTGTGCTGGAAGAAACATCATGGAGAGAGAAGAGCTGGTGTCTAACATGGGCAGGCCTGTGTCATTAAAGACTCCACTAAAGAGTGGAAAAAACCAACTTTCAACTCCTTTTGGAAACAGCCCATCCTGGTGCACAAAGGCAATATACTCACAGGGCAATAGACGGTACATGCCATGTTCAGCCCTGGACTGACTTCAGTTTCTGAGCTGGCTCAATAAGTAGTTCCAAGTGAAGGACATCACAGCAGTGCAATTCCCAGGATGACAAAGGCACAAAAGGTATGTCCACCGCAAAACCAGAGCAACCTCAGAAGGAAAAAAACTCAAGAGCTTTTTAATAAGATTTCTTACAAGTATCTAGAAAGCTAACTGGATTGGGTATGTCCACAGTTCTAATATTCTCCATTCAAATGATGGTAAAAATGGTTATTGCTTCCTTCACTTCTATAATCTAGCACCTTGAGACTCCTTCAGTCTCTGCTAGCATTTGATTTTGAGCTGGCTGCTAATCAAGCAGATTCCTGAAAAAAATCTAGCTTCTTGACTTCCAAAGGATTGAAGTAGCCATCTCCTCTTAGCTTGCTTTCTCTGCAAGTGCTAACAATTCCTCTTGTACATTTTTAAGACTGTGACCATGAAACAAGAGGCTTTAGGCAGCCATTTCAGCTCTTGTAGCACTCTTTGGAGCATGCTCATCTTACCTTTTCCTATCAGAAATGCCCCACGGGGTGAGACCAACATCCATGGCCCAGTTTTCTGTCTCCCATAGTGGCTGTTGCAGAAGTTGCTTAGGGAGAGCATGCTAAATGAGCCACTAGCTGAGGTCCAATCCTCATGCTCCTTCCTCATCCTGCTATTAGATTTCGGATGTCAGAGAGAATATCGTTGCCTATTCTCAACAGTATCTGGTTTGCACCTTTTATCCATTCATTTGTCTAATCCATTTTGAACCTCTTGATGTTTTCTGACTTCACACTTTCTTGCAACAGCAAGATGTAGAAATTTATCACAGGCTTTGAACACAGGCACTTTTAAAAACCTGTTTTAAATTACATCGTGTCAGTCTGAATGCATGTTCTCTGATCTAGTATTGTAGGATTTGGTAAACAAGCTAGCACTCATCTTCTGCACTGCCTTCTTGATGTTGTAAATCAGCTTCATCCCTCCTCAGCCTTCTCTCCAACACGTGTTACTTCCTTGTAACAATTTTAGATGTCCTTGTCCATAACTTTTTTGTTGTTGTTCAAGAAAAAACTATGGTCTTCTTGAGATGTGGAGAAAATTGTATGCAAAACTCAAGATGTGGAGGCACGAAGATGTTCTACAGTGGCAAAATGTCATCTTTGGTCATGTTCTCAGTACCCACCCTTCCTGATATGGGCAATTTTGGCTGCAGCTGAACACTGATGACAAAGAACTGCTAACTCAGCATGGCTTGGATTATTCTAAAGTACCACAGTTATTTTGGAGATGCCCAAATTAAGTCCAGACAAGAAACTAGATCACACAACAACATAGGATAATGCCATGCAGAGATACTTCCTTAAGCCCTGGAAGATTTATAACTACATTAACGCAGTGCACGGACTCCTCCTAGATTTGGCAGTACCTTGCCCAGCTAGGGTGCCTATAATCACAGCACATCGGGTAAAACAGGCAGGCCAACAATCCCTCCTGTGCATTTGAAATGTCTTCAAAACGATAACTCTCTTTTGGGGAGCCCTCTCCTCACCCCGTAAGGCATCTGTATCCGATGTGTACAATGTCTGAAGCCCATGTACTACAGAGTTAATAATTATCAATAAAAATCAGTGACTAATTAATTTTCCCCAATTTAAAACTTGTTTTCAGTCACTGAGAAAATTTGCCAGTACCCTGTCTGAAGGGCAAGGCATAGCTGTTATGTGACAGAGGAGGATGAAAAGTATGAGCTACTTCCTCTTCACCCAGTGCTGCACGCCTTCTCCCTCCCTATGTACACCACTGATGCACCTCAAAAAATATTTATGAGTTCTCATACAAATACTTCAGCTGATAAATTTAATATCACATTCCCTGGGGTAAGCAAAAAATAAAATATTGCATTGGCCTTCGCACATGTGGAGATTATATTACTTTACAATGAAACCCAGCAAGCTGCACATTACAGTTTTTACCACAATCTCCTTGGTAGGAATGTTTCAAATACATTGCATATGTGTGAATACAATATAAGCATACTGAAATGCTTTGAACACTGTAATACATCAGACACTTGAGGCAGCAGGGGAAAAAAGTGCCTTCACCTACCTTGGCTCTTGTCTTAAGTCTATGCTGTCCTTTAAATGCTTAATTTGACACTGGTGTTCTCTAGTCTCATCGATGGTGCTACTTACAATGTACAAAGTGAACTTTCAAACCGGCTGCTTAAACATATCCCCCAAACCTCTGTAAGTTTGCAGCTTGTTCATTAAATAGCTCTGTGAAAGGAAGCAGACGAGAGGGCTTGCTCTCTGTGGTACGACTCTGAGAAAAACAGATTAAAGGAGGCGCAGCTGCACAACAAAGTCCTTTGGTTGATGCAAACACGTTTCTACACGCCGTAAAAGTCTAAACATCTGACTGACTTGGATTTTACAAGGCTACAACACTGGAAAATACGCGTAGAAACCGACAACATTCAAAGGCATTAAAGACTTTCATTTCACATTTGTTTCCTACGCCGCCAGCTTGCTGGGATCGCCGCAGCACCTGCTCCCATAGCTCTAGCCCCGGCCGGCCAGGCCCCTCGCAGGCCCGCTCCCTTGTTTTTTCGGCCGCGGCCCTGTAGCTGTAGCGCGGCTGCCATCTCCCGCCTCGCTGGGGAAGCGCTGCAGGCCGCGGCGGGCGGAGGGGCAGGGGCGCCCCGAGGTGCCCGGCCCCGGGGCTGGGGCCGGGGCCTGGCCGGGCTGCCGGAGAGCTGCCGGCACAGGCCGGGCTCCGCCGGCTCCCGCCCGCCGGCCGGGGCCCGGTCACGGCCGGTTTCTGCAGCCGCGCGGGATGCACTGCGGGCAGGCCGGAACGGACACACCGGCCTAACCGCGGTGTGGGGCCCCCGTGAAGCGCTTGAGAAGGAGAAGGGGATTTGTCTTCACCGGCCTCCCAAAGGGGGTTACTTCCCCCATCTGCACTTTGGGAAACGGTGGCTCACGAGTTACAGGCACCCATCCATGTAGACTAGCCAACCTGAGACTTGTAAACCCTCTTTTTCAGGAAAAAAAAAGCATGCTTGGTAGCTTTCTGTGCTTAAACCAAAACGTCAATAGCTGTGAGTGTTTGTCGTTCCTGCAGAACAAGGCACAGGCAAGTTGGTGCACCCAGAAAATGAAAACATACCATCAGTCCCCCTTCACGGACATTTCTAAATGACTTACCAACCTCTGCGTAGGAATGCAGTTGCAGAGGCAAATCGACATCACCAATTTTAACCACAAAACCATAGTTGGGTTTTGGTTCTTTTATTTTTTTGCAGAGCAGACTTTTTCACAGTAGAGCCCTGAATTATTTTTAGGTTCTGCTGGTCAGCTTTGCCATAAGACAACTGTAGAAACAAGAGCTTATGACTACATGTTTAAAGAATACATACATGCCAAGAGACTTGAACAGGGTGGCACATGCAGCTTTTTTTCCCCCTAATATTGTCTTGAGCTTTGTAATCTGCCTTTAAAATGGCACATCATATGGATGCGTGCATGCACCTTCGCTCCTCCACTCAATTCTGCCCCTTAACAGTCATCCTCCCTATGGATAGGTGCTAGAGGATGAGAAACATACATTGCCATTCATTTCACGGATGATTATTGGCAAGAAATCAGTGGTGAGACGGGGCCTCTTGAGGCTCAATACCAGCTTCTCATGTGTCTCATTGACTTGGCCCCTTGCTGTTCCTGCTCTTCCTACTCTGCCCCCACCTACTATTAATTATGTTGACCAGTCTGCCTTTTTTTTTCCTACACATGCAATTCTCCCCCTCTACCCATCATCTAGTGCTCCTAGAAGTGCTCCTTCTCTCCTCCAACTTTACCCTTACATCCCAAGTCCATGAATGGAAATACTTGAACTTCCTAATGAAAAGATTTTAAGAAGTTAGCTGAGGTTTAAAATAAGAAGTAAATAAACCCCGTCAAACACCTTGTACTCAGCAAGAGTCTCAGAAATAGCTATGTTGCTTTAAACCAAAGTCAAAAACCAAAAATATTTGAGATGGACCCTCTACAAGGAGCAAATTCAGGCCATGGAAAACAGGCTTAGCAAAGTTCTCAACAATGTAATTAGGATCTTACGGGAAGGGCTAGCTATCAGTCTCTATATTCACAACCATACTAGCTCAGTCAATAATGACATAATGGATTTTATCATAAGATAATGGAGACAGTCATACAAAAGGCACTGCTTTTCCATCTCTGTTTCTTGGCTGTAGGCCAGTTCGGCTGACAGTTTTTCTTCTCTTCCGAATATATGCAAAATCACCCATAGCTCATGTCCAAACAGCATTTTTAGGGTGTTTTCACACAATTGCAAATAGAAGAGGTACATATATTCCAGTTAACTTTCATTTGAAGAGGACATGAAAATAGGCTTGAGGGTCAGACAGAATGATCACAACGATCAGAAAAGGATTAAGACATACTTGTCTTAAAAGGAAATGTTAAAAGCTGTCATGCTGAGTTTAAAATGTATGGTTAGATAGTCATGAGGGAAGAGTCAGAACCAGCTGAAATTTTGGTTTGGATACAAAGCATATCCATGGAAGGAATGGAAGGGTGAAAGTCAGTCTCTGCAGAAACGGGAATTGAATTTATATGTTTTTAGAAGCACAGTAGCTTGCTAAATTCCATGCACATAAAGGCATTTCTTGTACACGTGCTGACAAACATTGTATTTTGCTGCCCTGAAAAAAGCAAAGCTGAAGGGTGTTACTTGAATATTGTCCATTCAAATAAATGGATGAAAAATAGAATATATACCATGGCTTGTATGGACACACAAACACTTTTATATATATGGATATCTGAGGGTGTTTCATTTTTTTGTGGAGGGGTTCTACTACAAAACATGACCTCCATTCCCTTAAACTCATACTCTTAAAACTAGAACCATTTCAGGTTTTTTTCCCCCTATTTGCCTTCCTAAACCTGTCCTAAGCATCTGTATTATGTTATCCAACACACTGGCTGCTAACAATACAATCAATATAAAAGGTTACTTACGGGGCACGGCTTTTTTCTGCCCTCAAAATACAAAGCTTATTTTAACAGGGATTTGAAGTCTTTCACTGTGAAAAATGTCTTAGAACCATTCAGAAAAAAAAAAAATGGAAAAAATGAAGCATACTGAAATTACAATTTTTTGGAGTATGAAAACAGGAAATTTGCTTTAATAAACATTTTTCTGCAGGTCAGCATAAAATATATTTTTTCAGTTTCATAACTTGATTGTAAAATTTTACAGGGCAGGAACTTGGCATGCCAGGCACTGACCTAAATGCCTATTATTTCATTGCTTTTAGAAAAGAATATCTGATCCCTTACGTGTTGGTATTCTTGTAAAGTATCGATGTACAAACTCTACCGTTGTGCTTCAAAGAGTAAAACTTATTCTTATCTTACAGACAGCACCCTCAGTCAGGCTACAGCAAAGATGAATGGATTCCTGACATTGACTGAGTTAGAAGACTACTTGAAGGTAACAAAATTCCAATTAGATAAGCAGAAAAACAGCTAGGTTGATTTGTACATAAACATTTTTCCCCCTGTAGATACATATTTTTATGTAATTCTGCTTTGTGCTTAATAATCTTTCAGCAATATGAAACATCAGGTGATCATTAAAAGGATTTTCTTTTAAACAAACCAATCAAGTACAAACAAAATTATCATATCAGTGTATAAATTTTTGAAAACTGTGGTGGTGGTTAATTTAATTATCAAAATTATCGCTGTTTTATGTAATAGTCTACTGCTCACACAGGTCTCAGTGAAAATATTTTAAATACTTTTGCTTAAAAACTATAAAAAGTCCCCCCAATTGCTTTTGAATTGGAAGAGGAGGGGAAAAGCTCCTGTAAGTCAAAGTAATTTTCAAATTAGTTTCCACCAGTTCATATAATAAAACATGACTCGAACACTTTTGGAATTAGAAGGAAGGAGGACAGTTACCAATGGCTGAAAGTTCAGATATTTGTATAGTTGTTTACTTCCATAAAAGATTATATCATCATTTAGAACAGATCAGCTACTTGAGGCAGTTAATGTGGATTTAGGGCTTTTCATAGGTGGACTTTCATTCAAAAATAATGCCAATGCATGAGAAAATTATAAATGTGTGTAGGATCATTATATACAACAGCTTACTAACCACTTCATCTGCTCAATTTGTTAAAAAGACTCTCAAAATAAACATTTGCTTGCTGGCCAATGGCTGAAAAAAATACCTGTGTATTTACTTGACTGTCTAAAACCATTCAGAAAACAACTTGCTGTTACTTCCGTTTTCCTTCAGGCTACATAAATCAAGCCACAACTGTGCTCACCCAACATCCAATGTCTGGTTCAATGGCCTAACACAAATTAAAAATCCTCCTGAGGCTTCACATCCCAAACACATCCTCTCCGAGGGAGAAGACAAGGCTGACAAATGGATGTATGTTCAGAGCTCCTTTACATTGCTGGATGAGAGACCTTTGTGAGGTCTCCAGGAAAGGGATCATGTCTCAGGGACTATGTTTGCACTGGCTTTGGTAACATGGACACGAGAGGGGCACTGGCTTGCAGGTGGGATACCCAGGTTCTGCAGTACAAACAAGGAACGAAACAAAACAGGTAGAGGCAGTTCTAAATCAGGAACGTTAGTCAGAAATACTGGGGCTTATTTGTTACAGAAAGCGTTAAGGATACTGTGTTTTAATACTAAATATATTTTTAATTCATGTGGGATTAGCACTCACTCTCCAATAAATACTTCATGTGTTAAGTAAGACTGGAAGACATACTTTTGTCTTGGCAAAGCAGGCAGAATAAACAATGCTTTCCAAAGAAAAGGTTGGAGCCCGCAGAAGTGCTTGTGTCGCATGGCGATTTGCTGCTGACAAGCCCTGATCCCCTGACGTTCATGCTACTGCAAGTTGTATCAGCATGTTACAGTGGGAGATCCTGATGTGAATGAGCTGCCCTGACAAGACATTATCTTCAAGTGAGCACTCATGCTCCCACTACACATTACAAGCACACACACTCCCTTCTTAAGCAGAATTAGCATGGAGTAAACATGGAGTAAGCACTGCCGTTATCCCAGACGCCAAGGGATTGAAACAGTAAAACAGGCACGGGATAAAGAGTGGAGGGCAGGTATAACCAGCGCCCCACAGGAGCCACAGTCATGGCCACAACTCCATGAAAGTAGGAGCTGTGCAAATACGTGGTGGTGGCGGTGGTGCTGTCGAGATGCTCAAGCTTTTTACGATCTGAGGCAAAATGCACAAGGCACAGAAAAGCAGTACTGGCCAGGATGACACACACATGGTTCCAAGCCAAAATGAGCTTAACTGTTGTCAAGATATTATTTTATTTTAAATCTCACATAGGAAGTTCTTCCAATGCTATCTAGAAGTCTACACTTAGCACCTTCACAATGACTTACCAGCATTTCTTCAAAACACTTTGTTAGCTTTCTACTTCAGACTACCAATCCATGCAAAACCACTAAAACCCGGTATTTTAGTCCAGCAAAAGAAATTCATTGTGCTGCTTCTACCAACCAAAAGACACAAAACATGCATCATTGAGCAAATCATTCTGCATTATCCCCGTTTCACAAGGAAAACCTGCAAGGGATGTTAAGTATGGTCACCAACAGAGGAAAAGTCAGGGTCAGTCCTGGAACTCTAACTCCGAAGTCTCCAATTCCCAGTCCCATGTCTAATGCTGTCTAACCACACCCTTTCAGGGGACAGGTAATGGATACCTTTAGGGTGATGACTACAGGTGGCTATAATTTAAAAGCCTACTCCTCTGAAACCTTATCTGAAATCCTGCAGGACACATCAATATCAATACATCTTCTATGGCAAAACAAAAACAACACCTATAAAGAAAGTGTGAAGAAACTAGGTTTCTTTAGTCTACAAAGCAGAGGTCTCAGAGAAGCATATGCTATCTTCCAGTATGAAGGACTAGCAAACACTTGTCTTCCTTGACTATTTTGAATTTAAAAAAAGAAAAAAAAAAACAACAAAAAACCTTTCATGAAAGATGAAGGTGAACAAGAAAGTTTGGGTGGAATTTAGTTCAGGGAATTTTTGAAAATAAATGAAACACTAGAGATAGTCTTAAGTAAAATATAAAGTCAACTGAGTCTTAAGCAGTTCTCCAGTGCCAACCCTGCATAGGCTCTAAAGTCACTTCCAGGAAATAAAACATTACAGGAAAAACCCTAACTTGATACCTAAGCATTTTGATCAGAAAATTAAGATCTCAACCCAATTCCTTCTGGCAAAAATATTTAGGAAGTGTTGGTTCTATTCCAATGAAAAAACCTTGGCATGAGAGTTGTCATTCCCTAGTATTAATATTCATCGCCATGTAAAATGATAAGGTGACATTTAAAAAAAAAACAAAACAAAACAAAACCAAAAACCACAAACCAACCCATAGCCCTGAACTTATATTCAGGTATTGTTCCATTGTTGCAAAAGAAATGCTGTCTAACAAACTTGCTCATGGACTACAGCTCTCCTTACTCAAACCCCTTATCCTAAGAGTTAACTGATCATACTTAATAGTAACTAAGGAAATTTATAGCCTCGCTACTGCTGAAGTAGCAATTCCAATATCCCATAATATAAATGAAACACAGAAACCATTTAAAGTTATTTTTCTCACGTGGAAAATAAACAGTTAAAATGCATTAAATGAAGCAGAATATTCTGTAAAGTCAAATAGCTGGAGTGTGCTGGACTCTTCTTAAATTGCTTGCCTGTTTAAATATGTAAAACTCCTTAAGTTTACTTACAATTAAGACTAATAGCTTGACTAAAGATATAAATTTGCAGTGTTAACAATTCTCAACAACTATAGATTCAGTGTGCAACCTTCCTTCTTGTAAGCTGTGAATGCCCACAGAACATCTTTTTCTTTACCCAGCATATCCCATTTCTCTACTCAGTGTCATAGCTGGACAGGAAATCCAGTGATGACACCACAACGCAGCACACTATTTTGAATTAGTTTTCTCTGTAAGTATTGAGCAAAGTGCAATAACTTCAGGTATTAAATACACTACATAAGGTGAACAGCCTTCCACATTCTCTGTAGAGGTAAAGTAGTAACGGCCAGACAACTTCTTCAGAATTTTATTAAAGCAACAGGTTATCAACTTTATTTTTACTCATCCTTTCCAGTGATAGTTCCTTCTCCTTTCACTTCAAGATCATCTCAGAATTACAGTTCACCTGGACACAAACATCTTCCTTCTTCCAACAGCCTTCCTATTTGTAGCCCCAACAGCAAATCATAAAACAGTCCCCTGTGAAACTGTAGTACGTTACCAGTGCTTTGCATCACAAGATACCATTAGCAGATTTATGAGAAAGTTGTACCAGCAGAAATTTTCCATGTTGAGTTGACCTCAAGCTAAATTGTCACTTAGAAGGGCAAATCCAGTTAAAAAAAAAGTTTAAGTTCTACAGTTTGCCCATGCTAGAGCAACCAAAATCAGAGCGTGCTATAAGCTTCAGCAGTTTTAACTTCACATACATATCCAGAAAGTACCTATACATGATTTACTTGCCTAAACTCCCTTTGTAGTCAGTGGAGTGTATCTGAACGAGGGACCATGCTCTTCTCCATGCTCCTGAGTCGTTTTATGTTAAAAAAATTAACAAAACAAAATGCTGTATTTTAGCCAAAAAGCCAAACATCTTGAAATGCTCAGTTTGGTTGCATAAGCTTAGCAAAGACTTCCTCAAATTTGAGAATGTAAGCCTATGGATTTCATCTTTTTTAAAAATCTTCACCCACTACCCTGGAGGGGCTTCATTGGATTGCACGTGTTACCCTGCATCCAGAGATGTTAAGGCGTTAAGAGGACTTCACTACGCCTAGCAGGTAAAAAGTGTTCTGGTACAGCATGTGCTGGTTTTGGCTGGGATGGTTAATTTTCTTCGCAGTAGCTAGTACCGGGCTGTTTTGGATTTGTGCTGGAAACAGCACTGATAATACAGGGTTGCTTCCGTTGCTGCTGAGCAGGGGTAACACAGAGCCAAGGCTTCTGCTTCTCACCCCACCACCAAGTAGGCTGGGGGTGCACAAGGAAGTTGGGAGGGGACATAGCTGACCCCACCTGACCAAAGGGACATTCCATGCCATATGGCACCATGCTCAGCATATAAAGCTGGGCAAAGAAGGAAGGGGGGGATATTTGGAGTGATGGCGTTTCTTTTCCCAAGTAACCCTTATGCATGATGGAGCCCTGCTCTCCTGGAGATGGAGGATCACCTGCCTGCCAATGGGAAGCAGGGAATGAATTCCTTGTTTTGCCAGCCAAGGAAAAGCAAACCATAGCCAACGCCATCTCAATTATTTCTCTAGAATGTAGCTGCAAACAACATTATAAAAATATGAAGAATGTAGCCTAATTGTTTTATCCAAAACTCTTGGAAGATGCATCTTCTTAAGACAGGACAAAAGATGAAGTGTGCATTGATGTGCTTCTGTATACAATAGTCTGATATTCAAAATTATTAGCCAAACTCAACTGAGTTTTTCAGTAGTGTCCTTCAACTCCATTTAAAAAGGAATAGTCTTACAAATTACTCTTATAGTGTTAGAAACCTTACTTAATGAAATAAGATCTGCAACAAAGGCTCTTACCTATGGGGCTGAATTTCTCTTAATTTCAACTACATTCAAAAACATCCAAATGGAAAATGGTAACACTCGTACATTGGTGTTAACTTCCCTCCATTTGCAACACTAGCTTGATACAACTGAAGTGCTACTTTAACTCCTTCACTGAGAATTTCATGCACAAGACTGAACGTATGCAAGGTTCATTTCAGCACAAGGATACATATCTTGGTTTTAACCGCTCAGAACATGCGATTCCATCATTAAGTACACCTGAAAATGTTACTACAGGAACCTCCCAAAAACACAAGTCACCCAGACCTAGCCACCAGCCACAGGTGCCCAGCCCCACATATTCACATTCACATCCTACTTATCAGCATAACGGAGCAACTCCTTATGACTCCACTTAGAGGTGCTCTGCAGAAAACATTAGACATATGAAACAACTTGGAGAGAGAAAAGAAAGCAATCTTAAATTCCAGTCTGAATCCCACCTTGTTCCCAAAAAGCAAATTGACAAAAACACAGATTCTGTACATCATCCAGCTACTATGGAAACGAAGACACTGGGCAAGTCAGAGTACTACACTGCTTCTTTGAGCAGTGAGATCCCACAACTACATGGCTACCTTGACTAAGAACTCAACAGAATCAGAAGTACATGACAATACTTCTTGTATAAAGCTAATTCCACCCACAATTTGCTACAGAATTGGGGCAGGATGAGACACACACACCTAACAAAACACATCTTGTGTCCACTAAGTTCCCTGAATAAATTAAGATAGCATTTAAAAATATCCTGCAACATCTCAGAAGACTTGGGTAACGGTTAAGGCCACTCTCCTCATTTGTTTCAGCAGAGGGAGCCAAATTTTCATCACAGATGCAGCATTACTTCAGACTTTCCCTAACAAGTTACTCAGAATCCCTGGGAAAGTACAGGCCTAAGCACTGCCAAGCAGAGGTAGTAATCAACTGGCAGCACTTTTGCAACTGAGAAACTGCAAATTTCCCAAAGTTGGTAACCTCTAGGGTAGGAACAGGAAACAGAAATACCCTAGAAGAGCAACGGCAGGGATTCCCATTATCTTTTTAGCAAGCTGACACAGTTAACACACTAATAAACTACACCAAGACCTGCAAAGTCCTTTCATCTTCTGATGTTATCCTGTGTAACTCAGAACTACTCCACAGATGCCCACCCATTAATCACACACACACTAGTCAGGTTCAACATTTATTTTCCACTCATTTCTTGCACTTGAAGTACTCTTCGATGACATCTTTGGCCTGAGATTCCTTGCCATAGTCCTGTAACACAAAATAATCCATTAAACATACAGACCCATTCAAAATTTTACGATCTATTTTTAAAAGGACAACAAATTCTGACACTTTCTCAAGGCATTCCCAAATATTCCCAACATTCCATACGAGTAGCCTCAAGTGATCTGCCAGCTGCTTTCCCTCCATTCTCTAGTGAGACTATTCTAACAAAGGTCTACTATTTCATTCAAGTGTAACCCCGTTGGTACAGATCCAAACAAATTCTTCATTTCTGCTTAAAGAAAGCCAAGTGAAGTACGTGCAACAGTAGCAGAAGCACGAACACACATGCAGAAGGCATTAGTCTTTGTTGTGAAGATGTAGCCATCTCTCGGGACCTCAAAGACAACAAGGTCTTCAAGGCTCGTACTGTGGCTTTACTTTACCAGTGTCATTTTAAAATATGCTCTGCAAAACATTTTCAAGTTGAGCAGACACATAGAACTGGCATTTTTTTTCCTGAAGCAAAACCTCACCTCTTCTAGTTAAAAGCCCTTTCCTTTAACCCTTACTGCCAAGTGGGCAGATACTTTAAGAACACCACCATTAACTCACGAAATGAGTATTTTAAATAAACATGAAAGGGAATATAGAACAGCAAAGTAGTTTATTTTCACTATCAACAATGTAAAGCAATTGTTTTAAAAAAAAAGTAAAAATGTAATAGTCCCTTATCTAAAGCAACCTTATCTTTACTGCTTATTTTCAGAAATCAAGAAATAAGCTGTAATTAGCATCATCTTACTTTGACAACCACACAACTGCAGCCCACGACTTTGCGAGGTTTTCCTTCTCTGTCGATCTTGCAGAGACCTACCCATTCACCCAGCTTCTTGTTGTCATCAACCTGTGTAAAACGTTGCATCACATCAGAACTAGCCATTTCTAACAGAACCGGGTTCAGCAAAAAGAGCCGCTGTACTCTCAGAAGCATTGGGTAACGGATGGCTGCTTTCCTCACAACTATCAGTAGAGGGAGCCAAAGTATCATCATTGTACAGCTTGTAAGCATTCTAATTCGAAGGAAAATTCATGGTGAGACTCATCCCGTGCTCCACCATCACTTGCATCATTAACTCCACTTCTTATTACAAGACACAAAACCTCATTTTAACTTCACAAAATACCTGATACACATCCTTTGCCATTTACATCCACAGTTTTTGTACTCCTGCTGTGATAACGACACAGAACGAAAACGATCTCTGCTGCTCAGAGAAGTTTTGCTCAGATAAGCCATATACAGAATTACAGCACAGTGTCTCACAGGTTCAGGCTCTCTATATGCTGAAACAAGCAGCTTGTATTGCAAGCGGGGTTACTGTTCCAAACTTGCGTCTGAAGTTCCAACACTCACCTTTATTAAGTTGATCTGATGTTCTGCACAAAGTGCTTCAACTAATTTTACGTATGTGGGTTCATCACAATTTGAAGCCAGAACACAAAGGTGGGCTTGGCGTCTAAAAAACATGAAAACTGACAAATGTGACTTCAGACACTGCTTATACTTTCTTTAAAATCAAAACCACATACAACAAAATCCAGCATGTGCATTTCTAGACAACGGCTTCCTAGGTTTAATTTTTGGTTTTGAAACACCATATGCTTTTAAAATACTAAATATGGCTTTGATATGATCTGCTACTTTTTATGGTTTTCATATACATAATAGACTACTCATACATTGTTAGCTTTATTAGCAGATTCCATTCCAGTTTGGGAAGCTTCTAAAAAAATCCCACTAAATAAATTCTTGGCCATTGGAAAAAGGTGTAAAGACTGCACAAACACCAGGTCCCATAAAGAACTGGTGTCACTGCTAGAAAGCAACAAAGCTACTAGCTGTTTTTTCTTGTTTACCACAGATCACAGCAATTTAACATGAGAATTGTAACTATTAAAAGCTTGAATTTCCACATCAAGTTGTTATAAGCTATTCAGAACAATCTTTTCTACTCACATTCAAAGAACCTGTTATGACAGGGCCCCAATTCTAATGAGGAACTTTGTGTGCTGTGGTACAATGCTAAAAATACCAAAGGGATTACCTGACAGCCAAGAGAGCTGTACAGCTCTTCTATGCTCAACCCCATGGCATCTGACCACCGCAAAGACACTTTTCTCTACGGCTGCCTTCATCACAAGTTTCACCAGAATGTTTCAGGAATACTTCCAAGCAAGAACCGCATATAAGCCTTGTACATACATGATCCTCAACACACGGCATAGGAAGTTGTAGCTGAGCTCAAAAGAACTCTTACAAACTAGCTGCCAGTCACCTAAGTTGTATTTCTCTTCCATTATTTGGTGCCTTGTCTCAGAGCTTTTCGCATACAGGTTTGTCAGACTGCTGCTTTCACTCACAGGGCGAGTGAAGGGGTATCCGACAAATTGTTAAAATCATCACCCAAACACTGTAGCGTTACACTTAAGCACCACTTACTCTTAGAAGTACATGCCTATAGACACACAGAGGTGTGCATGTATGTGTGTATACCTACCAGGAAACCATAGCTAATTACCATGGTTGGCACATGCGTGACAAGTTTAATGTTGTTTTGATATTGTATCAAACCCATTATTTACAGCTGCAACACTAAAAATGAAGCAGGCAAAAAAGTAAAGGCAAGCTACGAATTTCAGTTTTTCTTCATAAAAACTAAAACAACTCTTCCAGGTTAAGTCTGTCATGCATATTAACACCCCCCCCCCAATTACTAAGTTTTGAGAAGAGTTTATCATTTCTTAAAACACAAGGTTCTGGAGCCCCAGATTTCCATAGCGAAGTAGCACAAGCACCATGTCATTTTCTTCACAAGACCAATCCATGTGAAAACTCAATGGCACTGTGGTCACAAAAAACCAGAACCTAATACATTAGACGCTGTTATTCTTGAACTACTGAGTTTAGCATCTGCATGTTGGGGTTGTTCAGCCTGGAGAAGACAAGGCTCCAGGGAGACCTTACAGCAGCCTTCCAGTGCTTAAAGGGGGCCCACAGGAAAGGTGGGGAGGGACTCTTGATCAGGGAGTGTGGTGATAGGACAAGGGGTAACGGTTTCAAACTGAAAGAGGGGAGATTTAGATTAGGTATTAGGAAGAAGTTCTTCACTGTGAGGGTGCTGAGACACTGGAACAGGCTGCCCAGAGAAGCTGTGGCTGCCCCCTCCCTGGCAGTGTTCAAGGCCAGGCTGGACGGGGCTTTGAGCAACCTGGTCTAGTGGAAGGTGTTCCTGCCCATGGCAGGGGGGTTGGAACTGGATTGTCTTTAAGGTCCCTTCCAACCCAAACCATTCTATGATTCTATGTTAAGATCACAGTGAAAGACCCCAAAACACAGACAGCAAAAGACAAAACCCACTGGCAAAAAAACTTGTTCTTGCAAAAGCTTTCAACTAAACACGTGGACAAAGAGACCACTGTTGAACGCATACCTCACCCAGCTTTGCCGTACACTGTAAACACAACAGGGAAACAACACTTACTTGTCCAAGGCTTTGGCTGCTTCACGAATGCCACGAGCCAGGCCGTCATGGATAAGTGCGGTCTTCAGCACTTCTTGCAGAGCGGTGTTGACATCCATTACACCTCCAGCAGTAATGCTAAAGACAAACATCGCCCTGATCGTGCCAACATCTTACAACTACAAGCAAAGGCTTCCCGTTCGCCTGCAAGCGCCCCATAGTTAAAAAAACGTACAGAAGCAAAGCAAGCTACAGAACCGAGCCAAGGCAGAAAATGTCTGAAGACGAACTGAACGAAACAAAGAGATCCAAACTCCCCGGCCACCCGGCCCGCCGCGCTCTCCCCACGCTCCTGGGCCGACACGGGGAAGCACCGCACGCAGCGCCCCTCGCAGCCAGGCCCCGCGCCGCCCACCGCGCCTCCCGCCCACGGAAACGGCGCCGTAGCCCCATGGCCGGGCCTGCGCGGGCAACGCGCGGCCGCAGCTGCAAGGCCCGACACGGAGCAGCGCGGTCCGGCGAGACGCGGCCCCTCCGCCCCCAACGGCCCCGGCCCCGCTCACCCTTCCTCGGCCATGGCGCTCTCGGTGGGTGTTGTCCCCGCCCGGGTTCCTGCTGCAAATACAGACACAGGCCGCCCCGGTGAGTGGCGCCGGCCGCCCCGGGGCCCCCGCCCGGCCCGCTCCCGCCGCGATGCCCCGCCGGCGGCAGGGATTCAGCCCGGCGGGCCTCGGCGCCATCACAGCTACTCACCCCGGCACCTCCGCGCGCCGTAAGCGAAAGGGAGGGCGGGCCTTCCGCCTCACGCTCTTATAGCGTACGAGGACCCCAGCCTCCGCCGGCGCGGAGGCTGACCGCCGCGCTGCCTGATCCGACACTGCGCCCGGCTTCGCGTAGCTACGGAGATGGCGGCGGGGCAGCAGGGCCTCCCGCCGGCCCTCCCTCCCTCTGTCGCTCGGTGCCAGAGCAGGCCCGGCCCGGCCGCAGGGAGTGCGGCCTGCGGGGAGGAAAGGCAGCTGCAGCAGCCGGCTAGGGGCCACCTGGGGCTGGGTCCCACCTGGGGCTGGGCCCCATCATCTTCCTTAGGGCTGTAAGTGCACGTGTTGCTGCTAAAGTGGCCTGGCTTCACAGGGCACTGTTCCTCAATACCTGGCAGCCTGGAGGAAAATGAGGAATGAATGTTAAATCGCTTCCGCCTTTCAGTGGGGGTTACAGCGCTTCGCTGTAACTCAGAAATCAAAAAAGTGCAACTGAAAGAGCTAAACTCTGACAATCCCTGGCTTAGGCCTCACTGTCATCTGTTTAGTTTTGCTTGTGTCTTTGTTTTCCTGAGTTTTTCTTCCCCCACAAGGATGGTTTTAGCGATTTGCTGAGCAAAGTTGGTAAATAGATAACATCTTGCTTGACACCAAGGAGACAGCCATCTACAGGTGCCAGACATTAAGGCAAAGCCCAGCAACATCTACAGAGCTGCTTGTCACAAGAGGAGGTTGCATCAGAAAAGGGGCCCTGGCTTGTGCTCAAGAAGGAAGATTCAACTAGCATGAGGAAGACTATGAGCAACTACCGGAAGATGAAAAGACCCTAACCCTAAATTTACTGCGCATGCTTGGACCATGTAGATGAATTCCGGGAACTCATCACCATAAGACTGCCCTTCTCAGGAAATCTGATGAATATGTATGATTTTTGTGTATATGAACCAGTGTGTTTTGCTAACCCGTTGGAGCACTCATGGTGGAGCATCCCCAGTGCTGCCCAGCGCTCCAATAAAGAATGCCAACACTTAATAATAAGTGTTGTTATTGAGTTTTCGTATCGGAATCCTTACCCAGCCGCACCTAGCCTCCCACCTTGGTGAGGAGTGTTAGAAAGCAAGGGGGTTTGGAAGCTCCTAATTTTGTATCACAACTGCACGTTCCCGTTCCCATCAGAGGCTCATGTGGGTTACGTGCGACGTGTGTGTGGGCAGACACAAGTGATTCAGCGGTCTGTGCGTGCGCAGCACAGCCATCACGCTTCAGACGTGTTACTTGCTCAGGTGCTGTCAGTCTGACATGGGACTTGTCCATCCTGTTTCAGAATTGACCATTTGACCCTTGGGTGCCACCTTCGTAAAAAATACATAGTGACAAAATATAACAAAAATAGGTAACAAATATTGATAGTCGTGGTTTGTGCCTAATGCAATCAAACACGTTTGTCACCAACACTGCCAGTCACCTTTTCTACAACATGCCCTTTTTTGATCTTCCTGGTATCATCAAGTGGCAGGGTGCAGGCTAAATCCAGGTAGTGAGGAGACTGTCCCTGCAGTGACCGACCAGGGCTGGGGAGGGCAGGGGAGGACAGAAGGTAGAAATCGCTCAGCTAGCTCAGAACTGCCCCACAGGCCTCCAGCTCAGGCAGCACCACCTTCCCGAGTCTGCGCGGGCGAAAGGCCTGGCTGGGGGCTGTGGCTGCAGCACTGCCAGGCTCCAGGCGCTAATGTCAACTCTGGGGCACTCACCTTTGTGTTACAGAGATCTAGAGGGGGCAGAAGCTAACCAGAGCCCTCTGAAAAACAGCCATGGAGACAAAAGCATAGCGTGGGGGCACCCCTCTCCCTGCACTCTGAGGCACCAAGGGCAAAGCCCGTAGGAACCACACTGCCCGTTACTCACACTGACAGCCTCCAAGGTGCACAGGGCCACCTCCAACTACTGCCATATACTGCTTGAAGCTCTGAACGGCAACCCCGGTTGCAATACCCCAGTGGGTCGCAACCACTGCAACCCCAACACGGGTGTTCTCATTCAGCAGCTCCTGTGGGACATTTGGCCACGACTTCTCCCCTCCCTCCTCCACAAGAAGTGGGAACATATAGTTTTCTTCGTACTGCTCAGACCCCAGAAAGCACACAAACACACACAAATTACAATGCCCACCTTACTTCCCTCTTCTTGGGGAGAGTGTTCTTCCCTACATCCATCTATGACTTAATCTTTCTTGTGCCCCTTAAAAAGCCCCAAAGACACATGATCCATAGAGGAGTTTTTGTACTGAGTGGAACAATAAAACATTATCTCCCTCAAGGTCATCAAAATACAACAAGAAGTCTTTAGCCAGCCATAAAACACATCAGTACTGCTACATAAGTGCAATGTATGTTCTGTCCAGGAGATGGAAGTATGCACATCTGAAAGATTTGTATTACAGCAAAAGTCATAATCACAGTCAAATTACAATCTAACATTCTAGAAGGAGAATATACAAAAATAGTTCTCCTAGAACAGTTGCCAGAAAACAAAACTGCGCTAAGATTAAAGTTACATATGTGTAGAGGGAAGGTTTGCATTGGCACTGAACTCTGTTTTGAACTGTTGGTATAGCGTAGTAGTGTATGCATTTGTGTGTGATAACTAATGGAAGTGTGTGATCCTGTTTGAAAGTCCACTCCACCGCACAGCGTGTTAATGCAAGCTCAGCGTTCACGTGGGCGCTCTGCACGCCGTTGGCACTACTCCACCTGCTCCACCTGTCTGCCGTAGGCAGGCGAAGGTGTCAGGCATTACAGACTCTCAAGAGAGGTCCATGACACTACCAAACTCTGAAGAGTCAGTTCTGAATTTCAGTTCTGAACAATCCTTGCATAACTTACTTCCCTCTGACATCTGTTTCTAGAAAGACAAAGCACAGGCATGTGCTACAGTTAGATTTCGAATGTCACAAGATAGAATTATGTCATTTTCATTCCAAACCAGACATCATTTCTCAGTCATGTGGAACGTCAGGTTACAAGCCTTCTTGCAAGTAACACCAGTGCACATTCCACCCTACCTTCCTAAACAATTATCTTACTAATTTCCTGGTCACACAGTCCAGAAAAAGGTTCTGCATCATAAAGGTCTTTGTAAAGGGCAAGCTGCTTTTACCCATTTTCTCGCCCTTCCACAGAAGTCCTGCTTACCAGCCCAGAGGGGAGGGATGTGTATTTCCAAGCACCTCCAGGTAACCGTTCAGAACAGCCAAACTCCTGCTGCTACTGCGGAGCACGAGGGATGTCTGCATTGAGTTTCAAGCGCCTGGAGAAAGTGTGGTGAGACCATTCTGGGGTGTCAGAAAGAGGACAAGCTGTGGCATTTCAATACCGATTTGAAAAGAAGAAAGACAATGACGTCATGAAAACTGAACAAAACGGTTTGCTGGTTTTTGTTGCCTTCCACAGATTCTGTACTAGTCTCTCAAAGGATGTGGTTGTCAAGTGGTTGCATTAGAGCCTTTTAAAACTCTTTGCAAATACCTGCGTGCAGCCGCTGTGACTTCTGGCAAAAGACTTAGTAATACGATGCAAATAAGCACTGTCTAAGTGATTTCTGGATTGTGATGCAAAAGTATTTCTAAGGTCCCTACAAATATACAGAACAATAATAAGGGATATGTATTCCCACATGTGCTGAGCATTTCAGAATGTCCTGGATGTCCGCGAAGGAAGCTGCTCTTGAAGGAATTGTTGTTAATACGTTTTTATCTTGTGGACATAAGCAATGGCCGTAGACTCTCTTTGTAATTTATAGAGCACTAGTGCTCCAAGGCTTGAATTCCACATACAATTTGGGATCTGAAAGGAAAGATAAATTTTTTGTAAAGTTGCTGCATACGTGACATAAGCAAGAAAAGCTTTTATGCTTTTAAAAAAAAAATCATTTCTGTTAGACTTGAAAAACTGTTATGACAGGCTGGTAACAAGGCCCAGTTCAAATGTTAACAAGTATTTATAGCTCGTGAAGTATAGATGAAGAATTAACAAACATGTTCCATCAAACAGTTTCGACTGACAACAATGAGTAATGCATAAGTAAACTGTATGCACGCATAGGGAGTTCACAGCCCCGTTTCACTACTGGAGCCATAGCTCGTGCTGGTCACAGTGCATCACTGCTACTTCCCACACTTCAGCCTCCTACTGCACGCACTGACTTTGTGGAAATCTGAGTCCGCAGGCTTTGCTGGATTACTCATTACTCGCGTGTAGCTGTTAATGAGAGGAAGGCTGGGTTTTGAAAGTAGTTGGAATCTGTTGAGTGAGAGTCTAGACTGAAAAGAGCAAGTAGTTGGAGTGAAAACTGTTTCACCTCCTGAACATAATTGACTGTCTATCTGTAGCCAGAAAATGCAAGCTTTATTCTCTCTGGGATTTTAAATCTCTCTCTACAAGTTTCTCTTATTTACTCTGTGTGTCATGCTTTGCATATATAAGCTTTTTGTTATTACCCTTTTGTGAACTCAGGATGACTTGCAAGTGGTCTTCCTCTTTTGGGGATGTAAGGCTCTTCAAGGGGCAGTATCTGTGAAGAGGATTTATGTTTGTCTTTTTCTGGTAGGCGGACAGGAAAAGATCAGGGTAGTTTTTAGGGATTTTTCAATTTCACGGCCGTAATATGTGCTACACACAACGTATTGTGAAAACAGGCTTCAGCAAAGCAATGTGTGGCTGTTGTTCTTTGTGGCTGCTAAATATTTTTTAAGTTTCGTAATCTTCTGGTAAGAAAGTAATTCTGCTTTTTCCTTGTGACGTGGAGCATGGGATTCTAAAGTTAGGTACATGGCAACGTTTGCTCTGAAATGTCCTTACTATGCATCTTAATACTATAACTGGTGACTACATGGAATACTGATGGCCTAGTTAAAACAGTGCTTGTCAGAAGCAATTACTGTTTTTTCTCTTCAAGCAATAGGTGGTCTGTCTTTTATTACATTTCAAAGAGGTCTCGAAGCTCGTGCCTCATCTCCTTCCTCACTTTCCTCCCCTCCCGACAGGAACTTGTGCCAAATGCCTTGATTTTATCACTTCTTCCTCATCTCCAGCCTGAATTTACTCCTGGCCAGTTTACAGCTACTAATTCTTGTGAGGACTTTGTCATTCAGCTCTTCTGTTACTGTTTTATGGTTCCTGTAACGTGCTAGAGGCTGTGTATCTCGCTTGGCCTACCAGTCCTGAGAAGCCATCCCGAATCTCCCTTCGGTACGGCAGACAGAACCGTTACAGCTCTTTTCAAAACAGACGAATGCTTGTGCTCACAAGGCACACCAGCAGCCCTGCGGCGGCTGCCAGCCGCCCCTCAGCGATCCTAGAGAGCGACGCCGGGCCCAAGGCGTGAAGTTTCCCGGAAATGCAGCCGGGTCGCTCCGCTGGAGCAAGGCGGAGTGCCCGGAGCCCACCCCGCCTTTGCCGCCCAAACTGCCGTTCGCTGCATGAGCCCCTTGGCTCCCCCAGTCCCTAGCAGTCACAACAACATCATGTTCACAAACGTTGAGCTCTTGCTCAACCCCCTTGGGATTTGCACTTCCACCGTCAGGCTCTTCTATAACGTGGGTTGTTCAGCTTGTCCGAAACGGCTTTCCAACGTCCCGCTGAGGCCGAGTCGTACTGGGCAAACACCCACTTGCTCCCGCGGCAGCGTTGCCCGCCTCCTCCTCGGTTCTCTCCCCCCGTAACCCGCGGAACCAAGAGCACAGGCCGGTCCCGTGTTTCACCAGGTGCAGCAGGGACGCAGCTCCTCGGAGCCAGCGGGCCCCGGCAGCCGGGAGGCGGTTACCAGACCGCCCAAACCTACCGCCCAAACCTGCGGCCCCCCGGGCCCTGCCCGCCCGGGCCGTCAACGCCCGCAGGGCGCAGCACGCCCGGCCGCCCCGCGGCGGCCCCCGCAGTGCCTCCCGGCGGGGCGGTAGCGGGCCGCCCCCGCGGGCCGAGCATGCTCAGTGGCGGCGGCGGCGGGGCCGGCGCTGGCCCCGGTCCGCTGCCACACGGGGCGGCGGGGAGGCAGCGCGGCGGATCGCGCCGGTCCTTCCCCATGGGCAGCCGGGCGGCGGACGGCGCGGGCAGCGAGCAGCCCCCAGGTGGGAGGCGGGGGGCGCCCCGCGCTTCTCCGCCGGCACGACCGGGGCTGGAGCCGGCGGGCAGCTGCGGGGACCGGGCCGGCGCCGGAGGGCTGCTCTGCAGCGCCGGAGTCTGCGCTCCTGCGTGAGGAGCAAAAGCGGCCCGGTCTGGTTTAATGCCCCGGAGCCGGGAGGGTGGAAGTTTTGTGCGGATTTTAGTTTTCAAACCTGCAACTTATGTTTCCCTCTGTCAATTTATAATACTTTTTTTTTTTTTTTTTTCCCCCCTTTTGTATTTCGAGAAGATGGCATGCCAGAAGCAGTTGGTGAGGAATCAAGAAGGCTTACTAGAGAACAGCTATTTACAGTGGCTGCGACAGCTTCTATAAACTTCAGTTCGATGATATGCTATTCAATCCTGGGACCCTTTTTCCCTTCAGAGGTAAACAAACAATTTAGCCAACTACTCTTTAGATATTTTTTTGCATGTTGAAGCTTTTAAAAGGATTTTGAACACCGTGGGAGCTTTATGGCTGACTATAAGCTCCAAGTTAGACTTTTCAGTTGTGGGAATTCGTAGTGATAGCCTGATGCTGGCTAAAATAGATTAGAGTGTGTGTAACGGTGATATGGATTCTGTCCATGGACTGATTTCCTCTTCCCTGTGGCTGCAGAAGAGACAGCAAATTAATGATATGAGATAGAAGTTGAAATGGGTTATTGGAGAAGTGACGTAGTTTTTTACTCAGCGTTGCACAGCGGTTTGGTAGTAGAGCTGAGATTAAAACTCTGCCCATGTTGCCCATGTCCTGACTTGCATTTCAGTGCCTTAGCCACTCAGTGACTTTATTCATAGCTACCGCTCTGTTCACTTGTGTTGGGCCATCATTCACTGTGTTAAACTTCCTGACCTAGCAATTGGAGGGGAAAAAAAGCGAACAATTGCTGCGTATGTTGAGTGAATAGAATGTTTAAATATAGGATAAAAAAAAAAAAAGGTCATGGTGCCTTTGCAGCAGAGGTTCATTTCTATTATGACCAAGTTGTTCCCAAGTATTAACAAAGAAGTGTTAAGATTATTTTTGCTCTGAATATTCCTATGTAGTGCTTGTGCCCAAGTAAGTGTATTTTGCCAGCTGGATCAGTACAAAATTTGCCTGGTGCTTGTTATGGGGAGGCGTGGTACAGTGAAGATAGCATATCTGTTCTCTGCCCTTTCACCATGCTAGGGATCAAAGCTTTGTAGCTAGCTCCGTTGTATGCCAGCTGAAGCCACCTGTATAAAGTGATCAGTTGCTCAGTAGTTCAGCAAACAGCACAATGTTTCTGTCCGTTGAGGAATGAATGTTGCTTTGCCCTTGATTACATATAGCTTAAGTAGAAGTACAACATATCTTTAAATTGCTGTGTTGTTACCTTATGAGCCCCTACTGCCTTTGAGAAAGCAAATTGCTTTGTAACTGTGCTAACAGAGAATTTAAAAAAAAAAAATTAAATCTATAAGGCAGGAATGTTATTCACCTCATGAATTTGCCTCCATCTTTACACAGTTGTGATCTTTTCTTGCAGGCAGAAAAAAAAGGTGCCAGTAACACTGTTGTTGGCCTGATTTTTGGGTGTTTTGCTTTGGTCAATTTCTTGACTTCTTTAATCTTGGGAAATTATGTAAGTATAACTGAAGCTGTAACTTATTTCTGTAATAGATAGTTTTCTAAGGCTGAGCAAAGAGATATCTCTTCAGTTGCACTCCTGCAGGCTTCTGTCTGCAGTAACTGAAGCCTGGCCAGTCAGTCCGACTCTGATAGAAGAAGTCTTGTCAGTACAATTTAAAAATTGCTCTTTGACAGTTCTTGAGGGTTGCGTAGGGTGGCAGACATGTAGCTGTTTTGTCTCTCTGGTTAACTGTTCTGTTTCCTTCAGAGTAATCTCTAATCAGGTCTCCTTTCTATTACCTCCTTTCTTTCTACTCCCCATTTTATTTATTGCAATTGCTTAATATATTCTGTTTGCCTTTGGCTCTATTCTTAAGGTGTTTGTTTTGGGTTTTTTTCTTTAGTTAGCTACACCCCTTCTTTTCTGGTATGTTGTCCTTTTCTTAACATTTCCTCCTATTATGACTCTCTGCTGTTTAACTGTTTCCCCTTATGCTTCCTTATATAGCCATGTGAAATAAATGGAGACAGTTCTTACAACTTCAGTTTTCCCACAGATTCAGGGGTTTTCTCATGCTGGAGAAATTACAAATAAATTATATAACAGTTTGCTTGTTTATATGCTGGAGCGCTGCTGTCTATGCGTTTTTGTCTAGGGTTGCTCAGGATCATACCCTGAGCTGGGGCTGCTGTGGTTTTGCAGTATTTCTCTTTCTTTGGGTGGGCAGTCTCTTTGCTGGCCCCATGGTGAATGATTTTCTTTGGTGGTGAGGTGGCTCATCAAGGGATCACACAAGTGCCATTGGTTAAGCCCAGGCTTGGTGCCTGTGATGGCATTCAGCTATGGCACAACCCTTACCAAGTACTTTACAAGGGAGAGAAAGAGTAAGCGCGCCATCCTCGCTGCAGACAGATGAAGTAAGCACCAGTAGAGGTGGACAGTCTAGCAATCAGAAGTCCTGAGTGTTTCAGTGAAACTGGGCAAAATGTGGGCTTTAGTAACAATGGCTGAAACACAGGGACTTTGTCCAGGCCTGAATGAGAGTCTGAAATACCTGCTGTCCTCAGGGGAAGTTACAGCATGGAACTAGAAGCTCAGATGTACTTTGTTATGGGATTGAGTTAGCTTTATGGCATGCCTCTCATTGTCCTTCACCGTGATGATGGAGTCTGAAATGAAGTAAGGTGGGGTCCTTTCCCCAGTAATGGATGAGGAAGCCCGAAGCTACCATGCTTCCTATGCCAAGGCTTTGCGCTATTAAAAGTTGTGACAAATTTGCTTTAAGATCAGCTTCCATGGACTCTCCTGAGCCATAATACATGACACGTATTGCTGACTTCGCATCATTGACAGCGCTGGAGAGGGAATGTATTACTTTCCGTTTGTTTATAATCAGGGATGCTGCTGTAAACTGCTGCTGTGCAGAAGCTGCAGCACAGTGCTGTGAAATAGTTAACTGCACCATTGTCTTACCATTCTGAAAACTAGGTTAAGTCACTTAACAGTTTAGAATATTTTTAGATTCAGTATTGCATGAAGGCACACCGACAGGAGTGGTGTCTCCAGATCTTTTAGTTACGTATGCCTTAAAGTGCCCATAACATTTCTATTTCTTAACAGTAACTTACTTTGAAAGATTTTTCCTCTAGGCTTGAAATAATAACATGTAAAAAAGGTTCTTTTTTATTTTACAGCTTACACATATTGGAGCAAAATTCATGTTTGTGTCTGGGATGTTTGTTTCAGGATGTGCGACCATTCTTTTTGGGTGAGTAATTTTGGTTGGTTGGTTGGTTTTGTTGCATTTGTCTTCTAATCATTTTCATCTATATGAAAAGATGGACACAAAACAAAACTGGAAACTCTTGGGCATCTTTTGGGTCTTGGTTAGGTCCCCTAACTTTTTGCATCTTTACTTTTTATCCATCCCTTTGAAAGCAGAATGAACACTTCTCCCTTTCAGTAGGTTTCAAAGCCTCTTTAGTACTTTGAAAGCAAAGGAAGAGGGTTCCACCTATTTAAATAACTACCATAGTTGATGAACTACAAGAAGTCCATCAAAATGCAGGAATAAGGGAACTATTTATGCATAATGTTTTAATTCTTCTTTTCTAAAAAATATCTAGTGCAAATGAGGAGCTTTGCCTGGCAGGCAGAGAGGCTAAGCCACTCGTTTTAGTAAAATTAAAGTTTTATTAACAACAAAGGAAGCTCTTATTAGTTAGTTGTAACTCATTGTGACAGGCTCCTTGCACAGTTGCTTGCAAAAGTTATGAAATACAACAGAAGATGGCATTAGAGTTTTTCACAGGTTGTGTTTCATGCTTTTTTCACCACCAAAGAAAGGGGAAAAGGAGAAAGCTGCCAGAAATAATTCGGTAGAGTTTGAATGACTTCACCGATGTGGTTCAAAAAGATGTGGCAATAGAAAGCTTTGAGTGTCTTGTAGCTGTGTCCTTTCAATGAGTAAGAAATTATGTTCCAGGGCCTTTAGTAGATGAATTGTTGCATCCTGAGAGATCTTCATTTACTGTTTTTTTTTTTTCCAGAATGCTGGACAAGGTGCCAAATGGACCAATGTTCATCGGTTTGTGCTTTTTAGTAAGAGCAATGGATGCAGTAGGTTTTGCAGCAGCAATGACAGCATCGTTTTCAATCCTTGCAAAGGCGTTTCCCAATAATATAGCTACTGTCCTGGTAAGTGCAAAAATCAGCGTTACAGCTGAGTACCTGCAGTATGATAAATTGCCAGTAGGCAGCCTAAAACCAGATGGAGAAAATCTGCTGTCTCATGTGCAGGCATATTTGAAATCATCATGTAATGTTTGTAGTCTAGAATTACAATCCTAGAGCAAGTTTAGACCTTAGCATAACTTCAGTTAGACATAAAGTAAGCAGTGTGTGTTGCTTATATTTTGAATATAGCTGAGCATTGGTGGCAGTAGTTATCTCTTCAGTTGAAATCAGGCTGTTAAAATACTAATACAGCTTTTAGTGACTACTTCTAGATAGATAGTAAGAATCCGTGTGGATTGGTTCAAGAAATTTGATCATTCAAATAGTGTTTATTTAAATGACTGGAAGATGCAAAACTGGAAACAATTTTGATTTCATTTTTCTAATCTATTGATAAAAGTGATGTATGAGAAGAGGAGAGCTACAACTTCTTGAAACCTGAGGGCACTATTTCTGGTCATCAATGATTCGTTTCAACCAGAGATATTACCCTTATTTAGGTGGTTTTTAGTCAGTGTTAGGGGGGAAAAAACCCTTTTGTATTTAATAAAATGCTGCTTTTCCGTTCTCTTTTTCAATAAATTCTGGTTTCAATCCAGATACAGACTGACCAAAATAACTGGGTTAAATTTTAATGAGTGAACAAATGTTAAGAACATCCTTCAGAACATTTAATAAGATGGGAAAAGTTGATGCTTTTATTAATATTGCTGTTATGTTGTATAGTTACTTCTATAAATAAATGTCTATAAAAATATGACCTCCTAACTAGCAGAAAACTGATAAATTGGATCAGCAGTGTTACCAGTTTTCAGCCCACCTTTTACCCATTGGGTGCCCTAGAGAATGTATGCAGAAGTTATTAAATGTAGGTATGTCAGCCTTGTAGAAGTGGGAAGATCAGCATCTGTCAACATGATCCCTTTGTGGGAGGAGGTATGAACTTCAGAACATAAGCACTATCACTTTTCTTACAATAGCAGGTTTACCTTATTCCTCCCCTGATCTATAATAATGCAATGCCTCCGCTCCCGCCCTCCAATAATTCATTAACTGAGAAGGGCTAAATGATGTACAGCCTGATTTGAACTGTTCTCACCAATCATAAACATTTTTTGTGCTTGGTGAACAACACCAGTAACAGCATTATTTGGATGCAGTTATATTAACTTATGGGCATTCCATGTGTTGAAGTTTACCAAAACATCTCAAATCTACCTAGAACTAATTCTGAGGTCTTGCTAGTTATATGCTGTTATTAGTTATTTCCTTTCCTAAGAAAGGAAGAGGCTGGCACCCTAGAACCCTAGGCTGACCTAGGGCAAAGAACTTGGCTATTGCTGACTGTGCCCGCTCTCAGGCCATTTGACCACTCTGAATTGTATCGGTAAAATTGATGATGAGGATGAATCTCTATACTATCTTTCTGGGTCCCAGAAGTTAGCAAAACTTTAACTGTAAGCAGTTATTACTACCAGCTGTTACTTTTAAAAGGGGGTAGTCTAAGCACTGATTAGTCAAGTATTGAGGCAGATGTTGACAGTGGTGGCTATGGTGTTGTAACACAAAATTTAAGTGTATTATTGTCCTCTTGAAAATTAGTATCTTATAAAAGATGGCAGATTATTAAATTATAGCCAAAATAATCTGAGTTATCCCCATTGCAATTTCACTGTTATTTCCTATCCCTAGTCAGTGAGTCTAAACAGTCAGTTGTGGAGAAAAGACTTTAACTTGTCACATGTACCTCATCCCACCAGATAATGACCCATCCAAGTAGGCTTGTTTGGGTCCTTCCTCTCAGGCTGGAGTGTAACTGCAGGTGGGAGAGTTGATGGCTTCAGCCTGAGTTGTCCTACAGATGCTTTCCGTCAGCAGAGTGTTTTGTCTTGCCTCAGGACTGGGATGTGTTAGGTGACGGCAGAGTGGCTAGTGCCGCAATGCAGGTGGTTTCCACTTAGTGAAGCAAAGGAAGTGATGGCTGTCATGCAGACAACTGCGAAATTCGTTTCACCAACCCACTTTGTGAAGGTCTGTGCTAGCCATTATCCCCCTTAGTGATGTAGTGCCTTTTTCTTTTCACTAGCCTATGTTGTGCTGCTCCTCAAAAAAATGGATTGCTTTTACTGTTATACTAGAGCATTCTTTTTTTTTGCTTGCTTTCTTTTTCATCCTTTAGGGCAGCCTTGAAATTTTTACAGGACTCGGACTGGTGCTGGGCCCACCTTTAGGTGGCTTTTTGTATCAATCGTTTGGTTATGAGGTCCCTTTCATTACACTGGGATGCATAGTGTTGGTCTTGGTGCCCCTGAATATGTGCATGTTACCAAAATATGGTAAGCACCCTTCTTCCTGTCTTCTTTGCTTGCCTTAATTTCTCATGTATATAACTGCGTTTTAGAAAAACACCAGTTTCTGAGTCTGATACAGAGGACAAAGCTCCACGTGAGATAACTTGTGATCTTGATCAGGCCAATGTTTTAATGCAAACTAGAATTAATGTGTGCAGATGGCCTGGAATGAATCCGACATCTCATGCCCATCTCTGCAAACACTAAGAACTCTGTGTGGAAGTGAACTGAGCTAAATTTCTGTTCTCTTTTGTCTCTTTAGCTTCAGAGCTTGTAAAGGATCAATTGTGTCATCTTTGTATCAGCTTCTCATTGCAGCTACTCGAAGAAAAGATGGAGATAGGTTTTGCCTAAAACAAGAGAACTTGACATGTTTGAGGGGGTAACAGGGGAAAAAAACAGAATTACAGGAAGAACAAAAGGAGTTCATTTGTACTGAATGATGCAGGATCTGATTAACATGAAAGGATGTTAATAAATCAGGGGTTTAACTGAAGTGCTGGAGGTCATATAAATTTGTTAAATTTTAGATGGTCCTGCTTGGACAGAAAGTTAACTTAAAGATAAATCTTCACACAAGATTGTAATTGCAAGGTTGCAGTTCTATTAGTCTTTTCTAGAATAAAACCTGGTAACTGTAAAATACTGTTTTTAAATTTTTTTTCCTCTTAAATATGAAAAACTTGGAGAATAGCTTCGTATATATTGGCTTCTGGAAGAAACTTACAGTGATTAACCATGTGCTGCTACTGCTAGCTTCCCCCCCACTGCCCTGAGCTCTGAAATTGTGTGGAGTCATGATATTACTAGCCATTTTGAAACTACATTAAATAAACGTTAGCTCTGGGCTGGTGGATGGTGATGAATGAACTTTTAGTTCTGTGTATACTTTGGGACCACATTCAGCTACTAAAGCACCAACAGCATCAGGAAGGGAGCCTGCCTTAGAAATGGCATCTAACCGTGACATCTGAAAGAAGCTTCCTGTCTGGAGTACAAACTGAACGTGTAGGAGACCTGAATGACTAATTGCTTAAAAATTCAGACAGATGCCAACTGATAAATAGCAATCTTTTTAGTTTACTTTCAACTATGTTCCTCTGGTTGGATATGAATGATTCGTGCATGTGTGCATGTTGTTTTCAGTTGAAGTATATACATGAGATTTTCATTGTATAAGGGCCAGCAGAGAAGTAACTGTATTTTTGCATAATTGGGAATAGTACATGGGTTGGTTCTTTTTGAGTTGGGGATTTGCAATGTTGGGATCCAAATTGTGTACTTTTCTTCTTTTATTCACCTATCAAATTTGGTTTTTTAATAATATAAATATTATTAATATAAAAATAGGGTAGTGTGTAGTAGTCTGCTATTGACTTTCATTTGTTAGATAACAAGAGTAATAGGACTAGAAAAAGGGAAATACTGATTTCTTTTCTAAAGCAAGAAGATCAATCATGAGCTTATGCTGCTGAAGATAATGCAATCTCCCTGCCTTTTCTCTTGAAACAGATTCGATCCCTAGCAAGGACTCCTTTTGGAAGCTCATTCTTCTGCCGAAAGTCTTACTACTCTGTTTTATTATATTTTCTTTAAGTGCGTGCTTGGGCTTTTTGGATCCCACAATGTCTCTATTTATCCTAAAGAAGGTAAGTCCTGTTAATGTGCAGGGAAGTCTTGACTTGTTAAGTAGTAAATAACCAGTTATAAATGTGGTTTAAATATCCTAAACAAAATTAAGCCTTTTCCAACTACATTGCTTTAATTAACTGTCAGTAATATGATTTCCAGATAACTTAATTTCCACAGTACTGACAAATCAGTTTCCATTGACTCCATCTGTTGCCGCTGGGTCTTGGTAACTTTGAGAATGAGGAACTGTAAGGCCTTCAAAAGTATCCTTTTTCCACTTAACTGGCTTTCAGCTACAGAGTACATTTTCTGAACAGGGCATAGCAGCTGGTTTTGTAAACGAGGGACTTTTTCCTCCTTTCTGGAAGCAAAGTCTGTAAAATGGCAACAGTCACTGAGAGCTGATATGTCTCTTGATGTGGACATTTGTTTTCCCACGTGATGTCACAGCTCTGCCTTCTTTTACGCAAATGCCAAAATTAAACTGATTTCAACTACGTAGCCTGCCAGCTGACTTTTTCAGTCACTGATTTTAAAAAGGCAAATGGTGTTTGATTTGTTTAGTTTCTATTTATTTTAATATTTGTTTCCTACTTAATTTTGCTTATTTATTTATTTTATTTTATTTACCTTCAACATGGTGTTGAAGGTAATGAATATGAAGTAAACAGTTTAAGATTCAGTTCCTGTGGGAAATTCAGCAGTGCTTTTTGAGTGGTTTATTAGTTGTTTTTCCAGGGAGTAGTGTTTCACAGGTTATTGTGCTCCTACTTTTGCGCTGTCTGGTCCAGTACTTAGAGCACTCATCCAGGGTGGAGGAGAGTTGGTGCTAACCTCTTCCATCAGTGGAGATGTGAATGTACATTTTCCATCACCTGAGAGGGATCTGTAATTATTCCACTGTAGAATATTGTGCACTTGTGTGGCTCTTCTGCTTTCCCTCTGCTCTGTGCCAACAGATGCTTGCTGTGAAATGGCTGTAGCCTTCTTGGCAGGTGTTCTAACTGCTGAATTAGTTACTATCATGTGCTTGCATATGGCAAGGAAATAGTGAATATTTATGTAGTCCATGCCATATGAAACATCTTGGAATACCTTCTAACTGGTAGTTAAAGCACTCATTTGAGAGACTAGGATGCTTTTGTTTCATTACACATTTTGTTTCAAAACAGAAATGTGACACTGCATTAGGAATGTGTAGACCTCAGGGTGTTTGCAAAAAGCCTCTTTACTCATTCTTATAAAAATCCTTCTTTAGTTGGAAAGCCAGAGTTGTGTTTGATAGCACTACTTACTTGTAAGATGATTAGCAGTGGATGACTACAGCATTTGTGCTTTTTTAAGTGGAAATAAAACTGAAGATTGGAGAATTAAAGACTAAATCCATCTAAATCTCAGTGTCTGAAGTGTCTATTTCAAATTGCCAGTTCCTGATGTTAGAATCCAGTGTGCTGGTGTAGGGACATAGCATAGTGTTTCCTCCTGATATTTTTTAGGCTTTATCTGAATACAGTTTTGTCAGAAGTTTTCATTCCATGCTTAGAAATGGAAGTGAAAGGAAACTGGAGATCTGCTGATGACTTCAAATACCTCTGTATGGTATCAGTAAAATACTTAAAATTATACATTTCAGTACATTGACCTAAAATGTAATTCTTGGATTATGCTTTAATGAATGTAGTATATATGGTTTTATATATGGTTTTATATATGGTTTTATATATGGTTTGACGTTTTGGGGGGGGGGGGGAATGTGTTATTTATTTCTTTATTTTATTTTTCTTCCTTTCCACAGTTCAAACTCCCAGCTGGTTATGTGGGCTTGGTATTCCTCGGTTTGGCACTCTCATACTCCCTGTCTTCTCCCCTCCTCGGACTCCTCAGTGACAAACTGCCAGTGAGTACTACGCTGCTGTTTGTGCAGGGTTAGTCTGTGCATTTAGTTAAAACTGGAGGACTTCCCATATTGAAGCAATGGCTGTAGGCCTGGTTCTGTAAAGGGCTCTGTCTTTTAGGATCTTGCACGTGCGCTGAATACGGCCAACTTGAAGGTCTCTTTTGCAAGGTCTGGGTAATATGAGAGTGTCCAAAATAGTGAAGGATGTGGGACAAGTATCCTGTAGTGGAAATGTGTTGAGCTTTTCTGGTAGACTAAGCACAACCTATTTCCAGACAATATGGAATGGAGGGTGGGAAAATATGTGCCAGTTATCCATGCTTTTGATCACATCTATTAGCTTTTGAGAAGAGGTGTAAAGATGTTCTGGTTAGCTGTATTGACTTTATCTCTTAAAAGGTCTAATACCTGAATTAGATCAGCACGGTGGCTGGCTATAGTTCTGTAGCTCTTAACTGCACCATAGAAGGAGACTTTTGACAGTGATATATCTAAAACTGCCTGGTTGACAGCCACTGCTGATTGATCAAGGCAAACTACACTTTGAATGCCGTGCAAGAAGGACAGCGCCAGTTTTCTGACGCTGTTTTTTCCTGACACAAACTGATAATGGCCTTTGTACATGGGAATTGCATGCAATGCTACATGATACTTCTTATACTAAGGAAGAGTAAGACCTAAAATACTTTGCTAGCAGAGAAGGACTGTTACTCAGTATCCTAAAGAAATATCTGTATTAAGCAGCTACTGCCAGTGGTTACTGGAGTGGCAAGGAGACATGAATTCAGTGTTGATGGTGTTCAGAACTGGCAGAGAAATTCCCAGTTTGTGTGTAATGATGGTCTCTACAAGAACCGTGCTTTTCAGGAGAAGATTTAATAGAAGGATATTAGGAAAGACAAAATAGTTGCATTACAAATTTACATCTCTAAATTACATACTTCTTCCTTTTCTTTCACAGTACCTCAGGAAGTGGCTGCTGGTGTCTGGAGGCTTAATGACAGCATTGTGCTTTTTCATGTTAGGACCTGCTCCTGTACTGCACATTGAAAGGTACAGAACTGCCTCTTCTTGAGCCTGTCCCCTTACAAAATCTTTTTGTGATAGCTATCATGATCATAGTCATGAATGTCCACAAGTCTGTAATTGGCACCTCTGACTGAAACGGGGGTTTTTTTTAACTTCTAACATGAGACCATGAAAGTAAAGTAGTGGAAGCATCTGATAATGGAGATTTTACAGCTTGAAATAGATCCTTTTCTTTTTGCTGTTACTCTGCTTATGTTAATGTGTGTGGTAGGAAGAATGCTGCTTTTTAATTTTCTTTCCTCACAATTCTGTGGCATTTCCAGTGCAGCAAGACAAAGTTCTCTTTCTATCTTACTTTTAAGTTTTCTCTGTTTCATCAGTGTTTCTTAACTATGAGTTTTACTTGCTTGGCTGTGCAGCAGTATTGATTTTTCTTCTGTCTGTGCTTAGCTTAATGAGGAACATGCCAGATTATAGCTTTGTTTTCAGCTAGCTAAGTAAAGACAATGTCAGTTGCAGCTGAACACTGCATTGCCATATCTCTCAAGTTAATTCACTGCAAAACACTCTGCTACATTTACAAAACAGCTGTACAGTCCTATTGTCCTAGGTTGTATACTCTGTTAAAGCTGATGATAGGCTTGCTAATGTGCAGAATTAGTCAAGTCGTTCCTCCTAGACTTCTAATTTTTGAAGATCATAAAGAGCTGATGAGAAAAAGAAATTGGTAAAATCTTCAACATTCTTTTCTTTAGCTGAGTCTGTTTGGTTATAATGTATTAGGCTACAAAATTTTAGCTACAAAATCCTTCACTTGTGCAACAAGCTTGGAGCTTGGATGTACGTATTGCTGAGTTAAGCTCATCTGTCTACCTCTTCTCTATGTGCTCCCCTTAAAATGAACTACATTTAATAAGGAAATAAGCACAGGATTTTCAAGTTCTCTTACAAAGTCTTTTTTTAAGCATAGAACTGTATTTTTCAAGTCTTAATGTTCAGTTAAAATAGAGCTCTTCTTGGCTTCAAGAAACCTATTTTTTTGGTCGGTCATGGAGAGCTAATAGTCAAAGGGGTGGGTTCCTTACTTGAAAAGAGTGTTCAGCAACTAATTTCTTTTAAATACCTCTTTTTCAGTCAGCTGTGGCTGTTTGTGTTAGTGCTGGTTTTGATTGGCTTTTCCCTTGGCATGAGTGCTATCCCAGTGTTTCCAGAGATACTGCACTGTGCATAGTAAGTAACTCGGGTCCAACGCGTCTTTCATGTTACTGACAGTAGGAAACTGCAAGTAATTTTCAGGGGAAAATCTGAAGTGTGGATTTGGTGTCGCTTTTTTCACCTTTTTTGAGACAAAGGCAGCGAGTTGTACTTTAATTCTTTCACTACTCTTTTGTCTTAGTTTTTTCTGACTGAGCACTCCAGTCATTATACTCAAAATACAGTTTTGTAAATGTGTACCTCAGTACTGTGAACCCACTGAAGTCCATCAGACTGTGAGTCTTATAGCATGGGGCACCTATGTGTAATTTCATATACGCAGCATTTATTTCAGCTCCTGAGGATGATTAATAGCAAGCAGTTTTCACTGGATTTTCAGACTGTGTTGGCTTTAACAGCTGCACCTACGTGCGTCATACTTGCTTAAAGTACAAGGTCTGTGATGTGGCTTGGCAGTGATCATCTAGATGGGTCTTGATTTAGTCTTATTAGTATGTTCCTCTTGGAACAAGGTCTCTCCTTCTTAAAAGCCACTTGTCGCTGTTTTACACTTGCTGTATGAAACATGGGGAATAAGCGATGGTGTGATGTTAGGAATCTTATTCAGAAGACATCAGAGATGGGGAGTAGCACTGCAATACTCCAGAGAGGCAGCAAAGAAGAAAGTACTGGGTAAACAGACATGATTCCACTGTACAGTTTTGCTTCTTAACTATTTCTGTTGCATGTAAATTAAAAGGAAGGAAAAAACCCTGCTTATAGGGGAAGGCTATAGACTGAGACACAATAACGTGTTGTTCTACTGTAACTGGTCTGTCCTTCCGCAGTGAGAATGGATTTGAAGAAGGTCTGAGTCTGCTGGGACTGGTGTCTGGGCTCTTCAGTGCCATGTGGTCCCTTGGGTAGGTATGCAGTCACCTTTTTGTAAGCAATGAGTGTTCAGTTGTTTTATGCTATTGCTGCACGAAAGCCTGCTGTATTACAACCAGAAGTCTGGCATTGCAGTCATTGTGTCGACCTTGATTCAAAAGGTTCTTGCTGAACAGGTGCCTAGTGGGCATCTTAAAACTTTTTACCCAACCAAGGGAATGGAGTCTGAACTTGTCTTCCTGGAAATGTTCCACGTCAGATGGGGCTCTGAGCAACCTGATCTAGCTAAAGACATCCCTGCTCACTGCAGGGGGGTTGGACTAGATGACCTTTAGAGGTCCCTTCCAACCTGAACCATTCTATGATTCTATGAATTGTATTGCCCTGCATATCAAAAAGCTGCACTGATCAGGCAGATGTTAGCTTGGCTTCTGTGTGGTCATTTTTGTTGTCACTGAAAGATTGAATACTTAATACAGAGAGAGGTGGACCTTGATTTTTTACAAAGCTAAGTCCACCCACATGGAGTGAGCTGACTAATTCTCTTCTCCCTTTTTCATTTTCCACATTTCCTCCTTTTGTCTGAGATAGCTTAGGGTAGAATCTTATCTTCTCTTTCAGTGACAGCCATTATTTAAGGTCTGTGTTTGTGTAGCTTAGCAGAGTGTGTCTGTGTTTGTTACCCAGCGGTCATCACAGAAATGAGTGAAAGGCACTACTGGCTGAGTGACCCTTCAGAGTTGTCACTCAGTGGGAAGTGACAGAGTTCCCCTGTTGACAGCCACTTCCAGGATTTTTTTTTAACCTGTGCTTGTAGTCCTCTCTGGCTGCAGATAGGGTTCAGTGGTAAAAATTTGCACCATTTTTTCCAAGCTAACTGAAGTTCTACCTGTCCTGTTTATTTGGTGTAGGGTTCAGTACAGATACAGGTGGTATAAAGTTACCAAACCCCAGTTTTATGCTGTTATCAAATCTGGTTTTATTATGTGACTTGCTTCCAGGAAGTGTAACTAGTTTTACAGATTTGTCCCTTTCTGTAGCAAGAGACCGTATCATGTAAGACCTTTCGTAAGTGGCAGCAGCTGCATACCCTTTCATGGCATTCTTAGGCCTGAAAGTGAAGGGCTGTTACATAGAGCTTGACCTTGTAGTGACCACATCTGTCACAATGTGCCTTCCCACTTGCCCTTATCAATCAGTCTTTTGTCTTCAAGTTTGAAAGGTTTACATTTTGAGGGATGAGAGTTTAAATTTCTTTTGTGGTAGAATTGATTGATGTAGATGCCCTGTTAGAACATGGTCCTTAATGGGGCTTCTAAGCCATTCCAGATACAGAACAGAGTGCATTCAGCTTTCTGATGTGGATCCTATTTGCAGCTGAGGAGGTACCAGACTGGTTAATTTGGGCCATGGCAAACAAAGAATTAATACTTATTGTGGATTATAGGAAAGTTAGGTCTGTGGAAGACAATCTCTTTGTTGTCAAAGGAGAGAGAATCAATGCAGGGAGTCCACAAAATGCAATAAAAAAGGTCTCTGAGAATATACGTTATTTCTTCTGTTTGGGATGCCAGTACCTCATTTTGATTTGTTGCAGGGCATTTGCAGGTCCCACTCTGGGAGGATTTCTAAATGAAAAGCTGGGTTTTGAATGGGCCGCAGCCATCCAAGGAGGATGGGCACTCTTAAGTGTAAGTAATTACACATTTTTTGCTTTTTATATCTATTGCAATTATGAGCTATTGCATAAGGTTACTATTATTACAATTGTAACTGTTTCCTCAAAGGGTCTTGCAACTGGAATATTCTATATCACTGAGGCAACAAGGAGAAGGTATGCTGAGATATTTATTCTTTATTTTGCTTGCAGCCGTATAGAGCAAACCTTTGAAAGCTGTGCTTCCATTTTTTCCTCATTACCAACCTGATAATGATAAGATGAGCAGTAAAAATACTGCTTAAATACTTTGTCTGTATGCTTTCCTGAATCACTACTGACCTAAACAGAGACCTAAACCAGCAATACCTGTACTATACAAGTAACTGGCCTGTGGCATTAATGAGCAAATGCTACTGTGAGCTGGAATTGGCTGGATGGCTGCATCCAGAGAGTAGTAGTCAACGGCTCAATGTCTGGATGGAGATCAGTGACAAGTAGTGTCCCTCAGGGGTCTGGACTGGGACTAGTACTGTTTAGTATCTTCACCAGTAACGTGGACAGTTAAGATTGAGTGCACCCTCAGCAAGTTTGCAGATGACACCAAGTGGTCAACATACCTGAGGGACGGGATGCCATCCAGAGGGACCTGGACAAGCTTGAGAAGTGGGCCAAGGTGAACCTCATGAGGTTCAACAAGGCCCAGTGCAAGATCCTGCACCTGGGTCAGGGCAATCCCTGGTATCAGTACAGGCTGGGGGATGAAGGCATTGAGAGCAGCCGGCTGAGTATGAGCCGGCAGTGTGCGCTCGCAGCCCAAAAAGCCAACCGTATCCTGGGCTGCATCAAAACAAGCGCAGCCAGCAGGTCGAGGGAGGTGATTCTCCCCCTCTGCTCTGGTGAGACCCCACCTGCAGTGCTGCGTCCAGCTCTGGGGCCCCCAGCACAAGAAAGACGTGGACCTGTTGGAGCGAGTCCACAAAGGTGAACAGAGGGATGGAGCACCTCTCCTATGAGGACAGGCTAAGAGAGTTGGGGTTGTTCAGCCTAGAGAAGAGAAGGCTCTGAGAATACCTTATTGCAGTCTTTCAGTACTTAAAGGGGGCCTATAAGAAAGATGAGGACAGACTTTTTAGCAAGGCCTGTTGCGATAGGACAAGGACTAATGGTTTTAAGCTAAAAGAGGGTAGATTTAAGCTAGATATGGGACAGAAATTATTTACCATGAGGGTGATGAAACACTGGAACAGGCTGCCCAGAGAGGTGGTAGAAGCCCCATTCCTGGAAACTTTCAAGGTCAGGTTGGATGGGGCTCTTAGCAACGTGATCTAGCTAAAGATGTCCCTGCTTACTGCAGGGGGGTTGGACTAGATGGCCTTTAAAGGACCTTTCCAACCTGAACCATTCTGTGAAATGATAGGTGTGAAAGCAATAGTACGTGATTCTGTGCAATAGTGGGGAACAAAATCCACTGGTCCGTGTAGCTCTTTCCACGTAATGTGTGGAGGTTTTGCTATAATGTTGGTATTGCATAAAAGTGTCTAGAGAATATTAAACCTGTTTCTTCCCTCCTGTTCTTTTCCTTGTGCAAACAGTTCCAGTTCCAGCCTGCAAAATCCTGATGGCAGTAGTGAAGAAAGAACTCATCTGATGGGCAGTGAAACATAGCCAGACACACTTTCAATTCTCTTTTTACTATTGTGGTTTAACCTAGTGTGGAGATGAGTGGACTTAACAGCATTTCATTATTCTGGAGCTGGGATACATGATCCCTTAGGGCACAAGCAATTGTGGTTTAGTTACAGCTGCATTAGTGTTTTGAAACACTAAACACTGACTGCCTTTCTTTTGGAAGTCCTCGTGTGGATTGGCCGAAGTGGTCGAAGTGGTGGGTAACTGTCAGATGTCAGCCTGTTAATTGTGTTCCATATACAGTGCACCACTGTGTGTGAAGAGGGGTATTTTCAAATACTGGTTTCTATACTTGAGAAATGTGCATTATTCTTGGGTAAAGCTACTATTTTGCTACCATGATTTTCTGTATTTTTTTAAAAAAAGTTCATTATCTTGTAATACTTTAATTGATAAAATGTTGAAACAGAATTTGAAATGACAAAGCATTAAGCACAACATTGTTTTCAATAAAGCAACTTTTTTCCTAAGTTTCTAGGCAACAGGAGAAATCTTTCTGTCTACCAGCACTTGTGTTAATCTTGAAAGTGCCTGAAAATGGGAGGCAAAGGTAACGAAGAGAAAACTTAGCATCTCCACACAGAACTAACTGATCTTCAGTCCTGGAGGAGACTTGTGTGTGTATGCATACGTACACAGACATATGTATGTTTGTATTGTGTATGAAGACTCAGCTTGGTGTGTGTGAGATCTGTTTTACTAATAAATGCCAGCTGGAATGTTTGTACTAATTGCCTCTGCAACAGTGACTCTATCAGAAGTCTAGGGATACTATTTTCCAACAATAGGAAAAAAAAAAATCTCCTAACCTTCTCCAGATACTTGGCAAAGAAAGGCAAGGGAGCTGAGACAAGGGCATGCCTGGCAAACTCACACTAGACTTCTTGACCTTGGTTGTGGCAAAAAGTCTTTTAAGTTGTCCTTGAGCCCAGAACTAGGTCCTAGAAGGGGTTCTCTGTGGTACCCATTTTTCCTCAAATAAGAACAATGGTCTAATCCTAGCCCTTTTTTATCAGTTTCTCTTTCAACTACTGGAATTTACATGAGAAATACTTCTTTCTCTGCCAGAGCCCTCTTTGGGGCACTAGCAAGAAAAACTGCTCTGGTAGCCAGCTGAACTGTGAAGCATCAGGGCACTAAAGGGCAGGCTGCCCCTGGCAATAGCCCCTTTCCTTTTGTATCAGGTGTTAGACTTTACTGAAACCAGGAACGTACACCTCAACCTGTTATAAAGTGCTGACCCTGCCAGTGCCCACGGTGAGGCAGGTGAGAAGGAGCCGGGAGGCAGACACAAGGTGCACAAGATACAGATCTGTAGACATGAGACTTCATTAGCTGTCTTTGTGGAATGACTTGTTCACTGACCTGACTTGCACTATTAGGACTTGGAAGTGGCCGGGATTACCAGAAGGAGCACAAATGTCATTGAAATTAATGAGTTGTCCTGTAATGCATGAACTTTACCAGAACTCCAGTAGAAACTAGACAGGCTTAAACTAACCCCTCTAGTTTTCTGGCAAGACATCTCCCCTTTTCATTCTTTCACATACACAATGGAGGTGAAAGAAAGCTGAAGAGGAATCCTGGTTTCCAGGTTTGTTGTTCAAATCAACTCACAAGTATGTTCTCCTGCCATGATTATCCAAGGGTCCTGGACGCATGGTTAAAGCAGAGCAGTGGGATCTCCTACGGGACATTCAGCAACCTCCTGGCTGGTGCTGTGCTTGTCTCATGAGGTGGCAAATCTAAACACCCAACTGCCGTTACTAACACAGTTGTACCATCTGTGAAGCTGTGATAAGGGGGGACTGTGCCAGGTGTAGCCAAACTACACAAGGCTAGATTGGAGCACCCCTGAGCTGGGGCAAGACAGGCAGTGCCCGTGCAGCAGCACCGAGCTTGAGGCCAGCTGCCTGCCTCCTGTAGCCCTGCCTGCACCCCATGCCCTCGAGTTTGGGCAGTGTCACTGCTAGTCTTTTCTGAGATTTCCCAAACTCTGGCTTGCTTTCCTGCTGTGACCAGGGCTTGTCTTGAGCTGTATTACCACAGCAATGCCACGCCTGTATCGTTTGTAAATCTGTTTCTTCAGCTGCAGCACAGTGGTGACTTCTCTGTGACTTCTTGGTCAGTGGTGTAAGGCAGAATCGCTCAATGCTGGCGGCTCTCCAGCCTTTGATGTTGTGAAACTTCCAGGGCAGGGTGATTGAAGGCTTTCTGCCACTCTGGGGAATTCCCAGGTTTTGTGTAAGACTTTCCCTTTTAAAGACCCCCTCCGTCATCCTTGCTTGCCCCTGGCTTCCTCTTGGGTGACTTCCAGGCTCCAGACATGGGGCTTCCTAAAGCTCGTGCCTCTGCTGTGCTTTTGGTGCTGTCTGCTCTGGAGGCCTGTGCCCTGGACAGCTACATCACAGCCATCTACAAGCACAGTGTGGTCTTGTCAGAGGACACTGAAGTGCTGGTTTCTCCTGAAGAGGCCTTGATGTTGATGGACAAAAATACGGCAGTTTTAGAAGTGGCCATCAAAGAAGCAGACAGACAGATATTATGACACAGTTAGAGCCATTAATTTTGGTAAACACTGACCATTTATTCATTTTCTTAACGGTGCATTTTACGTTTGTATGTTGGTACCAGGGTAGCCTTATCATTGTGACTCCAGAAGATGGCATTTATAGCTGGGTCTTCACAAGGGAAACAATATACCCTTATCTTGAGGGTATCCCAGACCCACAGGTGGACTGGATTCCATGCGCTTATCCTGGAAGGTATTTTCCTGCTGTGCATGGGAAAGACAGCTACCTTTGGGAGTGGTTGTTGATAGTTTTAAATGTCTTGGAATGACCGCTGTGAAATGGAGGCAGGTTAGACATCATGTAGTTGCCATAAACAGCTTCAGGCAACTTCCTTTGACATTTTCCTCTGTTGTTTTTTCTTGCTGTAATTAATTTCATTTTAGTTAGTATACTCATAAAGGTTGAGATTCATTTAAAAGAAAGACAAAAACTTACAGAATCTACATTTTAGTAATGTATTCCATGCATGTTGAGAAAATGTTTAAGATACAGGAATATTTGGAATATTTGTGAATAAAATAAGAGCTACTACTGAAAGGATATACTGCACAATTTCAAATTTATATTTTTGAATCATGATGTAATAGCCTTTTTTTCTGTTATCTTCCTTCACAAACTGCACCATTTTTTGAAGCTGCAGTATTTAGTGAAAGATAACAAAATGCACCATAGAAGAAACAAATCTTAAGATACCTCAGCACAGCAACCAAATTGAGAGCCGAAGCAGAATGGCTGAGATTAGCCCATGTGTTGGTGTAACATCATTGCTATGCCACACTCCAGCAGCAGAAGGAGACTTGCAGGTGCAAAGATTCTCTTTCACTGCAATGAAACCTCTGTGTTCCTCACTTAGTTAATATGAGGTAAAGCCAGCGTTTCAGCACACGAAGCTTTGAAGCACAAAACCACTGCCTTCTGTTGAATAACAGAAAACGACGGTTTCATATTAGATATGGCTAACTTAAACCTGTCATTCTTATGATCTGTAGTCTTAGTGTTGGCATTTTTATGGATTGACTGGTTTAGGTGTTTTATTTCCTTTCTTCCTTCCCTGCTGTTTAGGTTTGCTCCCTCACCCATGCTGGAAAGACAGCTGTCTGGCAAGGAATAACTCCATCTATGTGGTTGCAAATAGGGGAGACAAGAAGCCGTGTAATTCCAGTGATCCAAGGTGCCCAAGTGATGGTCACTATCAGTACAATACTTTGACTCAGAAGGGAAACTGGTGGCTCGTTATCACAAGATAAGAGGATTTCACAGTGTTCAGGGAGTGCGCAGTCTTCAGGTGATTAGAGATGTGAAACAGAAGCTGCTTCCCAGGCTTAAATGTGTTTGTACAGAGTCATTACAGAGCAGGTGTCAGAGGGCAGGTGAAAGCCACCACCTTAAGATATCTTCATTCCTGCTAGTCTGAATTTAACAGCAAGTAATTAAAGGACGTTAATTAAAACTCAATTAAGTCCTCTATTTTTACTGCTTCTCAATACGAAGTGACACATGAGATATTAAAGCATTAACGTCCTAAACTCTTGCTAACTAAATACAAATTCCCTTCACGGGTATAAATCAGAACCACAGATACTTGTGCTTGACTCCTCTTGCAGTGGTATGAATTCTCCTTTTCAAAGTTAAGATACAGCATGTTCACAAAACTTGTTCTCCGTTACTGGTATTTAAGTGAATGAGTATTATATTCAGTATTAGTCCAATTTAAGTGGTTTGATTTCTTTCTAATTTTTTTTTTTTCATCCATTTCTTCCTTTCTGTGAACAGTACAACCTTTTTGTGACAAAGAAATGGTTTAATTGCCCCAAGGATCCAGAATTTGTGACTTTCAATACATCCTTTGGCTACTTTGGCATTTTCACTTGTACTATCATGACCCAGCTGTGGTCTTGGCAAGCAGATTTCAGGTTGACACCATTCTGTTCCCAACCGCTTGGGGTAATACTCTTCCAGCTGTCAGCAAGTCCAGTTTCACTCAGCATGGGCCATGAGAATGGGCATCAACTTTCTTTCAGCAAATACACACAACTCCACTTTAGGTATGACAGGTAATGGAATATTGCTCTAATTGATCTTATTCTAGTGGGCAACATTTATATCTGTGTAGGGCAGTTGACCTGAGCAGAAATTCCCATCAGCTTTACGCATGCACACTGCATGTCGACAGGATTAGGACAAGAGAACTTGTATAGATAAAAAGAAATAAAAATGTGGTATGTAAGAACTCAGAAGTGTTTAAGTTGACTAGAATACCTTTAGTTACTTGTTAAATGATCAGTCCTGAGAGTGATCAGGCCTGCATGTGATTCATCTTCTGACCCTGGTGTTTATGTTTTGGTCATGTGAAGGCCCAAACTTTTTTTCTCCACTAGGTGGAAACCTAACTCTGAGAAATGTTCTTCCAAGTCCTGTAAACATTACTTCTGGGGCGGAGACGTGCCTCGTTTTCTTTGCAGGCTCTGTTTTCACATATTTTTTCTGAGCAGATGCTAGAAGTCAAGCACAAGTTTTGTGGGTACAGGCTTGCAGAAGTGAGAGAAACTTACTAGTGTTGCTAAAATGTAGCCCTAAACTTTGCCTTCCAAATAAAAGCATATGTGGGCTGTTCCTTTAGTTCTGTCATTGACGACCCTGTGTCATACAACTCATATTCTTTATGGACAGATTTTACTTCGACATTTAAAGATTTATGTATTTCTGTAAAGAATTTGCATTAAAAAGTGACTTTTAGTAGTATCTTTTCCTTGAAGACTTTTTTTTTTTTTACTTGACAGTGCTACTGTTCATTCTAATCAGAAACATGGATTTCTAATGCAGCTATACTCAATGAGGAATGTATAGCTTCAGTCACTTATATATAAAGAAATGTAATTAGCACACTAGTCTGGTGACTTATAATACATGAAACATCAGAGTTTGGACTACTTCACATTGATTGCAGAAAGCATTAGGTTAGGATTGTAGTCTGTGAAAGCTTAGTTTAGTTTCAAACCAATTTAGTAAACATTAGAATAAAATTTGGCACATGTTTAATTAGTGAAGACTGCTTACTTGTCCCATACACTTGCTTTCACATTATAAGCTTTTTGGTGTTACATATTCTCAGGGATAGTATTTATGCCCCAGATGGTCCAAGAGCGTATTATTACAATACAGAAACAGAAAATGGTCACCTTTTGGTAACAGAACTGAGTTCACACCTATGTCTCTCTCCGGACTATCCAGCTGCTGTTAACTGGAAATTGTACGCCAACAGGATCATACATCTTCCATCAAACAACCACTATTTCAGTGGGGTTGTTTACCATGATCTCTTCTTCTTCACGGAGCTCACTGAACCCGAGGGAAATTGTGCCATTTGTCAGGAGGACCTCTGTTGCCATCTGAGTTACATGAGGGCGGAGAAGCAGAAAGATAACATTTATGTTTTGGGTGCCTCTGGCCTACATGTTGTTGAAGGAGTGTATTATTTTCAGGTAAAGGTTTTCTGTTCTTACTTGGGCAGTGGGAAGGCTGCAATACTCTCTTTGCAGCCCATTTGCATTTGTCTCATTTTTGATTGAGGGCGTTTAAGAGGAGGCATTTTTTGGGCTCTTCTGAAAACATTTTTCTTCGTGATGCATTTTGACTTCATTAGGGATGTCGATCCTGCTTTTCTGTCTATATTATAAATTATGTAAGTGAAGACCCCGAGTTGACCCTGTGCTATAACATTTCAAGGAGGTTTCCATATATGTGTAAAAAAGGGAGAGAAGGTTGTAGAGTTCTCCCTGTCCTCATAGGGATGCTCTTGTCACAAGAGAGCCATTTTCTGCTCTGTGGTTTTTACCATTGTGCTGATGTTGTTCTCTGACATGCAGTTATCTAACAAAATTAAGAAACTGAGTGTGAATGTAACATTTGTATTCACATGACTTCTCAGTGTATAGATTGTTTTAAATTTCGCTGTTAGGCTTTTTTTAATGTGTTGTATTTTTATGTCTTTTCTCTGTATCTTTAGAGTTTTCCCAGTAGAGTAGGCAAGTAAGTATGACTTCAGTTTTTAGGAAACTCAGCCAGAGCTGAAGTAACTTCCCTAGGTCACAAACTGTTCCCCATCTATGACTAAATGCATATGCGTTATGCACGAATGCACACGTAACTTATAAACACATGTGTGTACACACAGACACAGTGCTTTGCTGCAGTGCTGGCAAAGAACTGTCTTTGTTTACAAAGTTTCAAGTGCCACCCACAGATCCTCTTGGCCTAAATAAATGAGTAGATGTATTGGATCATTTCTTCATCATGACAGCTTTTCTTACAGTCAAATCCAGCTCTTGATTGTTGAAATCTTAACAGTCATTTTGCCTTTCTGTATCCTTCTCCCTGCAGATATACACACTGCTCCAGTGCAAGAGCACAGACCTGAACATGTGTGGGCAGCCGGCGGAGATGGCTCAGACCAAGTTTGAGATGTTCGCCCTCAGCAGCATGTTTGGCACCAACTATGTCTTTGCAGAAGTCTTGTACAGCGGGGTGCAGCTGGCCGCCGGGGAGTTTGAGGTAATGGGACACCCTTGTGAGTTGTCAGACTTGTAACACACATGGTCAAAAAGCCACCGCAAGGCACAGGAGCAACTTGGGAGTTACCCGTGTCCTCTGTTTCAGTAACTGCCTTGAGTTCAAGGCAGCTTTATTTCTGCCTGATTTTCCTGATTGCATTCATACAGCAGGTCTATTTTGCTGGTTCCCTTCTTCCTTGTCCCTCCAAATTCCCTAGAACAAGATTTTGCTCAAGACAGAAGTGTAGTTTTTCTCAGACTTCGTGACATCTCTCAACTAGGTCAACTGTAATGAATATATTATTTTGTCATACAGTAGTACTGCTTTGCTGATGTTCCTGTTTGTTTTACTTTTCCATAACTAAGTGCTAACTGATGGCAGTCTGGTATGTCGGACTAGCACATCAAAAACAGTTTTGAGTGTATCTCTCTTTGGGAGGTGGTATGAAAAGGACCCTCCACCCACAAAGCAAGCTTCACCATGATTTCACTGCAGATCCTTTAAGATCTCACCTGATTGTTTCTGTAACGCTAATAAATCATAATTAATCATAATGTTGATTAATGTTAATACTCATAATGACATTCTGTTTCTCAAGTTGCCTTATCTAACAGCATAGTCATTGCACATTGATCTTTTGACTTGATTTTGCAGCAAAAATAAATTACTCTGTTGGGCAGTTCTGTATGCGTTCCTGTATGATAGCGTCGGTTGTCATAGGCTTGACATTGACACTGGAGACAACAGAAAATAAATCCCTCAGTCTTTAGTGGTGTAGGATTCAGGCACATAGCAGTGGGTTGTGGCCCAATAACAATCTATTTTTAATTCTTTGAAATTTTTGGTGGAGCATTAGAAGTCATTTCCACAACACTGTTCTGCCCCATCTCTGAACACACACTTTTCTAAACCAGAGATTAACAGAACCTTTGAAGGCCAATGGTTGAACTTTTATCATTTACTTTAAAAAAGGAAAACAAGCTTCGAAACACTGCTGCTCCAAAAAACAGTTACTCAACTCAGCACACAGTGTAATGTGTTATCATGCTGTGCCCTAACTTACAGTTGGAGCAGTCTGCTTGAATCTTTCTGGCCACAGTTTTAGGGTGTGGAAAATTTCCTTTCCGCAAAACTATTGATAGCTGTGTCATCTTTTTCAAGCATTCAGGTGGGTCCATCTCGAAAATTCTCAAAATGAGCAATTTTGCAGGTGCATACCTGTCTTCCCATGAAATGGTTGCTCATGCTGGTGTGAGGGACAGTCAGGATGGTGCAGGCAGGCATTGGGAAAGGCTAGTGTGCAGCTTGAACAGACTGAGCACACTGGCATGTGTGTGGGTGTAGGCTCTGCAGACTGTACTTTCTAAGCAAGTGAACTGGATCACTTTGCATGGCGTAGCTAGGATTTCTATGTGTGGTTAATTCTGGTGTTTGTTCTGCAGGTTTATTTTGAAATAAAACCGTTGTTCACATTTAATCTGAAAAATGTCATAAAAAATAGACTTGCAGGATGCAAAATACATTGGTTTTGAACAAAGTGAACATTGTAAAAACAAGATTTTAGTCTGTAATTATTAAATGGTAACCCTCTGCAATTCATCTAATAGAAGTAATGGAAAATACTCTACTTTTTTGTGGAGAAAAAGTACTGTATCTCTACATTTATATCTGCACCCTAGGACACGGTGTCCTGTTACAGCTAAGCAACATAACTATGTGCTGTTGCTAAAAGTGGGAGGCTTCTGATTTCCTCACCCCTGCCCTCATGTCCTTCCTGCTTTGCAGTGATTGCATGGCTGCAGGTGTGACCCTTCACACAGCTTCTCCACAGCAAGATTAACCCTTCGAACAAGGAGTAGTCTTCCATGCAGCCTCTCTCAGCACAAGAAAATGAGCAGGACCACAATGTGAAGACAGACCACCTCTACAGCTAAGCTGATTTAGCGTCAAATTGCATCCTGTTTCACAAAGGTAAGTCCTCAGACAACTGACATCCTCAGGCAGCAGCAGAGACTGGGGAGAGTGGATTGGGAAGATGGCGGTGTGATGAGTAGAGGGAGCTCTAGGGTAAGCTTCCTCTTACATTGGCCCCAGGCTTCTATAGCCTGGACCACCATAGTTTTGTTGAGTTTTATTCAGTGGGTTGGTTTGTTTGACAGACATTAGTTCCTTGTTCCTGGGTGAGCTCCCAGCTCTGCAGGCAGTAGGTGGTGGTGCCTGCTGGTGCAGAGGCAGACAGGGATGCCTTCATCCCACCCTACTACAGAACCCCCCTGTCCTGGCAGTGTGGCTTGAACTGCCCCGCGCTTGTAACGTTTTCTGCTTAGCCCTGCCAGGGTAGTCACCTTTCTGGGCTGACTGTTGCCCTAGCAGTTGCTAAACAAGGGAGCATTTACTGCTTCCTCCTTCAGGCTTGTATTTGATTGTGGTTGACATGATTCAATCTGTATTTCATTTGGTAAGAAAAACAGGGTGGGGAAAAAAAGGCTTCCAAGCTAGATTACTTCAGTTATCACTGAAATCTCTATTGCAGCCTCTTAAAGGCTCGTATTTAAGGCACCTGAATGAGCCTGCTGTAACGAGTACTGTATATAGAGAAGTACTTAGAGTGAATGGAACCAGATGTAGATCAATGTTCCTAATGGTTGAAAACCTTGATCAGCGCTACTCTTGCAGGGGACTCCGGTGCTTGCATTCACCATCTCTTTTCTGCGACAGCTCTACAACAGTCTGCTGTAGCTGAAATCAGACAGCCTGTTCTGCTTCCCACTATTCAGAAAACATTTTCCAAGTGAGAATACTGTAGCTACTAGAAAGTAAAAAAAGTCATAGCAAAAAATGCATTTAAACTTGTCACGGTTTGAGGCTGGGCCGGCCACTAACGAATGACAGACGCTCTCTACTAACCCCTCTCCCCTCCCAAAAGGGAAAAGGAGAGAGAACAAGGGAGAGAGACTTTACGGTTTGGAAAAGAAAACTAAAACAGCTTTAATGGAACAATAACAATAAAAGAAAAGATAATAATAAGAATAAGGAAAAAATGAAATATATACAGTATGTACAAATATATACAAAACCAATACCAAACCCAACTCCCCCCCACCGTGATGACAATACGTCACCACCACACCGCAGGGCTGGCACTGGGGCAGTCCCAGGCTGGACTCGGCAGCAGACAGGGACGGGATGCAGGAGCTGGACTCAGGCACTGGATTCAGGGGTGCACGGATCAGTCCTCCTCAGATGTCGGCCATCGAAGAAGAGCGAAGGGGAGCAAAGGGGCGAGACCCTCGTGATCTCTCAGCTTTATACTGAATATGACGTCTATGGGATGGAATACTCTGTTGGTCAGGTTTGGGTCACCTGTCCAGTTCGCTCCTCCCTGTAGGTGCGACTCTTTTCACTCCTGGCACCCCAACACGCAGTACAAGATTCAGCAGTGACCTTGGTCGCCATAAGAACAATTATAAGCAAGGGCCTCTCTGCATACCATTCCTTGGTACGAACTGTAAACATCAGGCCTTATCACTGCTAGGAGCAGTCACTGTCTGGAAAAACGTGCTGATGTTTCAGAAAGTGCTGGTAGTTAGAGGAGACTTAACTGAAAAGTTAAAGCACTAAAACAGAATTAGTTCTGATTTAGCCCAAACCAGGACAAAACTGAATTGAAGATTAAAAATGAAGGACTTTCAATACACAGTGTGTTCCTGGGAACAGGAAAGGTAAGCAGAGGAGGAGGCATGCCAATGCACCTGGTGAACTAGCCTCCTCTTCTGCTTCAGGCTAGCAGCAGCCAGGCAATGAGGTACTTAACCTGCCTGATTTCAGAAGAAAACATTCCCTCCAGATGCATATTTTCTGGTGGAAGGCTGTTGGAGAGTGATGTACAGCTAAACAAAATCAACTGGGAGAGCCACTGGGATAAATGCAAGGAACGGTTCTGTTGCTGGCATGTTAAGTGTATTACATCTAAGTACAGTGTGATTCTAATGTAATGACTTTGGTCTAAAGAAACTCAATGAAGCAAGCTGCACATACTGATACATAGCACAGGAATTGGGGGATATGAAGACACTAGAATAAAGCTGGTTTTAAGACTCTCAGTTTTGCCACTCAGACTTCACGTAAGACTAGCTCCAGGGGTGACACATCCACCTTTCACCTGGGTATCAGAGTTGAGCCAACAAAGGTAGCAAAAGTCTGTTGCAGTCAATTACAGAGAAAAGTAAACAAAACTTGGGCTGTTCTTTCTAGCCATGTGTTTAATGATTTAATTTTATATTGGCACAATTAGTCTTGGCATTGCCCAGTTTTTCAGTCTTTGTCCAGTTGTGACATACTTACTGTGTGCTGTTATACTTTCCCATATGTCACCAGTTTCTGATTGTTGGCAGAACTATACTGTACTTTCCCGGATTACTCAATAGAAGATTACTTCCAAAGCAAACATTAGTCTTTTCTCCTCCTCTTTGTGTTTATATTCCCCATGCCCGATCCAGGAGCTGTGAGGCACCAGCCATGCTCCCTTCCCAGCCTCTCCTGCACGCTGCGGTGTTTGCACTCGCAGTCCTCCAGGCCCTCGCCTCCGACACCTTCATTGCAGCTGTCTATGAGCACGCGGTCATCCTGCCAGATGCCACTGACAAGCCTGTTTCTCCTGACGATGCTTTGGCCCTGATGAACAAAAACATGGATGTCTTGGAAGGGGCCATCAAGGAAGCTGCCCAGCAGGTACTAGGTGCATCATGAGCATTGTTAATTAGTGTTTTCTTCTCCTGATGACCCTTCTGGTTGTCTGTTGATGGGTGAATTCTAACGGAGCCTGTTGTGTCAGGGCGCCCACATCATTGTGACTCCTGAAGATGGCATTTATGGCTGGCGTTTTACGAGAGAAACCATCTACCCGTACCTGGAGGATATCCCTGATCCGGCAGTGGACTGGATTCCCTGCACGGACCCCACAAGGTGATTCCTTCTGCAGTGATTTATGTGGTTTCAAACTAGTGTCTCATGGAGTCATGAGCTGCTCCCAATAAATGCCTAAGAACTGCTAAAGCTTTTGACATGAGGATAAGTTTCAATTAAAGTTGCATATGAAGGTAAGTTACATGATAAAATGTATAGCATGCCCATGACTAATTGATGAGGGAACCTTGTTTTTTTGAATTAGACACTTTAAAGATAAATTAAAACAATACAAAGAATTTGCGTTACTGAATGTAGAAGAAACGTCTTTTATTTGCATTGGAAAAGCTTTGATGTCAGAATATGCTGCTTCTCATTCTGCTTTCAGTTTTTTTCATGCTATTTTGAACAGAACTGATTGTAAATTCTTAACTAGTTTTTATTTGGTTTTTTGGTTCGTTTGTTTTTTTACAAATGCCATGTTCAAACAAAAGGACATTTTTGTGGTCAGCCAAGAACTGAGCAGCTAATAACAGTAGTCAAAGTTCAAACCTTTAATTTTACTTTTTCACAATTAATCACAGAATCACAGAATGTTAGGGGTTGGAAGGGACCTCTGGAGATCATCTAGTCCAACCTCCTGCTCAAGCAGGTTCACCTAGAGCAGGTTTCACAGGACTGCATCCAGGCAGGTTTTGAATATGTCCAGGGAAGGAGACTCTACAACCTCCCTGGGCAGCCTGTTCCAGTGCTCTGACACCCTTAGTGTAAAGAAGTTTTTCCTCATGTTGATGTGGAACTTCCTGTGCTCCAGTTTGTGCCTGTTGCCCCTTGTCCTGTTGCTGGGCACCACTGAAAAGAGCCTGGCTCCATCCTCTTGACACCCACCCTTTAGATATTTATAACTGTTGATCAGGTCTCCTCTCAGCCTTCTCTTCTCCAGGCTAAAAAGCCCAAGGTCTCAGCCTTTCCTTGTCGGGGAGATGCTCCAGCCCCCTCATCATCTTCGTAGCCCTCTGCTGGACTCTCTCGAGTAGTTCCCTGTCCCTCTTGAACTGGGAGGCCCACAGCTGAACACAGTACTCCAGATGTGGCCTCACCAGGGCAGAGTAGAGTGGGAGGATAACTTCCCTCGACCAGCTGGCCACATTCTTCTTAATGCACCCCAGGATAACATTGGCCTTCTTGGCCACAAGGGCACAGCGCTGGTTCATGGTCAACTTCTTGTCTAACACAACTCTCAGATCCTTCTCCACAGAGCTGCTCTCCAGCAGGTCGACCCCCAGCCTGTACTGGTGCATGGGGTTATTCCTCCCCAGGTGCAGGACCCTACACTTGCTTTTATCGAACCTCATCAGGTTCCTCTCCAGCCTGTGCAGGTCTGACTGAGTGGCAGCACAGCCTTCTGGCATGTCAGCCACTCCTCCCAGTTTAGTATCGCCAGCAAACTTGCTGAGGGTGCACTCTGTCCCTTCATCCAGGTCGCTGATGAATGTGTTGAATAGGACCGGACCCAGTACTGACCCCTGGGGAACACCGCTAGTTACAGGCCTTTATCTGGACTCAGCGCCACTGATCACAAGTCTGAGCTCTGTCCTTCAGCCAGTTCTCAATCCACCTCACTGTGCACTCGTCTATCCCACACTTCCTAAGCTTACCTATGAGGTTGTGCTGGGAGACAGTGTCAAAAGCTTTGCTTTTGTCAAGGTAGACAACATCCACTGCTTTCCGCTTCTCCATCCAGCCCGTCATACCGTCATAGAAGGCTATCAGGTTGGTCAGGCATGATTTCCCCTTGATTAATCCATGTTGACTACTCCTGATAATCTGCTTTTCCTCCACCTGTTTAGAGATAACAGCCAGAATGAGCTGTTCCATCACCTTTCTAGGGATGGAGGTGAGGCTGACTGGTCTGTAGTTACCCAGATCCTCCTTCTTGCCCTTTTTGAAGACTGGAGTAACATTGGCTTTCCTCCAGTCCTCAGGCATCTCTCCTGTCCTCCACGACCTGTCAAACATGATGGAGAGCAGCTTAGCAATGACAACTGCCAGATCCTTCAGCACTTGCAGGTGCATCCCATCGGGGCCCATGGATTTGTGAGTGTCCAGTCTGGCTAAGAGATCTCTAACCCAATCCTTCTTGACCAAGGGACAGTCTTCCGTCCTCCAGACTTCAATATCAAGATCAGATAAAGTCTGAATTGCTAGAATCTCTGTGCTGTAGAACATGATCTGTCATTTAAGCGTCACGTTTCAGCAGGGACAAGCTAACCTATAGTTGAGTGCTGGACTTCAGATCCATACAGCATGAAATAAGTGCTCAGCCATAGAACTACAGCTGTAGTCTGCCTTTTTCACCATGGCTTTCTGCACCTGATCAATGACGAAGTGGTTAGAGCATGTTATTACATCTGTGAGGTTGTAATTCCTCAACGATCCCAAGAGGAAGATTCACAATGGGGAGAAGTGCAGGATGTGCAACTTTTTACTGAGGCATAAGTAGCTAAAATATATAGAGTCTTTCAGTGACTGTAGGGTGGCAATGTGTCTAAGCGGGCAGCATGTTTAAGCAGGTCTTTATTCCAGTTCTTCGCACAGTTAATTTTTGTGAAGGTGATCTGTGTGTCTCTTCACTGTTCTAAATCAGGGTTTTCATTAGCAGCTTATGGGGATGTAACACCTGCCATCACAGTCTGGCATGTCCTATTCCGTGGTGCTATATATGTATCTTGCATGATGGTCCTTCTGTGTGGCCCATGCACACCTTGCAAAGCCATATGCATCACCACCTTACAGAGGAGGATGTCTGCTTGCTTTCTGTCCCAGTATGGGTGCTTCAGAGGTGCTACCTATTTATGGCACATGGCCTCTCACATCTTGAAAGGAATATCACACTGCTATTCATGCCATGGCTGGAGGACTGTGTGCTCCCATCCACGGGAGGAGATTAATTGCCTTGACCACACCAGCCGCACTATTCCACAGCTCAACTCTCCTTGATATATCGAGGGCTCAGAGCTACGGTCCTCAGTTGCTACTATGCCAGAGACTAAGGTATTCTTCTGTGTGACACCAAGTTAGTCTCATCCTCTGCCCAGCTATTCCAATCCTGCCCTTTCCCAGCCCTAGGATTATCTGCTTGCTGCAAGACACGTTCTGGCTGCCAAGGGGTACTGGCAGGCAGACTAGGAGTGGCATGTTCCTCCAGACACTGATTGGAGGGCTTCAGGACCTAGCCCAAGTGCGGGCATGCTGCAGCAACCCTGTATATCTGCCTGCCCTGCCATGACTGGAGGATCGCAGGTGCTGCTGGCATGCCCTCAGCACTCCAGTGATGGACACCACCAACAGCAATGGTGGTTTTTTGTTTTGTTTTTCTTTCACCAAAAATGCATTAGATTTGCTCCAGCACCAGTGCAGGAACGACTCAGCTGCATGGCCAGGAATAACTCCATCTATGTGGTTGCAAACATTGGGGACAAGAAGCTGTGCAACTCCAGCGATCCCAGCTGCCCCAGTGATGGTCGCTATCAGTACAACACCGATGTCGTCTTTGATGCAGAGGGGAAACTGGTAGCACGTTACCACAAGGTAAAGTGGCCTTGGAAAGTCAGGACCTATTTTTCCACTAATTCCAAAATGTCTCCATTTGGCAAAAGAATTAAATGCCAGTCATTGTCCCATGGCAGATTTTTGCTTATGTTTATAATTTAAAACTTATCTCTCTCTTGCTGTGAAGTGTTGACTCCAAATTTGCATTTTCTGTCATGTTTCTCAAAACAGACTGGAATGAAAAATGATTGCTCAGGTCCAATTTAGTGGCATATGGTTTTGGTTGACTTCCTCAGTTTGTTAACTCCCTATTACTGGAAATCCTGCTGCTTAAGCAGCTTTAGCTTTCAGCGCCAGGTTTTCACCAGACTACCACTTTATGTTCCAGGATTCTAAAAATTTCATCTGCACCTTGTCTTAGATGAGTAGTCTGATTTAAGGAAGACAGGCCCTTTCCTGTAATTTTTTTTTTCTGATGATGTTTCAGCACAGTTTTTGCATAATGGGAATTATCTGGACAAAACCATGGACCTAAGCTGAGTGTACAAAGAGATAAGGGCATTGAAACATTTGTATCCAGTGAAAGTATCTTCTTTCAGTTTTACGTGCCTACCTGCAATCAAAGTTGTTAGAGAGTCATGTACCAGATATCACAATGGTGTGGCTAGACTGAAATCAGTTGTTTCTTTAATGCACCTTGGGCCCAGTATTTCACGTGGTTCTTTGGAGACAATGCCAAGATATTTCCTTGTGAGCAAACTGGGTGAGGGGGACACTGATAATGACAGTCTTGTCCCCAATATGCCAGCCTGGCACAGCCCAGGTGCTGAGTTGAAAGTTCAGTAACTTGAACCTCTTTTCTGGCTTGGTGCACATGTTTATTGTCCAGGCCATCTGGAGATTAAAGGACTCTTTTAGTTAATGTGAATGTGAAAGAAGGAAAATATTGGAAAGCCAAGAATGTTGCAAACTTGGATTTTTCTGTTGGCTTAGATCATCTTCCTTTCCCCCCCCACCACAGCCTTTGTTTTCTTCTCTGCTCTAGTCTCTCCCAGTACTGTCTTGTGCTTCCTGCTGGTGCTGTGTGCTTCCAGTCCTTCTGCACATCGCCACACTTAAGGTCACAAGTCCTGTCTCTTGGTACTAGATCCTCCATGCTCCTCTTCCATTATTTTTTCTCTTATGTGTGTCTTTCAGGTCACCAGAATTATAAACTAGGTGGGGAGAGTGCAGAGATTATTTTTATGAGAGTCGCAGGTGGCTGACACCAACAGACCTGCAGATAGCCAGCTGCTTTCCTAGCTAGATGACAAGGCAATGTGTGTCTCCCCATATCCACATTTTTGGGCTCTGTGGTGATCATATGATTTTAGCTTGATTTCCAGCTTTTGAAGGCTTCAAACGCAGGTCAAAAAAACTTCCGTAGTTATTCTGAACAGTTTTAGGGAATGACTCCAGGATATTGCATTAAGTGTCTTTAACCGGTTTCTCTTTTTCCCTTCCCCTACAGTATAATCTCTTTATGTCAGAAACTCAGTTTAATTACCCAAAAGAGCCAGAAGCCGTCACCTTTGAGACCCCCTTTGGGAAGTTTGGCATTTTCACTTGCTTTGACATCCTTTTCCGTGAGCCTGCCGTGGTCTTGGTGAGCGAGTTGCAGGTGGACACCGTGCTCTTCCCAACAGCTTGGATGAACGTCCTGCCACTTCTGACTGCGATTGAGTTTCACTCTGCCTGGGCTATGGGCATGGGTGTCAACTTCCTGGCTGCCAATACGCACTACACCAGCATATCTATGACGGGTAATTTTCACTCTGTCTGAAAAATCTTTATAACCAGGAATCTTTATCCCCTGTTCTGCAAGGTGATTTTGTGGAGGAATATAATATATTTATCTGGAAGGTGAAGAGTCTGTTCACCAAATTTTAAACAAAACAGGACAAATCCTGTCCCTGCTGGTGCCATACAAGGCACAGCAAAACTTGTATTTTTCTTTTCTTCTCCCTAGCTTCTTAGGATTTTCCTTTCTTTCTTTTAAAGTCTCTAAACAAGTAGTAAGTTACTGCCTCTTCTACCTGAGTAGAAACTTATGAAACTTAGGCTCTTTTCCTCTCCACCTCTAAGTCTGTGATTGAATGCCAAACTGTAAATATACTTGTAAACCACATACATGGCTCAATTTATTCTGGCCAAATGAAAGACTTATTTGTAGCTGTATTTAACACAGTTGTGGAGAAATGTTAAGAACAAATTTTCAGACCTGTTGCAGTAACACTGCTAAGAAGTCTGCATTTTCTTTTAAGAGTATAGCACTGATTCGCTAGAGCTTAGCTTATGGGATAGTATATTTCAGCTAGACCATTATCTCCACTGAGTTGTGAAACCACAGTATTGGCTTGGGGCTTCTCATTTGAAATTCCTGACAGGCTACTGCTTATTGTCCATTCTATGTGGCTCTTCAGCAGTGATGGGTATGACAGATCTTCCTTGGTTTCCTTCTGTTGCTTGGCACAGGTCAGACATGAATTCCCCATGTGGGGAGGAGTCCTCAGCCAGTGTAAATGGGGCTGGACAGCTGCTGTCTCCTTCTATGTTCACCAGGATGGGCCTGTGATACTTGCCTGTGTTGTGTTTTGGACAGTCTGAATTGGTAGATGGTCCTTTTACATCAAGTAGCCACGAATAAAGGAATTCTCAAGAAACTGTTGCATACAGGAGAAAACGGAACTGGGGAGGTCCTAAACACAACCATAACATAACATCCTCTGCCTTTGGCTACAGTAAGCAGACCTCACCTGGGGAAATAAATGCCAAAGCATGAGCTCTATGTACTGAGTTGCTAATAGTCACCCTTGGTGAGACTAAAATTTCTGTAATATTTATAAAATAGTGGATAAGCTAGCAGTAGAGACAGTTAAAAGGACAATACAATTTTTTTGTATTTTTGGACTGACTAGTGTGCTTTCCTCAGGGAGCGGTATTTATGCACCAGATGGAGCCAGAACATACTATTACAATATGAAAACTGAGGATGGGCGTCTCCTCATTGCTGAGCTAGATTCACACCCTCGACTTTCTCCTGCCTCCCCGCCTGCTGTCAACTGGAGCTCATACGCTTTGAGTGTCGAAAGATTCTCCCCGAATGACCATGATTTCAGAGGGCTCGTCTTCCACGACTGGTTCACTTTCACTGAGCTCACTAAGCCTGAGGGGAATCTCGCTGTTTGCCAGGAAGGCCTCTGCTGTCACTTGAGCTACAAGATGGCAGGGAAACGAGAAGATGAAGTTTATGTCCTGGGTGTCTTTGATGGCCTTCATATTGTTGAAGGACAATACTATCTGCAGGTAATGGTTCTTTGGCGGGGGGGGGGGGGGGGGGGTGGTACTTATTTTAGGAAGCTTCTTTACCGAGAGAAACTGGGAAGGAGATGATGACTTTCTTGTATGCTGGAGTCTTGGTGTCCTATCTGTTAGCAACAGGAAATAGTTGCTAGAACAGCCAAGCCTGCTTACCTTTAAATCCAACAAATGGAGTGGAGAGGTCTTTAAACCTCTTTTAAGATCCCAGAGTGAGCTCACTATTTTTTTTAGGTGTGTGATATTGGCTAAATTAATTAATTAATATAAATATAATTAATTAGGTTCTCTTTTGTGACTATCTATAGTAAGTGTTCTCAATCTCCTCTGTAGTCTTCATCGAAGAGTTGCAGTTCAGAAGTATCCATCTTTATGCAATGCTTTGATGATTTAGAATCACAGAGATGTTAATTTTTTGCCGTTACTGAAATCATAGCAATGAAGGTTTCTGAAATGGCATATGACTTTTATTGGAAATGTCCACACTTCCTGTCTTTTAATCAAATGTTTGAGAAGACAGTGCATTACATCCTGGTTGGATTTGCTTAAAGCTATGTTAGAAAAATTTCTTTCCCTTCATAATGAAGTTGTTGTGCCAGTAGACTATCCTTTTTTTTAGTTACTTCCGTTTACCAACATGGCCTTTGCACATCAGCTGGTACAGACCCCAGGATATGGGGGGAGGTCTTAGCCAGCACACAGCTAGCTAATACATTTAAGAAGGTAGCTTGAATAAATTCAGTTCTTGGTGAGCTCGCTTGGAAAATTCATTTCCGTGATTGTAGAAGCTGCCAGATGGTCTCTACCAGTACTGAATTTTCGAGAGAAGACAGGAATTTCTACTCTTCCTTTTTCCCTAAGCATTTTTTTTGTTTTCTCAGAACATACTGAGAGAATTCTATTCTTTATTTCTCTGCTTATTTGCATTTCAACACAAAACCTTATTTCCTGATGAATAATACTTCTGATGTTTGCAAATATGCTTCTTCTAACCCCCAATATCTGACACAAATACAAAAACTCCCTCACCTGTCAGCAAAACAAGCCAATATCCTTTGAATCTTCACAGGAGTGCTAGCCCTATTTCATATTTCTTCATGATGTCCATAAACTTTTATCAGCTGGGTAATTAACTCTAAGGACAGAAGGAAAATATTGCCATTCATGCTTTCCTCTGTGTGCTGCAACTACTAACACAAAACTGTAACAGAGGATGCTAACTTCATCACCTTGAGATATATTCAGCAGGAGTTGGGTGGAGAACACTAAATTCAGATTTTCCGTGGACTACCAGGCCATCTAATGAATTGTCATTAGCAATATGTACAAATATCAGTAAAAGAACCTGTGTGTACAGTTGCACAATGTACCTATAAGGAGGACGTTGTTTCTTTTGCTTAAAATTTCCATTCACAAACACATCTTACTAAGATGTGGGAAATGAACCTTAAAACAGAAGAACTGGCAATTGGAAGAATTAGCGGAAGTGACAGCATTTGGCTTCAGGGAAGGAATAAAGGTGCTCTGACAGCACTTACGCCAGAAACAGATTATTTCTAACTACTTCTAACTACGTGTACAAATATCAGTAAGAGAACCTGTGTGTACAGTTGCACAACGTACCTGTGAGGAGGACATTGTTTCATTTGCCTAAAATTTCCATTCACAAACACATCTTACTAAGACATGGGAAATGAACCTTCAAACAAAAGAACTGGCAATTGGAAGAATTAGTGGAAGTGACAGCATTGGGCTTCAGGGACGAAATAAGGTGCTCTGGCGGCACTTACGTCAGAAACAGATTATTTCTAACTAAGGCGACGCAAGTCTGAAATACCCCCAGTCAGATCAAGGGGTGAAAAAATAAGCTACAACTGAAAAGGAGTTGCTTAAAGATTATGAAATAGATCCTGTGATGGTCACCTGCTCTGACACACACTAGCTTTGATGACACAAGGCTTTCCTACCAGAGTGGTTCCATCTTGCTAGGTATGTTGTTGTTGTCTCCTCCCTGCAGATATGCACGCTGCTTAAGTGCAAGAGCACAGACCTGAACACGTGTGGGCAGCCAGTGGAGACGGCTCAGACCAAGTTTGAGACGTTCTCCCTCAGTGGCACGTTTGGCACCAACTACGTCTTTCCAGAAGTCTTGTACAGCGGGGTGCGGCTGGCCCCCGGGGAGTTTGAGGTAATGCAACATCCTGGAGCTGTGTCATGCTAGGTTCTCTGCAGGATAGTAATAGAATAAACTGTCTCAAAACAGCCAAAGTGAACTTGCTCATAGTGAATAATCAGATCTGTTAAATATCTTTTAATGAAGTCACTAGTGTCAGTAAGAGATACGGTCTGACGTACCTTCTTCCTGTTTTGTTACATCATTCTGAGCTCTCAGCATGCTCATATGAGTACTCCTCTAATCATGTCCTTCTCTTACCTTTTTCAATCAGGTATTGAATGATGGACGCTTGATAAGTAAGACAAGACCAACAAAACCACTCATCACTGTGACGCTTTTTGGACGGTGGTATGAAAAGGATCATCTGAAACAAGACCCACAACCACCAGCCTTCCCATGATATTACCATAACTGAAGCTGTACACTATTAATCTTATGTCCAAATGAGATACAGCATCCTCTACTACAACAATCCAAATTATGTTTCTTATTTCTAGTTGCACAAACTGCTTATCAGTGTGCTTTGTTTAGTAATAATGCAGCAATATTATTTTATTGCTACCATTTATTGAGAAGTACCTACTCCTGTATGATAACATTACTAATCTTTTATTAGTGTGAAACAGAGCTGTATTTCCCTCTCTGTTTTCTGGATTTTTATTTTTCTAGCCCTCAGAAAACCTGATTTGTCGGCCAGAGGATACATTCTTATTAAAATAGCATTGCATATTTTATAATTGTAGATTATTATAAGACCAGTAAAGAGAACAGTGAACGATGTGGTTTGTGGCAGCTCTGTACAACAAAGCTCAATAAGGATTTGTGTCTGATATACAGCTACTTATGCTGACCTATGCAAGCCTGATCTTTTACCACACTTATAATTTTTTTTTTTCCTATTTGTGTTGCTTTGGTTTTATTGCCTTTATGCCATTGATGCATGTTGTGTGGCACATGCAGCACAGAATAGTGCATCATGGAGGCTAAGCAAGGACTCCAATCAAAAAGCCAACTCTGAAACAAAACCTGCCACTGCTTCTTGGTCAGAAGTCAACATGAATCTTTGAAATCTCTGTTGAACCAAAACTTGAAACTGAAAGCTGAAACTATTCTGCTTGCCAGTTCTGAACAACAGTTTGCCAACACCTGCTGGCTGCACTGGATGGTGTTCAGGGCTGGAACTGTTTGCACCCAGTGAAGAGCTCACCGAATGACCTGGTATCATATAGCAGTTCCTTCCTCACATCTTCTCTATTTCTTTATGGACATGTAACTTCAACGTGTGTGAAATAAGCCTTGTCCTTTGCTCCTTCATAATAATGCTGGGTGGTGCTGTTGTCCTGAAAAATGGGATCTTTCACCTGGTATGTAAAGCCAATACACACACAGGGTCAAGGTATTCCTTTATTTACAGGTTTGCACAAAGCTGGAAGCTAGGTGGTATTCCACAAAGCTAGTTTAGCTTGGTAGAGATCACAGCATATTTATTTTGTTAAATCATTAGTAAAAACACACCTAAATCTACCTTCATTGGCTAGTAATTACCATTCCTTCTGCTATTGGTTAGTTATAAGTTAACCTCACTTTCTAGGTAAATTAGCATGCATGGTCCTTACAGGTGTGTGGGAGGACCAGTCTCTTTTTGGTCTTGAATTGAGTCGGTGGTCTCAATCTCCCCCTGCCGCATTTACTTTTCCTCCAGTTACTGCAGATTTTGCTGACTTCATGCTTCTTTGGTGGTCACCCATCTTTTGGCGCCTTCTGGGGCAGGATGTTCCCTCTTATCAGTCTTTTAGTTCCTCCTCAAGGATATAGTCGTTAGTGAGGCATGCATTGTTTATGCAAAGTAACCAGACTTATAGAATAAGACTATTTATCAGTGCTGCCATGCAGATGAATTTGCTGTAGCGATTAGGGGGGTTAGATTTCTACTTGAGACCAGCTACTTCCGGTGAGAAGGCACTATTTACACCTTTGCTTCTCTATCATTGCCGGCAACCTTTGCTTTGTTGCTGCTGCTGAACCCTAGTGACCTTCCTTCAGTGTATCAGTGGATAAAGATGTCCATGTTCTGTGGCTGTGTCTTTTAGAGTGGTCAGAGACCCCTATTTGTCTACTTTCTCCTTCCTTTTCCCTGCACTGGCACCATGCGTGGTATCAGCATGGTGCTCTCAAGGTCCTCAGCCTTGTATACTTCTGTTTTAGAGGTGGTGAGACATGGGAGTGCAAATACTATCCAAACTCCAGCACTGATTATCACTGCTGTGCACCCTATGACCTTTTCTGTTTCTACATGTCATAACATAGTGTCATGTCTAACATAATGACACGTTTATCAAAAGCCCCAAACAGTGTGCTCTGACTCATGGAAGCTCAACATCACTGCTCCTAGAGACACGCTCCCTTAAAACCTTGTTCACTGTTGGAGTCAGTTACTGTCTGACCATGACTGATCTCAGTCTAGCAAGGGATTATCCAGTGTGATCCTCTTCCCATGGGTTCAAACTCAGTGCAGATGCTGTGCTTGTCCCCCAGGAACCTGGTGGGTGATACTGCAACTCTCTCCCAGGAAAAGGATCTGGATTTAAGGGAGGCTATGGGCACGCAAGAGGATCTCTTCTTGCACAGCAGAAGGGATTCAGCAGGAGCATGTGGCCAGTCTCAGAGCTGAGAGGCGGCTCCTTCAGCTTTGTTCACTGCTGATACCAGTCGTCCGGCTAAGGGAATGTGTGTGAAAGTAGTATATGGTCCCAACCCTGAATCTGGTGAGTATCTTGAATTCAGGCTTTGGTTGAAGGCCACTGTGGTTTGGTTTAGGTGTTGTCCTGGTTTGAGCTAGAACAGAACCAATTCTCCATTCAGTGATTCTACTTTTCTTCTAAGTCTTTTCTAAGTGACTGCACTTTCTGAAGTTAATGGTATGTGTTTTTCAGACAATGTCTGCTTCTAGAAGTGATAGTGCATGATGTTTATAATTACTACTAAGGAATGGTGTGCAGAAAGGCTCTTGCTTATATGTGCTCCTTTAGAAACCAAGGTCACTGCTAAATCTTGTGTGCCACTGTGCCAGGTGCACCTGCTCTGACAAAGATGACAAAGGGGGGGGGGGGGGGGGGGGTGCGCCTTGCCAAAGACCTGACAATGACTGGGGCTTGCCAAAGACAAAGATAGTGTTTTTCCACCTGATCACTTTGTTTACCTTGCCTTTTCCTGCGCTTGCCCCCGGCTGGTTAGAATTGACCACAGGTCAGACTCGACCAGGGTATAAACGGAGACCTGCCAGAGCGTCGATCTGAGCTGGTGCTCCTCGAAGCAGTGAGTCTGCTCGAGGAGGTCAGAAACTCTCCACTGGGGTCAGGACACTGCCTGAGGAAACTCCCCAGGGTTGAGCACCTACACCCCCCACCTTTGGTGAGTGAATACTTCTGCTGGTTATATCCTTGAGTGAGCCCTTACCCCTTTTGGGTGAGTGAGTCTATTTTATGGGTGTCCTTGAGTGAGAGGTTTCCCCTTTTGTAAGTGAGTGTGCATACTTTGGATCATTTTTCTAAAAGGCCTATTTACAAAACTTCGAAATTCTTAAGTGAAGTTGTGTAGTATTATATTCCTGACTGATATACGAACTTGTGATTTACTTCAGTCTGTCAGAGTGCTGACTAATTTTTGATTGGAATAAATCTCCATTTTGAGTAGCTGTGTTTGTTTTGTGAGTGCTTCTGCCTGGCATCCAGGCTTGTGGTTTGCTTTGGTTTGTCGATTGTTTTGAGTGACCTCTCTGTCTATTTTGAGGCTGCCTCCATGACAGCCATGTTGAAGTGCTGTAAAGTAAAAGGGTCGTAAGTAAGTAAAAAGGTCACACTTGCAGGGAGGAGTGAACCGAAGAGGTGACCCAAACCTGACCAATAAAGTATTCAGTTCCATATATATTATACTCAGTATAAAGCTCAGGGATCAAGCCCTCTTCTTCAATGGTTGGTGTGTGAGGAAGACTCTGTCCATTCTTCTGCCTTCGATCACAATCCATGTGTTCCTGAATCCAGTTCCTGAATTCAGTTCCCATCTGTCGCTGAGTCCAGTCTGGGAATTCCCCAGTGCCTGCCCTGTAGCATCAGTTGTGACGTGATAGTTGCTGGGGGAGTTCAATATTAGTTCTGTATATATTTGTATATATTTCATTATTTTCATATTAATATTATTATCTTTTTATTGTTATTGTTTCAATAAAGCTGTTTTAGTTTTTTTCCAGCCTATCAGTCTCTCTCCCTTATTCTCTTTCTCTTCCTCTGTGGGGAAGGGAGAGGGGTTAATACAGAGCATCTGTCACTCGTTTAGCAGCCAGCCCAGCCTTAGCCTATGACAGGTATATTTGCATGTTATTTTCCTATAGAAGACTGGCATGAGCCTTCATAGCACTAAATTATTTTTTGCTAGAAAGATTGCGTAACATCTATCATTGTGAAATATGTTTTTGTGTGAAATGAGTCAAGCATACAGAAAGTAATCCTATGCAAGTCTACCCGATATCCACATACCAACTCAGTCTGTATAAAGACAAGGCTGTGTGTAACCACTGATAACAAACATTTCTTCAAGGGAAGTGCAGCAAAAAAGCATTTTGTTACCTGACAGCTGAATCAGAACCAAAGAAGGTAAGAAACTTGGGAAACCAGATGCAAGTGATTTTTGTGCACGTGCAGCTTTAGATTTCTGCTGGAGTGATCTGCAGATGTAAGAAAGCAGGTTGCAATAGGGAAAATTAGAAACTGTGGCTCCCATTCATGATGCTTTCCCACAAGAGAGACCTTTGGGGACCAGAGATCTTCAGAGCTCAGTTACTGAGTGGTGTGCTGATGGGTTTGCTCAGACAAACATCCTGCCTGGCAGCCCCCCTGCTATGTAGTGCAGCCCCCAAAGGCCCTGCAACTCCAAGCCAGTGCTGTGCTGAGCTGGGTGAGAAAGGCAGTGCCCGTGCAGCAGCACCGAGCTTGGGGCCAGCCGCCTGCCTCCTGTAGCCCTGCCTGCACCCCATACCTTTGAGTTGGGCAGGAACGTGTCTGTGCTAGTCTTTTCTGAGATTTCCCAAACTCTGGCTTGCTTTCCTGCTGTGACCAGGGCTTGTCTTGAGCTGTATTGCCACAGCAATGCCACGCCTGAATCATTTGTAAATCTGGCAGGTGACGTGTTTCTTCAGCTGCAGCACAGTGGTGACTTCTCCGTGACTTCTCAGTGGTGTACTTGAAATTGTAGTAGTAATATTCTATTTCCAAAATACTATGCAAAAATTGCTTTCCATGAGAAAAAAAAAAAAACACTTTGTATGAGTAATTTAAATTGCTTATTGTACAAAAAATGTCTTTTGTAACAAAATAGTAAAAGAAAATCTGTGTTGTTTAATTCTTTCTCACAGAAGAAGCAAGTATGTTAGCTCTAGGCAGAGACATGAACATAGTTGAAGAGTTGGTTTACATTGCAATATGAGCCCGGGAGGGAGGACACTCTCCGAGAACCTGCTACAACTATAATAAACCATTGGCCAAAGGCAAGAGGCATGGCAGGACCATGTGTCTCATAAGCATGGGTGAATTAGCTAGTCTGAAGCATGAGGGCTGTACTTCAAACAGGGGATCTGCCTTCAGCATTGGCTAAATTTTTAACCGCTGGCAGACAGTAACGTTATACGGAGTAGCATGCCCTAACCAAGGGAGTCTGGGCTTGCCCTGAGATAGATTTGGAAGCCTGGAGAGGAATGGACAAATGGAGTGTGCAAGTGCTCCTTCAACGGACAGCCTCATAAATCAGCATTGCTTCTGACATGCTCTCAGCCTTTTGTTCACCTTTTATTTACAGCATTTCAAATTGGAAACAAGATCCAGTCTTAGAAATGTTTCTTTGGACTTCTTACTATAAATAAATGCCCTGATTGTTGGCAGAACTATACTGTACTTTCCCGGATTACTCAATAGAAGATTACTTCCAAAGCAAACATTAGTCTTTTCTCCTCCTCTTTGTGTTTATATTCCCCATGCCCGATCCAGGAGCTGTGAGGCACCAGCCATGCTCCCTTCCCAGCCTCTCCTGCACGCTGCGGTGTTTGCACTCGCAGTCCTCCAGGCCCTCGCCTCCGACACCTTCATTGCAGCTGTCTATGAGCACGCGGTCATCCTGCCAGATGCCACTGACAAGCCTGTTTCTCCTGACGATGCTTTGGCCCTGATGAACAAAAACATGGATGTCTTGGAAGGGGCCATCAAGGAAGCTGCCCAGCAGGTACTAGGTGCATCATGAGCATTGTTAATTAGTATTTTCTTCTCCTGATGACCCTTCTGGTTGTCTGTTGATGGGTGAATTCTAACGGAGCCTGTTGTGTCAGGGCGCCCACATCATTGTGACTCCTGAAGATGGCATTTATGGCTGGCGTTTTACGAGAGAAACCATCTACCCGTACCTGGAGGATATCCCTGATCCGGCAGTGGACTGGATTCCCTGCACGGACCCCACAAGGTGATTCCTCCTGCAGTGATTTATGTGGTTTCAAACTAGTGTCTCATGGAGTCATGAGCCGCTCCCAATAAATGCCTAAGAACTGCTAATTTTTTTATTCTATTAAAAATTCCAAGTACCATAGAAACAAGGTGCATCAGAAAGGACTCTTAGTTAAATGGTAATGGGAATACACAAGGTAAAAAGTATTGAGACAGTCTCACTTTTAAAAATTTCAAAAGGAGGAAAATGAGGAAATTTTAGGCAAAATCATTATTTTTAAAAACATATAAAGCTTTATAACATCAGATCAAGTGTGAAAAACTTCTATAAGTACAAGCTAGTTTACTATCATGTCAAATGCATAGCTTGGACAAGGCGATTCAGTCCTCAGCTCATGTGGCTGGGTAATTTCTAAATATGCACAAGATACTTATCTAGGTCTGAAAGCAGTCCCTTTAGAAATCCAGCTGCTTGCACAGTCTGCTCTGTTACACAGGGCTGCTCTGAATGTGTGTCAGCAGGGGACACCAAGAGGACTAGTTTTATATCTAAGCTAAGCTTTTCTATTCTTCCCTTCTGAGCCTTTATGAAGCTAGATTTCAGGAGTCCTCAGCTCTGTAAATGCTGTGGACACTTTTTACTAAATGCTTATGGGCAGCTGCCTTAAACAGAGTCTTAAAGAAAACTAAAATGGTCTTTTGAAATCAAGGCTTAGATCTGCCTGAAAAATGACTTTAAAGTTATTTTAAGTTTGTGTCTATACTGATATAGTCTCTCCCTTGTTGTCTGAAGCTATCCCTATCTTTTTATAGCTGGGAATTATATCCACACAGAAAATAACATTGTTAAGGGCACAGGAAAGAAGAACACAGAGGTACCATTTTTTAAATCTAAAAGAGACCAGCAATGTAAAATGATGTTATGAACAGAGAAGAAAATGAACAGAAACTATGATATGATCTACCCCTTTTTCAGTGCCTGGGGGTGTGCTGTTAGTGGAATAGTAATTCTGAATTAATTTCCTCCACATCTAAACTTAAATATGTAAATTTTTTTGTTTTCTTCTTTTTCTTTCACCAAAAATGCATTAGATTTGCTCCAGCACCAGTGCAGGAACGACTCAGCTGCATGGCCAGGAATAACTCCATCTATGTGGTTGCAAACATTGGGGACAAGAAGCTGTGCAACTCCAGCGATCCCAGCTGCCCCAGTGATGGTCGCTATCAGTACAACACCGATGTCGTCTTTGATGCAGAGGGGAAACTGGTAGCTCGTTACCACAAGGTAAGGAGGTGCTTCAGCATCACCCTGTAATTGATTACCAGTACATATTTCATCTTTCTGGCACCAATTTCAGCTGGTTTATATGAAAATTTTATGTTATTGTAAAGTGACAACCAGTCCAGTATTATTTGATGCAAGGATCTTATGGCCAGAGCGAAAAGCAGGCAAGCGCTTGATTGATCAGGCATTATTCCCAGGAGCACTGGAGCTGCAGAGTACAACCTAAAGGCTACTTTTATGATATCAAATGGGAAAGAAGCAGTGAGAGAGTTTTCCATACTCAATAAATGTTAGCTGGTCCTCGGTACAGCTTTAGCCAAGCCAGATGGTGCTTTTGCAGGTGATGTCTTGGCAGGGTTCTGCAGTCAATATTGGCTGGGCATTGCTTCCAGGGGGCAGCTGGGGCACAGCCACCCTGCTTTGCAGGGGAAGAGGGTCAGCTGGATGGATGCAAACCTGCTGTGCTGGCCAGCTCAAGTATCTCAACCGTCAGCTTTGCCTTAAAGCCCATCTCAGACGCAAAAGTAGCTGTTCATAATCTTGTCTTATTTTTAGTTTCTAATATGACATTTTCTTCACCTGCAGTACAACCTGTTTAGAGGAGAAACTCAGTTTAATTACGCGAAAGAGCCAGAAGTTGTCACCTTTGAGACCCCCTTTGGGAAGCTGGGCATTTTCACTTGCTTTGACATCCTTTTCCATGAGCCTGCTGTGGTCTTGGTGAGAGAGTTGCAGGTGGACACCGTGCTCTTCCCAACAGCTTGGATTAACGTCCTGCCATTTCTGACTGCCATTGAGTTTCACTCTGCCTGGGCTATGGGCATGGGTGTCAATTTACTTTCAGCAAATACTCACAACATCAATTCGGCAATGACAGGTTAGTTGCGTTTGGGAAAAGGGAAATTGTCTTCAGAGTACTGGATTCAGAAGCAGGCAGAAATGTCTTACAAATAGCGAAGCCTCTGGAAAATAGTGTTTCAATCAGACTAAAAATCTTCTTGGTAGGGTATTGAATGTAGTAAACAGTTTCAGGCAAGAAAATGTTGAATGTTCTGGGAGAGGTAAAATTAGAAAGTCCATTACATTAAATTTTGATAATTTAAAAGTGAAATTTTATTTCAAAAATAGCACAAAGTTTCACTTAAATTTTCAGCCTCTCATTTAGAGGCAGCAATTTTTGTTCAAAATTCAATCAGCAGATAAATGGAAAAAAAAATGTTTTCTACAGAACTTAATAATCTAAAACAAAAAGGAGGATTCCTCTTGTATACTGAATATAAAACATGTTCAGGTTTTTATGGCTGCTGAAGAATTAGAGAAATTTATGTTTTGGGTTGATCTGAATAGATATTTATTGCCTTTTTTTTTTTTTTTCTGTAAATTGAGAAAACGTAGCTGCATCTGTAACTCTCCCCTGAAGTCAAAATGAAAGCCACGAAGGAACATTTTTGCCTGCCCTAAATAGGCTGAGCTGAGTTTAGGCCACAGCCCTGAGTCTCCTTCCATAAAATGTAATTACCCTCATGATTTCCTTCTTTGGCAAATATGCCCTGCTTAGAGGTCTGATTTATATTTAAATGAACCTAAGTTCTTAAAAAAAAAAACGGATAGTTGTGTGTCGAATTGCCATTTAAGGCTCAGATTCAAGATCCAGTGAAGCGCAAAACCTGTGAAGTTTAGGTCATGTTTTTACTCTGTGATGGGTATTTTAGCAGTTCTGCACTTTAAAATTCTTCCAAATTTCTCTGTAATGTGTTAACTGAAAATAGCGCCACCAAAAAAGCCTGCAGGTGTGGCAGAGGGGGCAGCTGGCCCCCCTGCCAAGCTGTACCAGCTGATGGAGGGCTGATGGGTGTCCTTGGCAGGCAGCGGGCTGTTCACGCCGGAGGGACCCGCCACCTACCATTACGACAGTGGGACTGAGGAGGGATGTCTTCTGCTAGCAGAGCTGAGTGCACACCCCCGTCTTTCCTCCACCTACCCCCCTGCTGTCAACTGGAGCTCATATGCCACAAGCATCAAGAAATTTCCAGGAGAAAATGACACATTTTTGGGAGCTGTCCGGCGGGATATATTCACTTTCGGTGAACTCAGGCACAAAGCTGGAAATTACACAGTTTGCCAAGGAGACCTCTGTTGCCATTTGGTCTATCAGATGTCAAACAAGAGCAAAGATGAAGTTTACGTCCTGGGTGCATTTGATGGGCTTCACGGTTCTCTCATAAAATACTATTGGCAGGTAATTAGTTTTGTAGGGTTGAGTGTGGCTTGTATATGCCTACATCCCTACCACCCCAAAACATTCGTTGACTGATGCACTGTGAGAACTTTTCTTGCTATCAAATCCAGCTCTTGATTGCTGAAAGCTTAACAGTATTTTGCTTTTCTGCATCCTTCTCCCCACAGATATGCACGCTGCTCAAGTGTAAGAGCACAGACCTGGACACGTGTGGGCAGCCGGTGGAGACGGCTCAGACCAAGTTTGAGATGTTCTCCCTCAGCGGCACGTTTAGCACCAACTACGTCTTTCCAGAAGTCTTGTACAGCGGGGTGCGGCTGGCCCCCGGAGAGTTTGAGGTAGGGGACACCCTGAAGATGTTTGACACAAGGTTTTCCAGGCTGTGGTGCTGGAAACCTATTCGTCTCCAAGTCCCATTCAAGAACCACTTTCTTTGGTTCTGCAGACCTTAACTCAAGGGGACATTTAAACAGATGGATTGAATTAATCCTTAATGATGAGAACATATAAATTCTAAGGCTGGGAATCTCTTCAATATTTTCTTTAGCAAATATGCCTTCCCACTTCAGGTCCCAAATCCATAAACAGCAGCTTTCAAGGACCTATTTTCTACAGGTTTCTGCTGATGGGTGTTTTAGGAGATAAAGAAATCAAATACTCTTGTCCAAGGAAGAAAAATTACTAATGGGTATCATGCATAAAAATAGAGATCCTATGCAGTTAAAAATGTTAAAAGGGATTTTTGAGAGTTTTGTAGGGTTTATATTTTTTATTTGAAACTTCATCATATATTTTTGCCAAAACGTGTTTTCATCCATAAAACTGAGATTACATTTATGTAAGAGACCAGAGAAAATCTTAATTGATTTGAAAGAGGTATTTAATGGCTTACAAGAGACAATGAAGACAGTGAAAAGGACTTGAAAAGTTTATGGGAAACAAGGGTGGTGTTTTTGCAAGGTAGACAATGGAAAAACACTGCTCATCCTGCATATTTGTTTTGAATGGGACATCTGTAAAAACATACACATCAAAGGATTTATTGGTATGTTAAAATAGGATCATGGTCTAATTTTAAAAAATATTTTGTACTTTCTTAACAAATACATGCTTACTGTTTGTCACAGAGGCTCTTACAAAGCTGCAAGTGTTTACAGTCTGTGAACAATGGTGATTTCAAATTGATCTCTGCAAAGTAACTAACAAAAGCAATATATGGCCTGTAGCTTGAAATGCTCTACTTCCATCTGGAAATTGTTTTGGGGTCTACAAATCAAAAAAATACTTCAAATTACTGCCCTAGATATGTATACATCCTTCATCACCATTTATCAGTAACTAATGAGAACCTAACAAATCAGTTATTCTCACTCTCACCTTTTTATGAGGTGGAGAAAATTATTTATTTTTTTCCAAAGATGGAGCTGGAGAAAGTTTTAAAGATCTTCAGGTTCAAGGAAATGTGGGAAGGCTATGGCAGAGCCAGAGAGGATTCTCTGTCATGATTGTCTTTTAAAAGTGCTGCATCAAAATATTCAACACTAAGGCTTATCTTTTCCGTATCGTGCAATATTACTACTCTGTTAGTGGACTATTAATGTCATTCTTTCTCATTTCAACTAGGTGCTACGTGATGGACGTTTGAAAAGTAAGCATGGCACATCGAAACCACTTGTAACAGCAACGCTTTTTGGAAGGCTTTATGAAAAGGACCTGCCACATCCTCTGCGAACCTCCCCATAACATAACTCCTTAGGCGTTACACAGGCACCATAGACAGGAGTGGAATTTCCTACAGTGATCCACCTCTTCATAAGCCGTGGCAGTTATCCTGTATCATTCCTGTTCTGCAATCTTGTGCTTCTGCTCAGCAGCCGTGGCAGTTAGGTTTATTTAGGAGAAAGCTATGTGATCACTCTGTTGTGTGTAACTTTTTAATAGTGCTTGAGCCAGTGCAATTATTTTTTTAGTATAAATGCTCTGTCACATGAAATCTTTAATTGGTAATTGTTTTTTTTCCCCAAAGATATCATGTAGATTGCAAGGATAATACTAGAAAGAAGACTGATACTGAAACGTGTGAAATGTGAAGTTTGCCAGTTTGCTGCAGAACAAATCTTCTCCAAGCAAGCCTTTCTGTCCCATTTGCCCGTTCCAGTCTTTCAGACTATATAAGCACTAAGTATTCATGTTTCTCAGCCTTGCACACCAATTAACAGGGCCTCCCTAATACTCAATGGGCCTTGGCCCCATTCTGACCAAGGGACTGCACAATGAAGAGAAAGATTTGAAATGGTTTTAGGCGCAAACTTAGAGAGAGAAAGTGGTCCTTCACAACCCACACAGGCACTGATTCTGGCTGAGCTCTGTAACGCATCTTCAATTCTGCAGTCCCTCTGAGCTTGCACCACTTTGTGCATGGCAGACGTGCTGGGTCCCATGCGTTTCAGATCAGACTTATCATACAAACACAGTATGCCAATACCTGCTCCTAGGTATTTGGAAAATGTCTTCAAAACTGTGAAAACATAAGAAATAGGCAATGTTTTAGCACCTGAAATACATTTTACCATGTAGTGTGAGAAACAGGCATCATTTGGAACTTCTAGCAATGATACGTAAAACTTGGCAGTCCTGGGCCTGATTTCTGTCTATTATGTTTTGTGGCAAACAGGCCTCATTTGCACCACGTGCCTTGGAGTGGTCCCTGCCTCATTGCTTATCTCATAGTCTACTGCCTTTCACATCGCTGGCTTACAGCCTGCACCATGCTTAGCACTGAGCTATGCTAAATGTGGCACATAAGAAACATTCCTTGGCTTCCCACCCCAGGCACACCAACACGTTACCCAGATTCGCATGGTTTCTGTTTTCTCATGTGTTGCTGCTTCTCAGCACACAACCTTGCAGGCTTCCAGGACTTGTTTCATCCTAGAAATAAAACAGCTAATCTTGTACTCAGTGGAGGGACTGTACCACTTGGGAGCAAGTCATTCAAGATAGGAAGGGCCTTTTCTCACCTGACTTGTGATTATAACCCAGACTAGTTTTTCATCAAACAGAGGAGGCTTTGGTCAAGAGAGGTTATGACCAACCTGAGGCTATGCTAATCCCATGTGACTGTTGGGTGTGTAGTGCATATGGGGTCCAGAATTTCAAGACGCCAGCAGCCACACTGAAGGGTGGGAGCAACACTGCTCCCTTAGCCAGTCTGGTACACTCCAGGAGCCCCTTGTCTTGTCCATAATGGGCAACAGTTTAGGTAGGAAGACTGAGCATGTTGGTTATGAAGGTCTGAAGTGTCATCCTGTTGACCACGCAGGTCCATTGATTTGCACAGTCAGGCATACAGTGGAAAGTGTCTCTGCAGCAGAGCAGCCAGAAGCTTTTTCCTGTGGGTGGTCCCCATGGTGATGCTTCCCCATCCATCCTCAGTGCTGCTCACTCAGCTATCTGCCCTGGGAGAGCCCAAGGAACACCTTGAGAAAGGCAAGAGCTACCCTGACTTGTAAACTCCAGTACTGAAAAAGATCCTAAAATGGTTTTTAATTTGGGAACATAATTCTGCTGCTACTGAACCCTGTTTTTTCCCTCTCTACCCCAGATTTATCTCTGATACCTGTATATTCTAGTTTTGGTTGCTCCTGGAGACAGCTCAGGCCTTGGCTCCAGCAGGGCAGGGCTGGAAGAAAGAGGGAGCCCTGCTGGGGGATGAAGGCCACTGCCTCCTGCAGCCCTCTGACCTCGCGGGCACTGCAAGAGCGGCAAACTTGGGTGTGGAGCCAGCGCCACACCTCCTTCTCATGCGCCCTGCCTCTCACCTCTGTCTCCCCCTTGGCTGCCCTTCAAGATGTGATGGTTTGGAGTGGGTAGAGTTAATTTTCTTCATGGTAGCAAGTACGGAGCTATGTTTTGGGTTTCTGCTGGAAACTGTTGATAATACAAGGATGTTTTAGCTACTGCTGAGCAGCGCCCACACACAGTCATGGCCTTTTCTGCTCTTCGCCGCACACCACCAGTGAGCAGGCTGGAGGTGCACAAGAGGTGCAACCTGCTCTAGAAGAATCTGCTTTAGCAGGGGGTTGGACTAGATGATCTCCAGAGGTCCCTTCCAACCCCTACCATTTTGTGATTCTGTAAAAAAAAAAGTTGGGATGGGACACAGCTGGGACAGCTGATCCCAGCTGACCAAAGGGACATGACATCATGCACATAAAGCTGGGGGAAGAAGAAGGAATCGGGGAACGTTTGGAGTGATGGCATTTTGTTTACCCAAATCACTGCTAAATGTGACACAGCCCTGCTTTCCTGGAGATGGCTGAACACCTGCCTGCCGATGGGAAGTGGTGAATTAATTCCTTGTTTTGCTTTGTTTGTGTGTGTGGCTTTTGCTTTACCTATTAAACTGTATATCTCAGCGCACAAGTTTTCTTGCTTTTACTCTTTGGATTCTCTCTCCCATCCCACTGGGGGGGGAGTGAGCGAGAGGCTGGGTGGTGCTTAGTTGCCAGCTGGAGTTAAACCATGTCACAAGTGAAATGTACTTTTATTACCTGGTCTAGAATTGCTCATGTGGAAAAGCAAAACAAAAGAGGAACCAATCTGGAGTGGAATGTGAAAGCAATTTTATTTTTATTTTTGTTGTTGCAGTCAAGTCACTTCATTAAAATATTTTTTCATTTGTTGGCATCAACAGCTTTACATGCTAAACCACAAAAAAGAAGAATCTGGGGACACTGTAGAGAGAAATGCCTCACATCATAGCGGCACTCTTGAAACAAACAAATACTTTGCAGGTTGGTACTCTAAATCCTGAGTACTTCAGGTACTCCAAATGGACATGGAATTTATAAAAATCTTTCTGAAACTGAAGAGGAATACAGTTGGGAGACCTGGACTAAAAGCATTGTAGACATTTTTTATTATTACTTGGTTTATCTTTCTCCTATCAAGTTAATTTCCCCAAAATATCTGTAACAGTGGAGTCAGTAAGAGTTCATTATTGTTAATGAAATTGGGCCCCTGGGGAGATAACTAAATTTTAAATAAATATTTTCCTTTTATTCTAAGGAAGATTTTATGCCACGTTCTGCTCCCTTGTCACATATTCAGGCTGTGGCAATTGAATGTAAAAATGTGTCACATGTTCCTTGTTGGCGTTTCCAAAGTATGGAGCACTTCACAGATACAGGCCAAGTTGGCTGCCTTAGGTTGTCAGAGCTGGAAATGGGTAGGATAAAATTGATATTGCTGGTTAAGTAGCTTATAAGGTATCAGGAAAGGACTTGAACCTCATCCATTAGGGATGCAGAAGGCCGGGATTCTTTGAAAACGGCACTAAAACCAAATTTGAAGAATGGTTGACTTGTAGTTTTCAAGATTTGCTGCACAGCTTTCCTCTCCCTGAGGAGGTAACGAGGGTGCCATGCAATGGACCACTGAGTAGTTTATTAACCCCGTTCTCATTTCCAGTGACAAAGCAAGGATTTAACCAAGTAGAGGATGAAGTTACATGGACCGTTTCAGCAGTCTCAGAAGAGCTCCATCATTTTAATGTGCAAGAACCATGAACCCTGCTTTGCGGTAAGGGTTGCCTGGAACCAACCAGAACTTCAGCTGAGGAACTTAGTGGTCACAGTGACTAGATGAAGTTCAGTTTTAGGAAATGTGAGGTTTTGTACTAAAGGCCAATTTCAAATTATGCAAATTATAGAAACATTCTGAATACAAAAGCAGAGAAATAATGAATGACTGATGCAACAAATCACATTCATCTGAACAGTTTCTGTTGAAAACATGGCAAGTTAACTGGCTATGCACTTAATGCCCTACCCGCTAGGTGGGAGTTAGAAAAGAGAGAACGTTAGCTCATCTTTAGGGAAAAAAAAAAAAAAGAAAAAAAGGCCTCTCCTATGTTTTCCTTATGGGTCAGAATTTGTTTCTGAAAGAACCAGAGTGTTTACTGACTCCAGGACAGATATGCCAGAGGAGAAGAATCAAATTAATTTATGTGTAATTCACATCAATGACTCTACCTCAAAAACTACTCCAGATGGTAACCTAGTGAACCCCATCCTTTTCTGAGCTGAAAAAGCCTGCTCTTCACATGTCAATATTTCCTCCTTATACCTTGATGCTGGCCAAAGCAAACAAGACCCACCTGTCCACCGTGTTTCTGATCACACAGAGAGAAAAACAAGCCCTTAATAGATTTTATTGATGCAAGGCTTCAGATGAAGGTGAAAAAATACTATGTTAAAATACGTGTGATCCAAACCTTACAGCTGACTTAAGTAACTGGTAACAACTTTAGGGAAACTTTAACTCTGAGCAAAATCTAATGTACTTTATTGTACATATTGAATTAAAGCAAGCAGATCTCAAGCAAAAGTCGAGTGACGGAATGTTAATAATACGGGTTTTTTTAAAAAGAGAGCAGGACACTACAGCCAAGTCCTTGTGCACATATTTTAGTCATCATAACCTCAAGTTATTCATTAAATAACATGGAACAGCAAGGTGCAATCAGAGACTGTGTGACTATTAGACTCAGTAATACAATAGAAAATGTTTATGAACATCTCATGTTATCATAGGTGAATTAACTGGCAGTATGGGTCAAGGATCCTAGGCACACAGAACCAGTGCAGCTATAGTGAGTGACAGAATGACCATGATCCGAGTTTGAATTGAAAAATTCGTACATTTCTAATTAATCAAGAACCAAATTGTAACCCTACCTCGTACAGACAGTGTTGGCAATGCCACCATCCACCATCAGAGCAGGAAAGCTGAAAAGGAGAAATAACTTGCACAGATCAATAAAGACATCAGCAACTATTATAAGGCTTACCACAGCTTCCCAGTGGCTTGTGATGGACTATGAGATGTCATGGAGCCCAACAGAGAAATGATTCCAGGATACCTTCTAAAAATTGACACTATAGACAAACAGCACCCCTCACTGAAGCCATGGACGGATATAATAGCATTACTCAGTTTTGTCTACCTGTGTATCAGACACAGTTAGAAAAGATCAGTCCTGGTGAAACAGAAACTTAGGATATTGACAGGACAAGGGGCAACGGGCACAAGCTGGAACACAGGAAGTTCCGCTTGAACATGAGGAGGAACTTCTTTACATTAAGGGTGGCAGAGCACTGGAACAGGTCGCCCAGGGAGGTTGTGGAGTCTCCTCTGGAGATATTCAAAACACGCCTGGATGCAGTCCTGTGTGACCTGCTGTAGGTGAACCTGCTTTAGCAGGGGGTTGGACTAGATGATCTCCAGAGGTCTCTTCCAACCCCTGCCATGCTGTGATTCTGTGACAACAATATGTTAATTTCTCTTTCAGTTTAGAAAAGAATTAAGAATTAGCAGAAGCACTTGTAGCCTCCATCTGCAAAAGTATTAAAGTATTCTTGTAATTATTCATTATGATAAAGTTGTAAGTGAAATACTCCATTATCTGTTCAGACATTCTCATGGCAGCAGCAAATTTCCGCTACAAATATGTACAATGTAAGAAATGCATTATAACTACATGATTTTAACTTTGCCTGTCCATCATCATTTGCTGCTTCTAATGTTAAAGCCAATTTTGATGAACTCATAGTCTGGTAACTGTGATGGTGTCAGGGTGCAAAAGCCGCAAGGAGTGTAGGAAATAGTAATTGTTGGAAAAAATAGTCAATCTTCAGGAAAGCCCTTTGCAGAAAAAAGGGAGAATGAGTATTTGCATACAGTTGGTTGCCCAGCTCACATATTGCAAAACATAATAACATAAAACATGAAAAAAAATACAGTATGTTAGAGAGAGCCCTCAAGATCAAGTGATGATTTTTGTAACATAAATTTTTGAACAATTTGAACAAAATTTTGAACAATTACTTCTAGATGAACGTTAGTATGAGACATACTTGAATTTATCAAAGTCAAATACATGCAAACATTAAGGTCAGTTTTTATAGGATGGTCATCCTTCTATTCTGCAACTCATCTTGCTGTGTTTTCCAGCCATTTGAGATTGCTTTTTGTACACTGAAAAAATGACTATTCAGTTACAGTTTCAGGGTTCCTTAAGGAAGAAACACTGGGTTTTTATTAGGCAAAACTTTCTTAGTAGTTCATGTCAAATTTATGAATGGTTTTGAAAAATCTAAACCTTGTTCTGCAACATTTATGAAAATCTTAGGCAAATTATAATAATGACAAGGAGTTTTAATGCCTTAGCATCAACTTCACCAAGTTGAGCAAAGAGAGTATAGTGAACTTTAGACCTATGCCACTGCTAAGCTATTTACACTCTTTAGGATACACTCCCCCATACATGTTAGAGACCTTTCTAAGTTTTCCATATAACATTTATTACCGTGTTGACTAAGTGCTGTTATCTAATAACTAAAGCGCTCTCTTTTTTTCGTTTTGTCTCCACTAAGATCCAGAAATCTTGACTTAATGCTCTTTTCATTGAGGTCCAATAAAGTCAAATGAGGGTGGCGAGTTTGCTATGCTACTCCTAAGATAAATGATGGTACATTAGTTTACATCTGCTGATTGTGCATCTGCAGAGACAGAGATGTTTTGCATTTAGTTGTGAATTCAAACAGTCATGTTCTGTGGTTTTTTTCAGTGTGCCTTGCATGGAGGCTCTCACATCACTTGACTGGGTTTGGTTGGAGCTGGAAGTCATCAGCTCTGCCAGAAGAGTTCATAGAGACGATGATCCATACAGCTCCCACCCTCACAGATGTTAAGTGCACTAGCCCTGTAAAACCCCAAGTATCCTGGTTTGTCACTCAGGCGACAAACTGCACAAAAATTGATCAAAAATACACAAACTTTGTTTTCTTCCCATCCCCTACTTGATTAGTAGTTGTCTTCTCCAGTTTTCTCAGAGATGTTCTTATGCTGAGTTGCTGCAATAGCTAACATAACCAAATTGTGAAAACACATTATAATTCATTCACGAAAACTTCTTGTTCAAAAGAAGAATTATGCTCACCTAAGTAGAAATCAAATATATCTGGCCCTGAGATATAAAAGAGAAGAGCAAGCTGTAAAAATGGAGTCATTAATGGACAGTGATGTATTTCCTGGTAGCTAGACTGAAAGGCAGAAAGCTTTTGGCAGATGTGGGTAAAAACACGTGTGGTGCTTTCCATAACAGATGTCAGTTAGCTATACCTCAAAAGCATCAGATGGCTGTATGTATAAGGACCAGAGCTATAAAAAAAAAGCTTAAGTTTGATCAATCATCATTACCTAGCAACAGCCTTAAACATTCATTTTGTTGAAGACTTTCTGAGCCTATGTTTAATGTTACACCAGGCATTTTAGATTGTTTATTCATGTTAACATTAGCTTCTGTTTGCAGTGATTCTTCCAAGTTCAGCATTAGACTAAACAAAAAGCAGGCATGAAACCTCTCACATTTGAGGGTCTTGCAACACTTAATGTAACCACTCTTGTGTTTTGCCAAGGGAGTCTTATGATGCCAGTGGTTTTCTGCTAAGTCTTTTCTTACAGATAGTTGCTCTTCTGTCACCAAGATCATGACCCGTACCCCTCCTTGATTTGCCAAGGCTTGTCATTAGATAATATCTTGATGTCTTACAAATATTTGCAATCACAGCACTTCCATGAAGCTAGGAGAAATTTTTATCCTACAAAGTAGAGGAGGAGATGAAGTGCAAAGAAACTGATGTTTACAGTGGATACTAATTTAGGCGGCTAACTTGAGATGCCAGAATAATTCATATTACAAAAATACTATATATAGTCAAAACACAGCTATCACTGGCTTCAGTTGCAAATGCTGACTACCTGGCATGCACCCAGAAAATGAGGAGCACGTGTTCAGTGAAAGCTTCAAAACCTGTGGTACGAAATGACCCACCTAATATCGTGTGGTAACAGATGCATATAGAGCATGTTAGAAAAGAGGGAAAGGAGAAAAGGGGCCTGTACAAGGGTTCATTTAGGGCATTAGTCCATGTGGGCAGCTGGGGCAACAAGACTTGCAAGGCACAGAAGGAAGAAGCAGTAACAATTGCAGATAAGAACAAAATGGACTACGGTGGGGGAAAAAAGAGGGGGATGGGAGTGGGTGATATATATATATATATTTATATATTTATTTTCTCTTTGCCAACCCTCACCTGCATGAACAAAAAGTTACGCAAGCTAACAGAGGCACAGCTAAACCTATTGCTGCCATCTGTTCCCTCTCAGTCTCATGAGTATCGGGCAGGTGATGGCTAGCAAGCAGGAACTTGATAACAAGTAATAAAGCAAGTTCAAACTGACTCCAGTGCACCCTTACCTCTTCTTTGGCGACCCAAAAAGCACATTCAAATGACGTACAACAGCTACCAAGAAGATAAATTAAACTCTTCTGGTCAAAAATCAGGCTGCCCCTACACATCTTCCTGAGACTGAGCAGCAAACGGTGGGCACAAAAGGGCATAGACTCTGACACTGGTAGTTTCTGCACTATTTGAGTTGCTGTTCCTGCAGTGCCAATGATACCAGCAATGCTCATGGGCAGCATTGCTGCTTCCTGCAGCAGCAAGCAACTCTGGAAGCCAAGGATAGCACCAGCAGGTCCCTCCATTAAAAATGGCCTACAGTGCAGCAGCATTGGCATCTGCAGTCTGTCGGGCTTGCACATGGATAATCAGAAACAATTAAACTTGTTCAATATTTTTAGGAAAACAGCATGTGTCTGTTGTAGTCAAATCCAGCATTTGTGAAAGGCAACAGAGAGTAGTCCAGGAGATTGCTTATTGACATACAAGCCTTTATTGGAAATTTTAGGTTTCGGTGGCTTCCAGTAGAGTAGCCACATCTCCACACCAGAATATGACATTTCAAGACCTTCATTGCACCAAGAGTTGTCCCTCTTGTTCAGCTGCATGTCCCCTGTGCCACTTTGCCATGGCCGTACTTTCCTATCTCCCAAGACCACCCCAATCCCAAATCCCCAGGGAGAGGCTGAAGCCTGGGCCCCACAGGGGTCTCGGGGCTCAGAGAAACCTCAGAGGAGCAGAAGCAGGAAACTGACCCAAATATATATAAATAGGCAATCAACATCTCTTAAGTCCCTGCTACAAAGCATATAAACACCAGAGCATTGTAAATAAAAGACAGCAGAATTTTTTCATTAGGAGGAAATAATATCTTTCTAATTGGCCTTGTTCTCAGATACTGTTGAAATATTGTGGTTGAATTTTTTTTTAAATATCCAGTCTGGGATAGACAAATCAAATTTTCCAAGATAATGGAAATTACTATAGTTCGTTAACATTACACAAAGTTGAAAGGAGGGCTAGAAACATCAGCCTATCTTAAAAACAGTTCAGTATTTTTAGCTTCATCTGTACCTTGACCATAATAAACATTTGTCTTTATGCTGTATGCTTCTTTTCATGAGCCTGGCTTTAACTTAAATCAAATGGATTCATCTTTGCATATGCTACTGGCTCGTGTCAGAATAGATTTATTATCTGCTTATCTTTTCTGAATATTTAATACTTACGTCATCCTGTTGATGAGATTTTTCCATCAGGCTGTAAACCAGTCAGACCAAGGGCGCAGCCACTCAGCTGGGGGATTCATGTGGGATGAGTCACTATCACGCTGTATCCGCAGGCTGCACCGGTTTGTGATGAGGCAGTAACTCCTGAGCAGGTACTGTCTTCTTATCACACAGTCTGAAATATAGTGGGCTGTTAATATGCTAGTTTGGGGTATTATTTTGTTTCAAAGATTAAACTTCTAGAGTTAGTTCTGAAGATAATAGTCATTATTCTGCACAGATCACTGCGTTCTTTCTGTAATGAACAGCAATAGCACCAAAAGCAATAAAGTTTTGGTGGTGGCTGAGAGAACGATTTAAAAAGCCATTCATTCCTAATAGCTGAAAGAGAGTAGCAGGCAAAACTCTTTTCAGGCACGGCTATGAATTCAGAGCAAGGCTCTTTACTTTCTGCAAAGTTATTCCAGGGCCATGAGGATGCAGAATGACAAAGCTGGGATCGTACCTGCTTACTGCTCACTGCCTCCCTCCTCCACATTCACCTTTGTTTGGAGGCTACCAAATTTCTACAACCATCTGCAGTCCTAAATTCATTCTAGTGGGATTGGTGGGTGCACGGGAACACTGGAGAGGCACAGAGGACCTTCCCTGCTGCGCAGATGCCTCTGCTCTGCACCCACACCGTAGCTGCGGGGATTCACTCGCCCTGCTGGGGAGAGAGGCTAGAGGCTGCTCCTGCCCTCCAGGGAGCCCTGGCACTGCTGTCTGCTGGGGCGGCTTTTGCTGCCGAGTGGAGGACTGAGTTACGGCATTACTTAGCAGGGCTATCAAATTTGTAGAACCCCCAGCCCATGCAGAGATATTTTCTTGGCTTTGGACGGATGCGTTTTGCTTTGCTGTAAAAAATTATTTTCTTGGAATCTCTTGTTCCTCTATGCATGTCAGAGATTTGCATTTGTCTTGGGGTCTGGATTTATAGTCCCAATCCTAAGCACTACAGTTTGAGAAAGAGCACAAACAGCGCATTACACTGAATAAACAGCTATTTTTACTTGGCAGGGAAAAGCGATGGTTCCCACTGAAAAGTAAGAATATAAACCATGGGAAAAGATCTAGAGGTCACTCATCTCATCCGTTCTTCTTTAAATTCCTCTCGTATAAATCTGGGCTACTTTCAGATTGTCTTCAGTGGAATTGCACCAGGTTTGCAGCAATAGCATTCAGATTAGTAGTTGGCACATCTTCTCATTTAACCCGTGTAATGAAATATTTATTTTGAACTAATAGCTCATTGGGAATTTGCGCATTTTCTATGAGATTTCGAACATATGAATGGAAACTCAAGAAGATATTTTTTTGTAATGCTCTGCTTTTTTTCCTGAGGACTGCATAAATGCTGATTGGAGTTACATACTTTCAAAATTCCTCTCTAATCATGGGGCCACCTTAGAGCCTCCAGTAGGTTTAGATCTATGGTTCCCCTCACAGACAGACAGTTTTTAAAATGAACCATATGAAAACAAGAAACTTTCCTCTGTCTAATGGATACTGTAAAATATTTTCTGCCGAGTGAACAAACTGTACCCATAGAATTGCAAGCTAACAGAGTCACAGTAGAAATCAATGCTGTCCTGTCTTACTTTTTTTCATGGTGACAGTTCTCATCCCTGAGCCTCACTGTGTTCCTTCTCATTTCCAGTGTCCCTTCCATAGTCTTGACTACGAAGGACAGAATAATTGTTTAACACATTGTTCAAATGGGTTTGGTGTCTGGCAAAAGTGCTATTTCCATTCCCTTCTGTGCTGTTTTCTATTTAAATTATTTTATGTTTTAACAACAAACAAACAAGAAGTGTAGATGGCCCAAGGTATGCTAGACAGTGTAACAACTTTTCTTTTTCTTGGTTTTCCAAAAATCTGAAAACTAATTATTGCAGAAATATAAAATTTGCAGAAAAGAAAGCCACAGCAACAATTTTTTAGACACGTTTTTACTTCAAATTTTGATGTATAACTGCTCTACTATATTAAAGACTTAAACAACCGTTGAACACTGACTATTTATAAGTACTCTGAGGTCTCCCAGAAATAGAGCTTGACATATTTGTCTTTGATATTGTAATTAGCAAGTTCGAGAATATTTTCATGACCCACATCAGCATTAAGCCTCAAGAAAATGCCTGTTTGAATTGTCTGCACCAACAGCATGGAAGCTTGTTACCAAAGTGCTCCTTGTTGCTCTAAATTAGTTGTCAATTTGGCCTGCTTAATTACATAATTATCTTGATATCTTAGAAACTGCTACTTGACATTTATTTCAGTAAACATACCATTAGATACCACCCCTCTCATGCTCGCAGCTTCCTCTAGGCCTATGGTTCATTCCTTTCTGGCACATATGGGTTTTGTAGTACGAGCTGGCGCATTTAGAGATACTGAATGCTAAGTGCTATACCCATGGGTTGGTGTTTTGTAGAAGATTGAAGGGCATCTCCAAAAACAGTCTATACAGAGACATCCTGCTGTGCCCTCCAGTGGCTCTGCCTGTGGGCAGCCTTCTTCTGCAGCAGGGCTGCCAAAGGCACCTGCTGGACCCCAAACCAGTCCCATCCCTTATGTGGGCAGGTGTGCTCACAAACCAGCCCCAGGCCACTCTCTCCCCTAAGCTTTGGAAAGCACATGGTAGGTGTTTTGCAGCCCTTGTCCCTGAGAGGATTTTGGTAGGAGCAGGAAGGCTGGCCAGCCCCACAGATGAGTCTTTTCTTCTTTAGAGGTGAAGTCAAGGTGAGATCCCAGCCACGCTGATATCAGGGACAAAATTCACCTCTAGTGTCACCAGGCCTCTTTCTCTACATTTTTTCTTTTTAAAATACATGTAATTATTTTAAATAATATAGGCATTGCTGGTAGTCAGCTAGAGCAAATATGGCCTACCCAAGGGACTTGCGCTCAAACTGGTTGCTCTCAAGTTTGTTATTTGAACTTTGCCTCCACCACCATATTCCAGCATTAAGTGCATGGTGCATGACCAGTGCAGGCAGACAAGATACGACTGTCACACAGCCATGTGAGAAATATAATAACCCTACAACATATTGTTTTGCATCATGAATTTTTGACTCTTCCTTTTTTTATTTCACCTCCCTGAGACCTCCTAACCCTTCCAAAGTCCTCAGCAGGTTTAAAATGAAGCAAGTTTCCTCCTGGGGAAATGTCACAAGTGAAAGGAAAAATGGCAAGTTGTTCTTGCATTTTATTACAAGTCAGAAACTGAAAGGAAAGGCTCCCTGACCAGACTCAAAATCTGGTTGTGAAAGGAGGTAGAGCAAAAATGCAGCCCTCACAGCTGGGTGCTGCCTGCCTGTTTGCAGCAAAGCAGAGCTGCCTAGGGCAGAGAAAGGCTTCCCAGCCCCAGAGGGTCCCCCAGGTGTTTGACTGGTTGCTGCCAGGTAGTTGCTTCCGAAACAAACACTTCAAGCAGAGCTGCCTTTCCAGATCATCCCCTTGAGTTCTGGCCACTTCATCACTTGAAGCAGAGGCGCAGCAGGAGAGCAGTGTTTCTGCGTGCATGGATGTCCTTTGACTAAGTCCTCATAATGCACTGACCACAAGAATTCTTTATAACTATGAGTTTTGTACACAGTAAGTCAACACAGATTTGTTCCCCTAAACTTTACCTTCCTATAATATGTTTGCATCAGGATGGTAATTACCAAGACCTAAACCTTCACTCCTCAAAGAGAAGTACCTGGCTCTAAGGAAAGCCCACACCTATGAATCTTAGAAGGGTGAAGGCCTCTCTCAAGCAATCTCTCTGAGCCTCTCTCTGAGCAATCGGACTTGACTCCTCTCTTTGACCTATTCTCTTGACTACCTCAAGTGGTTGCTCACTCAGCTTGATGGTTGTTTCTGCACTTTTTTTAGTTGGCAAACTCTCTTCCTATAGCAAGGAGAACCTTGCATTGCAACACCTCAGTCCCTTTATGAGTGCAGCCTCAATAAAAATAAAAGAACTGAATTGTTTGCATTCTTTTTGATTTTCATGCACATAATATAATGAAGCAGCTAACCCAGGTCATGTAGCATACTTCGTAAGAAGCAGTCTTAATCTACTTTGTTCCATGTGTCCCTGAGGCACCCGTCATAACTGGGCTTTAGCTGACAGTCACCATACTAACAGTCTTTTATGTTCTGCAGTATCGCTGTTTTAAAAGGCTGCATGGTCCTTTGCACAGCAAAAAATTGATGCTTCTCATCTGTGACTCCAGCACAGCCAATAATAGGTGTTTACTTCAAACACCTTTTTAGTAGCTGTATCTTGCCAATAGCTGTTGACTGATTAGGCTGTTAGATTAAACCTGTTTGTTCAGTAGAGTAATCAGAACTAGGCTAGTAAATACACATCATGTCACTCTGTACACAATATACCTTTTCAAGGAAATCTTACCTGCTGCTGTAACCTACCTATACATATGTATTTTGCTATATTTTAGGAGCTTACAGAAGGGAGACTACATGGTGGTTTTTGTTCTGCGCCTAGATAATCTCCGGCTGCTCACAATGTGACCACAATGTTTAATCAAACAAATAAACGTACTACAAATGAGTTCAATTTACCTATAAATAAAGCCCATCAAACAAATATGTGTGCTAGAGCCATGATGTTGTTCTTAAGTGCGTGACAAAATAAACAGTTTGAGCTACTATTCCCTTTAACAGCTGCTCCTCAGGAGGGGCCAAGAACGCTATTCATTGCACCCAACATCCTCCAGCAATGTGCCAGGGCTTCAGGAGGCTGCTCCGGCTGTGGATTAAGTGCCTGTCCTCTCCAAATTTGTGTTAGCCAGAACTGTCGTGGCGGTGAAGAGGCTCAGCTGTCTTTTGAGATGGACTTTAAAAGGAAGGGGTGCTGCTCAATCAGCAGAAAACAAATGAGTGTCAAGAGCAGACTTCTACCCAGCGTGAGGAGAGAAAGGTAGGAGGCCAGGTTTTTAAAAGTATGCGTCTTCATATTTCCATCTTAGTGAATTTTAAACTTTGTAATTAATTATGGAAGTGTTCTGCTTTCTTGTTGAAACCTTCAGTGTTTAGCTCATTTGGACAGTTTGCCACATGAGTTTTGATTTATTTTGTTTCCATTTCATGCAAAGCCACACACTTGATCTCAATTTGCTCAATATTTTGGTTGGAGGTTGGAGTTTCTTCTTTCTGTTTAATGAAAAAACAAAATCCCCTGAAAATATGATTTTTTCAAAAAAAAAAAAGAAAAACAGTTTCCATGGGAGATCATATTTCTTTAGGCTAAAGAGTTTCTCTGTCAGAGAACAATAGGGAAGTTATTAACCTTTTAAACAGAAAACTAGAAATAGCACCTTAATTCTTTTTGTTGTCTTTATAGCATTTATTTACACATAAAACAAATGAAGATCAAAATCTATATGTGACACATTCGTAACCTGAATGTGCTTGAAATTTTTATAATTAAGTCCAGTATAAACAGTTAAATTGGTGTTTAATTCTTTCTCCTGTGAAAATTGAAAATTTGGGTTAATAAAGATCCAGCTGCCTGTATCTTGGGTGTGAAGGCGCCGAAAGAATGAATGATAGGAAGGAAAAGAAACATGAAGAGACAGACCAAAAGTGAAGGAAAAAATATATGAAGCGATAGTTAAAGTGAGCTGGAAAAGAGCAGAGATGGCGTTAAACATTAGTAGGCAGAAAAAAGGGGAAGCAAGGGATACCCCAACCAGTAAATAAATATACTCAGATTCCATGTGTCCTGTTTTCCTGAGAGTGCCTCTGGCTGCACTTTGTCCCTGGCACTTGGGTGCCACTGCATGACACTACTTGAAAATCCCTCTGTATAACACAGGCTGCTAGTGGTAGCTGCCAGGGTTTTGCAAGCTATACTTCCACATCGGCTTCCATTCAGCTTCCATTGGGCTTCTAATGGCATGGTGTGCTTGTAATAACATTTGTTTTGATATGGGAAAACATTAATTGTTCTGTGTGTTCCATCAAGAACAACCAGAGGCAGCAAATTCCTGAAGCAAATGGTTTAAATTAGTACTGAATTGCCATGTCAGTATTTTTCTGACATAAACAACCATGTTATACCATAACGATAGTGCTAGTGAATAGCATATGCTAATGTTCTTTATTTTTCACAATAATACTATTTTTCTGTTAATTAAGGGAAAACCAGATTTTTCAACAATGAATATTGCTTGCCAAGCGCTTAAGTACTTTCATAAAAAGAGAATTGCAAAAGGGACGTGCTACTGCATACAGAAGAGGACAGCAAAATTTGTGTCCTCAGATGCAGACTAAACCAATGTTCAGAAAATGTTTCTCTCCATGTTTGTGCCTTGGCTAAAAACAGTATTAACATCATAAATACACATAACTGCTAAACTACTAGCTCTGAAATAAACTAGAACACAACAGCAAGCGTATTTGCTTATACAGCAGCTAATGCTTCAGATTAATCAGGCTCTTCTATTATATTTTGGCAGCAAAAGGGCAGAATTTTTTTTTTTCTCCTCTAGTATCTTTTTCTTACGAGCCTACAAGAATTTTGCAGTGAGACTTGATCTGGTGAGGCAGTGCTATCTGCCTAAAAATCAAGGGCTTGTGGAAACTTTTGCTTTCTCCAGAATGCACGGTGGGCTCAGTACCGCTGTCAGGACAGGGCTGGAGGAGAGGCTGAGCATGGACTCCTCGGCTTTAGCCTTGTGTTTTAGGCTAGTAGATCTTGGACTTACGTATCAAAAAAAAAGTTCAGGGAGCTTCAGAATCTAAACTTACTGCTTTTCAAGAGCAAAGTGAGGCTACAGGACTCCAACCAATTTTGATGGAGAAGACTAGGACTGTTTAAACAGAAAATAATGAAAAAGACTTCGCATCTGTCCACTAGATAAGACATTTCCCAGTGCAGGCCCCTGGGAGCCACTGCTGTTCTAGTGTGGGGACACCCCATTACATAGTTTATTTCATCAAATGAGATTCCAGTTTCAAGGGAAATCTAATAATGAAAGTGTCATTCTGTTAAAAGTGTAATAACAAAATATTTTAATCCTTCATAAACGAAGAAATGTTAATTTCTTACAAATTCAAATAAATGAAGTTGTTTACAGTTGCCCTTTTTTTTCCTCCCTGCAGCTCTCCTTGTATAGAAAAGGAAAAAACAGCTGTAAATGTATCTCAGCATTAGGAAAAACAGTACCTGTGCTGCACACCTACATGGATTTGAGATCTCAGTAAGGATGCAACTGTGCTGTGAATCCGTAAATGGCTCTTGCATAAGGAGCAACTGGTCAAACAGTATCCGAGTTTCCATGTATATCTTCATGGTTTGCATTATTCTGGCCACAGTGGTTGGAAATTTGACAGTTATCATCTCAGTATCACATTTCAAGCAGCTGCATACACCTACCAATTTCCTGATACTTTCTATGGCTACAGTAGACTTTCTGCTGGGATTCCTCATCATGCCTTGCAGCATGGTCCGCTCCATTGAGCACTGCTGGTATTTTGGTGACCTCTTCTGCAAGATCCACACGAGCACGGACATCATGCTGAGCACAGCTTCCATCTTCCATCTTTCCTTCATATCTATCGACCGTTACTATGCTGTGTGTGACCCTCTAAGATACAAATCAAAGATAAATACTTTTGTTATCTTGGTCATGATATTTGTAAGTTGGATGGTCCCTGCTGCTTTTGCTTTTGGGATGATCTTTCTAGACCTAAATTTGCGAGGGGCAAAAAAGATTTATAATCATTGTGCAGGAGGATGTTTTGTCATTTTTAGTGAAACTTCAGGTGTTGTGGCCTCCATTGTGTCTTTTTATATCCCTGGATTTGTTATGCTGTACATCTATAGGAAAATATACTCTATAGCCAAGAGGCAGGCAAGATCCATTGATGCAATTAGCCAAAAAAAGGTGCGATTTGAAATGAAGCACCACATTTCATTCTGCAGAGAAAGGAAAGCTGCCAAGACATTAGGCATAATAATGGGGGTGTTTCTCATCTGCTGGAGCCCATTCTTCTTCTTTACAGCAACCAATCCATTTATGAATTACGTGATACCTCCTATTCTCATTGATGCATTGGTTTGGTTTGGTTATTTAAATTCCACATTTAACCCAATTGTTTATGCATTTTTTTACATGTGGTTTCGCAGGGCATTAAAGATGATTCTGTTTGGAAAAGTTTTTCAACAGGACTCTTCCAGGACTCATTTGTTTTTAGAGTAACATGCTTTAAATGGTTGGATTCATGGCTTTGAATTTTTGCCTGGAGGCTGAACTGCCGGATGTAAGAGCTGAAAATGAAGGAAACACCTATTTGTTTACTCATTTACCAAATGTGGTTCAAGCAGATAAGCAACTACTGCGCTTTAAGTCTTCTTTCATTCCAAATTGGGATTTGTATGTGTTTTGGTTATAGCTATTTGTATGCAATGCACAGAAGAGCAAGACTTAAGTTAATATAAACTTACAGCAGTTTATATACCTGCTCTTAATCATTAAGAAATTATTCTGATACAACAGATTAATTTCTTGAACAAGGTGTGTTTATATTACAATATTCGTGTTTATTTATTGTCCTCTAGAAAGAGCAGAAAAGACTTTCCTTTTGAACTTCTAGACACCTTTGTATAATAACCCAAAGCTCTTAAGTTTTGTCCCTCCCCTTCAGTATGTGCAGAGGTCAAAATAGGCCCATGACCAGCCATGCCAGCACACTCTATGGAGGGAAGCTGGGACAGAGAAAAGTCATGCTGCTCCTTCCATTTCCATTTCAACTAGTGCTTGTCACTTATAAGTTTGTCACTTACAGGCTTTTCTGCTCAGTGAAATCAAAAGTATGTTTAATGAGATCAAAGAGTGAAAAATATGACGTACAGAATGAAAAGCAATAGCAAAAAGCAACACTGAACCTGACAATGCCAGAAAATTATGCTTTTCTAATGAATATTTCAATGTAAAATATTTGCCAATTTGCATCTTACAGAACTTTTTTTAGCTTGGATATATTGTTATTTTGTCTGATGGCAATGCTGTGACAGCTGGTGAGGAAAGTATATAGAGAATTGTGAAGAAATGCGATGGTCGGCCTGAATGGAGGGTGAATGGGGCAGGGTGGCTGTGGAAGAACCAGAAGCAGTAGCAGAAGAAGGGCTATAGGAATGGCTCGGGGTGATGGCACCTGGGTGAGCAGGCTGCCAAGGTTACACCTGTGGGCAGCTTCTCAGGACACCCAGATTGGGGCATGAAGAACAGGCGAGTAAGTAAAAAACTAGCACATGGTCACCAGCTGAAGAAAATCCACAGACTGCCATTTTTTTAAATCTATGACCTAGCTTTTCTAGAGTTAACATACCATAAACAGAAGGAAGTAATACCTCTGGCCTGGTCCTGTGACATCTATTTGGACTATGAAGGACCAGTCCTGGGAATGGAAAGGAAAGGATTAGTACCTGACAAGAGACTATGGAGAGTAATCGATGACTCTATACTAAAGTAAGAGCTATGCTCAGCAGTAAATTATGTCCTCTGTTCACATTGCTTGTATAAGTGCACATTGTATGTGTATCTTGCCTTTCTTTTCTGTGCTTTGTAGAGCACTGAAGCACTCTATGCTGCAGAGCATAAAAGTTGAATGACACTACGTTTCAGCAGAGCAAAATATCAGGATCTGAGATTATCTCTTTTACTGTTTTGTTGCCACCTTTTTAAGTGTCCACTCTCCAAAATGACATAAAAAGAAGCAATGAAATACATACATCAGCGCTTGTGCTGTGGAAGATAATCCTTGTTAGTGACAATATGACTACTCTAATACTTTATCTCACATAAATAAAGCAAGTTAAGATAAAAAAAAATCTATCTTTCTGATAAATTAATGGGTGATTCTCTTCCTCCTTAATCCCCAGCAAGGCTGGCCTGATGCAGTTAATTTTCTCGTGCTCAGTGTTACCTTCTGAAATGAACTGCATGATTGCTTGGACATCTTGATCTGTCTTGAAATTGCAATTTCAGAAGTGCTGCCAGGTGATATCTCCTTTCTCCTGGTGGTGGTATAGATTGAAGGAAAGTGATCTTCTCCCATGAGGAATGTTTCCCATCTGAGGCTTTTTAAGTATATTTAGTAAGTTCAGCACATATTAACATAGTCGCTTCAGGAAGTCAATGGATATACTATTTCTTTCCCCTCATGCACTGCCTATCTCCTTGAAAATCTGGAAACATTACTGTGTTTCCAGAGAATTTCAGCTCTACCAGAGTTCACAACCAGTCAGTCTCTCTTCATACCTCATTCCGGCATCTTTCTGACATTATTTTCTGGTTGCAGGAGGAGTTTGTGAATGAATATGATCCCAGCTTACTTGCAGGATAACCTCTAGTTCAAATACAGCACGACTGCAGTCTGTGCCTAGACACTAGTGCAAAGCTAAGCCACTTAAACCATAAAAAGCAGACCCACACTCCTCAAGGCTGATAGCCATCTAATGTAAATTTAGACATCTAAAAGTTAGGCACTACATCTGCTCTAGTCATTAGTAGCTCTCTTAATACTTACTGTAGAAAAATAGTCACCTTCACAGGTTATTTTATCTCACCAGCTTATATATTTTTAGGTAGGATGAATTGTTCCTGCGGGTAGTCTTTCTCTTACTACCAAGAGGGATCTTCCAGTCACCAGAACAGATATTTTGATGGTTTTAGACATAATTTTTAAGTAGCCGAGATGATGATCACTCAGCATAGATGAATCCCATGCTATGGAAAAGTTGAGTTGATCCTGGGATTCCAAAAATGCTTGTATCAAAGGCCAGTTTTCTGGAACTAGAAGTTGGATGTCTTCTCAGGCCAACTCCTGACTAGCAAGAGCCCTGAAATGAGACTTTGGATCTAGGCAGCGATCCATGGAGCTTCTACTAAAGATTTGCCTGAATAGCTGCAGCTCAGAGATGGTGGTGGGACAGTGGATTGTGAAGCTCCAGAGGCACACACATAGTTGCCTATGTCCTGCCCTGGAGCATATCAGGAGGGAAGCACATGAAAAATTGTAAGCAGCCAGTACGTTATCCTGAGGAGATGACCTGCCAAGGAGTGAAGACAGGGGAGACCTTGGGTTAAGGGAGTCTCAGCCATCCCATGCATGCTGTGCAGAAGTTTGGAAGGTGTCATGGCTTAATCTCAGTAGGCAGCTCAGCCCCACTCAGCTGCTCACTCACTTCCCTGGTGGGATGGGGGTAACAATCAGAAGGGTAAAAGTGAGAAAATTTGTGGGTTGAGATAAAGACAGTTTAATAAGTAAAGCAAAGCTGCATGCACAAGCAAAGTAAATTAAGAAATTCCTCACTACTTCCCATCTGCAAGCAAATCTTCAGCCATTTCCAGGAAAGCAGAGCTCCACCATGTGTAAGGGTTACTCGGGAAGATGAACAGCTTAACTCCGAATGTTCCCCTTCCTCCTTCTTCCCCCAAAGATTTTATGGCTGAGCATGGCATCATACGGTGCGGGGCGTCCCTTGGGTCAGTTGGGGAGGGCTGTCCCAGCTGTGCCCCCTCCCAACCTCTTGTGCACCCCCAGCCTACTTGCAGAGAAGGCCTTGAGGCTGTGTAAGCACTGCTCAGCAATAGCTAAATCAGGGGGAGGTTATCAACACTAGTTTCATCACAAACCCAAAATGTAGCACCATACAAGCTAATATGAAGAAAATTAACCCTATCCCAACCAAAACCAGTAAAGAGGGCATCTCAACATGGTGGCTGCACAAGATCACCACAATCTATTTAGTATAAATGGAAACAGTAGAAGATGACATTTTCAGTGTATAGACCAACAACTCTCCTGCAAGCTAGTCTAGCCAACACATCACCAATATTTATTGTCTGCAGACGTAACAATGGGCTTTCACACACAGACTGCTGGTGACCTTCATCACCTAGGAGGCAGTTCTTGTTCTCCTTGTTCTTAATAATAACTTACAATGTAAGTCAGCTTTGTGCACAGCCCAGCTCAGAAAGTTTCAGAAATAACTTTTTCCTCTGGTGTCCTGTTACCTAAAGGTGGCACTTTCCCGAAGAGCCTCCTTGCCTTCTGTTTACAGACTACCTTCTCTAGCAGAGCAACTTTAATGAAGTCTCAGGTTATTTAACTCCCATTAGTTCTAATTACAGGCAGCACAAAGCTATTTCTCACTGTGAAGGGGACGTACAAATGAGATGTGTTAATGAGGCCACAGGGACTCTATTTGAACACAAAACTATCATAAATTAGGAGAGCACAAGAAAAACGCCTCATGCTGTTGTCTGATCAGATTATGAGTTAGGTCTGATGAAGCAGAATGCAACTTACTGCAATCTCAAAGCACCATCATGCAAATGAAGTGCAAAGAGTGTTGTTAAATTCTTTACCAACACATTTAATTAGTGACCTTATTAAACACTTCCCAGATGGCTACGTTTTTCAAAACAAATGAATCTCCAGTGGGTGATTTCATATGTTTTAACTTCTCTGAAAACTTGTGCAGTCGTTACTCCAGCATGATGAAAGGCTTTGTTTCACCAGTAAACCTATGTCTGTTCACTTCGCCACCAGTGAGCACAATTTGCAATGTTGCCTTCCTCTCATGCTTTGTACAAAACTGACAGCAAATTTCAGAGTCAGAGACTGCCGCCTGTCCCCTCTGCCTTAGTGCCTATAGCTTGTATTTTGGTGGTTGTAACGCGGTGCTGTAGCCTGAGGGTTACCACCTACTATGGCCTCATGCACGGTGGTCCCACCTGTGGTTTGCCCCTCAGACACCAGATGCAGCAGGATGGGGGAAAGGGAAGAACACCAACTGTCCAAGCAGGACGCTTCTGGGAGCTTCACAGGAAAGTCCCACTCCAAAATGGAGTATTTTAAACTGCTAGATAAAAAAAAAAAAAACCAACAACAACATTAGTGCAGCATTCAAACGGAAAAATTGAGCTCTCCAACTGTGTAAATACTGCAAAGTGTATGGCTTTCCTTATATCATTAACCCATCAAGGTTGTGCACATTGTGCACTCTCTGTCCTCTACAATGCATTAATACCCATCCAACAAGGAAGAAAATACTAGATACAGTCAAACATAAGATACTTAGTGTTCTACCAAAGTCTTTAATATCTGTAGTTTTTCTGACCGTCTTGGTTATCTGCAACTTTACTTCTACACTACTGCATCTAAAGACATAATTCAGAAGAAGTCTATGCCTATCTGTAAGCACTTTTTGACTAGGCTGTTTCCATTAGGCATAGCCTAAATTTTATAAACCTCTATGATTAAATGACTGGTAGACAAGGGGAGAGCAGTGGTTATTGTCTACCTAGACTTCAGTAGGGCTTTCAACACTGTCTCCTGTGAGATCTTCATAGAGAAGGTAATGGAGTATGGGCTGGATGAGGAGACAGTGAAGTGGATTGAAAACTGGCTGAACGGCCAGGCCCAAGGGTGGTGATCATTGGCACAAAGTCTAGTTGGAGGCCAGTGTCACGGTCCACTCAGGGGACTCATGATGGTTCGTTTGCTGTGATCTCAAAGCGCAAAATTAAGGTGACCACGCCAAAGGGATTTGCTTCAATCAAGCGGTGAAACTTTATTGTTCGCCTGTAAAGCGGCGCGTGATAGATAGAGGGTGAAAGAAAAGGGAAAAGTAGAGTGAAAAGAGGAAAGAGATTGACAGCTACCACCATGGGTCCAAAGTGTCCCTATGGTCCCAGGTCCAGGCAGCGTCCTGCCAGTCCTAACGATCATCATGATCCTTGGTGGGGAAAGCTTCCAAAATTTGGGTGCTGAGGAGCCATCTTTTATACCAAGTAACACACCTTGCTCCTCCTCTGTATCTCTGCCTCTTCTTGGCTCCATCGATGCTGATCAGCCTTTCTTGACAGCAGTTATGCAGTCCACCTTATCAGCTCAGGCTCGTCCCTGGTACCAGAGAACTGCACAGCACTCTTTGTACCATGCAGCTCTCCCTCCCAGAGTGTTCATACATGGCACTCTTCATGCCATGCATCTCTCCCTCCCGGAGTGTTCATACCACATTCCATTCTTGGGATCAGCAACTGCATCTCAGGCAGGCTGCTGCAGACTCATGTCAAGATGTTAGCCTAACTTTTGGGGTACCTTATTGTCCATATCCCTGATGACAAGGTTAAGACAATGTTGTTCTTCAGACCAACTCTTACAGCCAGCAACTATACCCCAGGGGTGAACACTGGGTCCAATCCTGTTCAACATCTTCATTAATGATCTGGATAACAGGCAGAGTGTACCCTTCCAACCTCAACCATTCTGTGATTCCATGAAGTTTAATTCCCATATTTATTCAGCCTTGCATAATATTACATAGTCTTGCACAACCAGATTTTTCCAACTAAATTTAGTTTCCTACTTTGTACGTTCTCTAATAAGAACTTTCCACCTTCATGCTGCCACTTTAAATCCAACCAACTGCATAGGTAATTGAAAATGTTTCTGTGTGATAACTATGCAATAGCCTTTATAAAATTCATTTCCTAAGAGACTGGATCCACAGGTAAGTTCTACTGCCCACTTCTAGATGTCCCAACTTCTGATTTTCCATAGGTATAGGAAAAGTCAATCTCCTTAAACACTGATTATTCACAGCTATTGACTAAAAGATATCTGTCAGTTAAAGAGAGGTCACTGAAAACAGGATGCATCCTATACCCTTTGGATTTTCTCAGTTACCAACAGGAGAAAAAAATTATTTGAGAAAATTTGAGCTTGTCTTTTGCTCTCTATTGCTGTGATTTCTGCTTTACTGAAGCCAGCCCAGAGGAATAAGAGCAGTTAGTAGTAAGCAACCAAATGGCTGTCTCAAATCAATAATTAAGAACAACACGGAAACGATGAGATACAACATGAAGGAAACTCATAGGCTGTAATAAAACTAAACTGTTTTATCAGTGAGAATAATGACTACAACAATTTTCTCTCCACACTGCCTTTGCAGTACAGCAGTGCCTCATATGACTAACGTTCAAAGACAATATCTAAGGTCTTTTCTGTAGTCTTGCTTTAACCCAATTGAACAGTTTCTTTTACAAAGGTTTCAGTTCCTATGCATTTGTTAGCAGGTTTTAGACATTTCATTTCTGAAAGGTGAGGTGTCAAATTGTTCCTTCATCACTGTCTTCTGTCCCATGCTGAAAGGAGGACCAATGGTGAGGCACATGGAACACAGCTTTCTGAAGGTAATGCTTTTTCAAGCATAGACTCTTTCCACAGGTTGGTTTTTTTTTCATCTATTATAATTGTGTCTGCATAGATTTCTGCACAGATTTATGTTTTAGTAACTTCTTTTAATAAAGTATCATCTGTGTGAAGGTCTCACTTGATTACTTAAAAATAAAGTTAATAGACGTGCCTGTTCCAAAAATACTGACAGATCTCAAAGATCAAATATTTCTCCTGTACACACTGACAAAATTTTACTCTTTTTGGAGTCTGTAAATGATTCTGTTGTAGATAATCCCAAAGATTTGCATTTCATTTCCAATAGAAAGTTTTCTTATTTGTCTTTAAAGCAGCTGCCATAAAGGTAGATGCCTCTAAATGTTCTTACTTTTCCCTTAATTAATTTTAAAAACCATGTTTATTTTCTGCCTTGTTCTTACGACATACTGTATATCTCATTCAATAAAAAATCCAGTCTCTGCTGAATAGCAGTCTTTTACCCTTAGACTTGTAATGCGTCTTCAATACACCTGCAAAAGGGCCAGCATTATCTGAACATCCAACTCTGGCCTGAGCGGACTCCACTTATTCACATTAATTGTGAATTAATTTTGTCTTTTCTTGTAACAAAATAAATACTACCTTTCCTGCTTTTTATTTCTTTATAAATAATAGATTGTCCAATAACAGATTGACCCAAAATTAACACTTCTTTTATCTGTTTCTGTAATGCCTGGGGAAGACTTTCTGTACGTTATGCAAACCTGCAGATACAGCCAGCATGAAAGAAAGTGCTGTTCCAGCCCATCAAATTAAAAGAGGGTGATCCTCTTCAAGGTTATTAAACACTTCATTTCTAAGTTTCATTAGAAATGGTAATTATTAAAAAATGTGAAAGAATGTATCAGCCACTAAAGTAGACAAAAACCTGAACAACTTTTTCCCACCTTTACCTTTAGCCTTTCCTTTCAAAGGCTCATTTTGATATGACTTGTACCTACCTTAAGTCACCAAAATAGCTCCCCTGTACATGAGGGTAAACAAATAACAGAGCAAACAAAAATAATGGCCTTGGGAATACAGACTCTTGGCCTTGTTTGTCTCCTGTTGATGTAAACCCATAAATTACATGCATATTTTTAACTCAAAATCTCCTGGGACTTAAATGTAACATCATGAAAGAAAAGCAACTTCCCACCTTTCATTAATCTGAGACAAGTTACAGAGAGGGTCTGCCTCTTACTGACATTGCAGTTTTGTAGGACAGTAACAGAACAGGACAATGTCTACTTAAAGAATCTATTGATGGTATTATTAAAAGAGATGCAGGTAGGATTAGCTTATAAAACTGACTGCCAAGCACTCTTTTTAATCTTCCAGGGTGATACCTATTGTAAGAAGTCCAAGCTGCTTCTCAAGTTCCTTTTAAATGGGTTAAATTGCTATGGAGAAGAGTACCTCTTTCTGCTTCTATTTCTAAATTTGCTCTTAGACCAAAACAAGTTAGTGGTAAAAGAGGTGGAAGAAATGGGTCTGGTTCTCCCCAGATAAATTAAGGGAATTTTTTTGCCCCTTGAAAATATTCACTTGTGTATTCATTTGTAACTACTGCAGCTGGACCACAGTCTGTTACAAAAGACAAAACTCAGCCTGTCACCATTCCCTTTTAGTTAGTGGAATTATAATGATAGAAAACAAGTGTATATCTAGGGAAAGAAAATAATATTTCTCATCATACCAATTTTACAACCGATTTCCATCAGATGCATTCATTGCTAGTACTTCATAATCCACAGCAGGTGAGTTTGGCATCATAAATAATTTGGAAAAGGGGGTTTTGGCAGCTGATTTATGAGTCTTAAGATGAGCATTTAGCTAGGTCAACAGCGCTCAACTGAAATCTCCAAGAAAGCTGAGGTATGTCAGCTGGCATAACATTTCTCCTACAGAAAAAAGATCAACATTCTAAGATTGAAGAAAGAAATAAATCCTATAGAGTATTTACAGATTGAATTGACTTAAGGGGTTTCTTTGTCTATGCATCTTTTTCTTAAAATTACTAATATCATGATGTATATAAAATACAAGAACCAAATGTTCCAGATACAATAGAATGCACAAAATAAAATTGAGGTTATCTTGTAATTTAGTTAATTTAAGAGGTAATTAAGTTTACTTTCAACTGCTTTGTTTTAAATATTATATGCAATGAGTTTTATGATAGCTTCCAGTTATCAGATTTCATGTACCATTTCAGAAAAAATAATGAGTTGAAGTTGGTCCCTATTTAAGTCAAGAAAAAGTTTGCCCCTGAGTTACCACATTTCACTTTTAGTAATTGAGTTCATGCTCTTGACTTACTTTGTCTTATATTCTCATGTTAGGATTTGGAACCTTTTGGAAACTTGTGAAAATTAAATCTGCCTATGGAACTGCATCTCCAATAGAAAAGTCTAATAAAGGATAGGTTATGCTTTCTCCGAATATCTCAAGGGATTTGACTGTTTGCTCCGAGTTTGGAAACATCCTGTCCTGAGAGCTTTAGTTCAGCAGGGGTACGAGGGGTAACGTTTCTGTTCATTCTCACCATCTTAGGAAATCTGGCCATAATCGTTTCCATCTCATATTTCAAGTAGCTTCATTCTCTGACCAATTTCATCATCCTATCCATGGCCATCACGGATTTCCTGCTGGATTTTGCCATTACACCCTACAGCATGGTGAGACCCGTGGAGAACTGCTGGGGTTTTGGGATGACATTCTGCAAAGTTCACTATGGTTTCGACCTGATGCTCTGCTTAGCTTCCACTTTCCATCTTTGTTCCATTGCTGTGGATCGGTTTTATGCAATCTGCCACCCTCTGCATTACACCAGCACCATGACTGTTGTGGCCATAAAACAAATCATAGCAGTCTGCTGGTCAGTGCCCGCTGCTCTTGCTTTTGGTGTGGTTTTCTCAGAAGCTTATGCTTCTGGAATTGAGGGCTATGAAATGATGGTTAAATGCTTGAGCTTGTGCCCTATTGTGTTCAACAAACTGTAGGGGACTGTTTTATTTACAGTTGGTTTTTTTGTTCCTGTTTGTATTTTAATAGGGATTTATGTTAAAATGTTTACAGTCTCCCAAAGGCACACATGTGAGTTGAGCCAGACACACAGAAACTGTTAAGAAAAATGAACTTTCTAAGAATAAAGATAGGAAAGCTGACAAGACTTTAGGTATAGTTATGCTGGGTTTCTTGATATGCTGGTTTCTTGCTTTTTCACAATCTTAATTGATCCATTTTTAAATTTGTCAATTCCTTTACTTTTGTTTGATGCTCTAAACTGGCTTGGGTATTTAAATTCTTTCTGCAATCCATTAATATATGGAGATCCTTCCAGCAGGGAAACCATGAGTCAGACGACGGGCTACAAAAAATATAACACTAGACTTGAAAGCTACTGCAGATCCTTTTTAAGTGTCTTCACAATGTTTCCTGCCAGCAGTATTTGTAACTGTACACAACTATTCTGCAGAGTGAGTTTTAATCCTTTGTTAGTTACACAAGAAGGTGTTAAGTTAATGTTAGGTGTCTAATTAAGTCTCTAAGTCCACGTTTAGGCATTTCTGAAAATTCTTCTATGTATTAAATGTCTATCTGGTGGCATATGATGCAATTGGAGACATTTTAAGTAGTGATTAAATTACTTCATTAACATATAGCATAAGTCATTCAGAGTCAGCCCAAAACATTACATCTCATAAAAAGATATTTCTTCCAGACTCAAATCTTCAGGGAATAATTTTGAGCTACCAGTGAAGCTTCAGTGTGTCATGTCCTTGTGCATGTCCAGTGTGTGCCCTTGGATGCTAAAGCAGTACCTACTTAGTCAGTCTTGCTACCCAGCTTGCAGCCTGCAGCTAGTTGTTCTTCAGTAGTTCTTATGGCCAAGAGAACTTGCACATCTGTCAGATGGTGGGATTTGGTTCCTCAACGACTTTGTGGTATGCCGTGCTGTTCCACCTGCTGTTAAACTTGGTGCTGGTGCTAAACTTTGTGCTAAACAAAGCAAGCACTGCTTTGCACAAAACCTAGGGCATCAGAGTAACAGGGATTTTTTGTGGACCAAATCTGCTGGCACACAGGAGAACCTAAGTGTCTGTTGCTTTAACATATTAATCACATTCAGTTCAATGAGGTACACCATTTGTGTTCTGATGCAAGCACTGCAGATCTCTTCATTTTTTCCTCTCTTTAAAGATCATTTTAAGTTGGTTTGGTTTTTTGTTTGATTTGGTTTGGTTGGTTTTTTTCCTGAACAAATGCTCACCCATTAATCTATTTTTCCAAACTACAGAGTGAACTGTTTTAGCATGAATTTTGGTCTATGTCAAATCCACACCATGTTCTTCTCCTCAGGGCAGCAGCCAGAAGAGTTAGGACTTCTCGTATCTTTTTTCTGTGAATGATTCCAGCAAGAGCTGATGTTGCCCTTGGAGGACACATTTCCAGTCCTGGATTCAGGAGGGTGTTCGGGCTCCCACATCCAGGTGGGCACCTCAGTCTGAGAGAACCTCCATGGTCCTCTTCCTCTTTGGTACATCCCAGTTTGAAAATGCAGGACAGCAAGACATGCTTAAGAGTATCCCGGCCAGGTAACCGACACAGCCTCCCTCTTGTAATGCCTCTAACAGCAACATTTAGAGGCGTCTTCAAAACCAGTGATCTTTATTCAAACAATTGCTGTATTTTTATTCTTAATTGGTTTCCAACTCAGCAACTCACAGGTATTATCTGCAGTACCTGCCTGCAGTCAGAATAGTTAAGTTCACTTTTATTTTTAATCTTTTCTGTTACAGCCTGAACAGTGAGAAAGGATTTCCTACCCTCTCGTGGGGCCCACAGGCAAAGGCAGCTTTAAAGAAAAAAAGTCAACAAAACCTATTATTAAAATAGGGGTACCAAACAAAAAAAAAGTAATATCTTTGGGTTGCAAAAACGCCAGCTGAAAACTTTTTGAGAAATAGATTGATTGATTTTTGCAAGTGCTATGCTGATTTTTCTTTTATACCTTAATACTGCAGAGCACTTAACAAATATTTAGCATGAAGTCACTGATATAACTATAGTTCTGAAGGCAGGCATGTTCTGGAGGTGAAGAAAGTGAGCAATAACATAAAACATCCAAATGGCAGTTCTCTGGAGACACTGCAGTAGCATTTCCAAAAGAAATTCTTCAAGATTTAAATTACAGGTCTTAGTTTACAGGCAGTAATTTTTCTATGCAAAATGAAAATATGCCAAAGACGACATGAGTTCAGGTAAATTAATACTCAATAGTCAGCATCCAATTTTAAGTTATAATGGGGTTTTTTTTGACAAAGAAACCTACAATATTTTAATCAGCTTTAGTGAAAATTAAGTAAATGAAAGCAATATTTCCAAGAAACTCCTGGCAAAATGGCGTAGACAGCTGTAACTGTAATATATTAAAATAATTTCTTTATTCTTCCATTTACATAACCTAATCAAATCATCTTCCCACTGGATTTGTTGTGTGTCAGTCTTCATGGCTGCAGCAGCAACAAAGCATCAATGAAGCGTTACAGAGAAAACTGACACAGAAAAGGATGTGCAGTTTCTCAAGAGACATCGATAAGTCTTTTTAGCTACATAGAAACCAAGAATATTCCAGTTTTATTGTAAGAAAGGAGGAGTGTTTTCAGTTGTATTTTCAATTACATATTTCCACTAAAATGCAGGATGGAGAAAATCCAAAGCAGCTTTGGATTTTAACAAGAGAAAGGATATTTAAACACAAAAAAATTAATCTGATAGTGCTCTGGGGTGTAGACAGGAGTGAGATGGAGAGGCAGGGGAAGGGAGCCCTCTGAGAGGAGAGGAAAACAGGCAAATATCTGTTTGACACGAGTCAGCAGCAGCCTTCTCTTGCTCCATGCCTGCAAGCAGAGGCTGTAGCTACTGGGAGGTACAAAGCCAGCTGGGAGGGGGGAACCTGGCCTGTGCCACCAGCCCACATCAGCATTTTCATACCGGGCAGCTAGGGACATCTGAGCTCCATCCTGCACTTGGGATCCTGCCCGCAGACACTTTAATTTCAGAGCTCGAGCATGACCGGAGTATGCTGACACTGCAGGTACCTGACATCAGCGGAGCTAAGGGCCAAATTTTGTCGCCTCATCCCTCAGTTCAGATACCAAGTGACAGAAGTGACAAGCACAGCACTTGCAACTGTCGCATTTGTCTCTAGAACTGTTGTAACACTGTAATCAAGCTCATTTTAAATATGTTTTAAAGAAATCGGGAGAGGTGAGATTTGACCCAAAGAAGGGTTTATGTGCTCAAGAACACCTTTTTCCCCAAAATCTTACCCCAGATCTTGTCCTTCAATGTTTAAGCAATTTTGTTTTATCTAGTTTTCTTCCCCAAGACTGGCTATGTTGCAATACTTTGGTGAATACTTCATGCTGCCAAATCATGGCTTCATCTGGCCTCTAGAGCTCACAGCTGGTGTAATACTGCTTTGACTTTGTCAAGATTTTAGGTCCTAGAAATGCAAGGTACACTTAACAATTCAGGGCCTAGAAACACAAGGCGTGGGCTTTGCCCCTGTGCTATGTACACGCACAAAGGTGGAACATACATCATCTCCAGCGATCCACTCTCTCACCAAGTTTCTGGTCTGCTCCATGGTCAAAACTGATTTTTCATTAGTGTTATGTTATGTCCCATGGCACAGCCAGCTCCATCAAATCACACCTGTGTCTTGGAGCTCTCTCCTACAAACTCTTGTCTCTCTCCTACAAACATCTTGTGATGCAGTTGCCCGTGGCGCCTCTCCTTTTTGTCCGATTTCTTTCTCTTGACTGCCATCATACTGTCTTTGATCCACCTCATTACATCACCAAAATGACCATCCCTATGATAGAAGTAATTTTCTTAAACAGCTAGTCAATTTTACTCTTGCTCGTCTTTAGCACAGTTTTCTCAGGGTTAAATACTAACATTATTGGAGAATATACGGCACCTATTGCCTGCAGCAGTTTCTGTGTTTCTCTCATACTTAGCAAACGCTGGCTTCTCCCTTTTCTTCCTCTTTTCCAGGCAAAGTGATGGTACAGATATAAGTCCACATATTTTCTGTAGCAAGGAAATATTTCAGAAAAATTACAAAAATTCTCCGTGTGTCACAATCAGATGCAAGAATCAGAATTCCTTCAAAAAACAGATCAGTGTAACAGAAATACCATGCATAATCACGGAAATTTAGGGGCTTTTGGTTGGTTGATTGGTTTTGTTGTTGTTGTTGGCTGCCTTTCTCATAATAGTTGATCTTTTTATTAACTTCTTAGCACTCGTGCAATCTAAGTCCTTCTAAGGACTCGTGCAATGCCACCTTCTGGCTGGATTATTTCAGCTTTGTGTGCAGCCCTGTCATTTATGGCTTGTTTTACCTTTTGTTTCAAAAAACCTTTGAAAATGGTCATTGCAGGTGCAATATTCAGACTCTATTTTCAGTGTACTCTACTGCCTTCCTGTAAAAACTTGGTTAACTAGTCACATTCTTCATAAATGAATTAGCAACTCCTGGAATTACTTTCAGAAAACTTTGGAAATATTTATATGGGTTCTTTTATCTTTACAGTATTTGCATATACTGTCAAAACCAATAATAGGTAACCTATGGGTGGACTTATATTCAGCAAGATAACACAATATCCTAAGAAATGTTGTGCATGGGTGCTAGTAAAGGACCCAGCACACTAACAACCTATACAGGACACATTATCCAGATTCTCTGCTGGTGCGCAGAGACACAAGCTGTGTGGCCACGACACTGAACCACTGTGTCCACGGGCCAGTGTGAACTCTCAAATTTAAGCCACATGAGGTAATTATTTAGATATCACTGTCTGAAAATTAGCACCCTAGTCATCCCAACCAGTTAGCCAAACTTTCCAAAATAACAAGGGGAGCGGAATGGAGCCAAAACACCTTTTACAGCTGAAACCACTCCATTGTCTTTATCTACTCATAGGACTCCAGACAGTCTTAGAAGCGCTGGTAAACCAACCTCAGCCTGCTTTTATAAACCTAATTTTTCATTCTGTAACTGAAAAAAATTTCAAATATGGGTTGATTTAGGGTATGATGGTCTAGCCTCTGAACAACTGCCTCTCCCTCCATGTGCTACCCTGCACTGCTTATGAAAATAAGCTATTGTTCAAAATAGTCATCTATGAATGCGGGTACATTTCCTCAGAGGAATTAAAGGTTAGATTTTTAAAAAGGAGTAAATCAAATATAAATTAAAAACCCCATCTTATTTGTCATGGGCAAGGCTTTAGTTCTGTCTTCCCCAGTGGTTACTGCACTGTGCCACTTTGTCAGGGTGCCAAAGTGATGGTCAGATGCTGCCGTGCAGCTGCTCTGTTGTATGAGTACAAAAGAAGTGTGCTCCTATTTGGGGAAGCAGGACATTCCAGCGCATCTGGCTTTTCTAATATTGTTATGGGCGGAAAAGTGATTTTTATTCCTCATTGTGACAACTTAGCAGGAATCACTTTCTCATTCAAGTAACACTACCAGCAGTGTACACTGCCAAGTCAGACAGAAAGAAAATATGTTTCTGCAGGGTTTGAAAGTGATATTTGATGCTTATGGAGAAGCCCTGGCCCAGAATATCCCCTTGCAGGTCCCACAGTGGCTGAGCAAGAAAGAAATCATGTGCAATTAATTATATTTGCCATTTCTGCTTCCTTCGGTAGAAACTGCAGGGAGTGAGCGATATCTGCCTGGTCTGCAATCGTGGTCTGGCTGCAGGTCAGTGCTGTGCAGGTGCCTCCAACCAGCAGAAGACAGGTGATGGGGAGGTCTGCTTTAATCTGCTGTGTGCTCTCCTGCCCCTGGTCAACAACCCATGGTGGCAGGAGCTGCCCATGTTCAATTTGTGACACTAAAAAATTGCCCAATATAAAAAAGCAGCTTTGCACGGGCCACAATGAGATGGCTGAAGGCCATTTGATGCTTTTCACAGGCTGATCTACTTGGTGGCTTGTATTTCAGCTTTGTATTTCCCTTCATTCATTTTGTTCTGCCAGTGTTATGTAGTACAACGCCTTACTTCTCCCTTCCTCTTTCATCAGCTTAAAATATCTTAAGTTTCTAATTTTCCTTTTGAAATGTGAATTAACAGGCCCTATTAACATATTGCTTGTTTTGGTTAGGTTATTCCCAGCTGACGTGTTTTGCTCACTGCAAACAACAGCAAAGGGAATCAGTAGCTCTGCGGAAAAGCTATATCAGTTGTACCTGCAGCCCTCTTTTGCAGTCTTGGGATTACCTTGTTATTAATGAATTCCTCTGCAGAGAACTCGAACCAGAGTATGTCACATTCAAATTTTTTCTGTGTGTATTCTGACATTTTCTGTCATATCTTTTGCAATTGCTCTACTGCATCACTAAACACTGAATTCACTAAAACCTGCACTTTGGGGTCACATTCAGAAAACAGTTTAGACAGAAAAAAAGTGATGAGTGGGAGTGTTTTGACGATAATGAACTACTTGAATTTTTCACTTTATTATGATATTAATAATTTCAAATTTGACAAAAATTACAAAAAAGGAGACAATAAGAGGATAACAAGATCAATAAACTGAAAGAAAAACATTTTATTGTGGCTGAAGACAATAGACTGAAACAAACATATGACAAAGATAACAGATAAAATATTTGAATTTATTAATTCTTTTTATTAATTTCCTGAACTGAAATATCCTTTTTTAACTCCTCTAATCTGCAGTTTCCTCAGTTCTAATTCTTCAGTTGACTAATTTGGTCAAAGATGTTATGGATGGGGACAACGCCAGTGAGTTCTTCTCTCTCCATATTCACTTCCACTTTTACACAGTTTAAGCTGCCACGGGTAACTCACAGAGGTACTGCTTCTAAAACTGCTCATATAGGCATGTTCTACATGAGCACTTGAATGGACAGGACACAGGCCAGTGTAACCAAGAGCAGCAAAACAAATAAGCAAAAGTCACACAGAAATGGGATGCAGCAGGTGGAACAATTTCTTTGAGTGCTGCAGACAACAATTTTCCATAGTTACAAAACTGCAGGCCAAATGCTGCTATTTGTGTAAGAAATACGAAGAAAAAACACATACTGCACCCTACAGAGACCCCCGCTCTGCACGGAGGTGGGGTGCGCTACACCTACCAGAATTTTAAGCTGGGCTGGGTGTTTACTGTACAAACATTCCCACTGCTCTGCCGTATGATAATACACTCATCTATGATACTCCAAGCTTTTTCAGAGATGATCACTGCTCACTACTTCAAGGGAGAGCAAAAGGCTGCGCTATAGGCTCTATGGCTATAATACATGTGACGGAAGATTTGAGGTTCAGGTTCGCTAGCTCAATGTAGGTCATCTTAGTGAGCCCATAGCCTTCTCATATTATTATATTCCATTTAGGGATCCCAGACTGACCCTTTTGGAATCTGCGGGGAAAAATTTGACCGCAAGGGAGCACTGATGATGGCCTTTTAGAAAGACCATAATCCTTTGAATCTGTCTTGTTCTATTTTAAGGAACTCAGACTCAGAGATTACTTAGAGGAATTTAGATCCTACAGGTTATGTGCAACAGTTTCAATAAAAAAGACATTGGTTATACATGTCTTCACTGCAGACTGAACCATACTAAATAGCACACTTATCCTTCTATTTTTTTGTGTTTTCCTGTGTATTACTATGCTGCATAGTACATTCAAGATCAGTTTGAGACTATTATCCAGCAATTTTGTCTGAAGAAGGAAGGGTAAAGAGAAGAAACATCTTGAGTATGATTGGCATTTTTTATTTTATGATGGCATTCTTACTTTCAAAGTTAATACATGTTAAAAAGCTCTCTTTGTTCCAAAGTGTAAAGACCTACATTATCATTACTTGAGCCTTTTCTTAATTGTGATCTGGTCTCTCTTCCCATGACCAGAAGAGAAGGGAAAAAATGCAAAGTGATTCCTACAAGTAATGTGTGCAGCAAGGGTGAGCTGAGACTGTTTTGTTACACGTTCTTCCCTTTAGGGGTGGTGAGAATAACTTCAGAAGCATCACAATAGCTAGCTAGCTACATAGAGTATATATTTTGACAAGGACGTGATTTCACTTGGAATTTGAATGACAAAGTACTTGGAGGAAAATGATACTTTATTGCATATAAAATACAGGAAGAATGAAAACCAATGAAAATGTCAGAGCACCAAGGACAAAAAACCTATTGTTAATATCAAGAGCTATCCAAAAGATGCTGACAATCTTAATCCAAATGATCACTTATTACAATGTGGAAATAGGAAAAGGAGAAACAAATCTCTTTGAAGTTTTATGGCAAGTCTCCAGCTAAGCACAGTGTTTCAGAAAACTATGCCTAATTTATACCTTTTTGCACTGGGATTTTTGATAGTGTGGAACTGTTGCCTTAAAATGTTGTTGAAGCAAAAGTGAAAAAAATAAAAGTATCTTGCTCTCATAGGAGTTTTTAAATCCCTGTAGTAAGAGCTGCTACTTGTGTCCTGACATAACACAGAATGATATGGAAACTGATGCTGACTTTAGCTCTTTCTCATATTAAAAATTCAGTCTAAACAATTGCCCCAGCCCTATTCTAACAGTCTCTCTGCTGGGTGTCAGCAGTCTTTGGCACACGGTGCCTCACAAACATCAAGAGGGAGGGCAGCTGGGCAGCAGACAACTTCTTAACCAAAGAAACTCAAAGTAGGGAAGGTGAAGGATGGCAGTCATATTGGAGAGCTTGTAAAAAAATAATTGCGGAACAGGGAAGAAGAAGACAACTCTGGGTGATGTACCGTCAGAGTCCCTTAAGGAGCTGGTATGAGCTTGCCCTGCCTGAGCAGGAGATGAAAGCGGAGGATCCAAGCACCAGGAAAACTTTCACTGAAAAGCGAGAAGCTTGTTTTAAAACCCCATATCCTGTCTAGGATGAAAAATCCAGGACTTTCTTGAGCGATATTTGTCTCTGTAATGTCCACATTAAAACAGACTGTTCCACAGCATCAAAGAAATATCCAGGAGTAAAGGCTGCTGTACCCACTTCTGCCAGCTTATACTGTGGGATAGAAATGGGGATTGTTATGGGGGAAGCAAGGAAAATCCAGAGATGTACCTCCTTCTGGAGTGTAAGACACGGTTTTGGGGAGACAGAGCCTCAGGAGCAGGCAAGGGAGGCCTCCAGGGCGTGAGGGTCACTGATGCCCCAGGATGAGCCAGCATTAGCTGCATCTTCTTGCAGGAATACCTGAAGAAAGAAAATTCACAGCAGATTCTGATGTACATTTATCTTCAGAGATTCAATAGCAGCTGAGCACGTGTGCATCTAAATTTTTTCTTAGAAAATGGCAATTTTGCCAAATAGACAATGGTATCTCATCTCTATACCCTTAAGGTATATTAGTGACCTATAGGGTACTCCTCTCTCTGTTTATATAATATCTCATGCTTTCGACTCAGGCAGTAGACATGTACTTAGAAGAGTATTTCAGTGCACTGCTGTACAGCTCACATTCTATGAAAAGAGATATTTTACCGTAAGTACTCCTGATTTAAAAGTTTATGGAAATACAATTAAGAGAGACTTGCTATTATGTTTTGTTGCTGCTGGGAATGATAGAAAAGGTGGGGATCATTTCCAGCTATTGCACCAGTCATTTCAAGAATAAAAACACATATAGAAAAATGGCATGTTTTTAACCGAAGTTGTCTTACTGTTAAAAATCATACAGTTGAGTTAGCTTATTTATTAAAAAGACTACAGGAATAATCCATTATAATCCATTAATATCGTATATTTCTTATAGTTCAAATAAAAAAGTAAGTAACTTAAAACTTAAATAGCAATTCGTAAGTAAGAAAAGAAGGCAATCTTTAGGGCGTATAACAATAGTTTGTTTCCCTTGCTGAATATTTATGTCATCAACACAATGGATATCCATATATAACCTCATAGCCAGAACATTATAAAATGAGCAACTTGCCCTCAGGGGTTTTCCTTTGCAATCAGATATTACTTGTTTTAGAATAATCACTTCACAGATTCTGCTTAATAAAAAGAATCATAACTATATTGGAACTTTGTTTCCAGGGAAATTCATAAGAACCAGTGTACCATTACACTAGAGTCAGCTTTCAAATCCGTTAAGCAGATTTGGCTTGCAATGCCTGTTACTCAGCACTGGTTTTCCTTCTAAGGCAGACCTTCTCTTTATTGACTGCTTGCCCACACACCTCTGGATTTGCTGCATTTCCTGTACTACTCACAGTACTGGCTGAAAGAAAACCAAAATATAATATAAAAAATGATGCCACAAAAATTGAATACACTGATCTGGAGATGCTTTGTTTCAATAGAGATACAAAACAGATAAATCAGGCTTTTTTTTCACTTGAAATATGGAAACTGTCTGACGGCTTTAATCAAAGTATTTGATTAAAAGACATCTCTCCTTCTAACCTGAGTCTTTATTACTTTTTTCTCAGGTTAGCCATTTGGCACCTCTGCTGGAAGGTGAATCCTTTTCCAGGCTTGTGGCAGAGATGGGGGAGGCAGTGGGACCTGAGCAGGCTGGCCTGAGCTCAGCCCAGGGCCCCAGTGCTGAGGAGGGGATGCTCGTCACCTTGTGCTACGAGGCGAACAGCTCTTGCTACAGGACCTTACACCCCTCTGGGGTCCAGCTGGCCATTTATGTGGCCTGTGCCTTGAGCACACTGATCACGGTGCTGGGCAACCTGCTCATCATCATCATAGTCGTTTCCCATTTCAAAGCCCTGCACACCTCTGCCAGCCTCCTGTTCCTCTCCTTCACCCTTGCCAACCTCCTCCTGGGCCTGACCATGCTGCCCCTTCAGCATCATCCAGTCCATGAAGAGCTGCTGGTATTTCAGAGATGACTTCTGTAGGCTGCACACCTTTCTGGACACACTCTTTTGCTTGACCTCCATATTTCATCTGTGTTTCATTTCCATTGATCAGCACTGTGCCATTTGTGACCCTTTGCTCTACCCCACCAAGTTCACCGTAAGATTGGTCTGCATTTACATTGGGGTGAGGTGGGCAGGTCTATGGCTTATACCTCCATCTTCCTCTACACTAAAGCGATTGCAGAAGGACTGGGCCATTTTTTGCGAGATGTGCCCTGTGTTGGTAGCTGTCAGTTGCTGTTCAACAAGATCTGGGGGTGGTTGAACTTCCCAGTATTCTTCTTCCCTTGCCTTGTAATGACAGTTTTGTAGGTAAAAATATTTACTGTGGCTAACAAGAAAACCAGGCTGATAAACAACATGAGTAGGAGTACCAGGTCTCAGCTACACAAAGGAGCATTCAAGAGTGAAAGGAAAGCAGCAAAGGCTCTTGGGGTAGCTGTAGGAGTCTACCTCCTGTGTTCGTTCCCCTTTACTACTGACGCTGCGGTAGGCAGTCTTCTGGATTTCATTACCCTCCCAGTTCTGTTTGACATCCTAATTTGCTTTGCATACTTCAATTCTGCCTGCAGTCCCTTGATCTATATATTTTCCCACTGCTGGTTCAGCAAAGCTGTGAAACCAGTCTTAACTCATGGGCTATTTTGTTCCAGGACACCTACAGTAGACTTGTACCAGGAATGACACTGTAGAAAATATTGTAGGATCTATCAAAGCGATTCTCATTAATATTTTTCAATATCCACTTAGCTAGTATTCTCTTCTTATTCTCTATTTTTTTTTTAAATGGCTGGCTTGCACAGATCCCTAGTTTAAATAGATGTGCCATCCTGTGACTCACCTTCAACAACATTTGTCCCAGCACACAGTCTTATGTTTGTTGTGTGATGCCGACAAGCATTTGAAAAATGGCTGTAATCAGCTCCAAAGAGGACCCTGTCCATACTATTCCTCAGTATCCTGAAACAGTTGCTGCCTGTTTCTGAAGAGACTTTCTTCACAGGCAATTGTCTAATTTTTACACAGAGCAGGTGGTGCCGATTTACAAAGTCACATAGGGCGTCAGTCAGTTTTTAAATACAAAAAGGCATAAGGATGCAACTACAGATGAGATCAAATGTCTACCTAAGCTAGTGGCCATCAGCAGAGGATACAGCAAGGTTATACCGCTATTTTTACGTTATTTTTCTAGCCCACAGGGACATGGCCCTGAGCCAAAGGCTACATATGGAAGATACTGTCCTGAATTCCTTGGTAGTGTCCATTGAAACCCACAGAATCTTTGCCTGTTTGATCCGTGTATGCAAGGAGGCTGCTCCACACCTTTGAACACTCTTTTTACCTTGCTCCATATCTTTTCTACTACTGCATAAACGGAATTAGAAAAAGGGGGAAGAGGGAGGACAGGAACTGCACTGCGTACTCTAACTCCAGATATCAATAGGTGTTAATGACATTTTATGTTTTGTTCTTCTATTTTCTTTTCCCTGACAATCTTGAGATTCCACATACTTTTTTGTTTGCTTGTTTCCAAAGAACTGAGTAGGTCTGCTTACAGACATAGCATATGCTTACATACTTGGGCTGAGCAAAAAATGTCATCTTAGGTTCTCAGTTTTCTTCAGCTATGTTTATGTGCTTTCATGAAGCCCATTTTAAAACCGTAGATGCTCATAAGTTGAGATCTCTGTTCAGCTGCAAGCTACATGGTAAAATTTTGTACTATTCACAAGGGAGTTATTTTCTACCTCACTACTATGAACATAACATCAGAAAAAAAATTCAGTTGTAGTAAGCTGTAGTAACTCTTCTTATACAAAATTAACAAGCAGCCAAATAACGTTAATAATTTTGTCTTCTTTTTCTGTTAATTGTATGCAAAACTATTATTAGGTTTGAAGGTTGTTCAAATTTTTATTGACTTATAAAAAAAGTAATTTTGTCCTATAGTCAGCTGCATATTTTCTGAGTGACAAAGTCTAAAGAACAAAGAGTTACAGAAAACATGTAACTAACAGTAAGAGAACAGCAGACGCCCCACAGCCTACTGAAAAGCATGATCAATTTTTCACTACATGTAGCAGGCAATTGAATCAGCCCCTATATGTGTAAGAAGAAAAGAAAGGAATTGCACAGCAGATACTCTGTAGGAAACCAGTGCAATACAGTGATTGTTGTAGCAGCTGCATTTTAATTTATGCAGTAAGCTAAATGGTAAAACTATTTTCCCTCTTTTTTATCTTAACATTATGTTTTTTGCATGGCAAGAACAGTTTCCTTGACTACTACAACTGAGCTACAGCTTTGGGATATTGTAATCTCTTCTGACATTGGTTTATCTCAAACCCTTTTTGGTTTTGTCCATAATCTTAAGACCCAAGTCAGAAAACATATCGGTATTCAAAATATTTAAAGATAAAGCTTATGTGGGGAGGAAGGAAAAGAGAAAGAAGGATTATGTGTTATTTTCAGAGATGTCCTGAATAGAGAGTGACCATAAAATTTTGGAGTTTTTAAACTGAGACATTTATGAAGCCTTATGCTTGGAGTTGGAGTGTCATTCAGTCTCACTTCATTCTCCCAGCATCTGATATTCCCCTAGTTTGCTATATTAATCTTCATTATTTCTTAGGATAGAAGCCAAGGCTGCTTCTACTGTTCCTCTGTCTACTTGTGCTGTAGTAGAAGGTAAAAACCTGACTCCCTACTGCATACAGCTGTAGATTTTGTATAGTAAGAGTACCAAACCCAAGGTACCAGGCTAAAGAATGAAAGGCAGAATCAGACTTAGAAAAATTCAGGAGCCAAATTACCATAGAAATACATAAGAAAGCTGTGGTATAGCTTGAAAGACCTAGACGGTGGGATGAGTTTTCAGATTAAGACTCTTAAATTTAATGTGTATGGGTAGGTGTTTATAATTATGGTAAATGTCTAAGCACTGATTATAACTACAGTCAAAATGGCTGTTTAAGCTCATGCTGTAGTCAGTGGGTATTTAGAAGATATGAATCATTTGCCTAGTGCCACGTAAGGTGCCTTAGGCAACCTGAGATATCTACAGAGGGCTAGCATCCAGCACCAACAAAGCAGCAGCTGAGTATGGGGTGGGACACACCTGGGCATCTAAAACAGCACTAGATACCCATCTGTGGGGCATCGAGCTTAAGCAAGGCATATAATAGAAGTTTAGACATTTAGCTGTGTAGAAATCTGCAAGTCTCACATTGGGAGATAGGGACATCTTAACATCTTTCATTGACACCCTTTGCTCTGAACTCACTGCAGCCAAAGCAATAGAGAAAGGGAATTTCCACTGACTCTCTAGGTGCTTTTTGAGATATTTTCTACCAGTCCTCAGCAGATTACAGAGGGTATATGCCATGAATACATTCAATTGGCCACTGCTTTTTTTTGAGTGTCATTGCATAATCTGTCTTTATAGTTTTCTTTTCTTCTATGGAAGTGGATGAGCCTTACTCCCTCAATGGGTTGCCACTGGATATGTGGCTGTAAAAGGACTATGCCATAGCACCATGTGATTGTTGCCAGTTCTCCTTTTTGGCTAAACAGCAGGCTGGAACGATGGAGAGAGGGAAAAGAAGAAACCAGAGTACAGATGTGTACAGTGACAGTGGAAGAGCAAACAAGTGAGAAGGAAAAGCTGGCAGGATTGCTTTCCTGATTTTCTGACACCACATTTTGCAACTATCATTACATGATTTCCTCATCTTTGGAACTCCTCCTCTGTCCCCTTGCATTTGATGTCTGGTTTACCTAGCCAAATTCTGTCAGGATCCCTTTCCGGTTTATTCTTTTTTCCTTCTCCATGGTTTCAAAAAGCAATGAAGGTAATTATGACCTGTGAAAAGAGGAGGAGGAGGAGGAGGAGGAGCTATAAAATGATAAAGACTGATTGCTCAAAAAATTACCTCATTCCCCAAATTAAAATCTATTGGATTCTATCAGAGTTAGTTGCTGACCTCAAAGTCCATAGATTTTCTTATTTTTATCATCTTTCCTTCTGTAGATTTATATTTCTTTGTCTGAAAAAAATATTGCCATTTAATTTTATGCCCTTTATGAGTCTTAATCATTTCAAAATGGTCTGGCTGAAGTTAGATTATGTATTTGCAGGTGCTACTTAATTAAAGACTGGGCTTTGAAATAGTAATGTCAGCTCATTTCACTAGTGTAGATGAAAGTATAATATGGTCTTTGAAAATTAAACAGAAAGGCAAAGAAAGGTTTGAAAATAAGTTGATAGTAATTTTTTTCTTTTTTTAGGAAACATTATCAATATTGGGAACAGAATTTTTCTCTGTTTATTTAAAAGACACATTGCCACATTAATTACTGCTGCTGCAAATGGTCAATACAGGGTTTTTTTAACAAATAGGTTTTACAGGCCATTCTGTAATATAATTAACTCACAAGCTTGCTCAGGCTGGGAAAAAAAACCATCATCCATCATAATTTTGTAAAGCATGGGGTGTAATAGGGACCTAATCTCATTTCAGGTTCTGGAGCGGATACTTTAATTAGATTAGCAAGCGGAGATGACGACAACAATAACAAGAATTCTTCCTGAAGGTGGAATGCATCAGTAACAACTGCCTGGAAAGCTCTGCCAGGCAGTTTGCCATCGGTACCAAATACTGCAGCACTGCTCTTCTTATCTAAAGTTAGAGACACATAAGCAAAATGTGACAGCGGAGAATTAAACTTTCCCATAAAGTAAATTACGCACCATTAGGCACTGCTCACACCTTGGAAAGAGGACACTTATCAGGAACACGAGGCCAGGGTTGGGCTGCTTCCCGTTCATTTCATCATGCATCACGCAGGCATGGGGAGCTGCACGGAAACGAGTGCCTCGTTCCTGCGTCACCGGTGCCAGCCACCCTGCCGGGCCCACGTGCCTGCCGGTTTGGTGCTGGGGCTGGAGTAGGAGGTGGGAGGCAGAAATATAGGGTCAGGAAGGTGGGGCAGATTCGGATACTGGGCTACGAGGAAGGTGTGCTCTTTCAAAATCACACTATGCTGGTGTGGTCTAACTTCCAACTCTTTCAAACTTCAGATACCATACTGAGTACGGCTCCTCAGACTGTGTGTGTTTGAAGTGACATCCCTTTTAGTTCCGTTTTACACACAATAACAGGAATATAATTGGCAAATACTCTGATCTTCAGTCAGTGAATATCCAGAGCATCCTCCATGGTACACTGTGCCTATGCATAGCAGGGTCTCAGCATTTTCCCCTTTCTTTCCCCAGAGCTTTCCCCATTTCATTTATCAATTGAAATCTGATCACACTCCAAAAACAACAGGAAAGGTAAGTGAATACAGGATTCTGAACTCAGTCCCCAGGTAACGCTGGCGTGGGAGCTCTAGAAAGAAGCCAATGAAATGAGTTTAGAGACAAAATTGTGTAGCAGAACTCCATTTCAGCATCTCTGACGATAACACTTAGAGACAGCTTCTTTACAACTCCTGTCCATGCACCATTGCTAGCAGAGGAAAGCATGCAGGAACTGAAGGAATCCTCCTGTTTTATCTAAAAGGGTGAAACTGAGCATGTTCTCCCAGTCAATGGCTTTTCTATAGGAGTTAACAAAAACCTTCTGAGGACATACCATTCTCTTAGCAGTATCTGATCAATAAATAGGACTTTCTGTCTCATCTATTGACTGTATCTTCATAATTGTTTTAGGTGATTATATTAACGAGGCTATTTAAGTATTTTCATAATATGGACAACATTTTAATAAAAAATTTGGTTTACAACCCAGCTTTTCCTCACAGGATGTAACATCTTTGCTGTAACTGGTCACTTTAAAGAATCGTATCAAAAAGACTTTTAGTTATTTAACAATAAAAGGTGGATGCTGATGATAAGTGACCTAAGAGCAGGTGAGCACCAGCATTTTGTTCATAAAACACCCAGTATCGCTAGGAAAGAATTTGGATACCTCTTTTCCATAACATGAGAACGAACACTGATCAGTGACGATTGTGTATTACCTCCAAGACACAAAAAAAGGACCAAAGCAGTGATCTGCAGATGAAGTATTCTCACTGATGAATGGTCACTTCTTTTACTGGGAAGTACATTTTTGAAATCAGATAGCAAAAGATGTATTGTTTTCTGGAGAAAAAAATTACAATGAGCCCTGCTGAAGCTTTATAAAGCAAGAGTGACTAGGCTCAGGCAACGGAGTTTATATGACAAACACTTGCAGATAAAAATCAAGGTGAGGCCTTAATTCAGAAGGGACGTGCATTATACTCTCATTAATGTACCGTCTAGTGGGATCATCTTGGATCAGCTTCAGTATGACAACAGCATGCGGGCAAACACCTGTGCACGTAGCAGTGCTAAAATCATTGCTAATCAAAATAGTCTACTAAAACTAGAATGAAGATGTATACAGCATTCCTACAGCAAATAGGTATATGGGAATGTTTTTTCCTTAGTAACTTTAATTTATGAAAGTGAGAAAAGGGTATTTCCAAGAATCAATTAACATTAACGTAAGAACTATATGTAGGCATACAAGTCTCGGAGGCTATGTTGTCTCTCCTTTCAGCATGCTTTGAGACACACCAAGAGTCAGCCATGTAAAGGGTAGTCTTGTCTGTTTCAGGCCTTTAACTTCATAGAAACAGAGAATAGTTTGGGTTGGAAGGGACCTTAAAGATCATCTAGTTCCAACACCCCTGCCCCATGGGCAGGGACACCTTCCACTAGACTGGGTTGCTCAAAGCCCCGTCCAACCTCGAACACTTCTCTAGGGAGGGGGCATCTACAGTTTCTCTGGGCAACCTCTTCCAGTGTCTCACCACCCTCACAGTAAAGAATTTCTTCCTAATATGTCATCTAAATCTATCCTCTTTCAAGTTTGAAACAATTATCCCTTGTCCTATCACTACACTCCCTGACAAAGAGTCCCTCCTCATCTTTCCTGTAGGCCCTCTTGAACTATTTGAAGGCAGCTATAAGGTCTCCCTGGAGCCTCTTCTTCTCCAGACTGAACCACCACAAATCTCTCAGCCTGTCCTCACAGAGGAAGTGCTCCAGACCCCTGATCACCTTCATGGCCCTCCTCTGGGCCCGCTCGAGCAGGTCCAGATCTTTCTTGTGCTGAGGGCCACAGAGTTGAACGCAGCACTGCAGGTCGGGTCTCAAAAGAGTGGAGTAGAGTGGGAGAAACACCTCCCTCGACCTGCTGGCCACACTCCTCTTGATGCAGCCCAGGATGCGATTGCCTTTCTGGGCTGCGAGCGCACACTGCTGGCTCATATTCAGTCTTTCATCCACCAATACCCCCAAGTCCTTCTCCGCAGGGCTGCTCTCTATCCACTCATGGTTCAGCCTGTGTCTGTGCTTGGGATTGCCCCGACCCAGGTGCAGGACCTTGCACTTGGCCTTGTTGAACTCCATGAGGTTTGCACAGGCCCATCCCTCCAGCCTGTCAAGGTCCCTTTGGATGGCACCACTTCCCTCCAGCGTGTTGACTGCACCACACAGCTTGGTGTCTTTGGCAAACTAATCTCACTGTAGTGTGTTGGCAGTTTATTGGACCTTCTGTTAGTGTAGTTCAGATAGGATGTTATTAAGGTTTCCACTACTCTATTTCTAAGTTCTAGTGATGACTGCGATCTACAACGTAGCAGAAATAAACTTGCACTTCCCAACTTCTGCAGGTCTTCCCTAGGCAAGGCTGGGCTTTGAGGAGGAGACAGTGTCCCAGCAATCAGGTGCCGCACACTGTTTGCCTTCTGGTCTTTAACGCACACGGGGCTACCCTGCAGATAAAGCAGCCCAACCCTGGGGAGCGTCTGGTCCTGTCATTTTCCCTTTGAAGAACTGGGGAGGATGCCTCAAGGCTCACCTGTGGCTTCTCCTCAGGTACCTGGGTGAGGAGGGCACAGGCTTACCCCATGTCCTTGCTCCCATCGTTCCCTGGTGACCTCACAGACGTGCGTGGCCTGCTCCTCCTGCTTACCGAGCCCAGGACTGGCAGCCATGTGAACGCACCCTTCATTTTTCATTATTCCTGGCATTACTTGCCCCCTTTCTCAGCTAAATATTGTAAATCTCTTAATTTAAAGGCACCTTTAAATATATCTATTTCCCACTCACTTTCTTCTAACATTCCGTTCCCATTTAGAGATGAAGTGACCAAAACTGAAGGCAGTGCTTCAAAGCAGGCTATTAATGTAGTAACACCATATTTTCCACTGTAATATTGTTTCCTTACTCATGTTTTCCCCTTAATTCCTAATGCAACAGCATCTTTTCCTGAAATCACGCTTCCCCCCCCCCCCCCCCCCCCATATTTTCCACAGGCCCGCGGCTCCCGGAGCGGACGGCGAGGGGCCGGGGCTGCCCGGTTCCCGTCGGGAGCCCCCCGGGCCTGTCAGCAGCCCGGGACCCGCCGCAGGCCCGGCCACCCGCCCCCTCCCCTCCCCGGCCCGGCCCGGCCCGCCCCGCCCGCTCGGCCCCGCCTCCCCACGCCTCCGCCGTCACGGCGGGCCGGGGCGGGAACGGGCCGGGGCGTGACCGCCCCTCCCCGCCCTGCCGCCGCCGCCGCCCGCCGTCCTCGGTGGGAGCAGGTTCGCTGGGGCCGGGTAAGAGCAGCTGGAGCTCCGCTGAGGCGCCGGGGGGTGCTGGCCGCCCGCCCGGAGGAAGGGGTGGGCAGGGCGGTGTCCTGCCAGGCGGTGGGGGGGGAGCCTGTCGCGGGGGGCGGGCGGGAAGGGCCGCAGCGCCCCGCAGGCACTCGGTGGGGTCGGGGCCGCACCCCCCCCCCCCCCACCCCGCTCCCAGGCCCGGTGCTGCCGCCTGACCTAGGGCGAGCGGGGCGGCTGTGGCGGGAGCGGGGTGACCGGGCCGTGGGGCGGGCAGGGCCGGGGCCGCGGGGGTGGGCGCGGTTTTGGAGTGCGGTCTGTTGTGTCACCACCACCCCTTTTCCCCCACCCCGCTCCCCGTGACATCCCCCTGAAATCGTGGCTTTGGGCTTGACGCTGCCCGTGATGCTTCAAGGAGAGGCTCGGGGCCTACAGCTGGTGTTTTACAGCAGCTTGTGTCGAATTGTAGGGTAGGATGGTCACCTTCGCCGTACTGAAACGCTCTCCGTGCTGTTCCAGATCCGAGGTGAGCAAAGCGTGTCAGCAGCAGGAAAGGAGATTATAAATGTCACCCGTGTAAATAGCGAGCCCGGGCCTGGCGCGTCAGGCCCTTGGCCCGACGTTATCGCTGCTTTCCTGGTGAACCACTCACCGCTGCATCAGACACGGGCGCTTCTTGGAACTGTAGAAGGAAGTGGAAGGTTTCACTGCGCCTCGCATGAAACGCAAGGCGCTGCATCTTAGTTGAAGCTCAGTCATAAAATCCCAGGATGCTTATTGCCAGAAGCGATGTGCTCGTGTGTTGTGACACCCTCCACTGATGAGCAAGCCGCGCACGGCGTGCAGGGCGCTCCTGACCGATCATGATCCAGGCATGTGCTTTGCCGGCCGTGCAGCCCTTCTGCTTGGAGCTTGGGGATGCAAGTGCAGTTAATAGAAAGGAAGGAAAAGAGGAGGGAAACAAGTGTTAGAATACGTTAAAATTAGAAGAAAGTGATGCTAAATGATGGTGGTGTTACAAGCTGTATTTGTGTTCTCTTCATGAAGACACCTCTTGTAGTCATATCAGAATATTATGTAGCAGTCTTCCTGGTCGCTTACATTGAAGTGAAACTCTTGGAGGAGGGGAGAAAAAAGAGACCATGGGCTATATGTAGTCATTAGCATCCTGATAGGCCTTGGAGGGACTCGGTATCCAGTGCAATCAGATGTTGTGCAAAGATGACTTCTCTTTCAGTGTACTTGATCTGAGCATTTGGTTTAAAGTGAACAAGCTGCCGTTAGGGAGATTTGGCTGAGAACATGTAGTGTACTAGATGTCCTGTGGTTCTGGTCCATCTTCATTTTCCCATGAGATGTTGTTCGTCTACCAGCAGCACAAGAAACTTGGCACTTTGAAACAGTCATGTCGGGTCTGTTTTCAGCCCTCCTGTTCCCTCCACTCCCCAATAGTTCCAGTATCCAATGTTCATTTTCCTATTCTTGCTTCATCATCAGGCCTCTAAACGCTTTGTGTGCTCCTAAGAAACATAATTCCCTTACTTAAGGCATTTCCCCAAGAACTAGTATGTTCTGTTAGGCTTGTGAAAGCTATGTGCTTCCTTCACCTAGTTCATCACAAATATCGGTGTGGATGAACTGGACAATAATAAGTATATTCTTTTTTTAGCCATATATGCTGAGTGTTGGTGATACTTTAGGCCTCATAGTATTTCAGGCTTCTGTAATTTAGTTTTTCCACACTGGGCAGTTCTAAATGCCACCACTTTAAATTTCATATTTGTTGGACAGAATCGTTTCTAGGGAAAATTACTAAAACACTGACCAGTGGCACAATCTAGTAATTTTTTTTTCCCTTTCCGAAACTACTTTTAGTTATTATACCATGAAAGCTTGGTTTTGCTGTGTTTCAGCATGACTAATGTGGCAAGGCTGAGGGAATTGGGCAGGGTGGAACAGAAAATTACCTTTTGACATCTTTTATGTTAGTGTTTCTATGTAAGAGCAAAGAACATTTTAAATAAATGCTTTTCCCTACCCTATATGGATTTAAATTTGACTTCCACCTGAAACTAGATGATAAAAGAAAATCTGGAAACTTTTTTTTTTTCTTTTAAGAAGGCAGGAAGGGTTTAATTTTATTGCTATTTTGTTTGCGTGTTTATTGTGCTCCATGGTTGGTTTTGTACTATGGAAGCCAGCAGTCTGCCCTTGTGGATCAGGATTCCAGCACATTAGGAGCTGTAGAAGCACAAAATGGAAAATATAATCTCTGTCTCTAACTATTTTAGCCTAAGTATAAGGGGGGAAAATAGATAAATCCAGAAAAAAAAAATTAACCTCCCTCTTCCCCACTAGAGAAACTAATGGCAGATTTAATGCTCTCCTCTGTATTACTAAGTGAGTCGCTATGAGTCAGTTATGGGAATCCCTCAGGTGCTGTAGCAGGGAGTACGTACCTTACAGTGTACACAGCCTGCCCTTTATTCCAAGAGCTTCCCCCCCCCCCCCCCAAGATTAATTTTACCTGCTGCAAAGTTACTGCTAAAGTCAGCAGCAGATGCTGTCTGAAGATGGCAGTGTGTTCTGGGTTGCCTTAGGTAGGTGTCAGGGTCACTCTGTCTCCTCTCTGTATTTGGGTAGTAAAACCTACTGAGGTGAAATAGATTGAGCAATGTTATGTTGCAGAAACCTTGCTAATGATGGCTGTTACCATGATACAGATTTTCTGTATCTAAAATTGTGACTGGCTGCAATGTTTTTTTTGCCAAAGTGTTTCACTTGTTCATCATTTTTGCCTGTGTTTTCACTCTGCTTGAAGAATTTTGCACTTCTTTTTGGCAGTGGTTTACAAAGGAAGTCTCATTTAGGAGTTGTTTGGGAAAAGCTTTGTTTCTTTGACCTTTATTTAGAGGAAAAAAAAAAATCACGTACAAGAAAGCCCTGTGACTTGTCTCTGGATATTTAAAGGCATAAAATCCTAGTTCACATCAGACTTAAGTTTTCAAGAATTTCTGTGGAATGCAGCATGTACTTTTTGCTTTCTGAATGTTAAGCATCCATGTAAACATTTCTAGGTCCTGATGCTAAAACATTGCTTAAGCAGTAACTTTATTGCTTAAGAGTTCTTATCCTAATGTATATGGGCTAGATTTATAGGAGAAGGAAAACTCTTAGGATATCTAAATGAGAAAATATAAAATAGATTAGGTGCTTATTAACTGCTTAGTAGCTGACTGGAGCCTGCAAGGTATTTAGGTGACTGCTACTGCGCTCTAACGTGTGTGATGCGCTTGTCATGTTACATCGTTTTGTCCTGATGGAGCTTTCAAGAATGGCACTGAGGAGCTGCTCAGTTGTGTAGTTCCTGCTTTCACGTCTCTGTATTCAGCAGTGATCTGACTGGAAAGAGCCAAGGGAAAAGTAGATTTTTTTTTCCATGGCAGACACCTTTCTAGAAAACAAGTTGATACTAAGGTTCATTTTTTCTCTTGGGTATGGAGTGACAGTGTGAAGCAGGAATCAGTTAATGCAGAAATTAGGATAACTATATAGCAATCCTTTTGAATTCTTTAAACTTCCTGTATGTACTGAGCAGTCTTGCTTCAGTGAGTATTGATGAAGTGTTCTGTTTCTTTATTTGTGCCAGTAGACTCAGTTCTTCGGACTTTCTTCAATAGCTTGACAAGCTGAGTTGCCACTAGGTATATTCCCATTCAAAGACAGAGATGTTGAACAGAAGGTGAAAGGGTACAGTCAAAAGCTCACAGCCAACTGAAGCTTTTAGAGGAACAGAAGACTACCACAGGTGCAGCTCCGTTCCAGTTTAAATGCAAAGTGTACTTCCCTCAGCTGCAGCAGGTTATTAACTTCCCCATTTTAAAAGTTACATGGGCAGTAATACCAAAATGTCACGACAGAGTAGTTAAATGTTGTGGAAGTGAAAAGGGCTAATTTCTATGGAAATTTGGTCTTAATGAATTATCCCATCACCTTGGTATGGAAGGAAGTGCTTGGTGCATGTTTCCTGGTGGTTGAAACCCTGACCTTGTCAAAGCCGTTAGCAAAACTCCCGTTGGCTTCACAAGGGGTCAGCTATTTGTGTTTTCAGAGGATTTTGAGGAACTCAGTGCTAACAAGCAAAGGATATGTAAGTAAGAGTGTTCATTTGGTTCAGATGCCCCTGTTGCTGTGAGAACTAGAATGAGGAAGAAGTTCACACTTCCCATTTAAAAAATAATAATAAACAAATAAAACATTTTCCTTTGAGCTGTTCAGTTTGTTTTTTCTTGACTTAAGGAGTTTGTGGTGAAGATTGGGAAGTGATGAGAGCTGATGGCTGACCCCATCCCTCTCTCTCTAGTCCTCAGGCTGGTAGCTTACCCTGTCACCAACCTGTATTACTAACATGCTCAGGGTTAGCATTATGGGTGGAAGAATTTGTATGGAGTAAAACAGCTGTGAATTTATTCTGCTATCCTACAAATTTGCTGTAAATCTCAATTGAAATATGTGTGTCTATACAAAGAATTGTATCAACAATTAGATCTACATGTGCAGACAAAAAGCTAAACTATATTCTGTGGACTTTGCAATCTATCATCTGAACGTCCTCTCACTATGTGTTGTCTTTGGCTGCCCAGCTATGTATCTACAAAGTTAAAAAGCTGTCTTATGTATTAGACAATCTGTACATTTGTCAGTGTAGTGCAGTGTAGCTTGTTCAAAAATACTTACAGTTAGCTGTAGAAATCTTCTAGACAAAAAAAAGAAAGTCAATCACTGCTTTTGTCAAGACTTGGATGAAATATTCTGTGTGTCTCTTGATTCTAATGCTGTTGCTGAGAGCAGTGTAACAAGCAGCTGTCTGGTGAATACAAATATGAAGTGAAATGTGAAGAAATGTGAAAAAACAATCGTGAAGGACTAATTCAGTTCTGTAGCCTTTCTGCACAGGCTAATTTGGTCTTTTGCTGCCTCTTCTGAGCAGCTGCATTTTAATGTTTAACTTTTAATATTAAATATATTTAACTAAAAGGTATTTTTAGCCAGTGCTAGCATTGTAGTTAGCATGCTACTAATGTGTCTAGAAATAGTTGTAACTTTTAAAAGAAACAACGTCAACAGTTCTGAGAAATCTTCAGACTAACTTCTTGTAGGTGGATTGTTTGGATTTTATGCCTAAAATTGTATTTTCCACTAAACTGATAGAATTTCCTTACTTAGTCAATACAACAAGGCATAGAGCCATTTATTCACTATAAAGTTTGCGTGAGTTTGGTCTTGCAATACGAATTCCATGCAATGTTGCCTAGAGTTTCCAAAAAGATCAAGGGTTGTTATGCCAGCCTCGGACCATATAAGTGGGATTTAGGCTGGCTGGCTGACTGACTTCAGACTCTAGTCTGTGACCCAAAATAACTTGAATCTGCATGTGGCGCAGACAAAGACAGGAAACAATACTGCAGAGAGCTAGCATGACTCGGGGGCTATTGTGCAGTAAGTATGTAGAAGAGTATAAGTACGCTCCCTGTCAGCTGACCTGCAGTCAGGTTGTTCATTACTAGGGGATATTTCATGGCCTGAAGACGCCAAGCAGGGTTTGGGGCTCTGGTGCAGCAGACATTTCAAAATTGTGCAGGGTTTCTCTTCATGGTAGCAGCAGCTTGTTCGTCTGGCACAGGTAATGTAACCTACAGGGCAGCAGGGATGAGCCTGACCTCTGTAGTTACACCCCTGGTGAAGTTCTGGTGGGATGTTTCATGCATCTGACCAGTGCAATGTCTTGGCAGCTCTACTAGAGATCGTTTCATATCATAGTGATACAAGAACAATCATGTTATAAAACAACCGGGGTGTCACTGTGCTGTATTAATACAGACATTTCTGAAGGGGAAAGAAAATAATATTTGGCAACAAGGACTGTTAATTTATTTATTTATTTGTAAAAAGAGTTCATAAGGACTTGAGTTTGCAAACTGTAGCACAGCTGGTATCACAGTTGACAAATCATTTAGCCTTTTCATTTCCATCTTTTCTTTTTAAACATCTAAATGCACTTTCTCTGTCTCCCTGAAATTGAGTTTTAGCAGTGTCTGTTAACCAGAAGCTGAGAGGCTAGAAGAGGGCATTGCTTGAGGGTGCGTGGATTGGGTTGAACAGTGGAAGTGTGGGGAACTGGTGAGGTTAAAATGTTGAACCTGTGAGGGTGATGTGCAGGAGATTGGAAAGGATGAAGTTAAGACTAAGCACAGCCTGGATGAAGTTGCGGGATTGTATTGGATGCACATATGCTTGATTAGCCTCCATTCTCGCTGTGGAACAGATAAATGGCCAGTCTTGGTTTGCACATGGATCCTAAGCTATGTCTTGTTAATTTAGATTTAGAGTATCTTTGAGCTTGTACTGAAATTTGGTCTGTATGGATGGAAAGCAGACTAAGACATCTCTTAAGTTACATGCTGCATGTTTGTATATGTGTGCTTTTAAGGCAGGTGTATTTGTGTTGCCAGATTCTGACCTTTTTTGGGTGCAAAAAAACACCTCTAAAAATGCATTTGTATACCCACGTTGTTGAAATACGAGTTCGTACTGAGAAACACAGCAGCTGAAACAGGATAAAGTGGCAATTCATAGAATTCAGAGGAAACTGGATTACAACTAAAACTGAAATTGATACAAATGATTGGTGTTTAGAGGGCAATTGGGTGCCTCTTCCATTCTGATATCTTGTGTGCTATCTGCTGAGGTTTTTTCCACTGGTTTATATATATATGCTGGGTTGTATTGGTGGGATGAGTGATACATGGTGTGGAAATAACCATATAATTGCTTTGGGACCTAATTCATCAGAGGATTAAATATAATGTTTTTTTCTGGAATGGCAACAAATGAAAATGCCTATTTTTTTACTTTGCTTACAGTGGGGAAAATATCTAAATTGTTTGGCAAAGGATGTTGTTTCTGTGATGTAGCTGCTGTAGAGTAATTGCAGATCTTAACCTGTGTGTATTACTAAATCTTAATAGTAAGAGTTATTGTAGGAAATTAAAAAAGGATGTGGCATTCTTATTTAATACTTTTTTAAGAAAGCGTTCCCTTAAATTCCATCTTAGAAGTACTGTGGTTTTGGAGAAGTTAACATTAGGATATGGAGTTTTCTTTAATCTTTTCCTGTCTATTTTTCTTTAAGTTGATGAAGGCTGTTGTAAACCAATGACCAAGACATAACTCTCTTTTCTGGGGTGGGGGGGGGGTTAGGTTTCCTTAACAGGTGAAGAGACTGTCTGACTTGTTCCCATCGTGGATGATCTTGACAGTGAATCTACTGAGCCATGTCGTACAGTGCGGGTTTTGGGGATCCTAATCAACTTGCCCAGCGCATAACTTCTAACATCCAGAAGATCACGCAATGCTGTAAGTTGCATTTATGCATGTTTTATATAAAATTTTTAGAAATGGTGGTGCCCCTCCGTTTGAGGTTACTTTCCCAGATTCATTCATGGGAATTCACTCTTTGACTTCACCTGCTCCTTTGACAGGTTTGTGGCATCCCACACAGCAGATCCAGCCCTTCGTATGTATGGTTAAGTGTGGTCTGTCCTGGGGAAGTATGGTGTCGCTCTGTGTTCACCAAACAAACACCTAATTAGTGAGATAGCTGCTGGTAATAAGCTAGTTTTGTCCTGGCCGGTTACATGGCACCTTAAGATGGTAGGTTGAGATGTTTGCTGAGCCAGGATTGCATCAAATATTTGCTGGAGCTTGAATTGTTTAGCAGGGACAGAAGCTGTGGCCTTGCAGCTTGCCCTTGGAAACACATATTAGATATGTAAATAAGATTGTGCAAATTTTAATATACTTGTGCTTAGATTCGTGCCACCTAATTTTTTTAACCACCTAACTGGCCTGCCCAAGTTAGAGGTAAGTTTGGCTGCTGGGATTTTCAGTCCTTTTCCTTTTCCCTCCATTTTCCACTACATTTTTAATATCTGTGTGTATATATAAAGCAAACACAACTTGATCTCAGAAGTTACACAAAGTATAGTGTTCATCAGGAAGGAGCTAGCCATGAACAAGCATATGGCTAGGTTTTGGCATGCATGTTTTTAATGTTGTGCAGGACAGAATGTGCATGCAGAAACGGGTGGGTTTTTATTAAAACTTCAAATGAATTCTGATCGGTTAAGTATGTCAGTTTTAATAAAAACTTTGATCTTTGTCTTGCAAGACAAGTTTTAGGAGTTGGTATTTGTAGCACAGATTAGTGGCACAGATTGGGCTGTTGTCTACTTTTTCAGCTACATTTTGTGTTTTCTTCCAGAAAGAATTTATTTCAGTCTCAACAGAGAGGAAGAAAAATTGCACTTTATTGAAAAGTTTCTGTACATCAGGGCTGTATTTCTTCAAACTAAAATTAACAGATTGGGTCTGTAAAAGCCCTTATGCTTTGTTTCCTAAAATCTGCTCAGTGAATTCACTCAGTCTCATGACTTCTAACTTGGTCGTCCAGGGACACCTGCCAACCTGTGACAGCTGCTGAAGCTCTGTTGGCCCTTTAACTTGTGGGAGAAATACAGAAGAACTTCCTGAATTAGACAACACTCTGCTGCCGAGATTTCATAATACACCAGAGTTTCATAGGAAGCAGTATTGGTCAGAACGACAATCTTTACTGTAACACTTCCTCAGGGCTGAACTATTACACACACACATACTCTCCAAGTAATAAATTTTATCTAGTTCTCGATTAACTGTTTTTAATATACCATACGTACACAAGATAAAATAGAGCTATTAAATACCTCACATTTCATAATGCATCTACATGATGCTGGTGTCGTATTAATACCTGTGATCCTTAGGTCCCTTCTTTCCTATTTCATGCAGCCCACTGTTACTGATTGACAAGCAAAGCTCATCTCTGTGCTGGTTTAGCACACCACTTCAATAATTAAAGCTTCAAGACAGTATTGCGTTTGGTTTGGGCTGTGCTGTGGTAATGGAGAGAACCTATATTTGTATTTGGTAGCAGCTGGGTTAGCTTAGCACCCTTTTAACTTTAAAGAACAGATTCTGTTTATCTGTTGATCCAATCACTGGGTTGATTGTTTTGTTGAAGATGTGTTACAAGTTGTAAATTGCTTCTGCCTGAACCGCTGGTGATCTGCTACAGTAAATGCTATCTGTAGTGGGCTGTTTCAGTTTCTTTGGAGGAGAGGGTGTTTGTGGGTCATTTTTAGGACCTTGAAGATATAATTGAGCTACCTAACGGGAAGCAGCGTATGCTGCTGTCTGTACTCTGAGCATTCTTGGAAACTTACGCCAGGAGGGCACCTATATGTGTTCGGGATCCCAAATCCCAGAGTTTTCCGTGAAAAGAAGGTTCTTCCAGCTGTTCTTCAAACAAGGATCCTTGCTCTGTTTTGTGGTTCCAGCATTTCTGCAGAAATAAGTGATTATGACATCACTTAGCAACATCTAGGGAATGGAGTCTACTTTCCTCAGCCTGAAACTCATGTCTTGTCCGTGACATCTCTGAGCTGAGATGTAGGGAACTAGTCTGTGGAGCGTTTCTCCATGCCTTTTGGTAAAACCGTTCCACTGAGCAGTCGGAATTGCAAAACTTAAGACTCTTCTTGACGTCCAGAGTAGAGTGGCAGGCCTCAGGCAGGAGAGGGAGAGTTCGGCTCTCAGACCCACTCCTAGCATTTTTAGAGAATCCATGTGACTCTAAGCGGTGCTGTAAAACCTGGTGAGCCTGAATCACATGTGCTTGAATGAGCTGCAGTGTTGTGTGCTGAACCTCGATGAGGTCAGCAATGCCTGCAAGCTGTGTCTCCCTGGTTTGGTTTCGGGTCTCTGTTAACAGTGATAAGAAGCAGATCTGCAAACAGCTAGGGAAACTTCAGATTTAAATAACAAGACCAAAGAAGTATATAATGAGCTTTGGCACCTCTTAGGCTTAGGCAGCTACTAAATTTCTGTCTTACCAGAACACAACTTATGATTAAGGTTTTAAAGTCTGTCTGGAATCTGGTCCAGAGTAACCATAATTCTCATTCCAGGCCTATCTTATATATGATTATAAAATCTAGATGGTGACACACATTGTGTTAGACTTTTGAAATATGAATTTAAAGGTGGTTGAGGTTTGTCCCTAACTTTTTGAATATGAAGAACAGGAATATGGAGAACAGAATATAAGGAATGATGCAGGGTGTAGAGCTCCAACTTGTCTGGGTTTTGCAGATGGAGAACTTATTATAAAGGTGTTTTAATTGGTGTTTGCTGAAGGAGCAGTAGTTCCAGAACTAGGTTTTGTAGGTTACACTCTTACTTTTGTGGCAGCTTAATAGCAGCTGCTATTGAATGAAATCTCAATGCCTTCCTTCAATATATCCTTGAAATATTTTCTGTTGGTCACTCGTTTATAGCAACTAGATAGGTAAGGAATCAATGTGATGCACGGAAACAAAGTGAGCTAGCAAACAATATTTCTTTGTGACAAAACAAGTCCTGCCTGCTTACAGATCTGTATTTCTACCAGGCATGTTCATTTACCATACTAGGGATATGCCTAGTAGGATGAAAGGATTGAGTCGGTGTTGTGGTGTTTTTTTTCTTTTTTTTTTTTTTCCCCTCTTCCTCTTCTTGAAGAACATGTAGCAAGTTGCACAAGAGGAAATCTGATCTTTCAACAAATGGGAAGATGAAAGTAGAATAAGTAAAACAAAAACCCTAATTTAAAAGCTTTAAAATATGTTAATTTTTGACTTCTTGCAACTGGGAAGATGAGGGGGAGCAGTTTTTTCAAATCTGACCGTTTTCTGCATTTTAAAGCATTGATTCTTTGTGTATAGCAAAACGAGGGAAAGCATTTTGTTTAAAAAGATGTTCACAAGAGGGAGCAGAATGGGAGTTGAGTTCATCTACAGGAACAACTCCACAGTTCTGAGAGTAGGAAGGATATTGTTAGAGGAGTAGTGGCCTCTTCTACTCTGCTGTGAAGATTTCACTTGTGTCTCTGACAGGAACTGTGCAAGAAGTAACCAGCCGTGGTTTTTTCCTCTCCCCACATACATCTTCTCAAGTCTCTGTCCTGTGGGGGGGGGGGGGGGGTTATTGAGGAAGCAGAGTTGTATGCCTTTGTTTTGCTTTGCTCCTAATATTGTCTTTGTAGCTACGAATATGCCACTTTGTGCAATCCCCAAAGCAAAGTAAGAACAATACAGGCTAGATGGACAGCTGTTGTGTCTCCACTGGCGTCTTAAGCCAGACTTTGGGAGCTGTTGATTTAGAAGCAGTTTAGAATGCTGCCCTTTTGCTTGGGAACACAGAACAAAGCTTGGCATTGATAAAGTACACCCAGTCTTTGAGTTTTGGAGCATTTCTCGTTTGCAGACTGTAATCAAACAGTTACAGAACCTACACTAACTGAAGTGAGGCATTCATATTCCCTCCCTACCTCTCCCTTCCCAGCTCTTCCAGTTTATAAAGGTTGTGGCAGGATTTTGTGCAGTGGTAGTTGCAAAGTCAGTAAGAATGGCATAATCTACCCTTGCTCAGTATTGGCAAGGGCAGTGATAGAGTATTTGACTTGTTCATACACACGGAAAATCAGCCCAGCTGGGGAAACATACTCTCTGCATACTGTAAGTTAATAAAAATAAAATAAAATATGGTAGCCGCAATCCACGTGTGGCTAGAAGGAGTCTGCCTGGCTTTGAGAGAGTCTTTCTCCTAAGGACTCTTGCTTTCTGCTGACTTGCTTTTCTGTTTGTTAAGGCAGTACAAACATCAGTTCATATAGAGCACATTCCCAGAAGGTCAGCTTCAGCCAGCCGAGATCCCTGTCATGTGATGCCTCTCCTGGGACAGCAAGTTTGTCCAATTTCTGTTGCATTCCAAGCTTTCTGTACAACAGAATTTTCACTGAGTGTTGTTAAAATGGGAATTGAATTACATCCATCATGTGACTTTACCTAACCATATAAAATCATAAACATAGATTAAACCCTGAAGAATAGTAGAGTTCTGATATATGCCTTTCTGTTGTGGTTTAAGTCTTTAAGTCCAGTGGGTAGCTAAAACGTTTAGGTAATACAAGCTGAAACATTAATGAAAAGCTATGTCTGCCACTATGTTTGTAACACCAACAGATCTGCATGATGGTTTTTTAGCTGAAGAAGGATACAGATGGGCAAGTGAAAAGTAACTGAAATCACTGAGGTGTTGAAATCAGAGCCTGTATGAAAGCAAAATTCTGTTTTGTCTATATGCAAAGTGTGGTTTTGTACAGGTGTGGTTTTAAAGCAAATAGACTTAAATTAGAGCTTATTGAGACTTTTAACGATGATATTGTCATAAAATTCCAATTAGCTGCAGTTAACCAGAATTTTAACTTTGTGGGAACATACTAGTTGGAACAGAGCTGCTTTGTTGTTTCTTTTTTAATTCTTGTTGCTGTTGTCAGGAAAATTTCTTGGATTTAGGATGAAGTTTCAGTAAAACCTGGAAAAGGGTGGTTATTTAGGGGTTTTAAGCACTCATGGTCCTCCACATTCCATTCTGTGAGCTTTTCCAAGGCCAAGGAATTGAACTTGAATCTGCTATATCCAATCCATTACCTGAATATGGAGGATAATAGGAGGAGGAATTCAGATATTTCAGGACTTTCTAAATGCCTGTCTTTCTGCAACGAGGTGAAGTCAGGAAGCCTACAGTTCTTTTAGAAGTAAAGTATTTCTGAAATCTTCAAGCATGAATTATTTGCATGCTGTTCCTTAAGGCTTTGTTCTATGCAAGGTGGCATTATATTTAAGGTATTGTGCCTCACGGATTTATCAATTTGGACAGTTCTGTTAATATTTTTCTGTGTTTTGTCTTGTTTGTTAAAAATACTTTGATTCTATGGGAAATGACATGTGAAACTGTCTTGTGGGGATGACATTGCACAAGATGTAGAGGGATTTATTTGTGCTAGTGGCAGATTAGAGTGAAAAACGGGTCTTCCACGTACACCTCAGAGTGCAATTTGTGTTAGTATGTACAGAAAAGGCAGAATTTCCTTTGTACTATACTGTTTTGCTCTGCCTTAGTGAACTAGTCTGGGGTGGGGGATGGAAGAGCTCTGTAAATTAAGCCATCTTAGTTTGGAAACAGTTCAAATAGCAATTGTAAACCCACTGTGCAGTTTATAAATACAAGGTGACCAGTGAAGACATCCACAATTTGTCTGCAACTGTTGCTTTTGCTGATGGAGCAAGTATAAATGGACTCACCTAGACAAAATAACTTCTGCAAACCAGCCCTTATTTGCAGTGGAGTGAGGAAGGGATGTGGCCAGGGTCCTCATGCTGCTTCTCGTATCTGGAGAGTTATATTTTGGAGCCTCTCTAGGGTACTTAAAATAACTATTCTAGTTCAATTCTGTTGGATTTTCCCTCCTTGCAGACAGGAGAAGTGGAGATCGCATGGCAGTTTGATTATCTAGAGAGGCCTCTGTCAAATCTCCTATGTAACTGCTGGGCAGGAGGCTGCACTCCAGTTAGGGCTCAGAATAAACCCAGGTCTGTGGTTGACTGCCAGTGACACCCCCCCCCCCCCTCCGAGTGACAGCTACTTGTGTTGACCAGTCTGTGATGTCTTGCATGTCTTTGCTTCTATGTTAGCTCCTGAGTTAACTTCCTGCGTTAATGACCTGACCTCTTGAAAAAACAAACTTCTTCATGTAGGTGGGTTGGTTTATGGTGTTTGTGCAGCTACTGTTTACTGCAGAATCATGCATCATTTTCCTAACTTAATAAGCTAGTGGTATTCTTTAGAGAACCGTTCAAACTTCGGGGTTTCAGGGAGTTACCAGGGATGTTTTAGGATATGGATATAAAGTGATTGTAACGATTTAATGACTTCCCCTTGGCTGAGCTGTAATAATTGATCCCATGATCAGTTATTGTGCACTTAGGCAATGTGTATTTAGAGTGCTCTATACCCACATTAGAAGAACGGGCACTGCTTCAATCCCGCTTCGCAGTGTTCTTGAAATACCATTGATGGTAGTACACTAGCACGAAATAATTACAACAGCACTCAAAAAACTGAAGGCAGATTCTGAACTCCAGATGTTGTTCCTGGTCACTTGGGGGCATGATTCTATTTAGAAATGCTAGAAGCACTAAAAAAATCCAACAGGAAAGGGTACGAGACTTGATGTTTTCCCCACTGCTCCATGCTTAACAAGTCTTTAGTCCTTAGAGCTCTGAAGACAATCTTCATCCCCATCATCATTTTATTTTCTCTTTCCCACACATATTTCAGTTAAGGTTTCTCTGTGCCATTGTATTATCCCATTTTAGAATAATCAGTGTTATATATTGAGTTAAGACAGAATAGAGCAAATGACTTAAAATAAAATTACTGAAGTTTTTAGATACTTGATTCCAATTAGGTGAGCTCTTGGGCATGGGGGTGCTTTTTTTACTAAGCTGGGGTCTTTTGGCTGGTGTCCTGGATTTGATTCCTCTAGTGAACTGTCACTCTTGGTTATAGTAGGGTTAGTAATGTGTACAGCACTGTGGCATTGTGATTTATTTAAAATTTTAGTGAGTGTGAACTACACTAGTAGCTTTAAAGAGCCACTTAGACTCATACAGAAAACTTCAATCTGATGAATTTATTGCAACTACGTTAGGTTGCTATGTGTAAAAGCTTTTATAAAAGATTGATTCAAGAAGTGTTTTCTGCAACGTCCATCCATCTTTAGTCAAGTACGCTTTGGGTTGGATTTGAATAAATTGAGGAAGTCTGTTGTCCCCAGGCAAAAGCAGTTTGAAATGGTGTAGTTTTTACAGATAAGTCTTCTGTTCCAGCAATGTGCTCTGAAGTGACTCTGAAGTTTATTAGATTCCACACAACTTAATCTGTAACTGAATGTGCTGTTTGTTGACTTACTCATTCAGCTGGAAGCAAGTAGGAGATTTCTTTTTAGTTACTCAACCAGCAGCAGCGCAGGTAAGGTCCTTGACGGAGCATTTCTGAACGGTGACTGTGCCGGTGGTGTATTCACTGCTTGTTTGCCCTGTGAAGCCGTACCCGAGCCTGAGCCTCACATGGAGCAGACTTTGCATTTGGTGTGTGCAAAGGAACGCTTTGCCGATTCTGTTTATTCTGTATGGGCTCAGGTGCAGGGAAGATGACTGAAAATCAATGGCTTTAAATCCCTGTTGTTCATTTTAGTCCTGTGAACTGCAGGCACTGACTAAAACCCTATCTGTCCCTTTTTAAGTAAAATATGGTGGCATGGCGAGGGCCCTCACCATTACAGTTAATATTCAGGAGCAGCTGTAGCTGCTGGTTGGAACAGTGCTCTGCTCCTCCTTCCTGTGACAGGTTCCAAGCCTTGCTGTTCTGTAAGGCAGGTTTCCTTCTACTTGCCCTGCCTGCTTGTCTGGTTCTTGTCCTCTGCAGCACAATGCCTCGGTGTTTGTTGCTCCTGTTGCTGCCTGTGTTATTTCCAAGCACACCCGATGGGTGCTGCATTTCCTGTGGAAGCATTACACTGTAGATTTATGAAATCGGGCAATATGATGGGTCTGGCTTGGACTGTAGCACTGAAGGAAACTGCTGCTGCACGGCTATAATGCAGTCTTGTGTGATCCAAGTAAGAAGTGAGGTTCCAGGTTGCAAGAAGGTAATAAGCAGCACTCATTAAACATATTCCCTCCCTCCCAGTTTCATGCTTCTGTGTGGCCTTCTTTTTAGAACTCTGGATTATGTGTTGATTCACCTCACTCTCCAGCTGTAAAGCTGCAACAAGGTTCATCATGGCTACTTGAGGGTTTAAAGTTTGGTTTTCCAAATGTTAAATAGAATGGAGGTTGAGATAGGAAGACAGCTGATTGTAGGTAACCTGGGAGAGCTGCTCTCCTGTAGCTGGAGTTACTGGTAAGCGTTCCAAGTGGGAACATCCTCAGTTTCGCTTGTCTTGTGTTAGGGTTGAACATGGTGCTTGGACACTTCTCAATCCTCCCAGAGAAGGTGGGTGACCTACAGCCTGCTGCTCTTTTCCCTTCTCTAGTTCTTTGCCTTTCAAACATTAGGATTTACTCAAAGGTTTGGTTTTTTATTTTTTATTTTTATCTTTTCTGCAACAATGCTATGGTGCTACAGCCTGTACAGTTGTTATTAATTCTCAGTGGGGGATAACTGTTTGCTCCTATATTTTGAGAGGCAAGGAGTAGTTTACGTTTTTGTCTTCATTGTATTAATTTATTTGCTTGTATCTTTAAGTTTGAAACTTCCTGTGTGATCTTAAACATTTTCATGTTCGAGGAGCAGAACCAGCATTTGTGTCAACATGGATTTACTCGTGGTAATGGAACAGCTTTGCAGAGCTGGCTGAAAAATAGAGGAAGATGAGGAGAAAGGACATGAAACTTTCTTCTTTAGCTAGCTAAAAGCCAGCTGTTGAGCAAGGATAGTGTGTGATCCAGTATGTGAAATATGTTTTTATCTACGGAAAAAGTAATATGTCTTGCAGATCTGACAGGAACATATTTCTCAAATACTCCTACCTGTTAAAAAAATGTAAATATTCCCACTGTAAATCTCACTGCTCCTGTAACTCATGTAGAGAAAAGAAGGCCTTTTATATGAGACACTATTACTATTTTTTTCTGTGCTCTTTTTTTTTTTTTTTTTTTTTTTTTGTCTTTGACTAGAGAAAGAGCTTCCACTGACTAGAAGTGGAACCACTGTTTGACTTAGTAAAAGTAAACATGCGCTGACTCAAATAATTATCTCTGTAGGAATTCAGATTAGGTCTTAATTGTTTCCCTGGCTCATCATTAACCGTGTCCAACCTGTTCCTGAGCATGTGACTGGTCTGAGAGTAGCCAAGTAGCTTTCATCAGCCAATAGTTATGTATTATGAGATCTACATCAGAAATGCTGCAAAGACAAGTGAAAAGTCTTTTTCACTAATACCGTATTGCTTCTTTCTAATACAAGACTCATTTTCAGGTGGAAAAAGTGAGATTCTTTTCTTTTGCATGCAAGACAGCAGTTGCTTGGACAAAATGCATTTTGCTTGCATGGTGTCATGCACCCTGCTTCCTGTGCTGCCCAGTTCCCAAGGGGGACTTGCCTTCTGTGATGGCTTATTGTCAGCCCACATCTGGCAGGGTGCTGTTCCTGCAGGGTTGCAGTATGAGCCCTGAAAGACCTCTTGATCTTCATTACCTGCAAACATCTACCCAGATCTTCTTCAACTTAGAAGTGGCTGCAGGAGTTTGCACGCTGACGGAGGCTGTTGCCACGTCCTGGTGACTTTGGTGAAGAGCAAAGAACGCCTGCGTGCACACGGTGTGTGCCCTTCTGCAGCTCCTGAGCAAAGTCCAGCAGCCAGCTGCGCGTACCCAAGGAACTTGAGCTTCAGTGTCAGACTTTGCACTGAAATGGATTAAAGTCATGCGCAAGATCCAGTCAGGCTCTGTTGCAGGATTGGTGATGCCCAGAAGGACAGGAGGGTCCTCTGATAGTTGTATTACTCCTGTCTTTCAGAGCTCCTTAGGAAGCTGGAAGAATTGGGAAGTGGGAAAACCATAAAGGGTGAGGTAACCTAGGAACCTGTCAGAACTGTGCCAGATCTGATCTTTGGTCCCTGACTGTTACCGGTGTGTTTATAGTGCAGGGCTAGGACTTTGTGAGTTGGACCTAAGCCTTTGGCTCTGCGGGACACTTCAGCATTAGTGATGGATTGAGAGGCAGCAAAGCAGCTGGCCGGTGCCTTGATGTGCCGGCCTGAACTCCCTGCATAGGAGCGAAAAGCTGGTTAAACGAGGGAGGCAGTACCCTTATAAATACCACCATCAGCAGTGAAGCCAGGAACTTGGGGCCTCTGTTTTATGAAGAGTAATCCCAGGTTTCCAGCAGTTTTGCTCTCCCCTTTCAGTGCCAAGACCCTCTCCCTGCTTGTTTCCCAAATGGGGCAGTGGAAGGAGCCAGCAGAGGTGTTCCAACTGTTTTAACCTTTGGGAGGGGAGGCTAAGGCTACCCTACTTTTCCCTGGAGGAAAGGAAGGGATACTGACTTCTAGCTAAGAAGTTTTGAAGCCAGTTCTACTATGAATCAAATTCTGTAAGATCTCTGTGTGTGCACGTGAGGGAGTAAGACACTGTACCTTTGTGATCCGGGTGGTAATGTATTAAAGCCTTTTTTAAATTTTGTTTTTGTTGGTAAAGCTGTACAAGTTCATGAGTTTGGACAAATGTCTGTGCTTTAGGTGGTTTTGTGATTAGACATGTGATATTATATCAGATGTCTGAATGAGTAGTAGCTACAGTAAGAAATCTGAAAAAACTCATCAATCTGCAGGTATGTACTGTAAATCAAGATTTCGGGAAGGTCAGCTTCTCTACTTCCTGTGTTATGCTGGTCCTACCAACTTGCTTTTGGCTTTTTCTATGAAGACAGCTTCAGGAGTGATGCTGAAGACTGCTGGCCAAAATTTACTGCTCTGCCTTTTCTCTGTTTGGTTACTTGAATAAGCAATGTTGCGCTCTTCAATGCAGTATGCTTCATATGAACAAAAAATTAAAAAGAGAAATGCCTTTTTTTTTTCCCTAAATAATATCCTTATTATGAAAGGTTAAGGTGGAAAATGCTATATTAGAGAAAGCCTGGAAAAATTGGTGTTAGTTCAGTCCTTGTTTTTTTTTTTTCCTTTAATTTATTTTATTTTTTCCCCTTGAGATTGGAAAGCCTGTTAACCTTTTGCTATTTTGATGCATACTACAGGTGGCTTGTTAAAATGTGTTTTAGTTTTGTGCTGAATTCTTGAATCGCAACACCTGAACTGGCATGAACTTCCCTCTGCCTGGAATCATATGGCTAATTTCCTGACAATTATCTACTTCTGTTCAGTTTTAGACCTAGGATAAAAATCTAATTAACTTGGAATGCAAACATTTGAAGCATAGGCTTTGTTTCAGAGAATTTTTGGAGTGAGAGCCTTTATGTAAAGCACAAACCTGTATTTTTTTTGATTTGCAGTTAAATAACGCATCTCTAGGTGGCGGTAGGACACACCGGTACTTTTTCTGTCTGCAAAACGGCTGTTAACAGAGTGCCTGCAGTTTATTCTGGGATTTTTTTTTATTTTTTTTTTTTAATTCTCATCGTAAAAGTACCTACAGAATCCCAGAGCTCCTTGGCTCTTGAATCAGAAGGGAGAGTGCGTCGGAACGAATAAAGGATAATTTATAGGTACTAAAGCTTCACACTGTTGAAGATAACACCAGCCGGTTATCTTCTTGTGTGTTTGTTTTAAAGCGATGCATTACGCAGAACATAAAAGGAAGGCTTCACTCCCCCAAGCCGGTGTTTATCGGTACGTGGGGGCTGCTCCAGCCGCCCAGGAGCCCCCGCCGGGCGGGCGAGGGCCGGCGCTCGGCGGCAGGTGGCGACTGCGGGCAAGTGCAAACGTTTCCACTTCTGTTTTGCTGCTTTTTAGCTCAATTAACATACAGGCTGCGTGAAACCCATCTTCCCCTCAGTAATTCCTTTAGTAGCTTATGTCCACTCAATCCCCCCAAAGACTTCAGCCTTGAAGTATTTGATTTTTACCTCATGCAAAAGTTCTGTACTAACTTTCCCCCTTTTTTTTGGTACCTTCATTACCAGGGTGAGCACAGAATGAATTGGCTATAGCAGTTGTCGGCATCAGGATGTTAGGTAAAGCAGTGTAGAAAATCCAGTATCACCTCATTTACTGGAGACTTGTTATGAAACAAAGATAGAATTAATATTATTACTAAAAATGTTCTAAGGAATTCCAGTTTTAACTAACTGCTTAACATAAGTCACAGGTAACTTTCTTCTTGTAACTGAAGTTCTGTCTGTTACAGGTCTCTTCCATGGTATATGGAAAAATACTCTTTTTTTTTTAGTGTGTGTGTGCTTTTCTCCATTACTTAGAGATGCCTTTCAATTTTAACTGTATTTAGGAAATAAAAAAAAAAAAAGAGCGTGCTGGTAAAGTAGGGATCCCACTATCATACCGTCATATTTCCTCCTGACTGTGTGGTACAGCAATCTGTCTGGGGAGGGCCACAGAAATACAGGGAAGACAAGTCTACTTTTAGTTGAGGTCAAGCAAGAATAAGTTATTTTGCATATATATTCTTTTGTTTTGGAAGATGTGAGTGTGTTAAGCTGAGATAAGGCATGTTGAGGATATTAGTTTTGCATTATGATAAACTGCATATCCTTTAAGTGTCTGTCCATTTTTCTCCTTGCTTTCTCATGTGACAGTAAAATGTATTAAGCTGAAAATTAGGCTCAGATGATGTGTCACTTCTTGCAGTTCAGAGCTAACATATTTTATGAAATACAAACCACCAGAGATTTTTAAGTGTATTCCACATTTAAAAATGTAAGGATCTCAAAATTAAAATTTAAACTTGGACACCTGACTGGTCTGGGTTTTTTTTTAATGTACTGTAAGCCCACGAATGCTTTGTTGCTCTGTCTTCGTTAATGCACTGGTTCTGAAATATGGTAATGTCATGGCAGTCTTTCATATGGCTTTCCAAAATGACATGCATAAAATATGATTAAACAAGAATAAGAATTGTGCTGCTTATTTTAAAAATTAATATTAGACCACCTGATTTATACTTATTATAGCGAAACTATTAACTGATGTTTAAATTGCCTGTTTCTACCTAGACACTTGAATACATTCCCATCCTTTATAAGAAACTCTGGGCTTTCTTTGACTTGGCAAAAACCATTCAGTAGTTATTCTGGGACTTCTTAAGTGGAGTCTTTGTAGCAGGTTGAAAAAGTCTTGAGTGTCAGTTTCTGTCGACTTTTATGGCTTTAGAATTGTCAAGCAAAACCGCATAAAATTAAGCGGGAATTGTCTGTGCTCCATTAAAATTTCTCTTCCTCTTCACAAACAGCTGCCGAAATACAAAGAATACTCCATCAGCTTGGAACACCACAAGACACACCAGAGTTGAGGCAACAGCTGTGAGTACTTCACATGAAAAGGTTTAATTTCATTGCGTTGTAAACAGTTTCCTGGCAGGTGATGAGGTGTTTTTTTTTGTTAGGCCAAGTGCTTGATCTCACCAAGAAAGGCAAGTTTAGAGAAGTACTTGAAACTTAAATGTTGAGATGCGCTTTTTAAAACTAATCTTGCGTAGTCTGTAAACTAGAGTGAGGTACTAGAGTATCAATATATCTATAAAACCTGTGCTGTATGTCAGCAAAGGGAAGGTGGCAGGACCAGAAAGCAGTATCACTATTTAAAAAGCAAACACACGCACGCCTCCACTCCAGTCAGCTCTTCGGCTCTCTAAGTTTTACAAGATAATGAATATATTGTTGGTTTTGGTTTGGTTTTTTTTTTGTGAGATGTGGTACTAGGGGAGAAAGGGGAATGGGTTTTTTTAGTGATGAAAGCTACAGTAAGGGATGACATTATAGAATAAACACGTACCACAAATACTAAAATAACAGAAGTGAAATAAGGCTGCAAGGCAGATGCTGTGCTGTAGTTCAGTCAGCTGAAGTGGACTTTCATTAATACGCCACTAGCAGAGGCACATAAGCTGCTCTGCGCTTCTTTGCAGGGTCTACTGAACTGGTATTGTTTTTTTGCGTTAAACTCCTTTACCGCGTTAATCTTGGCATCATAAATGCATGCAAGGAGCGTGTTGCGCTAACCCTGTGGGTGAGAAAGTTGGAAGTTTTCAGCGTGGTTAATGCTGCACTGAATAGCAGGAGGAGGTGTGTTGGACCAAAGGCATCACATTCATTTTGTGGAAACAGCCAAATTGCTTTATAGTAGCGCAAGTTGAGGGCCTGTAACATTAACCAGGTACAGTCCACAGTGGATATCCTACTGGAGACTGAATGGGTGAAAATCAACATACACGGTTTTTGCAATAACTGGTTGGGATCTAGGCATAAATTCACAGCTAAACAGGTTGGAAACTGTTGTGAAGAACATGTTCCAGTCCCTTTATGGAGGTAATATATGTAGTAAGCTTCCTTGAGTTTTCATCTGTCGGTTTTTCACTTGCCTGAACATTTGGCCTTTTCTTTCATGTTTGTATGTATCTGAAGAGTTATTTTAAATATTGATGTTGATTGTTTGCTAATAGCTTCCCAGATGAAACCTTTTTATATACACTGGGGAGGAGGATGCAAAAGCAGGTAAAGAATTTGAGTTGCTCCAGGAAAAAAAAATATAAAGCTTGGTAAAGGAGTGTGTGATAATGTTGTTATCATTGTTATTAATGAAATGTAAAATGTGATTGAAGCAACTGGGAAGCTGCTAAAAGTCCATTGTATAGTCCCAACCCTACTTTGGTAAAACGGTAACTAGACATGATTTAAGGTTGAATTTAGGAACTAGCTACTCAACAATGTGGCTTCGTCGATAAATAGGATATTTCTGTCACAAACAGTGATGGATTGTGGTTTGGTCAGCAACTGTGAAGAACTGCTTGGGACTGCCAAGATTAGAGAAACAGGCAAAAGGTAATTCCAGCAAGGGGAGATTGTGACCACCGAGTTACTGACCACCTACCCAAATGATACCACCTACTTGAAGAAGACAGAAGACGACGAGAGAGGCTGTGCGCTAATTTGCATTAGAAGCGAGGAAAAAGAACCGATCACTGAAGGGAATAATGATGAATATGTATTAGTTCAGTGTATAATTATGGAAGACTCTGAGGCCAGGTGTGCTGTCTTGGGAGAGGCAGCCTTTACTGCGCATCAATGAAATAAACTACCGTGACTCTATGTGTATATTGGCATTTTGCACACCAGGTACCAGACCCCACTTTTGGGACAACAATATCGGAAGCAAAAAAAAGACGAAAAAGTCCCCGCAAAAATAGCAATACTTTTAAAGACAAGGCTTTTTAAAGCTATTAGTAAGTAATGAAGTTTTCAGCTAAGTTCGCAGCTGTTGTATCATGGGAAAATAGAGATGTCTTTGGATAAGCTTCCTAGTAACTATCAGGAATTGACCTATCATGGGCTGTGGTATTGGAATTACATTCAAGCTACAGTATGTTCTTCCACACAGAAAAAACTTGGTCTTTTCTAAAGTTATTCTGAACTTAGAAATAACCAGGTGTTTCAGCTATTTGTAGCCTCAAAATGACTATGAAAAGCATTTTTAGATGTCCATAATAACTAGAAACCTATTGCTGCATGTTAGGAAAATAGAAAAAAAATTAAAAAAAAAAAAAAGTGAGTACTGATGCTGTCACCCTGAGGAACGCACCTTCTTCAGCATCTGTCTCATCTGGAATCCATGCTGTCATGCCTTCATGGTGAGGAACAGAATGAAGATGGCTTCATGCACTTTAGAGAAGGATTTAGTACTGCTGCTTTTCTGAGAACCAGGGAAATTCAAACAAGGTAACCCTATGGTCTCTAATGAAACTTTGCGTTTGGTTTTAGGCAGCAGAAGCAGCAATACACCAACCAGCTTGCCAAAGAAACTGACAAATACATTAAAGAGTTTGGATCTTTGCCTGCAACAAGTGAACAGGTATAATTGTTTGACTATCATGTTGGCTCATGTAGAGTATTTGATGACTTCAGTTCTGCATGCCTGTTTTCGTGCTCCTCACCAGGCTTTCAAAGCGCTGTTTAGTTAGTCAGCGCATTTGCACAACAGGGACACTTACAACATAAGAATGTTTTGTTGTAGTCCAGACTTGTTCCAAAGTTGTTTTTACGTACCAGGAATGAGGTAGTTTGACAGAAATGGTAGGAATCAAGGCAGCGCGCTGTGCCTGTGATTTCAGGTAGCTGGGCACTTTGTAATCCGTTGCAGTGATGCTAAGGCTCCAGGTGCTCTGACTGCTCCCAGGGTCAAGGAATTGTGTGCCAAAACCACTTGCAAGGCCGGTGGCCAGACCTGTTCACCCACTGTCCGAATAACTTGATTATGCACAGGTCTGTTCTACATCACCCAGATCAGCATGTGTGCTATGTCTTCCCTGCAGGCTTTTCCTTTCTTAAAAGGAGTGGACAGGAGCTGTTACTGAAACAATACATGCAGTCTTTAAACTGCTTCTTTCCCAGGTCTGTGTAAAATATCGTCAGGAGGTAACATGTGAAGTGGCTGTTGTCATTAGCACACTCCTGTCTGCCATCCTGTGGTTTCTTGTCTTAGCTAAGTCTGTCGCTTAAGTAAGGGAAGAGCAACAGGATCCCAGAAAACATAGGTTCAGGTTATTGTCGCTCAAACAACTTACCTGGTTTGTGGCTAGTTACCAAGGAGCCTTTAGGAAAATGGGTTGTCTTGAAATACTGAATTCAAATAGCAGCCCAGGATCCACGTGTGCTGATCCTGTCAAGTTGTAAACTTCTAATAGAGGTGTTAAAATTTGGTCTTGGTATATAAGCTCTAGTTCAGGCAAAGTATATTTGGTTTTGGTTTTTTTATGGTTTTTCTGTTTCTTTGTCTCGGAGCTGAAAAGTTGGCAGTGAGATGACTGTTTAATTTTTCTCCTTTTATCATGAGCATCTTCATCAAAGCTACCTCCCAGTGAAATGCATACATAACAGATCAACAAATGGCAAATTATAGCCTCTCAGAAATTTGGAAGGAGGAGCTGATGTAATGTATGCATTTAGGGGAAATATGGTGGAGGCTCTCCTGAGTGCCCAGTATGCCTCTTTCCAAAAAAAAAAAAAAAAAAAAAGCCTGAAAGGCAAGGCTGAAACAGGTATTTTTACCAGTTCTTAAGCACTTAAAGGGGGGATGTGAACTCACTTCTGGATGCAGCTCAATAAGTATTTCCAGCATTTATGTAAAATACATGTGACGTACCTGGTCTTTCTTTTCTGCACCCTTCCCCCTCATTGAGTCACCTTTGCGTATTTTAGCATCCACAGTATCAAAGTATTTCATGCTTAAACAGTGGGTTTTATAATCAACAGATAATAAGGAAGGTTCTTTTCCCTGCCCATTTCTCATTTCCAGCTGTTAAATGACAATAAATACATTGGTTTCCTCTTTAAATGCCTCAAATTGTGCAGAGTTACATGATCCCAGAGGGAAGGTAGGAAGGAAGGTTTGTCCATGCAGTTGCAAATAGTTTTGTAGACAGCCTTCCCTTACACCTATTTATTAAAAAAAAAAGAGTATATGCCATAGCATTGAGCAGTCTGGAAATGGCAGTGTCTTGAAAAGCCTGAGCTCATTTGACTTGGTAAAACTTTTTCTCTTATAGCGTCAAAGAAAAATACAGAAAGACCGTCTTGTGGGGGAGTTCACCACAGCACTAACAAATTTCCAAAGACTCCAAAGGCAAGCTGCTGAGAAAGAAAAAGAGTTTGTAGCCAGAGTAAGAGCCAGCTCAAGGGTATCTGTAAGTATCAGAAAATGTGTTGTTATACTCTGTTTACAATGGTGTTGGTGGTGTTCGATGTCAAACTTTCCTCCACAATGCTGCTTACAGAAGCTCATGTGTGACTCCAAATACTGCAGAACGTGTGCTGTATGATTTTATAGTAAAGGCTGAATGAAGTTGTAATAACACTCCCCGCCCCCAGCTGTTAATTTTTCCTTGCCTTTGTCACACAAAGGCATGAACTGCCCCTGGGTTCATGCCATAGTCTTGCAAAAGCAATTTTTAGTAGATTTTGAAATTCCTTTGCTGCACCTTTAGACATCAACAGATTCTTCCTACAGGGAAGAATCTCTTGCCAGATTTCTGTGTGGTATTAAAGTGGAGAAATTCTGAGGAGCTTGAGATGTTGAGCTTTTCCTTGTAAGCATATCAGTTTTGCCTTTTCACTCTGTGCCAAATACATGTTGCTATACTTGTAAATTTTAGCAGGCAGTTACTGAGCTGAATGTTTTTGCTTGTATTTCAGCTTTATGCATGCATAAAGCAAAATCAGGATGAGAACATGTTAAATCATGTTTCAGTTTGAAGTTGACTTATTATAAACCTTGTAATATTGACTCATTATAGAAATGCTGACAGTGCTCCTTTCAGGGCCATAATGTTTTATTTGTATTTTTAAACACCGCTTATGTAGGGCGGTGCTCCTGAAGATAGCTACAGAGAAGGAACGCTTGTCTCTTGGGACAGGTAGGCTGAATTTGTTAATAAGTCTTAACCTAGCTCAGAATAATAAACAGTCTGCAGAGAAGCCAGCTGCTGATTTTTTTTTATTATTATTATTTTTTATTATTATTTTTAATTGTTCTTTTTCTGATAAATTGCCTTTTTCTGGAGAGTGTTGGGATAGGTTGTTCAGTTAGGCTTTCTTCCATAGGGCAAGTGTAGAGAAGAGGCTTTGGTGGGATGGGTGGGAAGAAAGGAGCAGTTGACAAAATCTCCCCCTTCTTCCCCCATCCTTCAGCTTTAGTCATCTCCTTAAGCTGCCCTAAGTCTGCATTTGGGCTTTCTGAGACCCAGACTTAGGTAAATAGAGTCCAGCCTGTGAATAGAGTAAAACTGTTAAGTTGTGATACGGGTCCAGTGCTTGCTGGGATCTCCCATTGCTTTCATACTCTCCAAGAACTGCTTTCCAGTCTCAGATTCTGTTTTGTTGGCTAGCTTGCTTTTGCCTTAGATGGATATGAGTTCTGCAGTCTATAATTCAGAAGAAACTTTGCCCTTGTATTCATACTTGGAATTTCCAATCAGCAAGCTCCATGCTGCGTGCTGCAATGTTGCTACAGCAGCCGCCTCCTATACCAAAGGTGTGACCGTTAGACCTCCCCTGTTAGCTAGACAGGCAAGGGTAAAACGTGCATTTTGTTAACCCATAATGTCAAGTATGTACTATGCGCTTAACTGTTGTTTTATTCTGCCGAGTTATTTCTCACCATGCCTGTTTGATTCTGGGTGGGTTTTTTTTGTTTTTTTTTTTTGTTTGATAGTCAACCGCAAGCACAAGTGCAAGATGAAGAAATTACAGAAGATGACCTCCGTCTTATTGAGGAGAGGGAGTCTTCCATTAGGCAGCTTGAGGTACGTACAAGTGGTTTTACAGCAGAATATTCTTTTAATGTTTCCAAAGAAAAAGCGTTTTATAGTGACATTAGCATTAATTGCAGACATTAATCTTGAGGAGTTAGGGTTTGTTTGTGGGTGTGGGTTTTTTCCTTCAAAACTACAAATACTGCCTTTAGATGTGAAATGTACATTAGAAATCTACTGTATGAAAGCCATGCTTTGATACCGTGGTTAACTTCAGTGGTTCAGTTACAGAATAAGAGAGAGCTCATGTGATTGCAAGAAAATATACGTATCTTTTTTTTTTTTTTTTTTCCCTCCAACATAGTGGTCATGTTATATAACCTTTTTTAACAGTGACTATAGGTGAAGCAAAATTATACCTTTCCTCCCAGGTATTCCCAATGTATTGTTCAACATCTTCATTTTGTCAGCAGCTTTTTTGAACAATTCTGGAAATACAGAGATACTCTATTTCACTCAAGCTTTTCTGATTAAGGGCTTGTCAAAAAGTTAAAAACATTTAAAAACAAGATGTAAACTACACATCGTGTGTGATGAAATACTGACATCAAGAGACTTCTGTGAAGACAAAAATGAATTTTTGCAGCCATTTTGGAATCCACATCTCTACCATCAATAAGAAAGATTCTGGAACTGGAGTTTGTCAGGAATCCGTACTGATGCATATGGCTAGATCTGTTCTATGTATAAATTTTTCAATAGTCTCTCCCTTGCCATCCATATTTTAACTTACAGTGAATGGGACTAAACTTGTATCGGTCATTAGTTAAGAATAGGTGATATGCACAGTGATAACTTGGCATCTATCACTTCATCATAACCAGATGGTAACAGGGTAATGTGGCATAGGTGCAGTAGCCTGGCCGTATTATAGAGGTAACTTCTGTAAACTGTGGTGCTTATGAAATTTGTGTGTGTTTAGTTTAATAGGTGTACCAACACTAATGCAAAGTACTTTCTGCACATGCTTTTATTAATTTGGCTTGAACAGATAGCTTTTAAGTGACGTTGGCATGAGCCTTTCCCTTCAGTTAAACTGATACAAATGTATGTGTAGACAAGGCCTCAATAATGAGTGATCCTGATTGTGATGTGATATGAAGTGTACTTTGTGCACATACTCGTCTTCAGTTAGTTTGATTATGATAAACTTGGTCTCATCATACCAAAAAAGCCTTCCAAATAATTATATTAAAGGGTTTTTTAATCATGTAGTGAAAAGAGTTATGGATGCATGCTCGGGAGGAGAAGCAGCAATATTTGTATCTAAATGTACAGAGATGCTAGAATATGATATGTGATGATTGTTTCCTTGCAGGCAGATATTATGGACATCAATGAAATTTTTAAAGATCTAGGAATGATGATTCATGAACAAGGTGATGTGATAGGTAAGTCCAATTCAAATACTCTCTGAGATTTTTTTTATTCTGTTTCTCTGGAGGGCAGCAATGTAGAACTTCCTTTTGCTGGAAAAAAATCCTCAAATGAGAATAAGAATGCTCAAGTAAATCAGATGCAACCTAGTAATGGATAGACTGGCTGAGGAGACTGGGAATACATTAAGAAAGTCTGTTTTGAAATGTAGTTTAAAGCATTTTGTAGTTTTTCATGTGGATAAAATGTCTTTAAAAGCAGGTTTTTGAATTGTTTGTATGTAAAAGTGGAGTTCATGTGGGGAGTTTTAGTGTATTGACTAATGATATCAGTGATTCAGCAAAGGTTCCTGCTTTGCCCTCCATGCAGACAGGTTTCTTCTTTTAACGAAATGCGATGGGAAAATATATTTTCGGAGTCTGCTGCTAAGCCCTGGTGTTGTCTATGTCTGACATACATTTTCAGGGCTTTTTTGGTCACTTTAGCCCATAATCTGCTCATATATTTGGGGGAGGTGGAATCTGTGTCAGTTTGATAGAATACCAAACTAGAGTCATGCCTCTTGGGGTGTTTTGTGTGTGTATTTCCTCTGATTTCATACGCCTTAGGACTTTTTTAATCTGAGCAGACAGTAGGCAGTATCAAGTTGGAGGATAAGTAAAAGTTAAAAAAAAAAAAAGTAGAAGTACTGAAAGTTCTACCCCAGTTGGTATCTAAGGCTCAGCCCTGCATCTAGTACAGGGGAGCTGTTACTGACATGAATTGAGCTACTCTGCTTGGGCAATTCTGAAATGAACTCAGGCATAAGTATGGGAGGAGTAAAACTTCCATGATGCAAGGTATAAAATGTTGGGTATTGATGAAGAAACCAGCAGTTGAGGGGCAGCTATTACATATGCTGTCAAGTGGATTTCAGCATTCCAAACCTTTGGCTGGGTTATTACTAACCAAAACTTCAAATCTTTCCTTTTAAAATAAAGACAGCATAGAAGCCAATGTGGAAAATGCAGAGGTACATGTGCAGCAAGCAAACCAGCAGCTGTCAAGAGCGGCAAACTACCAGGTAATGTCAATGCTGACTGCCGGTTGTGTGTAACTGTCCTTTCTCAGTAGTCCTGACTTCCACTTTGTTGTCCAGTTCAGATTTTGCTTATCAGTTTCCTCAAGGCTCAGAAACTTACTTAAAGGTTTATGTTAGACTACGATGGTATTTCTAGGTCACTATAAAACCTAGTAAGTGTTCTCTGAAAGCTTTGGGTTTCTTGTAAAATTATCCAGGCTGTTTCAGAGCACCTGGAGTTACACCTTTAAAAAAAACAAACAAACAAACAAACAAAAAAAAAACCAAACCCAAAACAAAACCAAACAAACAACCGACCAAAAAAACCCAACCAACCAAGCCCCTCCTTTTACAGCTCAAGAAGTAAAACATATTCCTGTATATGTAGAGCAAGCCTTTAAAGATCACTGGAGGAATAGGGAAGATAGGCAGGGAAGTCTTCTGAAGATGCTGCCGGTTAGCACCAATTTTTGCTGTTTAAAAATCTTCTCAAAGCTGTACATATCCAGCTTCTGTTAGTTGCTACCCTGATGCTAAAAACATATTTCAAACTCTCAAACTTTTTTGAAAAGCCTTTTAAATACCTTTAAATGCTACTTCTTTATAACATTTTTGGAACTTATTAGAAATAATCTTATTAGTAATAAATCTTCTCTCTCAAGTCAGAGTTAGTCCTTAGACTTTTTTTTTTTTTTAAATTTAATCCTCTTATGTGTGTTAGTAGTAGCCAGGACAGTAAATCAATGACAAAATGCCTGGAGGACTGCCTGCTGATTTCAGCAGCGGGAGAGGGAAAGGGGTGGATGCATCCTTGAACTTATGCTAGGTGGCACTAATTGGCACACTGAGTATGGTTGACAGCTCCTATTTTGATACTGACAGAGTTCAGGGGGGAAAAATAGTAGCAGACAAAATTTTTTGTGGAAAGTGTTAGTTTTCTGGTTGAAATTTAAAGTGAAAAAACTTTGTGCTTTATGTTGAGGAGGAAAGGATGAATATCTTCTGATCTCAAAGGAAGGTTACCAAGACTTTTGATAAGCTCTGTTCAGTGGATCTTGCAGCAGAGACCAAACGCTCTGCAGAGTTGGGCTGTGTTTGAAAGGATTGTGTAGTTTGCTTTGGATTTGCTTTCCTTTGCTTGAGAACTCATGCTTGTTCCAAGATGCTGAAAAATCATTTCCGCTTTCAGCAGACTTATTTTAATTTTGGCAACTATTGGATCTGTATGGTCTGACCCTCTCAAGGGAGCGTTAGAGGCCCAGGCATGCTGGCGGGGACAAGGCCGCACATGGTTGGTACCCAGCTCCTGTTTGTGGTTGGATGAGGTATGCACCACTCATCGGCCGTGTGCGATGCATCCGCACAGCAGAGCTGTTTGGGCAAAGCCAGGCTTCTGTCCTTTCTTTCCCCCTTTACCATTGCTGCTTCAGCATTTGTAGAAATGATGATCAAGTATATGATGAAATAAGTTCGCCATGTCTTCAGTCCACTGCCTTGCTTGAGTAGTGCACAGGGGAAATGTTTGACTTCAATGCGGTGTTGACAAGAGGTGGTCTCCAGGATGAAAAAGGAAGAAACTGGGAGTGTAAGGAGAGAACTGGCCACAGATTTTTAAAAAAGGAAGATACTCTAGCAAACAGGTTGAGTTCTAGCAAGTAAAATGATGAAATGAAGAAATCTTAGCCTGATGATGGGAGAATTGGCAGCGAGACAATAAAACTAGAAGAAGGGAATAGTTAAGAAACTTGGTACTCTGGGTGGTACTGGGCAGAGAGCTGGCAGCTCCAATGAAGCACTGACACATGCAGTTCTTCAGAGGGGAAAAAAAGAACGGAAAACACAGAGGCAGAAGAACCTCTGCCAAATAGAGCAAAGCCTGGGTTTACTTCTGGAGCTGTGGCCTAGAATCCCAAGATTTGAGTGTTATTATCCCTTGACTATCAGCAAAAGCCTGTGAAACGCACTGGTAATTTCCTTTCCTGCTGTGAAGGAAACCTTCAGGTTCCATATCCTTCAGATGAAGGATGACAGGCTGCTGCTAGGCTTGGGTGCTCTGGCATCTGAAGTTACAGACCTGTATGGGAGATGTGAAAGTTCTGGACACACTCATTACTTACACTTTATTGTAGTGACATATATAGAACTGGGTCTCTAGTCAGGTCTCTTTTTCCCTTTTTTTTTTTTTTTTTTTTTTAACGAGCAAGTTGTACCTAAGAAACTTAGCAAAAACAGTTTTAAAATAACACTGTGAATAATGCAAAGTCAGTCTTCCAGAAGTCTGAAATTGCAGTCCGTTGTCCCCTTCTGTATATGCATTAATAGTCTTCAAATATTTTTTTAGTAGACCAGTTCTACGTCCTTTACTGTGCAGATTGATTGTCCATTTTCCTCTGTATGCAGTCACCTGCGCTCACGTTTTCTTTCCCCCAGTGTTCTAATTGTGTCTATTCATTGCGTTACTGCCTTGTCTTTCGTTAGTTTATTAGATATGCCAGAAAATACCACTGAAATAATTCTGTTGAATAATACAGATACAAAAGTAAGTTGTGGATAACTTTTTTTTTTTCCCTTGAACAACTTTATATGACTTGTTGTTAGTAAGGACAAAATTTAGTTAGGTTGCACAAGCAGTAGGACCATAAAAACGTTTGAGTAGTCTTGTGATGTGGTAGTGCAGTTTTCAATCAACTTGTTATTTTCTCTATTGGCAGCAAAGGTCCCGAAAGAAGATGTGCATCCTTATGGTTATACTTGCTGTTGGAGTATTGCTTCTTGGAATCATCATATGGTTATTTGTAAAATAAGTCTGGAGAAAACATAATTGGTATTTAAATTATGAAAGGAAATTCCTAGTCATGGTTTGCTCATTGTGAAACTGAGTAAGATAATGGTTCTGTACTTCATCACACTTACCTTTTTTATAAGAGTTTTTTGGGTTTTTGTTTTAACCCGAGAAGTAACGTTCTCGATACTACTGTCAGTATAACTGCCTGCCCTCTTGGATGTGGGTGCCATCTTACCAGAAAAAACCCAGTCAAGTCATAAACTGTTCCATTAACTTAAACATAGAAGCCTCTTAAGGTTTAGGGGGCTAATCGAAATCCTGGTAATTTGTTTTGACGGGCATGTAATTATCTTTTGGGATATTGCTAAATGTTGCTGCCAAAACAAACTCCTGAATTGTTGCTTGAGGCAATGAATTCACATCTCAGAATTTATTTTTGAGTTAGAAATGACTTTCTATCACTTTCCCTTCCCTCCCAGTCACCTACCCATTTGATATGGGTGGTTCAGAAATAAAACGTAGGTTGCTGAAGTTGGTGTGATCTCTCTTTTATAACTAAAGCCTTTGAATTAAGCCTACAGTTTGCCTGTAATCTTTTAGATGCTTCATATATCTCTGTATCTGGCGTTGAGTATGGTTATGCCCAGAAGCCTCCTGCAAAGGTAGGTAGGATGGATGATGTAATTATGTGGATTTTTTTATTTCAGTTCTTGCATTAAGAAATACTGTGTTTTATGTGCGCACGTCTGGTGTATTTGCATCTGAAGTGTGCATCAGTGAGCTCAGCCAGATGAAAATAAGCTCTAGTCTGTGAATTCTTAAATTTACTGGGAAGAACAGAAATTCCCAACTTCCCAACTGCACTTGAATGTCACTGTTCTGAAACCTGTGATTCGGTTTCTGTGAACAGATCCAAAGCTGTATGTGAGGTCTTTCATACAGCTGAGGAAAAGAAGATTACAAGTTCAATTCCAAGTTCAACAGTGGTATTTGAAATTAAGTTGAAATCGTTTGAACTGATTCAAACTGTTTAAGACGTTTGATGCTTATAGCCTTTAAAACGTCCTTTTTCTTTTTGTGCCATTTTGTACTAATATATTAAAAATGTAACAACACTTTTTTTGCCAATTAATCTATTTGCCTTTTTAATTGATCTTGGTGAACTAATCTGAAAGTGTACAGATGAAAAAGTCACTTAATCTGTATTTTATAAAGGTCTTGTACACTAGGGTGATAGAGAATGCACTGTTTACATGGTGAGCTATGAAACATTATTTGGGAACAATCTAACTGTAAGCCTAAATGGACTTCAGAATTGTAACCGTGCAACCAAAATAAAGGTCTTTTAAAGAGAACATTTTTCTAGTAGCTCCTTTTTTCAGAAACCATCTTTGCAAGCACAGCTGTCGTCTTTGCCCTTGTGGAAATGATCACAGAATCACAGAATGTTAGGGGTTGGAAGGGACCTTGAAAGATCATCTAGTCCAACCCCCCTGCCAGAGCAGGACCACCTGGAGTAGATGATTGAAACTTCTCTGAACAACTCCAAAGAATTTCGGCTCTAGTGGCTAATCAGACCTCTGTTCCTGTGCTGCACTTCACATGGTTAATGAAAATGCTCCTGGATTTTGCGTTCCCACCTTCGTGAGCCCAGCCTCAGGAGGAAAGGCAGCTTCGCTCTGTGTGGCTGCTGACGGTGGCCGAGGGCAGACTGTTACTAGCTCTCCTTCGGCGTGGCATGAAACTTTTGAGGGATGGGAATCTGTGGTGCAGGAAGGAGGCTTGTGCTGCTGTGTTTGGATTCCAAAAGAAAGGAGGAAAAGTAAGTCCCGTGAAACTGTATGATTATGGTCTATGCAACATGGAGAATCCCTCTGAGATTGGAAGGAGAATTTAATTTTCCTCTTAAGTTTCGTATAGACTCTTGTGTGTTGATGCCAGCTACTGTGTTCCTGTGGCTGCCTTTGTGCTGAATGTGAGGCTGGGACTCCATTCACCCTTACTTGTTAAGTAACTACCAGATATGCTTTGGGCCACTACCAGCCATGGTAAGGCTGGCAGTAGTGACGCTAATGCCTTTTTTGTTCCCAGACTACACTAGTCGAAACTAGAAGAGCAGTCAGCATTTTTGCTGAGTACCTTTCTCACCAGTGAATTGTCTAAATCTGTCTTGGGAAGTTTCCTGACCCTAATGTTTAACGAACTCTTTACACTATTGCAAACAGGCGCAGAGGAATGGCCTGATCTTGCCTGCTTTTCTCTGTTGCAATACCTAATACCCGCTTCTGTCAGAGACTGACTGATTCCTCTGACGTGCTGGGGAAGGAAAAGCAGCACTTCAGCAGAAGGTCTTCAGCTCTTCCTCCTAGCGGATCAGAAATTCTGTCTGTCCTTGATACTTGTCACGTTTTGTCTGCATTGCAATTTGTTTGTTTCGTTTTCTACTAGGAGGGTTCTCTACTGAAAGGCTTACCAAGTTGAAGAACATTGCTCATCTTGGGCTGAAATGGTTTGTTTACTGATTGCCTGTTTACCTTATAAAAGGGTGAATACCCTCCTTGCTGAGCTTATTCAGCAGTGACTGCAAAGCAGAGTAGCCATTATATAAAGCTTTGTCCATCAGGAGCTGGTGAGAATCAGACTGGGGCAACATTTTCCAGTGACTTAGAAATTCTGCAAGTTGCACAGCATTGCAAATTCCCTCTGCAACTTGCTGCCTGTTCTTGTTCTGTGTCTGATTTGTCTGCGTGCCTTTATTTCCACAAGCAGTCAGCTCTTTTCTTTTTGGGGTCATGTGCCTGTTCAGCTGCTCTCCAGCAGTAGTGGTTCGGGCACTGTCAGGGAGAAGGGCTCTGCTGAGAACGACGGGGTGTGCATTGCTGGCTTTCAGTCATCACCTGCTACTCAGAAAGACTGCTTATGGGTTGGGGGCGCCTCCCCCACGTACTCTCGGACAAAAGATCTCTTCCTTGCTTGAATCCCAGTGGAGGGGGGACACAGGAGCCCTTTACCTCTGGAAAAGTTGAAGAGCCAGCTGTCAGAAGGCGTGGGGGTGTTTCCACCTAGGCAGCCAGATGGAGCTTGGCTGGTTCCGGCAGGCTGGGCTGCTGCTGAGCCGTCCGTGAGGCAGGGGGTGGCAGGGAAGTCAGCACTGGAGTGTTTACACACAAGTTCCTGTACCTGTTGGAGACACCAGCCTGCAAGGCCCTAATTGCTCATTAAGAATCTTGGGGGTATTAATTTTCAAACTTGATTAGGCAGAAACAGTGTTGGGCTCTTTTGTGTTTAGGGTGTCCATGTTGGGGGGCATAAATACTCCTTTTTAAGCTGCTCTTAATGGAGCTCTTCTCCTTCTGTCACTTCCTTCCCCTGCATACGTGCACGCTTAACTGTATAAAGTGCAATTTCCAAGTATTTAAAGAAAGCTTTGATATCTATTAAGGACCCAGTAAAACATCTGGATGTAACATGTATGAGTCAATGTTTTCCGAACAAAGATTTTGGCTGTTCCAAATTATCCATCAGTATCTGTCAGATTAGCAAGACCAAAAAATGCAATCAAAGCACCCTTCACTTTACTGAAGGAACCTGGTAAGAATAGTTCCTTTGTTGTTAACCTAACCACACACCAGGGGTGCTTTTCTGTTCTTTCTTGCTTTTTGAAAGAGCTGAAAATCACAGGAGCAGACAGCATTTTAAAGGCTTTTTTTTTTTTTTTTTTTTTTTTTTTTCCCCTGCGCCTCCCCCCTTGGAAATTGTTCTTGATAATCAGCAGGGTATGCAATATCCCCGAACTAACTTCATACCTAAGAACCTTCTTAAGTCACTCACCCACACGCACACTGTGTGCATACAGGCGGCAAATACGTTTGATGTCAGAGGTATGGGCTAGATTTTGGGCATCAAAAGTAGTTAGAAACCATGAAAAGAATTTTAATCTTGGGAAGTAAGGGGTCAAAAGGTGGGGGGAGGGAGATAATGACATAATCTGTTAGTAAAGTTTGAAAGATCAAATACCCTTGTAGTTGATCACTGGTTTGGGATGTTTTAAGGACTGTGTTGCTAGGTGTCATGTTTGGAAGAGACGACTTGCTTTGCTTTTGTTTAGTTCTGGTTGAACTTATTTGATGCTTTCAGGAGGAGAAGGTTAGTGAGAGAGGAAAGAGCTGAGATCTCCTTGCTGCTGTTTATCAACATTTGATGACTTTCTGTTTCTTACGATACCTACAGTGCAAAGTGGTGCTTAAGTGCATAGCATGCAGCTTTCCTTTTCAGTTTGCAATTAAGTCCAAATCTCTCACCCAGAGCTGTTGTGGAGTGAGAAGTAATTATTCTCTGATGAGGTGCCCACCTGCAGAGCCATTCTAGATGCTGCTGTGACATAGAGTTGCAAGAATAAATATCTGAAAGTGATCAGCTTTCAGAACTTTTTGTCCATGTACATGTCTCGGATGGTGCCCCTGAAGCTGCAGAAGTTTCTGTAGCTTAAGTATGCAGCTAACAAGGCATTTGTTTAGTTCTTTGTGTGTCCTGAACATACTCAATGATAAAGAAAGTCAAGTGTTTGCACAACAGTAAGGAACTCCACATACCCAGAAATAACCAGGAAAAGTAACAAAATGTTAGTTTTCAAAAGGCATGCTCTATTCCCTCAAGTAGAACTTCATGAGAGCACCAAACGATGTCGTAATTTGCTACTTATGCAACCGATTCTCTGCTTTTCCCGTTGGCTATTTTGAATGTCTAGGCTTGAACACAGCTGCAGTGATGCTTTTTGCTCCTATTCCAAATATCAGAAACATACTCAGGGTAAGGGAATACATCACACTCATTGGTATTTGCAAGAATATTCTGAAGAAGAAATACTTGCTATAAATGTCTGCTCCTTAATAGTCATGCCTCAGTCCACAACACAGTACTTTTCTGCTACTGCTGATGAAATAGATTTTGCTGATTGAAGAAAAAAAGATACCCTAGTTTACAAGACTTCTTAGCACAAGAAAATAAATCAGATCGCAGCCTTGTTTTTATTAATGTCATGTATTTTAAAATATGTCTTGCAAAAAGGCGGGAGGGGGGGGGGAATAAAGAAATTGGAGGTCGCTAGCAGCGTTGTTCACACCCACCCACCCATGTTCTTCAAGATTTATCATGGACTGAGTTATGATCATGTTTTTCCTTTAGTTAATGATTATGCAGAAAATTTTTGGTCTTTGGCAGTGCAGATTGACGTCTGAAGAGGTAATAAGCACAGGGAGGAGAAGGCAAACTGCATAGTGCAGACAGTATAAATGATAATATACTTTCTTGCCTTTACTGAAAAGAGGAAAAGCTGCTGGAGCTATTGCTGTAACTGCCAAGCTTGCAGGTTAGGAGGGAGGACTCAACTACGCTCAAGACCCACAGCAAGTTCCTCAGCAACAGCTTCAGCTGCTCCTGAGCCGTGCCCACTGGATGGACCTTTATCTGAGGAGGTAAGCAGGGACAAGGAGGGGATCTTTTCTGCTCTAAAGTAGAACATCAGCCAGCAACTTGCAGAGAGGGTAGATAAATATATTCCCTGCCATCTGCGCTGTGCTTGCTCCTTCCCACCCACCCTCGGCCCCCTTGCGTATGCCTGGATGTTTTCCCTGCAGAGTGAAATGAAAACCCAAAACTGGGTTCCCAGCACAAGGGAAGAATTAGAGCTTCTTATCTCGTGCTCTTCAAGAACTTCTCTGCCACAGAGTGTCATTGAAATAGCAAGAAGCCTCATTGTCTGTTGTGGTGTTCCCTGACAGCTGCTCTTCAACCAGATAAAGAATAAATATAATCTTGGAGACTAGCCACTGTGTTGTCAGGGAGAATTAGGCTGAAGAAGCTTGAAGGATTAGAAATGCTTATTAAAAAGTAGATTTAAACTGTCTTTGTAAGATGACAAAAACAAGTTGAGGCTTTCTTATCCTGTGTCAGCCTTGGTTTTGATGTCTTCAGCAAATCATGATTTAAAATAATAAAAAGAGAACTTTAAATGGAAAAGAAAACCAGAATATTTGTCCCTGATCTGCATTGTTTCTGTTAGTTTATAAACAAGTTTGTAAACTCCCAAGGAGGGAATGGCAGGCCTTGAAGCTCTAGAGGGAGAGGGGCTGTCTCTGCAACAATGAGCCACTGTCCTTCTGCTGCAGACCCAAAGTGGTGTCCCTGGAAAGGGCAGCCTGGCACCTGAGTGGCCAGACAAAAGCACAAGGCATCATTAATTTTCAAGTCTTAAGGCAAAAGCAGGTTTTTCATTTAAAGGCTTAAATACTCTTAAATACCATCTGCTGCAAGGAGAATAGATGTGTGCCTCTCTGATGCCTGACTTTTGGAGTCAGGGAAAGGACTCTTCTGCAGCCTGGTCAGCCATCACATGCTGGGGTGGGATGTGGTATTTATTTAAGCTCATCTGGTTGCAAATAGGAATAGAATCTGGTCTTTGAACACCTGAAGAATCTGCAATTACAGTGAGAAAACGCAGCTGGATTATTGGAGAGATCCATTTGTGTATCTCTTAATACTTGCTTTGCAGGTGAGTGTTGAACTGGCTCCTTAAAGTCTGTGGTGCCTTGAGATGAGTGAAGAATTTCTTTCTGTGCCTTTTGTGGAAGTTTCTTTCACAGTTTTTGGTATCTGGATGTTTCAATAAGGGATAGAAATTGTCTTTTCCTATTCTGTTTTAAGGATGTTGTTAAAAATATTTGGAATATAAAATATATTTTGAAATACACAGATTTGCTTTCAGTGCTATATAAACTGAGGGTAGTGGATTAATTAAATGCTATGTGGGCTTTATTCAGGAAAAATATCAGTATGATTCTGTAAGAGGTGTAAGATATTTTCTTGGTTGCTCATAAGGTTGAACTGAACAAGCAGCTACCTGGAAAGATGGGCTCTTTCAACAGGATTTCCATAACCTTTGTTCAGGGCAGATTGTGACTGTCCATAAAGACTGAGACCACTTCAGTTGCTGCTGGGTCGTTCTGCTTAACCATGTAATGTGTCCATCACTTTGAAAATGTCTCTGTGAAGCACCACTTACAGTTTGTCCTTGCAGAAACTTAACAGGAGAAGCAAACACTGGGGTTTTTTTGCAAGGGCGTTGTATCTGATTCACATGAGTGGGAGGTCATTTAGGTTGGCTACATGATTGCTACTCACGTCAGTAATTCTAGGCTGGGAACAAGCATTTTATTCACTCGGTGTCAAAGGCATTCAGTGATGGAGTAATTTGACATCATCAATGCAGAACTTCTGAACCTGTTGTAGCCTTGCTCTCGGTGTAGCTCTTTCCAAGTATAGAGGGAAATTCATTTTGTTTCTTCCGGCAGATGCTGGAGTGAGCTTTTTTTTTAATCCCTACAGTTCTAATTTTATGATGGAACTGCACCTGAAAACAGGCAAATGCTCAGTGAGCCAAGATTCCCTTGCAAGTCAACCCTCCTGTCACCTCCTCTGCCCCACCCTGATTTACTTCTGAGCATTGCCAGGACAGTGGAAGTTTGATCTCCAAGATTCTCTTTTCCTCCAGACATAAGATATCCATAAACTCTCTAGCTAAACTGCAACTCCTCTGGATATTCAGTAGAAATGATTTCTAAAAAAAAAAAAAAAGTATGAGGTTTGTGATTCATCCATTTGCAAACACAGCTCTGCATAAAAAAGGCTAAAGGAATATTTTGTAAACCATGCACATAGACTAGAAGAGCCCTGAAACCCCAGAAATATTACATAAAGACCACAAGACTAAATGAAAGTAAAAAAATATTTGAGGGAAGAGGATGAAGTGGGGGAGACAGAAAGGATCTTTCTATAGCTTGTGCTATAGAGAAGGGCAGAAACAAATATAACAACTGTAGGTCTGAGAAACTGGACATGACTGCTGGGTTGTACTGAGTAACAGTATACAACATTGTTCTGGGCAATAAATGGTGGCTGACTGTCACCCAGTGCTGATGACTCAAATTTTGGAAATTGCTTTGCTATGAATAGCCTGATGCTGGCCTTCTCTACAGCCATAAAAACCATCTTTGCTGTTGTTGCTTTACAGCTTTGGGAGGGGAAAAAACCAGGAGCTTTTCTGCATGTTGTGTTTAATTTGTATCCTGAGGATTCAGTAGTCTGGTGGTGTCATTTTTGTTACAAATCTAGGAGTGTGCTCGGATCCCTGAACTTCTTAGTTATGCTCTTGTTTTCTGAGAGTGGTGTGTTTGGACTGAAAATGTAAGGAGGACTGGAGCAGAGACAGAATGTGTTAGGAAGGCTTGTAAAAGGATTAAGACCAAAGTAATGGCATCATAGTAATATCAAGAAATTTAGATATACAGGCATAGTTCCGTTTGGTTGTGCATGAGTTATTGTGAGATCAAATATATACCAGTCTCAAAAGACTCTTAGATGCTTAGCAAGTCAGATATTAAATCACATTCAAAATTTCAAGAAAGCATAAATATGTTCAGTTTGACAGTATCATTAACGTTGCAAAGGGTCCAAGAGTGTTGCTGTTTCGATTACTTCTGAGTCTTAATTACTTTTGTGTTTCATCTTTGCTCTTCTATCAGGGAGGTCCTGGTGAAGAAAATGGGCTGCTCTCCATGCATGTTTGTTCATTTGTGTTTTTCACCACGATTCCCCTACACCATCATATCTGCAATATTCCTCCGTTATTCTGTTGGGATGTTTCTAGCAAGAACCCCGCCCCAAGCTGTGTTCTCTGCTGGGATTCAGCAACTCCAATCCCCAAAGGAATGCAAGGGCAAGACTGATTTTTTTGAAAGGTGTATTCAAAATACCACTGCAGGTACAGAAGATGTAGTAAAATCTTATGCTTATCTGACATGCTGCTCTTTGATGCCAAGGACACCTTGAGTACTTTCATCTGGCAACTAAACCTTTTTTTTTTTTTTTTGAAGTCACAAATTTGGTCTGGCCTTCAGTAGATGTTCATAAAGGGAGAAGGGAGGAGTTTGCTCATCTTCATCCTCAGTCTTTCCTGGTTAGGCTTTGCCATGTAGATTTATTATTGAGATCCTTAACAAATTCAGCCCAGAAGTGTTTAAGTCAGGCAAAAAGTGCAACGTTATCAAATGCTTTATCAGGAAACCATTTGTTTGATTAAAAATTCCTGAGCACTTAAAAAACCCCAACCATATGGGGTTTGTAAATCAAAATGAGAAAGGAGAATGCAAATTTAACAAGGTCTAACCCAGCCTCTAACAGGAGCCCTTTTAGGATCTGTTTGTTGGTTTTGGTTTGTTTTTTTTTTCTACTTATCCGGGGTTGTAAAATTTTCCATGGATATGCATTACAGAATACTACCAACTGTGCTGAGTAGTGCTTAATGACTGTTAGTCATTACGATGCTAATAGTACTGATTTGCTCTTAATGGGTGCCAAAGTATCTTGAATGTTTACTTGTTAAAGATGCTGTGGGCAAGGGGATGAAGTAAACTTAACAGGGTGGCACATGACTGGGGCTGGTGCGTGGGTGTCATCTCAGAAGAGAAGTAGGTGACAACTGCGCCTCAGAACCATGCTGCTTCTGAGATAGTGATGGGAAAATCGTTTATTAAAAACAAACAAACAACAAAATCAAAACCAAAAAAAACCCCAACAACAACAAAAAAACCTCACCCAAGCCAAACCAACAAACCCTAACTGTCCACTTGAAGCTCAGCGAACAGCCTAGTAGTAGAGTCTGAGGCCTGAGATGCTGTGGCATGCCTACCTAGGCTGCCCTTTCCCTCAAAGTGGGTCAGAGCAACCTGGACAACCTGCACACCAGCCACCCTATGGATGACTCCACCATCTGTAAGAGCACAGTTTGCTGATACGCAAGGGGGAAAAATGTCCGAGGTCTGTAGCCCAAGATCTGCAGATGCTGTCTGGAAAACCCTTGAGAGTGTTTTCAGATCATTAGTCCAAATGAAGATTTGCTGGAAGAATAAACAGGTGACCGTGGATGTCTTTTGAACTAGCAGTGATGTACTTCACAGAGAAATCTCTGACAAGGGGCTGCGAGCATGTAAACTAGCAATTTTGCAGGGAAGTTTGGTTTTGGACTGTAACCTCTTATCCTACTGGGGTTTACAAGAGTCTGGTGTTAAAATAATAGAGAAGCTCCTGAAAAATGCTGAGGAGTCAGACTCTGATCTATACTTAGTACTGAGAAATTACAGTACAGCACCAACAAACCAAAGTTCGTTACTTGTAGATCGTCTATTTAGTGGAAAACTGAGAGTTTGGCTGTTGCAATGTCAGGCTTGTAGGAATACAGAGGGATGAATGAAGCTAAACAAAAAGACATTATGGTTTAAAGTTCATGAAATGCCATTACTTACTGAAAATGACACATTATGCAACTAGGCTGGAAAGATGCGGTCAACAACAGCGTTGGTATCACATGAGTCTTCTGAGGTTGTGACCACAGATGGATGCGTACTGTGACGGTCTTCCCCAGCTTCCACAGAGGGTTTGGAGGAAAGCACTGAATTCACTGCTTCCTCGAGGAGCTGTGCTTCAAAAGCAGAACTATTATGGGCCCAGAAACGTGAGCTCCAGAGCATTATGCTGTCAGAAAAAATCATTGTCTGCAGGCAATAGTGGTATTGGTTTTTTAAAGCAGAACTGTAAAACGCTAACAGGGCAAGGGGCCATCAGGAAGCAAATGCTGTCAGTAAGTTTTGCCAGTAAGTGCTAGTATTGTGTAGGCTGAGAAGGGAAGATGTGGTGTTGGGAACTGACGTCTTTTAAAGGGCTTAGCTTCAGAGATGGGAAGACTGCAAAGCGGTGGTGGAAGTGCAAGTTCCCCAGGCAGAGGAGAGCTGCTCTGTGCCCAGAGCAATTCCCTGACACTGCTGTCTCAGTGCCCTGCCTTACTTTATTGTGTATCCCTTCCTAAAGCAGAAATTGAGATCCTCACTAATGGAATTGCCTCTCCCAGCAGGGATTATAATTCCCTGTAGTTTTTCCCTGCTGAGCAATTTCTGTATCCAGCTGATCTCAGTAGAGTGATTTTTCTTTTATCGGAGGAAGGAAAAGAGGGGAAGATTCTTTTTCTGCTTTGAAATAGAGTACTCCTGTTGATTTATAGCTTGTAGACTGGCCAGCTCCAACCCCCCAAGCCTGCAGGAATGGGGATGAGAGCTGTTTTCCTATCTTTATGCCTTTTTCTCATAGAAATCTTTTCTCTTTGGGAGTGGAGGAAGGACAGCCCCTGCTTTGGTGCTTCTGTGGGAGAGTAAAAGCAATCAGAGGCGGCTGTTGTCTTGTGCAACCTCTTCCCTGCTTTCCTCCACTACAACCATGAGGAAGTGACCTGAAGTAAATTTAGGATTCAAGTAATCAAGTCTTGATCTTCGTATTTAAAAGTAAATGTTTCCTAAAAATAATTTTTTTTTTTATTTTTTATTAAAACTCGTCAGCTTTTCATATTGAAGAAGCTGCAGCTCCTGGAAGTTAAAGCAAGCTCGGTTATAGGAAGAGGTAGTTTCTTTTTCCCACGGCCCAGTGGTGTTTTGTCAAAATAGCATTATCTATGTATTTTATTAATAGCAGGACTTGTGACTAATAGAAAAGGAATTAAAGCTTTGGTTAAAACAAAAGCGAGCAAATAGGCAGTCTCTTCTGCATTATCTTTGATCTCCCTCCCCTCACACCCATGCAGCTTAGCACACCTGGAGTCGTCTGATGGCTTATAAAAGCAAACAAGGACCCAATTTTCTATCACCAACAGAAAGTGTTAAACACAGCTCCGCCCAGAAGTTCCTGCAAATAGTCCATGGCTATGGAGCTCAACTGGTACAGTCACATGTAGCAAGGTTGCTTATATAAATATGGGTTTCAGGCTTCAGTCTCATGGGTATATTAACAAACCTGTCATCACCAAAAATTGAAATAACATGTATTTATGCTTTGGATTGGTATTGTGTGCTCCAAGCAATGATTTGTTTAGTTTTGTTTGGAAGAACCCAGCTTTGGTGAAGGGAGTCCTAATTTGAAAATGTTTATGCTTACAAACACTAGACAGCTGCAAATCTGTACAGTAGTGCTCATAAGGGAACATCTGACAGCTGCTTTTCTCCTGATGTTTACAAGAAACATGTGTGCTGTGCTGTAATCTTGACTTAAACTTTCTCAAAAAGTCTAGAAATGTCTCCATCATATGGATTGTTTCTCCTGCAACACTTGCATAGCGTCTTTGAAAAAATGTCATTGATTCACAAAATTATATGTACCGATGACACTGTATCCCCAATATAGTTGTGTTATAAAAAATACAAATGCAAAAGTGTAAATAATTCTATTAGATCAACATTTAAATGACCAAACTGAGCATGGGAGAGTATTTTACCAGACATGGCGTTCTCGTATGGTTATAAACCATCTGTGCAGACCTCTTTCTACACAGCCATCTACTGAGAAGGTGAATGGTGGTGGTACAAATCTTCCTCATACAAATACTAGGCAGAGCTGTATAAAAATCTGGTGGGGGAAGGTGATCTCTGTGTCAAAACTATAATAAGCTAGGCCGGTTTAAAACCTTTAAAAGCATAAATTTGGGTCCACTCATTTGGAAAGTACTGGGTTAGGGAGTGGTTAGGGCAGTAAACTGAGGAGCAAAAGCAGTGTAGGGAAAGAAGGGAGAAATGGGGGGAAAATGGTGACGGTGAATATTTGGGATTTGGCTGGGAGAGCAATCATTTTCCCCAGCTCAGATGCAGTAAGAACAGAACATGTGTGGCAGCCCAAATGCGCTTCAGATTGTATTACATCAGTTAAAATCTCCTACAATGATAACTTGTCATTAAACTTCGGAATTCAGCTTTCCCATTAAGATTTTTCATTTAAAATCTCCGTCCTGGTATCTCCTGCTGATACAAAGGCCGGAACAGTTACTGTGACTCTGATGTCTGACCACCATGAAACACTGTCCAGAAATTTCTGCACTAAATTCACAGCTCTGGGTTGAGCTGGCATGAACCTGCATATAGCACCATGGGTCCTGCCTTGAAGCTTGCAGGGCCTGAGTACCCACCACATCTTTTGGGAGGCTGGTCAAGCATTTATGGTTGCCATCTAACTTTTCCATATAGTTGTCCTACTTGTTTTGAATTTGAATGGCTTTTGCTTTCAGTGATGCAGTTGGGTAATACCTTTATTTACAGATTATAATTTTAACTGTAATTTTATCTGTAAGTATTTACAGGCCATGATCAGCTCATCTCTTACCTTTGACACAGAACTAAGAAATGGAAGAAGATTTTTGAGGCCTTCTGTGTGTCTTTCTGTTATTTTCTGTATATATGCAGTTTCTTAACTGTCTTCTCAGTGTGTGGACCCTGACACAGGGGACAGAGCACAACAATGCTTGCCTCCTTCCCTGGTGGCACAGACAGTTCTCCTCTTTCTCATTGTTTCACACTGGGGGTTCCTGCTCAGTAGATTATTCAGCAAGACGCCTCCGTCTCTTTCAGTATCTCTGCTTCCAGGGCAATTTTTCTATCACATACCTGTGCCTTTATTTTTTTTTTTTTTTCTACACTAAATTTTTATATTCCTTCTTCAGGTATACTTTCTGTCCCTTGAAGTTAGTGACCCGTTGCTGACTTCATTAATGTCAAGAGGTGATGTTATTTGTTAATTTTAAAGGATGTTAATTTCATTGCTTTTTGTCATATTCCTTTCACTTTCATAGTAACAGTGCTTGTGGTTCTAGGTTTGAAACTTGACAAAAGCATCTATGACCATGACGAGCAGCTCAACAAATCCAGGACAAAAATCCAGACACTTTAATGATGACCATGTTGAACACCATCTTCTGGAAATCTTACAGTAAACTAACCTTCAAATCAGTAGGCAAGAATCTTGTTTCTCAACCTGTGTGCACTTTAAATGCATACACTTTATTTATAATCTCCACATTTCAACAAAACTTTCTTTTTTGCTTAAATACAAGCCGTCTTGTGAGTGCATAAGTGTTTGGGGTGTGTGTTATATATACAGGAGTAAAATGTATTGCATCAGTTCTAGAGTAAAAAACCTCAGCTCAGCAGAGTGCTTGAAAGTTTGAGAGATGGGTATTTTTTTTCCACCAAGGAATGTTTTCTTTCTCAAAAGCAAGGTTACTTCTTCTGTTTGCATTGCGAATTTACCACTGACTCCAGTGGAAACAGGATTGGGTTCAATAGTTTGCTGTGTTGAAAAATTCTGGAAACTTTTATGTGAGGAAGTAACTGCAAGCTAATCTTCATAATTCGAAAACAGATGCTACTATTGTTGTCCAAAGGATGCAGTACATCTGGCACCCTCTTTCTGCTACATTTCTGTTCCTTGTGTGTATTTATATCTTTGAGTGGCTATGCAGGCTGTTTGCACAGAGGGTAGGGCACGGGGATGCTCTCCACTTCTGCAGAACAACACATTCCCCCAAAGGCACCAAGTCCCACCTCCTGCTCTCCTTCTGTTTCGTGTTTGTTCTGCTAATTTTGACATTATAAATAAGAGATGGAAATTAAACCCAGGGGTAAGTTAAGCTCTCTGAATCCATCTGTCCAATTAGGAAAACAGTAGACACTTTTTATTTGGATTTAGAAAACTGGATGCCTATCGAGCTGCACAAGAGGGTCGTTCTTCAGCTTCTTACAAAAGTCATACAGGTTGAAAACCTCTATCTACTGGTTGGTTTCTGAACCATACCAGGGCAGAGAACAAAGCAGCACGGGGTAGGAATCAGGAAGCACCTTCCTCCCCTCCTAGAGCAGCTGTGTTGGCTTCCGCACAGTCAGGTAAATACGTAAGGTGCAGGACAGCAGGGCTTAAATTGCTGCTTCCAAGATTAGCCACGTGACAGAGGTTTCTAATGGGAAGAGTAGTGATGGATCGGAGTTGATTCTATCCGAAGAGAGAAGAGAAATCCGCACTGATGGACACTGTAAAGACGGGGCTCGACAGACATCTCTCAGGTCTGGCACAGGTAAAAGGTGATCCTGCCCTGGAGTCAGAGTTTGGCTTAGGCGGTCTCAGAAAGTTAATTCTCGCCTGGGAAGTGCATTACTCTGAGAAAGACTTTCACTTTGGTTTTGCTGGTCTATCTTAAAGAAAAGGAAAAATCAACAGGTCTATTTTCAGTCTGACAATTATTTGACAACCTGCATTTTATTTTTTTTTTTTTCGTAAAAGACATGTTAATATTAAAATATTATTAACCCATTAGCATATACTCTTGTCTCTCAGAAGTTTAGTATTATGTGGAGATAGCAACAAACAATATTTAATTAACCAATAAAATCTATGCTAGTCTCTCTACAATCTTGTTATAACCAGTAAAACAATGAGTCGAATAACCTTGGTTTTCCAGATTTCTACTGATGTTTGAAATTACAAAGACACGGCAGAGAAGAAGCAGTTTGACTCCATTTTTTTCACTGGTGTCATTGTGGTGAAAGTCCACCTGGCATCAGTTGTTCTTCCTGGGGCCAGCTGGCTTCCTGCACTCTGCCTCTACTCCAAACAAATGACCTGGCAATATGAGAGGAAGAGTATAGGAGGTACTTTTTAGATTAAGAACTCTTAGAAAAGAGGAATTATTTTATGGTGTTGAATCCAGCCATATGTTTTGTGCAATCACCAAAATCTTTGGGATGGAATCTTTAATGGGACTATGAGAAACTGATTTAAGGTGTACCATAAACCACCCAAAAGCAGAAGCCTCAGATTCCCTGTTTGTTTTAAAAAAATTAATGTATGCAACTGTATTTTTTTTTTTTTTAATTTTTCAGCTATGGTTTGTGTGCATTTAAAGTTAGATTGATTTATCTCCAAAATACATGCTGTTTTCATATTCATCATATATAATGATTGCCTCACTAATTCAGGCCTACATGTTACAACCGTAACACCTGTATGTAAACTAAATGTGGCAGGTTGTAGTACTGTGTGGAACACCCAGGTTTAGGAGATGGTATCGAGTTCTCGGAAATAAGAGATGCACTTTGCCTCCTGGTGCTACCCTATGGAGGATGCTCCTAGGTGTTGATAGGAGCTGGGGAGAGAAGGGCAAAAAGATGATGCCTCTCTATTGTTCTTTAATGAGTCAATTAATTATGAAGATTTATGCTGATCGGGGTAGTGACCTAACGCCTAATTTACCCGTGGTGTGTGGTGGCATTTAAGCGTTCTTACTAGAGAGCAACCCAGAAAGAGATGTCTGTTCCGTCTATTTGCAGGCAACAGGACGTCCCAGAGACACAAAAAGGTTTGGTTTCAGCCTGTTCCTCATGTATCCTGTGCTCTGTGGCATACTTTGGGTTAGACGCCTGCTGGTTGTTCTCTTATGCAATTTAGCTTACATGCAGAAAATTAATGAATATTGAACATTGATTATACAGTACTAATCAATGCAAAGTCTTTTATAAATGTTTTATAAACTACTTGGCCAATAGCAACACCATCTTGCTAACAAAGGGCAAAAAGAAGTCTGTTCTCACCTGTGAAAATGAAATGAAGCACCTTTTACTTACCCTTTTAATCTGATGATTTCTATCCCCCATTGGAATGACATACATAAATCTAGATTTTGACACCAACGTGATGCAAGAGGGTTAGAGAAGCAGCTTGCAGATCCAGCTGGAAGCTTGTTACAGTGGGAGAATACCTACGCAGAGTAAACCCAGCTCCACTGACAATCCTGTTTGTGTTTGATGTAGATGGGGGACGCAGAGCAGGAAGGTTTGTGCGTTGAACTCGATGTTGTCTCTGAAATGCTGAGCCAGCAGGATGGGCTCCAAGGGGACATTACTACCAGCACAATTAAAAGGAGCTAGAAAACTCTTCTGTCTTGATCCAAGGCCCAGATTGCTTCAAGAAGAGGAAGGTGGAAATGTTCCACCTGTGCCTCTGCCAGTGCCAAACATTTCCTCGGGCACACATGATAATCTGGCTGCTCTTAAACATTTGTTTAAAGTATTTAACTTCAAGAAAAAAAACTTCCAAGTTGGGAACAACTGTTTTGTCTTAACTCACTCGATTAAGATGTGAGAACAGAGCAGCGTGCTTTTTTTATTGATGTTTATTGAAGCTGCACTTAGGAGAACAGCAATGTGGCCATGTAAATACACCAGAAGGTGTGCATTTACTGTTCTTGTGCACTCCCGTTTTTTTCTGAAAAGGTATCAAAGGCATTGGTTAGCTCTGAGAGGGAAAGTATATGGCTCCATTGTGTCTTCTGAAAATGGAAGCCTTCTGAAAGGTATCAGTCAAAGTGGGGATACAAGCTTGCCAGCCTTCAGTATACATTTTTTTTTCCTGGAATTTGCTCTATTACTTCATCATTTGGTCTTTAAAGTTTTATTTTTCCCCTTGTCCTTTTCCCACCTCATTTCCTAAGTACTTGAAAATTATTTTTACATTGTAAAGTGGAAAATGCCTACAATTTAATTGATCACTGTAAACAGAGTAGAAAGTAAAACACAGTAAAAAGCCTACATGAAGGCTTTTATAAGTCTTTTTAATTCTCTTTCTATGCATTTTATGTACTTGTTTTGCATTTTTCTTTTCTTTTGCTGGGGATAGTAGAGAAGAAGACACAGTTGGTTTTGCTTTCAGGTTGGCATTCTGAGGAGATACAAATTCTCCTCATGAATCTTATTAATCACTGGAGCTGGAAGCAATGTTTGGGACTCGTGAGTACAGAAGTGGACCATTTCTACCTTTCCGTTCTTGAAGGAGGCTGACCTTGGCTCCAGTTAGCATAGTTTTGGAGCTCTCCTGTCCTACCTACAACCTATGTTTGAAATGTGCTGTTAATCTCAAACTAGTCTAAATAAAGACTAGTATGCTTTCAGCTATTCTTATGATGAGTTTGGACTCACGTCAGTTGATGTTTTAAATTACTTGCCTGGGGACAGAAAAATAAAATCAAGATTAGAAAAAAAATATTTTCCTGATCCTGTGCTCAGGGCACTAGCAAAATGATTTTGCTTTCTTTTCCGCACTGGCAGGCTGGTTTCTGCAGGCATTGCCAAATTTCCAAATACCTTGACTCAAGTTCATAAAAACTTCTTACTTCTCTTGGGAGAGAAAATTGGAGGGCAAGAGTTTTATTAGACCAGTCGGAAAAGCCGAAAGGCTTTGCAGCAAAGTGTCTCTCGCTTCTCTTGGTTGTGGTTGTTGTCTTTTCCCTTCTTTTACGAGTACCTCTGCAAAAGGAGGCACTTAGCTGCAGTCACTCATGTAGTGTAACGCTGGGAGCTGATTCACAGCAAGTGCCACAAGGGGATACCTCAGCAATGGCATTTCTACACGGTCATATCTCCTCAGGTGTGGGGAAGAATTCATTCCCTTTCATTTTAATTTAACCCAATCTTAATTTTTTGACTTTCCTGAGTGTATCTGTTCTGGCACTGATGTTGCCTGAAGAGGAATACCTTTTAACATATGTACCTTTAAGTATAAGTACCATTTTAAAATGGTTACTTATGCTTCATATATATCTTTACAAAGTTAATACATATGTAATTACAATTCTACCTGTCTGTCCATCTATCTGTTGCACAGGGCATACACAGTTTAAACCCTTTCTTGCATAGGTTTCACAGCAGACTTTTTTTACAGTGGTTGCTATGTACTGTTCTTCACAGCATTACTCAGAGGTACTGCAATTCTTGCAGGACCTGAGAAGGTCCTTACGCAGATGGTTTCAAATATTTCTATACTAATCAGACAAGGGGTGTCTGGTGCAGGACTGTTTTTTAGGTAAGCGGTGTGTCCAAGGGAGACAATCATGTTAGTGCTCTGGATGCAACCCAGTGTCACTGTTGGCTCCAAGTGATTTGTTTCTTAATTAGCTCACTGGCTGAGGGCCAGCTTTCTTCTGGATAGTTACAGGTTGTTTCAGCTGTGCCATGTTCTTTCTGTCCTTACAGTTTTGTGAATTGGTGGGTGGAGTGTTTCCTACAACAAAGTGCACTGGTTTTGTCAAAAGATGTCTATGTTTTTACTAAGTTCTTAATGCTTTATAAACCTTGTGCCTTTTCTCTCAAATATTTGTGATCTGAGCAAGAAGGTGCCATTTTTTAGTCAGTACTTTAGTATATGAACCATGATGTGCAATAATGTGAGGGAGTGATTGGCAAGATCATATTCAGTAACAGTAGTAAGAGATTTTGAAAAGAAAAACAGTTGCTGAATCTTTTTGTGCTTGGTCAGGTGACTGCCTTCCTCGAGAAGAGAAGCAGTGGGATTGAGTTCAGCCAGGAGAAGGTGGTAATCTGATGTCACCCTGTGCTCCTGCCAGCAGCATTACTTTTAGGCCAAGGCTCAGATTTAGACTTTGTTTCCATCATATGTTTGGTCTCCTAACGATGCAAAAAAATTTTGGTGAAGTCACTAAAGTATCTTAATGTGAGTTTTGGGAATTGTACTACTGTGCCCACAAAGTGCCTCTTTAACTCCACTAGGAAAGTTTTATTACATGAGTATTGTTCTTGGGATTATAAATAGCAGCAAGTTGAAAAAGGTTTGTTTTGTCACAGTATTTGTAGATCGAGTGTTCAGCTCTGCAAAACCATTTGGATGGTTTGCTTTAATGGAAAAATATCTGCTGGAGGCTGGAAAGCAATAGGGCTGCTATTCCTGCGCATCTACTAGTCTAAATGTGGCCAGCATGATGGGATAAGCAGTGCTGCTGAGTGTGGTTGCATTACTGGAAGACAGGTAACCAGCATCTCCTGGTTTTGGTAAAGAGTCACAAGGGCTTTGGGACTAGGGGCTTCAGAGCTGCTGAGGAGCAGCAGACTGACCCTGGAGCTGTGCAAAGAGATCATTCAGTCCCACAAGAGATTTCAAGAACTCAAGTATTGTTTCCATTCCAGCTCTCAGCATCCAAAATGTCATTTTTCTCCACAAAAGAAAATAAAGCCTGGGAGTAATCTGGGGTTAGCTCCAGGGCTGGGGAATAGGGATGCCCTGCCCATAGGCTCTGCCAGAACACAACACTTCCATGCCGGCCTGTGTGGGGGCTGTCCACCCTTCAAGGCCCTGCAGCTCGCCAGAAACACCAGGCTGTTTCCCATGAGTTTTCTTACTTTTGCCAGACCCACCATAACAAACCTCTGGCCTTTCTGAGATACCGAAGTTTGTTCAAGTGACTAGATGATCCTGCTGTCTTGGCTTTTGGCTGAGTTACTGGAATGATCTTACATGACCCCAAGTCTGAGTTCATTAGAGCCTGTTCTTCAGTTTTCTGTCTGTGCCTGTTTGCTGTCAGAGGTGGAGCAGGGAGCTGGACAGAAGTGCAGGGGGCAGAAGGGGGGTTTTCATATGGGGAGATGCGCAGCTCTTAGGGTGCACAGCCTCTATGGTGCACACTTACCTGCAGCTCTGCTTCCCTCATGGCACCCACATCCAGTCTGACTGGGGAACCGTACTTCTGCTTGCTGTGCTGTACAGCATAGTGTGGTATACGGGATATTCCATCATCCTTCTCTGTGTAACAATATCCCACGTTGTGATAGGCTTCTAAAATGTCCTCAGTACCATCCTTGCCAAACTGAGACATGATGGAATACTTTTAAGTGAGTATTTTCCATTATTTTGTACAAATGCTTATGCAATGCATGCTATAGGAAGCACTAGTTAGACTTCAGTGACGACTGTTACAGTTGAAAGGCAGCAGTTCTCCTACCAGATGCGTAATTCAATCGTTCTTTCTAAGAATGAAGTTGTTGTATGAGCTTGTCATGTCCACATGATTGAAACTTTGTCTTAGGGTTTCTGGTAGGTAAGAACATTGTATACAGTCTTATAAGAAAATTAAGAAAAAAGCTTATTTTAAAAAACATCCTTCATTCGTTCTTCGTCCCTGCCACTAGAAAACATAAACATACTTTTTTGTTACTGTCCTAAGGAGCCCTTCTTTAACACGCAGTTTTACAAAAGGGTGCATCCCCCCAGCTGAGTGCTGAGGTCACACCTTTGAGAGGTATTGCGCGATTTCTCCTTAAATTAATTCACATCAGCTTGTAGGTGTTGGCAATTTTTAAGAAGAGTGTCTAAACACTCCACATCTCACTGTTTTCTGTGTTGTCAGTCATCTGAGTTTGTACCTTTGAAGTTACTGCTATAATTGGAAGGTCACACTAATCTATTCCCTTTAAAAAGTATTTTCATTTCACCAGTATCTAATTATTGTTTTTCTCTCATTTCTGATGATGTCTTAGGTGAAAGTAATTTTTAGTGCTTATCCTTTTTTAAGCATTTTCTTTTCTAGAAGTTGTTTTGTAGTTTGATGTGTTCCTCACATCACAGTAGGCAGTGATATTCCGGAAGCCCCAGCGATATTTGTGAAATATTTTCATGCAAAAGCCTGAAAAAGAAGCATTTCTAACTTCCCTTGTGTACTAGTTTTATTGGTTTTCATAGAACTAATGTTTCATTTCAGTTGAGTGCCAGGCTCTTCCTCTTTCGTTTAAACATGAACAAAACACAATTCAAACAGCATTAACTTCATTTTAAAACTGATTTTTTTTCTGCTTGGAGCTACAAAGGGCCGAGACGACTACTTGTGGACCATGGCTTTCCCCATGTGGGTGCTATGCTTTTCTGTCTTTCCATCCAGATGTGCAGGGGAACATTCCTCCAAAAACATATTTCCGAGCTTTGCTTTGCTATGGCCAGGGCAGCGGAGCGGGGAGCGGAGGAGGGGGCAGCAGCCGCTGTCGCTGGTGGACTTCGGACCGCACGGCCCGGCTGGCCGGGAGATGGTGGCACTGGGGACGGGCGCGGGGCTGTCAAGGGACGCGGGTGCGGGGGATTGAGCTGTGCTTTTAGAGCCGCGTCAGCGCAAACGACGCTGAGGGTCCTCGTTTTGCACTTAGGGGGCAGAACCAGCTCTCCCGACGGGGGATCGCTTAACCGTTCGCGGCACCGCGCTCTCACGCTAAGGGAAGAAGCTGCTGAGAGCCGGAGAGCGCTCGTTTGCCTCCGGGCTTCCCCTCGCGGACTTCTTCCACCGGAGTTAAAGCTCCCGAGGGGGTCCCCAGCGAGCAGAGGGGGAGCCCCATCCGCCGCCTCCCCTCCCCTTCCTCCGTGAGGAGGAGGATTTTCCCTCGTTAACGCCAACTCCCAGCGCCTCCCCGGGAACCCCCCACGGCAGCCCGGCAGCCTCGGCAGGTGCTGCCGGCGCGGCGGGGGCCCGGCCCGGCCCCGGCGGGCGGTGCGGGAGGGGAACCGGGGCGGGGGGGGGGGGGGGGGGGGGGGAGGCGGCCGCCAGCGCCGGGGCGGGGAGCGAACAAAGCGGCTGCCGAGGGCGCGCTGCCCCGGCGGGGCCGGCCGGCACGGTGCCGCCCGCAGCGGGGGCGGGGTGACCGGGGCACCCGGCCCCCCTTCTCGGCGCAACACACACGGGCAGAGGCAGAGGCGCGGGCGGCCGCCGGTGAGCGGCGGGAGGATGCGGCGGCTGCGCCCCTGGGCGCTGGTGCTGGGCGGGCTGCTGTGGGCCGCCGCCGCTGCCGCCGCCGTCGGGCCGCCGTCGCCGCCGCGGAGCTACCCGCACAGCGCGGTGCTGGACGGGGCGGCCGCCTACCGCCTGCGCTGGGGCCGCCGCGGCAGCGCCCTCGCCTTCCTCCTGGAGGTGCGCACCCGCGGCTACGTGGGCTTCGGGCTCTCGGCCAGCGGCGGCATGGCCTCGGCCGACATCGTGGTGGGGGGCGTGGAGAGGGGCCAGCCCTACCTGCAGGTAAGGCCCGGCTCCTTCCCCTCGCCCGCTCCCGGCACCCTGGGTCCTCTTTGTCCGCCCGTCTTCCCCCTGCTGCTCCTTTCTCGGGGAGCCCCTCTTTCCCTGCCCCTCTTTCTGGTGCAGCTTCCTGGCCCCTCGTCTCCGTACCTCTTTGCCTCTTCCTTCCAGCTTTTTGCTTATTCCCATTGTTCTGCCTTCCTCTCCCCCCGGAGGAGCTACTCCTTTTCGGTCCGCTCCCTGCCAGCCTTCCCTCTAAACTTCTGCAGGGGTTTCGTCAAAGGTGTCAGGTTTCCTTCCTCCTTATCCAGAAAATGCAGCAGCCCTTTTTCTCTCTCCTTGGTCACTCTCGCCCTGAGCCCAGACCCGAGGAGGAGAGGGGAGGGATGGCAGAGTCTCTCCCAGCGACGTGCGGCACCTTTCCCCTCACCCTGCCAACAAGTGACGGAGCTCTCACGTCCTGGTGCCGCCTGAGCTGCCTCTTTGTAATCCCGCTGGCAGGAGGGCACGGTCCCACCAGCTTCCCAGCCTGCTGGTGTCCTCCTCTGCTGGGGCACAGCCGGTGCGGGTCCCGTCCTTGGTGTCTCCTCACCTGGAGGTGTTTTGACCCAGGTATCGAAAAAGACTTATACAGTAACCACTGGGGCTCCTGGTACTTGTCCTTGGTCTGGTAAAGCAACCTCAGAGGAGCCCAGCTGTATTGGCATATTTCCCTAGGTATCTTTCTCCAGCTGTTTAGATGTTGGCAGGGCTATGGCTGAGAACAGGAGCATGGGACACAGGCTCCGCTGGTGCTTCCAGCAAAGCATCTCCTCCAAGAAGCACCTATGACTGGTGGGGTAGGAGCTGGGAGAGGGGAAGGGACCCACATCTTCCAGCCCCTCTCAGCGACCTGAGATCCAGCCTGGAGGAGTTGCTCTGGGGCTGGGGGAGGCAGGGACAGCTTGTCCCACAGGTGAGTGAAAGGGGAATCAGGCCCGGCAGGACATCTTGTCACCCCCAGTTGCCTGAATAATAATAACTTTTAGAGAGGCAATTTAAGAGCAGACTAACCCAATTTTTAGAGCATAGTCTAGGAGAAGTCTGTCTTTTCTTCATTGTGTTAGAGCTGGTTGATCTTTGAAGCTGCTACTTAAATTGTGAGAGCTTTTGCTTTAAGAATATGGATTTTTGTTAACATTTCACCATAAGATAACTACATGCTTAATATGATTTTATAAAATCAAAACTTTTCCAGAAAAAAGGAGCTTTTAGAATAAATATTTCCTTTTTTCCTATTCATTTTATATATGACATTTAGGCAAATATTTACCTTGTCTAAATTCAGGCTGGTGATTTTCAGAATTTTTTTTTCTGCATATTTCAAAAGTAAGATAATTTTTCTGAAAACATCAGTCTGAATAAAACATTACTAATAAAATCCCTGTGTTGTTCTGCTCATTGAGCAAAGAGCTCTTAGCTCACCAAATGTAAGGCTTTCTGGAGCCTTACACTTCAGAAGACATACCAATTAACCATTAAAAGGAACCCAAACTTTGTGCTTGGCTAGTTCATAGGTCCTGTTAGGGTAAAGCAAGCCTTTCAGAAAGGCAGCCAAACCTAGTGTAAAGACATCCAGTGATGGAGGATCCATCACTTCCCTTAATAGTTTGTGGTGATGGTGGGTCTATGCTATTCCTAATTTCCAGTGTTAGTTTGTCTGCGTTCAGGTTCCAGCCAGGTATTTTCTCTACTATATTAAAAACTCTACTCCCCCCTGCATCACACCTCCATGAAGTTATTTATGTGCTGTAATCAAGTCAATCTTCAATTTTATTTTGCACAAAATAAATAGATCGAGCTCTTTAAGCATCCTACTGCAGGACATTTTCCCCAGTGCTCAAAGCACTTTCGTGGCTGTTTTCATCAACTCTCGCAGGTTTTCAGCATCCTTTAAAAATGACCCCATAAAAATTCCATTCTTCTTCCAAAGATTTTATTCAGTGGCATCCCCTGGCAAATACAAGTGAGATAGAAGAGGGAAGGACTATAGCAAGTGCCTCGTGTTACGGAACACCAAACACTGATTTTAGCACATAAACATGTGCTGTGCTAAGTGCAATGAGTTGTTTTGTTGCACTTTTAAGTAGGTAAGGCACAGAAGAAACACTTCTGTTAAGCTTGCTTGCAACGTGGGGTTTTCTCCATCCCCATTCCTTCTTCAGTTCTAGGCAGCAAGGTTTGTTTTTAAACTGGATTGAGGTCTTCTAGAAAGTTGCTCAGTTAAAATATTTCCGGACTTGCATCAACAAGGAAAGGCCAGAAACAAAGCTGATGAAGAAACAAAATTTGTCCAAAGGCTTTTTCTGGCCAGTCAACAGGGATTTCTATAAAGTGAGTAACATTTTCTAGAATGCTGTTTCAATAACATCTAATTCTTTCCTTTACTGGACACACAAATACAGTTAATATTTTAAAAACACTTTCTGTGTTAGGTGTATATCATCATCACTTACATTATTTACTACTGAAAAAGCATTTTTCATAGATAGTACCCTTGAAAGTATGTGGTTTTATGCCTAGCTGCACTCTATAAAATATGTACACCCTATAATGAAAGAACTTACTTTTCTTTTTGGTTTTAGAAACATGTTTATATTCCATGATCATCAGTCGGAAAATGTGTGTCGTGGTCTAAACTCTTAGAAGGGTCATTTTTTGGTTTCTTTGAAAGTTTTGAGGTGCTTGGTAGTGGCCTGATTTTCAGAAGATGTTCTGAAACACCTTTATAACCTTTCAAGTGGGCATTGAACTTGCTAGTCTCTTGGGAGAGTTTCGCCTTTTCCCCCGCCCCTTAAATTCTCTCTCTTCCTTTAAAAATAGAAAGTTTTCTCAGAGGGAAGGGTCCTCTTCCGGGAGCAAACATGTAACTGTAGTTAGACTACAGCTGTCAGTAAAGGTAAAAGCAGCTACTCTCTAGTCTGTGGAAGGTAGAGGAAAACTTCCAGGTACTTTTCAGAGAATAGGGAAGACGTTTCCTCTGCCATTTATTCTTCGTCCTCTCAGAGCGAGTAGGTGCTCTTTCCACCATCAGCAGGCAGTGTTTGCCTTGAAAAAATCTGGTGACTTGAAATTCAGGGTCACAGAGCACTGGAACAGGCTGCCCAGGGAGGCTGTGGAGTCTCCTTCCCTGGAGATATTCAGAACCCGCCTGGGTGCAGTCCCTTGTGACCTGCTGTGGGTGAACCTTCTTGAGCACGGGGCTTGGACTAAATGGTCTCCAGAGGTCCCTTCCAACCCCAACAATTCTGTGACTCTGTGATATATCTGAGATATCTGAGATTTCTCAGTTTTCATGTATAACCTGAACTGAGTTATAATGAGTTATTTGTTTGGGTTTGCTTTTCCATGTTTGAGCTGTATTTAAGCTAAAAGGGTGTCTGACATAAGTGAAGGCTGAAATGATTTGAAAATCTGAGGTTTAGTTCTCTCTAAATATATCAAGGTGAAAAGTATTACGATGTTGTGAGAGAAGAGCAAACCATGGTATATCAGAGTAGTTTTTTGGAAAGCATTTGAATGATTGGAGACTTACACATTTACTATCCTAAAGTTTCAGAAGTTTGGTATTTGGAGTGGGAACCTAAACCTATTTTGGGAGAATGTAGAGGACATAGCGCAAATACTTATATACATGCATGCATAGCTTTGTATTGTCGTGAGGGAGGCACCTCTACCAAGCAGCAGGAGAAAAAGAGGGACATCAGTGAATTATTCTCACACGATACTGAGAGCCCTGTGGTGACAGAGTGGCAGACTATATGGGGTTTGGGTGAGCATGTTTGAGAATAAATAGAAGATACCAATGGGAGCTGGTGTTGGAAAGCTGGAAGCTACCTTTGTCTCTACAGGGAGGGGGTGGACTTGGAAGGACAGCTCATTCTTAGCAAAATGTTATGTTGAAAGATTGCCGTGATCACTTGCAGCATGTGTTACCCTTCATTAATTTCTTGGGGCAGCCTTAGCTTTTGCATCTAGCTTTCTTCTCCCCCCTTTTTTTTTCTTCTTTCTTTCTTTTTTTTTTTTTTTTTTTTTTTTTAAATACATGTCTTTTGTGCTTATGAATTGACACAGCATGCATTTTCATGCTAGACCCATGCCTTTTCCTTGGTCTCCACCCCTGTCTGGAATTGTGCATCCCCACCCACAGCACGTAGCTGCTGAGAGCCCCATTTTGGGGAGAGTAATCCTCCTTGATGAATGCCTATTTTGTGCAAGTTGTACAAGAGGGTTGCATTGTTAGAATCTTCTGTTGAACTTGCACAAAAATAGTCCCTACTCAGGGTGAATAGGGACTGTGTGTCACTAAAAAGTACTTTATTATTCATTACAGCCTTGCTTGTTAACTGTCACCCAAACTAAAGAATATCTGTTATCAAATGTATCCCATAGAGTTAGCTTAATTGCTCATAGGGAAGTGCTTGGAAGAGATTTTAAAGGACAGAAAACAGTGAGCATTCTCTGTACTTAACGATATGCTGCTTTTAAGTGCACTCATGCCAACAGCAACAAAAGAAGTGTTTAGAAAACAACTTGAAAGGCACCAAGAGAGAGATGCAAAGTGAGTGCCACACTGACATATCTCAGTTGGTGCTTTGTTGGAGGTATTTCATGCCTTTGGGCATTGGGGCAGAATCTCCAGATGACTAATGAGTCCCTCTTGGCTTCGATGTGGGGTGTAAAGAGACACTCCAGTGTGCATCTCCGCTGGTTGGGTGCTTTGTAGTTCCCTTTCAGAAGTACAATAGTTAGGACAAGGAAGCAACAGTTGGTGAACAAAAGATGAGAAGAATTCTGTAGCTCTTGTATTTTGCAGGATTTTGGGAGGGGGGCTGTTTTGCAGGGTTTTTTTTTTGTTCTTTATGGTATTTTTTCTTGTCCGTTGGATTTTGGAAACACCAAGATAATGGAAGTTTCTTACAGCTCCCCAAAAATATGGAAATGTAGCCACCGTGGGTGATACAAAGGCTTAAAAAATGGGGGAATTAGTTCTCAGTATAAACAAGTATCTTAAAAGTAGGAGAGGGAAGAGGGGAGATTTTCTAAGGCGCATACAGAAATTTTGGGAACACATATCGCTAATAGTTGTGTTTAAAATCCCTTAAGTGTTTCTAAAACTTCCTCATAATTGAAGCAATTAAAGTAATTAAAACAAGAAAACTTGTACTGGTTAAATGTGGCTCCTGTGTAAGGAATGTTACTTGTGATAAAGTACAGTTGTGAGATTGGATCACACAGTGTCTCCTACTTACGGGTTTTCTTTCCCTTAAAACACATTGCTACATGTTTTGTCTAGTCTGTTTCTGTTAGGACAGCCTTTAATCTAGATTTATAGCTTCTGATATAACTGGAATATAATCTCTTAAATCACATTTATTCTTGATGCAAAGACTTGGATAGGTCCTTGGGACTCTGCTGCAAAGTCAAATTATTCACGCCGATAAGCGATGTTGTATTTCAACTTCCAACCACTTGTGCTTCTTACACCTTTGTGTGGTAGGTGAGAGACCTCTCCACATTCCAGTCTTTTTCATTTGTGTGTGGAGAAAGTGATATTTTTATATCTCCCAAGAATGCCGCAGAAACCAAGGGCTGTCAATGCTGGCTATAGGCTACCGGGAAGCTGCCCTGGGCAGCATTTAACTAGATATAAGAAATACACTGAAGTGTATTCAGATGACACAGTTTGAATGAGGAAAGATATGTCTCTAAGTAAATAATCATGATTCATGTGTAAGAAATACACACCCTCTTTTTGCAAAGAAAATATATGTACATGTACACACACATACATGCATTATCTGTTTCTGTAAACACACACGTGGAAAATGTGTGTCTTTGTGTATGTGTGTATGCCTGCATTTAAAATGCAGACACACCCACAATTATTTGTTACAGATAAAACTTTTCTGTCCTTGTCAAAGTTAGTAGTACACCCGAAGGAAATAATCCACATTTACTCCAGTGTAATTCAGCCAGTTTAGTTGGAACTGAACCAGGAATTGTGCGCAGCTTCTTGGAACTGCCTGCGTGAGTGAGATCCAGGCTTCCGAGCAAGGATTGAATCACTTCATGCTAATCTGCTGTGTAGGTGAAAAAAAAAACCAAATCAGTAAATTAATTACAAATGGACTGCTTATAGGGCAGCAGCTGAACTTAATGGTCCCAGTTGCTTTAGGAACTTCTTGCAACTACTTGATATCAGTTGCTGTACTCTTTCTTGGGGTATTTTTTCATTTGAGGCCAATCCCAAGATTGGATCGGTCAACTGGAATGCACTCAAGGTGTTCTTATACAGAGTGGTGATGCTTTCAAACTCCTGCTTTGTGTTAGTTTTCTGCGGGTGGGCTCTGCTTTTCCCTAACATAAGAGCATAGTAAAATCCCTGCCTGAAACTGAAGCTGAAATTTATTTGAGGTTGCAAAAAAGTTTGGTTTGCTTATTTGTAAACTCATAGTTTGTTTGCTTCTTGCCAAATACAATGTAAAACCCGCTTCTTTTTCGTGGTAACATCCAGAGTGTGCTGGATCCTTGAGCAGCAGGATTCTGTCTAAATTGAACACAACAATAAAAAAGAGAAATGTTAACCACAGTTATTTTTTTGGAAACCCAGCAAGGCATAGCTTGGTGCTTATTTCAAACAAATGTTTTGGTCAGTTCTTTTGCGTACTGTAGCAATTTGTCCATCCTATTTATACTCAGATAGATCATCTCCTGTGCCAAGTTTCATCTTGGTTACAGCTTCCCGATTCCTTTGCCAAACTTGTCTTCAGCCTCGGTCTTAGCTGTCAGTTTGGGTATGTTCAAAACTCCATGGGCTGGCTACAGACCACAGTTGAAGACTAGTTGCAACACAGCCTATTTTTCCCTCGTTTTCCATTCCTGGCTTGTCCCTTTACTCACTTGTAAGTGTTACATCACTGCTTAAGTGGCAGCGATCTCCTGGTTAGAGAAGGGCAGTGGTTAGAAAAGGGCAGTGTGTGTAAATCCTGGTGGCCGAGCTGCTTGCAAGCTGAGCCTGCAAGGTGATTGCTGGATAGGGCCACAGTCTGAGAGTTATTTTATGCTGCTTGAGGTTGAAAGGTGCTGTATATAATTTAGGATGGGAAATGGATATCATAAACAAAACAATCTTGTCATTGTAAAGATCTGGGGAGGGAGTCCCATAAACACCTGCTCAGGTCTGCGATGACAGCTGGTGGTGCTTTCGGGGTCAGGCTTACCTCTGCAGCTGTGCTTGCATTCTCAAAGGAGAAACCAGCCTCTTTTCACATCCTTAAGAAATTATTCTGGCTGTTTGTAGAGCAGCAATCAGAAACCGTATATGCTGCAAAATATTTTTTTTAAGAAAGAGGTTAATGTGGTCTGAAAAACAGTGTAACGTGATCGGCTTCACATCTGGGAAAGAACATAAAATAACTTGCACTGTCAGGAAGATTTTTTGTTTTCCATATGTTGTTTCAACTTCTAGGTAAATGTGAAGAAAGAGATACCTAGTTATTTGACTGATTGCACGACGTCCAGAGTTTGAAACGCCATTTTACACAATATTATCAAAGGGAGTACGAAGACTTTAAACATTTCACGTGTAAACAGTGTGCATAAGCAAATTCTGAAATAAAAATAACATCTTTGTTATTACGTAGCATGACCTATAATGCTTCTGAAACATTGTTTTAAACACTATTTAAATAAACAAAATAAGATATTCATACTAGAAAAACATAGTTGTTTCACCCCTCTCTTTCTGTAATGCTTACACTTCTGTAAAGTTGATGTGAAACTTGAAAACTTTATGCTCATTTAACATGTGATAGATACTTTTGAGTGTATAAGAAACTGAAGAATCTGGATGCAAGTGCTGAATCAGTACGTAAGTCCATGTTGTCAGGTTTGTGCTGTGAGTGCTTCAGAAATTCAATTTTAAGGACTTGATAGTTATTGTAGGTCTTTACTGGGACTCCGTGAAATTCAGGGGAACTTGTCTCAGTATAATCTATCCTGGTTTTCTAGCTAACTGTATGGGGTGGCAAAACCAAATCTGTGTGAAAGAGGTTGTCGCATTAGAACATTTTCCTGCCTGGTAGGAAGAGTAAGCTGTTCCAGTACAAGGCACATTTCAGACCATCTGTGATAGGTATCAAAACACTGTAATTCTGTTGATGAAAGTGTCACGCTCCTTTTTCTACAGAATTAAATGAGTGAAACTTGTGGATTTAGATGAGTTCTGTGTTATAGTAGTGTGGCCCTGAGAGAGTTTTGAACTGTATTTAGACATCCTCAGTTCAGCTGAAGCCCAGATGTGTAATGTCCCCTCTCTGGCCTCTAATGGATCCTTCCTCTGTGCTGTCACTTTTCAAAGGCCTTCAGAGGTACCCAGCTTTCTCCTTTGACCAGACACACAGACTTAAATGGAGTGCAGGCTGTCCAAATGTAGTGGTTTTGATGGCATTTGCACCATAGGAGCACAGCTTTCGTTTATTCTTACTTTTCTACTCTGAAAGGAAGTATAGGAGATGTATAAAGATATAGACATATATCTGTATAGATACATCTACAACTAATGTTTTCTCACTTTTCCAAGATGCTGCTGAAAAGGATGTGGCATCAGTTTGTCAGGGCGTCTTCATTTTTGATAACCTGCTTTCGTTCATTAAGCTTTGAACACAAATGCATCTCTTAAGGGCTTTTAAGCTCTGATGAGTAAATTGAGCAAAGTCTGTGTAGTTCGACTTAAAATCTTTGTAAACAGAAAGAGATCAGCATGTTTGGTTGGCAGTGTGGCCTTATTTTGTTTCAAAACTGGTGAACAAACTGTTTTCATGTAAGAGGTTGAGCAACCAAATTCTGAGCTGTTCAGAAATTCTTTTGTTACATTATTTGATTTTATTTTTGTGTTGAACATCTGGATAATTTTCAACAAAGGAAATAACAGAGGCAATTCCTTAACTCCTCAATAGTTCCTGGCAAGCGTACTCACACTTGATTTCTTTAGAGCAGTCCCACTGCACTCAGTGGAGTTGTAGGATTTGCGGAATAAATGGACATATCTGTCTTCATGGGCACTACATAAATTTGCTTCTCAGCTATTCTCGGCACCCTGACATTCAAGGGCTATTTCAGGGTGGTGTGTAACAGGCAGAGAAGTAAGTAGAGATGAGGAATTCATTACTTCACAGAAATTTTCACATGGGAAAGATTAAAGTTAGTTGGTCAGATTAGCATCTACCCACAAAAAAATTTAAGGTGAGTCACGGAGAGAGGTGCCGTGCAGCGTCAACAGCAGGGGTAGGCAGTGAGCACCTGGGCAGGCAGCGCTGCGATTGCCCGATGCAGCTCTCCCAACGCAGCTCTCCTCCCCTGGGGAGCAGCATGGTCCTCTCCTGGGCCCTGGACTTTGGGACCACCTTCCCCAAAGCATTTGCTGGCAGCCAGTTGGCCTCTCACAGTGAGCCAGAGCTGTGACCTGTCTTTGACTGTCATCCAGGCAAGTGAAATAATTACGCTGACAATCACGTTATCAAGGCACATCTGAGCTAATACCTTAATTACACAACTTCTTCGAGTTCTTTTTGCATTCTCCTGGCAGGCTGAGGGAAGTCAGGGCTGTATCACAAGAGGTTTTTTTGAGTACAGCTGTGTTCTCTAGGCTTCTTAAGAAATGGTGAAGTTCAGCAGCAAAATATTTGAGTGTGCACACCTAACTTTGCTTCACATTTCCAAGCTTTCCTTTGCAGTGGTTTCAGGCAAAGACTTTCAACCTGTTCACATGAGGAAAAGCTGTTTTTGAATATGTATTCCTCAATAATTCACTGTGTGGGTGCTTATTCTAATGCAAGGGTGCCTTTGTCCATTTTAATGTAACATTTCAGTAAAGATATGACACTTTAATAAAAGCTGATGTTCACAAGGTTCTATTTCTCGTCCAGACAAGCCCTTACTAATTTTAAGATGGAAGTGGAGATTCCATAGAGGATTGTTTTCAGAGCAGGGATTGTATTGTGTATAGACGTACACTGCCTCTTTCCAAGCTCTGATGCAGGACTGAAGTGCAGGGAGCGTTTTGATCCTGTAAAGTACCCATCTTCAAGTACCACCCCAGAACAGGCCCATGATTTCCCTCTGGAAAAGCAAATCCAAAATTATTTCTCTAAACAAACATAACTCATCAGTTCCCTTTCTTTCAGCATACAACTTCAGGTCCCAGACCCTTCTTTTGCTCTTTTTGGTGATTACTTTTCCATGTGTGTATTTTTTCACATATGTACTCATTCATTTATACTCGTGAGAAGTGCTGACAGGAAAACAAGGACTATTTTTGGTACTTTTCAACGTTTTTGAAATTTAGATTTTTTCCAGAACTGAAAAAATCCAAACTGTTTTGGTAGTTTTGGCAAGACAGAATTAAAGCTGATTATTTTCAATCTGATAAAAAATTGGACACCTTTCTACCCTTTTCTTCCTTGAACCTGCATCATGACTGAGTTACTTTTATCCAAATTAATATACCTTAATGAAATGTTTGGGCATGCAGTTATTTGTACATCTGTAAAAGGCAGACCAGCTTGTGAACTATGAGCGGTGTACATGTGGTCTCTTGCACACACACAGATTTCTAGGATAGGGTTAAACTTAAGTTTACAGCCCTAAATGATCCTTTAGTGAATTAATAAGGTATCAGCTACTTTTACTGGTATCAAAATACTTGGACATAATATTTTACAATTTTTCAGCTTGGTTACCTCCACTTTAACAAAAGGGGAAAGCTAGAAATCTCTCTTAAAAGTGAATGGAGGTCCAAATAGCTACAGAAGAAAATGCCTCGCAGGAACAGCTGGTGCTGCATTATTTTGCAAAGGACGCCACACAATTAATGGTGTCTGCCTGTAGCCTGTTCGGCATGAAAAGTAGGTCTGTTAGTTAAAAGCCCCCCTCCCCATCCCAAACAAGGCCTAAAACTCAAAGGAGGGAGACCAGAGGAGGTGCATCTGAGGTGGTGGCCAGCCCGTTCCAGGTGACCGGGATGGGAGGAGAAGGAGGGCTGGGTCCCAGCTGCACAGGGCTGCAGGAATTTGGGGTGAGGAGGTCAATGACCCAGCATTGCTGCAGTTGCTCCTCCATTGTACCGTGCCTCTGCTGAACCCCAGATGGGGAGCGTCGTTCTTACAAACAGCTGCCCCCGCCCCCCATAGAACCCCAACCTAACCCCAACCCAGCACCTTTTGTATGAACTGAGCACTTTTTGTGCTAGTTAAGCTGTAGGGTTTCTGGTTCCAGCCGATGTTCATTCAAGAAGTTTGCTTTTTGTGGGGAAGAAAAAACAAAGAAAAAGTTGGGAATAGAGGGAACGACAATACTGTTGATGTGAACGTTAAGTGAAATTCATTCTCTCTGTAATTTCTTCCGAAGATCACGACATCCCAGCTACAATGAAATAGACTTCTTGGTTGTTGGGTACAGCCTTTATTTCTGCAGTTGCGTACAGGCGGTGTGTTGTTAAAGTTGCTCAAGATTTTCTTTAAGCTGCTTATCAAGGAGACTTGCATTCTTGGAGATTTTTAATAAAAAAAAGTTTAGTGGTGCCTTAAGTTTATAATTTGATACAAAACTCTTGATACTTCAGCATTTTACAAAAAGACGTGTTTTAAGGGGCTTCAGTATTGGACATAAAGTTTAATTTATAATTTAGTATTATATTTTAATAATGGGCCATTGTTTCTTTTCAACAGGATTATTTTACAGATGAAAACAGAGTACTAAAAAAGGACCCTCAACAAGATTACCATCTGGAATATGCCATGGAAAACAATACACATACAATATTGGCTTTTAGCAGAGAACTGCACACTTGTGACACGAATGACAAGACCATAACGGTAAGAGGATCTGTCTATATGTAGGGACATGAAGTAATTAATACAGGCTAAATGTATACATGGTTATGAAACTGGTTATTAAGATCTCATCTTACTAGAAGGACAGAATTAGAGAAATTCACTTTCCAAAACATCTGTTTGGTCAAATTAACCTGGTAAAATACTTATGCTAGTTTTAATAAGCTTTTATATTTTAATTTCAGCTTTCTTTGTCCTTCTGCTTTAATGCATTATATTCTCTAACTTCTAACACACCAGGTGAACACAGGATTGAAACAAGTACCTCTGGGCCATCAAGTCCCATATCCCACAGTTATAATCATTCAAGAGATGCCAACTCGGGAAACACTTTTTAGCTCTTACACTACCTTGTAATTTGATCTTAAAGATAGACTTTTAAAAAAGTTTGGAGCAGATATATTTAAAGTACTTATTCATTTTATTTCTTTATTCAAAATTAAGAAGTTGAAGTTTTATGATAAAACTCTTTTCGTGGTAAAATACTTTTTATGGTAAATTCCTCCGTTGCCCTAGGGACAGCCGTACTGTTCCCTAAGCATAATTTTAAATTATATGAAGTTGATGACTTGTGTATTGGAAATGACATATAGGTTGGAGAGTTCTGCAAGGCTTTCTATCCTTTGGCTTGTTTACTACTCATTTTGGAAGCATTGCTAAAGTAATTCAACGCTATTTTCATTATCTGTGTTTTCACAATATATGCAATAATAAAAACATGAGGAGCTGAAAGATGCAGGAAGCAAACCACAGCTGTATAAACCACCAGATTCCCAGGCAGTCAATGGATCTATGGTTTTCACACCTGCTCCAAATTCTCAGTATAATTTAACATTCTATGACACTTCAGGATTTATTAGAGTACTTTGTCTCAAGGGTGGTTATTGCAATCTGAGAATGGTTTACAGAGAATTGATCTGTGCTGTAGCTGTAGATTGATTTTTAAGATGTAAATCTGTTCTGGAGTTGAATATCTATCTTCCCTAGCATGTAAGGACAGCAGTTCACAGAAGGTATTTACATCTTTACAGAGCTGAGCCTAGAAAATGTTTTGACAGAAGCCTTCTGATTGCTGGCCAAGTAACAGACAACTCTAGAAAAAAATTTCCGTGCATTCAGTAGGTTACTTCTTGATGAGTCTGTTCTGCTATTTGCAGATATGATTTAAATTCATTAATGAATTACATCAATGAAGGAATCTATCAGAGAGAGATTCAACTTCTGCATATCTCCGATGAACCCTATGAGTGTAAAACATTGTTAATTTTAAAGGCAAAATTGTTTCAGTAGATGACTGCTCCTCTGGTGTACATTGTCATTGTTCAAATACATCAATACCTACATCACACCTTTCATAGGAATTACATGAATTACGTAAGGAAGAGATTGGTCTTATTCCTTATGGACTTTTTGGTTTAAGGTTGTTTGCTTTTTTTTTTTCAGGAGAGCACAGTGCGGGTAATATGGGCCTACCACCACAAAGACATGGGAGAAGCAGGTCAAAATTACCATGGGTCTAATCGTGGCACAAAGAGTCTACGTTTACTGAATCCTGAGAAAGAAGAAGTCTTATCTGCCTCCTTGCCATACTTTGACTTGACAAACAAAGACGTAAGTTACTCTGGGTTTTGGGTTTGTGTGGAGAGGGGGATAAGGTGGTAGCCAAAGCTTTGGGCTTACGCAATAGTGTAATATGACTCTTATAATATTGTGTTCTTGCCCTTTTTATTAAGACAGGTGCCTGTACCAGACAAGGATACAACATATTGGTGCCAAATGTTTAAGATTCCTGTACAAAATGAAAAGCATCATGTGACAAAGGTGAGTGATTCAGACTGAGCAAATTTAGAGGAGCTCAGGTAACTATTGCACTTCAAATCCATTCTTGCACTTTCAAAATTTGTTTCATTAATTACTGGAGTGAGAACAAGACCTCTTGTCTGTCTTCACAAACATGGGTCAAGTGTATGTGCATCTGTGCCCAGGACCTGATTCTGGTGTGCCCTGACAACTGGCACGCACAGTGACAGAGCCCCTTTCTTTCTTTTCCTATGTCCTCTCTCCCTTAAGAAAATGAGGGTGAAAATTATTTCTGTCTGTAAACATTTCTGGCAAAGACTAAGTAAAATTGTGTAAAAGCACATTCCATCAAGTTTCTACTTTTGTAAAGGAATTGAATTAATTTCTTTTAACAGAGAGTAATTTTAGATTAAAAAATAATTAAATGGTGAAGTTCATTCAAATAAAGGTCCAGGTTCTTACTTGATTCCAATCAGCTCTCTTGCGATGACCACAGTGGAGTTATGCTACATTACATCATGTAAGCACAGACTCCATTATCTTTGTCTGTGTAAAAGCCAAATACTATGAAAAAAGAGGTGGATGTTGTAGTTTATTTTAAAATTAATGAAAATGTGTAAATGTCCATACAAAGTTCAGCAGGATCCAAGGTGTTTTCAAAATCCACATGCATAACAGATTTTCTAACTTTTCTTTCAGTTTGGACCTGAAAACTTAAGAGTGCTGGGGGAAAGATGGTTCTCACATTCCTTCCCACGAACAATATATTGAAGATCTAAAAGAACAACTTATCATTGTTCTAAACTGCTTAAGATAGCATAGTGGGATAGCTCTGGCCCACATCTTTCTTTGAACTCGTGAATGCTTTTAAGTATACAATTCTATTCCATTTTTTGGATTATTGTCAGTCATATTTCTCCAATGCATTCAGTAAGACTGAAATTTTAAATTAACTCAGAGAACTTAACGTGATCTCCAGTGTATGTCTGAGAAATATCTATAGTTATTCTGAAATACTGTGGTTTTCCACACTTTATCAGAAAGAAGAATTGCAAGGTGCAAATTTCTGCCTTCAGATATTTGATCTTTAATCGCATTTGAAATCTGTGACAGCTACTTTCACAGATCTGTATGAAAAGAAGAATTTGCTTGTAATACAGTATATATGTGAGGATTCCTAGCTTTCCGCTTTCAAGTGAGAGAGCTTCAATGGTAGTATGAGAATCAAGCTTTGCATGTGAAGTTTGGTGGAAGTTGTAGTTACATGCTGTTCTGCTAAAAAGTTCTCTGGAACTATTTATTATTTATATATTCTGAATTTATTTTTTAAATGTTTGCCTGACTGCACATAGAGTTGCTTATTTTAAAAATGTTGTGGTCGGTTGAAGCTAAAACGTGATTTTAGCTCAGAAATACACTGTCTAATTTTTCAGAATAGTTTTATATTCTTTATTTTTATGATGATGTATTAGAATATTCTAATTTTATAAATCATATTTTAAAATCAGTGATTTAGTTTTTTTCGCAGTGTTAAAAATTAGAATAGAAACCTCTGCGATTTTCCACCTTCAGAAAAGCAAACAAATTTCATCTTGCTCCTTAAAAATTGTTTAGAGAGAGAAAAATTATTATGGAAAGAGAGAGGAATTATGTAGGAACACTTCCTCAACATATCTTTTCAGATGACACATAAAGGATTGTTGTGGAATTGTATCTATGCACTCTTGCAAACTGATTAAACATTTCCTAAAGCCTACTGATGCACAAAGGATGGGGCTTATGGCTACTCAGGAAGATATTAGCTATGCAAACAAAGATTGAATTTCACAAAGGGGAGGACAGATGAATTGGCCTGACCAAACTGTGTATGTTAGTTAAATACTTACATAGATGTTGATTCTGGATTCCTTCTGTAGCACCATTTTCATACAAACCTACACATCTCATTTTTAGAGGCAGAAAAAAATAAGTTTAGAAAATGGTACAAATTCGCTTCTGGTATAATTCAGTCTACTTAAGTACTGTACACGTGAGCTGGCTTTGGCCGTGTTTGTCCTTCTGTATGATTTTCTGGAGCACTGAAGTGCAGTTCAGCTCTTGTTGGACAATGTGTGCCAACAACACCATGGAAGTGTGTGCTGATCTGTGCGTATGTGTAAATCTGCTGGTGGTCTGGAGTCTCAAGTAGGTGCAAGAGTCACAAAGAATTTTTAAGAATTTTCAAGAATTTCAAGAATTTTTTTCATACTGTTCAGCTGTTCTCTGACATTCCTTCTAGAAAATTGCTCTGGGCATTTTGTAATAATATATTTTTTAAAATATCAGTTTCATCAGGAAAGCATAATATTTTAATGAAGGAAACTGTCTGCAAAAAATTTAGACCTGTCATCAAAGGTAGAGACCAAGATTTTTAATCATCTCTGGTCAATGAATGCCAGATTCTTGATCCAGACTCTGAATTAAAAAGGGATTTTTAACTTCCATCAACCGTGCATTATTTTAAAAAAGAATAACTATATGCTGTCAGGCAGAACATATTCAAAGTATTTAGAAATTTTGTAAATACAGTCTAGTGGTCCAACAGCTGGGTAAGTGATAATACTTGGTCTTAGGGTGCACCTACAGTAGTGTTTTAGTTTGGATGAGAAGCACGCTTCTGATGTGAATCTTCAAGATATTCTTGCTTACTTCGGTGTGGTTATTGCCATGGAGCAGTCGTGGAGCTCATGAACTGAATCTCTTTGGGTGAAACTCAACAGAAGGATGTGTGCCAGGAGCACAACAGAAGTCCCCCAGGTGGAAATGGGCCGTCAGTCCATGGGACTGGTGTAGCGCTTGTGCAAATAAAACATTTCTGATGCTGGACAGTGAGGATATCCAGAACACTTTTCCTTTTCTGTGCTTTTTCTTCTCATAGAAAAACAAGTCCCCTAAACTGAATGGCTCTCTGGGCAATGGGAAACTTTTTTTTTGCAGATGTCCCAATATGCTGCCTTTGCCTTCTGGGTAGCTCAGGCACAGTCCTCCACATGATGGCTTGCATGAGCAAGCTTTTGATGTGAAGTGAATCAATGGGCTTCTTTGGGTAGCGATTGCAAGGCCTGTGTTCTTTTAGCAAAAGATAAAGAAATAACTAGCATAAGAGATCTCAAAATCAGTCAAAGGTAAATTATGTAAAACCTTATGTCTTTTCTTTCTTTTTACATAATATTCATGCTACTTTCCAAGAACCGCAGGTAATGAGAAACAGTATATTTTCATTGACTGTGCTTGATCAAGCTGCACTAAATGACATGTAAATTGTGCAAGAGATAAGATTGTAATCTTGTGTTCATCTCATAGGTAGAATAAGGACATGGATAAGTAGTTTCTTCATATGCTGCATTTACCAATAGAGAACAGAGCTTCACTGCGATAATGGGGCATCCAGCCAGGGTTAGGACTTCTCTGTTTAATATTCCTTTGTTTCATATCTCTTGCAACTTCTTCCCTAGGGAAGAGGTTGTGACTTTCTACATGCCCCTACAATGCCTTCTGTTACGAGCTCTTTCATTAACTTTAGGAACTTCTGGAGAAATAACTCATAATAGCATTAAACCTTCTAAGAAATAAAACAAAATAAGAGAATTTCTCAATAGCTGGGCATAATAGTAATAAGAGTTACCCAGATTACAACCATAGCTGGCTGAATGATGTCTGCTTGAAAATTTACTAAAATTCTACAGGTTTTCCCTCCTCTGTATTTTTTGTTAGCAGAACCAATTATCAGGGTAATAGGTTTTGAATAATTTTGAAAATAACGATATGCAGAACAACAGATGAAAGTGATTGCATGGAGGTGATGGCAGGCAACCATCTTTCTTCAAACCAGCTGTTTGTAGGATGGCTCCGTGGTGGTCCTGGCGTGGTGGACCCTGGCTGCTCTTTGTGTGGGAGAGCACACGTCTCTGCCTGGCTGCAGACTCCTCCTGCAGCTACGTGTGCATTGGCCTGTTCTGCTGCTTTGAGCTTCAGGCTGTGGTATATGCCTCGGGCTTACTACCCTAGGGATTTTTACTTTTCTCACATGCAGGAATTAGCCGGGAGCTTTCTCACCAGTAGCTTTCTTAGAGAAAAGGCATTCCATTTATTAGCCCAGATGTTCTGTAGATGGATTTAAGGTTATTTCTTGCTAGGATTTTTGCAATTCTCTGTAAATATCATTATTCTGACTGGTCCTGAATGTGCCTTTCAATCTCATCCCTAAAGAAAGTTGTCTGGTTTCACCGACTGCAGCTGGGGAGGGACCTCTTCTCCGTCAGGACCTCTCAGAGGGAGGGACCCACTGCTAGAGCAGATACACAGGCATGTCCATGCACTGACCTCTGCATGAAAAGGTTTCTGTCTCCCTGCTGCAGGCACACTGAGCGCAGCTCCTTGGGTGTGGAGAGCCCTTGCAGGCAGAGTCATGGCTGGGAGCTGGGGCTTGCAGAGCGAGAGATGCTCACCCAGAGAAGCACCCACCGAGAAGAGGTGTCTCTGTCTCCCTCTTGTAAATTACCTGTTTTAAAAGTCTCTTTCTTATTGCTCTTTCAGTTTTTTAAAAAAGCTATTAAGTGGCAGCACACTGGAGCTTCTGAAATCCTTTAATTTTTGTATTGTTGAGATGTCTGATTTTCATGATTTTCAATGTGCATGGATATGTGTGTGCTGACATGTGTCTCTGCTTCAACAGTTTGTAGGACTATTTGTTGATAATTGTTTTTTTTCAGCCTATTTTCTGAATTTATTTTTTGCTTACTGTGAGCTGGCATCAGGCGAATGTTTACCGGCGGCATGAAAGTGAAAATTTGTTTCACATTCATGAGAAATACTTCCTAGTATTTCAGTAAATACAGCTTTTGCTTTATGGTCAAAGCCTGTTTTTACTGCTCTTTCTACTTGTGGTTCTACAGATACAGCTTTTTTTTGTTACTGTCTTTAGCTTAGGTTTCAAAACTCCAAGTCTTCTGTTAGTTTAATTTAATTCTATTGCTTATTAATATAATTCTATTGCTTATTAATATACTGCATCTGCTAAAGGTTCATTGCTTTGGCTTTACATTAACCCCAGGTCTTCCATGTGCTCCACTGTCTTTTCTGCTCAATTAAAAATCCCTAAGATCACAGAATCACAGAATGGCAGGGGTTGGAAGGGACCTCTGGAGATCATCTAGTCCAGCCCCCTGCTCAAGCAGATTCACCCACAGCAGGTCGCACAGGGCTGCATCTAGACGGGTTTTGAATGTCTCCAGGGAAGGAGACTGCACAACCTCCCTGGGCAGCCTGTTCCAGTGCTCTCTCACCCTTAATGTAAAGAAGTTTTTCTTCTACTGGAGGATTTTCTAGATTTTCTGTGAATCCTGTATACCTGTGGTCTCCCACTACACCTGACAAATTGTTTAATGCTGTGTGTAAACTTCTGAAAACTTAGTGTATACTGGTGAAGGAACGGTATGTGTATTCTACATGCCAGACACGCCATAATCGATTTGTGTGAAGCTTTTCAGCTTCAGTGTATGGCATGTCTGTGCTAGTTCCAACACTGTAAATTTTCCCTCTATATTTTCTTAATTTCTTTGAAATATATTGTATTTTCCTCAGGGAAAATATTCACTGGGCTTCAGTAGTAATAATCCCATAGGGAAAAACATGTCAGACATTGAATTTCACTATTAAGAGTATGAAAAACAGTTTATGTAAAATAACAAATACAGTTGGGTAGTAGGGTCGTTTAGCTGTATCTGCATGTCTTTTCTCTAAGAATCACTCATTTTCCTATAGTTCCAAACTCACTGAGTTTTTTTGAAACTAGTATGGTTAGAGAAATACTGGCAGAAAGTCTGTGATGCAGCTGTGCTCAAGAGCATAAAATACTTCAGATTCTGTAAGGGAACTTTTTTAATATGTGATGCCCAGTTTTAGAAGGCATTTAGCATTGGAAAGGAGGACAGTAGGTTGCATTTAGTAAGCTCTTAAATGTTTGGATTCCTGTATAAGCACTCCTTTCATGTGCATTAGTTGAACCTCCTTATGAGAATGTAGTGAGCAGGTTTAGTGCTGCTGAAATGGGGAAGAAGCCCCATGCTGGGGATTAGGCTATGTGGTCAAAATTCAGTATCTCTTAAGTACACCTCGTGAATACTAAATTAAACTCAGGCAACATATTAAAGATGGTAAATTTCTGACCACGAGGATGGGCTTCCCCTCATCTAACTTGACTTATCTACAGGTCTAAGCCAGCTGCTTAAATGACCTTACAGTGGCAAAAATAGCTATTTTTGTCGTTCTAGGGGAGGTGTCTGGAATACATGAGCTCAGCCCCTGTGTGGTTCAGTCTCTCTCTCTCTGTTGATGGATGATAGAACCCGGATAGCAAGCCTGTATTAGATATGTAGCTCTCAGATGGATGAATCAGGGGAGATGTCCCACGAAAATGGTCAGGGGAGAGAAGCGGTTGTGATAGGAGCAAAAAATTTCAAAATAATACTTTTTTTTTAACATGCCTTCATGAAAAGTGGATTTTTCTCAACCACAACGCTGTGTAAATTTTTGGCACTGAACGTAGGATGTGACTAGTGAAAACAGGCCAAATGTATCACCAGAAAAAAACCTCAATTGTTTAGCATTAGCTGAGAAGTGTTACATTTGGCATATTTTTATATAAGCACCAAAGTTTTCTATTGTTGATCTCCTTAGCAAAGGGAGCCTCTTTTCAGTTAAAGAAGGGTCTGTATTAAAGCACACCAGCAGCTGCCAGTTAATCTTGTGTTCAGTTTCAGGGCAATCTCTGATAAGGAAGTAAAAACTCCAAAAAAACTTGTTGCCAAGGGTAACTCTGCTTTTTGACAGTGGAATGCTTTAGTAATACCAAAGACCCCAGTGTGAAAATACAAAGAGACTCCAGTTTAAGAGACTGATTGATTGAAAGCCAGAAGGGCAGCTTGTAGCCTTCAGTACCTAAATGAGGGCACTGATTTTTAACTTGAGTGATACCAGACAGTAACTGCTTGTTGTTCTCTGGCTTGAACTTTCACGTTTTGCTAAATGTGATAACTCTAGCAAATTGCATCATGCAGCCTGACATAAATAACGTTCTGTATTTTCCTGTGTGTTCCCCTGCAAAGCAATTTCAGCCTTGGTAAATTAGATTGGCAACCAAACGATCATCTTACGCTGCAGAGCTTGTAAGCTATCTGCCCTTTGATCTGGAGGGCTGTCTCTTCAGTGCAAGCCTGAATTGGCCCATTAGGCTTTGCAGTGTTAAAGACTCATATAACTGAACTGGCTGGAAATTAAGTTTCCCAAGCCAGTGTTTCAGGAAATAACAGAAATACTGTCTTCTCTCATATTTGGCTGAATTATTTCATATGTAAAATTATTTCATTATTTCATTCTGTGATCAAAGATGAAACTACCTATGACCACAGATTTTACTGTCACGTCAAACTTTATATTTTTTAGTGGAACTTATTTTGCGGTAGTCTTCTTCGTTTCACTTGTGAATCTTTACAGTAAGAATACTTAAACTATGCAGCTATTGCTGCACTATTTATTCCATACTTTGTATGCAAAAAATAATGTATTTAATTTCTGTCATCAGTAAACTTGAACATCTAGTTAATTTAATCCAGTTTCTTTCTTTTTTTTTTTTTTTTTTTTTAAATTAAAACAACTTCCATCTACTATGTCAATGTATTGAGTATGCCAGCACATGGTTGGAAAAAGTGTACTTTATGTGATTTTTCTAGTTAAATGAAAGTCAGAAGTTATGTAATTTCTAGTTACATACAGGTGTTGGATGTCAGGAGCCTTAACTTAAAATATATAACCAATGGTGAGCATTGGAGAAGGGAAGGTTACAATTTTTGTGAAGCTGAGTTTCATCTCCCAATTCTGGGATGATTTGTGGAGTGAACTTCAGGAGAGAATTGCTATTGATTAACTCCATGTTGTCTTGTACCGTGTCTTTGTTTCTTCTTCCTCATCCTTAGCTTTGTGTATGGTTTTAGCCTGTGATTAAGTAGTGCGCTGAAAAGATAAGAAAATTGTGTCTAGGAATTGTCTGCAGCCAACCAATCAACACTTCTTATGACAGCAGGCAATAAAATATTTTAGAGTGGAATTGGGCCTTACATGAGCAATTATAAAGCATCTTCCTTGCAAATACCAGAACGGCAGGTTCATAACTAGTAAAATCTGACTTGATGGGGCTTGCATGCTGTGAGGTGTCTGGACGGATCACAGAACAAATCTGCCTTGGTCCTACGAGCATCTTGGCATTGCTTCTTAAGATCAACTTTCTAATTCAGACAAGTCACACAGTAGCAGCATCTTAAGCACATTTTCTGTAGGGCCTTATTTAATTGCTCCAATGTCATTTAAATGGAGAAGAAATTTCATTTCTGATCTAACTGTTTCTCTTCAGTGTCGACCTCTCACTCTGCAACCTCAGCATCAGCTATTTGGTTTATTTCTCAGAGAACGATGTTGTGACACCCTCTCCATCTCTGCTTCCATTTGCAATGCACTGTAGTCGCAGCTATGTCCAGAGCATAGATTCATTGGCTCCCAAGGTAAAATAGAAAGAAAGAACATTAATAGCAGTGGAAAACCAGGTAGACAATAGTCAGACAGTACCACACCACCACATCCATACATAGTATACGTGACATCAAAATCTACACAGATGACAACTGAACCACGGGTAGATGGTGAATAGTTTCTCTTTGCACCAACACTGAAGTGAAGTTTTACCTGGTATGAAAATAATTTACTAAAATACCCAAAAAAAACCCCAAACCCAAAACACGCTAACCTGAGAAAATATAAGTATCTAAGAAAATTATTATAAGCTGCAAACTAAGTCTCCTTTCTCCATCCCCTTATTTCAGTGACCTACCTGTTAAGTTGCTTGGACAGGAACTGTGTCTTTCTGTTTCATGAAGTGCCAGTTACAGTTTTAGTTTCTAGAGAATTAACATAGTGTAATTTTAATACAGTATTCTCAAGTGACTTCAAAAGAACCATGCCATCTGAAAATGGCCCTTGTTGTGTGATTTCGTGAGGGGTGTTGGAGCCCTACACAAGGCTATGTGTAGGGCTAACTCTGTTAGATCTCAGAATCTAACTCTGGGTGAGAAAATGTGGAAAACATAGTATTAATGTAGGCATTACGTGACTGCACTTGTTTTGTAAGCTGTCTCATGTTTGTATGATAAACCTGCAGATATAAATTTTTAGAAGATTATGAGCAATAGTTGCTGAGATTTGTTCTGCTGACTCAGGAGGCTGTGTCATGTCAAAATCATGAGCCATGTGGTTATTTTATTCCATGCTTTCCCTTCAGCAAACCTTAGATGCCAGAGCATCCAGGTTGGTGACTCCTGTAGAAGCTCAGTGTCCAAATGCCTAAGGTCTCTCTCGTGTGTGTTCCCTTTTGGTAGTCCTTCACAGAATTCAGCATTTTCTTGTCAGAAAACCTGTTTCCTAACAGTATACCCCAGTAGCTGTAAAACAAGAAATGGACATGCTGTAAATTATCACGTGCTCTGTCTTCAGGTAAAGCTGCACATTCACTACCAAGTAGGAAGAGAAAAAGTATGGTGTTGTTAAGATATACCATCACAGGGAACGTCTTGCAGTCATACAATAGAATCAAAACCTCTTCCATTGCCATCTTCAAGAAATAGATAGACATCGCTGTGCATGAATGGTGATTTAATGAACAAAAGGGAGTACCTTCATTGACTTTATTATTTATACTATTCAAATCATATGTTCCTCTTGAATAAATATAAACTCTTTATGTATATCCATTTTGGCTTTAGATCTGAAACATATTTGCTTACATATTACTTTATTATGATATTGTTTTCACAAGAAAGTAACGATGTTGCTGATTAATTGCTGATTAATTCTGCCTGGAGTGTGTCAACTGTGCTGAGAGACTACGGCTGTACTGAATACCGCAACCACTCTGCTGGTGTTTCTGCTGCTTAAGAGTGCAGTAAGTGTATTGCCAGGAAGTGTAACTAAATGAAACATGTTTTTTCTTGTCCTGAGTCTTTTATCAGATTGCTCCTCAGGGTTATACTTTTCAACTGTTACTAAATGCCTTATCTTAAATCTTCAGACATACCTCAGTCAGAAGCAACGTTTTATGAAAGTTTCTTTGAGGTATACTTCTGGATTTAGTCTAAATTACTGCGTGCCTTTAAAGTCTAAAACTGTTTATGAGTGGTGGAGTTCCAGGCGATTAATTAGAAATAAGAATTTAGGAATGGATTTGATGGCAGAGAGAACAAGAAGCCCTAAACCCATCTCTAGTTCTCAGTTTTAAATATTTGGGTTTATTTGTTGATATGGTGTTTGATTCCTCTTTCCTAATTAAAATATTTACATTATTCTACACACTGACCTATAGAAATCTGGGACAGTGTAATCAGTAGCAGTAATATGTGTGGACAGAAGGGTTTGTGTGAATTTACGTATATTGCCTCCTCTCCAAGCGAACAGCACAGCAACAGTAACTTTTACCTGAAAGTATGTATTCTTTCCCAGTAAAAATTCTTCAGCTTAAAACAGAGATATGGTAATTACATCTTAATGCGGTATACTGATAACACTTAAATAAGAACCTTCATTGAACAACACAGTCACTGAGTAAACAAATCCTTTCTTCTTTACACTAAGAACAGGAAATATCTGTGCTTTGAATAAGGTTTTCCATTGATGTGGTAAGGACTTTTTCTCCACAGTGATGTTAGAATTTTTGTTATGTGTTTTAAAATACACCCCAAACCAGTTAAACCCAAATGCCAACAATATAGCTTAAATAAATAAATAAGTCAGCACTGTTATTTCAACTTGGGATTGTGTCTTGTATTTGAATCTCTCTTTGGGAAAAAAAAAACCCTCCACGCATATTAAGGATGAATCATGCAAATTTCAATGCCTTAAGTTGCACAGAACCTCTATTTTTGGTCTGTAAAATTTCCATCCTCCAAGGAAACATTACCTAATCACATTATGAGGTTGGGGGTGGGGATGATTGCTGTTGCCTGGGCCTTTTTTTCATCTCCATCTCTTTTTTTTTTTTTTTAATTAAAATATAAGAATTAAGATATGTCACTAACTACACAGGTTATATTTTCCTCTAGCTGGAAGATGTGAAAAACGTGTATGAAAATAATTGAAGGACAATTCAGGTTAAACAGAAATGCTCGCTGTTGTACATAGATGACCATTGGTGAACTAGAAACGGTGGCTTTGCTCTGCCTTCCGCAATTCTCTCACCAAAATATACCACTTTCTAAGTAAGCAGCACAGTATAAACTCAGAAGTGCTTGGGACAGACAGCGATCTAAAGGGCTTTGTTAGTAATGATGACTGAATTTAGGGTCTGGATTGTGCAGCCGAAAACAGAAATGAGCACTTAGCTGTGTACATGCAAATGATCCCGCTGATCTCAGGAAAGATTATGGCAGCTACTCCGTGCTAGACTGCAGATGGTTGCTCATTGGAGGTATCTCTTTCAGCTCTAACTATTCTGTGGCATTAATTTAATGCTTTCTGACAGACGGGGTGGGGTGGGGGCGCTTGGAGGGTGGTCCCTGCCTGACCTCTGGATTCTTGAACTCCCGGCTGAAAGTCTGCAGCAGATTAGTGTCCCAGATGTGATGCTGGCCTAGGCAGGCTTTTCTACTGACATGAGATATCTGTTAGGTTGTTAGGGTTAAAATCCCGGTCTGCCCCGGAGCCATGGGTTTAAATCTACCCCAGCTCATAGGCATATTTCCAGCTCTTGAGTTTTTGCTCAGCACACCTCTGGGTTGTGTGCAAGAAGCAATGTTAGGTGGCAAATGACTGACATTTTTCTTTCAGAACAGTTATATGAAAATAAAACCATATTATTATTATTAAGTTTTTTCTGGAATACATGGAGCTTTTTTGCTGAAAAAGACACAACTTTATTAAGCCAAGTATTCTAAGCAGCTTTTCTGAAGAAAAATCTGAAACCTTAATAGAGATGTTTTAGACAAATATTTGTTCATTCCACAACTACACTCTTGGAAAGAAAAAAAAAAAAAACACACAGAAAAAATCTTGATGATTCCTAATAAGAAAACATCATGTCTACCTTTGAAGAACTTTTCTGTCAGACAAATGTTTGAATGTGTGTACATGGTACACATTTGTGAAAGAAGTACAAAGACCAGAGTAATCAGTAAGAAGGTAACAGTTCTTCCTGAGGGTGAATATAGAAAGCAGAGACCCTATAACTTGGTCTTCTGCTACAAAAACTCTCTCAGATAAACTCAGCCAGTACTCAGTTTCACAACTATCACTTTTTGGTCTGAGTTAATCAGAGACTTGTCAAGCTTATATAAATAAAATAAACAACCACGGGCTAGAAACTCTCTTAGATGCAGCAGTGCTAGAACAAAAATCTTGTGTCAAATTTTTGCTCTCAATTTTAAGACTGTAAAATAATGTTTTTTCCCTGTGTCACCACCGGCTACATACATGAGGTGTTGTGTAAGGCTGTGGCCTTATTCAGAGTCATTTATATGGCAATATACTACCCCATTGTGTCTTTAAAATGTAAAATTAATTTGACACTACCTTTTAAGCCGGAAAAAATAAAATCATATTTTTCATTGACATTCCAGTGTAGAAGCATCACTGCAACAAGATCAAAAACCTGTTGCCATTTTCATATATAAAAATAAAGTCGGCTTTTTGTTTTCTGACATTCAGTGGGCTATATTTTCTAGCAGGGACACTATGGGGAGACTATGGGTATAGTTTACTAACTTTCATCATTTGCACAAACAGATGTGAAGAACAAACCACAGCTGCTAACATCAAAGAAAGCAAAGCAAATAAAAAGGGAAAAAACCAGGAATAAGCAAGAAAGAGATATTTTTTCCTTGTAGGGAATCTTAACTTCTTGGACCATTTGAGCTGTTTGCATTTTCTTCCTGTTTAATACATTGTACATTAGTATCTTGATCCTGCTTATCAGCAGCTTGAGATGTAAGGCTCTATTATGTTACAATGCTGGCTTGTTTTTTTTTAAGAAATGACATGTGGTATGTTCAATTTGTGCAGCAGGTAAAGGAATAATAGGAAATAGAGAAGAGAGGAAGGAAAATTAAAGCTGAGTAACCCATCACTGGCAGATATAAGCATTTTGTTTGTTCATGTGATGTCAGCTTGTTGACTGGAATAGGGCTTCTGTTAATTTAAGAGGTGGAAAGCACACATCTTATCTGTTTCATCTTGATAATAAATTGAAAATTTGTTATTTTATATTCTTTAAAAGTCAGTATTTTCAGAAGTGCTAAGGTATTCAGTATGATGAAAGGAGCTCTGTAAAGCCTCTCAACCTGCCCAACAAGTATAGGTCATGCTATCCAAACACCATAACCGTAACCCATACTTTTGGTTGCAGAAGGCAGTGTCTTAATTTCGCATTTGAATGTGGTTTATTTAAAATGCTTCTTTCTTTGGAAACCTGATTGATGTGGTAGGGGATTATAGTACATCTGTTATTTTTTACCTCTGCTAGTGGGAGTCAGATAGGTTCATGTATGTCAGTGTACTTGTTTAGAAAGGTCTTTCACCCAGGCTTTCAAGGAAGGTAGAGAGGATGCAGAAAGCAAATCATCATGAATAATAAACCAGGAGCTTCTTTCTGAAGGTTTCATGAAAAGCAGGAAAGATTGTGTCTTGCTGCATGCACTTACTTTTTGCAGGCCCAAACGCTTTGGGCATTTTGATGTAGGGTGAATATAGGGCTTTTGTTCTCTGAGCCTCTGGCAGTTAGGAAATGTCAAGCAGAAAATGCACTTTGCCTGCAGGGGAAGAAGTCACCGAGGTGCGCCGGTGGTGCAGTATCTCTGCAGGCTTATTCACAACATGGCAAAGAGATGAATCCTGACAGCTGGGTCTTCCTTGCATGTCAGCAATAGTGAAAGCACCACAGATGAGCCTCAAAAAATGAGGTAAAATAGGGAAAACAGGTAGTTATGTTCATGTTCCCTTTCAGCCTCTTTTTTGACTCCATTGGCTAACAAGAGGTAGGTAGGAATTAGCATGGAAAGGGGAAGGAACTATGTTTCAAAATCACAGATTTCCTCACAAATATTGAAAGTGAAAGGCGGATTCCCATTTTCGCTGCAACCCATCTAAATTACTCAGTTATTGGTGGCTGAAAGTGTCATTTGAGGGTCCCCTTACACTATGAGAACACAGTAAACAAGGCTGTGTGTAAATAAGAATCCAAATAAAAATGAATTGTTCACTTAAATCTGCAGTTTATTGACTAATACGTATTGTGCCTATTTTCATCACTTTTTTTTTCTGTATTTCACTCCTTTGCACCAATTTACTGCAGTAAATTATTATCTTTTCGTAAGTATTCTAAGAGTTGCACTGTTTCCTGATACAAATTAACAAGACAGTCATGGTGACTTTTTAGGGTTGGTCCACTGTTATTGTGACTGGAATCCTGCAAAAGTAGACCTTAGCTTAGCTTGGCTTTCCGTTGTGTAATTTGGGGATTAAAGACTATTGAAGAACCAAAAACTTTATGCTTAAAAAATTAAAAAACTTGGAAACTTTGAATGTGTGCATTAAATTGTCCATGTTTTAAAAATGAATGCCTATAGTTAGGGATCAAGACTGATAAAGATCTGTTAAAATAGGAATAACCTTGTAGGAGATGGGCCCTGCAAATTGTATTATCGTTCATTGAGGCTGCAAGTACTCTGGAAACCACCCTGATCTAGATATTTAATTGTAGATACCTGCTCTAGCAACTTATTTTACACCTGGGACTACTTATGCATTAAGTGATTTGCTGAATTTGGCCCCATATTAGAGAAACTCAGTCATTGTTCATCATTGTGTATAAGGCTGGCCAGAAAACAAGAATTTTGTTTATTTGAAAAAAAAAAAACCAAGGTTTTGGAATTTCTTTTCAGCTTGGAGCAAACTAAGCTGTACAGATGCTCTTTGTGGAAAGTGAAAGAGGAAGAGAGAGGAAGCCTAAACTGACTTACTCTGTAAGCTAAAATAGTAAATGGCTGAATAAATAGAGCAGCATTCACCTGGGATGAGAATCCCTGCAAATAATCACTACAATAGAGAATGAGATTGTATTTTTTAATTTTCTTTTTGCTGAAGTTATTGTAGTAAGTAAATACAGTTAGCTATTCATTGGATCAGAGAAAGGAAACACAACACGTCTAGGGGGTCTGCTCCTCTTCCTTCTCTCATTACAATCAGAAATAATGCTGTGAGCCTTAGGGAGCTGGCCATTAAAATATTTCCATACATTTCTGGGAAATGAACAATTTGTGATTAATGAGATTTTGCAAGTTTTTTTTGTTGATAGTTTTTTGACCACTCCTAATAGTTTCTTTTTTTCTCTATTTGTTTAAAAGGGGAGAGAGAAAGGTGGCACCTCTTTAACCAAGTTGTAATAAAAATGTGTAAAATGTGTAACTTTGCTGCTGCTTTTCATTATTTATTTGTGCAACTGAAGAATGTGAGTTTTCCTACAAGATGCATCAGAAAGATGCTTAAGGATTTATTCTACTTTTTTTTCTTCACTAAAGAAAGCTGAACAAAACTACTTTTTGAAGTGCTGTTGTTGTTTAGGTAACTGACACTAAAACCCGATGACAGGATGTGAGTTTCTAATTTTGGTGATGTCCCATTGTTTTGAGGGGAAGTTGGTTTTGAAGTAGTGATTGTAAGCACAGCAGGTGCTGGGATCTTGTAGCAGCAGGCAGAACTATCACATGTTGGGACAAAGATACTCTTTTTTCTTGATAGATACAGGGATAATATTCCTATAACCATTTCCCTGACTAACCTACACGTTATGTGCAGCTCTATACTGCTATTTAATGTATAGACTGCCATGATATGAATGTGGTTTTGGTTCTGCAGTATTTGGATAATATGCAAGTATATGACGGAGCAGAGGGAAGAAGCAACATCGGGCTGAAATGGATTTCTGAATCCTTGTCAGTCAGTCTGATATATTTGGGAATAAATTCTTATCTGATGAGAAAACTCTATCTATCTCCTTCAAAAATAACGCTTTATTTCTATAGTACAGTAACTCATGATAATGGTAACGCTAACTGAAATAAGGATTATCCGAGAACAGTACAGAGGATCTCTAATGAAGTATTTCAGTCTTGCCTTCAGAACAAAACTTTGGTGCATCCATGCAAATTGGCATCCTTCCATTGACTTCTAAGTGCAGTGAAGTGGGTGGTTTAGGGTTGTGCACTTCTTGGACAGACATGCAGGTACTCGGCAGCAGCTGGACTCCCCAAGAGCCCAACTTCAATGGTATTTTGCAAATTCATATCAACAAGGGTGGTCTTGATATGCACAGGCTCTTGTTGCTTCTTCCTGCCCTTCCTCTTTTGTAATTGGTTTAGTGGTTTGAACGAAGTGCAGAGAGATAAATTCCTGGTAACAATATTGTGCTGACTATATTTTAGTAATCTAATAAACTCTTCTTGCTTACCCTGTTCTGGTCCTCTGGTATCTGGGGTTCATGTGCTTGCAAAACAAATGGATGCAAAGTTAGGATGTATATACATTTTTTGGCTGTTTAAAATAACTTCTCTTTCCTAATATTAAAAGGCAATGCTGCATGGCACCCTCCATCTTAAGAGTCATATTGCCAAAGCTTTACTTTTCTTGTGAAAACATTGATGTTTGTCTTATTCAACTTGAAGGTAGATATGATAGAACGGGATGCAGTCTTTGAAAGCAAAAGCAAGGGGAAAACTCCTTTCATTTTAGTTTTAATACTGTTTTCCATATGGTGATATTTTGTAGAACATGATCTTTCTGAAAAGCAAAATAATTTTTTTCAGAGGTACTGATGTTTGCCTCAGGGATGTCATCTCTGACAGAGATGATTTAACACCATCCATCCAAATAGAAAGTGAACACTGGTATATGGGAATGAAATCGTTTCAGCCTACCCTGAAGACTGGTGGTCAAATTATACTGGGGGCACCCGAGCACCCCTGAGAGCCCTCCAGCTGATCACTACCATAAACGGGCTGGAGCGCCCGACCTCTCAGGAATGACTTCATGTTAATAAAGTCTTTACAACTGAACAGATTGTAAAATAATTCTAGTTTCTTGTAGATGTCAAGAAAATGTGAAAGTCTATCTTGAGTTGGTGAGGAATGTGGGGTATACCTCCAGGCTCACCCTAGATGTACAGAAACTATGGGCAACTCTAGTTTGAACTAGTTACAGAAAAGGCAGAAACAGGGATGAAAAGTTCTGAGCAGTTCAGATACCAGCTGGTTTATATCATCTTCATGCTGGAATGTGGATAAACAAGATTGAACAGGGAGAAAGACAAGTGACAGTGCAAGACTGGGGTGGGAGAAGAGAGAACAAGACAGATGGCAACAGAGGTTTCAGTAAGACACAGAATTTTCTTCCTATCCCCCGTAGATGCACCTGGGCAATGAAGTTTTCAATGCTTGGGGTGGCAGAGTGCTGAAGTAACATCTCAACCTAACTACAATCTAATGTCAAGTCTCCTCTACTAAAATAAATGCACCATGTAATTTTTAGTTCTGTCTGCATACCTGCATTGAAATAGTCACATTTGAGATGTCTTTTCTTTCTTTTTCATTTTAACATTGACAGGTTGAACCATTGATCCAGAAAGGCCATGAGAATCTGGTGCACCATATTCTGCTCTACCAGTGCAGCAGCAATTTGAACGACAGTGTGCTGGACTATGGCCACGAGTGTTACCACCCCAACATGCCAGACTCCTTTCTCACATGTGAGACGGTCATTTTTGCTTGGGCCATTGGAGGAGAGGTAGGATGAATGACTGTCTAGCATGGTTCATCAATGGGGGTTTAGGAGAGTCTGTATCATAATGAAGCTTCTTCCTGATAGATTAAGAATAATCTAATAATAAATTAATAATCCTAATGATTACTTATCTGTCTGTTTTTGAGGGTACACAGTCACAATCCCTAAATACCTCACCAGTAAGTTCTCAACTTCTCATTGGCCTTTTAAGTACGAAATGCAATGATCAACCTGAGGGACAAGCTAAAAGTAATGAAAATAGTATAGAGAGAGTTGATGCCTTAAGGGAAGAAAGATGGCTTGGGAGCATGGAAGTCTGTCGCTGTATCAACTTGTCCCATCTGATATGGAAATATACTGCCTCCAGCAATGACCAGTGTCTGCTACTTGTGGAGAATGACAGAAAAGCAGTCTCTCTAGGTGACTACATAAAAGACATGTAGGCAAGACTTTCCAAATGAAGTTAGAGATTTAATTCATTTTGTACCTCACCCGGACCTAGTTACAGCATTGCCCCATTCAGGCATGTCATTCATGTTTCCTACCCAGCCCAAAGGGGCTTCATTTCAGTGTAGGAGTGATCCTGTGTGAGTGTAGAGCCAGCACAAGGACCACTTTGCTCATGGCAATGGGGCGTATCTACAGAAAACACAGTCTCTGATGCCATGTTGACCCCAGGCTGTGTTTTTGGCTTATTTCATATGTTAATTTAGGCTGTGGTTAATTCTTTCAGCTGACATAAGGCAGCTTTACTGTCAAAAGAATCCCACCCCTTCTTTACCCCTTAATTCACTGTGGGCCCACACAAACGATGGTGTGGGCACAGAGAGGGAGTAGGGTGATGATAGTTTCTGGAGCCTTCGTTTGCCAGCCTGCAGTCCAAAATTGTCTTGGAGTGCTGCAGTGTGAGGAAGCCAGAGCTGCTACATGGAGCCATCAAAAGAAGTTTAATCCACTATAAACATTATCCCTGATGTGTGTTTTGTGCATTTTTGCCATCAGCTATGCTCTGACCTAGTATTTGTACTTTCAACTGTCTTAATCTAAGTGAAATAAAAAACTCATATAAATAAGTTATCATTTGACAAGAACTATGGAGGCTTTTGCAAGGATGATCCTGTTGTTAAAGATCTGTAGAGAGGAATCTGACAGATCTGGGTTACATTCAGGTTTACTGGAGTACTCACTTCACTCTTTACTCTTATGTAGAATGGAGGTGATAATATTTATTACTATATACCACAGTTAATTCATTAATGTCCATCAAGTGTCAGAAATTTGGTGTCTCAAATTGCAAATTTCAGAAAGTCAGAATCTCAACATATTAAAATATTAGCTATATACTATAAAATGTTGCAGATTAATTCCCATAAATGTGAATTTGGTAAATGAGTTCACTTAGAAGATACTGGCATTTCAGTTTGAATCAGGAGTGAGCTTTTGAAGTAAATCTCCCAGTTACTTACCAAACTCTGTTTATTATTACAAGTGGCTTGAGAACTTGCACAGCCTCTTTTGGGATGAAGTTAAACTGAATGTGCAGGGGTGAACCCAGCACCTACCAACAATAAATGGAGTTCAGTGCATGGGGTCTGACCAGAGCTTGTCCAAAGGAGCAACATTTGGGGGCGGTGGGTCCAGCATAAGCCATTGCACTGTACAGAGCTATTTCTTTTGCACTGCGTGGCTTGCCAATGTAACTGTAGCCATGAAGATCACCTTTGTTGTTCAAATAATTTTACTTAGAATGCAGTGATTTGTACAGGAAAAACAATCTAATTACATACAACCTCAGTATTCCCTGGAAATTACTGCTTTTAGAAGTTGGGGACATTTAAAATGTAGATTCACTTTTTTCTAAGGGTTTTATTACTAGACTAACTGCTTGATGTTGCAATGTTTATACATTTGAAATAGTATTTTTCTTTTCCGTTTAAGCACTAAATACGGGAGAAATAATCATAAGATCATAAGATAATGCAGGCTGGAAGGGACCTCGGGAATTCTCTAGTCCAGCCTCCCACTCAAAGCAGGGTCAGTGGTGAGGTCAGACCAGTTTGCTCAGGGCTTTATCCTCTAGCATGCATAGGATCTAGTATTGTATATTGATATAGTTATTTAGAGCATTGAATATATAATAAATGTATTGTACCAAAACACCATGTTCAGAAGTTAATGTTGTAAATTTTAGCATTAATTTGATTGTATCATTGCAAAAAAAAAGTTCGTGTATTTATAAAAAGAAATTAACTCTTAACCACGACAAAAATACCTTAACTCTGTATGTATGTGTTGATTTCCAGGGCTTCACTTACCCTCCTCACGTTGGCTTATCCATTGGCACAGCAGCTGACCCACAGTTCGTTCTTATGGAGGTGCATTATGACAATCCATCATACACAGAAGGTTTGTACCCTCACACTCTTTAAAACATGCAAGGTTAGAAAATGCACTAGACACAAGTGCTTGTTATTGCATTGCACAGCAAATATAGCAAATACAAAGCTGAGGTTTATTTTTGCCTCCTCAATAGTTCCAGGTTCACAGTGTTTTTCTTGCTGCACTCAAAAGTTTAACCTAAAGTCAGCAGGAGATTTAGATATACAAAGAACTGTGGACCAGGTGAATACATCTCTTTTTATCACTACATACTTCGTATTAGCTCTCTCTCCTTTCCTTTCTCTGTGAAATTCAATCAGACTGAGAGAGAGCAGCACAGCACCCAGACTGTGAGACAGAAACACAGGGAATGAGCCATTTATTTTTTTTTTTTTAGTTTTTATTTTTTTTTAAGACATCTACCTGAACCTTGGGCAGTTTCTGAAGGTGAAGTATAGACTCAAGTTGCTAGATCATTCACTGGGTGAAAGCAGTTTATCTCAAAAGATAAGGTTTTCATTTATAATGGTGGTGTTTTAATCTTCTTTCTAAAATTCACTTACATTTAGAAGAAGCAAAAGAAAGAAACCAGGGAGCCCCAGAAAATCTAGGGAACTTTGAAGCTGGCTTTTGGAAAGATACTTTTTTGTTCTGAAACAATAGTTTATTGGACTAGTGTATCTGAGAATATTCTAGTGATTGCTGTATATGAACTGAGTAAAATCCAGTACAGCACAGTGTTCCAGCCTTTCTTTACACCCCTATGTGTTAAAATAAAATCCTTTGTGTGGGTTACAATGTTCTGCCTTACTGTTATTCCCCCTCTTTCTGTTGTACTAGATGAACTATCTCAAAATAATTTTATTTAATGACAGACTCTCTCCCTTTAACATGCATATTTGCATGGCATACAGTAAACTTCATTTGCATTCTTGATGTTGCGTGTTTTTACATCAAATGTTACCTGAAAGCCTGAGAAGTTGCATGCAGAAAAGCTCTTTCCGAATTGGTTCTGTCCCCAGATTCACTATTTTATTTTAATCGACTGTGCTGTATGATACCGTTGTTTTAGTTCAAGTGGCACATGCAAAATACTTTGTTTCCTTTTTAAGCAATGGGGACAATTTTGCCTCGCTGGGTCAGTCCGAGGTGAACACAGGGTCTCACGAAAGACCTGGGAAAATTCAGGCAGTGTAGGCAGAGCAAGGTGTCTGTAATCCAGGTCATGTTTCTTTCCTCCTTGACAAAATACATGGTATAAGATCGTGCCAGAAGTGTGAGGGGGTAGACCTGAGTGCTCCCACTGCTTTGGGTGGGGGCACCCAACCTGCCACTGGATCACATTTGTTTTCCCATTTGGGGATCTGCATTTTCCCAGCTTGGGTCTTGCAGTTAAAGGCCGCATTGTTAGCCCCACGTTGTGATCTGGGGTAATGTTTTCCTAACATTAGTGACTCAGATTGGTAGTCAGAGTTGGCTCCCAGTTAGACTCAAAAATGCTTGAGTGACTCAGATTGGTAGTCAGAGTTGGCTCCCAGTTAGACTCAAAAATGCTTGAGCTCTCCTAGCTTGGCTGGTTTTGAATGTTTCTGTTTCTGAAATCCTTAACATTCACTTTTAATTAGAAAGGTGACCTTTTTTGAGGTTGTTTATCAAAATCTCTTACATATTATAAAAATTTCTGGCATTTAGGTGTTAGCAACAAGCTTGAAGGGGAAATACCACAAAGGAAAAATTCAAGTTGATGAAATTGTACAAAGAGTTTCAGAAAAGGAATGAGTATGGATTCCCAAACACTTTAAAGTTGGGATGTTTTGGGACAGTATATATCACCTGAAACATCATGATTTGTATATTGCAGAATGTCTCATAGTTGATCACCACTCTTAATTGGCTATGCATAGTTCATATCCTTTGTTCCCTAATAATTATATACTACTCCATCTTAGGTATTTTAGAGACTGGGTAACTTAGTCCCTTCTCTGTCCCCCTGTTATTTGCTTATCTTAAAATAGCCTGCTGATTTCATATTGATGTAAAATTTGGGTTCAGGCGCTGTCTGTTATGTTTTTTACAAGACTAACATAGGTCACTAGGAAGCCTCTTACCTTCTATGAGATACTTGGTATGTTTTCTGCATTTTTAATTTTCAAAATTGAAATTCAAAAAGGGACCGTAAAGAAGGTAACAGACAAACTAACAGAATGTAGGGCATGTGCAACACAAATTAATCTTTTTTTTTTTTTTGCTTATATCTTGCCTAATAAAAATAGCTAATAGAAGAGGAATAATTATAAGCATTTAGATGATGGAGGCAACATAAATTATGAATAGATACACAAACAAGTACATATGGCTAAACACGTATGTGAACAAAATAAATTCGTATAATTTTGACTCTTAAAAGCTCAACCTTTTCACAACAGGCTTTTGTTCTTTTAACTGCTTTTTGAACTCAAAAGAAGTCCTTGAGTGAGCGCAGCATTAAAATCCTCTACAGTTCTCTTGTCTACTTTACTAAACGTGATGGTATTTTCATCAAGTTTGGGATTTAGGAAGCCAATTTTCATGTTTAGTTCATGCTCTCTTAATTGAGGAGATCGTAAAAGGGATGTATTTGGTCGTCTGAGGCATGCTGCAATGTGACAGGGAATCCAAAACAAAGGATTAATATAGTTAATGGTAGGGCTCAAGGTGAAGGAATAGATAAATTCACAAGTAGAAGGCAACACATGGCTTGAAAATTTTAAAGAAAAAGGAACAAAACAACTTTAAGCTGTACTTTAAATATTTCATTTGAAAATCATACATGGAACCTTTTGAGGTCTTATTATTTCCTTGTACTCTTTGCTCTGCATGTAATCTAACTACTTTTCTCTGAGGTCCATATTGGATAACTTAGCGGAAGGGACACGAGGGCTACGGACAGCACATATTTTTCATTCCCATCTGAACACCACAGATATCAAGATACCATGTTTAACAACCCTCCTGTGGGCTGCCCCTATTTATTACTTCCTGCATATGGTTTGACTCATTTCCAGGTTATTGAGGTTGATTCCTCAATTTTCATGTAGAAAACTTAGGAAAAGCCTTGAAAAACATGAAATAATTGGATTTTTTTTTTTCTTTAAAATACTGATTTACAGCCACAGCTGTCTGTGTTCTTTTGTTGCAGGCTTGATAGATAACTCTGGTCTGAGGCTAATTTATACTCCGGTTTTAAGGAAATACGATGCTGGGGTTATTGAAGCCGGTCTTTGGGTCAGCCTCTTTCACAATATCCCACCGGGCATGCCTGAATTTGTGTCAGAGGGTCACTGCACGCTGGAATGTCTGGAAGAGGTATGTCTCCTGCCTGAATCCATTGGTTTTCATTCTTAGAAATATTTTTGGACAGCCACTTTAATTTCTTGGGAAGATTGATAGTTGGCAGTTAAAGACATGCGAGCAAAGGCATCTGCTACATGTTGCCCTCCAGAACGTTGAGTCTTTTTGATCTAGATATTTGGGGTGCTCAGTATTCAGGCTGCTTTACTGGCATGAGTAATACTGGTTGACACGGTGCTTGTGATGTTTTAATTGTGTGTTCAATGTATAAGCATACATTGCTTTCCATGGCAAAGCTATTAATAGCCTGGAACAGCTAGCTCAGAAAAAATGTTGAGAGAGACTAATTAAGATCTGTGCATGTGCAGAAGGCTTCTAATGGTGAAGTAAAAGCCTGAAAGGTATTCTTAGACCAACCACAGAAACTAAAGACCTGAAAGTTTTGTTGTATGGTCCAAAGTACAAAATTATGCGTTCATTAAACACTTGGTTTCATTAGGATGATTTAAATATCTCTACAGATAATTGAAGCATTGTCTAAAACCTGTGATTAATGTATCATGGGAGATACCCATATACTTTTTCATTTATAGAGAAAGGTTGAATCAATGTTTATTATGATGTGGTTTAGAGTGAAGGGAAAATCAGATATGGACTTTAGATTTATTCTTGGAGTTGTTAAATGTTGCATATTGTCATAGCATTTTGCAGCCCAAAACTACTTGAGTAATCTATTATCATAAGGTTTCTGACCTTAAGGCTGCACTTGAAACATATTGCGATAACAGATTATTTCTAGTTTGCGCTCTAAGAAAGACTTGAAGTTTAGCATATCGGAAGTTTGGATCTGTAGATCTCAGCTAGAATGGGAGTGATGTCAGATATGTATCAATTTGGAAAAGGTAATTTTAAAATGTTTTCGGCTTGGAGAAAAGTTTCTTATGTAAATTTACAGTATTTCACTACCAGTTGACTTGAAGATGGAAAGTAAAGCATAGTATAACCACAGCCTCTTAATTTAAGTGCTTCTTTTAGCATGATATTGATGATAACATCATTCATAACTGCATAGACATCCTTTTTCACAATAAACATCCACATTCATCAGTACTGACCGTTAGCACTAAAATAATGTCCAGATTTTACTATCATTCCCTTGGAAGTCTTAATCTATTGAGAATTTGGCAGTCTGGTTTATTTTCATAAAAACTGTCTGCATTAGGAGTAAACCCACATTTTTATTTAAAAAAAAGTCACAGAAAAAAACTAGCCTTTTTTGTATATAAAGCTTTAATTTCACAGACAGATTTGGTTTTGCTCCAGACTGCATTTTGCTGTAAACTGAGGGAATGTAAAATGCATTTTAAAATGTATTTTCACTCTGTTTGTACATTGCATTTCATTTAATTACGTTGTATCTGGGCACACTGATGGTGTTGGTTTTCCCTGGCCAGGCTCTAGGTGCTGAGAGACCTACTGGGATTCATGTGTTTGCGGTACTTCTTCATGCTCATCTTGCTGGCAGAGCTATCAGGATGCGCCACTTCCACAATGGCGAGGAGCAGAAGCTGCTTGCTTATGACGATGAGTTTGACTTCAACTTCCAGGAGTTTCAGTATCTGAAAGAAGAAAGAACCATCTTACCAGTACGACACTCTTCATTCTTTCTCTGAGAATGTTTAAGAGATTTTGTGCCTAACATTTACTCACGTTTAGGATTAATTTTGCTACAGAATTTCTTATCATAGAATCAGAATTCTTCAATGTTTTGTTAATTTTTCCACTTATCACAGGGTGACCAATGCATTAAAGTTGCAGTGTCTCAGGAGTGTCCACCCAATTCACTACAGAACTGGCTTGGGTAGTTTTGCATAAGAAGAAAACAATAAAAGGCATGAAGACATACTACCCAATTCAAGCTAATCTTTGGGTGTGTTTGGTGTCCACAATCACTTGATTCGAACTTTACTATCACGAATGTTTGAACAAAGCAGGTTATAAAATCACACATGTGCCTGGTTGTGCCATTTTTGTGCATCCAGCCAGCTGGAGAATGGAAATGCCACTACGTGGCTTTACAGAGCCATTGGAACCAAGTAGCACATCCTGAGTATTTGCACACGGCAAGTATCCAGCCTTGCAAACATGTCTACAAAAAAGCTAAGTCTTCTGTTTCACGTTTTTATTTGTTGTTGGAAGTATAACTCCATGCTCATGTTCCACCTGAAGTTTCACTAGTAAACAAACCCCACTGGAAGAAGAAATAATGCAATTATATCTGCTGTTCTTGTGAGAATAATGTGATATAACTTCCATAAAAATCCCAACTACTATTAAATTATAAAGCAGCAGCTATCCATAGGTATTGCATGAGAAGAGTATATTTTTTTGGATGAGTCACTCATTTAAAAATTATTCACTCATCTTTTGTTCGTTACAGCTGGCATCCATTGTTGAAGCTTTGGGCTGAGGACAGAAAGTTTAGCACTGCAAAGGCTGGATGCTCCAGATCTGGCCAGCAGAGCAGCTGGAGATGGGCCTCTCCTGGTGTATGTGAACTGGCCTGTTAGTTGACGGAATTGGTCATCAGAGGCAAAATATCAAACAACTGGATCTTGTTTATGATTGGAGGCAGTAAGAGAAAGGGAGGTGAAGAGACCATTGCAATGACTGAGCTTCAAGTATGGTCAGGAGCCTCATGGTTTGAACTTCCAGGCTTCTCTTCAAGTCCCATTCTCTCTTATGTCTCTTCTCCCACACTGGCAGACTTTGATATTTGTCCTTTAAAGGCAAGAAGCTAAAATGCTAACTTTCTAATTTAATTTCTGCAGCAAAACCTGGATGTTCAGGTGCAGCATTTACTCTTTGAAGTCCAACTGCTTGTACTCCACAGGGACTTCAAAGATAAACTGGTGTTACCTCCTCCAGGAAAGAAGAGTTGAAGGGTTTAGGAAGAGGGCTGGCAGAAGATGACAGGTTTGCAGAGAAAGCCTGTAATATTTTTAGGAAAGTCCGTGCAGATTATAGAGAAAGGCCTCTTAAAATTCAAGAACAAAAGCAAGTAGACAGCCGAAAGACTAAAAGGGGTATTTGATAGTATCAGCAACTTAAAAAAGACAGCTTGAGTAGAAGCTGGAATTCCTTCTCTGAAGCAAGCCTTTTTCATGCCTTTTATTGTTTTCTTCTTACGTAAAACTACCCATACAGCTTTACATACATCATCTGGTGTAATTTGGACCAGTCTAATCAATTTACAAATAACATTAAAGATTCTCATCTCAGTTCTTGTTATTCTCTCCTTCTGCAAGCTCTTCCAAGGGTGTATCCTTCTTTCAGCTTGCGGAGTCCAGGTTGTTTCCTTTGCGTACTAGCACTTTCTTCTAAATTTGGAAGCAAAGGATCTAATCTCACAGAATGAACACTTTTAGTGAATGTTATCCAGTCTGTAAGCCAGAAGAGCCAGTGAGAACCAGCATATGCCCGCTGGGAGCAGTGAAGCTGTGCCAGTTTGCACTGCTTCAGAAACCTCTGTCTCCATTTGGCCGACACGAGGCTGACGCACCTTCTTCCAGCAGCCCTGAGTGCAGTTGGTGCTAGCATTCATCTGGCAACGAGACAGCTGTAGGGAAGGAGAAATTCTCAACCTTTGAAGGCTGATCTGATTTTTTCAGGGAAGATTAATACAATGGGTGATAAGGAAAGATGATGATACAAAAAAACGAACCAAAGCAAATAAACCTCTGGCATCCTTGTGATATGAAGTTGACCAAAAATATCAGATTTTTGACATCTAGCTGTGTTCTTCAATATTTTAATTTCCACTTGATTATCATGGTGATTTTGAGATTTGTATTTGATTAGTACAACGTACTACCAAACTGTAGATCAGTTTGTCAAGACAGCAAAAATTTAATTGTATCCACCTGAGAAGGTAAATGTTCAAGCTTTCCCATACATATCTGTCAATGTAGTTAAGTCTTTGCTTGCCACTCCTCTACTCCCAGGCTTGGCAGATAAATAATTGTTATTGTGATGTGGAAAACCTTCTTTTCCTCATTTGGCAAGTATTTCTATTGAAGTTGGCAAGATAAATTAGCCTGGGGAAAGCTATCCAAAGTAGCACTGGATGAATTCTGGAGCAAGAATAGCATGTGTATGTCATCTACATATATAATTTTCCTGAAAATAGGATTATAACTGGGCATCTCCATTGCTATTTAAAAAAAAAAAAAACAAACAGACAAGACTTTTAATAAGACTCTGTTTAAATCTATGGGGGATCCCTGAGGATCTGAATGCTAAGTGCCAAGGCCTTAGCATACACCAATTACCTAATCCTTTGCTTTTTCAAAAAGTTGTATCCACTGCTCTGATCTTTGTTTCTTAAGTGTTTGCTGTCATCTGTGGTTACCCAAAGCTGGTGTTGATAAACTTCAGAACTGTGACCTTCCTAAATCTTGTGTTTCAGGGGGATAATTTAATCACAGAATGTCACTATAGTACTGTGGACCGAATTCGCATGACGTGGGTAAGAAAAGTTTTAATGGATCAAAATAAGTACACAGATAATATTGGTGACTAAAATATCTTTCATAAAATGCTATTAAAAGGTGTGAACTTACTTGCTAATGCCTCTGTGGGCTTAATTATGTATTACCTTTCCTTTCATAGGTTCTTAGGTTTTAAAGCCATTGGGACTATTATGATCCTACTCTGATCTCTTGCATAAGGCATTCATATGACTAGTTTATAAATTAATCAAGCCAGCTCATAAAAGATCTTTAAAAATCAGACTTTTCTATTATAAGGAGCTCTTTCTTCATAACTTGTAAATTCTGCATATTCTAATGAATTATTTTAATGAACTTGTTACGCACTTTTCCCCGAAGTTGTAATTGCCAGTTCTCATCTATTGATTTTTATTTATGCCATGACCGAGATGGGACCACTTGCTTTTGTGCCTAACGTAGAATCCAGGCAGAATGCAGGTCCTTCAGGCTGGGAGGAGAAGGGTGGACGCAGTGAGCCGAGGCAAGGACCCTCCTGGACAGCTGCTGCCCCTGAGGTGGTGCAGGAGGAGCCCACACTGAACCTCTGCACCCTTGCAGCGAAGGAACCACTGCAACCTTGCAGCCAAGGGACAAGGAGCAACTGTGCTGCAGCCCCGGGTGTATTTCTGTGGCAGTAAACAAGGCAGGGCCGTGGCCAGGGAGTGAGCATCCCCTTCGGGTTCGAGGAGGTCTGGCTCAGGTTTGGCAAATGGCAGCTTATGGTCCCCCAGATGCACCTTTTTAGGTTGTCAGAGGCCAGGTGCTGGCCGTTGCAATGTGGCCACTTGGTTTTGGAGGTGAAGAAAATTTGGTTGTGGGGACACGAGCTGGACGGTGCCAGCTGACTACAAAACCAGAGAGTGATGCCAGACCAACTATGTTTAGGAGAGGGATGTAGCTGCTGGCAATCATCCTTCACCAGGGGCTGATCCCCCTTCCTTGGGAGGGGCTGGGTTCAGATCTCCGGCAGGTGAGACCTGAGTGGTTTCTGTTTGGCAAGAAAGACCTGGTCCTGGCATCCAGAGAGCACAGGGATACCTCTCCCTGAGTTATGTCTTGCATGTAGGTCCATGCAATAAGTATATAAACAAAAGCAAAATCATGAGAACGAAGGCTTTTGTGGTTTTGTCCTGTTTTCCTGCATAGCGACCACACTAGCCCTTGGCCCTTGGTTTGTGTGTTTTGTCTTCTCCATTCCTATTCCTGTGGTTCTGTGAGATTTGTGGAATTATTCCCACACGGGATTTAGGAATGTGCAGCTCATAATCTTGTCCATATTTACCAAGATTAATTTTAAATTAGTTGTTTGCCCCATGTCTCTCAAATGGAAGACTGTTTAAGAATCTGTTTCTTCTGCTAGTTAAAAATCTTACTCTAATTAATTATTTTCTAGTTCATGCCCCTTTGTTCTTGAGTCAACATTATCTATTAACTTAAATAACTCTTTTCTTTCTTAGTCTTTAGCTGCGTATGTACTTACAAGGAGAGTCTGTATAGATACATATTTCGTCCTGGCCTTCATTTTACTAGGCAAAGCTCATTTAATTTTACTGAACAGGCTAATTACCCTACCAGATTTTTTTTTACATCTGCTCCACTTTGAAGCCCTTTTTCTGAAACATGGTAGATACAAGTATCTTGCAGACAGCTGAAAATAAACCTGGACTTCTCGATAGTACTCTTCAACATAATGGAAGTCTAATTTTATTGATAGTTGTTCTTTCTGACATCTTTTAAGCTTGGGAGCTATTGCTTGAGCTTGCAGACTATTTTGTACTTAATGATGTAATAAATTCTTGCTGCTTGATAACCTAATGTGCAAGATAAGCCTGTTGACTTGGGCCTCCTGATTCACGTTTCATTAGCATATAAATGCTAATCAGAGTTTTTATCTGTGGGATTCCAATGCTATCTTGATTAAAAGAAAAATCCCTTTTTCAGGGTGGTCTGAGCACCAGGAATGAAATGTGCCTGTCATATCTGCTCTATTACCCGAGAATCAACCTCACCCGATGTGCAAGTATTCCAGATATAATGGAACAGCTCCAGTTCATTGGTGTTAAGGAAATCTATAGACCAGTCAGGCAAGTAAAAAATTTATGGATATGTGTGGCGCATCTATTTCTGTCTGTGGGTTTAAAGGGTCATTTTTATATGACCTTTATTTCTTTCTGGCAGTGCAACATATTGCAGGATCACTCATGCCACTTCTTTTTTGGTGACCACACTGTGCTGCTGCTTATTTCTCCTGCCAAATTATTTTGCATCTTTTTTTTTTTTTTTTTTTTTTTTTTAATGAAAATTAGTTTCTTCTGTTAAATAATAGTTCTCACAGCAGGTTTTGGTGTTTTTTTTCACCACAACCATCTGTAAAACAACTATGTATCCATGTCATAGCAATGTTTCAAATCTATCAATTTATTAAAACATATCCGCATTTCACGTATACAGAGATGATTTTTAAAAAGGAGTTTGGGAGCATGGGTGTCGAATTACCCCAGGTAGATTTGTTGTTACTAATTCTGCTGAAGTCAATTGGTGTAACTAGATCCTAGAACTGTTGCTCACATATAGAGATTAACACTGTCTAGGTGACACTGACAAAAATGCACAAAAGCAGAGGAACTTGTAAGTTAGAAAGGAAATGGAGGTTCTGAGAGAATATTAAAGTGTTCATAGCAAAAGGTAAATGGTAAATAAGCACAATGATGGAGGGGACTGAGAGACTGGAGGCTTTGGAAGAATAACAAGACAGGATGATATGCAAGGTAAGTAGAGAGAAAAACATGGAACCAGTGGTAGGAATCTAGCCAAGAGGAAGAAAAGAGCTTTTTAGGCGAACTGTTGGCTGCAGGGGCTTGCAATTCTGTGCAAAGACACTGTCTCCTGAGTCTTGTATTCCTGCTGTTCAGGGAAGAAGGACACTGCACATTTTTGAGATGTAAATCCATGTAAGAAGGAAAAACCCGTAGCTTATTCATCAATTTTTCTTCCTAATAAAAATAACCCTCAGAATCTGAATATTGTCAGGCTGCTTATCTCAAAAGGAGTAATATAATTTTGTTGTAAGATCTGTCTATTTCAGTGCTCCACAAATATTAAATATCCCCTCTGTGAATGGGGGTGGGGGCTATTACCATTTAGGCAACTCAGGATGTATAATCTATAACCACCATGAAGGTCCATGTAATTCAGCTGGCATCTGACTGCTCAACTAGACCACATGCTGGTGAATTTTAAACAAGGTGTTACAGTTTCTCTGGTAAGTCAGCAGAAGTCTTGCTGTCCTTCATCATGAGAGGCCTCAGCAAGAACAAAATACTTCCTAGTGTGTTGTTGCATCTGGCTTTTCTGCCCTTTAATGTCAGTGGGATGACCTGCATTACAACATCACTCACTAAGAGCAAGAGTGATTTCTAGAATCTAACATAAAATTTACATTTTGGTAGGAGGTGGGAATAAGGCCATTACTGACAGGATATTGACACACTATTGACAGTGTGTGAATATATAAAAATCAATAAATAGTGTATTTCAGTTATTAAGTGATTCTTATAGTGCTTAAAATTAAAGCATCTCAATAGCAGATCAGCAATGATTGTAAACACAGTAAGAATAGTCTAAAGAGTTTCCAAATAATCAAACAATAGAAAGTAGAATGCACTATTAGTGGTGAAAGGTGAATTACATTTGTATTTTTAGTTGAAATAGTAATAAAGTAATAGAAAGATTTTAAAATGAAATTGATAGAATGATAATACGTACATTTAAATTTTAAAAGTTGGCTTTCTTGTACAGTTTATCGTAACAAAACCATATAAAACTACCATTGCAAAGTAATTTGGTGTACAGGCTTGCTGGTTCTAGTTCTGAAATTTATATCCAAGACAGAAGAGTTTGAAGAATGTCACAATGCAATCAATGTCTGCTTCATTTTCCACACTATTTCTATTTACATTCTCTTTAAAGACAGAGAGAATACAGTTTCTAAATTAGTCCTAGCTAAAAAAGTCTTTCTGAGCTTAGAAAGAATATATTCTAACAAATATATGCTCTCTTTAGTGTTCATTCATGATAACTGTACTTAAGGAAAAAATGCACATTTGGCCTGGGGAAATAAAGATGTTTTGAATAGACTAAGTATGCAGACTGTCTGCCATAAATGGAATAGTAATTAGAAGAAGAGATTATTAATGCCACTAGTATTTATGACCTAATCCACAATTCTTGTTTCATTAAGCTCTGTCAGCCTAAGGATATGTGACCTGATACTCATCTCTCTTGTGTCAGTCTTACACTGGAGTTGCTTCACTGACTCCTCTAAAGTCGCTCTTGACTTACACATGAAGGCAAACTGGAAGCAGGATCAAGGCACTCTGCTCAATTTAAAACTCCTTTTTTCCTCAGCCTGGTGGCACAGACAGTGCTATAAATCATGAGGAGCTGAGATGAAAGCAATTGGGCAACAATAGTGTGAAATACGCACTTGATTAAAATTATGTCCTCTGTGCCTAGACGTTGAGTAGGGCAGAACTTCGGCATAGGCAGCACTTTACCCAAAGCAAGTGGGAGACAGCCTACTCAAGGTAACACAGTTCTGTCTAAAGTGGTTTGAAAACATAATTCATGCTCCAACCAAAGTATTAATTATGTTGCTTAATAAAGTTTCAGCTACTTTCATGCTTCCACTAGCTGTATTGGACTTTCTGTTTTAAAAACTTGACCTGTCTGCCACGTTGTTTCCATTTATCCCAGCAGAGTCAAACAAGGAGAACGCCAGAATAATGAAAAAGGTTTTATTTAGCTGTTTTTTTTCTCATTATTTTTCTTCATTATTATTTTTGAGTTTTCTTTACTAAAATGAAAGACAAGAAATCTCTTTCCCTCCCTTTCCTCATCTTTGGCTGGTGAGGAATGGGATTGTTCATGAGGAGGATTCCCACACATGGGCAAATAGTCAGATCTCTCACAGCAGGGCAGCAGGTTGCTATCCCACCCCTGGCCAAAAGTCCCCACAGCCAGCATGTTAGGGACATGCTAAAAGGCAATGTCTACAACACCAGTTATTCTCACTTGATCTTTCGGCACTGCTGCCAACATGCAACTCCTGTGCTAGGCTGAGTTTTGATATGTTACCTGAGTTATGACCAGACCTTGGCAGAGCCATCCGGAAGCAGCTTTCTAATGGCAAACATTTCTTTGCAACACTGTCTGCCAAGCCTAGTAGAGGGTGTGTTTTTAATGTTTTGGTTTGGTTTTTTTGAGAAGTTAAAACAGAAGTTCCATTTTTCATTGCCTGTGTATTCAGTTTGTAGACAGAGAACGGCAACGTGAGTATTTTTCTTAACTTAAAGTCCTTAATTTCTAAAAACATCTGGCAGCAAGTCCTAAACTGATGACAAAATTTTCGTCAATCTGTTAAAATCAATGAAAATGCATCAGTTTTCAGAAGCGGAAAACTTAGCTGAGAATATGAGTTAGGTATAATATACATATTAATAGTGAGTAGATTCTCCAAAAGGTTTTCCTCATCAGTTCCAACTTGAGGGTTTTTATATATTTTTTAAAATCTATTTATCTATTTTTCTTTAGGACTTGGCCTTTCATTATCAAGAGTCCTAAGCAATACAAAAACCTGTCTTTTATGGATGCAATGAACAAATTCAAATGGTCCAGATCGGAGGGTGTCTCCTATAATGAACTTGTGCTTAAACTACCAGTGAACGTGAGATGTTCAAAAACAGATAATGCAGAATGGTCGGTAAGTCTAAGTGTTGAAAAGGAGCCAACAATGCCATGGAACAAATGAGATTTACTGTGCTTCATTGCATATGAATAAGTACCTGGTTATACGTCTTCAGAATGTTTACATGGCCATGTTACATTTACATACAGTAACAAATGATGAGAATGTTTTATCAATGCTTTCACCTAACTCGAGTTCTAGAAGTGTTTAAAAAGTATAGAAAAGTTGGAGCTTTGATCAGCACTTGGGATCAGTAATAGGAGTATGGAGTCTTTCAGTGTGCCTGGGACTGATCAGAGAGTAACCATATGTGTCCAGATTAGGTGACCAAGTTAGAAAGCTGTTTTCCCTTGGCTGCCTCTGTTGTCGTGGACTTTCATTAGGGTCTTAGAATCATAGAATCATGAAGGTTGGAAAAGACCTCTAAGACCACCAAGTCCAACCATCAGCCCAACACCACCATGCCCACTAAACCATGTCCCGAAGTGCCCTATCTACAAGTTTTTTGAACACCTCCAGGGATGGTGACTCCACCACTTCCCTGGGCAGCCTGTTACAATGTTTGACCACTCTTTCAGTAAAGAATTTTTTCCTAATATCCAATCGAAACCTCCACTAGTGCATCTTGAGACCCTTTCCTCTCATTCTGTCGTCTTGTGATGGATGATTCAAAATCCCTAAATCAGGTTTCTTCTCTGAGTCACTCTGCAGGGTGAAGCTTATTGACTGCATAAGGAAGCTACAAGAATCTATCTTCTTAACTCAGGCATCTAGACTACCTGAAGTTATACGAGTACTCGTGCAAAGTCTCTTGCTTTTTTGTTGGTCTTGTGTCTTAGAGATGTCTATAGTATTAGGCCAAAAAAAGTACATTTGGACTGTCTGTTTCCTTTGTACACCTTTGGAAGATTTTGTCTTCTATAGTTTTCCTTTCTCAACTCTCTTCATGAAAAAAACCGTAAGATAAAAATAATCCCCCAGTAAGTTATTATTTATTCTAAATGTCTACTGGTATTTTAACAGGACTGCTGGGAAAAGCTGTCATGTTTAGTGTTGATGTGTGTTTATGAAGAGCTACTAGTGCATGTAGTATCATTCCTGAAGGACATGCTGAAGAATATGTATTGCTCCTTGAACTCCTTTACAGAGTCCAACTTCAAGACTCCTTTTTTGAGCTTTTCTGCTCAGAAGGGGAGATTGTCTTATTGTACTTACTGGCTTATCTTCTACCATGATTTTAGGCCAGCCTAACAGAGCTGATAAGAAATACTACTGAATAAATACTTCCTAGGAAAAGCCTTTTGCCTCATTCTCCTCACTCTGCAAAACAGCCGACACTGCCTCATAGCAGGTCACAGTTCTTTCAGGTGGTGGAGAAATTGCCCTTCCTGAAGTGGTGTTCTTAGGTCTTTACGACATTGATCAGACTTTTCTGCCCATGGGATGTCAATGAAATAGTGTGCTATAACTAATCAAAGATATTCTGTTATTTATTTGTCCCACTGCAGACCTGCGAAAAGTAGTTATTGACAGTACATGTGACACTATTCACCAGTTTTGGTTAACCTTCTCGACCTTTGCAACTGCTGGCCACTGTCTCACTGATTGTTTGTCAGAGGACAAATTAAGATGATGAAAAGCACACAGAAATTTTATCAAGAGGGGACAGGCTTTTTTTTTTTTTTAAATGCTATGCTTTCTGGAAAATGCTGTTTCCCTTTACCTTACAGGATGAAGGAACAATACTTATGACTTAAAGAACATAGTCTTTAAGAGTGAGCTCACTGGAACTGAGAGTGCTTAGTTCTTCCTATTAATCAGTTTCCTATTTCAAATGAGTAGGGCTTATTCATCAAAGCTAAGATTAAGACTCTTTCCTTTCCCTTCCCTTATTAGTGATGTTACGTTAAATTTGCCATCCTCATCAAAATCAAGAACAGATTTAACCTGAATGGCTGAACAATAACTGAGTTGTTACAAGAAGGAAAAACTTGAAACAGAGGAAGTGAGTGGAAAATACCTTCATCCTTCTGTAGGGATGGTCCTTCGATCAGTTTTAGCTTTGTGTTGTGTTTGCTAAGATTAAGTCAATATTTAGATTTTTTTTTTTCTGCAGTGCAGGGTAATTGCAACATGGAAAAAACCTAAAGCAAGCACATGCTGTGCAGGTGGGCATTCAAACTTTCAAAAATGTTTGGGCCCAAGAGCTTGCTTTTTGCAGACCTTCATTTCTTTAACATGTAGGGAATACATTTAGGAAAAGCATAGCCAAGCAGTGTATGCAAATCTCTCTAGTTTCATGTCAAAACCGTGACAGGCAGGTAGTTATGTCCTACTCCATAAAAATGCACTGAGTTCTAAGGGAAGAGTAAAAAATGCTCAATATGTAGAGATATGATACTGCTGTAGGTGACCTTGCTTGAGCAGGGATTTTGGACCAGAAGACCTCCAGAGATCCTTTCCAATCTCAACCATTCTTAGATTCCATGAAATATGTACACTATTATCTGCCTTGTACATGCAAGTGTAAGCCTTTTATGTACAAATGAATGTGTTCAAACATCATCCAATATCCCTATAGCACTGTAACACTGTAAAATTCTATTTTTATCTGCCAGAAAGATGAAAACAGAAGCCAAACCAACCGAACAATCCCGCAAAGTAAAATAGCGTCAAACAAATCAACCAACAAAAGCCTAACCTTGATTTACTGGAGAGGATGCCAGTGGTACAGCTGGTCCTGAGCTGAGCACAATGGATGTGCACATTGGCTGTTCATTTGGTGTGCAATATATTAATATTTTTACTGAGCTTGATATCTCCATAGTGAGATTCACAACCCCAGTACAAAACTAACAATAGATTTTCATGCAAGCTGCCAACTAGTTAGAGAGCAAGATACAGATTTCTAACCTTATGTGACCAAACCCTGATCATTTTTTATTATTTTAATTGCAGATCCAAGGGATGACAGCTTTACCCCCTGAAATAGAGAGACCATACAAGACAGAACCAGTAATATGCAGCTCATCTTCCTGTTTACGTTGCAGTTTATTTCTCACCCTGTTGTTTGTTGTACATGTCACAGCCAGTACCATAGCAAACATTGGGCCCTTTGGACAATAATTTTTATTCATTTGTGTTCTATATGCCATGCAAGTTCTGATGTATTTGCACTGTTGCTATTGTAGATTTATTTTTTTACATGTTAATAAACTAAATTTGCCAGTTCAAAATAAAATGTGTACTTTCTCTGAAGACTGTGGCTTTTTTGGTTTTCAATGTAAAGTATGTATAAAACACAGTAGGTACACTGGCACGTTGCGTATTGAAATCTTTTCCTGTACCGTTTTGTCACACTTTGTCCTGGCTCTTTCACATGGTGTTTTCGAAATCAACTATGTATATGGGTAAAATTAATAAACTAAAAGCAGCTTAGTTAACCACATTCAACCTGGTGTGTGCTGTATTATTTTGTCTTGGTTCTTGACATCTGCAGGTTACGCAATTGTTGCTGTGTGGACAGGTCTTGCAAGGATGTATTTGGGCACTGACATGTCTCACTGACACATGCTGTAAAGCCAGAGGAAGGATTCATTCAGGGAGGATATTTCTGGGTGCAGCACACTGCAAACTGACTCAACTCCTGAGAGAAGTGGGCAGTATGGGTGTGAAAGGGATGAAACCGCAGGCAGAACCCCAAATCTCCCCATAGTGATTCCTGCACGAGTCCTCCAATTTGGCAGGGATTTATTTTCCCCAGTCCCTGGCAATTCATTGTGTTTCATTTATCTTAAGGTATTTGTGCAGCGAGTAAAGCTTTGGCAAGGAGTAGATTTGATATGGACAGCAGTAGCAATAAAGGTCTGTCTCGCAGCCAGGGACCCAGAGCACAAGGAGCTATTAGCACATGCTGAGCATCAAAATAGATCAAACTGTTGATTTAGATGTTATTTTTGTCTCCTGTGTACAATTTTATATTTATTTGGAAATCTGCAACTTTTCAATTCAGATGGTGTTGGGCAGGGAAGATTCCCAAAAGATGCCTAAGTTATTACTCCCCAATGAAATTAAGTAATGCAGTAGAAAAGGGCTTTGAGCATTCAAAACCCCCCTTTTTTTTCATAGCCACACTGCTGTTACAGTAAGCTATAATTTTGGTTGCACAAACTTTGCTGGGGTACAGCTATAAAAGTAAGTTGTTTTGGATGTTGAGTGCTTCCCTGACCACTGACACCTGTGCTACAACTAATCTCTGTAGACTTAGTTACATACAGACTTTGTTGTACACATTTTATGTCATTGAGCACTCTTGTGCAATGTAGTGAGTCCAGAGCAGATCAAGAACCTGACTGAGCTGAGATAAACTGGGTTTCTGAACATTTTTGTTCATTGATTGTTAATGACTGATACCTGTCCATGCACCTCTTAATGAGGGCAGGCTGCAAAGAAATATCACATTAGAAGGAAAATAAGGAGAGGATTTGGGAATTGTCTTCTCTGTATTTAAGAAGTGAGAAGGAAAGCATCACAAAGGTGGTAAGGCTCAAAATGACAATGTGTGTGACAATCAACACGGAAGAGAGGCACTGAAGCAGCTAATGCCTCAAGTAGAGATGAAAGAATTAATCAAGTATAGATTAATTTTCTAGGAGCTATAACAATCTCATTACAAAATTTATGCATAAAGGGAGTTTAAAATGAGCCGTGAAGACAGAGGTTCACAGGGCCTACTAAATCCTCCTGATGCTGCAGTCTGCACTTGGCATAAAAGCAACTTCCACCAAATCCTGGGAAATTTCTTTGCCATTGTTTGGCAGCTGCTTGCTCTAGATATACCTGGACAGTGGTATGTTCTGCCATTCTTCCCACTGGTGCTGGATAAGGTAAGGAAAAGGTGCATGCCAAATAGTGTGTGGATGTTTTTGGTCAAACCCTGAAGTTTCAATAAAGAATGTAATTATTTATTAGGTGTCTCCTTCCTACCAGCAGAAGAACTATGCTTTTCTGTTTCATGTTCCTGAATAGAACTGGTTGAAAAATTAAAAACAAGTAATGATTACGGTGAATTATAAGCAGAAAAGTCTTCCAAGTGATTATTTGTACAGATCTGTTCTGAATGTGAAAAGCTGGGGCATCCTCCAGATACCAGAGAGTCCAGGTTGCATCTTATTGTAAAAGCAGTCAGAAGGAGCCTTGCCCTTTCTTACACTTAAACCCATCCCTAAAGTGTGCATGTTTGACATTTTTTTGTCAAGGAGCAGCAGGAAAAATAAAAGGGAATTAAATGAAAGAAGAGCGTTTGTGTTGGACAGGGAAGCCCTTTCAGATGCAATGCTGTCTCTCATTTACTAACAGGCATGGGCTACTGGCATCAGTCCTATGTTGACTTGGTTTGCAACAAAGATAAAGCAGATCTAGGGTTATTTTCCATTCACTCGGCTGTTTTCTGATTTGATGCAGTTTCTTATCTACGGGGATTTCCTTTCCATGAGCGCCTGTCCTAAGAACATGGGAACAGACGGATGTTTGTTATTATCATCCAGTATGCCACGAGATGGTCTAAAGCAAAACCAGCTCAGAAAGAATGTCTATGTGAGATAACTGCCAGTATATCAGGAAGACCTGACACGTACACTAAAAGTTCATTTTTGTTTAACCTCTAACTGTTTTATGACTTCTGGAGAAATGGAAAAAAACCTTTTGCTTCACAGGTAAATTAAAAGAGACACTAGTGATACAGTTCTGGGATACTTCCAACTAAAAGGATCCAAAACATTTGTGAGTATGTTACATTATTAAAGAAACATGAATAAGAAACCAAATAAAAGATGGAAGTCTGAAATTGTTGAAAATTCAAAACAAGAGTAAAAGTGAGAAATGCTACTAGCTAACTCTATGCCACAGGCAGGGCTAACAGATACTTCGTCACACCACACATGAAAAAGCTCTCAAGCAAAGATTTCTGTGGTTTCCTTTCAATATTGTGCTATACATTGCATTACAACACAAAGCTTTCATAATAGTTATAGTTAAAAGTATATACAGTAAATACTATTTTCAGGCAAACTGTGGTAGAGGAGATATTGAATATATGCTGGAAAACCAATGAGTTAGGGACAATGAGCGCAAAATGACTAAACGTAATACCTGCTTTTAACAATTTTGCCATTTAAAGTTTTTCTATGTGAAGAAATGTGTTAAGAGTTTCTAGTAAGAAGCTAAATATATAAATATTTTAGTGGAATAAGGAGTTGCATTCTGGAATAGCAGTAGAAAATCCCATTCTCCTTAAATCAGATTCCCCACACAATGGTCCAGCTGCCTGTCACCTGTAACTAGATATATAGATATATTAATAATGCTATTTAATCCCTTTGGGTTTTGTAATTTATTGATTATGAAGCTTCCATTTAATGAACGTATAGCTCTCCTCAAATATTGGCATTGTCTGAATCAGCAACCATTTGGGATTTTGCCTCTGTGTTGTAAAACCAGGACGCAGGAAGACTCAGAAGGGAGCACTGGAGTTTATGTAGCTCTTTGATTTGCCCCTGTAGAAAAGGGTGTCATTCTCTGTTTGCATATCCCATCCACGAGGCCCACCATATGACCCCATGTCAGCCCATCTGTGCCTGCATTGCCGTGACACCTAGGCTGGGTGCAAGTGTGGACCAAAGCAAGGGTGAGAAACAGAGCTGCAGACAGTGGGAGTGCAACCGTGCTGGGCTTAAACCCTTTCACTGAGGAGGTCTGGCTTGGTAACTGGACTAGCTGGTTAAAAAGAGGGACTGTATGGCCATATTATCCCATATGCTGAAGAGGCACAAATTTGATAAAAAAAACCTAGCAGAAACACTGGCCTCATTCTCCTCTTTCCTCCCTTCATACAGAAAGTGACTATTTTTAGATCAATTATTACTTCTGGAATGTTTGGGAATTTCACTTCTTCCGCTTTCTGCCTGTTATTTCTGATTTTTGGTACATCCCTGTCTTTGCATGAGAGAATGAGAGATAGCAAACTTCTCCCAATCCTTTTAGCAGAGGGAAAAGCTGTGAGAAGAAAATGACAGCTGTGACTCTTCTGGGCTGCTACCTCCATTCCCATGGAGGTTTACGTGGGCCATGGGTACCCCCGGGAGCATTGCACCGCCAGAGACCAGTGTCCTGCGGGTGCACTGAGTCTGGCACAAGCTGACTCAAAGGGGTGGGAGCAGCTGGGTGCTTTCCCTTCTTCAGGCCCTAAAAGTGCTTGAGTGCCCACCCCTGGCTACCAAAACCTAAAGCCTGGTACTTAGTGCACCTAGGATAAAGGTGTGAACATAATTGATGTTCGTACATCAAAATTAGCAAAGTAGAATATTTTCCCAGACTGACTTTTTAGTTTTATGGTAACTCAGATTTGCTAGAAAGCGAACACAAGATGATCTAAGATGTCTAAAAACATCACTTGAGAGCTGACCCTTTTAGGATGAGTTATTGCAGCCTGCTCAAAAGAAGACATGCTAAAATTCAGTACAAGTGCTTCCAAACCACTGAGCAAGAATCACACCTATCACCACTTGAACAATCCCACATAATCAGATGTGGCTCTTCCTATTACCCACTTGGTTTGCATTCTATCCACAGACCTCAATGTTGAAAAGCAATTTCAACAGGTACAGTTACATTGCAAATTTTTTACAGGTATAAAGGTGTTTTTCTGCTAAATTTGTGGTTATTTCTCCTACTCATAATTCCCTTCTTCAAGGCAAGATAGTATAAGTATTACCTACATGAGGTAATGCTCATGAAGGACCATTTTCTTCTGCATAGTGAGTGAGTGCCAACATTAAATGGTGCAAAATGTTTTTTAAATGCTGTCATTAACATAATTGCTCTAAAATCTACTTTGCCCTGGTTTATGTAAATGCGGAAGGCAGAGGAGACTAGTAACTCTTGCTTCCAGTACCTATGCTAAATCTGACTACCTTCAAGACAACCTGTAAAAACTTTCAAGACTACATTTACCACAGCTGCACAAATATGCAGAGAACAGGGAGCTTTTCCCAGACAACTGTGGTGAGTGCGCCATTGACTCCAGCAACGTTCGCTTGTTCTGTGCCCTGCCTTTCCAGTCTTTGTAGCCCTGGTGGTGACCTGTCATTTATGACTTCAGGGATGACTTCTGGGCTGGCTGTGCATGGGGAAGTTTGGAGGCTCTGCTGCTCTTTGCCCCTTGGCCACGGTGAGGAGGGCTGGAACTGACTGTGGCCACCGGCTTTTTCATGGCTGCCTTGCAAATTGCCTTGGATCTCAGTGAAACCGATAAGGAGTAGGTGAAAAATTCCTCCTTGTTTTTAAAATACACTTGCCATATTGGGTAAAACTATATTTTAATGTAAGACAGGAACTCTGAACAGAAGAAACTGCATAGCTGATTTGTGTATATACTGCATGGATTATAAATATGCATGGCTGCTGAACGTAAAGCTATAAAGAAAGTGGGACCTTTTAACAGTGCAAAGGAAGATCATTGCGTTGATACACAGGAAAAATGTTCAGTACCCTGTGAATGCCTGCTTTAGAAGCAAAATCTTCATTACAGCTTGTAACCATTGTGCACGATTAGGAAGGTTGATGAATAGTGTAGATGTGGCTGATTAAATACTTGTTAGAGTGTCCTTTTAAAATTACTGAATTTAAAGTGTATTGTTAAGATTTTTAAGAAGGTCTTTTGAAAGAAATATCCACCTTTTTAGTTAAACACAAACAAATCCTAAAATTGTAAATAAAGGACTTCAGAAAGAGGAAGGGTGGTATGCATATAGGTGATAACGTTACAGGGTCAGAAGGCAGCAACTCTCTTACCACCACTTGCTCAGAATAAAATCATTGTGTGATTCTTTCCTTGCTTTCTTGGCTGGAAGAGTAAAGGATGGATAAAGTAGGGCTTGTGTTGCCTTGGACAGGCAACAGCTTTCATCTCCAGACTTACTAGGATTTAACTGTTTCTATTTAATTTTATTTTAGTTAAACTCTTTCTATTATGTTTTTAATTATTAAGATCATGTGCAGATCATAATGCAGGAATCAACTTTTATTATATATTAGCCAGCATATAGATAATTAAATGGATATATACTGCGGCAGTTCTTAGCTTTCAGAGCATGCTTTTTGGGAGAGGGTTCGCTGTCTGTCTTGAAATATCACAACCTTTTAATCATCGAAAAGATGAGGAATATGCAGTGGGACATATTTTTCATTCAACTTAGACCTTTTTCTTGTATTTTAAGCTTCAGATGCGAAAAGCATATGTAGGTTGGACTTTTTTTGTACTTACTGTACAAAAGGCAGACCTTTTCCCCTAGCTGCCATGCATCCCTACATAATGTTGACTTTACCTGGGATATGCCCCAGCTCCTTAAATGACACCGAGTGTTATTCCCTCTACCTAGGTTCAAGCCAGCTGAGGCCTCTAGTTGCCCTTTGGAGTGGAGGAAGTCAGTGAGGAACACAGGTCCTCCTGGAGGGACAGCTACCTTCTGACAGTATTTTGTGTGAAGGAACAGTTTACACAAGACCATACTTTAAGCAAGTATCTTCTTGCACTTGCCACCTACTCTGTATGCAGCAGACTCATGTAACAACGAACCTAGGACACCATATTGCAGTTTCACTACCGATGACAACTCATGCTGTGGTGCTGAGGTGAGCCCTGAGAGACAGAAACCTCTTGTTGTAAAACGCAAACAGATTGTATAAATACTCCTGGAGATTCAGAGTTACTGGCAAAGTAAATTGCCTTTCGTAAGACTGTTCTCTCGTTTCCTATTTATGTCTCCCATGGGTTACATATATATCGCCTTGTAAAGGCTTCCAGCTTCTTCCATCCTGGTGAGCAAGAAACCAGCCGGGAGCTGAATGTGGTTCTTTTACTAATTAATCACGAGCCAGCCTCATTACAAATTGTTTACAACTCCCTTATGAAATAGTGGCAAAGCAAAAAAAATTACTCTGTCTTTTAGTTTCATAGGCCTGAGCAACCATTTCCTCAGCATGTTGTCATCATAATTTAACTTCCCTGTTCGCAGTGATTTTTAAGAATGATAACCTCATTTTTTTCACTGGAATTTTCTAATCTCTTGAAAGGAAAATCCAAGCTGCTGGCTCCTTCCCCTGCTCTAACCTAGGGACTAGAGAATAAAAGATTCTTACAGCTTGAGACAATTCGATGAAGAGCCTTGCTTTATGAAGGACCAAAAAATAATGCGACAATCTCAAATCACTTTCAGGTTTGCTTAAGCATAGACTATCAATCAGTACCATAGAAAATACATTGAAAATACTTACCTCATCAAGGCAAATAACATTTATGTGTGTCTCATGTTGGTTTTACCAAAAATTTCTGCTCTTGGGACTAAAAGAGGATATTGTGTCTTATATTTTTCTTTTTCACTGTTTACAGATGGTATGACTGGCTTGTCATCAGAGAATGTCTTAAGATATTTAAGGGGATAAGGTTTGAAAACTTCTTCATAACTTGTGCAAAAACTTGCAAGGCATTTCTGGGGAATACAGCACACTTCTATAAATATCTATGTCTTTTAGGCATCAAGTTACAAGTCTGCACAATGCTGTGAAACCCATAAAAGTGCTCAAGTGTTGGCCGTTATTTGTGGCATCATGTAATAAATCTGGCAGAAGCTATTCCCAGATTGTATCTCTCTGGGGAGACTGTAATTGAAATGCTGAACCTGGACACATTTTTAGACTTAACATGTTAGATTCACTGCTGATGGAAGGTGACACAAATCCATTATAGGGCTATATGAGTCTACCTCATCCTTCAGAAGTAGAGGATTTGGTCCTTCAAGGCTGGCAAGATTTAGAAAAGCAGGTCACAATGTTGAGAAAGGCACTGCAGGAACCAGACAACAGGAAAAAAAAATTAAAGATAAATATGTCCAGCTGAACACACCCTCAGAGGTTAGTGCTTTTTTACTTAGGGTGGTGAAGAACTGAGCTGTAGAGAGGAGAGATCCCTATACATGAAATCTGTGGAAATTTTTGAAAGGCATGCTGGAAAGAGCAACTGGCTTCATACCTAGTGCACTGAACCAAGCCTAGGAGTCCCAGGTTCAGCAGCCTATCCATGCCATCACCAGAAATATGTGTGCAGTTAAACTAATACACACTGCAAACCACTTCAAACAGGGTGATGGTGGATAAAAATCTGAAAATTGTGCATGTGGGAGCTGGATACCACAGAGATAAGAGGACTGCCAGAACCATACAGGGAATGTATTGGTACAGAAAAGAAGGAATTATTAAAGAGAAATTGGGACTATTACGCAAACTAAAATTGTAGAAGGCTGGAAAAGACTATTAGCCAAGACTTCCTGATTATGAAATCTGTCACATTGCTAGTTCATCTCCTATGTTAAGTCCCGGGGCTTTATTACCTGGGAAAGGTAATCCTAGACTTGACAAAAGCTGTTTACTTTACTGAACATTCCTGTAGTGCCAGTAGATAGTATGCTACCCAGATAAGAACCTTCCCTTGTAAACAGAAAGATAAAATATGCTTTTTTCCAAGAACCTCTTTTTTTTTTTTTTCTGTAGATATATTTTTGGACGCGCTATGTTCATAACCAAAGCTGTGTTAAAGGACTACTATCTGTTTGCTAAAATTGTTACTCAGAAATGGCTGGTTTTGTTTGTGTGGGTTTGTTTTTGGCTTTTTAATATGGGTTCACAGAGTGTGTCTTTATACATTTGTTTTTAAAAAGTGTTTGTATGACATTGGAACAGGTTAGAAATTTTGGAAACTGCAAGTTGGGCAAAAGATTTTATATTGGAAAAATGTATATATTAAATTCACTAGTCAACCTCAACCCAAGCACAAGCAGTAAAATAGATCCCCCTATACAGTATCCTCTTCAAAGTTTAATTTTCATTGAAAACTCTCAGTTCCATTTTGCATTAAAACTTGAAAAAACAAGAACCAGACTGAAAAATTAACTGCTATTGAACAGCACTCTCTGCTGCCTCCTGAGAGATTTGCATGTGATAACTGCTCTAAGCTTGCCAAGGCTAAACCGAACACTTCATGGGATGGGAGAAATGCCCTCTTCTGACAAGGAGCTAGAGGGGATGGTGATAAACAGTGTTTGATGCCTGTTTGCCAGTTGCCAAGCTCTGCCGTTTGCCCTCCTAGGCAAGGGGGTGAGCTCAGTAATGAAGGAAAGGAAGGCTCAGTGTACATGCATGCAATAAAAACCCGTCCTCAGTCCTCACCTGGATAATCTCCTACTGATGTAGCATCCTGTGCAGGTGTAGGAGGGGAGGAGCTGCCATCAGGCAACACCAGCGATGGGCTCTGTCAGTGCACTGGAGAAAATTCCATTACAACAGCAAAAAAACCCCAACTCAAACATCTGCCTTCTTCAAATAAAAATCTTTTTAGTAAGCTCTTGTCCAGGGACAAAAGCTGAGGCATTTTATGTGTAAACTATTACATCTTCTGTAATTTATACCATTATAAAAATATATGCAGTGGCTGGCCTACTCCCAGAAGGAAAAGGAAATAAATAATACCAAAAAGGAGCCAAAAAGGTGCACCTGCACCAAGTTGTACCAGTAAAGCAGTGTTACTTTTCAAAATGTTTAACCCACGCCAGAGCTAAAGCAAAACACTATGTAGACAAAACCTCATCACTAAAAAAGCATCTTTTAAACTCGTTTATGCTTAATAACATTAAATAACAGTAGCTGAGAGTGTCAGACAGCCCCCAAATGAAAGGAAATTGAAAAAAACAAAACAAAACAAAACACCCAAAATAAATAGAATAGAAATATGAAACAGAGATTTCAAATTAAGGCCCTGCCATCTTGTGGTACCACGGGAGAATAACTCCAGCGCTGCAGCAGCCACTGTCAGCCCTGGCAACCAGGGTGATCTTTCAGCTCCGGCTCTTGAGCAGAGCGTCGTTGAGACGCTGGGTACCCACATCACACCTGCCTGGAACAGCCCAGCAGAGAGGGACGCTTTCCTGGGCTGCTTCTCCTGCTACGGCAAGAACCCTGTCAATCCTGACTGCTATGTTTGAACATGTCAACAACCGGTGGTGTTTAAAGAAATGACAGTCCATGGGATAGGCAGGGGTTTAAATACTGTAGCATTTCAGTACTCACCTAATGGGAGCTATTAAAAGACTTTTATCAGCTTTATCTGCCTATTTAATTTGTCCATTTCATCTTCATTTTTCCATTAGCACACAGGGTGCTTACTCTACCTTTAGAGATACTATATCTATGTGGGTTTGCTAAATCCAGCATCCCAACAGAGGTGAGGCTGCTGCCACTACCTGTCCCTGGGTCCAGCCAGTAACAAGGCTGAGTGTGTATCCCCTACAGGCACACAGGGACATATGTGATGTACGTGTACATGCAAATATACATATATACGTGGCTGGCCCCACAAAGAAACCCCAACAGTGACACTTACGCATGCACAGACAGCACAAACAGCCTAATCCTGTTCCCTTCTCTGGCAGTTCATGATGAAGGTCCATAGGTGGGAAATACATCTGTATATATAATGTGAATCCCTCTGGTAGCTAGCCCCTGAACTTATGAGCCCCCAAAGTCCAATGCCTTGCTCCATTTTCTGGTGCTCAGATGCACACACACAGACAGACACCCCCTCACTCAACTCCCAAGCCCTTGCCCCACTCAACAGCCAGTCCAGTGAGATGCTGGCTGATGGTCAGATACTCACACTCATACCCTCATTCACTCCAGGTGCTGGCACCTGGACATGTGGGCCTGTGACCCATGGTCCTGCTCTAGCTGCTGGCACTTAAGCCCATATGTGCATGTACGCAGAGGAAAATTAGAAATTGAGTTGAGTGAGAAGCCAGGACAGGCTTCACTAATGCTGTGCAGGGTGCTGCCAGACAAATGTACCGACCAGCAGCCTGCTTGTGTGTGACCAATCCTTTTATCCCCCTAGCCGTGTGTTTTTCTACCCTTGTTTTTGCCCAACCACCTCGATCGCTCCATCTCTCTGCCTTGGTTCTTCCACTAAGCATCCTATAATAAATCCCAAAATGCTCTTCTGCATCTCATAATGAGTCCCAGACTCCTAGGCACAGCCCCCCTCAGTCTGTGGGGTGCTCTGGAGAGCCTCTCCCCTTGACCTTTGTGGTAGGTGTCACCCCCAGTCACTCCCAATGGGGCTTATCACTCCCCTTGTGATGTGCTGGGAGAGTCCAGGCAGTGTCCCTTTCCTCTGATGGATTATTGGTGTTCCCCCCTGCCCCCAGCACAGTGCCTCTGTGCTCCCCCTGTGTACAGAGATGAGCCACATAACAATGAACTTTTTCCTAGGCTGAATAAGCAGCTGCTGTATTACTTAAATCTTTCCAGCCAGTTCTTAACAATATTCACTATTTCCCACCGTTAACTTTCTACAACTGAAGAGGCAGAAATCTTCAGAGAAACACAGAATCACAGAATGTCATGGACTGGAAGGGACCTCAAAAGATCATCTAGTCCAATCCTCCTGCTGCCAGAGCAGGACCACCTAGAGTAGGTCACACAGGAACTCGTCCAGGTGGGTTTTGAATGTCTCCTGAGAAGGAGACTCCACAACCTCTCTGGGCAGCCTGTTCCAGGGCTCTGTCACCCTCACAGTGAAAAAGTTTTTCCTTATGTTCATGTGGAACCTCCTATGCTCCAGCTTGCACCCGTTGCCCCTTGTCCTGTCATTGGCCATCACTGAGAAGAGCCCGGCTCCATCCTCCTGACACTTGGCCTTTACGTATTTATAAACATTGATGAGGTCACCCCTCAGTCTCCTCTTCTCCAAGCTAAAGAGACAGAGCTCTCTCAGCCTTTCATCATAAGGGAGATGTTCCACCCCCTTAACCATCTTTGTGGCTCTGCATTGGACTCTTTCAAGCAGTTCCTTGTTCTTCTTGAACTGAGGGGCCCAGAACTGAACACAATATTCCAGATGGGGTCTCACCAGGGCAGAGGAGAGGGGGAGGAGAACCTCTCTTGACCTACTGACCACACCCCTTCTAATACACCCCAGGCTGCCATTGGCCTTCTTGGCCACAAGGGCACATTGCTGGCTCGTGGTCATCCTGCTGTCCACCAGGACCCCCAGGTCCCCTTCCCCTATGCTACTCTCTAACAGCTCAGTCCCCAACCTATACTGGTCCATGGGGTTGTTCTTTCCCAGATGCAAGACTCTACACTTGCCCTTGTTGTGTTTCATTAAATTTCTCCCTGCCCAGCTCTCCAGCCTGTCCAGGTCTCACTGAATGGCAGCACAGCCTTCTGGTGTGTCAACCACTCCTCCCAGTTTTGTACACTCTGTTCCCTCATCCAGGTCATTGATGAATACATTGAATAGTACTGGTCCCAGTACTGACCCCTGAGGGACTTCACTAGATACAGGCCTCCAACTAGACTCTGTCCCATTGATCATAACTCTCTGATTTCTTTCCTTCAATCAATTCACAATCCACCTCACTACATGATCATCCAGACCACACTTCCTCAGTTTAGCTGTGAGGATGCTGTGGGAGATGGCGTCAAATGCTTTACTGAAATCAAGATAAACCACATCCACTGCACTACCATCATCTATCCACCTGGTTATGTCTTCACAAAAGGCTATCAGGTTGGTCAGACATGACTTCCCTTTGGTAAAGCCATGTTGACTGCTTCTAATGACCCTCTTATCCTTGATATGCCTAAGAACAGTGCTGAGGATAAGTTGTTCCATCACCTTTCCAGGGATGGAGGTGAGGCTGACCAGTCTGTAGTTACTTGGGTCCACCTTCTTGCTGTTTTTGAAGACTGGAGTGACATTTCTTTTCTCCAGTCCCCAGGTACCTCTCCTGTTCCCCACGACTTACCAAACATGATGGAGAATGGTCTAGCAATGACTTCTGCCAGCTCCCTCAGCACCCATGGGTGCACCCCATCAGGGCCCATGGATTTATGTATGTCCAGATTGCTTCCAGATCTTGTACAAACCACAGCAGATGATGAAAAGGCATACACGGGGGAAAGCCAATCTGTCGGTGCCTGACTTTGCAACCTGGGAGATGTTCTTCAAAAACATTTTTTTCCTGCAATTTCATCTTTAAGAACAACAAGAAAAGAAAATCAGAGATACCACTAGATGTTACCCATGGAAATGCCAACTGCTCTTCCCAGATGTCAACAATTCAGCAGCCAAATGCCTACAATTCAGTTCCTCCTGGACAAGAAGAGAGAAGCATCTGCAATTTTTGGCCATGATGGTTTGCACCAGCTGAGGAGCAGTCCAGACAGACAGCCTGAAGCTCCCTGGTCCGTGCAGACTGCTGCACAGGATTTGCACAGGAGTGGCAGATAGAGAAGTGGGGAAAAAGATGCATGACCTAACAGTAGATTTGACAGACATTTGCTGGCAACAGCCCAGTGAAGAGACACTACTGGACTTGCTGGTTTGCTACCTATACATCAGAGTGTGCTTTAAGCCCACTCATACTACCTGAGCACCCCCCTCCTCTCAGCCTTTGCGCCAAGACAAATTTCTACACCAGGTTTCAAATGAGAGGGATGCTTCAATGCCTCCAGGGAAAAGCGACCAGAACATTTTTACTGTGTGAAAAACAATGTATTTTTAACTAACCTCTTACTTGGAAACCAGTGAATCATTTTGGCTGAATTTTTCCACAAATAAAGCAGCCTAAAGCAGACACTAGACATGGAAAATTTTGTCCAAATGAAGAGTTCAGAAACAATACACAACTGAGAATAGGACCTGCAAATGGGAAATGGTGGAGTAACCTTAATAGTAACTGATTCTGTTAAGCAGTTTTACAATAATCCTACTGGAAAGCTGAATAATTCAACAAAGACATTTTTTATCCTTTTTCACCTTTTTCCTTTAATGATGATGCTGATTTTTACCTCCCTTCTATCTCATCTCCTATGAAGATATGTAGCAGTACCTGAGACAGATTAGTGCACTTTTACATCTCCCTTCAGAAGCTAATATAAAATATTACCACTCACTATGATCATCCTTTTCTTCAGCATTTTTATCACAATTAGCAAGAAGAATTAGCAAGATTTTTCTGAATTGTGATTATTAGAAGTGAGAAGTGCTAAAAACTTGAAATTCAATATTTTTCTTGGTTTCTTAAGGGCTTAGCCAGACAGTACTACACATGTTAATTCTTAATTCTGCTCTGGGTTTTATAGTCAAGAAGTCCCTTGCTGGTTTTGTGTTATGAAAAAGCAGACTCTGAAATATAAATCACCTGGAAAATCTATATCACTAGCAGTTATAGTTTACCTCCCTTTCTTTTCTGCTCTGTTCTCAAGTAATTTTATTGTAGAACAGGGTAAATGCCAATAATAGATTATCAACTTATTTTTTAAGATAGTAGGTGAGGGAAAAGTTACCTGGAAAATATCGCATATTGTTTCTACTGTATCATCACTTCCTTGGAAAGATTCATGCCTGCCCAAATGCCATCAAAGTAGTGGAAAATGAAGACTTTGTGACATGTGCACAATATGTCTAAATCCACCTCCCCACTGCCTGTCCTGGACAGAGCATCTCACAGCTCCCCTGCCAGCACAGGGCAAGGGCAGCTGGCTTCCAGCCTTCTTCCACAAACCAGAGGCTGGAGCACAAAAACAAAGCCAGCTTGTTATTGCCTCTAGAGCTGAGACAGCAGGTCTGAAGGTAAGAGGGACTATTTTATCCAGTTCTGTATCTTTATTGAGCTTGTTCGCACTGGGATTTGGACTGCTTCCCAGTCATCTTCCTTTTCTGTTCTCAGTCCATGCCCCAGTGGGTAGATGACTGCACACATGGGCTCTCTCATCTCCCCATGCCTGTTACCGTGTGGCTGGCAGTCAGGGAAGAAGTGCGAGTGGGCATTGCATCAAGGGCAAAATTGAGCTCATGACATCAGAGGATCATAGGAACAAAATCCCTATTCAGGGTGAAAAACAGGGGCAATGTGTAGCGTTGATTTCCACGCAGAGCCCAGCTGAGAACTATTTTAATCAAATACAATAAAACTGATAAAAATTTATGCTACAGCTGTCAGTAGTGAAAAGACTCTATTCTCCTTCCTCCCACAATGGATCCCTGGTAGTAACTGGAGCTCAGCGACCAGCACCCATCAAACTAATTCTCCTCTTCCAGGGCTTGTTTAGCAGAACTTTAATACTCCCACACAGAGAATTTCAGAAAGCATCTAGCCAGCTGTATTGTTTAAAAGAAGAATGTTAAGCAGAAAATGCAAGGCAGAGTAATTCAGTGCAGCGACAGAAGGTTAAACAGCAGACAGACCAGATGACAGCACGTAATCATTTTGCTCACTGTTTTGACCCTCTGATTCTCAATATTTTCTTTTGGTAAATGTGAGCTTAATGTACCTCTGCCCACCTCGGAGTCGCTGCAGATGAGAAGCATCACAGTGGTAAGGGGCTGCCGGGACGCTCTTTTCCCTGCAGCAGCTCCCCCAAATACCCTTATCAGTCACTGGCACTCATCCTTTCTGTAACCGTGGCCTCAGTGCAAGACATCCTTACATCTTTAAGCTGAAATCAAAACTGACAAGTGTGGCAAAAGCTATGTTTGTTATGAACCGGACTTAGGTGCTTACTAAACATTTATACATCAGCTTTCAGACCGTGTAATTCTCAGGCAGTTTGCCACCCTTCCTGAAGATAATGATGCCCTTTTGGTTGTAATATTTTCCCCTCTTTAAACTCAGATTATTTCCTTTCTTTGGGCAGGCCAAGAAATATCATTTTCCATTTGAACCAGTGAATTAATTAAGCTTGTGTCTGTTAATTCATGCTTTCTTTGGTCGACTTGGAAAAGGTTGTTTCCTAGGAGTTGTAGAGGCTCACAGGACTTGTTTTGGAGCCTTGTGTTTTCACACTTCTCACTTACTGACGCTGCATCCTTCTCCAGAGCTCTGTGGAGATAGTCACCCTTCAAGTCAGTAACACAGTTGTGCACCGTGACTATAGATTTTGTCAGGAAAAATATCCGAGTAAGCTACGCTGGCTGCTGCTGATCAGCTGTGTTTACGTAGACTGAGTTAATAAATATGACCGAGTCAAGATGGTGAGTCTACTGTCTGTGGCAGCTGGCCAGGACTCCTGGGCAAAGAGAGAACCTCAGTGACACAGGAAGGCAAAAGGCGAATGTTTGCTGTTGGTACACAACTGCTAAAACAACTTACGCAGATCACAGTGGGCTGAACAATCAGCAAGGTTGATGTGATGACCTAGGAAAAGGTTGGTGTCCTCGTATGATATCTGGAAAAATAGGGGGATTTTTTTCTTCCTCTTTTCTTCAAGCTGTAGTTTGGAAAAAAACTGCAAAAACAGTCTAATGGGGAAAATATTTTCTCTGTGCAGGGGCTGTCCTGACAGTAAATATTAAACAATAGCAAATGCTATCTTTCCTCTCTGTCTCTCTCTTTACCCCTCTCTTCATAACACCCACAGTGTACTTTTCCCTGTGTACATGCACACTGTTGAGGAACCGAGAGTCTTCATTATTTGCAGGATGCTGTTTCTCTTGCCACATATCACAGCGTAGTACCAACTGACTGGCTTACTGTAAGCAAGACAGCAACACAAAGGTAGCGTTGCTGGCTAAGGTCCTGGGCTGGAAGCTAGAGTTTTTCTGAGAGATGGAGAAAAGAGAACAGGATATCTAACAGTCTCTGACTAGCAGTCAGCCTGAATCACTCATTGCTTCCTTGAAGTTTCTTGGACTTTTCTTGTGCACCTGGATGCAGAGTCAAGATGTTCTGTTTGCATCTGGTCTTATCCAGATGGTCTATGATCTTCAAATTGATTTAAACCAATTTTAAACTAGAACTTTAGCCACCCTCTTCTCTTTGTCTCTTTTATTTTCTCTTTTAATCACAAGAGTTGCAGAACGATTCATTTTAAAGCATGTGAAGATGCACTTCATTTCATAGAATCATAGAATGCATTGGGCTGGAAGGGACCCTCAAAGGTCATCTAGTCCAACCCCCCTGCAGTGAGCAGGGACCTCTCTTTAGCTAAATCTGGTTGCCCAGAACGCCATCAAGCCTGATCTTGAATGTCTCCAGGAATGAGGCCTCCACCACCTCTCTGGGCAAAATATTCCAGTGCTTTACCACCCTTATGTTAAAGAGCTTCTTCCTGATATCCAATCTAAATCTACCCATTTCTAGTTTAAAACCATTGCCCCTTGACCTATGGCTGTGTGCCCTTGTAAACAGTCCCTTCCCAGCTTTCCTGTAGGCCCCCCTCAGGTACTGACACTCTGCTATAAGGTCTCCCCGGAGCCTTCACTTCTCCAGGCTGAACAACCCCAATTCTCTCAGCCTGTCCTCATAGGGGAGGTGCTCCAGCCCCCTGGTCATTTTTGCGGCCCTCCTCTGGACCCGTTCCAACAGGTCCATGTCCTTCTTGTATTGAGGGCTCCAGAGCTGGACACAGTACTCCAGGTGGGGTCTCACCAGACCTTACTAAAGTTAATTTATGATCACATCTGTAGTAAGACACAGAAGTTCTGCAAAGAGCAATCTTAAAACAATGCAAGAAACATTTATAGTGTCTTACACTATGTCTCAGGAGTGTATTTAAAAGGTAAATTCTGATCCTCTTCCAGATAGATAATCTGAGGCATCCACAATTAAAAAAAACCCCTAAAAACAGCAACAAAGACATCTCAAGAATTTGGCTTCTTGAAATTTCACATAACAATTTCAGGTGATCTTCCTACTGATTGTCTAATGAAATGAATAATTGATCACTTAATCACTCCATTTCCTGCAAGGGAATTTTGATGCCCTGGACTTCTGACAGGCACATGTGACTTGTTCTAAACTGGGTGCTCAAAGCACTGGCAAGGAGAAACAGTAATAATTTTTGAAAAATTTCTCATACCTTCATATATATTCAGAAACAACAATACTGATTCAGTCTCATGACGACGACTGACACATATAACCTTTAAAAAACAGCCTACAAGCTCTAAATACAATTTATTATTCATACTTATTGCGCCATTCATGACTTTGTAAATCCCTATCATGCTCTCACTCCACCTATCTAGCTGGTCTACTCACTCACTACTCATTTGGAATCCTCTGAGTGTCTCTGATCACCTATATTGGCTTGGCGATGCTCAGTTCTCCAGAAGAGTCTCATTTATCCTGAATCATGTCGTCTCCTGCCATTGTATCACATTCACGCACAAGTTTACTAAATCTATACTCTTGCTACAGTTCCTTCCAATTCATGGCAACCGGACATGTTGTCAAGTACCTCACTGGCTTGCTTATGGGAACTTAAAAAATTTCTGATTTTAAAGATTCAGAGAAACCTATTTTAAAACCTTCTTTATACGCTTCTGGTTGTGAGGTTTTTTTAAAATGATACATCATATACTATAGGCATAATAATAACACTTCAGTAAGTCCACAGTTGAATTCCCTTTGACTAATATTTGATCCTGACCTTGTAGTGAAGGGAGTAGTAGTATCTCTGAAACCTAAAACAAAATGCAGACTGCAGAGTGTAAATATTTGGAGCAATCACCAGAAAAATGACTTTGCATAGGTTTATCTAGAATTTAGATACAACTGTACCCTTTCGGTAGTTAGAGTTTTAATAGAAAAGTTTGCATTTTAAGAACACAAAATCCCCTTGTCTTCTATTCCATTGCCCAGGTGGTAGACCTTGCAAAGTGCCTGAGCAGGTCTGTAGGAAGTGATGGCAACGACTACAACTGTGGTCTTTTGTGTACGATTCCTATGGCAAAGGGTGAGAGAGAAGTTACAGACCCAAAGGTTTAGGCTGTTGAAAGCAAGGACTTCTACAGTAGCATCCATTGAACTAGCCTCTGGAGGAAGAAAAGAGTTGTAAAACAGGAGGCAGGAGGATTACTGAAAGCAAGATGGTTTCCAGTTCATCAGGTTTTTGATACAGCCAAAGTATAAGGGGAACCTGTACAGAAGGAATGAACTTCATCTGAACCAAGCTGCTGGCCCCAAAAAGGAAGGTTGTAGATATGCTTTTAAAGTGATGAGCATGGGAAAGCCACTGGGTATGGGAGAGCATGTGGTTTGGGATGGTGTTTCCCCTGCCATGGACACGTGCATTCCCTGTCCTCAATGAAGGATCTGTAAGAGGATGAAACCCATCAAACATGAAGTGGAAAACACAGTGCTGTTGAAATAAAGCACAAAAAAGACAACCAGAGCAATGATACTCATACTTCTACACAAGTGTAAGAAGACTAAGAAATGGGATGGAGAATTTGCTATGTTTAGCCACCAATGAAGACACTGTTTCAGTGGGAACTCTGTGGTAGGAAGACGATTGATTAGGCACTGTAATACAAACACAGAACATATAGAAAATATAGAACAAAACATGCTGGTAGTAGAGTAGCACTGTTTTTTTCAAGACAACCCAGAGTCAGCTCAAATGAACAAACTAACCCCATACCAAATAACTCATTTGATCTGTGTGAAATGAAATTCAGGCCCAAAAGGAGGGATATAGTCTGAGGCCTATATTACTACCCCCTTGACCTGGGAGGTAGTGGGAAATCAGAGACACAGTGAGGGTGCAGCACACAATTGTAGTGGGTAGTTACCATGAAAATCAGTCAAATGTTACACTGTGACATGAAGCAGGACACACATTTTTAGGTATTGTTGGTGATTATTTCATGGCAGAGTGGTATAACTGCTGGTACAAACCACAACTCTGTACTTAGCTTCAGCAACTTTACAGATCAAAAAAGATTATGATACCCAGAGAGCTGTGCTAACTTTTCACAACAGAAGATGTCATCAAAGGAGCAAGCATCTATGCTTGGCTCTGTGCTCGGCATATCCAGAAATGCTCTGGAAAAGGGCTGGAAAGTGAAATGCCGAAATTTGCTGAAAATACCAAGTAGTTTAAGGTGGTAAAGATGAGTATGGACAGTGAAGAGCTGCAGAAGTCTATCAGATTTCCTCTATAGTCAAAAAGAAGAGTGTATCTGAAAGGTTACTCAGATGTCAGATATGCTGGATAGTCTTCTGAGTTTACTAGCTTCCTTTATCACTGTGAGCCTAAGAGAGCCAGCTCGTGACTCATCCTTATATTAATGGCCATTAATCAAAATGATTAAACAAATTAATCAAACAAACCTCAACATGCCTGCATAAACACCAACAGTCTTCTATTTCTCCCAAGTATTCTCTCTGGGGATTTCCCACATACATTATAAAGTGAGTACAACTGGTCTTCTAGCACATTACCTCTTCTGAGATTCACAACACACAGGTAAGAAAGGGTGGCTTGTTCCTGGCCAATTCTAGGTAATAGAAAAGTTTAGTATCACGAATGGGAAACTGCAAGTTAGAGCAGCTCATAAATTCGCCTTAATTTGTGCTGTGGGTACCACCACTGCAGCCAAGAATGAAAATGGCTAACAAATTGGTTTGATCCAGAGACAGTGGTCTGGTGAGCTACAGCAGACCATGAAAAACTTCAAAATTTGTACATGGCTGGTTCAGAAGAGGTGAGGGGAACTTGATCTGTGGAAAACAAAGTCACAAACAGTTCCTCCATTATGTTGTATCATAGCACAAAGTGCGATTTGTAACTATTCCTGTGCAATAATTTAAGAACAAACATTGTTATTTTTTTTTAGGCAGTTTATGCAATTCATGCCATTTTTAGAGTCCAATGCACACTTGGCTTTAAAGAGGATTGAATAACATTTTTCTAAGACTAAGGGATATTTTTTTTCAGCTTATAAAATAGATACTTCTTGTGGTCACAGAGTGAATGTTTTTCAGTTACCTGATACTGCAAAGAGATAGTTCAAAGTGGTGTGCTGTGGGTAGAGAAGCTTTGCTTCTAATTACCAGAAAAAAAAAGAGTAAATTAATTAGGGTTAGTATGGTGTTAGATGTGGTGCGCTCCTGTGCATCTCAAATTTTTTTAGAGATCACACTTAATGTTCTCCCCCAGCATGGAAATCTCTGGAGACATGCAAGACTACAAATCCCTCATGCCTGTCAGTTGAGACCTCCAGGTGGCGTCTCAAATATCAGACTTTTCAGTGGAGAAATGAGTGTGGTCCCTACCAAGATTTCTGTCTTTTCTTCCCTGAAAGACTTGCATAGCTCTTCCTCCACTGACAGCTCATCACTGACCAGGAGTTACCTCCTCCCAGCAGCAGAAACCTGTCCAGTTCTCCTCCCATTCACGAGTACCCACTTGAGTCCTTCCTGTCCCAGCTGTGGAAAAACACCCGCTCCTTGGCCAAGAACACCCAGCTCTCTTGTACTGTCCAGGCAGAGACGACTCAAGGGCTGGCTGTGAATGTGAGGAACGGACCGTAAACAGCACAATACTGATGGGATTGGCGTGTGGTCAAGGTACTCGGGGCTTTCTAGCAGGCTGTTGGGAGATACACCTATACTTACATCTGGATTATCGTCGAAATACAAAGCCTTGTTGTTCCTTGCCTACCACAGATCTCAGTACAAAGTGCACCCTAGGTGATTGATTTCTGAGAAATGTAACATTGGATCTGTGATAATGAGCTACAGGCAACACACAAAATGTTTATGTTCCACCGTAAGGTCCAAATTTCTGAAATAAATATTTGTTCTCTTGTATGTCTGTGGGATCCTGCCATAAAGAACACGATGTGTTATAATGTGTTTCAGAGCTGCCCGTGGCAGGACTCGAACAGACTGCCTGTTTAGCATGGCATTTTCTCTAGATTCTCTTCCCATTTTCTCTGCTTTTTTTGAAAAGCACTTTATAATGTATTTCTATTAATGTATCGTGTACTGTATGAACTATACATTGTATATTGAATAGGGTATAATGTTTTTCTTTTCAAGGTTGGAATGTTATTGTGTTGAAATGTACTCAGACACATCAGACAGGATCTCAGCCCAAAGCTAGTAAAATTCAAGTAATATTTAGCAACTCAAGTGAAGGAGAAAAGAGAGATTGGAGTACAGATACGAATGTACCACATCAACAGACCACGCACCCATTTAGAAAGTTTTACAACACTGAAAAAATATATCGTTAATGGTTTTGGTTAGATATATAATCCTTAGTGTTTGTCATTAAAAGATATCAAAGTAGTACATGTCTCCAGATTACCTCATATCAAATGATCAGCCTGTGTTCACTAATAGCATTTTAGAAGTTAGCGATGGAGTGTCTTTGGCAAGAATCCATTGTGTTCTTATTTAAGCATCACCATATTTTTTACTTTTATGAAATTTAGGTTACTGAGTGTGAAAATTTGCTAGGGGAAGTTATTAAGAAGCAATCCAGACTATGGAAAATGTGCAGAGGGGAAAACCATAGCACTAGGAAATATTTGTCCCAGCTTGAATTTTGAATGTACATCCTCACTTGAAAACGTCGTCTTCCTGTTTGCCCTTTGGACAGCTATACCTTTTCTTTCTGCAATGTACGAAATCACCCATCCTACCAAAAGGTTTCTACCCACGATAAAGTTTCTACCCACTTTCTCACACAGTTCCTCAGATTGCTGACATAAAACTGGAGTTTTATATTATTATTTGTTTAAAATTTACCATTTACCACTTACAATGGTAAGTAGTAATGGTAAAAATAATCTTTTATTAAGGGTGAATATTACATGAGAGTTTGCTGCTTAATTAATATTTAATCCTTTCAATATTTTTTCTTTTTTCATTTTAATATACCAACTTGTTCCTGAATTCAGTCTATGTATCTGTATCTGTAAAATAATGTAATTTTGGTATGTTGAGGATTTTGAACAACAATAGTCTACAGTGAAATACTAGGAGATAGATCTCCATACCACAAAAATTTTAAAAAGGCATCCTTTAGATTTGGCTTTTTTCTCTAAGATTTTGACTTAGCACAGAAAGAGGCAGGAGGAAATGTGAGTCAATAACATAAACAGACTAAAGACATTAAAAAGAGATAGTAAGAACACCAGCATGTAATTCACTACATGCTTAGTGTTGATCCCAGAGCGATGTACCTGCAAGAAGTAGATACAGGGCTCTTTCTTACCCATTATTTATTGACCTGACAGGTGAACAGTGTAGTGTGGTGTCCTCAGAGGCATCATCTTGGATCATCTGACACAAGATCACAGTACAGAGCAATCAGAAGACAGATCTGCTCCTTTGCCAGGAGGAAATAAACATCTTAGGGAGGCAAAGGAAGAGGAACTATCTCCCAGGCTTGCGTACTAGAGTAGGGTAGACCTTGTGTTGAGTATTGGGGAAAGCCCAAATACTAGCCCAGCTCAAGCACTTCTCGCCAGTCATGGCTGAGTCACTGACAGCCCTCACAAGGATCTTAACCTCCACAAGTTACAGGTGCTAAGGAACAGGGAATGAAGTTTTAGCCATCTTCTGACAAAGAGAAAGCTGCAAAGTTTGATCTCCCATGTATTTCAGATAGTCAGATGCCCTCTGCAAAATAACCTGATTCTTCAGTTGTATTGATGCTTCCTTGAGTGTGCTGCTTGCTGCCTGCTGAGGATTGGGGGAGGAGGAAAAGCTCATTTATATTCTACCATGGGCACGAAAATGCTGTGCTTTGGCTCTGCTTGTAATGTTTTTTCTTTTCTTTCTCTGCTTCTACTCATTTAAATTTTAAGATTTGATGATGTTCAAGTGTCTCATAGATGATGGCTGTTTGCTAGAGACAGCTGGAGTGTCGCTTCAGTTGCATTGACTATGACCAATTGTAATTCTCAGAGGTGCTTCTGAAAATTTCTTTTGTCAAATTAGATCTTGTGAATAAATTATCCCTCAAATTTTATTCCATGTCTTATGTTAGGCATACATACACATAAGCCAAACACACCATTTTAATCCCTGAAATAAGCTGCACACTCTATGTGAGCATAGTCTTTGAATATGTTTGCAAAAACTGCATACATTTGAACTTTTAATTTTTTTTTTTAGCAAGTATTTTACCATTTGAAATGTGTTATTTTTGGTGGTTTTTTTATTTACTAGAGTACCATGTTACTGACTAAATTGCAGCAAGACGTGAGGAGAATAGGGTATCAGTAGTGAGAACAAACTTTATATCTAGTAAATAAGGATGTTTTGGAGTCCAATAGCACAGCTTTTGCTACCTCATGCAGGCCTTCCAGTGCCACGCACTGAATTGTCACAAGCGATACCTCTGCCACATTAAGCTGTTTGACAGCTATGCTGTCAAACCTGTTCTCTTTCAGCATCTCTTGAGTGAACTACGATGACTTTACTATTTGTGAAAATTCTGGAAAATGCCCATCTTCCTCAGCATGAGTTTCTGACTAAGCCGGTACAAGTAATGAAAATAGCCATTTACATACTTTCCAAATGAAATTCAGATCAGAAAAGCATGGAAACTCTTGCAGCTGCTACCGGGAAACAGTGAAACCACAGCAAGACCTGACCTTGACTTGTGCGATTTGTGTTCTCAGCTGAGCTATATTCATATTTTCCACGTTTTCAGTAAAAGATACATGCTCTGAGTGAAAGTTTCTGCCCTGGCCCAGCCCCTCTTCACACCTTGAATGGAAAGGTCCTGTAAGGGACCAGGGCTGCCATGCAAGTACATCTCACTGGGGCAGAGCTGGGGAGAGGCAATTCTCCTTTGCCCTCTGGCCATCAGCGAGGCCCTGTTGCCAGTGTTTCCTTCCAGATGTTGGAAGGAGACAGTTGTCAAGCCACTCATGTTAGCACGGAAGAAACACGATAAGGACCTCCCAGACTTCATGTTTTATTATATTAATAGGAACACCAACACTAGATTATGTGATCTCTCAGCTCAGCGCTTGTCAGACCGCTCGTAGGTGCTACCTTCAGCTGGAACTGCTGCCTGGGAAAGACATGGACAAACCGGAGTGAGTTCAGTGGGGGACTCTGAAGTAGTTAAGCCAGAGCACTCCTTCTGTGTGGGGACAGGGCTGGTTCAGCCTGGGGAAGAGATCACACTACGGGGCTAACAGTAGCCCCCCAGCACCCATGGGGAGGTGGTCAAGAAGCCAAGGTCCTCACTGTGCAGCACGGTGGGAGGCTGAGGGACAACAGGCATGAGTTGAAACGAGAGGTTCAGGCTGGGTGTAAGGAAAAGCTTTTTCATGCTGGGGACAATTGGACCCCTCAGGCATTTTCCACACCCGAATGGACACAGCCCTCAGGAGCCTGGTCTGACCATGCAGCTGGCCCTGCTGGGAGTGGGAGGTTGGAACAGAGATCTCCTGAGCTCCTGCTCAGACTGCATGACCCTCTGGCTCAATCCTGTGATTCTATTCTATATAAATAAATACATAATGAATGAGAATTGTTCTCTAGAAGTGACTGCATGTTCTAATGAGTATTTGACTTTTGAAATTGTTAATCTCTCACTCTATTCGTCAGACTGAAAAAAACTCTGCAAATAGTGGGTGCTGTAATATCTTTGAATTTTTTTTTTTATTTCTGCAAAAGAAATTACCGAAGTTTACCATTGGGGGGAGATAGCGATGAATCTTTTGCTCTTAGACAAAGCATAACAGTACATATAGAGAGGAAAGATAGCAGAAACAAACGGTTCTAGGCCAGGTGGTAAACTTCATATTTAAATTGATAGTAAACTGCTGAATCCCACTGCATTCTCTGTTACTGTAAACTCTAGGAACAGATACTATTCTGCAGTCAGATGAAAGAGCTGGTCCCCACCTGGAGAGACTGTGAGCTAAGGCTGCAGGGTTAAACTTTTAAAAAGCACCTAGACTGATGTGAATCAATGGGAATTAGACTCCTAGAAGAGTGATGCTCAGGATGGGATTTTCGGTGGTTTACTGCAGCTTTACTCTTTTAGATGTCTTAATCAGCTCCACTGCTTGAAAGATAAGAATCCTACCCTCCTTTCAAAATATGCAGAGTTCTAAATCCTTATCAGCTGGATCCACAAATGCCACTGTGGTTATAAACAAACCAGAGGAAATGTTATCTGAAATTCCACTTCTTCCCAGTCTCCAAATTGCAGGCAATTGGTGATTTTTTTTATCAGAATTCACTACCCTGAACTCTCTTCCATCTCCAGCTGCCTGTGCTGTGTTAAATACACACAAATTACAGCCATGCTGACCTTTCTGCAGCAATATGGGGGCTAGCTGTGGAGAAGGGAAGAATGTGAGTTTTAATTCCTTTCCTTTACTTGTAAGAACTGGAAGCAGTATTTCTTGTCTCCTGGATAACCATTGAACTACACAAGTATTAGATGTTCTGAGACAGCCTACGGCAAAAAGCAGTATTTTACAGGGCACAGCCTGGAAGAGGTACGAGCCAAAGAAGAGGAGTTCCTCTCCCAGAGGTAAACCCTCCATGAGACATAGTCAAGCAGTCAAGAACAATGGCAGGTGAGATGCTTCCCTGGCTGTGGGAACAGCCAGCCCAAGAGTATCTAAAATAATACATTCTCTCTCTCTGACCTAACGAACATGCGGTTATTCACTGCAGTTTATTATTCACATCATCAAAGAAGATATCAGAGTAGTCTATTGCCTGGAATTTATGGTGTTCACCTCTAAACGCTTGTGATATGCAAAGGCCTTTCAGAAGAAGATGGAATTGAGCCTGATCCTCTCACATTGCGGTTCAGAGCTTTTCTTGCAGTTCAGTGGGAAGAGGAGGGTGGAGCTGAATATGATCTGAGGCAAAAAGGCTTCTGCTATGGTGGTACTTCTTTAGTAGAATTGTTCCAAAAAGATCTACCAGATCAGATGGAAGGTGCAGACTGGTACTAGATTGAGAAAGGTTGTGTTAAGGTTGAGGAATCTGACAGACAGAAAACTGAAGTGCTTGCAGGGCCTGAAAGCAACTGAGTAAAGGTCAAGAGGGATCACATTTGGAAATTATGTGCTTTCAAAGCAATTAGGCTGGAGTTATGTGCTTAAATCCACTTGTGAACCCAGCCTAAATGCTCACACAGTCAGAAATTAAATGATAATTTTTATCAAGATGCCAAGAGTCAGCTGAGATATAATCACTAGCCAGATATGCATGCCCAGTGCATTGCAAATATGAAGCAAATTTAGATGTTTTGTCTCACCCTCCAGACAGCATCTATTTGGCACATTAGGTTGGCACACTAAAGACCAATGATTCTGTCTCAGCTGAGGAAGAGTTTGCTGACTGAATCAAGGTCCTAGACTTCAGCGCAGCAAGTGCTAATATATGTGTTTTACTTAATTCATACTAACCCCACTGGTTGCTTGAATCAGGCAACTTCCAGTTCAAACATGGACATAAACATTTGCAGCATAGGGTTAAGGTATAATATATTTTGATTCAAATTTATCCATAACTGACTTTCCATTCAGGGCCTTAATTCTGAGATTCACTGCTGCTGAATTGATTTGAGCCAGTTTACTGAAAAGGAAAACACTTAAAAGTGGGAAGGCTTTCCATTCCAGCTGCTCTCTCTCCCTCTGAACTTCATTGATCCAGCACAACATGGGTGTTCATTTTTCAAACACAGACACTGGCAGGTGGGAGTTCAGGCCACTGTCCTCCTATTCATGTAACAACACCTGCTTTTCTAGCAAGGGAGAACACTACCATGTACGTGGTCAAGTTCCTCAGCTAGGAAGAGCTCACTTAATGCTGGTCCAAAAGTGTCCGCTTTAAACATGGTCTACATGGACCTCTGTGATATCCCAGCACAGCATTAGTGCACTGAGATAACAATGATGAGTGAAAGCATGAGGGAGCGATGAGGGGGAAGGCTGGCAAGAACATCGTATTTTTTCAGATGCAAGTATTCCCTGATATGACATTTCCCTGGTAATAGACATAGCTTTGATTGATCTATAACGCTAGTAACGGGTTGTTACATCTATATATGTGTGCATGCAGATGCACATATGTATATACATACATACATACAATGCAAGTGTATATGCACATGTATATATATAAAAATTTGGTGGAGGGAGATGTAATGAAATGCAAATTTCAAACAAATGATTAGGTTAAATTCTGGATTGAATAGAAGTATATTGGGTTGAACAGACTTTGATGTGGGATTTGACTGCCTGATGATGTCATATGGCAAGTGGAGAGAGAGCAACAGGTTTGGGCATAGGGTGCAGGACAACCTGGCCAACATCAGGGCACAATTTGTCTGGGCAAGGCACACATCATCTTAGCTCCTTCCAGATTTCAGCCAGCACAGCTTTCCCCATGACACCTCCGCAGGCAGCATAAATGAAGAAAGACAGATTACTGTTCCCTCATCTCTCCAGACACTATGAGGCACTGGCTGATCTGAGTCTGGGGAAGTGATAAAAGCAGTTCACAGCTGCCTTTCCCTCCTACCACACTCATGTGCTTGACATATGAACTTCGTGCACAGAAGATCTGTTTCTGCACCACTAGCTTCCCTAGCAAATGGAAAAGAGATCAGGGAAGGAGGACTGGAAAGAGAGATACTGTAATATCTACAACTATGTAAAAATGAGTATGCTACGGTATATTGTACATAGTTTTGATGTCATGGAAAACACTAAGTACATGCAGGTACAGGAAGAGAGTTATTTTTTTGTATGTTTTCTACTATTTGGAGCTTCACCTTCCCCATTCTCTGTTCCTTGCAAGGTCAGGAGCCTCCACTACACTGAAGCATGCACTAGTTGCATTGTACTCACTGCACCGTGCTCTACAGCATTTTACAGCTGCCACACCAACCGCAAGTGATTGGTATGGCTAAATACAGCTGGGTGACCATTACCAAGCACATTCAGATCTAGAAACCAGCAAGTTGTAAGAGTAATTACTTTGCCTCACTCTCATGAAAATTCTGAGTAGAAAGCCCATCCTTGACAGGGGGCAGCTCCACCTCTAAATACACTGTGAAAGATATGGTAAAAATCAATGAAGAGGCAAAATGTCATTGCATTATTCAGGGATCGCTGTTGGCTCTTTAAGTAGTTTCTAAATAAACATGAAAGCTGAAAGATCTTCTTACACATATCTGAAAGATAACAGCTGCTGAAGTGACTGTTACACCTTTTAGATTTAGAAATTAGAGACTGACTTGCATTTGACAGGAATAACAGTTTTCTGTTCCAAAGAAAAAAAATTGTATACCGAGAAGAAATTTAACCATGACTACACTAGGCTAAGATCTTACCACAGTCATCCAAAACACTATAATTGTGCTGCTGTAAAATCCAGCCTGTTTGAGTATTCTTACAGTTTTTGTAGGATTTTAAAATAAGTGAGGCAATATTTAAAGTTTGCCTTTCCAAACGGGCTTTATTTCCTTGCATTCAGTTGCACAGAATGAAATATTAACACAAATGTACTTAAAAGTAGGTTCCTTGGCCCTCATGCAAGGATATAAATGGTTTTATTTTCCCAAAATTTGAGTACTTTACAGTTGCCTTTGGAATGACTAAGTCAACAGGAGATGCCTGGATTCCCAGTGCTTATGTAATTCAATCTATTTCTTTAGGTGCATAAGTAAGAATTTAGGGCTCAGACACATGATCTAGTTATGTGGTTTAGCAAGTTGACACTCATCTTATGATGTGTGATAAACTGTCCTTTCATTTAATGCAGTTCAAGTCTGAGAACCCAGAATTATTTCTGTCACAGACGTAAATGGCAAAGGACCCACCATCTTGAGTGAAATAAGTTCACTGTAAGCCCAAGACCTTTTGCTTCAAACTACATCCACACTGACATGTCTATATGGCATTTCTGCTGGGATTCTCATCTACTCTCTTGCAGCTGACATTTGTGCAAGTCCATGGATGCATGTTCCTTTCCAGACACAGCTGTGCCAACAAAAAGGTGAGTACCTCAGCCTCCTCCCCACTCTGCTACTGGAAGTAATCATCCCCTCTGATCTGCTGGCCAGGCTCCTCATGTGACTTCCCATAACTTGTTTCAGTCAAAATAAGCTGCTGTAACAGTGGCCCCTTCTTTAAGTTCTCAAAACTGACTCATCTTTTTTTTTTTTGATATATATTCGTTGGGGGCCACAGAGAGAAGGTGACGAGTGCATGGAGACGAGGTGCTGCTTCAGTAACCTCTTTAGTTGGTGCAGCTGCAGCCCAAGAGGATGTGTGTCCACAGCTTACGTGCAACTGTTAATTGAGTTCTCTGTGGTTGAGAAGCCCTATATTCTGCGAACAATTTATCTGAAACAAAACTGTTTATATGGTCCAAGGAAGTCCTGCAGGCAAAATGAATGATCAGACTGATGGATACACTAATGTTGGTCCATCTAGATTTCTAAAAATTAAGTAAAAGAAAGCCATTAAATAAATGGTTTATGTTAAGTAAAATTGAATGAAAGGAAGCCAGGATGCTGTTTGGGATGGTGAAGTAGAACAGAACAGGAACAGAAAAAGAATGGGTTTCTGTAGACTGAGAGGTGGCTACTGGACAAAAAAATCTTTGAGGTATTTTTAATTTTTTTGTGTTGTTCCATTTACGCTTATATGAAGTCAGGATCAGTCATGTTTATTTTGGTTTTTGATGACTATTATTTTAAACTGACTGTGTACATTGTTGGAACATACAGAGAGGACTTAGTACAGACAGCTTTACCAGGCTGATGACTAATTTTACTTCTGGTTCCTTTCTGGATGACTTTTTGAGATTAGTTTCCATAAAAATTCAGTTTATGCCTACAGTATTCAAGAGAATGTTTTTCATTTCATGCACTGTTTCTTCCTTCACTTCCTGTTAGCCTGTGAGATGGACTTGGAATTGTAAACTTGGTGAAATTTGTTGTACCAATAAATCCTAGCACTAGCAGTAACCGGTGCTACTCCTGGATTCACAGCAAGGCATGAAGCAGAAAGTAAAGATGATACTTTGCACACCACAGCTTGGTGAGAATAAGATTGAAGTAAAGCCAGAAAGCATCCTTCCACGTGAAAAATCTTACCTAGGAAGGGAGGGAGGCCCCAAACACCTGGTTCTGAAGAGGGAGAGGGTGAAGATTTTGCCTCTCTCAGGACCAGTAGACAGAACAGTGTCCCATCAGCAAAACTGTTTTCTATCTCTCTTTTCTACCTAATAGTAATCATCAATGGGGTGGATAAAAGGTGGAAAAGGGAGGTTACTGCCATAGATCACTGTTATACATTATTATATTATTGGTACATATTATTATTATATATCAACATATTATATTATAGGTGTGTATTTTAGACATGTACCATTTCCACTCTTTGCAGCCAGTTATAGTTTGAGGCTAGGATTCCTCTCTAGGTGATAAAATTATGCTAATTAGAGGTCAGCAAAAGCATAGAGACCCAAAAGGTAGAGCAAAAGCAGAAGAATGACAATTTTACAGTTCTGATGCAAAGAATGGCACAAAGAAATTGAAACGAGGCAGTCTGTGTTTTTGTCCTGGATTATCAAGACTGATTAACATTGCACAGTGGAGCAGATGTTAGTCACAACACGGAGGCAGTTTTTGTTGTTTTTCAGACTGAGTCATAATTATGTATGGTACACTTTCCAGTAAGAGTTTATCTTTCTTCTTCACAGAGAGTTTACACATAGATTTCCATTCAACAAGGAATTTGGGTTTACTGTGAACAAAGATAAACTGAAAGGCAGTATACCAAAATAATTTGCAGCATGGGTTTAGTGGGTAAAACAATAACTGACTGCTGAAGCAGTTAGCCCTGATAAATTCAAAGAAATGAATCAAAATGAATATTGGAAGTAATTTCCAAGCCAAAGGCTATAATCTCATTCCTGAAACTGATATAAAAAATATGATCCACTTAGTTCTCATTCACCAGATGAAGCGAGAATAGTAGTGATGTTTCCCAGCAATCAAAAGTACACAGAACTTGGCTCGTGATACTGGCCATTTTTGCTGAAGTCGTGCAATTTTCTCAAATCCCATTGCCACAGGAGGACAAAGATGTAGCTGAGCCAACATGGCCAAACTCTGCCTTTATGTCAGCGGATGGTTGACATTGTGGGAGAAAAATTTGACACTGATTCTTTTGGGTTTTGCACATTTATTTTGCTCTAAAACCAGCTCAAAGGGTTGTGGGTTTTTTTGTTTCTACTACACGACATTTTTACTCACATCATGGGCTCATTAAATTAAATTTCTTTATCCAGGAAGCTGTTTTAAGTTGAAGCTAACTTCAGCCTGAATGAGCCAGCCTCCTTGATCTCACTAGTGAGACACTCAGGAGAGACAGGATGCTCCCAACTTGCTCTGTAGAAGGCATCCTAGGGAGATTAGTTTTTCTAGATTAATATTAACAACTGCGTAAAAATATCTGTTGGATTGGGGATGCTAGGGGGAACATCCCTTCCCATTCCCAATGGTGTCTTTTTTGGACCCATTTTGTTTTATTTTAACTAATCCTGTTTTGAACCTGGAGGTTTGCTCTGACCCCTCACCATGGCTCCTGTGGCAGCACGTTTCAGAAGTGCACTGCCTGCTCTGTAAACTGACTTTCACTTGTTTTAAACTGAGCTCTGTTCTACTAGTGGAAAATTTGGGCGAACACCTTCTCCCTCGCCTTCTCCACTGCCTGCCTTGTTGCACAAACCTTGGTCATACCCCCTCTCATCTCCCACCTGAGCCATCCCAGTCTTTGGCACCTCATAGCCACCTCATCCCCTAAAATGACCTGCAATTATACTCAGCCCATCCCTCAGGGTTTTAATGCACAAAGTACAGAACTCCTACGCAGTGCAAAGCAGAGTTTCTGGAGAAAAAGTTTGTGCCAGGCTAACAGCCTAGAGACCAATGGGTACCTAAGGCTACTGTGCCAGGGTTTGTAATACTGAGATGGCTGAAAGTCACCATGAAAAAACGATCCATAGCCTACCAGAGCAGTGCATAAATGCACACCTCATTGCCCACTGGATGTTTTGAGGCATTTTGTTTCGGAAAAAATTTAGATCTGGTGGTGAAATCAGGCAGCTCAAGTCCATGATTCTCCATGGTATTATTATGTTTCCCCTTTTTCAGGAAAAAATGGGTGCTCTAAACAGCCAGCTGAAAACAGCCTCCCCACACACAGCTAAGTAAACCGTCATTGTCAGGAATGTGGGCACACTCCATTTTGTGCCAGGCTGTGTGCGCGCTCCCTGCTGAAGCATTTCCTTTAGCAAAACAAATAAGCACCACAACGACAAATACTACAACAATTAGTCAATTGATGGACTGAAATGCTCCTTTGCCATCATGCAGTGAATCTCCACATGAAAAACGTAGGGCCTGGAGAATTGCTTTTCTTGCATCTTGTATCAGCACTGTATTTTTTTCCATGATCCAGACCTGACATGCATTGCTTCTTAAAAGTCAGAGAACAGAGAGATTATTATGGTAACTCAGTATAATACTATGTTAAACCTGCTCTCACTTATGCTCTTTTGCATGCCATGAATCAAACATACCATTGTTTTGTCCTGGTAGAAATGGTCCTATCTAAAGAAGGCAGCAGGGTATGTGCTCTGATGGTCCTTCTAACACTTTACAGAATAGGAGCATCTCAAACAGCCCTGTCTGTCTTGGAATAAAACAGAGATTTCAGGCCACAAACTGCTGCCACATAGTTCCTATCACTCATATTGAATTCACGCTGAAAGTGTCACAAAGCACAGTGATATTTTGGCTCTCTTAAAAATAAACCATATAGTAATAGTACTTTTCCTAAGATGGTGCACAAATGCAATTAACAGTGCATTTTTCTCTTTTTTTTTTCCCTTTAAACTAGCAGCAGTGGCTGTGTGGTCATTTGGTCTTCTTCTGTTTAAAAAATGCAGTACATTCCTTACTCCTAGCCACCTTGACCACTAGCTGTTGTGTTTCCTACGTCAGAGGAGATGAGATCATTAATACCACCAGTAATGATGTCTGCTTTTTGCCAGCTCATAAGACCAGTCTGGATGAACTATGAAAAGGATCTACGATCCATTTAAACTCCTCACTGTTTAAATTGGCTATTAGAGATGTGTCTTCACTGCCATTCCTTGGCTTCTTCCCAATAAAAGAAAAGACGACTCTGCTTAGCTATCTTGGTTGAGGAAAAGTGCATGAAAGCAGAATTTTGCAAAAAAAATATAGAAGAGGGAAGCAAGGAGAGAACTTGTAATAGAGCAATAATAAAGAAAAAGGAGGAAAATAAAATAGGAATCTGAGGGAAGAGGAAGAAAATGGTAGATCTGCAAGCATAAGGCAAATGGAACACAACTGTGGTCAAATTATATCTTGTCATGTCTTCATTACCTTCAACAGAGGTGTGACCATATATAAATAAAAGGGACTGATAAGGCCATTATGTAATTTAAGTGTTGGAAAGTGATTTTCCCATAAAGGAGTATACCAATAAATTAGGTTTGTTCATATTTTGTTGACATTTATCCATACGAAATAAAGAAACCAGAGAACACAGACAAGATCACCAACTTATAGATAGCACAAGGAGCATGCAGCTCATTCTACTGTGCTGTGCAGTTGTTTACTTTTAAATGAGTAATGATGTGGCTGTCTTTGAAAAGCAGTATTCAAGGCTGATACTTAACTCTTCTCCCCAGGAGTGTCTGAAAGAGGCAATTCAGATCTCAGCACAAGAGAACTGACTGAATCCCAAGGGCTCCTGGCCGTCTTCTTGGAGGTGCTCTACTGGAGTTGGTGGGCATGATTCTTCAGATGACCCATGGTCTCCTGAAAAGACCTGTTGCATCCTCTGTGAGCACACAGAGGATAAATTATTCTTTCACTTGCTGATGCCAGAGAGCAGACTGTCACAGCCAGCAAGTTTCTACAAAGTAGAGTGCGTAATGGCAGACTTGATGTTTTAATTATCCCTGACCTCAGTCCTCCAGCTCAAAGAAGGATGAGTGTATTTAGGAACAACTGACAAGACTTTTGCTGCTGAGCGTGTCTGCAAGGAAGCTGCCTGGCAGAAAGAGGGCTTGTTTCTGCCGGTGTCCAGCAGAAGAGGGTCTGCAAGCATTGCAGCAGTAGGCATGATGAGAAATTGTTCGAAGCAGACTGCAATATGGATTTGTTTCTGTCATTTTCTTTAATGTACTTCTTCATTTGCTGTTCAGTTAATACATGGGCTGTGACACCCCAGAGGAAATACAGTGATGCTCTGGGAGCTAATACCAGCACTATAGATACAGTGCATGGTGTTTTGGCACAATGTTCCAGAAGTACATGCAGAAAAAAGAGGGTAACAAACTAGTGTTTTCTGAATTCAGCCTTCTCACCTTCTACATTCACCAACACACAATAGACTGGTGAAAGTTAGCTGTAAATTAGCCAGGAACCAAGCACTTCAACAGATTCAGTTGCAAGACTTCACTTACCATCCAGACACATGGGTTCCTTGAAACTTTCTTTTCCTTACACACTTTCTGTAAAATAAAACCTACAGCAGTAATAGTTGGATATTCTTACTAAGCCTTTAATAGAGTGAAATTATTCTTTTGTTGATTCTGCAATGCACTGACTTCTGATACTAATGTGATTTTTTTTAAAAGGAACATAACTCGGATCATCCACATCTCTGAAGTGGTGAGTGTTTTAAGGTCCCATTGGATGAAATCTCACAAGTTTTATTTACCTAAATGTACAGCTTTGCTGCTGTGGATGTGGCCAACTGTCTTTATTTCAGGGTCCAAAATACACTCAAAATTTCATTCGTAGTGAACAGTTTGTTTTGTTGATAGCTGGATGGGCTTTTAAATGATGCTTATCAGCTACAGTCCTGTCCCTGGTACATCTTTTTAAATATCAAAGTGCATAAAAAATACAACTTGCTCACTCTTTTTGTTCTATATTTTCTAACATGGGGAGCCTAGGAACAAAGCACAAATGATAATGGAATGACATTGAGAATGATGAACAACAGTAATAGAAAAATCCTGATACTGCTCAGATGTCTATCAGTGAACAGCTAATAATCTGATGTCCGGGCACTAACTCCTCTGTGGACCACTTTGTTGTTTCCCAGTAATGACACAGTGGTTCACAGGGAACTGTACCCCTGTCATGTGCCCTTACCATTAATTTCAAAAGTACTTCAAGGGGGCCTAAAGGAAAGATGGTCAGGGACTCTTTATCAGGGAATGTAGCGATAGGACGAGGAGTAAAGGTTTCAGACTGAAAGTGGGTAGATTTAGATTAGATATAAGGAAGAAATTTTTCACAGCGGGGGTGGTGAGGCACAGGAACAAGTTGTCCAGAGAAGCTACGACTGCCCCCTCCATGGCAGTGTTCAAGGCCAGGTTGGATGGGGCTTTGAGTGACCTGCTCTAGTGGAAGATGAACCTGCCCATGGCAGAGGGGGCTGGAACCGTACGATCTTTAAGGTCCCTTCTAACTATACCATTCCATGATTCTATGAATGCAAGCAAAATATGGTCTGAAATGTATATAATAAAAGCTGAAATATAGCAAACCAAGGATGTTTCCAGGATATTTACTCCAGTAATTGCTTTTTGAATTACAGAAGTTATTGGGTGGTTTTTTTTTTGTGAGATACCTATAAAAGCAAGAGAGTTTGCTGGCTTCACAGAAAGTTATAAATCCCAATGGATTTCCAAGTGAAAGTGGTTCACAGTCTGCCACTGGGTTGATGGTGATAAACAGGACTGCATTTAATAGTAAAAGTCTGTTCCTACCCAAAGCTCAGACAAAACAGTTGTTCTTCAGACAATGGTAAACTGTAATTGATGTAACCATCACAAAAGCACATTGCACTCTTTCTGGTAACCATCAAATGCTTTGATTTCTTCACTTGGAAATAAACAAGCTTTGAGAAATTTGAGGTTTTATACATCTCACATACTGTTTAGGACTTTTTTTTCAAACCTAGAAAAATTTTTAAGTATTTTAAAACTTGTGAAGTAACTTTTGACTCTGATAAAGAAGAATAAAAAGAAAATTCTTTTTCTTTCATAGACCTTAAACAGCTCATATTATTAGCCCTTAAATACTTGGGTGCAACCAGCTGCCACTGCTGCTTTGGAGGTACTTAACATTTTTCAAAAAAGATTTGTTGCCTTCAGAATGTGACAATATAGAAAGATTTTAAGTCTTGCATAGATTATTTAAACTTCTCATTTTGCCCACCTTTAATCTCACTGAGACTGCCTGATTTGCTGCTTTGCCATTTGTAATCAGTTTTGTCACTGTTTGCCATGCAATGTTACCTAGCTTCTCTTCTGTGTCTGGAGGGATGACCCAGCCCCCTGTTAAAGACAGAGATTGTGTGACCAGCTGTTTATGCTACTGTGCTGTGATGATTTCCCCCTCTAACTGCAGACAGGCTGAGGTGTGGATTTTTTCCTGAGTGCAGGAAATGGCAGCCCCTTCACTCGGCTTCTGCCACACGGGAGTTGTATGGGGCCTGATGTGCAGTTCCAATGGGACTATATGATAATGCAGACAGGCTCTAGATGTACAAGATTATCCATGTGCTAGAGGAATATTTTAGAATGACAGGGCTCTAAATTCCACTTCTGTGGATTCAACAGCATAAGACTGATGGTGTAGTGAGAAGTACACCGAAATCTACAGGAATATGTCTGGAAATGTCCTGGTAATTTAGGAGATGTCTTTCAACATCTCCACTGAGGATATAAAACCGAGATGCAGTGATACACCACAGCCAAATTTTAAGGGATTTTTTCCATGATTTTCTGAAGCTGTTTGGTGGAGGTCTGTGGATGGATATTACAGTTCATTAGCTAAACGCAGTGGAACTTCTCCAAATGCTAGGAAATCCCATTGAAAAATTCAATTGAAATGTTAAGATGTAACGGGTCTGCGTGGCAAGGTTTTGGTAGCGGAAGGGTTACAGGGGTGGCTTCTGTATGAAGTTGCTAGAAGTTTCCCCTAGGTCGGATATAGCCAATGCCAGTCGGCTTTAAGATGGACCCACTGCTGGCCAAGGCCAAGCCCATCAGTGACAGCTTTTTTCGCCTCTGGGATAACGTATTTAAGAGAGTGAAAAAGTTGTTGCGCAGCAGTAATTGCAGCGAGTGAGAGGAGTGAGAATGTGTGAGAGAAACATCCTGCAGACACCAAGGTCAGTGAAGAAGGAGGGGGAGGAGATGCTCCAGGCGCCGGAGCAGCGATTCCCCTGTGGCCTGTGGTGAAGACCATGGTGAGGCAGGCTGTCCCCCTGCAGCCCATGGGCGATGGAGCAGATGACTGCCTACACCCCGTGGAGGGTCCCCATGCCGGAGTAGGTGGATACCTGAAGGAAGCTGTGACCCCGTGGGAAGCCTGCACCGGAGCAGGCTCCTGGCAGGACCTGTGGCCTGTGGAGAGAGAGAAGCCCACGCTGGAGCAGGTTTGCTGCGGTGACCCCGTGAGGTGGGCTCACGCTGGAGCAGTCGGTTCCTGAAAGACTGCACACCATGAAGGAGACCCATGTTGGAGCAGTTCATGAAGGACTGAACCTGTGGGAAGACTCACGCTGGAGAAGTCATGGAGGACTTTCTCTCGTGAGGGGGACCCCACATTGGAGCAAGGGAAACATGTGAGAAATCCTCCCCCTGAGGAGGAAGAAGCAACAGAAAACAAGGGTGATGAACTGATCCTAACCCCCATTCCTTGTTTTCCCCCTGTGCCGCTGAGGGGGAGAAGGGAGAAAAATTGGGATCAAAGCTATGCCCGGGAAAGGAGGGAGGGGTGGGGGGAAGGTGTTTTAAGATTTGGTTTTATTTCTCATTACTCCTCTCTGAGTTAATTGGTAATAAATTACATTTCCCTTTAATCGAGTCTATTTTGCCTGTGATTGTAAATGCTGAGTGATCTCCCCGTCCTTATCTCAACCCCACAAGCCTGTTGTTATTTTTTTTTTCCTCTCTCCTGTCCAGTTAAGGAGGAGGAGTGATAGAGTGGCTTTGGTGGTCACCTGGCATTTTGGCCAGGGTTAACCCACCACATAGGATGTCAATATTTTTACCTCCATCACTAGAAAATAACAAAGTTAATCTCAGCCTGCCAGCCCTGGGGACATGCTGCAAGGGTAGTCTGGGGGGCTTTGATGTAAAGGTTGGACTGGGATGCATGAGCTGTATGGAAGAGTACCAGTACAAGTTGACCTTTTTTCATCAATAGCTGTGAAAGCAAGCTAGCTACTTTTTTGATAAAGATTATATACGAGTTTACAATTCTGCAAAGCAGTTTGACTATATTGACAACCACAGATATTAACCTCTGAGGTGCTTGTCTGTATCTATATGAACAATGTACTAGCATCTTTGAAATCCCATCCAGCTTCTCAATAGGCTATTACCTAAGCTGGAAAATGTATACCCTAATGTCAAGTCAGTTTATAAAACCCTGCATGGTTTGGATCCCAAAAACCATCAGAATTCATTGTTCTCACTATATGTCACCTTATTTTCTGATCTGCTTTTGCTAACAGTGTTCAGTTGTAAGTTCTGGAAGGAGGGGGTTAGGCTATTTTCAGTAGAGACATTTCAGTTTGGTCATCTGTTTTGTCATTTAGGTGAAACCCAAGTCTGTTGACTTGAAAAATATGCTGAAAAGGCTTCATATCTCCAGGAACTTTTCATGGGGATGTTGGGTGTCACACATCAGGGTGACATTTATAAAAAGAAATGCAAATTTTGGCATTGACTTCTGCTACCTTTGATGTATATAGTTCTGTGTACTGGTTGTAGATGGTCCCTAGAGACTAAAAAAGTTGTATTGTCTGATAATCCATAACAGAATTGTTTAACAACAAGTGAGAGCTAAACTAATGTTACTGATGTTTTTTTTAAGAAGCATATGCTATTATTGTTTATTTGCTTAAAAAAAATAGTTTTAAACCGTCTTAGTAATGATGACTGCTTGGTAATAGCTGCAACTTTAAATAAGAATTATCTGTATAAAACTAGCTGTCCTCCTCAGAGTGTTTTGTCCTTACTACACTTCTCTGAAACATGTTGGTAGAGGATATATATAAATATAATTCAGCAAAGAAGTGTTCTGAGACAATACAGCTGTATTGATTGCCTAGTGAATATTATCCAACTTCCCAAGAATGGGTAGATTTTGAAATTACTGGTAAAGAAAGGATAGTTTTGTATTTAAGGCACAGGACTATTAAGTAAAATTTAGGCTTGAACAAATGTGCTTTCGGTTTGTAGTGGGAATTATGCACATTTATATTATGGTTTGGTTTGTTTCTGCTCCTGGCTTTATCTTTGACTTCCTCTGTGACATTTGGACAAGCTACTTTACATATACATGCCCCGGTTTCCACACTGTAAATTGGGGACTGTGCAGGAAATTAACCCACAGAGTTCAGATCCCAATTTAATCAAAGGTTGCAGAGGCAATTTTGTTCCTCAGAGGAGGCTGTTTTTTATTACAAACTATTATTGTGATAATTGCCATTTACTTTAGTTACTAGGGTCCATTTTCTTCCCTTAGTTTTATGCCAGTGTAAATCATGTATCATGCATGAAGCTTTCTTTCATTTAAAGCAAGGCTATTGGGTACATATCAGCTTCTAAGTGGCCTGGACAAGCTGTCACTTATGCACTTCTCAGCTTTCGAGAGGTTTTGTGAGTCTCCAGCACTACTTTTATTTCTGCTCAATTTGCTCAAGCTCCTCATGTCCATTTAGAGAGGCCTGCGAGTAGTCTTGATAGCAATCGAGAGGAACAGCAAAAAATATGGTCCTCTTATGGGAAGCACTTATGCGAAACACAAGACTTGTAACTGGGAAATGTGAGATATTTCACTGTACAGGAATGTGAGTAATGGAGGAAAAAGAGCCCCTGTGTTCTACCTTCCTCCTGGGGCTAAACAACATGTCCCCTCAGTAAAGGATATCAGAGGCAGCTGAAGGATATCTTATTAGGACTCAGTTGCCAAGGAAGGCAGACAGGAGTGACCAGAGAAATCTGTGGCTTTGGATTCCTGCAGAATAACAAACTCCTGACTTCCCATGCTGCTCTTTCTCTTGGGGATGTTTTGGTTACCTGCCAGCCCCAGCCTGGTGGCAGCTTAAAGGAGGGTGGCCAGGTGAATAGCCCTGGTGATATGCATAATGATTAAAAGGTTAAAGAAACCTCACATGACTAGCTGGAATCACAGGAGCTTGACTAGTCCTGGTACTCTAATAAGCTAACAGTGGCACACTTCAGTAATTGGATATATATACCGTGTATAGGCATTTTTCCTATTTACTGCTTCAGCGTGCTTATCCCCAGCTGCTGAAACATTCTTTCATCAACGTAAATAAAAATGTTATTTGCTTGAACTAGGTGAAATAAAATAAAACCCGATACCAGCCTAGGAAGTTTTTCTCCAGATTGTTTCCACCTTTCTTGGCACTTTTGATGTGTGACCCTTACCACCCACCACCCTCCCTTTCAGTCGGCCCTCCCTGGAATAGCCTACAAATGAAACGATGGTCCCCAAGACCAAAGAGGAGGCTGTGGTTTCCATAGATGACTGCCTTCTGCAGGCACTGCTTACTTGTGGTGTTTATTTCAGTCTCTACTAGCTACGGTGCCTGGAGTTGGAAGGGTCAATCCACAGTTTGAGTTGGCATATTTTTAAGGTCTTTTCTATTATGAAATATTTATGAGAGGAAACAAGGTTGGACATTCCTGCAGCCAGGCCAATGTAGGAACGCTATGTGCCTTCCTCCCCCGAACATGTAAATGCAGTCAGTTATTTAATGGAAGACTCACATACCTTGTTCCTTTACATTTCAAGTGAGCTGTCAGAGGAATGTAAACATTTATTTGGAGCAAGCCCTCAGGTAAAGGATTACCATATGCCGCAGAAGGAAATTCCAGCATGCCCACCAAAATTTATGCTGTGGAGAGAGCTATGAATAGAAAGTTTGTACACTGTTATGAATATGGATAAAATACATCACTCATGGCCGGGCTATGGCAGGCAAAGTTGAAAAACACATATTTTGGATCACACTGTATTTTCAAAAATATATTTAAAAGAAAATAAACATGGGATCTTGTGTGTTTGATTGCCGTTTGAAGTACCTTCGGGGAAGAGAGACATCAACAATTTTTCTTCCAGACCACTCACTTTCCTTGATAACAGGGGGTTCTTTGGGAGAAAAGCAACAGTCTGATTCCCAGAATCTCTGTGTTTCCTTAGCCAGTGCCCATTTATTGGGAGTTTATGTTGTGTTCAGAGCTAGCAAAAGCAAATGTGTTCAGTGGGCTATGTTCAGTCTTAAAGGTCATAATTCCTCATTCTCGGCCACCTCACAAGGTGACATTTTCATAAGTGTTACGTGACCGTTGTTCACCTTGCAAATGAGTGTAATTAGCGTTTTTATTATTATTATTCTGCAGCTAGCCAGTCATCATGGATGTTTTGGCACGGTCAGCATCAGTTTCTTTTGAAGTGAAAGGACTTCTGCTAAATATGTTGAAGAGATGTTAAAACTTATGTCTGCGATAAGGACAGCCCCTCCGTGCAAACCAATGCCCTCTGGACACCTCAGCAGCTCTGGGCTGTGCAGTGCAATGGTCCTGCCTGTGCTCCAGAGCTTGCTACTTGGACCCGAGGACAAGTAGAGCTTTTGCACTGCAACCCCCTACATCACCCCTCTCTAACTGTATGTACAATAGTGCTGCACAAGCTCCTTTAGGTAAATGAGGGGCGGTCTGCCCTTCCTCTGGGTTTATGTGCTTGGGCCAACTCATGAATTTGTTCTCAGGACCTTCCTTCTGCCTTTTCCTCACTGCTTTCCCCCTGCACGTCTCTTTCCATTGCGGAGTTTCTTTTTGCATATGGAGTACAATACTAGGCTTAAATGAGATCAAATAAAACATCCTTATTATTAGTGAAAGAGGAGTGTGGGACAGTGAAAGAAACCAGTATTTGGCAGCAGGAGCACTTAGAGTGACATCAGGCTCAAGCTGTCCAGAGTATGTTGATGCAGAGGAAGGGAGGAGTTTGATGTGAGATAGTGAGCTGCTTCGATTATCTTTCACTGTTATCCCAATGCCAAGTATATTTTAACTGGAAATTGCACCTGACAATCAAATGAGAAACTTATTGAAAGAAAAAGTTACTGACTTAAAGTCTTAAGATTCCTGCTACCTAAGGAATGACAGCCCAAACCTTGCTCAGGGGTAGCTCTGGCACCCATGTTCAAGCTGGATACCAATAAGCTCCCCAGGAAGACACACACCATCCCACACCCACCCCCTTCTCTCCAGGTTGTTCATATCCAGGACAATTTGAGCCACGAGCTTTCTACACCCACCTGCCCCTGTTGTTCTCCAGCCCTCCACCCAGCACAGTCCCTGGTACTGATTGCAAGTGTATGGTGCAAAACTCCCCCCATGGGAGGCTCGGAGTGCAAAGTAGTACGTGAAGTTACCCTCAGTGAGAGACAAGGAGGAGGTGTGTGTTTAGTGATGAAACAACAAGGTACAGCTAAAGAGATATAACTTCTCTCTCTCTACATGTTAAGAAAAAATTGTAGCTTATTTAGATCATGTAGAGAAAGTTAGAGAAACAACCACTGAGTAAGAGCTTTACTGAAATGTAGGTGAGTTTCTAGGTGAGGCTGAAGGGAACAATCTCAGTCTTTTTGCCTTCAATCACGTCTTTTAGAACAGGGGTAGGAATATAAATTCTGAAATTTCAGTGATTAAAAGATTATTAAGAATAAATATTTGGAAGCTGGAGAGCAAAGAGATGGCCTTTGTGATTTTTGCATTAATAGACTCTTTCCTTTGAACATCAAAAGCCTTATTTGTTAATTCTTAATCTGGTGTAGCAGCTGTGCACTCTCTGACCTTACCATAAAGCAAAAACAAAGCACCACTCACTTCAGGCTGCTAACACTGAGATTAAAAATTTTGATGCTTAGGTGAAGGTTGGTTCTTAAGGCAGCAAAGGGTGATGCTGGAATTAAATATATCATGATAGCAAGATAATGGCTTCAAACTACTCAGCATCATGATACTGTGCATGTCACATTTGATACAGCAAATGATCAAGGTGTTACTGCCATTTTCAGGCTAAGGAAACTTAGACAAGAAGCTTTCAATGGTGGCGGCACAAAACAAAATGAAACTCTCACGTGCTCACTTGCAGGCTTCTTCTTGAGGTGCAGGTCATTTGAAAGCACTTTGAACTTTTAACATCTGGTGAATTTTTAAACATGAGACGCTACATGAAATATCTCAGTCTGGCAAACAGGCTACCCAGTTTGATCCTAAAGTGGATCAATCACATCATTGTAGGTGTTGAAAAGTGCCATCAGAGTCCAGCACCCACATTTGAAAGCTGAGTGTGGGACCAGGGGAGGGCAAGGAAAAAAGAGACTTTCTATCCTTGTGCCCACTTGCACAAACATCGCAGCGGGTCTGAGCCTCTGCACTCCTACTGTGTGTCTCCGGGTGTAAATCACATCAAAGAGATTCTTGGAAACACTACCCCGAGGAAGACTGCAGCCTGCCCGTGGTTCCTGGGTGGTGGATCCTTGGGCAAGGCATGGCCCTTATAATTATGTCCCGTTAGGATCCTCAGGGTGGACCCAAAGTTAAATACCACAGTTTGCATGGAAAACACACTAAGATCTAACTGAGCCAGCACACTTGCTCTGCAGACTGAGGGCTGCAATTTGATAGGAGACTTGGTTCATGGTGTGACAACCCACGAACATCCATGTCCCACTGCAAGCAACCTGCTCAATAAGGGAGAAACAGAACCAACTGTCCCGAAGGGCTTCTGACCTGCTAAACAAATGATGACCAACAGATCTTTCAGAACAAACCTGGCCAGAATTTGCACCCAGTTTTTGTGAAAATTGTTGCTAGAAGAGATATGTGTCACACAGTAATCTTCTGGCAAACCTGAATCCCCTGGACCATGGTTGTTTCACCTGCAGGAACTTTTATTTGGCACAGTCTAAGCTTAGTGCCCACCGCTGATTTTTACAAAAAGTTCTGATGTCCTTGAAGTTGACTAAAAGTAACAGGTACTTGTGAGTTTGCCTGTGATACTCTGTCTCAGTGCTGCTCTGTTTGTGCAAGGAGTCAAGTTCCCAACACATAAGTAATGACATTAAGAGAAAGGCAGCACTGAGAAACAACCATGGTTTTAAAGGCGACTGATGTCTGGGTCATATAATTTGCTATGGAATTCTTGCAGAGACAATGCACATGCATCCTGATGATTGCTCTCTGATTGTACATCTACATGAACACTTCACCTTGAAAATTAAAGCCCTCGAAGGGGATTTTCCATCACTGCTATCCAACTTGTGACTTGAGAACAACTTGAACTCTTTTGAGGTCCATTAGAACAACTGCTGTAACAAGAAAACATGTGTTTGTTTAGCAATAAATAACTGTCAGTTCTGGTTTACAAGGTGGGGGCTGGAAGCAGACTTGCTTTCCTGCGGGGGTAGGTAAAGGCATGTGGCTGGGCAAGGAGTATGCTGGGAGGAGCTGCCACGCTAGTTGAGGTCTTATAGGGGGTACAAAACTCAGGCAAAGTACCTAAACCTCTCACAATGCAATACTTAAACTCCCTAGCGATTTTTATTATTTTTTTTTAAAGAAAACATCTAGATTCTTTAGTCAATTTTGTAATTTGGTGGCAGGAATGCGCTTTTCACTGATTAGCTGGTAATGTTCACAACATCGTATTTACTGTTATTTTACGGATTTGTTGTAATCCCCTCGTTTGACAGTTCTCAATTGTAAATTCCAGTTACACCTGTAAATCATACGGTGTGTTTCTTCTTGTTTGCATAAACATAGCTGTTCTTTCAAATTTGAAAAAAAAAAAAAAGTAGCTCAGAAGCAACTTACAAAATAAACATATGGACAAAATCTTATACATAGGAAGGAGTGTCAGATATTTCCAAGATCGTGGAAACAGATGCCAGTTAAGAGGCAGCATAAGTTTATACAGCAAAACAATGTTGAATAGGAGAGTAATAGATCAGCTCTGTTGTTCTTATTGATTGCTTTTAATTTGTCTTTGACACCAGTTTTAATTAAAACCCACTTGATTAAAGACAAGTTTAACATTAGCACATGTTCAAGGGTGAGCAGTGAGAGAAAGACATCTTGCAGTAAGTAATTTTTGAGATAACACAATCTGTTTCTTTTATGGGACTATTGGTTTGTGTAGTATTTCCAGCCCAGTTTTGTAAATGCATCAAGCTCAGATGGTTTTGTTATGAAGACAGGATAAGCATCCAGATTTTATAATTTTTCATGACATTTGACGTCTTTAAACCTTCGTGTTATTGCTGTGAATGTCCATGTTGATTATCACTGGATGTGTAAGAGTCGTATTTGGACACACAGGTCTTTCAACACTGAGTTGAAGGCTTGACTTTAATTTAGGAATAATGAGATGATAGATGCCATATGCTTTTATAAAAAAACTGAATTGCTTCCAAGTAACATCTTTATTGTGAATAGGATTCAATTATCTTATTATGGCTGCCACTTATGTAAAATACACTTCATTACTACAGGTGACATGTATTTGTTGTGTTTTGGTTTCTTTTTTCTCACAGGTGAAGGAACACTTTCTTCTTATTTCTTACTTTTGCTAGTAATAGTGGCTGTACTGATTTCAAGGATTTTGAAATGTGTAATTGTATTTGAGTTCCTATAATTAGATACATAATTTACATACACAAAAGTCAGTTAATTGCAAAGAGGACAAGGCAATTTTAAAATATAAAAAAGCTTTTGTTTGTATATTCTACTATGCTGATGACGCAGACATCTTGTGGTGCAATTCTCCAACCAGGCCTGGCATGTGAGCATGGTGTGCTGGAAGCAGAAAGGTGGCCTTTCCCTGTTGTTTGCAGTCACTGCATTTTGAACAGGGAGCCAAAGGATAGATCCTAGTTTGACATAAGATGAGGCACGGGTAGAGTCTGTATTCCTTTCACAGGTATTTTGCTCTGCTCTGAACCTGGGTGTCTTCAAAAGGAGCTAAACGTCTCAGGTAACTTTGCACCCAGTGAGTTATAGTGTCCTTCCTGGGGACTGGTCCCAGTGTTCCAAGGAGGGATTTGTTGCTGACTTTGGTTCATCAGTGTGTGCCTGCCCTCCCTGCCCCACACAGTGCAGACGGATGGCAGGACATTGGCCCACGACACACCTGTTAAAAGCAGAGCTACTAATCTCATGAGTGTGGTTTCATAAAAGAGCAGACAGTTCACAGGAAACCAGACAATCTGCTCGTTTTACTACAGAGGATAAAGCCCTAATTGTTACTTAACTCAGTGTTTTCCAGTTTGAGTTAATGAAGGAGCCAAGTTAATTGTTTGTGGATGTGTTGTTCTTTTTGATTTCCAGACTCTTCTGATTTTGAAGACTGAAGTAGACTGCTCCAAACATGAAAATATTTATTTCCTATAGGGTGCATCATAAATTTCCTGGCAGAGCTGGTCTAGAGTTGCTCAGTGTTTGTGGAATATAACTGCAGTCACAGGCTCCAGCAGAAAAGTTTTACAGAGAGTGAAGGTGTCAGGAGGGGCGTGGAATAAGCTCCCTGGATCATCACAGATCATTTACCACCTAAAACACTGAGCAGAAAATATCATCTGCCAGCAGACACCGCTGAGGAGAATTCATCTCTTTTCCTGAAGTGATTGAGGAGATGCCAGCTTTAAGGAGAAGAGAGAAAAGTATTCCTGATTTCTGTAGATGTTCCATACTTACTCAGTGGCTCAGTATACTGTGTTCATTAGCAAGGAAATTCTGACAAAGATAAAATACACTGTTTTTCCCAGATAAATTTCTACCTTTCTTTTTAGCTCAAGTTCAGTTATCTGGGAATAAAGAAGGAAATGCTTACATTTAGCTTCACAGGTCTGCATCACCTCAAAGGAAGGAACCAGTGACTGAACTGCATTTGCTCCTCTGCCATAAAGAGGGTATGACAGTGCTGGCATCCTAAAAAAAATTGTATGAAAGAGTGAACAACACAAACCAAAATTATATTCTGCAGGAAGTCTAGTGTGATCTTATTCCCAGGACAAGAAATCAGATAGTCTTTGGACAGGTAGTCTTCCAGGTTGTGGAGCATGGTTTTTGTTGTTGTTGTTGCTATTGCTGACTTTTAGTCTAATGTAGCCATCGCTGATGCCACTTGTCCCTGAAGTGCAGCAAAACTTTTAGTACATGGGAATGTCTGATAGGCCAGCCAGAAAACCATCCCTAAATAAAAAATGGCTTGATAAAATGTTGTGATAAAAAGCAGATTGAAATTTACACAGATTTGCATAAATAATAGCTTTCCCTATCCCACAGAAATAATTGCTGTTTCCTAGATGAAACCTTTGCTTCCACTTTGATACTGAGATTGCATAGAGCCTTGTGTTGAAAATATATTGTTATATTCAAAAATGTACATTGACTCAGGAAGGTGAATTACAGAAGAAAAAGACAAATATGAAGTTTTTCAACTTTTCTTAGTTTTATGAAAACTTATTTTAAGCAGAGACCTGGGTTACCTCACAAGTTCTTGTCACCTGCCTGTGGGGATTACGTCAGGAGCATGGTTACCTCGCAAGTGAATGAAGACAGATGGCCTTATCCAGAAGATTGCTCCTGAGTGGCCTGAGACACTTTCTAGAGCCACCTCCTTTCATCATATATAGATGTAAACAGTGGCAGCCATGTTCCCAGCCAGAGTTCCAGCTGGGTGCTGGAAGCCAGAGGGATGAAACTGATCCACAGGCCTGGCTCATTTGCTGGCTGGCTGGGCAGATGGAGTTTTACCTCGACGCATCAAACCAGTGAGATTAAGCTGGAAACCATTTGCAGAATGAAGTAGCACAAAGTCTAATACCTGCAAGTCCTGTATAGGTGGAAGTCCCCCTACAGCTCTATAATGTCCTTTACACCAATATACATTGCTGTGAAGTAGATGTCGGCTGTTTAAACTGAACAAGGACAGCCAGGACTCCCTCACAGACAGCTCTGAGGAGTATATGAAAGACCACAGAGCTCAGAACTGAAACTGAGTCTGCCTTCAACATTTTAGGAGTCTGGTTTACCTTGATTATCTGCCCCTGTACAATTTTTCTTTTGACTCCCAGGGTGGTAAATTTTTTATTCTTTAGATATTTGGAAGAGAAAGAGAGGCAATGAAAAGGAGAACTGAATATAAGGCAGAAAGTCTCAGCATCCTCTAGTATCCGAATATCACCAGGTGGTCTATGCTGAGGAAGATCATAATTCAGTCTACTGATCATTTTTTATGCAGCTTCCAGAGACAGAAATGATAAACTTTTGTAATTGATCTGTATTTACTTAAATTTGCTCTCGCTTTGCTTATTAGCACTGGAATGATACACTCCTTTTTCTATCAAATGCCATGCTCCTCCTTCCTTTAAAAACTATTCTTCAGCTCTGTGTGAAATTTCTCCTTGGTGGATCCACTTTTACAAGGACCAGACTAGAAGCGTACCAGCAAAGCAAATGTGGACAGCAGATAGAGATAAGCAGTGTGAAACGGCTTTTTGACATAGCCACAGATTTCCTGCAATGGTTACATTTTGAAGTTGTGAGTCTGTTGCTCTCAAATTCTTAAACTGTTCACTGAAGCACTGTGGCACACCAAAATTGTTTGTTACATAGAATAATGTGTTAGCTTAAGTATTCTGCAGTTTTGGAATTTGTTCCATTTAGTCCAAGTTAAATTATAACCTTGTCCATGCTTTCTACACATTTGCAAAATGTGTTTGCATGTACATTCCTATAACTTTATAAATAATTATGTTCCATGTGTGATAGAAAATTTCCAGGGAAAGCACCAGTATTATTATTGAAAAAATCTTGGAGAGGAATAAGAATAAATTAATTGGGTCTGATTTACAAATATTTGCTTGTATTTTTAAAAGCTCTGTGGAGGCATAGGGAGTATGCTAGGTATGTCTAGTACTGCAAATACAGAGTGCTTTTACTGTATTATTTTTGCCACTTAGTGGTGAGAGGCAACATTAAAATGATTTAGTAAAATTTAGAAACTTGCAGAAACTAAGTTAATGAGATCTCTGTTCATTATTCTTGGCCCTGACTCAGTTTATTATATGATGTGCCTTGTATCATGAGACTATGATCTAATTATTGAAGTCACTGGACATCAATTTTAATTTGACCTGATCTCTTGTTTTTTCAGGAAGATGGACTCTGAATTAACAGATCCTTGCTTAATCTGTTTGCTATCCTAACCTCTACACCTATAGCAGAAGATTGGTGCCGTACCTAACCTAATATTCTAGTGAATGTTTCCACTGCAATAAACCCCAGTCCTTTCTTATGTTTTTGTACTTGCAAATGTAAATATTAGTTAATCTTAATAATGATTAATTTTACAGATCCTGCAGTAAGCCTTACAAAAGCTCGACCAGCCTTTTCCTTTTCCCCTTGAAGTCATACCACAACTTCAAAGGGAGAAGAAAACAGGATTTTATGCATTTGGAGTAGCTAATACCAGTGGATCAGCACAGTAGCTAGTGCAGATATCCGAAAAATATGGAGGGAGCCTCTTCCTATGAATATACATTAGATCACTGATCTTCTAGCTATTCATTTCTACTTCTATCAACTGTATTACCTCTATACTTCCTTTTTCTCGCCTTTTGAAATTATTCATCCAGTAGGCTTGTGGCAAGAAGTGGGCAAGGATGAAAACAGTCAACTGGATATTAATCACTATGCTCTACTTCAAAAGATGTCAAGATGGTGCTGTAAATGGCAAAACTTGTAGGTCCAGCTGTTTTGTGAAAAACTAGATCCTCCCAAATATTATTAATTCTGTAATATTTTCACAACACTGTTTAATTTATTACTAAAGGAAGGAATGTGATATTTTACTAGCATTTGCTTAAAGCAGCATGATTTTTTTTTATGGCAACAGCTGGAATATAGTAAGTAACAGCCTTCTATCATGCTTTTCAACAACCCAGTGCTGGCTTTGCACCAAAGAGTTTTGAAAGTACACTGTGTATATCATACTTATGTGTCTAGCTTTGGCTCTTACTTCTATGTTATGCTGCACAGGTTCAAGAGGAGGTGGGGTGTGTATGAAAGCTGACACTGAGACCAAGAAAGGTGAGCCAGATCCCATGTATAAAATAAATCAGTGTCTGTGGTTTATTTATATCCAGTTTCTAAGAGGCACAATGGGCCTCTCAATTTTACCCAAACTCAGAGACACTTTTGAGCACAACACCTGTCCTGGGGAGTGGAAGGAGATAGTATATTATAGCACAGTATGGTATGGTAAGGTACAGTATGGTATGGTACGGTGCAGTAAAATGTAGTAATTCTGCCATCCTCTAGGGTTTAAATCCGCCATAGTGAATCTTCTACAGGTTAAATCCTGCTTTCTGGACACTTCATGTCAAATATAACCAGAGCTGGGTATTGAAGATAAATAAATAGTATCAACGTGCTTCAGTGAAAATCTGCTCAACTGAGCATAATGCAACAGTAGTTTTACTTTAAACCAGCACCAATTAATCTGCAGTGGTTGCACGAAGCAGATGAAAAGTCTCCAATGAGGCGGCTAAAAGGCATTGCAGGAATATTCTCCCATACCTAATGAAAACGTGTAGAAAACATAGGAATGTGATTTTTTTTTCCCCCTGTTCCTTGCTCTAGGGAATTAGAAGATGATGTAACAGAAGTTTTGACATCCCCCCCCGCCCCCCTGGCCAAAAGCAGGAATTTTTAAAATGGGAGATCAGCAATCAATTTAGCAGAGATTGAGAAAATGGGCTTCTCTGATTTTATTTTTTTTGGTTTTGTTTATGCTTCCCATGACAGGAAGATGGTGGTGCACCTGGCAAATTACCGAGACAGCTGTCTATCCTGTGGCGAGTCAGTACCATACAGATCTGTATTGCATTTAGTTGCAGGTGTCACTGTGCTTGTGTGTGGCTCCAGATCTCTTTTGAGAAAGCAGTAGCCTTTCAGATAAAATAATCTAAACATCATGTGTTTTTTCAAGGCATTCTTCAAAGACAGAATATTTTCAAAACTTGGACTTGCTCTTCTTGCTCTTCTCTCTCTTCTCAGTATCCCAGGAAACCATGGGTTGTTCCCAGCAATGATGAATATATACCCATTTGGCCAACAGGAACTCAAAACAAGTCACTCCCTGAAAAAAACCAAATGAAAACACTCATATAAATCTCAGGCAAACCGTATCACTGATACAAGAAAACACATCAAGACCTCATTTATATCATGTGAACACCAGAAAAACCACATCAGCCATGTGTACATAGCATGAGAGATGTCAGACAAGGGGCAGGGGGTTTTGAGCCACAGTTATATGGTGTCAATGTAGACATCCAGAGCTCAGTAGTGAAACAGAGAAGTTTAGTCATGCAAAGCATATACTTACTAATTCCTTTAAGGCAATTTTTTAAAACTCCTCTCAGCATTTTTATTCATCTTAATATGTGCAAAAGCTTCTATTGACTACTGACAAGAAAAGTACAGATTTCAGATCAAAACACAACAGAAATAGTGATTAATTTTTAAACACATTTACTGCTGAGAGATAATTCAGGAAAGAATTTAAATGGATTACCCACATGCATGCTTGTTATCTGTAATCTTCAGCTGCTGAAGGATGTCACAGTAAGTTAACACCATAAAACCTATGAAAAGCTTCAGACTAGAGTCCAAAGCTCATTAGTAGAGAAAAAAAAAAAAAAAAAGAGTATTAATGCAGCATTAAGTATGATTCCCACTTTAGGGCACTTTCCTCTACAACAGTGCTTTCTGTGCTTGTAACACAAATACAATTACCCATCCCTGCCCTGCTGGAATCTAATAGGGTGCCAGTTGTCCTAAAACATGCTATCCAGCAGGATTTGGCTTGGGATTTCTGCCATGACATTCAGGGAAAAGTGCAATGACAGTTGGTGTGTCAGAGACCCTGTTTCAAATATTGGCTTCTTGTTTCCTCATGCACTATTGTCTGTCCATTTCCTTAAAATATAAACAGGAGCAGAAACCCTCTTTTCACTCTCTATTTGCATTGTGCTTACCACAAGGACACAATGCTCTGGGTAGATAAACGTTTTTACTATTTTTATTCTTTTTCATTTTTCTTGTTGTTCCATAATAAAACAACTGTTATCAAATAGAAATGGTTGCATTTTCTTTTGTTCCTGTACAGAAAAAAACTAGAAGACAAATCTTCTATCTGTTCCATTGACAGAGCCCATATGTAGCTGCTGTGATAGTCCATTATCAGTTAGAGAAATGCCAACTCTATTTGTTAAAATACTGAAAGGCTTCTCTAATGCATGACTTCTCAGTTTGATTGGTGGCCTAGCAACTCTTTTTCTGCTAAATTGTTTATTTATACTCTTAGAGATGGCTGGAAAGCTCTTGCTACATGTGTGACTACATTTGCTATCCTCCTCCTCCTATTTAACAAAATTAGAAGCATTATAAATGTCATATCAAACATAAACATTGTTCTACTTCATGAGGAGTTGGTTGTTAATGTGGGGAAATGTAATCACGCAATAGAGTGGACTTGATAGGCTTAAACATGAGCTAAGACCCAGGAAACTGCTAGCCTGAGGTCGTAAGGTGAGAAGCCATGGAGGCTGCTTGCTTAACAAAATAAGACACCATAGGGATGGAATAGGGCTATTAATGTGCTCCTCTGCACATGGATAACATGACTTTGATGCAGCACCATGGGATCACATGGGCATTTTGTCAGTGCTGGGCAGGAAAATGGGAAGGTGAGAGGGCAACTGAAAAGCAGGTCATCTAATTTGCGGTGGGCGAGTGAAGACAGAATCCAGGGCAAGGGCAGCTGGGGCAGGAAGGGAAGGTATGGGTGAGGAAGAGAATCATTCCTTCTCACTGGGCTTAAAATTCCAGCTTGGTTTTAGCAAGCACAGAGATTTACTGCCTTTTCAGTTGGTGGGATGAAACCCAGTGGGTGTCCTCTGGTGACCCACTTTTGGGTCATGCCCCAATGCTTGTAAGCTGTTGGTCTGACAGATCTCAGCAATAGGAAGTTTATTCTGATGTGGTTCTTGAATGGTTTAGGAGATGTTTTGGAGGGAGGTTTGATGTAGGTCATGGAGCACTGATGTGGTCCGTCTGTGTTTTTCCATCTGTTTTTGTTCAGGGAGGGACCTAGTTTGAGTTCTTTTCACCACATGGCAAGTTCCTCATTGCACAGATTTTTGCATGATCCCCCTGCATTTTAGGAATGCCTAAAACCCAGACTTGATAAAGTGTAGGAAGTGTCTGATCCTGAAGAGCTGCTGGAAAAATCTCACCCAAGATTGCATGCCACCACCACCAGCATTGGCACACCAGTGGCTAGATTTCAGAAGGTGTTGTGTAACCAAAGTTTTCCTTGGATTTTCAGAAATACTTCAGCATTGGACCTGTTTCAGTATGTTTGAAGTTTCTTTTGGTTGCTTTTCGGGCACCACTGAAGTGGGATTCAATGCACTGAAGCTGGGACTCTGCTTCATTATCTTGGAGCAGGTGCAGCTGGGTAGATGGATACTGGGTTGTCAGAAGCATCTACTATTTTGCTTTGGAAGAGGTAGACACCCTCTGGAATCAGATTGGCTTCCTGAACAGGGAATAGTGGGGGAGCACTGAAAGGAGGCTGTGTGTGCCCTCTAAATACCTGCAAATCCATCTATCTCTTTCCAGAGACTGCATAAAGAGGATGAGCATCTCGACTCAATCTCCCCAGAGATTTTGAAAATCTGATCTTAGTTCACTAAGGGACAATCGAACTTTCTATCTATTTCCTTCAGCCTATGATCCCTTGATATCTGCAGGAGAAATATTTTTAAAGGGTTTAAATTTTTCTCCTAGTTTTCCCTCTTCAATCTGTGTTCCTGAACGAAAAAATGCAGTCCATCCTAACTTAGAAAATTTCACATTAGTGTCAAATACAGCACAAAAGCCACTTCTGGTATACTGACAGGAAACCCATTTGTCGGGTTCACTTTAGAGATGAAGTCTGAAAAATGTTGTATCCAGTAATAAGAAACAGGAGACAAAAATAAAGTTACAAAGTACAGACAGTAAGCCTTTCTTAACTTTTTGGACACAGCTGCTGTCCTTATAGCAGGGCTGTAAAAGTAGGAGAGGAAGTAGATAGGGTAGTATGTGGTAGCAAAAGAAAGGGATGAAGTAACTCAGATAATTATGATATCCCATTTCCTTGGTGGATGACTCAAGAACTCATGACTCGTGTTTTCCGTGATGAACCAAACACCATGTACTGACTTTTCCTAAAGTTAAATGTAGGCACATACAGCAAAATGATGGTATTCTTGTGTTTGTCCTTTATTTCCACATGTACCTATGTATACAATCACATAGCCCACTGTTCCATAGACCAAATAATTGACCTATGGTTAACACCAGCCATGGTAGATCTCCCATATATCAGCTGATAGCATAGTAAAGAGCTGGAGAAGAGAGACAAAAGATCTAATGATAGCTTGCCAACCAGATCAGTAGTTTGGATGGTAGTTTAGCCTCTTTGTTGTAGCACATCAGTGACATTTCAGTGGCAAAGAAAAATGATGTTACCAAGAAGAAATATTAACAGATAGGCAGGGACTTTCTTTTCCAAGGTCTGGAGATCTTAAAACCCTGTTGGAGTTTCACTACAGCTTGGCGTGTTTGTGGATGGAGGGCTGAGCAGGGTAACTGCAGAGTTCTTTGATCTATGTGGGTAAAAAACATCACATGCTGTGGCAGTGACAACTTACAGATTAGTGTAGATGGTGTAAATGTAAGACTAACATTATTATTTCTCTCCTGTGCATTTCTCTACTGAAATGACTAGGTTCATGCAGCACAAAAAATATACGAATCCCTAAATACCAAAATAATCCAAGAAAATCTTGGGCATTCTGGCATGTTTGCGCAGAAGGTTTTTGGCCCATTTGTAACGTCACCAGTCTTAAAGATCTTACAGACTTGCAGTGCAAAACAAAAAGATTTAACATGAAAGTCTTGAAGTTTTACAGATAACTGCTGTTGCAAAGCACCAAAGGGACAATAGCTGCTTGCTAAACCAGAATAAACCGTATGTATAAGATATACTTACCTTGATGTTGTTGTTGTTGTACACTGGCACAATGACAGTAAACAGAACACCGTACTCAAAAGCTATTTACCTGGCTGCAGAATGTATGACACGAAAGAATGGCTTGGCGACAAGACTCAAGCCATGTTTCAAGAGCAGAAGGGAAACTAACCATGCTTTCAAAGGATAACTGTATAGAGGCTTTTTTTGAAAACAAAGGTTATGTATTACAAATAATTTTCTGCTGATCCCTCTTCTCTTACCCAAGATGATGTTTAAAATTATATCTAAAAAAAATGATGTTCGCAAAAACAGACTGAGAAAAAAAATCTTGATTTTGTTAACCACTACTTAGAATGGTCCGTCATGACACTCAGTATACTATAGGTAGTAGTACTGAGGTCTTAATTTTACAAACTATTTTGAGAGAGGTAGGAAACTAGATTTAATAAAAATTTTCCCTTCCCAACCCAGATATTTCCTGCATTAGTCTGGGGGAAAAAACCCATCAAGGGATGATACACATACAAAGGCAGCATTTTTGATTCAAGAGGTGCCTGACCACAAACTGTCACAGGGAGGCAGAATTTTCTGAGAAAATACTTCTATTTTCTTCCTCTGCTTTTATGCTTTTCTCTATTTATCTGCATTGACCACTGCTGGAGAAGGACACTGACTATATGGACCTTTGGTTCTGACTCATATGTGTCTCCTTATGTTCTGTCCTAGTTCTGATACATGAAGTGCAGTAGTAAGAGGCATGATGCAAGACACTGCTGCTTTAGTTTTCACAAACTGAAATACTGATAGTATTCATATCTTTTCAAGCATATGGAAAAATTTGACTTTTCTGACCTCAGAGAAATACAAAATGTGTATTACAGCTGTGGAAAAGAGGGACAAAATACTGTTAATAGGCTGGAAGAAATGGTGAAGTGATAACTCCTTCACAATATCTGGCCAGAGCAATGGGTGTTACCTTTTGTAAAGTTGATCAAAATGAGAGATTGTTATCAGTTACCCAGCAGTCTTATGAAGCATGTGGTATTTCTTGCCAATATCTGACAATAGATGGGGCATGTATGGTGGCCCTATTGTTTGGATTTGGGCTAAACCATGGGAAAGCAGCATGTGGAAACAAAGTTTAGCATTCTGTACTCTGACAGTTTCACCTGTTATCATATAATCTTCTTCTAGTTTATGAACACTTCTAACCTATGAGAAAAAGGGTTTGGTAGCAAACTTTCCTCCTTAAAGGAATCCCAGCCACTGTTATGGTTCCCTAAGTGGCTAGTAAGTTCACATACACTGAATAAAGGTACTTTTTTGAGACTATGCATTGTCTTGTCTTTATTTATATTCTGTTTCTGCTCCAGCAGGATGCAGAGGTCTCAGCCATGCACACTGGTCTAAAGCCCACCTGTGGAGGAGAAGCACAAACATTGAAACTGCTCTTCCCTGAAAAACTAGCCATTTTTAGTGGGGTTCTTTTGAACAGAAGGAGGGGGAAATGCTAGTTTAACACCAAGTACAACTGAGTATGGTAAGCAGTTGTATGATCATGAACTAACACTGTGTTAAAGTGTGTAAGCCTCAAATGTTGAAAAATGTGCACTTGCAGTGATTTCAACTCCCCTACCCACACTACATTTTCAAAAAGCTTTTTGGCAATTTTTCTTCCTTCTTAAAAAAAATAGTTACCTTTTTCCCCCCCTTTATATTATTTCATAATTCCTGTTCAAGTAGCATTGATTTATAGAACATTGCGGAAGAGGTAGAAAAATGAGAATGAGGAAGAAGTGAATTACAGGACAAAACGGGGAAAGAAGTGTTGTGAACTGAGGTGAGGAGAGTAAGTAGTATCTGGGAACTTCAGTAAAAATATTTCCTAGCCACAGTGGGAGGTCTCAGAGAGGCCTGAGAGCCTTGCATGTTTGATGGAGGTTGCTGGAAAGGCGTATTTTCACTCCAAAAGAAATGCTAAATCCTGTACTTTGAAACAGTGCTGAACTGCACATGATAGCAGACTGCCTGAATCTCAGGTCAGTGGAAATCCAAGAGAAACATCAAGGAATCTGTACCTTTTTAGGGAAAAGTCTTTAGAATTTAATGAAGTACTACAAGAATGATGCAGGGATTTCTATAATCGCAATTAAGCCCTGGAAGGATAGTTTGAATATCTGGTAGAGACGGTATTCTTTTCAGTTACATTCTGAAGTCCTTAAGCTCAGAAGCAGGGAAGATCGGGCAAACTCTCTGTGAGACACAATGCAGCAAGAAATTCAACTCCTATGGACGTTTCCAAGCTGACAGTGTGTGTGCTCCATTGCTATGCATTTCCATCCATTTCATTAGGCTGCTTAAGGCAAACATACAGTATCTTGAACAAGTTTCTGCTTCCTCCATCAGCACTTAATGGGTAAATCAAATTTAGGCTAATAGGAACACAATTAACAACATCTGAGGTACTACTCCAGCTAGGATTTGATTATGACTGATTATGTTGCACACGTTGAGATCACTGCTAAGCTTTGGCATGAGGAACTGATTAAAAGGGATTTTTTTTTTTACATCAATTATATTTTTCCTTAAAAACTACCCACAAACAATCTGTTGGCATCACAATATGTTTTCTAATCATTGATGGAGGCTGGGCTGAAGCAAACATTTTGAGTGAAAAGGCGCCAGAAGTTTTCTGAAGTATGATGACATTTAGATGATTATATGCAATCTTTTCCAGTTTGTACAAAGTACAGGTAATGCCCTGTCAAAACACTCACCCATATGCTCTGTGCACTTTTCTGGAAAGATGATCATACTTGTACTTGCTCTCACAATCCCAAAGATACTGGATTTATTTTAAAGGCAACAAAAATAAGAGAAGAATTGGAAACTCCTCTGCCACTGCTTGTTTTCCAAGTGGATTCTCATAAGTCGGATCGAGACTTGTTACAAGGCAACCTTGCTTTTCCCTGTGCCTTGGTCACCCTTGGAGCTATCATTTTACAGCTCACAGATGGAGCCTGGCCCAGGAGTCAGGGATAGTTTTGCAAGCCACCATGCCACTCACCTTATGTAGATATAACACTGGTAGCTGGAAGCTCTCAGCCTTCAAGGACAGGCTTTTATACCACTTTTGCATAACAGAGAAGAGAGTATATATGGTCTGAACCTCACGGTGAGAAATGTAATGAATGAGAGCAGTGACATCTTGTTGCTGTAGGACACAGAGATATCCAGAGGGCTCAGGCACAGCTCCAGAGAGGTCTTATCATTTTTTCGGTGGAATCTTGCCACTAAAAAAGGGAGTATTCTGAAGTGAAAATTTATTGGCTTTGCTCCTATCTTTGAGGTTTTTCACCAGCTGTGTAGGCTTCCTCCCTTCTCTTTGTCTAAGCCACCTGCTGTACTCCGAAGAAATTGTTGACAAGTCTATGTCACAGACTTGCTTGGGAGACTCCTCTATTTCTTTTATGGCAAGTGTTTTTTTCACTGAACTACAGGGTTCACCTGAATGTGAGTGTGAACATTGTCATACATATATACGTTCATGTCTAATCTCATTTTTTAGGGGCAGCCATTTTACAAGTTTCTCCATCTCCAAGATGCTCGAGTTGATTGAACTTCTCTTCTTTGAAAAAAATGACGTCACAGCCTAATTTTGCACAGTTACCTTTCTTTTGTCAATTTATTCCTGCTAGGGAAGAAAAGAGGCTTCCTAAAAAAGTTGGGTTTTTTAAAAAAAAATAATTTAATTAAGAAACTAAACAAGTCTTAAAAGTGCTCGAATACTTAAACATGGAGTAGATTTTCATTTACAAAACATTTTAAATATTGTATTTGACTTAACATGAACTTCATTTATACTTTTTATTCACCAGGTGTTTGACATTGATATTTTTAATATTGCTTTTACTAAAAAAATATTTTTGTTTATATTTAATTCCAAGGCATTGACAAATCAATTATGCATGATGTATTGGAAACAATAAATCAGAAAATCTGTTTAGTGCCTTCACCGCTAAAATAAACACAGCTAATTAGATACAGATGATAACAGAAACTCTTCTAAAGCTAAATACTAGTTCATCAAAAAGGATGTTTTTGTGATATCACCACTTGGTCAGGCCTTGGAAATCTGAGTTTGATTCCTGGTTTTGTTAGGCATATCATCTCATATAAGTTACTTCATCCCACTTAAGCTCATCACCCCAGCAAAAATAGACACCTCCAAAGCTGAATCATCTTTCTTGTGCCATAAGCCTGTCTAGGATAAGACCCCAGGGAGTTGCTCTTTCTCTGTACTGATGGCAAAACTACTGAGATCAGTCCCTCTTTTTCTGGCTTAGGCAAGTCCTTTATACTTGAGAGAAGAGAGTCTTTGGACAAAGATCTATTTTTCTTCATCACCTTCCAAAGTTGGATAAGGTAGTCTGCTCCCTGTCCAAAACTATACCAGACTTTGCAAAGGGCAATGGTTTGCCTAGCAAAGTCAGAAAACACCATTCTTAATATGTTCCTTGCTCTTCCCCCTTCTATGATCAAAATAATGCGGCTGCCATGGCCAGAACCACACCTGCCTAGACTGTAGGACTCAGTTCCTTGTCCATTTTATTCAGACGTCTTGGTTAAATTCGTGTATGGCCCAGGCAGTTAGCACAAGTAATTGTAATTATTAGGAAGATCTGCACTTAAGCTATGGAAGAAGACATGGGACTTTGAGAGCTATATGCACAGTAACAATGAAATTGCACAAAAAAAAAAATAATAGTATGTAGTCATCTACAGTGTCAATGATGGGGTTTCCAGCACTGACAAGCACTGCTATTTCAGGGGGTTTGTCCCATGGGGATGTTGTGCGGGTGACTAAAGACCAGTGGTCTCTCATGAGAAGGAGGCAGGCAACATCTCATGGGACTGGAAGAGATCACAGCCTCATTTCACTAGATACAGTCTGCCTATTTACCAGATCACCTCCTTAGCCCACCCCAGGGACAAGGGCCAAATATCATCAAGAAGCAAGTCCGTACTTCTGGATCATAACCTTCAAGGCCACAGCATACAAGAGCAATTATTCTTCTATCAACCAAACCCAAAGGATTTAACTGAATAAAACTTCAGTCTATGCAGAGATTCTAGAGTGAATCCTCAGTATCCTCTCCTGGGAGGTGGAAAAGGAGAATTTAGTCAGGACACTTAAAAGATAAGTATCCTGTCTAGTCCAGTTGTCTAGGTGTTATTGAGTGGAGAATAACTGACACCTACAACGATAATGTGTAATATCCTAAAACAGGTGTAACCAAGTCTTGCATACAGGCTAGATATAGACTTGTCTCTCTCCATTGATGGTGGAGGAAATACAATTGACCAGTTTAGACTAGGTATGCTCCTTGAAAAAGGCTGAAGTCAGGTGGGATGTATCCTACTTCCAATGGTCTCAACCCATACACAAAGTCTCCACTTTATTCTCCACAGTTACAAAATGCAGTTTCAAGACATTCTTCTAAAATGTCCTCCCTCAAAAATGTTCTTGGTTTCAACATTTCACGCTGTTGCTGCCCAGGGCTCATTAGTCTGGGAAAAGCAATCCTAGCAGTTCTCATAGATCTGGGCAGAATTCCCGCAGTTCATTGTTCTTTCCGGTCATTGTTTCATGATCTGCTCTTGAGTCAGAGACTGCCTTCATATATCACACATAAGCTTATTCAGAGTCTCATGTCTGCATGATAGGGCAGAATAGTTATCATGAAAGTAGAAAAAGCTGTATGTGACATACTTGAGTACTAAACAGGTTACTGATTTGTGGCGTCACTACTTATTAAGAGAAATTTTGATTTGGGGGGAGGTTTGTAATTTGACATTTCCCTACTTAAGTCCTAAAATCCTAGCAAACCCATGGCGGTTATATGGTACCCTTGCTACTCAAGCAATTGGAAATTAATCTTATTCAAAATGGCAGCTGTCTGAAAATGATCTGCATGAATTGGCACAATGTCGAATTAGTACATTGAACGCAGGTGCAATTGAAGGGAGAGGTATTGTAAGGTTCCCAGTACCCAAACTGCTCAAAACTAACTGCTAACATTGTTACCATTTTTACTGTTATCATTGTTCACATCCAAAACCACATCAGGCACCTCTTCCTCTAGAACAACCTTCTTGGCAGTTTCAGCAAAGAAGCTGACAGATGAACTGCCACAGAGACTGGAATGTCTTCTTGTAGCTAAGGATGTTTCCACAGAATAGACTGGAGGTATCTTGGTAGTATGAGAAAGCATTGCCACTGCAAGTGCTTTTACTATTCTGGGAATTTATAAAGGACTTAATGCCCGACACTTCAGTCATTTTCCTGAGCACAACATTCATTTTAAATTATGCGTATACCCACAAGTATGTGCTTGCCTACTCAACAGAACTATTGTTATTGCTTAGAGAGGGGTAATGTAGTTCAGCAAAAATAAGAATTGCTTCAGAGCTCAACCATTTTGAAGTTTGGAAAAAGTATATAAACATACAACTAATACCAGTTGTAGTAGTTAAAATAATAATGATGATAATAATAATAAAATATATCACATGCTGCACCCATCTGTTGTCAACCAGTTACGTAAATATTTAAACACTCCAGTAACTCTTTTTGTACCATTTCTGAGCTGCCTGAAACGGAAGATCCCTGGAATATGGTCAGGAAATCCAGATCTGATGAAAATGTCTGCCTATTTCCAAACCAGGGAGCTTGTAAATGCATCCAAGCTTTTGGATGCTTAACCAAAACTGAACTTCTCTTGCAGTGTGCCCGTTAATGATTGGTACCATTTGAAACTGTCATTGTGAAATTCAGAAGTATGAAAAACTCATCCGATTTTACTATAAAGTTTAAACTCAGCCCTTGTACATTGAAAAATTTATGTTCAAATTCTTGTTTACCCTTAATATCCAGAAGAAATTATACCTCCTGACATACGTAATGCCAACTAGGAGAGTTCTTCATCAAGGTGAAAGCATTCTAGCGAAGTCTGTTTCAAAATCTAAACACAATGTCCTTTTTTGTTCAGGAGGAACAGCGAGGTAGACAGATGGGAGCAGTGGAATCCGAAAATAAGATTTATATGAAATGCCAAATGCTGAATATTGTTATCCCAGTGCCTCTCTTTCTACAGACAGCTTTAACCTATTTTCACTTACTGACATTTTCAACATCAGCAGTGCTTGCATTATTTGCATGAGTCAGATCATGTGTGGTCTTTGTCTTGTTCTCATTAACTGGAGGTCAGTAAGAACTCAGTGGTGGAGATTATAATTGAGATGAGTCCTCAGAATAAGGGAGAAGCTGTCGAGCATTAGAGAAAAGAGTATGAACAAAAGAGAGCAAGTTCTCAAATAAAACAAGGAATGTGAAAGAGTGATTTTTCCTGGAGTCTCTCATTAGTGTTGCTTCTAAGCTGGAGCTGGAGTTCCTTGCACTCCCACACCTCTTCCAAAAGCATCCTGTGCACCAATTCCCCATACTCAGGCACTTCAGGAACTTCCTGAAGGTCTAATATGTTCCCACAAGTTAGGCAATCTGTTCATCTTACCATATAAGTTGCTGCTGAGGTCCTTTCTGCTTCCTTCTTCTCTGGTCCCCAACACGAGAGGCAGCCTGGGTCCCTCACACTTTTACACCCCTCAGCATCCTCTGTGTGTCAATGGGTTAACATGTTTTGGGAAGACAGTCAGATGTGAGATGGGAAAACTGAAATGCATGAACATGTTAACAGCTGCCGTAAATCTGTTTTGCCTAGAGACAATACTAAGCCATTGGAAGCTGGTACCAGTACTAACTGCATGCTGGAGCTCCATGACTTCCTTGCTTGCCTCTCTTGGTGTTCACCACTCATTTGTGTTCATCCAACTGATGTCCAGATTGTTCTCCGAGATTTTGGAATTGGTTCCACTGACTGAAATATAGAAGTGTTAAGAAATGGGGGTTAAGGCTTAATTGCCTTCAGACAGTAATTATTTCAGCATTTATAGGACTGAGACCTCATGAAGACTAAGACCATGGGCCCCACAAAGTCTCTTAATATACTCTGCTATATATTGAGCTTGCAGGATCTTTCTTCTGCCTCTTATTTTAAAACTAAGCATTTATATTCATATCCATTCTGGATTTCTTAGGACGTTGTCTCTGTGGCTAACAGCTCAGCTTAGCCTCAGCAGTACCTCTTCAGTAGTGGCTCCAGACTGGATCCTGTTCCAGCTGGGCAGCCTGAAGGTCCCTCCAGGGCCCTAAAAATGTTTTGAAGGGACTCATTCTCTTCCCAGAAGTGCCTGTGTGGCCTACCACCCTGTTCAAGTTCTGCTTCTACCAGTGCAAAATGGTTATCCTGCATTTTATACAAAGGTTTCTCTTCTTGTAAATGATCAGGCAAGATGCGCAGAAAAAAGCTGGGCCTCTGAAGCGGAGGGTTATCTCCGTAATAGTCTGTTCCTGGTTTCACTTCAAATGCCCTCACAGCACCCAGAACGTTTCAGAGGAAAATTATCTTGGTTTCACAACAACATAGAGGGTGTGACATTTCTCTTCTTCACAGTCACGTTGTGAGGCAAGTTGAGTAACTCCTATCCAGTACTTTGGGAGTTACAGTGGAAATTATTCCTATAAATGTTTCCACGACATTTTTCCTTAGTTAAACATTTCATTTCTCATACTAAGATATTACCTCAGCATTAAACAATAAAAAGAGCCTGAATGTACCTTTGGTCATAGGCAGAAGAATACTTAAAAAAGACAAGATTTTCTAACCTTTTTTTGTCACTTCCCACTCTTTTAGCACAAGACAAAGGTGAGAGTGCTGAATGCCCCGGCAGCTCACTGGCAGGTTTAATGTCAGCTGCTACCTACAACTGGTTCAAACACGTAATTCTGTCATCTCATGGGTGAGAAGGACGATGGTTTAGTGAGGAAATGTTTCCTCTGCTTTCCCCTCTCTGTTCATGATTTCCTTGGTGGGGCAGCTGAGTACAAATGCAGATGGATGCACACTAGATGGAGACAGATGCTCCTGCCGTTGGGTGTAGAAGATTTCCTGTGGCGAGCTGACATTTCCTATCAAACAAAGCGCTAAGGTTAATGAGGTGCTGACTGTTCTGAAGCAGCAGGAGGATTTAAGCATTAGAGAGGTTTTACTCCCCCCACGTCATCTCAGACCTCAGCAAGCAGCTTTTTAAGGGCTAAATTTGAGCTTTGCTGTCATGTGAATGTCGTATTAGTTCATAGCAGAGATGCAGGGTATGCGGGACATTGCATAATCCGGGAGGTTTCAAAGGGGTGAATCCAAGGAAACGCTAACTTTCATTAACCTCTTTCTACTTTGTCTATGCCTGCGATCAGAGGTCTTTGCTAAAAACAGAATTGTATTTGTCTTTTGTGACCTACTTTTGCTTTTTCATAATATAACCTGAAGATATATACTCACTGCGGCACTGGAAACAAACCATATAGAAGAAGAGGTGGGTGAAAGAATTGGAGTTTGGATGAGATAAACATCTGGAAGTTTAGAGCTTTTTCAAACTATCTACCTACCTGAAGCTTTCAGGAGTCTTGTGGTAAAAACCCCACGTGTAAGGACAGCATGATAGATGGAGGTTAATAATTCTGGGTTAGAGATATCCTTGTCCTCCAGATGAGCATCCATGAACTTTTTGTTTTGAAATTCATAGTCAGCACTTGACTAAAAAAAAAAAAAAAAAGATAGAAACTAGTTACTCCTAGAAACTAACAACCAAACACTTCTAATCTCAAGGGGATGTTCAGTCCCAAAGGCTATGTTTGCTTTTCTTTTTTTAACACATCTCTGATTTTGATCTTTGAAAAAAAACTGTGAAAGAGAAAACGGTCTCATCTGGAATTGCACAAGAGCTGTCCTGTGGGAGGCAGCAGAGCCTGATAAGGGAAAACAGGGATGCTGCAGGACGTGAGCCCCCAGCTGAGCGTGTGTGAGTGACTCACCACCACACCCCCAGCTGCAGGCTTTCACCCTGAGGTCACTGGGAAGTAGCTGACACCTACGTGAAAAAAAGGGAGATGTATTGCCGGGCAAGGATGTAAAGTGAATGTGTCCCCTGCCAGCTGGCACCCTCTCTGACCCAACAAAGTCTGTGTGCCCATACCTGAGACAGCTCTGAGCTCTGCTCTGGCCTCGGCCAACACTATGACTTTGAAGAACTCTTCATTAAGGTGGGCCTTCACTTGCTCAGAACAAGAAAAAGGTGATTAAGAACAGTTAGTTCTGCCTGAATCAAAGTGAACTAAAAAAAATTTGGGGATTTCTCTTGAGGTAAACGAAATCTCATGAAATGTGGTAGACAATGCTTTACCTCATGATCACAGATAAGAAAAGGGCATACAACAACGGGGAAAAATTCACAAAGTTGAATCTTTATTTTGTAAATTATTTGTTTTTCCAGGCACATATTACCTGATTATTTTTTTTTTAATTTTTTTTTTTTTTCAGGAGGAAGGTAATGGCACGAGTATGTGTCCTGGTTCTTCTGGGATAGAGCCTGTCTTTATGTCACAAACAAGTGTGGACACAATAATCATCAGCTAAGAAGAAAATGATGCAATGGTGAACAGCTAGCGCTGGAACTGGTTACATCATTGAAACCAGTACATTTCATGGAAACAAGACCAATGAAGTAAAACAACGTGGTGGTAAATATATTAGCCAGATATGTCAGGGTTAAAGTCCATTCTCAGCCTGACTTGAAGGCATTTTGATGAAAAACTAAATTGAGGTCTGATTCAAGCAAAATCAAAGACTGGAACAACTCAGTTTTGTCAGAAATACGGGGGAGATTTTGCTATCTCTCCACTGCAGAATGAAAACCAGTTTCTGCTGTATAATTAGACATGATATCTTCTGAACAGCTCTGCATGTGTTTGACTCACCTACCCCTTACCTCCCCCATTCCCTGGCTTTACAAGCAAAGCAAGCATGGGGAAGCTGTCAAGAAAACACATTTATTCTTTGGAAGGAGCACTCCAGTCCAGACAAATACCTGTATCTCAGCTCTGAATTTCATTCATGCACTCAGTAAATGCCTTCTGTAGCACTTGTGTAGCGAGGTAGGTTGCTCTGACAAAGAAGCAAAATTAGGGAACCTCACTGAACGTAGAAGTAAATGTAGAATCAGAGACTCTGAGGTAAAATCCTTCCTCATTGACCAGTAGTAGCAGAAGAAAAGTAAATGGACCACTGGCATTCTCAAAAAGCTGTTATGTTTGCCTGTGTTTGGCCTTTCAGACACTGAGAAAGATGTGGTTTTCCCCCCATAAAAGGCTCCAAGAGAAAGTAGACAGAAACCATTATTTTTGCCTATGTTATATTGTTTTAGATAAGGTACAGTGAGAGTTGAGGCCTGCACTTTTGATTTCAGAAAGGACAGGTTCATGTATGGGCAGTCATCTGCTAGTCTAACACTTAACGTCATAGAATATAATGTTATGACCATAGCTTCAAAAGCAGGGACTTACTCTATTAAATAAGGGATCCTTTTTTTTTTTTTTTAAACCTAACAATTCTCTTCAATGGAAAAATTGCTTGAACCCAGCTGCACTGGCTTTAGCTCAGGGGATTAATTAGTTCCAATAGGGGCAGTTGAAATTTTTCTGAAGTTTGTCTTAGATAAGTATTCAAAAGATTGATGCTTATTCAAAAATTGTCCAAACTATGTGAACCTGTTTGGCACAGAAATACTGGAATATTAAACCTGAGAGCCTTTCACTACACCCTGGAATGACTGCCCTTCTTGTAGTGAGATGCCTGATTACTGAAAACACGGAGTTGGGGAATATTTGTTCACATTCCAGCATTCAATTTGTCTGTAATTCTCTCCCTTGATCATATTCACACAGAAAATCTTTTTTTTTCATGTCACTGTTTGAGAAATATGAGTTCTTCACTTGTATCTATAATTGAAAAAGGGTACTTAGCACAAATAATCAATTTGCTTAGAAACTTTCATCATCTCAGTCAGAGATCACAATGCAGAGAACAAATCCTAAACCCTGGACAATGAATACTGAACAGGCAAAACCAGTATTCATGAAAATCTAAATAGTACAAGCAAGACTACCAACATTTGGATTACTGTTGCTAAATACATATACAGAAACTGAGCTTGCTGCAACAGATTTTTGGCCAAAAAGTTTAAATATCCCAGATAATTTTTCTTATGTTTTTGCCATCTTTGGTAATTCAGACCTACTTTAGGTCTTCTCTGAAACTGAGAGTGTGAAGGGTTACTGATGATGGAGGTTTAAAGGGTGACTGTCACTAAACTAAGGTATAGTTTCTCTAGCTTTTAGATCATGTTGAAGAATATCATTCTTTTCTCTATTTTGGGTTTTCAAAGTAAATTTATATTTTGAAAACTGATTATCTCTGCCTGTTTTACTGTGTCAGAAAGAGACTTCTCTGGTGTTACTATATCAAATCCTTAGAGAAACACTAGGGAACGCCAGCCACAGCTCATCGACTTCAATTTCACCAGCACAGAAAAACAGGAACCAGATGTAAAGCTTATTTACAGCACCTCAAAAGCAAAATAAGACAGTGACCATGGTGAAAACACTCAAATTTCCATGAATTCAACTTATATCAGAAATTTGGACCACTTAATGGGCCAGTTGTTGGAGTCCTGAGGAAAATTTGTATGAAGTTGCTGTTGTTTAGGAAAAAATGTAGTGTTAGGGAAATACCAGCTCTCAAAAGACCAGCCCTTCCACGGGCCAGGTGTACTCTGGTGTCATGGAGGATACAGTGCTACCTGATTAAGGATTGTGCCACCACGACACTCTGCTTTATCGCAGAAGTACTAAGGAAACAACTGTCTCTCTGAATCCCAGTGCCTTTTAGGACCAGTCCTGGGGTGATACACACAGTCCCCTGGCTGGGACAGTGGCTAAACACATAAAGTGCAAGGAGGGCAGACAAAGGACAAATACACAGGCTGTGTAAGGTACGACCAGCACTTACGCATAAGTAAGTTTGTTTTTTCTTACAGATTGACCACTTTTTAAGATGCAATTATAACTCGAGTTATTTGGCAGAGAAGAGGGGGAGCATGGTTTGTAAATTGGAGAACCTGCTTCCTCTCTCAAGCATGCGTCATTGCCTTGGGGGACTGTTACCGTAACCAGGCTCCAAGCGAGGCAGTCCTACTGTCTAGCCACAAAAACTTTTTAATACAAACACTGCTGAATGCTGCTCCTGAGCACGGCAGATGTCTGCAATCAGCTATTGACTGACTACTCTGTCTCACAGGCTGGCCAGTACTTTTGGTTGACAATAGATATCTAGGCTATGAAGTAATGTTGCTGAGAAGAAGCATATAGACATGGAGACTGGTACTGTCTCACAGGAGCTTACTAATCCTCTTGCAGCACAATCAGAGGCAGCAGACATTAAATCAGCAGTAGGGGCAAGCTCTGGAATATTGGTTATGATTAATCTTTCATGAGGGATGAGTATCTTCCTGCAGCTCCTTTTCTTCTGTGTAGTTTTGATAAAACTTTCATAGACATGTTACACTGTTCCTCAACAACCTGATAGGCTATTTCCAGCTCTAATAGCTTTAAGCAAAATACCAGGCACCTTATCCACTTTCCACTCAAACTTCCTCTGGAGCCAAGAAGAGTTTGTCTGAATGAGAACAAAGAATCTGAGTATCTTGCTCTGTTTATCTGGGAGCTGTCATCACTGGCACCTGTGAGTGACTGTAATGTCACTGATGGCAGACAGCTTAAGTTCAAACCCCCTTTCCTCTGCTTTTCCCATTAGCCCCTGCTCTCATTAACATACTGAGTTTTGTATTGCAACGACGTTGTGCAAACAGTGGCAGAGCAAACACAGGTTGCTCTGGTGGCAGGTTCGGGGATTTTTCCAGCACCCAACTTACATCAGCAGCCTGGCTTGTTCAGCATCGCTTATTAGTACCAAGCCAGATTTCTCTGTGTCCTCTGTGTCTTATACGTATTTTGCTAGCTCCTGAAGGTCCCAGATGGTGTCCAGGCCCTACTGTGTTGCAGTGAGGCACATGGCCTCTCTTTACAGTGCAGAGATTACTCTAATTTGTGATTACCATCCATGTTTACTATCCACTCACCTTATTTTTCTCAGTGACTGAGTAGCTTAGTGTCTTTTCTTTGTGTTGGAGTAATTCTAGTGATACAAACATATGCCTGATGGAAACTATCGCCAATCCTCAATCACCATAACTTTTTATAGAGAATGAAAGCCTCGTGACTAAGGTATGGCTGTATTTCCATGCAAAGGCTTGTGTTCCACCTTGTGAAGAAATTAAAGCTGTCTGACTTACTCCAGTTTCATCTTGTTTCTAAAAGTAAGTTACTCACTGCAGCAGCTGAAGTAGTATCACAGGATTTATTTAACCAAGAGGAGATTTGTGAATAGCAAATGCTGAAAGCAATGTGTTTCCAGGGAATATATTGTGTAACCTATGAATGCATCTTGTAGTTTAAATAACGGGTTTGCTGATGAAATGGAAGCCTGCGTTAGGCAACTTGTGAGCACACAATAGTGTTAGATCAAATAGATTGATAATTTGCCCAGCCACCGTAGAAAATTATTAGAGACACAGGAAAGGGACAATGTTATGTTTTCAGCTGGTTGTATTTGTCTAACTTAGTTGTTAGACAATTATACTACTTATTATACTTTTTTATACTACTATTACACAATTATACTACTATACCACTGTTATACTTCAACAAGAACAGAGTGTGCTCTTCTAGCTCCAACTACCCACTGAAGCAATCGTAATCCTGAGCACTTTATGCAACCGACTGACCATGGAAGCAGAGACAGCACAGACCCTCTTGCTCCAAATACAGGCTGTCTCTTTAACACGCTTACTGATGTAAATCCACAGGTCACAGTTGACTACAATATATACAGCCCATGCGTAAGTATCCCATGAAAACTGTGAAAGTGTTGAGAGTAAGCTGTAAGGTTATTGATACAACTGCACCTATGAAGATCTTGCAGCTCTGCATTATGACACAGTTTGTTTGAAAAAAACCTGATGAAATGTGGAATCATTCATTAGAATGACTAACGCTGATATTAGGAATAAGAAGCAGAGGATACTTATTTGACCCAGTTTTTCCCAATTACCACTTTCCTCCCTTACAGTCAATCTCACCTCCCTAAAATCTACTCCTTTTTATGTTTTGATGGTCATTTTTTGATTAATGTAGAAGTGCACAGATATCACCACAGTGCTGTACAGACATATCGCTTGATGTATTGATTACACAGGAACAAGAAGCCTCTTCCTGCTAGAAGGACCAGATAAAAAATATGTGAATTGCCTGCCAGGTTAAACACTCTGCAATATCTATCCAGCAGCTCCTTCTGGGTCTTGCTACTTGCACAGCACGTTGTACAGGAAATGATAAGAGGGAGGAAAACAATGATGGTGGCCAAATGTATGTGTGAATTAGAGTGAAGTATCAAAATTAGGGGAAACATTAAGAAGGAGGGAAACTAAGAAGAGAGGGAAAGGAAAAGAGTGTGCTTTCAGGGAAAATACTTTCGGGAGCAAAGCTTTTGAACAGTGAGCAAATGCTGGTTTATCCTGCTTTGCGCATCTCCATAATCAAACCTCCTTCTGCTGGAATCCATCTGTACATTAGGAGGAACTTCTGAGTTAGGCTAATTTTTTCAAGTCAGGAGAGGTAACAGTATGTTCTCAGCATGGCACATCTTTTTCTGCCTTTTGCCTCACAAGCAACCAAATCTGTTGGAACACACCGCTTAGGAGACCTTTTAACTTCTTAACGTATCTATTGCCTTCACTCAGATATTTCCCATGCTGAAACCGTGCCAGAGAGATTTCTGAGAAATCTCCATCTGTCAAATGACACGCTGAATGCCACAAGGTAGCTAAATCCTTTATCCAGTCTAACTTGCCAGTGAGATGACTGCAGACAAGGTGCGAAACTGTGTGGGCTAGTTTTCTCCTGCAGGCACATTTCCACTGAAAGGAAGTTGCTTTTAGAGGAACCATGCGTCCATGGGATGGCAGAGAGTCTGTCCCTCCTTTAATCCTTGTATTTGCATTGTTGGCGACCTGGCTTCACACTGGGCACTCTGGTAGCAGCTGGGTTTTTCCCCTTAGGGAAATGTTTTATGAGGTGAACGGGAAGAGTTAAAAGTGGTAAGCCAAATTTCCCTGAATAGGAACAATTGTTTTTCTTCAGGAGAAATCTGCCTCTCAATACTTGCTTGCCCATCAGCTGGTAAAAGAGGATTCTGAGCCAGATCAAGGACTTTGGAGTGCTACTACTAGTAATTAGTAGTCACATAATCTGTTTATGAAAACAGTGAGACACAACTGCCCTGTATCTTGGAAAAGTGGGTAAGATGTTATCTTTGAAAGGTGGCACCAAGCACTCATACAATTTAAACCAGTTTTTTGCTTGCCTGACTACAGGTAGACAGGTTTGAAAATCTTAGCCTGGATACTGTCAAGTTCTGCATATTCGAGACTCTGTGAGATACAAACACTCAAGATCTGCTGTTATCGTGCAGATGATTTCCAGAAAACCCAAGTAAAAATATAGCCTTGTATCACACATTTTACTATGTCTTATTCTTTCCTTCTCCAGCTGGGTGGTTGTCTCACACAAATGCCAAGAAATGAAGTACAGTACGTACTGTACCTGTAGTTTATGCATCCATTATTTGTGCAGATTTTTTCCGGGAGTAGATCATTTCGGGCAGGAGTTGGTTGCCAGCTAAGAAGGAAAAACAAAATATTGTCCCTTAGGGTGGGTGGTACTGGTAAGCAGAACATTATTGGTCTGTGCAGGCAGCAGGATCTGGGTTTGGTGGTGTTACTGACATCTTCTTTGAGCATGGCAATAGAGAAGAACTATTATGGGAGCCACAAGTCCAGCATGCAATTAGGGTTAGGTAAAGGGATTGAGTAATCCTGCAATGGTTGCTGTTATATAACTTGTAAGACTGTGCCCAGGGAACAGAGATGTAATTTAATACTGCAGCAGCAATTCTTAACACTGTGAATGCCAAGGGTCAATTGCTATTCCCATTTAAAACCTTGTTTTGCAGCTAATTTAGAACCCAGACACTTTAATTCACAGCAAGCTAAAGCTTGGCATACACACTATTTTTTTTTTTCCACTTTGAAAGCTTAAATTAAATAGATATCAATAAAACCAGAATATGATTATAACTATTGTTATCATTAATTTAAACCCAGACCATTCAAAACAGTGAAAGAAGCTTGATGGTTTTAGATTTGTATTTTCTTCACTTAACACAGGTTCAGTTTATATCACAAAGCATACATTAAGTCAGTCACTGTACTGCAAACCTTTTCCTTCGCAATTTGTCTATTGTTCTGCTCAATATGCATTTAATTTACATCCCATTAATTTATATTTAATCTGATATGTTAGTTCTGGTTCTCAGTACCTAATAATGGAACATTTGAAAGAAGCACTAAATTATTTTGCTTTATAAGCCTGATTTTCTTCTTTCTTGTTCTACAGAGTATTTTCCATTCAGGAAATTTTGTTAACAGTGTTTACCACTACTTTGCAGCAAGATCTTCCATTTTTAAATTGTCATCTACCTAGAGTTTTTTGCTATAGTGCCACTCAATTGTAAAAATCCTAAGTACATGGAAAGGCTTAATTTGAGCCACAACTGAATTTCTGTTTATAATGCACTCTTGTTATAAATTACTTTATTACTTTATCGCTTACATCCAACAGGAAAAATAGGAACTTTCCTGAACTTGGCAATCCTGCGTAAAGCAAAAAAAAACCCCAACACACAATAGAAAATTTCTTTGCTTAAGATGACAGAACTGGATACATTAGATAATGACTTAATTCAGAAGATTACACCCAGAGGGTGGTCCTAGGCAAAGCTGCGTCATTGCAGGAGAGGTCTATGGGATGGTGTGCTCAACAGCTCACCCCCAAAGGAAGGCTGTAATACTCTGTGGGTGCATAACATGTATCTCATGGCAACAGATCTACCACAGTGTAGCACCAAGGGAGCTGGAAGCCAAAGTTTTAACCTATCTCTACCCCATGGCACCATTTGGGAAGATCAGGTATAGTTAAGGCATAGGCTAAGGGATGCTTTATGCTACTCTTCTCAAAATAGCCATGAACCTGAACACAGAAAATAAAGACCAAGGATACAACTCATTATTCCTATTTTTTTTGCTAATCTATGGAACTGCATGGAAAACACTTGAAAAACATGGAAATGTAAAAGGGCATCAGCCTACCAGAAAGAAGTTATACTTTTCTCCCCTTTCTCAGATAGCTTCATTAGGTTCGTCAGTACTTTTTTCAGAAGATGTATTGGAGTAGGACCATAGTGTCTCTATGTCAGTGGTCCCAAGATGGAGTTGTAAGTTAGAGATCATAATTGTACATACGATGTTTCAGCTGAGTTGAGATGGGCTAATTTTAGTCTCAGTTTTAGCTCTTGTGCTTGAGAATTACTAAAAAAAAAAAAAAAGGAGCTTTGTAAATGTGTCTACTGAACATCACAGAGTGCAGGAGGGTTATCCCAAATGAGATTATGGAGGTTTCATGTTTATATGAGTTGCATAAATTTATAACCATTGTCTTCACCAAAAAACATGTAAAGGACTATTTTTAGGGTCATTTCGCTTTCAAAGGTACTTCTGTAATAAACAGTGTTATATTATATCCCTCCATGCCTTTGCAAAATGTTTTATTTGTCAGATCTTTCTTATTGTAATTATTTAACTGCTGTACATGTTTGCACCTAATATTCTATGACTTTTCAGAAAAATGAAAACCAGGCATTCATAATGTAAGAAACAGGCTTTGAGTGCTAGGTGGCAAATAGCAAGAGGAGAAGTAAAGTGAAGAATGTTAGTCAAAACCTGTTGCAATCATTTGGCCCCAGGAGATATTTAATTTGGTTTTTTTGTTCCTATTCCAATCTATTATAACGTTATTGAAGTTGACTTCATAGGTCAAGTGTCACTAAAAAACTGCATATTTTATTTAGTATTATGGGTTTCAAACCTTCCAAAGACTCAATATTTATCAGGGACACTACATTTAATATTTTTGTTTTCTACCTAGCCTAATCCACTGTCTAAAATTGAGAACTTAATCAGTGGTCCACTTAGTCTACCACCATCTGTAACAGTGTGTACTGATTCAAACTGGTGGCTGCCAAAGGCAATTCAGAGCTAATATCTTGTTAACATATTATCAAATGTTGTGGCTTTGCAGTTATTGGGCTACCCATGATGAATTAAAGTTTTGATGGTGGTTTTGGTGCTATTTTGGGACTTTCAGTCTAGGAAATTAAGAATCTGCATGTGTTTTTAAATATACATTAAGAAAAAAATTTTGAGGCTATTCCATCTGCTTCATGACTTCGTATTTCTTTGCTCAGTCACAGAAATGGCAATGGTACTTTCTTTAAAATCTACCACAATTCTGAAATTACTTAATTTTTAAGGGTAGTAAAATCTTTTTAGAAAGAACAAGAATCTAAATTCAGTAACATTCTGATTTGCCTTCATCTTGGTTTTCAGAAGCTGTTCCATTTTTTGGTTTTAATTTGCATTAAAAATGCTAGAAAAGGCCAAGATAGAACCTAGTCCTAAGACTTCCAAGTGACCAGATGGAAGAACTAGAAATCTCACCAAATTGCCCAAACAATTTTGCAGGCTAGCTCTTGCCAGTACTTACCCAAACCCAGCTGAAATTCCATCTGAAGTCTTTGAAGTCCTTCTGGAAAAGTAATTAAAAAGAGCAACTTGCTAATCACTCATTAACTCACAAGTAACTACTTGAAAACTTATATTGTCACTTGGTTCAACTGTCAATAGGGCTGTTTCCATTTTCTTTGACGTCAGTGTTTTGACATTTGGGATTCTCAGAACCCAACATCAAGATCTAAATATAAATAACTGTTTTTTTCTCCTGATGAAAGAGTCATGTATTTTTTCCATAATTGACTTCATCGTGTTTAGACTTAAAACATTCTGAGTTCAGCAACTGCAAGTCACAGCTATCTTTGATTGTGCAATGGCAGATCAGCAAGGGATTTTAGGAGATGGACACATCACAGAAGCAGGGGAAGCAAAGCCAGTATGGAGTTGCCCTGATCCAACCCTTTCATTGATGGTTTCTTACAGTGATGAGCTGCCCAAAGAAGAGAGAAAGACATTGTTATGAAGAGCTGTAAGTTTTAAGAGCACGTATTTTGGCTTTGTTTTTAATAGATGTTATCTGATATCACTCAAATATAAGGCAAGGGCAGGAAAAGAGGGTATAAGGATGAGTCATCAGGCAAACATGCCAGCTTTCCTGCCGATCAGAAGAATTCCTCTGAGGTCAGCCACAGAAACCCTCCATCTGTATCAACAGCCCAAGAGAGAGCCAAAGGCACACGGAAAGGGCACAGGAAGGACCTGAAAATTGCAAGTGGTTTCTTTTGAGACCTGTCAATACCTTCTCACACAAAGCACCACATTGGTTCTGGGGAAGACAAAAACATAGTCTGTAAATGGTGACAACAGTTGTTAAGAGGCAACTTCTTTCGTATGAAACAGTGAAGAAAGCAGAATGCTAAGCAGATGTGATAGTGGTTTCCAAAATATGGGAAATTATAGTAAAAGCATGTGGGGTCCTATATTTAGCCTTTTTCATAACACAAAAAAGCTGGTGTGCCCATGAAATCGAAAGGCAGCAGATGTGAAACAAATGGAAATATTCTCAGAGTTCCTGATTAACTTGAGGAACTCAATGACACTAGATATCACTGAGGTCAACAGCTTAAACCCAGCCAAATTAGAAAAAAAAAGTGAAAACCCTCATAGTTACTCTCATGTCTAGCTCCAGGGACTCCCCATTCTGCAGGGTGCATCTGTTAGCCTTAGTATTTGAATAGCAAAAAGATGTTCCTTGTAATATAAGTAAACAAGGTCATGCTTACAGAATTGGATCTTCAAGTAAGATTAAAAACGCACTTAAAAATTTTTTATAAAAATGGCAAAATTATCTGTGATGACTGTTTTCAGCACTTTGCTATCAAGCGTTCATTGGAGATTGCTGTTGGAGACTTTATTCTGATTTTCTAGGGCAGCCCTTGTCTTCTGTTGGATTTCAGGTAGAGCAGGAATGCTTCTGCTGCCCCTTGTATGAGTCTCGATTAACAAGCTGGATAACTGCACAGACATTTAGTAAAATCTTAAGAAAAACAAGAGCTGAAATCTATGTTTAATGTTCCAGCTGTCTGCAGATTGAAGAATAAAGTAAAAATTCAAATGAGCTCACCAAAAATAATGAAGTCTGGCTGAAAACCATCTGGGCAAGAACAGAGTTTAAAATCTGGAGTTACTCTGAGTACTGAACCTGATTCCAGTAAAGCTTTAGTACGATTCCAGCAAAAATGCAATTTCCCTGCTGTTGTTTTCTCTGGGAACTACTTTTTAAAACCAGTTGTACCCATGCCATCCCTTCCAGAAAATGGTTTGAAGTGGATATAAATAAGGATAAGTTTTTGACCACCATTTTCCTTTTTTGAATGTCCTGAGAATTGGTGCAGTCTTTATGAATAAAAGAAACAGTTGATGGTGTCGTGTCCCCCCAGCTGTTTTTATTTATCAAAAAACTCATATCAAAGGAAATACAAACAAGTACTAGTCTAAAAACTAAACTAAATAACACCTGGCTGCAAAATGGAACAACAAGGTGTTGTGTTTCAGTCAAATCTGGGCCTCCAGATCATGATGAGTAGGTACTGCCCTAAGACAAGACACATGTTTCTTTGAGATGTTGTTTACTGGTGAAATTTCCCTTTGGAGGCTCTTGCTCCATCAGAAGGACCTTTACTAGTTTGTTGCAAAAAAGGCTAGCAGCAGAGAGCCATCCAAAGCAGGTAACACTGAACGATGTTAGAACTGATGCAGAAGAAGCACAGATGTTGACTTACCTGAAATGTTTGGCATTGGTCTGAAGTGAAGGATATATACAACCAGAGAGGTGAGTTCTGTGCAGTTCGTCTGGATTTATGTACCAGATTAACTTGACTGGCACAAAGCAGAGTGTCAAATCCATGGTGTACTGAGAATATTCAGATACATCAGAGGTACTTAAAAAACATACTGCATGCAAAAACCCAGATTTACCTATGCAAGAAGAGAAAATTCTCTGTAAAGCAAGTTAATGCCACGCATACTTCTGTCAAGTGAATCCCTTAGCTAAGATTGAGCTACAGATTGGTCTCAAGAAAGTCCCTTTAACATGATAAAGAACTCATTTTTTGATGTCCACAGTACATGGAGCTGCAAGGAAATATAATTATTACTGCAGATCAGCATATTGTTCAGTAGAGATTACAGGGTGATACGAAGCGCTCCAATAAATTGTGAAAATGTTAGCACAGAAGTGCATTAAACAGAACAGCAAGAAAAGGACAAGGGAAAAAACTTCCTTTTAATGTTATGATCTCATAGCCAAAGGAGCAGTGTAATAAAACTTTCAGTGATAACAATCAATGACATATTTGTGACATGTTGTAGGTCAAATGACAAAGCCAACACACAGTGCAGGAAAAGAAATGTTTGACTTGTGACAATAGAAGAATGTTGTTACAGTTTCTAAAGCAAGAACAAATAAGGGGTGGAATAAATTAGCCACACCGGAAGGGAAGAAAACCCTATACAGAGAATTGCTTTGAAATACTGAATTATTTTGACTGTCACCAAGTCAAAGAAAAGGTGACATTGGGTAGTTGCACAGCCAGTGCAACAGTGGGAGTTGTCCCTCTGAAAACACACTCCGATATGAGCTAAAGAATTAATTTCATTCCAAACTAAATGAACGCCTACTACAACATAAAAGACTATGAAATATAGCCCTTTTAATAAGTCACCAGTGCATGTTGTTGGTAGATTAGACCATATGCTCACACGAAGCATTGCCCAGAACTATTTAAATTGCTACCATTACATCAGCCCAAAATCATAAAAATAGCAGAGAACTTTTTACAGATAAAGTCATTCTTAATTCAGCAAGGAAATGGATTGCACAAAAAAATAATTGCAACAGAAAACAGACTTTTATTGCCCCCCTCTAAGGTCTTGGGATATTAGCATGGGCTTAGCGAATGCAATCACAGAACAAAAATGCAAGCAATAGATTTGCCAGGAAGCATCCCATTGACATTGCTACCAAATTTGGAGATGGCCTTGGAGCAAGAACTGGAAAACTAAAAAATAAGTAAATAAAAAGGCAATGTCATTATTAAAAAGAAACTGTATGAAAATACACAACTGGTTAGAGCCATTAGGAAAACTCAGAACATCACCAAATGATCACTAAACATAAGAAAACAAAGGTTGGTTTTGACACACACACTTCAACATTTTAGGGAAAGAGATGCTGTTTTAGCGAAAGAGGCAGTGATGGGACAAAAATCAAATTATGTTACATTTAAATATAATAGAGAGATTTTTCAACTTGATTTTTTGGCACGTTTTCCACAGAGAAGTGAAACTCTCAGCTTTATTAAAATTAAGATCTATAGAAAATGTGTTATTGTCTTTGGGAAATATGGGAAAGACAAAAGAATTGACAGATTTCTAAGCTATGGGTTACAAGGTTTGGAATGAAAGCAATCCAACAATGTGCCATTTTCCAAAAAAATAGTTTTCACATTGATTTTATATTTCCTTTTTCATAAAATAGCCAATGACACTTTCAACATTATTTACATTTTTCCTTTAATCATTTTAATAATTTTTAGAACATTAAATTATTTAGAAAGGGTAGTTTTCATCCTGGAAAAATAATTTTTGGCTGGAAAAATTGTAAAAGAATTTTGGAGATAATTTCAGGAGCTATGTAGACAAATACTTCATGCAGTGTTACAGGGAAGTAAAATGGGTCATTTAAGCGGTAGGAAATTAGGAACAACTTTAAAAATGCTATTTTCCATGAAATATTCAAGGAGCTTTAGCAGACAAACAAGAAGTGCATTCTGCTCCCAAAATACTACTCTGTTTCGAATGTTTCAATAAGTCAACTTATCACTCTGTGGTTACTTCTTCTCCCACCTCTTGTCTATTCCCAATATGGATCATATGCTTTGAGACAGGATTTGATCCTTATGAATTTATATGACATGTCACAGAAAACCTCCAATATCAAGTGCAATCTAGAATGACCAGAGCAATAGAGGGATAAAAATACCTTTTAATGTGTACTTTTTCCATATGCTAAATGCCAAGTGTTCAATGAGAAACATTAAAATAATGTATTTCCATTGGCTATCATAGTATTGCAGTTGTCCTCATGACAAATTTCTGAAACCTCTGTAGAATATGTAGAAAACAGCCAGTGCCTTAGTAAGTAACTCAGTGTAAATGCTTTCATTTTTGAAAAGCAGATGCGTTTCTCACAATGGCAACTGCAGAATAACACCAGCACCTATCCACGAAGTGGAATTTCTTCAGGATTTATCAAAGCAACTGGAAAGAAGTAGCTTTTAGAGCAGGATGCCAGAGTGGGCAGCAAGATGACATCACAGGAGAGAAGAGGCATTTCACTGCATTTTCTGAAGGGCACATGTGCAGAAAGCAATTTGAGGAAGATAAGCCTCTGGATAGCATGAGGCAAGAGACTGGGTACTAGTTTCTATTGCCAATGAGAGAACAGAAAATAGCCAAAAACAATTGAAAACACTTCTGTTAATACACCTTGAGAGCTTTTTGTAGTCTAGTATTTATCTAAAGAATAATCCCATTTGCTTTGTCATTTTGGCTTCTCTGCCAAGTTTATCTGAAGCCAGTCCAGATAAGACAGAGAAGCTCATATCTAGTACTTCTAGCTGCCTTTCTTGAAGACAAAAGAGCAAAAAAGAGCAAAGTTCTGTCATATCAAGAAAAGCTTTTTTATTTATAGACCTGTTTGTTTGTTCCACAGGTGCTGCTCAGTGTAGCCATGTCTCATAATCAGAAAAAAACATGAGAAAGAAAAAAAAGGACTCCCACTGAAGGAAAATAACATTTTTTCCCTCTCAGTAGGTGATTTTCTCTGAGGTCAGCCAGGTACGTGGGACTTTTTGTTTTTCCCACAGTATTATGATTTGCTTCCCATTGACAGGAAATGTCAACTTTTGTAGTAGGAATATCACTTGCTTAGGAAATTGTAATATAACTAGTGCCCTGCCTCAGATTTTGTTTAAATTGGTGCAAATCTGGAATAACCCCAGAAATAAAAGGCTGAAAAAAAATTACAGAGAAAAACATCTTTGCTACAATTTGGAAGTCTCACCTCATCACTTGTTAATTATGTGTAGTAGTTATGCAATGTGCAGTTACCTGAGATATAAGTCAAGAGCAAATAGCACTTTTCCAAGAGCAAATAGTACTTTTAAAACCATGCACAGGGACTTAGTTTAGTCATCTCGATGGTAGAGAGGCTCTAAAATATTCACCATCTCCATAAACTAAACGCACATTTAAAATATAGTTTCTACAAATATCATTAAGTAATCATGTTCAAATAAAGGGAATAAAATACTGGCACTAGATTTATTAGGATTTAATAAAGAAGTTGTAGTATAGAAAGCTTTTCCAGAGCCAGCCAGCTACCATGTGTCTTTGATGTCTGCTTAACCAGAACCATTCATTAGAAAAGCTACAGTCTCATCTTAAAGCCTTTTAGTGGAAATGTGTCAAGAAAATTTATCAGGTGTTTCAGCCATGCAACGCTCTGAAAAGAACTTTCCTGACTGTCTGGAAACACAAACAGGAAGGTATTTATGAGTGAATGGGATAGCTGCTGGTTTGTTTGGGCTTTTTTTTTAAAAGTGTCCCATTTCCAGTGTGTGAAGCCAGCAGCAGACAATAGAGGAGCTACTGTACTCTACAGAAACACAAACGAAAGATCCCAGGTGCTAAATAGGGCATAATGGGAACCAGAAACATTTACATTCACAGATGTGGTACTTTCTCTAGCAGAGATGGCATCTCCACTACAGTAAACAGATGATTTGTAAAAACAAGGCCTTTAGGCTGCCGCACCTGGTGGTCATATATTTTCTTCCACACATGCTGCTTATCACTTTTATTCTACACAGTCATTATTTTCATTGCACACTGCAGTGTTTTTCCAGGGCAGCTAGTCAAGGTGTTATTTGAGTCACATTATCATACATTTTAGACTACACACGTTTGACACATTTTTCACTAGTCATTGGAAGATATCAGTAAAGGTCAGAAATTTGGAAGGCACATTTTTACTGTGAAAATAAAAGAAGATACCCCATGCATGGGAAGAGCACATTCAAACCTTTGCCTTGGGCTTTTCCACACTACCTTGAAGACCTCTCTCAGATGCTCTTATGCCTCCTTGAGCTTCCTTGGAGGACCTCTTCTCCCTTTGTCCTTCCTGTAAGCAAGGTAGCTTTTCTCCACAAGTTCCCAACAGCTCACTTAATTTTTGGGGCAGTTCCTGCTACTGATTTCACTCGGCAGCTATTCTGCACTCTGGCTGTAGACACAATGGCTATGCCTCAAGTGAATTCAAACTTGTCATGGTTCCTGAAACACCTGGGGCTTAATCAGTTCTCTGTTTAAAGCCCTTAAGAGGACAGAGCACATGAACGAATCACCTCAAGATGTCCATTGCTCTGATCCTCAGCCTAGGACAGGACAAATATTGTGCGTGGAGCTCTTCTGAAATAGAAAGGCAGTTTCGTGTGCAAGGCCCCCACAAAACCCAGGAACGTAGCACCACAGTCATTGATTTCTTTGAGATATAGTAAAAACTTTTCTCATGTTTCTGTGCGGTTCTCAAAATCCAGGTGTCTTTATGAGATTTTTTTTCCTTTTTGTAGGAGACTGCCGTCTACAGAGAGAATTTAATATAACGCTTTCACGTTTTTACTAATGAAAACAGAATACTGAAGCAGCCCTTTCTCCATTCTTTCTCACTCAAAATCTTTTTTTTTTTCTTAAATGCCAAGGTGAACATGTCTGAGATCAGGATATTCTGTTGTTGTTGTTGAGTATCACTTAATTTTGTCTATAACCCCTCTCCAATTTGCTTCTGTCCCAACTGTGCTCAGCATTCAGGCGCTCACTGTTAGCAGAGTCTTCTCAGCCAACACAAGCAGAGGTGTGCAGGGTCATGTTTGATATGGTTGCCCTGGTTTGTTTCTCATTATGTAGGAAATGGAGTTCAGGATAACCGTTCTGTGATGCATCCCAACAGGCCCAGGCTACATATTTCTGCTTCAGCTCACAATCTTAATTTCACCATGTTAAATATATTGGGCTAATAATATTTTCATTCGCTGAGGACATCTTAAGTTCCCCTCCAAAGTTTCAAACTACTGTTGTATTAGATTGTTCAAAATGATATAAAATTCGTATTTCCAGATACTTCCCATTTTTTTTTAGATTTAATCCAATCAGCACAAAGAAAAAGAGTGAAAACAGCTCTGGAGAGTTCAGAGCAGTTACAGAAAGAAGAATTTGGGCCTAATTTCTCCATGGAAAATTGCTGATCATCAAAGAGTGTGCTCCGTGTACAAATTCTTGATGTTTCACTGCACAGTCTGGCTATATGGTCCCAAATGAAACTCTTATTTAAAGACTAACACCAAATCCTATTCTGTGCTATAAAAAGGTGAGGGTTTATTGCAAAACATTCCTGAAATCTAGAGACATTAGTGGAAAACATGAACAATTTAAGCATTTGTGTAGCAGTCATGCATATGCAATACGTATACACAAAATACCATGCACATATTCTGAGGCAGGTTGTGCTTTCTGCTTTAATATGATTTCTCTGACACTTTTGACACACCAGAGTGTTAAAAAGTGTTGCTATTTTCTGATGAGCAAGAGAAAGCAGTAAACAGATGCAATGCCCATCTAACTGTTGATCCCATTTATTTTGTGCGCAAGGTAGAAAGAAACCTGTTTTCAGAAAATGATAACATCTTTGGAATAGAGTTCAGCTGCAAGTCATGCTTACTGACTGAAAAGAGTTTTCAGTCCATTTGGTACAACAATAATAGTCAAAGTTAGGGAACCATTTTTCTCCCTCCTAAATATGTCATAGCACCAGCATGATTTTAACAAGACAGCTCTTTGGTTTTATTTCTTTCACTCATTCCTTGGGTTTGTTGCCAAGAGCAACACAAAGAATGCACCAGGGTGTCATAATAATCCTCCATTAAATCCTTAGTATTTGAATTTTAATGCTATAATTCAACAGCTGACAAAAGCCCATTGAGCAGGTCTAAGGAGAGGAAAAGAGCTGGTCCCATTTTCTCAGGGGGTGATGCTATAGCAACATGGAATGAATTTGGGGTCAGGGAACAAGCTGTCTCCAAGCTTTGTTTGCATTTCCTGGCTAAAAGTAGAATCTGGTGTTATAAATTTTACCAAAATAAGTGGTTATTTGGAGCTGCATGATGGTTGTTCACCCTGTAAAAACCTTTGCCTTGTAAAAAAAAGAGTGGAGACAACAAAACCAACAGCCAGAAAGACAACAAACTGACAGACTCTTTTAGAAAGTGCCAGCCTAAAAGTTATTTCACAGTCCCTCTTCCTTCTCTGTTTTCCCTACCTTCCAGCACAAAACCTACACCAGAACTTGAAATGATGCAACACACTAAGTCCATTTTAAAGAAATAACACAAAGACAGCAAAGTCAATAATGGTGGAACAGAGACCTCTTATAATCATCAAAGACTTCGGGAAAGTCTGGTATGTCATTTGTTATGCTTAGCTGTCCCCACACTGAAGGCTTTTGTGCTTTGGGGAATGTTGTTCTGTAGAGACAAATCAATACACCTGGAAGACAATTGTCCATTGTGTGAAACGCTGCTCATCGGGTGCAGTGCAGCCCCTTGCCCCGCTGCTTTCCCCTCCCAAAGCCCTCCTCTGTGCTCAGGGCCAAAGTCGTGGTGCCACTGATCTCAAAGTTGGTTTTAGTGGGAATTAGAGCTCAGGGTGTCTGTGGGTAATACAGTACATTGACAATTTATGTGGTTTTCACTGTACTGTGAGATATATTTTAAAGAAGAGGCCTGATGCATTCTTCTTCTCATTTAAAATAATCAGAGGTTCATTAGATAATAGTAATATAATGAGATATACAAGATTAGAAACAGTGAGATATGCTATTTCTCTGTGTGGAGATGCAGATTTTGTCACTGAAGGCGACTACCAAACGTTGAGATCGTTGAGCCTCTTTCTCTATTTTTCCACTTTGAAATCCATTGCTGATCACCTGTAGCCAGCCAGCTCCCCAGCTGCTTGGCTGCCAGACCCTGCTGTCAGGACTTCTCAGGTCTGGCACTTCTCTCTTTTTCAGGCTGTGAGATCAGGGACACATCAGCACAGGTATTATGGGTGCTAACAGCCTCATGTGAGGTGGGTGGAGTGTGTTTCATAGGTGAAGTGATGTAGCTGGGACGGATTAAGGAGGAACTGCTATGAGGGTAGGGTGGAGAAGTGAGATAGATGGTTTCCAGGTCTTTGAGAGGTATGCGTATAGGAAAGAGCAGGATGAGTAGGAAACTGGCATAGCAGCAGCCCCTCTTGCAGCTGGTACGTCTAATAGCTGCTTGGTCCTGCAGGTGTTGGTGGTGAGTACAAGATACCTGGAGCAGGGGAGGAGGTTGTCTTGAACATCAGTGCCTGCACATCTTACTAACGGGGTGGCATTTTCTGTCTTTCATGCTGATCTCTCTGGCAAGGCTTTGGTACACAGCAAGAGGGTTAGGAATCCTTCCACCCTCCCCCTCCAGAGCTCAGTAGCAAAGACTTTCTACAAGAAAAACAGGGCTATGTAATGTCTTCTGCTATTCCCAACCTTTCCTTCTGCATGCTTCTGGATGGGGGAAGCCCCTGAGGAGTCAGTGAACCACTCCTCTTTTCAGTGACAAAACAGTACCTCCCTTATTTTGTTCGTCAATGGATCCATTACAACAAATGATTGTTGTTCCAAGCCTGCATTTCAAACTTACATAGGCCAAACTTGCATTACAGGTGCTACATGTGATGCATGTGACTGTTGCTAGGCTGTCCACACACTGCTTTTTGGAAGTGGTACATCCATTTCTGATCTGCATAGTGTAAGCATCCATTTTCTGTCCACTATTATACCAGTATTATAAAGCTGCTCCTTTAAAAACAGAGCACCTTGTGCCTGCATTTTGTTTCCTATGTCTGTGAACTGCTTTCTAGTTCAGTTTTGCTCTAAGATGAACAGATTTTATGAAAATTCCATTCTTTCACCTTATAAAGAACTGTTTTTCAATAGAAAAGCTGTGAGCACTGGAGCCTCACTCCAAAAGAGTTCAGCTCACTTGACTTCGGGGTCTTTAGAGCAGGAATGATTCCTGTCAGCCTGCTAGATCTAAAAGGGAAGCAGTTCATGTGCAAACAGCTTTCCATCATTATCCTGGGAAGAATCCCACTGGGAGAATAAAGAGTAGCCATAGGAGAAAATTTTTGCAGTAATGGCATGTCATTCCCTTGACCCTCTGCTGAAGTGTTCATTTCTGTTATAACTCAGGCAAGAAATATGACAATTTATTGTCTGAGATTTCTAGGCAAGCATTCCTGAATGGGGTGAAGTTCTCATTGGGTAATAATTTACAGGACCATCCAGCAGAAAACAAGAAAATTCATTGTCATAACTTTAAAGCCTAGCAAGCTATAAACTGTGATGAAGATCCTTTGTTAGCTATTTTTTAATGTCCTTTGTGTGACTGAACTGATTTACATACAGATCTTACTGGATTTATACATTAGCCACATCGATTCTCATTATTCCAAGCAATGAAGAACAGAGGCAGAGTTTTGGAGGGTTCGTCAAGGGTTTAGAACACCTTTTCTGTTCTGGAATTGTGGATTCTGTGGATAAAGTGAAAGTTTAACAGCTTGAACTAGGGAACTCCTGATCTTTTGCAGCAATCACCTGTTGCTCTGAAATTACTCTATCGCAGTATAAATGCTGCCACAATGTGACTGAACTGATGGCATGGTCTGGCAGCAAAGTTTATAGGCTCTGCCCAGGAAATTTCATCAAGTAATTCATAGTGAGGATTTAAAAGAGAAATAAAAAAGTCTATAGCCAAAAATATGTCGGAGCACCTCTTCTTCAATAGTATTGATAATTTCAGTGTAATAAAACAGTGAGCTCAGTCTCACAGATCAGTATCTCCAGGGCAGGTAATAAGTATTAATAAGAATATGCTAAAAATGGAGAAGTAGAAGATGTAAGACAGTTCCTGGCCTAATGCTCTGTCATATAGAAGGCGGGCATCAGGACTCAGGGTTACTGAGTGCAACATTGCTGATTTCTGCAAATGACAATGTCCAAGTCCTAAAAAGTCTGGAACTGTTGTACTAGAACTCAAAGGAAAAAAAAATCATATTATTCTTTGAACATCTTCTTCAGCATATGCACACAGCTTCAGAACAAAATTATGCACTTCTGAAGCATTTCCGAAAGTCCTGTTGTTTAGTGATGATGATAGCAACAGGGTCTTTGGCTGCCCTTATGATGAGTTAGCCCTTAGTCTAACTCTTCCCAAAGGTGTTCCCATCAAAATAGCTGATTTGTCTTTTTGAAAGACACAATCTCTTTAAGATAAAACAGGTCTTAGGGAAGACAATCGATTATATACATATAAAAAATCAGATGTCCAGAATGAGGTCAGCACATGAATTCACAGTCAAGGGCTCTCAAAATCTACCGAAGTCGCTTCCTTCAAGTTTTCCATGTTCCACTACATACAGTTACCAGAGAAAGCAATCCTCTTGCTAATAAATGCCAACCAGGATCAAATCTGTGATGTTAAATATATCCTTGTCCTTTCTCCTTTTTATTTCCTACTTCTGTGACAATCTGACTTACTTCTTTGGGCAGAGAACTGTGAAAATCTAAAGAGACCTCCTTCACACTGAAGGTGTTGCTGAAGCATGTGGATGTTCCTAAAGGAAAACTGTTCTTGTAATTTCATGTGAGAGAGGCTCTATGCCCTGACACCCCCCAGATTCTCATGAAGAAATCTGACCTCGTCTAACTAATGGAGATCAAAAGTTATCAATAATACCTTTCTGAATTGGTGAAATCAAGAAGGCTGGTGAGATTAGAGGCAGGATGTTCAGCTAGTGGCATATAATCAATAAACCTGTGGTGTTACCTTGCTCAGGAAGTCTGACCTACTCTTTAACATGTGGACCAGCTGAGGAAAGACCGTAGTGAGAGTGATTCAGGGTCTTTTAAAAGTGCCAGATGTGAAAAGGATGGAAATTCATAGCCATTTAGCTTACAGAAAAGAAGACTGAGAGGAGACGTGATAAAATCTTCAAAGAAATCGCAAGTTACAGCAGAGGGGAAGGGGATACTCATTTCTCCATGTCACTGCTAGGCTGAAAAAAAATCTGTGACTTCAAATGCAGAAGTTTTCTTTACTATACATTGAAAAAGTCATTGTGACAGTACGAACAAGCAAGTGAACCTGCCAGAAATCTAGGAGATTCTGTTGCTGTGATGTTGCAATCTTTAAAGCCAAGTGATATATTTTCCTTCAGCTTGGTCAGTCCAAACATTAGATTTTAGGAAGTCTTCAGATTTTAGTTTTTCAGCTGCTGTCCAAGATTTGCATGTTTATCGTTATATAAAGGCAGTTGGACCAATCATCTTCTGAATGAAATTATGAAAAAAATAGTCATGCCAAGTCAGATTCCAAGGTTTAAGGTTTTGGATTTGTTGGGTTTTTGGTGGGGTTTTTTTATAAATTATTTTCACACACAAGAAAAGATGAGCCGCACACAAGAGCTGTACTCTGCAGCTGGATCTGCTTCCAAGTCTGAATCTGAAGGTGGGATATGGACTTTGGATATTTTTAGCCACAAAATATGTGAACCACAAAAGTATGTAAACTACACACATATATTTGCCTGTTCTTTTCAAAGGAATTCTCTTCATTGCCATAAAAAAATATTGCCCACAGAAAGTTGGCAGACCAGTAACCCATGTCCCAGCAGATGCCTATGGAATGTTCCTGACTGTTTTGCATGCTAAAATGTGCAGCTTTATAAATAGTGTTAAAATATTCAACTCTAGTTAAGAAAAAAAGAAATAATTAAAAAAGCACTAATATATTCCTCTAAAAGCACATGCAGTATGGACAATAAACAATGTGCTAATAAACTGGCCATTCTTTAAATACTTTTCACATCTGCTGCTTTAAAAATCCAACCACAGTGGCCTCATTAGGTCAGACAGGACTATTTGCTAATTAAAGTAATACTTGGGGAGAGTGTGGTTGATGCAATATGGTGCCTATTTATCATCAGTTTCATATCTAATTATTAGCATAGGTCTAGGTTTAGGAAAGCACTTAGATGAGCACATAAGCCAGTTTCTCTTCTAGATAGCATACAAATATACACTGTATTTAAGCTAAGTATCTGTGCCTGTCTTTTCCTGTTAGCTAGTTCTAGTTACTACTTTTCTTAACATGTAGTTTAAGCTCCTTGGATGATCCTTTACAGCATGCGTGCTTTTCCTAGACATGGAGACTCAAAGAGAATTGAGGCTCTTTGGATATAGCCCAGTCAAACGTGAGCAGGTAGTCCGATCAAATGAAATTTTAAGGTATGCTTAAAGTTAATCACGTTCTTATTCATCTCTCTCAAGAGACAATCATTGTTTTATTAAAATAACTACACATACAACAAATAGAGTTTTTCGTTACTTTATTATCTTTTGTCTGATAACCTAAAAATATGTTTTAAAGGTGTGTGAATTAAGCTACTAAATATTCCTCTGAAATTAATAAATATTAACCCTGAATTCTTAATATTCTTAACAAGGACCTGGGTAACTACAGACCAGTCAGCCTCACCTCCATCCCTGGAAAGGTGATGGAACAACTTATCCCCAGTGCTGGTTTCAGGCATATCAAGGATAAGAGGGTCATTAGAAGCAGTCAACATGGCTTTACCAAGGGGAAGTCATGTCTGACCAACCTGATAGCCTTTTATGAAGACATAACCAGGTGGATAGAAGATGGTAGTGCAGTGGATGTGGTTTATCTTGATTTCAGTAAAGCATTTGACGCCATCTCCCACAGCATCCTCACAGCTAAACTGAGGAAGTGTGGTCTGGATGATCGTGTAGTGAGGTGGACTGTGAATTGGTTGAAGGAAAGAAGTCAGAGAGTTATAGTCAATGGGACAGAGTCTAGTTGGAGGCCTGTATTTAGTGAAGTCCCTCAGGGGTCAGTACTGGGACCAGTACTATTCAATGTATTCATCAATGACCTGGATGAGGGAACAGAGTGTACTGTCAGCAAGTTTGCTGATGACACAAAACTGGGAGGAGTGACTGGCACACCAGAAGGCTGTGCTGCCATTCAGCGAGACCTGGACAAGCTGCAGAGCTGGGCGGGGAGAAATTTAATGAAACACAACAAGGGCAAGTGTAGAGTCTTGCATCTGAGAAAGAACAACCCCATGGACCAGTATAGTTTGGGGACTGAGCTGTTAGAGAGTAGCATAGGGGAAGGGGACCTGGGGGTCCTGGTGGACAGCAGGATGACCACGAGCCAGCAATGCCCTTGTGCCAAGAAGGCCAAAGGCAGCCTGGGGTGTATTAGAAGGGCTGTGGTCAGTAGGTTGAGAGAGGTTCTCCTTCGCCTTTCCTCTGCCCTGGTGAAACTGCATCTGGAATGTTGTGTCCTGTTCTGGGCCCCTCAGTTCAAGAAGGACAGGGAACTGCTTGAAAGAGTCCAGCACAGAGCCACAGAGGGGCTGGAACATCTCCCTTATGATGAAAGGCTGAGGGAGCTGGGTCTCTTTAGCTTGGAGAAGAGGAGACTGAGGGGTGACCTCATCAATGTTTATAAATATGTAAAGGGCCAGTGTCAGAAGGATGGAGTCAGGCTCTTCTTGGTGATGGCCAATGACAGGACAAGGGGCAATGGGTGCAAGCTGGAGCATAGGAGGTTCCACAACAACATAGGGAAAAACTTTTTCACTGTGAGGGTGCCAGAGCACTGGAACAGCCTACCTAGAGAGGTTGTGGAGTCTCCTTCTCTGGAGACATTCAGAACCTGCCTGGACGCGTTCTTGTGTGACCTACTCTAAGTGGTCCTGCTGTTGTAGGGGGGCTGGACTAGATGATCTTTTGAGATCCCTTCCAACCCCTGACATTCTGTAATTCTGTGATTCTCTGAATCTCTTTGAGGAATAGTAGTGTTTGAATCTGCATTTTCTCAAGTTAGATATTTGAAAATATTCCAGATTTGCTCTGACTGGGTTAATCTTCATCACACTGCTTGATAGTCTAGGTTTTAACTTCAACTATGTCCTAGATTAAATGGTTTACTGCACTCATATGGATCTCTGTACCTCAATGGAATGCCTGCCTGTTGTATAAAATTGTCAGCTCATCCTCTTTCCAAGGCTTTTTTCACTCACCTTACTCACCTCTTCTTCCCCCTCTGTTCAACAGTTGTATGTCACCATTTCTACAGATTTACCTATTAACTCTGAGCCGACAAGTCTGCTTCAGAAAGTGTCTCCCTTTTTCCTTCTCTATCTTCTTTCAGTTTGGCTTTTTTTTTTTTTTCCTCAGACTTTGAATCCTGAATGGCTCAAGGTCAGCTCAGGCACAGGCTAACTAAAACCAATCCTTTTTATCTTACCTCCAAAACTCTTTCCACTCCTATTTTCTATGCCTGCCAAGAACATCATTTGCCTTGTCATCCAAACACACAATCTTTGATTTTTCTTTTGACTTCTCTCCTCAGACTCTGACTCTAAGTAAACAGTAAGCCACACAGAAATTATTTTGTCCATCTTTGCACAGAGTACAAATATCTTTTCTTGAAATTAAAAATTTTACATAGCTCTGTCTTACTTATATTTTAGAAGCATCACCTTTAGTCTTGTGTTTAATTTAATAGCTCACTTTTAAGCAAAATTCCTCATAAAATTATCTTTTTGTGTCACCTTTAAGAAGAATTTACTACACCAGAAACTGTAATAATTATATCAATAATAACAGAATCAGTATTCAACAATTCCAAACCCATCTTCATAATTTCTTTTCTTCCTCCCACATTGCTCTTTATTATTTTCATCTTTCACATAACAAGTATTTGTAAATAAAGACTGTTGAAGGTTCAGGTCAGGTACATTGTCTTTCTTTTCGTTCAGCAAAGTTCTGGTAATGCATGCACATGTGAAAATACAAACATTATATGAAACTCTTTGGCAGCTAGTTTTCAGTGGTTAGCGTCTTTCTTTGCAGCTGACACTATGCCAAGAGAATCTATCCTTGATGTGGAAACAGTTTTGTTGACTTCATAATACTTCTTTGTTTCAGAGGGAAAAAACCCCTTTGAACTGGCTTTAAAAAATGTGTTGCAAAGATTCATGAAAGAACTAAGTTTTTTTATT